>NC_071288.1:4165000-5612500 GCF_943734705.1 Anopheles coustani | reverse complement strand
GACTGGTGTTGGTTTGCCGGCACCTCGATGACTTCAACCTTCCACAATCGATACCGCCGATAGCGAGATAGGCAAACAAATTGTACAGCCCTAATACGTTGCCGGGTGCTCAACAAATACTTATGCCCGATAACTGTGTTCCGGCGAGCCGATTAGATAAACGGCATCATTCAGCATTCTCATTTCTGAGAAGTTGGGCCGCGAAGTTCCCGCTAGCATTGATCCCCACGACGATAAGGGCACGCATTTATGAGTAGTAGTTGGTTTTGGCTGATAATATAGTAGTGCACACGCATTCTGTTCGTTCTATCACAGCATGACTTCAAACAAATCCCATTATTATTCAATACTTAGATGATATTGAATTTGTTCGTACTTTAAATTGAACACACATCGATCCAAAATTACAATATCAAAAAAGAAGTATAACTCAAAATTAATATTGAAAGCAATAAAATTGCTGATTTCGTTGCTGAAAGGAATGCATATTAGAACTTTGAATGTTTGAAATTGAATTGAATGTAGGGCTTATAACAATAGAAACGCGTTTGTTCAGCTAGATAACTCCCTTACCGATGGAACTCAATCTTTTGGTGGCCTATTCTCAAATATTTTTCCGAGTTTACGTCGTTTATTCTTTTTCAGATCAGCTTATATTTTTCAAATAAAAAAATGCCAACCATCGCCCAGTGGCACTACCAATCAAGAATCATAAAAAGAAATTCATTTCATCAAAAGGTTAAGAAAGACGAATTTAACGGTAAAAGACTGTACATTCGTGTAGCGTATGTTGCATACATTAAGGCAAACTGCTAGTACAATGCGTTTAATGATCTTTCGTGGGATTATTTATGAAAAAGGGAGAAAATATAAATTATACAACTTTTATTCAACAATTAGAATATGTTTTCTGCATTACCAAACGTTTTTACTCAGGTATTAAAATCAGTTTGCTACTATCTCTCACACAGGCACTCACATAGTTACTATGTATTTTCGAAAAGCTTTGCCAAATAACACTTCCTCTATCGTCCCGCTACGATCCGCTCGGTTAGTCCCTTCCATTAATACACGATTACGATTCTATCAAACCTCAAGGCCTCATGTTCATATTTCTATCCAATGCGCAAACCCTACTGGACGCAATGTTTTGACTGTTACGTTTTTAAATAAAGAAAATGAAGGGGAGATACATCGTCGCAGCTTACCCGACGGAACTGCAAGGCGCCACCGGTTTTAAAATCTATTTTTAAAATTCGTTGTTTCACTTCATTTCACTTCAGTAGCTAGTTTCATGGTGAGACACGCGAGCCAACTGTATTTTGGGCGACTTCGGTGCGTTTCAACCACAATGGAATGTACTGAGATCACAACTAATACTAAATGATTTCTTTTCCTGTTTTTTTTTCCTCCCTCGTTCCTCAATCCTATTGGGATGGATAATTCCTTTGTATGAATCGATGCAAACAAAAATGCGTTCACTTAAGCCAATACGTTTCGATCCCTATGAGTGGTGATCGACAATCCGGCGCTATCCGGCAGCATGCTGCATTACAACTGCGTTGTAATAACCGATTTACGAATAATCGTTGCCTCCTTCGGTTTCGTCGGACCGGTCACTACGTCGGACGAGACTAACCACGGTGAAATGTCCACCGGTGACGGTTTGATGTTTTCCTTCATCCGATCCTGCGATGAGAGTGGGTAGAAACATTAATGAACAAGACGTTTGCAGAGCTTTGTTTTTGGTTGACAAAAGATTTCTATTGAACTGGTATCGTGTGGAGTATTTCTAGTTTACAATATACAGAGGGTTCATGCTGATAGATGAATTTAGCATAACATTATGTGTCCACGATCACCAAACTCAAATTACACATTAGTACAAGCAACAACAGAACATGAAGACGAACAATTAGAAAAAAAACTAAACTACTCAAGCATATACGGTGTTAGTCGCGGCCTACTTACCAGTCCGTTCGCCAAGGACTTTGGGGTACATAGTAGCACCCCTCCCTTTCTAGGAACATTAGTAAGTGGTTTGGCTACAGTACAGTACAACATCGGTAACACAAAAAACGTCACAAACCTTCAGAAGGACCGAGGCACCAGTGCCGGTGGACGTCGTCACGCCATTACTATCGATCACATCACGATCTATGCCTGGTGCTGCCCCGTTGACAGTGGTGTACGATGGTGATTTCCGGTTTAGATCCGACGACTCTGCCCCAGGTACCCCCGATTGTTCAACCAGTTCGTCCACCTTGAACGGATTGTTGCTCTTGAACTCGCTTAAGCGCACTGTTGGCGTGGGTGGCATTTTCTCGGCCACCGATGTGGCGATGGTCACCGAGTCTGTCGGCGTCGCCGGTGCATCTTCTACCGTCGTCGTCATCATCGCGATAGATGGTGAGGACGAGGAGGACGACGCTGCACCACTTGCCCCGCCGGAAAGGTTGTGGAACGGATTGGTCGACTTGGGGCGCACCGGTGACGATGGGCCGGACATGTTCAGGAACGGATTGTTGACATTGTTGCGCAGCAGTTTGTCGACGTCCGCATCCGATCCGACGGCTACCGGACTGCTGCAGGACGATGAGGACGATGATGACGATGCCACTGGAACGCTTATTTTTTCCACCACACCACCCTTCTGCTCGGAAAAGTGCGTCACCGTGACGGTGTCGGTCGTGAGCGATGGCGCTGGCAGTGCAGCGATCCCGTTGGTAAAGGGGAGCGTTGGAGACTCTACGGTAAGAATGGCACCGCCCGAACCACCGGAAGCTCCTGCTGCTGCTGCCTTTGTCGTAGTGGAAACTGTGGACACCAGCGTCGTGGAAGGAAGGAAACTGCTCACGGACGTACCCATTATTCCGGTGGGCGATGGCAAACGACGCACGGCTGTCGCGTCACTCGGAGAGCTGACCATGCTGGTGATCGTAGTGTGGCTGCTACCGCTGCTTCCCACCGTTGGAGTCGTCGGAGTGGTCGTACCGGTTAGATTTAGTGTTAGCTTATCGCCACCCTATCTCATCAAAGGTGCACGGAATCGTGGTGCGTGCAGGCAATTAACGAACAGTTAAAAGATGTTTAAAGCAATTCAATGCCAGTATTGTACAAAACATTCCGCAACAAAGAATCACACACACACAGCCGCAAACACACATTAAACATACATAACACATTTTACAATATTTCGCATGACGAGCGTGCGTGGTTCATAAAAAAAAAACGGGGGGAAACAAAACGAAACAAAAACAAAAATAAAAATGATAACCAATGTTGCAATCATAAAACAAAACATTAGAGAAAACGAGCACACGAACACAATATACATTTAAAAAGGCGACAAGCATTCGATCCTTTGTTTCTCGCGATCGCGAACACAACGGTACAACATTTAGCAAGACAAAATGTAATGGATCGGAAGCAGAAATGGGATGATTATATGGCACGATTGGCTTAATTTCGAGTGCACTTCCTGGGTGATAAATGTATATAAAATGGTGCAGAGTGTGTAAGAAAGGATCATCGATACGGGTAAAGATTATGGTTTAGGTGCAGTTATGAAATCCCATCCGATAAGGACTCGTGGTGCTTCGGTTTTTGACTATTGTGAAGTGTGATTTCGTTCGTTCGTAGCACAGAGCAACATTTGTGACGTGTGTTCTCGGGTTTTGTATCGCCGAAATAACACATATACGTACCACCGAGACGAACGTAGCGGCATTGAGCGACTCCGGACCGTCGTGCAGTGGCTGGCTCGGCACGTACAGCTGATGATTAGTAAGCTTCGGATGCAGTTCCTCCTCAACGCGTGCTGCAAGTGAGATGAGTTTGTTAGTAGAAGCAAACGACGGGGGATGGTGCAACGCAACAAAAGCAGGAGAATGGAGCACACCGGTGGTCTTACCCTTTAAAATATTGCACTTGATCTGCCCGGGAGGTAACGGAACGCCGGCCCCACCAGTCGCTGCAGCTGCCGCCGCGGCCGCCGCCGCATTGTTGGACAGTTTGATCTGATTGTTCGGCTTCTCGGCCGGCGTCGTGGCCAACTTCTTCAGCGTGTCGTTGTTAGTCTCTAGCTCGGAAGTCTTGTTGATGGTGATCTTAAAGCTACTAGCATCGTTCAGCTCCACGCCGTGCAGCGATGGCGATGGGTCCTTGGCGATCGTCTTCAGCAGCGTATCGATCTGGCTGTCCCGGTCGGACGAAGACGTCCCGTTCGTGTGGATGCTGAACCCGGAGCTGATCGAAGCCTTGCCGAACGAACCACCTGTGTGGTGACTGTGATGGTGATTGTGTCCCCCCGATGCTCCGCCGAACCGCCCGAACGTGGTCATTTCGTGTGCTTCACCGAAGGGATGCTTTCCACTACCGGTGGCAGCGTGGTCGTGCGCTAAGCCCGCCTTGCCAAAGGAACCCATTTTGCTACTCGCATACGCCACATCTTCGCTGGAGGAGATGGATTTGTTCGAGCTCAGCGAGGGCAGGTTTCCGTTCATGTAACCGGTGCCACCGGCCGACGTGCTTCCGCCTAGTGCAATATCGGACGTGCTGCTGCCACCCAACCCCGGCACGTGGTTGTGTATCACCGTGTTCGCGGATGGAGTCGAGGTGCCGGAAGTGCCAGAATGCTGTCCTTCGTCGGCCGAAGAGGCTCCACTGGCAGGCTGATGGTGGTGGTGGTGGTTTGGCGGCAGGAGAAGATGCTGTTGCTGGTCGGGCTGGGCGGCCGCGGGCGCTTGCTGTTTCTGTCGCTCCCGAAGGACGTGCGATTGGCGGCGGGCGAACCGTTGCGAGGGCCGTCGCTCAAACTGGACCGTCCGGCGGGCGCGGTTCTGCTGCGTCGTCTGAAACTCGGTCTTGCCCGAGTACCGGAAGCGGGAGCCCATGCGAAAAAAGTTCTGCCGCGCCGACGGACCCTTGACTGGGGCCCGCAGGCGGAAGAACGCATGATGCTCGACCGCACACTTCCACAGGTGCTTGCAGGCTTTCTCGTTGTGCAGCCGGAACACGAACGTATGCTCCTGCTCGCGCCCATGGTCGTCGTCCTCCACTACGACCAGTGTGAGCTTTTTCTTCTTGAAGTCCAGCTTGCCAATCTTCGGCCAGAAGAAGAGTCCGATCTTTTGACTGCCCTCGAATACGAGGATTCCCGTCGGCGTTAGACCTAGATGATACTCGCAACCGTCTTTTCCCTGTGGAAGCAAGAAACACACGTCCATAATCCACTCCTTCATTCCGCTCGTCACGTGTTCTGTCTTACCAAAACGGTATGCATATCGACACCGTACATGTCCAACCACTTGACCTTGTTGAGGAAGCTCGTCTCCGCCTGGGCAGGCGTCAGTCCGCGACACTTCTTGTACTCCTCCAGAATCATGATCTCCAGCTCCTCTGTTTGGTTGGGCACAAACCGGAACTCGGACACCGTAGCCGCCGAGTGGACCGTTTCATCGAAATCTCCCAGTTCGGCTGCAAGCAAGAGAAGCACACACACACACACAGAATCCCGTTAGTTCTATGTTAGTTCCACACTCCACGTCTACGGTGATTTACTTACACTGCAATGCCAGTGCGGCCAGCTCGGATGCCTGCGGATCCGGACACTCTAGCCTTCCGTCGAGCAGATCCTGCTTGAGCTGCAGGAAAAACTGATAGCGCGTCAGCTCCTCGCGCAGCGTGTTCGGTTCCGACGAGTAGAACTTCACCTTCAATCGCAGCGTGTACGGAGGGCCAACTGGAGGAGGATGGGAGAGTGCAAATTGCATTAACACATCGGGACACATCTTTCTTTTTTCCGCTTTTCGTCCAGCTTACTTTTCACCTGCTTCTTGATTGCCTTCGTCGGATCGAGCCAATGTTTCACGTTGTTCGCGTCGGTGAACTGGAGCCCGAAGTAGTCTTTCTCGATCAGATCGAGCGAGTAGAAAACCTGCTCGTACAGATCGCTGGCCATCGCTTTTTTCTGTGGACGATAGTTGAAAGGGCAAACACATTTCCATCAGTCGAGTTGTTTGGGTTGTTGCGAGAAAACAAACGGTAAGAATATGTTCAACGAAACTTTTCCCCTGGCGAGTGTCCCTAGAAAAAGGGTGGTATTTTGTCGCGGGTTATAACACGAAAAAGAAAATCACATTTGATCGAACAATGCATCGTGTGAATTTTTACCTATTGTTGATGCATTACATTAAACAAGGTAGTTGAAACACATTCTGTTCATGTTGTATTTTTTCATTTCATTTTAAAACCTTGCTCTAGGAAAATCATATGTTTACTACTGGAATGAGAACGGATGACAGTCAAACGAAAAAAAGTATAAACCACATTAAAAAAGTCAAGGAAAATAACTTCTTCGGTGGTCTTTTTTCTTTGAAACAGTCTTTCTTTTTTGTGGACCAATCCGTCGAATGCATTTACCATTCGGTAACCGATATGAAACAACATACAAAGGAAAACATCATGGGTGACCCATAAATTATGCCTTCCCGACTACAGCAACGGAAGAAAATATCGTTTCTCCCGCTTCTCAATAATAGGAGCAAACGTGCGCAGGGCACGGAAACGCCATTTCTTCACACCATACCATCCATCCCGAGGCCGGGTCGGCCAGTGCATTGCCATTGACCGGATCACGTACATCAATCCCTGACACACGGCAGCAGCAGCAGCAGCCGACGTATGCATCCCACTGCGTTTCACCTTCCATTTCCCGGGGGGAAAAGAAAAATAAACAGCAAGGTGGAAGTGCAGGCAAAAATTAAGGTCAAACAGAACGTACATACGCTGGTCGTGTTTTGCCGTGCGAAAGTGATAGTTTCTTCGACTAACAGGCAAGAGAGTCGACCCGCTCCGGATCGTTGTTTGCCCCATTAAGTGGTGGAAACAGCTCCATCTCCATCGCCAGTGTACGGAAAGCGCGCGATGAAGCCCGCGAGAAAACCCGGAGAAACGCCGATGGGTTCGAAAAATCGGCTTTGAAGAAAGAACCGGCACAACCTTTTGGACCTTCGAATAGCCTAATGGATGTACGAAGCAAAACAAAAAAAACACCGGGGAGGATGGGAGGCGAAAAGTGGGTAGTAATCGCAGATTTCCTTCAATGCAAACCGATGCATGATTTCCCTCTTTCTCCCCGCCCCCTCACATACCCGCTCAATCGACGCTAATCATGGACGCTCTTTGGGACCAGCCTGATTGCCTCTTAATTAGCTTCCATTTCCTTCAGCGCATCACACATACACACACACATACAGACACACAGGGTTAGCTTCTTTTTTCCGGTCATCGAATCGAAAGCGAGAAAGAAGTAGAAAACTATAGACAACAAAACATGTTTGGGCTCAATTGCATGTACGCAGGGTTCATGTGTTCCTCACGGTTTCCATCCAATCAACTTCGGAGGCACTATGGGATGGGACGAATTCTATTCGACCTTTGTTAATTGCACTGAACATTATTTTGTACCAGTCAGCAAGAAAAAAATAGTTCAAATATAAAACATACAGCATAAAATATACGAGTTTTCCACAAATGTTTCCTTCTTTTATGTAAAATATGTGACTTTGAAAGTTTAATCATTCTCCCAAAATAATTTAAGAAAAATTCTATGGTTTTATTAAACAATTGAAGGAAGCAATATGATAATTTGTGTTGACCTATTGAAATGATCTATTGATCTATTTATGCTCCAAAATAAATACCCTTTGCATTTTCAGGCACTTAACATCGACTTTATGTAACATAACCCCAACATTTTCAACACGTTTTCTTAAAAATAAGTCTTGTAACAAATATTGTTTTTAGATTTTTTTAGGCTTTACAATTAAAGAATTGTTATTATTATATGGCAAAATATTTTGATTGATTTGGTTGACACGATACTACGGCACTGCTGAAGCCTCAGGCTACGTTCAGTTTAATTCAATCTCTAGATTAGACATTTTAGTTCATATACGAATGGTTAATGCCAGATATGCAGTTTCTTTTACTAAATTTAGGTAGGACAAAAAAACTATCAGATTGTTTACCGATTAGCGAAAGAAAGAAGGCAGTGTTTCCTTTGAGTAGATTGCTAAAAATTATACTAAATTACCGAATCAATCTAAGCTATCTTTAAATGAGAACAAGAGCACATTCACCCCAGTATGCTATTGGCCCATAGTGGGGGGAGGTTCAACAACACGATGGACCCACTGACACTCATATCGACAGCATTAACGCCGCGTACAGAGCACACAGTACCTCGCTCTTCTTCCATTATCGCCTCGGGGATTCCAATCACCTCCTGCCTTTCCATCGGGTGGAAGATCCCGCGAAGCCCGCGGATGTCCTATCCGCCACAATGAATCACAACTACAAACATGTGCTCCGTGGCGGGGTTTGGAAAAGCACACGAAAATGCCAACCAACGCCAGCCAAACATTGCCATGACGATTTCCCTCGTTTAAATGGTATGGATTTAACCGAAAAATAAAATCGGTACACGGTTGAAGGGTAGGCCAATGTGGTCCTCCTCTCCCTTCTTCCTCGCTCGAGTTGAGAAGGTTACGGAACCTTTTTTGTTACGGATGTTTGTTTTTTTAGCTTTCGAAGTTCGATCCCGACGGTCAATGTCAATGACGAGTGACCGAGCGCGGCACTGGAGAGTGACATATTTGGACACGGTGCGTTTCCCATAAACCCTTCGCCGATGGGTATGCACACACCTGCATGAACGTACACGCCATGTGTTGATCATCGCCATCGTCGGGGCGGCGATCATTCTTCACCCCCCATTCGTTCGGTTGTATGAGTCATTTCTTGTCCATTAATGCCCGGGAGTTATCAATCAACGCACAACGGTAAAGGGGCGTATTATCTGTTCCCACCACCCTTCGTTTTTTTTTTAAACACGCGTCCGTGACATTCCACCCTTTGGTATCGCAGACAGCACAACACGCACACCAACCGATTGACCGGTCCAGTTCCGTGCTGTGAACGTTGAAAAAAGGGTGATTTCACTGCTCAACATCCGCGAGAACCGACGGCCGGCTCCAAAGCCCAAGCACATACACACACACACACACACAGCCAAATACAAACACGCGGAACATCGAGCGGGGTGGGAGACTATGGGCTGACGTCACGCATTATTTATTTTTAGCCTTTTACGGTGCATCATAAGCGCGACAGCGTAAGATGCAAGCGCAATGCCCCGCGCACCGTTTTGTGCTGAGGTAATCGTTTTCGGAGCCACGATGCGATCGTCATCGCCTAGCAAGCAAGCAATAAAATCGAACAGGCGAGACCTGTTAAGTAACGTCGGAGAGCAGCTTGCCCTTCTTTTAGTTGTTGGTAGACGGTTTGGCAAAGTGGAAATTCTAAATGCTGCACGTGCTTCTAAAGAGGTTGGTTATTTTGTACTGCACGTTTACAGGGAGGTCTTTCTTACAATTATGAGACCACATCAAGGCAAACAACGCGCATGCATCTTCGTGTGGTTTGTTTGTTGGTTCGTCGCTTGTTCCATTTTGTTTGCCTAATAGCTTTACACGCAGTATTTAACCGTCTGCTTAATTGCCCGGACAGACTGTACGTTCTTTCGAGGCGTCTTGGGGGAAGCACGGCAACTTCGTAAGCGGAAAAATTGCGCCGAATGCGACAAACGCACTACACTGTGCCGTGACCGAAAAATGTTGAAAACTACCAAAATTGCGACGGCAGGTTCTACCGATCCAAGGGGTAAGCAATAAATTTGCAACCAATTATGATAGTGAAACCGGGGGGGGGAGAGGTGTACAACACGTACTGGAGGTCTGTGTTTGCGTGCCAAATGAATGTTTTCCATGACTCGACACACAGCATCGTTTGAACTAAGCATTATTTAATGATCAAACACTCTCCGCCAGCCGAAACGTTTCCCATCGTCTTGGAAATTCTAGCGATAGGGAGAGAACGGGTGATTGTGTTGCTTGTGCTTCGGTTGGTATGTAGGGAGAATTTTCTGCAGATAAAAATCAGCGCAAACCCGGCGTGTAGACGTCGACCGCACAAAGAAACACTCCCACCAACCCTCGCGATCATCTCCCCCCGCTTGCCCAACGCCCCAATTATGGCACCCCGGCTGGATACTGTCAACAATGATAATGTTTGTGCTTTTGCTTATGTAACGCGAACGATACCCAACAAACGCCGCCACAGCAGGGAAGGGAAAAATGTGGAACCAACCGGTGCTCCGGGCACCAATTTCCACCATCACCACCGAATGTTTGCATCCGCAGCTGGGAAACGCCGCGGGTTGAGGCAGACGAAGTTCCGAACCGGCGTAAGAAAATCTATGAACTTTTCGCTAGCTCCGAACCCCCTTTTTTTTTTGCTGCCGAATGGTTTGGTGCGTTGAAAAGTTTCTTGAGAGAGATTTGAGAGGGATTCCTTATGACATGCTTAATTTCTACTCACAACAAGAAATCTCCATTTTGGGAAACATAAAATAGCACAAAACAATGTTTTAAACCGGCATAATTCGTGGAACATTTTTCTTTCGTTGGAAATTCCCTCTTTCTCCAGTTCAACCCCAAAAGGGTTCGAGTTGTATAGTTTTAAAATTGTTTGGAACATATGGGTTTCTTAAAACGACTTTACTTGTAATTTTCTAATTTTTATTCTTTGGAGCTTAAGAGCATTAACTTAAAAAACAAATGCCGTACTTTCATAAAGTTACAAAAATTATCTAGGTTCTATTTTTGATGTCACATTTTGTTAATTATTATTTTGCGCGATCTTTCTAATTGTATGCTATACTTTTAATCGGAAAGCACTCGTAAAAGTTGAACATAAGTAAAATTTAATTTTTTTCAAACAATGATCAATAAATGATAAATAAAAATTGTCAAGAAATTGTAGCAAAAAAAAACAGTAAGACTAATATCCGTGTATAATTCAATAAACGTGGATAAATACAAAGATTTCATGCATGCGTCAATGTTGCACTTTTATGTTTCCAGCATGTAGAAAAAAGAATTGCTACGATTGTTAATCCGAAGTAAGAAATTTTATTTGCATTTACATTTTTATCATTCCAGTTCCCGTTACCTGTCGATCCATGCGACACAAGCGTGGCACCTTTTGTGCCGTACAGCCTGCGTTGCCCTCTTTCGCGGGGTAATAAGCTCGAGAAGGTACTCGAATCACGCCACTATCTTCCAAAGAGGTACCACACGCGCTGAAGAAGAAGGTGTTGTGCGCACACAAGGTAATGCACCGCACGGGGAAGCGGGGGGATCCATGGAGCTCTCCACCCGACGAAGCGGGTTGCATTCGGGGGGAGAGTCCAACCAGTCGGAATGGAAAGAGGTTATGTGATTCTGTGCCACCACCCCGCTCCACCGCCGCCCACCGGAGGGGAAGGTGTGTGGTACGGTACGCCAGCCAAACAAATCTTTGTCTACACACATTTCTGCGTTTGCTCTCATTCACTTAAGGCCCGGGTTTGGCGCGTGAACAGTGATTGGTTTCGCGAAAGGTTTCGAACTCCATTGCGCGAACCCGCGACAAAACAAGGCGATCGATTGTGTGTGTGTGTATATGTAAAGGGGTTGCAGCAGCACCAGAAGAAACTGCGCCTCGCACATGAATGTCGATCACGTTCAGGACGACTACGTCATCTGGTGCTGGGTTTGTCCCGGTGAGTCGAAGGAGTGGATGTGGCATTATGGAAGAAAAAGGGTGAAAAAACCACAACACATTTACGACTCATGATCACGATTGTGTCAAAGAAAATCCACCGTGTAGAGCCCAGTTGGCGGAGACGAAACCAAACATTTATCTTTTTCTCTACTCAACTATCGATACTTTCGGCTTTGTCAACCGCATCCTGATGTGTGATTACCTCAACAAACGATGCTTCAATCGATTTTCAGTAAACCACAAAATGGGCCACCGAAGGCACCCAGCGGCAACGAGACGAAAATACAACACACCGCCCCCAGATGGACAATCATTTTCCCCAGGTCGGCCAACCACTCCCAGAGATTGCAGCGAACGGGAAAAACTGGACTATCGGGGCCATTAATGTGAAAGGTGAAAAACCTCCCGCGTCCCTGTGGCTCCGTTAGCTTCGGGTCAAACCCGCTTTGAAAACCCGTTTTCCAAACAGCTGAGATTTCGTGCTATGACATTTGCAAATGCAACCCGTTTGCTAGTTTCCGCATTCGAAGCTTCGAGTGGCTTACCTGCAAATGAATCTAATATTAGAAGATGTTTATGGTAATGTCGATTGATTTGCTTCTCTTCAGATGACGATGACTAAAACCCCGGTGGTAATGAATAATAATGAAAGCCGTAGTTGGAAGGAAATATTCGTCATCTCGGTAGCCCATCATCGACTGTTGACTCACGACTAAAGATGCTAATGCGTTGAACAATTCTTCCAGGCGTTTCAAGATGTTTTGCAAGCGTTTGCCAAAATACCCAAACCACGTGGAGCGCCTCATAAATGTGTGCGGCAATTGGTTACCCTCTTTTAACGCCACCAACGCATCGCGATAAAATACGTACTTTTTAACACGGACGAGCGTTACCGTGCGATAAAATAATCATCACCGTCATTACAGTCAAAACCTAACCCGCAAAAACTCATCCGCGGTCACTTTCTACTCGTGTGTGTGTGTGTGTGTGTTTCTTGTTTTTTCTGATTGCCCACCGAAAGCAAAACAAAGCCAAACCCGATCTTGCACTCGATCGTGAGCTAAAACGAGGCAGCGGGAAATCAACACCAGATGGGGAAGGAGGGGGAGGGGGGGTGGATCTCGCTCAACGTTTCCGTGGTCAGTTTTCGGGCCAATTTTACACGCTTGAACCGTGTAGAAATTATTTCATATTTTCCCCCAAATTATGGCCCCCACCCTGCTTGCCGCACTCAATTTGGCCACCGCAGCATTCCGTCGTGGAACTTGGCCTGGGGGGAGGGGGGACGAAAAGGTGGAGGACGAACAGAAAGGCCCCGCGCGCTCCACGACCTTTTAATCTCGTTTTGCTTTGGCGGGTTTTGCGCGGGCGGTTGGCACGCGTCCGCATTTTCTTCGTCATCCGACGGCTGAGAAAAGAAACGTCGGGAAATTTTCCATAAACAAAATGGGATTACCAAAACTAAAGCCAAAAATGGGAGTAAGTCACATCCAAGGTGAATAGCAGCTTGAAGCCAAGAAAACATTCAGTAATGTGAATCTTTAAAAGCATCTTTCTTCGAACACCACAAACATCTCTCTCGCATTAAATTTAGCAAGAGATGGATTTTTTATTGCAAAAGTCATACTTCAAATGATTGCATTAAATTTAAACAAGCATTAACAGTTCGTTGTATAAATAATGTAGCCATCCAATCGGTACATTTTAATTTTAATCATAACAATGAACTGTTTAATGTATAAATTAAATTTTTACCAACGCCCATGACACAAGAAGCATTTCGGGAAAAAGTCGTTGAACCACAAAGCCACCGCAAATTTAAGCTACATTTCCGGCTGGACAGTGGCAGACGAGAGGAGGCCGCAATCGTAAATCACTTCCAGTTCCGCCAAATTGCACGGGTGCGATTAAATCTCGGCTCATTTTCGCCACACGTAGTAAAATTGGCTCGCCGAAGCTTCCATCACAAGTCAAAGAAAAGTACGTCCAAATGCCAAAAATCGATTCCTCGACCGTGTTTGTTGTTAGTGTTGCGTTTGGCGAGACGTCGTGCGTTCGGTCAACACACATAAAAACATGGTGGAAAACATACGTAGTACAAATAATGGTAAACTACTCCCCTCCCCCCCCCCCCCCCCCCCTTCCACCCGGCTACGCATCGACCGCGATCGCCCTCCCCCGACCGATGGATCCCAGACTTTCTACTTATGGAAATAATTACTACTTTCGGGGTTTGAGTTTTTGGCTTCGAAAAATATATTTTACAACCAAAAAAAACAAAACCGGCGGCCACTTCCCGGGCGGAAACAAAGACGATGCTATAATGTCAGTGGGGGGACTGTGAGCGTGGTGGCGCCGGAAACCAACCAACTGCAGATGCCTGCAATCAGCGTTTGATGGTAATTTTTCCGAGCTTTTACTGCATATTGCATTAGCCGGTCGGTTTATTTCGAGCGTCCATAAGACCACCATGGAAAATCGGTCGTAAGCAGCAGCATTTCCTCCAGTCTCCGCCATGGAGGGGGTCTTCTCTCCCTAGCGCGCGCCAACGAGTGCCAGGTTGGGAGAAAATGGACAGCAAATTTGGCAACGAAACGATTGTTATCGTGTCTTCTTCATTTTCTTTTTTCTCTGCCTTCCTCAAGCGGAGCACCAAACGCAATCGGCGCGTCAGGCATTTGTCAGCTTTCCGTTGCGAGAGATTTGATGCACATAATTCACCAGCTTTTTGGTCCCCCCTTACCTTAGGTGGTATTCGCCCCCATCCTATCCCTTTGGTCCGACAAGGGTGGCGGTTGGCAGCAATGTTTATGAAACGTGTTTTAATTAGACCCGTCTTTCGATGTGAAATAAACGACAAGTCACCAAGTTTTTAATGCACTTCGCCTCGTCTCTTGCTTTTCAACAGCGCATCATGCAACCGATTTTCACAGCGCCTGCACATCGGTATGGGTTGCCAATGATAAAATCGCTCATTTGACCGTTCAGTTTGCAAACGCAAAATTTGAGCGAGGGAGGCACAAAACATTTCATTCGTTACGAGACATCAACAACGAAGCACAATGGATAAGGATCAACCGATTGGAGATGCCTCTTTAAGATACCAGTAAATTGGGAAATTTTTTGTTCAACGTAATAGTCGCTTTTTATTGAATTGAAAACAAGCAAAAATGAAAAGTAGATATTCTAGCTTTAACATTAAATTGGTAAATTTCTACCAAAGACGAGGGTGGCGCAAAACAGGAGTTCCTTCATCGTTGCGAGACATCAACAACGAAGCACAACGATAAGGATCAACCGATTGGAGATACCATTAAATTAGGAAATTTTTTGTTTAACATAATAGTCGCTTTTTATTTGAAATCAAAACCAGCAAAAACCAAGGCAGAAATTCTAGCTTTAACATTAAATTGGTAAATTTCTATCAACGTCATTTTATTGAAGCAGTAAAACCAAGTTTAAAATACAAATTTTATTCTTTTAGTTCACCTTGATATCGACATTTTAATTAAGCATAGAGTATGAAGGAAGAATGCAAAGTATAATCAACCGAAATCCTGTAGACGTGTATTTATGAGCAACCAATCAAGAAAAATATATATCAAAGCTGCGACATATGGTTGTATTACAAGTCTTCTCTGGATGGCAATTTTAAGTACCAGAAAAAATTGGGAATTGAAACCTCTTGCAGTTATTACCGCTGTATAAAGTACGGCTTTCGAGGTAAACTGTTACATCACACCCCAGAAAGATGTGCAAATAAAACCATAAGACCGGTTGTCTCGAAACTAGCTCAGAAAAGCAAGCAAGCAAAAGCAATCGCATTCGATAGTTACCTAAAATAAAATTGCAACCCAGCCCTTTGCAGCAAACATCTTAATTAACTAGACTTATTAAGATGATTGCGATCGACAAGCACGCTTGACGACCGCTAGTCGCAGACCTGCGATGTGTATGATTTTTTGTTACCCACGTCTGGGACCGATGCGAATGACGCTATACTATTGCTCGATTAAATTCATTAAGTCAGATAGCATTAGGTGGAGGGTACGCTATGCGCCTCACCGTTGCATAAGAGCCCGTGTCCCGTGCGCGTTTTCCCACTCCACAGCTAACGAAAATGGGACACCAGATTAAGCTGTCCAAATACCATCGCCACCATTCGCAAACACTCCCTCTCAAAAGCACCGTAGCAGGGCTTCAGAGAATTCGCTGTTATCATGAAATTCCAACGCATCTCCTCAACGCGCGCCGCTCGTTAAAACACTGGAAAGTGTTCGTTCTCCCGTTGGTTCCCTGAAAAAGGGCCTGAAAGTCACCTTGGGTGGAATGTGTTTGATGGGATCCGGGTGCTTCGCGCAACCGCAAAGCACCAACCAAAGTCGAACTCCGGATGTTGCTGCTCGAGTGTTCAGGAAGAAAAGCTGGAAAATCGAGAGGCAGCAGAGAAGAAAAACAAACTCATTCCTCCACAACGGGGTAGAGATCGGGCGGCACCGACAGCAGGCAACGGAGATACGCTTATGGAAAATGGTAAGCATGGGATATGATACATCTGGAAGAGGAGGCAACACTTGGCTGGAGGCCGGTCTCAAGAAACAAGCCGAGGTCGTTCAACGAACGGGGATGCGAAGGGTGGAAAAAGCAAGATCGATGGCAAGTGAGACTGCAAGAAAATGAGGGTTGAGATTTTAATAAACCAACAACACCGCCAATTAAACTGTTATTATTCTCACCATCGACGCGGAGCCGGAAGAGGAGGTTAGAGATTTCGGAGCACAGGACAGGATGAGCGATAGGGGGATGGTGGCTAAACGGGGGATATATATATATATATATATTTTAGGTAGGTGCTCCATGGTGCTTTTCTTCTACCCCAAATGCCCTTCGGGTTCGGTCGGAACTCCACGTCAATGGGAAGAAGAGGAGTATTGGATGCTTCCTCCAAAAAAGGCACACCAACCCCAACCGAGCACAATCTCGTTCGAAACGAGGTGGAGATTTCCAGTTTTCCTCCATTTTCCCATGCCATCCCTTGGCGAGTGTGCTTGCCCAAAGTGCCCAGCCGAAAGAGCGTGTCATGAAACTCGATGCCAGTGGAGACGCGACGAATTTAATCCCATCACCGAAAGACTCGCGCGAGCTCTGGTGGAAGCTTCCTCCCAGATGGGTTGGGTTTTAGTTCTGTAAGCGACACGTGCAGCAAAACCAAGCCATTTCACATGGAAAATCTCTCCATGCGAGCGGTATAATGTTCGAAACAAACAAACCACCACCGTGGCGGAAGAAGTTTGGCCTCGGCTAGAAAGAAACGAAGGGCTTTTCGGAAATAAAAAATGATCTAACGGTTTTTCACCGTGGATTGAAGGGAAGTCTCTTGAGTCACGCAATTCCGGCTATTGTCACCACCATGCCATTGTGAGAAGCAGATCAACACGAAACCCCATGGGTCATGCTTGCGTCACTGCGTTGCATTGAGAGCCAAGAAATTTTAACAAAATAGAATTTGTTTTAATAATTTTACGACAAATCCCCTCGATTCGAGACACTATAATATTTTTGTGGCATGCAAACCACAGTTAGTTAAATTATTTATTTAAAATGACAAAGTACAGTAAAGTTTTCCAACAAACTGCTTTGTTTGCATTGGCAATGGAGGAAGTAAAATAAAGAAACAACCCATCGACACAAACGTTGCATCAAAAGTCAATCCTCGCTTTTTCCTTCGCGTTGCCACCTGTCCCTTATTCGATGTCACACGATGGAATGGTGTTAATCAATATGCCCACGGTCGACGATCGAGGAAGTGAGTGTCTTAGTGTTTAACATCTCCGGAAAAAGCGCTGGGGGAAAAAGCGCAGTTTATAAAAGCAGATTACACACTCGCCAGAAGAAAGACTTCAACCGAGCCAAGCGACGAACCCGACGACGACGAACGCCATCTCTCGAGTGACGTTTCTCGCCACGTAAAAAAGGTGAAATAAGGTGATTTTTTAAAAATCTTACTTCACGTTGGTAACTTGTTTTTTATGCGCCCCATCAACAAGGCTTTTTCTGCGCCATCAAGTGGAACTTGGCGTGTATTGGAAGCAGAAAATGTAGCTATTTAATCAGCTGGTTGGAAACATTGTCACCGTTCAACCCCAAGGCGTGTTCCCACCTTGCCATTACACCTTGATGATGCTCCTGTTCTCGCACAACACCACACCACACGTTGCCTTCCTGCAACGGACGACGTTATCGTCAAGCATGTTCCGCCAGACTGCATTCCACTCATGATAAAATGCATCCAATTCAATGGTATTGCCTCGTTTGCTTTTGGATCTCTCTCTCTCTCTACCTTCTTTCACGTAACCGATGCAGCCATGCTGTCCACTCTTTCCCTCAATCTGCCTTGACAGTGTGTTTATCACCTATCGGGCGGAGGTTCAATAGCATGCCCTCGTGGCGATGAGGCTTTACAGTGTTGTACCAGTGACATTCACCGCGATAGTATGCAACACCTGAACACTTCGATGACGATGATGGTTAATATTAAAATCAGCAAGGAAATTAACTAAAACAACCTGCACACTCTCTTCACCCGAAGCGCAGAAGCGAGCAGCTGGTCGGGAAAATACTTTGTGTATACACGGTGGGGTGTAGAGTAATTGAAAATGTGGCGCAGTTAGGCACCACCTCCCCTTTTGACGGGATGACCACCACCACCACTCTTCATGACCATAAGCGTTTGCATTTGCCATTACAAAAGAGGCAGGGTTTACATGAGCGCCAACATCGTGTTGAACATTAGGTAAATGTTCGATAAATGCCTACGGGGTTACAAGTTGGAGGAGTGTCCGAAGAACGGTGGTGTCTTGTAACTTTCCCACATTGTTTTGGAAAGACGACGAAAAAGGCTATGATTGGCCCACATTCGGAGGAACCGAACGGCACAGCGTCGTTCGGGAAGCAGTGTGGTAGGTACTTGACCAACATTTGCGTGATTAATTAGGGGAGTTGGCCGATCTGCCCTTTACAATAGCGCCCATTACGATGCACATTAAATTCACTCTTAGCATGTGGAACGGATTAGAAGGCAATGTAAGTGGTTTTTTTTTTTAAACCAAATAATTTGGTTAATTAAGGGTTAGAGAAAGGGGGTTTGCTAGTGAAAGGTAAGCATGCAAATCAGAGGGTTACGTTTCGATTGCAGAACAAAAGGCTAATTTTTAAAAACTAGCAAGCTTTAGTTTTTAAAAAGGGAAAATAGGTACTTCTTTTTGGCAAAGGATAATGGGATATACGGTAGCGAGATTAATTTCGTTAATTTCAACTGGCAAAATACATTACAGTTTACATTTATTTGCTTGTGGTTACGTAAAATTGCTCCTCTGGATATGAATATTAAAACACTAAATATGGTTCCATCAATAATTCAAAATTAAACCTAACATTATAGGGTATTTTTTGTATTTTTCGAATGAAAGGAGAGCTAAAATTTAGCGAAATTTAGTGAAAGTAACTATAAGAACTAACGTGTTTATAATGAAGCGTTTTAAGTTTGTATCACCGTACAATGATGAAGGTTCACGAACAAGCAATATGTAATTTAAAAAAAATGCTCTATGGTATTACCTTCGACACGAAAATAAGTCAAGTTCGACTACCCAATCGTTTAGAGTGGACATTCTTTTGAAATGCTTGAGAAAAAAATCAAAACACGCAACGTTTCTTCATGATAGACCTACGTGCACAACCAAAGTGCTTTCTTATCTTATCGATCTCTACCTGACGACCCGAAACGAGGCGGATGCGGACGGAAATGGCCACCCGGTCAGGGTGATAGTCAAACATTTGCACTCGCCCCCGCGCAAACGACGGTAGATAACGAAGCAGAAATAGAAAATATTCGATCAGCGGGAGCTCCGCTCGCTGCTTGCCCACTTACCGTCAAATCCACCGAAAGGTCCGTGTTGTCCAGCAGGATCACGCGGCACGGGATCATGTTCTTGTTGGTGGGAATGCGCTGCGATTTGATCTGGCTGTCGACCGAATCGGCGGCGGCACTGCGCCCCTTCCGGCGGCTAAGAAATCGCAACATCTTGACGGCCGGATGACGCTGCTGCTACCGGTGACCGAGATGATCGTGGGGCAGGGCAAATCTATCGCCCTTTCTGCTCGTGCATACACAAGCGCACGGTGTGCTTCCGTCCGTTGCTAATGGCGACGGCTACCGACGATCGTCGTTCCGATTCGTCTTGCAACGCGGGCTGCAGCAGGCCACGGATTGTTGTGCAGAATGAGGCCAAACGTCACCGGGACACGACGGGTTGTTTTCTTTTCCCTTCCCGCACTCTGTTTGGATTCTTTCCTTTCGCTACGTCGCTCGTACACTCCACTTTCCGGTTTCAGGACGGCGGCCAGCAGTCCGAAAAACAGAGCTGCTGCTTTCCAATCCAACCGTGGACGCGGTTCGCGAGGGGATTTCGATTTCTTTTCTCTTCCGAATAATGATTTCGCGTATTCGCGCCCCCCAAACACTTCACACACACGCGCGCACAAGAACGCTGCTGCACAGGCGGTCGGAGGCCCTTCTTGCGCTTCTTACCGATCGAAGAAATCCACGAATACTTCCTTCCGCGCCCACGACGCTTTACCACCGTGGTGGACACATACACACACGCACAAACACACAACCCACAGGAGCAGGAAAAGTGTGCTGCTTGGATGGGTGTTTTGAGAATACGGGTAACTTCGATGCAACAGCAGCGGGAAACTCTGCTCGACGATCGCGTTCCTTCCTTTCTTGCTTACGTTCTTCGCGAGATCTTGCGATCGCGTCTCGAGCTTTTGCGCTCTCGCTGTGTGTACCACCCCAGCGCACGTCCACTGGACGTCTTTGCTGACCAGACAAATACCCCCACACACACACACACGCATAGGCGCACAAACCCTCGTCGTTAAGGAAGCGGAGGGCGCACGACGATCGCAAACACACGGCGACGGCGACGGTTGCCTTCCTACCTGGTGGAACCACTTTTGGCTTCTTCTGTGCTTCTTCCTTCGCCTGCCGCTTGTATTTCTTGGGCTGTTTTCTTTGCCCTCCCTGTTTTGTCTCACTTTCCGAACGCGATCTCTCCTTCGCACCCACTTTTTGACGATCACCTAGATCGCGTTCCTTTTCCTGCGCACAAATATTCCAGTGTCGTGTCTTCAGACCTGGACAATCGATGCCTTCTTCCGCTTCACCCGTGCTGCCTTCTTCTACTCTCGATCGCACTTTATTTCAAGCTTAAGACGAGCTTTTCTCCTTAGCCCTTTGCACCCATTTACACACACACACACACACACACACCGGAATACGGGTAACTATACCGCCACCCCCAGCTGACCCCGTCACACACGCGACCGGTTGATCCCTTTCCGCTACGTCCGCCCCTCCTTAGCCGACAGTCCAGCGGGTTGCGCCACAAAGATCGATTTCGGCACACTTGGGAGGTGGTGACGGTGGTCGTGGCTTCTTCTGGACTTTTCGAACTTCGCGACGACACGACGGCGACCGCGATCGACACTTCATTCTAGCGGATCGCCAGGCTCCTTTCTCCTTCGCTCCAAGCGCGCGATTGTCTTCCCTTCTCTTTCTCACTCTGTCGTCTTGGTCGTTTTCTTTTCTCGATCAAGAAAGCTGCACACTGCGCTATGCGAACTGCATTCGACTGCCGAATTGTGGCTGAGACGGAGAAGTGTCAGGTGCCCACACTTTATGAAGACATTCTTCAAGTCGAACCCATATTACCGGAAAGGATGCCCGTACGTAACCGGAATAGCACACTTTAAATAAAACACGCATAGCACCATACAAACAGTACCGCAGGTGTTACTCCTAATCCAATTAGATCGGCACGACGACACGTTGTTGTAGTTCCATCGGCGACCTGATTTTGTTTGTTCTACCCATTTTCTTTTCCTTGTTCCACGAAGAAAGCGATTGGCATTGATTTTTACCACCGTTGATGAATTAGTGTCCTTTGCAACGGGAAGAAACTACTACACGCCGCACGGCGAGGCAAGAAAGAAGTCCCGCCTGGCCAACAAAAAAAACATGGATTGCAAATTGCAGTTGGCCGTGGCGACGGAGGTAGGCAAAAACGAAATAACGTTCGAACAAGAACACACGAAGCGGAAGCACTTGCCAAACAGCAGAAGGAGAACCGCTACGGCAACACCAACAAGATCAACAATAACAACAACCGTACGGTAGGCGACGTGTACCGCCCCGCATCACCGTTGGTAACCGACTGGTTGGCGTATCGTCGAAGCTTATAGCGCTGGTAGGGGGGATAGCTTTTTTGGAGCTTTTGACACCTTAAGCCCCCGGCATCTTACCGTTTATACTATAGCGTCGAAAACCTAGCCTATGTTTTTGACAATTGAAAACGATTTGTTTGAAACAGGCGATTTTTCTGTTTCCTACCCAAACTGCAGGGATAACAACGAAATTTTAAATGATTAAAGTAAAATAAAATCAGTTCCATACTACTGGATTTCAATAAAATCCACCGTGTTTGGGATGGATCGTAGGAGTGGACAAGCTTACAGTTCTTTCAGAAAAGGATCCATAACAACTTTTTAAATGTTTTGAAAAAATTTAAAAAAAAAACTTTGAAAACACAAACATTTCGGCAAACAAATAAGGTCGAAAACAACTTTATGATGTTTCCAAGCACGTGTAAATGTATTCAATTCACGTCATATTCACGGTACATTCATGTAATCTTCAAGTTGAATATGTTCTGCAGGAATTTCATCAAATATTAAATATGCTTCTTGTCCTTCGATCGTTTGATCTTTGCATCATATTCATTCTTTTACAATACAGGCCTTATAACTTTGTTCTCTTCGCATCTTTTAACCCGATTTCGCCAAATTTTGTTAATAATTGGGCGGTTTTTCACCCTATAACTGTGGAGATAGGTATAGTAGTTCCAGTGGGTACTCGAAGCTTAAAGCTACATTCGAATTCGCATTGACCTCGTCCTTTCTACGTCTGATCGTCGGACATTTCAAGAAACTGCGAGCATACTTCTCGCGAACATTCTCCTTTGTTGTTGTAGACAAATTTATAGTAGTGTCCATCTGCGCATATCACTGTAAAGATGAAAACAATTAGACAATAAAAATTCAATCTATCGCGGGAAGATTCGTATGGAATGTAAGGTTAACATACCAATGACTGAGTTACTCTCAGATCCAAATGCACAAATACAGGGCGGTCCTTGGGGGATGGAAAACTTGCAAAAAGACCACTGGCTGGTAAAGTATCGAGCAAGCAGATTAGATCCGCCAACACCTCCTCCAGATGGGCCTCCATCACGTCCCTTGCTCGGTTCCTCTAGGTTGAAGACATGTATTGTTCCATGGTCCGAAGAGACAACGACGGATGTGGACTGATGATTGAAATTGATGCAGTATATCTTTGCCTGATTTGATCCTCGTCTCAGCTCGGCCACCTTGGTACCACTGCTAGTGTCGAATATTCGTATCAACGTGCCTCGGTCACTGGCTGTGGCCAAGCGGGTACCTTGCAAATTCAACGCTATGCAGCTGATTGCCGTCTCATGGGCGATAATCTCATGTGGGGCCTTTTCCGTGTTTGCCAAATCGACGATCTGTACGTGGCCAGTGCGCCGACCGGGAAAAGCAAGCAGCGATTTGGTGCTGTTCGGACAGAGCACGCATAAGCCCTGGGGATTTTTCGACGTTTCAAATACATGCAGCTGGGTGGGAGTTTGGGTGAATGTGTACACCTTGATGATTCCTTCCAGCACCACCACGATACGATCACGCCGCAGTCGCACGCCTTTGACGGGGGCGTTAAAGTCAAGAGAAATGGCTGGTGCCTTCTTGAGGTCGTCCCAGACGAGTACTTTGTTCGGTGGATAAAGTGGTCGCAGTCCCCCTCCAACTAGGGCAAGATAGTTGCAGCGGAAAAGCATTTCCACGTACGACACACCACCATCCGGGAAGATTTGTCGCTCTTTCTCCTTCAATGGATCGCAGTTGTACACGCGGAAGCCATTGTCGGTCGCACAAGCGAAGCAACCTGTAATCAATCAAAACGCGAACAAATAATTCAAACCACCATCATTCTTCCATTCGCCACCGCTCAGACTTACCCTGATCTTGATTAAATCCCGCGTACAGCAAACCATTCCCGTACGGATTACAATCGACAAGATTCATCTTTCGTATATTAGTCACTACCCTTATGCAGTCGCTACAGTAGTTTGTTTGCTTGCAATTCAAGCTAACATTCTTTGCGTCATCACTTGTGGATCGATTCGTTCCCCTCAACAATCCGTTGTTTGTTGAACGACAGTACTGCGTTTGATGTAATTTTATCTACTTCACCCGCCTACTGTCGTATGAAGATCACCAATATGCACTAATCAGTTATCAGTGGTTATTCTTAGCCGCAGCTGGCAAGCGAAAATTACAAACGATTACTGTGTAGAGAAAGCGATAATCCCAAGATCCGTCATAACAACAACTGCCGAGGTTTGTACAACGCTGGAAAAGGTAGTAGAATAGCGAACAAAATGTTGACAACCAAAAAGGCAAAGAAATATTTATGCTCCTTGGTTGGAACAACATCTGCGACTTATATGTAAAGTTCGTTAAAAATGTGAGATGATTGAGTAGAAAAAATATTAATCTGAGGAATAGCGATTGAGATCAAAGAGGTAAATTATAGACGGCGTAAAAATGACCACGCAGAAACAAATGCACGAGAATATGTTCCAAAACAAGGAAGATCATGGTCCAAAACCCACGAAAGACAGACAAGCCGCTTGACAGCTGCGATAAATGGCGCGTTTGTTTACAGTTTTCCCGCCTACTTCAGCTTCCCCGTCGAAGTTCAGCAATCAGTACGATGTGGTTCTAGTTGTAGACGGACACACAAGCTTTTACGCTTGTTACGTATTTCTACTTAAGTTGACTATCAGAAATTGAGCGTATTCTTACACTGTTTAGAATACCGAATATTAGCAAAGAATTTAAACCGTTCTGGACTGTTTGTGTATGCCAAAGCTATCCATGCCAATTGGATAGAACAATTTGGATTATCGGAAGTGTGGGAATAGGACAAACTCTGGTGCTGAGTAGCTAGCATCGAAGTACTGTGCAAAATAACTTTTAGAAGAAACAAAAGCAAACTTTTAAGCTAGTTTTACATTTGAAAAATTAAATAGAACCGAACACACCATGGCGGTAAGTAGTTTTCAATCGGGTGTTTGGTGGGATTCCACAAGCATGATTTCCACCGTTCTCACTTAGCTCGCAAACGAACACCTACGACCAAACAAGGATACCGTTAGTCCTATGGCCATACCATACGGCTCTAGTCCTGCTGGGGACAACGCAAACAACCGGGATCTTGAAAAAAGTTGGTACGAAATTACAATCGAAGAAGAAGAGGAGCAAAGACGAATGGAATTAGCGCGGGATAAACAGCAAGAAGCACTCGAAGTGTCATCGGTACGTACGGCAGCATAACGATGTGTTTGTGTATTGCAAGTGGAGTAAAGTTTTGCTTTATTTCGTATGTGCCTTTTGTTCGTATACAATACCTTTTGATTTCTTTACGCACTCCTACTTTCTCCTGGGACTCCGTATAAACAGCAACTTTCTGAACCGGGTAGTGAAAGTACGCCACAGGACGAGGTTGTGATGTCCAGTCTGTGCAAGGCTTCAAACGGGCGACAAATCGAGATAGATATTCTAGGTAGGTGTTGTTCGTGCACTTTCTAGTTTAGTGCCCTTTTGTCTGGTTGAAAAAAAAACAACTGGACGCTTAAGTATTTAGTGCCAGTTTGAGGTTATGAACCACGCGTCCCTCTTTGCCATTGCAGATTCTGCCAATGTTGAGAAATACGAGAAGCTGGTTAAAAGTGATCTCATTAAATCTCCCTTCAAGCGACGCCTATCCGGCAACTCGAGTAGCGATGAGCTAGACGAAGGGAATCCATCGGGAATGGATTACAATCGCAGTGAAGAATCTAGTGCGTATTCGAAGAGAAGTAAGAAAGACGACTTCGATCATGGCGTGGGTAGATTAAGACGTGAAAGTTCTAGCTCCGGTACATCCAGCCACACTAGCCGTAAGCAGACGGAATATGAAACTGATGAGGCAGTTCTAGCCCGTCGCCAGAAGCAGATCGATTATGGGAAAAATACCCTGGGCTATGAAAATTACATCAAACAAGTGCCAAAGTAAGTAAATAATGGTTTTCCAATCCCGGTGAACTGCTAGTAAATAACTATCTTCTCTGTTTATTTTGAAGACATAGCCGCACCATAGAACAACCTAGAACACCGCAAAAACAACTGAAATATAGTCGACGTGCATGGGACGGACTTGTAAAAATTTGGCGTAAGAAACTACACTGCTACGATCCCAATAGCAAGTACGTTTCAGCAATTTCATAACTAATGTTGTGTGGGATTGATAATAATAATCTTTTTTTTTACACTCGCAGATTAGAAGATGATGAATGAAACGTCCGGAAACGAAATAAGAGGATAACTGAAAAAGGGCATGGATTGTTCTAGTGGAAGGTTCATCCTGTGGTTCTTGTATTTATTTTAATATACTCCCACCGAGTGTACAATAACGGCAAAGAGAAAGCTATATGCATGTACAAACATTTTCAATCTCTTTTTAAACGCACTTTTGTTTTTGAATGTTCCACCAGAAAAGGCTTTCGGCGTTCTGGAATTAATGTTATTTACAATTGCGTTGTCACAATAAACATACAACAAATGATGCCCTTTGGATATAACAAACCGTAGGAAAGAACATTTATTCTACCGCATCACATGGTTGGCTTGCCGGTCTATCAACATTTTGCCCTTGCAATAACGTAAGTATTTGATCTAATTTCTTATTTTGACGACTTTCCAGGCTGGAGAGCTTCATCTCGAACATTTGTTCTAACTCGGAAAATTTTTGATCAATGTACTGTTTCATGAACATTTCCAGCACCGCAGAGTGAGAGTTTTGTCCCGGAAGAAGCAACTGACCGAAAAGGTTCGTCAAATTTCCTTCGGAATCTTTTATCGTATCGGGTAATACGGTTGTCTGCTTTGCCGGAGCTTGCGGCTGATCATTGTTGTTCGTAACGTTCTGTTCGGAAGATTGCATGGCGCCCAGCACGAGCCGCTTGCATTTTTCCGCCTTATCGGACAAATCCGTATCCTCCAGGCGTTGCTGTACACTTGCCGGGTTAATCCTTCTCCCTCGGAGCATCGCACTGTGTAGAGGATTTGGGTTGCGCGCTAGATACAATCGAGTACCGTAGAGGCACAGAGGCTCATTTTTCGGTGTGATAAATTTCAACTGCAACTCATCCAGATCGGTCGTAATACGTATATCGAATCGAAAGACTTTGACGCCACCGAGGGTGTACACCAGCTCCCCGTGGTAGGTTTTGTAATATTCATTCAATCGGCCATGGTAGCACTCTATCACAGGACATTCTACCACCAAGGAAATTGCTCGCGGCAGGTACAGTGGTATCACACTAAGGCGCATTTCGCACGAATCTTGCCCATCCGATCCGTTCAAAATTAAACACCGATCCAAATCTAGTAGCTCGTCGATTGGTGCACTGTTGGAGAGTAGAAAAAAATGGGTATTGGTCGCCCAGCGCCTTTACCACGCAGTGAAAACTTACAATTCAGGCGAAGGTGATTCGCACATTTGCACGGTTACTTCTTTCTCCGAGACTCCTTCCGTTACCGTCCACGTATAACTGCAACGGTATGGTTCCGTGGTCATTGTGCAAACGATTTCGAGCCGAATGTTCAAGGAGGCAACCAGAGCGATCCTTCGCGCTTTTCCCTGGCGATATCGATCCGCTATTTCCGATGTTGTGTCCTCAGGGATGAAAAAATGTAAACAAACTGTCCGCACGCACACATCGAACGAAAATAATGTTTGACAGCATGTACGTGTGTGAGTCTATGCGCTTTTATGTGTAGCAAGGCGTACAGTGAAAACATGCGTCGGCGGTGTACACATATTCCCTGCCGAACGCGAGCAAAGTGTACGGAACCGCTAGTGGTGTCGCAAGTTTTCCGTTTTCCCGGGGGAAAACCCGTCTAGTTTTTCTCCGAACCATGGTTTAAGACTTTGCACGCTGCTCGTCTAGTGTTTGGTGGCTGTAGGCATGAGAAAGTGTGAGATTGTGTCAAAAAAGGCTTGAAAATATGCTTATTCAATTGCCCGGGGTGCCCTGGTATTCACACAGCAACTGGTTGGTACTTTAAAAGGATTCATTTGAGGCCAACCAGCTCCACAAAACCATCAGCGCGACATCATGGTCAAGCATAAAGGTGTGTTGTACAAATTAAGAAATAAACAGAGCATTTTCGAAGCAAGGAAAAATAGTTTGGTGTGGAAAACAAAGCATAGTTGGCGCTGGTAGAAAATTAGTAGCTGCAAAATGTACTTCCTTGTAGACAGCTTGTCCTTCAGACCACATACACACACACGGACACAGGCAGGACCTTCCGAAAGTTCTGCAAGTGTAGTAGTTGATAGTGAGAGAGTATACGATTTGCGTGAAGTAGAGTAAACTACACAGCGTAAATAAATGTAAATAACATGGCTTTGATGCACTTTTTCAACTCCCCCCCCTTTGCGTATCCTTTTTTGCTATTTTTAACGATGCGCGGAAGTAGAGTAGTAACACATTCTTCAACCCCTCCCGCCCCTGTTATAGGCTAGCGTCCGGTGTTATCAATGTACCATCCCAAGCAACATGCACTGGTATTACAAACTATTGGCCCGCCGTCCCCACTTGGTGTTGGTAGCGGTAGGAATATTTTCCATCGCATGTATCGTCGTTGCACTTTCTACCCGAAAACTGCCGGACTTCGATGATCCAACTTTGGTAAAGTATAATTTGTATTGTGTCCTTAGTTTTGCATCCATACCAACTGTGATTTTGTTCCCTCTACCTTGCAGGGGTTTGAAGCCCGTGGTACTTCGATCGGTAAACGGTGGACAGCATGGCGGAACCTGTTGGAGGAAACGGGCGCATCAGGTCGTTTGGTGGCAAATCCGAAAGAACTTTCATATGGCAACAGCAACATCAACAACCTGAGGCACAAAACGGGGCCAGGAAATGGAGCACACGTCCCGAAGCGGCGGAAACCGAAATCGAAAAAGAAGGTACCCCACCAGACCGAGGCAGGTCAGAAGAAACACAGCAAGTTGGGAAAAAACATAAGGATCCTGAAGGAACTGTACGACAACCGAACGGTAGAAGCGGTAGCAACAAACGGCGGCGAAGTAATAAGCTTCGAGGAGTACGACAACGAAACGGTAGTGCAGCGGGGTGGCGGTGGCCGACAGGAAGTGTGGGAGTACGGTCGAAATCAATCATTCTACACCGAGGAGATTGGTAACAAAACGATGGAAAAGAAGCGGGCCAAATGGGACACGCTGCGGAAGCTACGGCCGCCACCGGAACCGATTGAAATTCACATTCCATCGGATGGATTTTTCTGTGAATCGCCAAGTAAGTAGTGAACACGACAGAGGACAAGCAAAGATCAACATACATCAATTATTCCATTTTTCAAGACAAAGAATATGCCCACCTGGTAGTGCAGAGGAAAAATGAAAACTACAACGACACACTCTTCGAGCTGAACGCTTTTTTGGCACTGTGCGAACTGGAGCAGAAAGTGGTCACCGTCGACCATTACGCGGGTATTTGCCAACGCGAACTGACATCCGACAGTTGCTGCCGTCCGTGGTCAATCGTGAACTACGTCACCTTTTTGTCGAACAAGTCGTCCTGCTTCGAGCTCAACGAGGAAGATGTGGCGATGGTCAAGACGCTCCTGTTCGACTGCTTCCAGTACTACCACAACATGAAGCTAAGCAATGACTGCATGCGGTCGAGTTGTATTGCGCCGAGTGAGTGCAAACAGCACAACGCCGTGTACAACATTCTACACTACTTGGCGAATGTGGATTTTATAAGACAAAATGTAAGGATGGGACACATCCTACGGTTAATGACCAAGGAGGTTACTAATGGTTTTTTTTTTTTTTTTGTCTCGACAGGAATCTGCGGAATTTCTGAACGTTACCATGATATTTCTGCCCGTCGCCAGGAGCACAAAGTCGATGGAATTTTATCATAGTTTAAGCCAAGCGTAAGTCCTTTAGATGGAGTTGAATTATGATTTCGTTTCATAGCCAGCTGCTTGGTTTGCTCTTTTCTTTCATTGCAGTAACCTCGCTAACGATCTTGTCGCGGTCGTTGCCATGGATATGGGCTTAAAGAATGCACTGTTCGACGAATGTCTACTGCGGGATGGCTGGTTGATCGGCTTGGGTGGTGTCTTTGTCGTCCTGTGCATGTGGCTTTACACTGGATCGCTTTTCGTCACACTCATGACGGTGGTCGCGGTTGCATTTTCGCTCGGAATCGCATACTTCATCTATTCCTTCATATTCGAGCTTACATTCTTCCCCTTCATGAACCTGCTGGCGGTCATCGTTGTCGTAGGTAAGTGACCTCAGTAGATGAAATGTATAACCTCTTTGCTAAATCTCTATCATAAATCTGTTCCCCAGGCATTGGAGCGGATGATGCTTTTATCTTTTTAAAAATATGGCAATGCACCATCGTCGATCGGATGAAGTGTGGTGGTGGCATCGTCATACCGATAGTTCCATCCACCTCTGCCGCATGTCACGCGGAAAGCACAGGACGTGGTGGCAATTCGGACACGCTGGTGGAAATTATGGGCAGCACATTGCGGCATGCGGCGCTCTCGATGCTTGTCACATCGCTCACGACGGCGGCTGCATTTTACGCGTCCTATGTGAGCTCCATCACTGCGGTCCGGTGTTTCGGGTAGGAAGCAATCGTCGGTTGGTGTAGCAAAAACTTTATGTCTTTACTTTTTTGGATAGCATTTTTTCCGGCACTGCTGTGATGGCCAACTACTTCCTCATGGTAACTTGGCTACCGGCGGCTGTTTCCATCGCGGAAAGAATGTCCTGCCTGATGCTGCTCAAACCGTTCGCCCGTGTCTCCCACCGATTCAGTGTACCATTTATTGCCCTCGCCCAGTTTAGCCGCCGCCTCGAAGACGCCATCATTGGGCTGGTGATTGGCGTACCATGGTTGTGGATTTCTTTGCTTGGTGAGGCCCATAAGATTGCATTTTACTTTCCTTTACTTGAATAATCCTTTCTTTTCATTTGAATGTGCTAGGAACAATCGGCATTTTCAGTGGTGTGTTAGTGCTTCACTGGCCAAAGTTGCGTCTTCCCGATTCGCCAGATTTTAAACTTTTTATCAGTAACCATCCGTTCGAGCGGTACGACAGTGAGTACAAGGAAATGTTTTGGTTCGAGAAGATGTACACCGTAAGTATGGCGACCGACTGTTCTTATACGAGGCAAATGTACAATGCTTTTATTCTTTATTTTATTTGCTCCCGACAGACCACCGAGAGTTTCAAGATCCCCCTTCGCTTCGTATGGGGTGTGTTGCCCGTCGATCGGGGGAATTTTCTTGATCCGGAGCAGCGCGGTGATCTGTTCTTCGACGAGTCGTTCAACATGAGTGCCCCGGAGTCGCAACGCTGGTTGCTGCAGTTCTGCCGGCGCATCAAAAACCAAACGTTCTACCAGACGAGCTACGGGCTGCTGCTTCCTAACTGCTTCATCGAAAACTTTATCAGTTGGATGGCGCGCCGGTGCAACGATTCGATGGGCGAAATCGACCGGACGCCGTGCTGTGAGGTGTCCCCGTTTCCTTTCGCACCCGACATATTCGATCAGTGTCTGCCGGAATCGATATCCTCGCTGTACGAGACGCCTCGGGAGTTTTTCATACCTGGCGTGGCCGGGCCGAAGTTTGACCGCAATTCCTTTCTGGTGGAGTTTGGAAATGACAGGGAAACGGAGGACACTGGTAAGGTTGTGAAGGCGGTAGTAATCGAGTACGAAAGTACGCAGGTATTCACCATGTCCTATCCGGAGATTGATGCGTTTGTGCGTTCGGTCGAGGGGTGGCTGGCGGAGCAGCTCCGTGACGCACCACCGACGATGGCAAACGCTTGGTTCATCAGTGAGCTGGAGTTTTTCGATCTCCAGGATACGCTGTCCACTGGCACGATAGTGGCCATTGCGATGGCCATGGCCGTAGCACTGCTCGTTTTGATGCTCGTAACGCTCAACGTACTGATCAGCTTGTACGCGATCGTCACGGTCACTTTCACCATCCTCACGACCGTGGCCGTGCTTGTCCTACTCGGCTGGAAGCTGAACGTGCTCGAGAGTGTGGCGGTCAGCACGGCGATTGGGTTAGCGGTCGACTTTAGTCTGCATTACGGCGTGCACTACAGACTTTCGACCGACGGATCGGACCGACGATCGTCGACGCGCTTCTCCCTGCAGCGAATGCTAGGCCCAACGGCGATGGCGGCCATCACGACCGGTATCGCCGGGGCACTGATGTTGCCGTCGAGCGTACTGGCCTACATACAAATCGGCGTGTTTCTCGTGATCGTCATGTCAATCAGTTGGCTTTACGCTACCTTCTTCCTGATGAGCTTACTACGGCTGATCGGGCCACAGTACGGATTCGGTCAGTTCCGGTATCCAAAACTTCGTACGGCATTTCGCGCCAGTGCCGATGCCTGCAAATCTGCCGCCCAACTCGATCCGGACGGTACGCGACAGAGTGCCCCACATCACCACCACCATCACCATCATCATCAGAAAGGGGCCGTGTCGGAGCAGCTTCTTTCCAACTCGAGCTCGGCTGCCGGAGATCTGGTCGGATCGGAGTCGCACGAGCTTGACTCGCTCACGTCGAACTCGATTATCAAGCCGGTCAACCTGGACATTGCGCGTCCGATCAACTTTGATCGGGCATTCAAGAAGCAGCAATCGCTACCCCGTGAGCAAAGCCCTTCCACGGCCAGTGCCATCACGGTGGTGCTTCCAGACGACATAGACATTCGAATAGCCCCGATCGGCGGTGGAGCTTAGTTAAATTGCAATGGAAACCCCGAGAAGAGGGAGTGCCGTATATCTGAAGTATTATTAGTGTGCCGTTTGGCACCACGCACGTGTTTAGACGTACTTAGAGGCGGAATGTACTTAATGTTAACTTCGACTTCATGCATAGATATTAGTGAAAAATACCCAATATGACCGTTTAGTGAGTGGATCATAGCGAAACTCTCTTTCCCTCAACCAAGTTTACTTCTGTCCCACGGTGGGGTCATTGTTTAGGGCAACGGTTTTGCTTGACACGTAGGGCGTATGTATGTAAATGGACTATAATAATCCTAGCATTAATTGGGGGGGGGTGTGAAGTAATGATGAATATTTTAAAAGCGTTAATTTTTGTCTGTTCCGATCGTGAACATGTCTGGCTTGAATAAAATAATTTATTCAAACTGCCTTTTGGCAACATATGGACGATCCTTTTACAACTGCCGAGTAAAAATTGGAGAGATTAAAGCCAACTTCTGCCGCTACTTCTCTCTCCCGTGACACAAGACATGTTTAGCAAAATGAATTTACAAAAATTTACACAAATTAACGAAAGTGTGGCGCAATCGGCGTTCGTTGAACAAGCACATTTAAGGAGCATTGGTTGGGAGGTATTGCTGTACCGTGTGCTTCATATCGATGTTCGGGGGAGGCAGCAGAAACATGTCAACCGGAGGAAAATATTAGTCAAGAGTTGAAAGTTCATTTTTTGTTTTTGCTTTCCTTGGTTTCCCATGGAAAAAGCGAATACTAAAGTCAAGCTACCATTAGCGAAGATGACTTTCATGGATCGAAGATCGGAGAAGTAGAGCTATAGAAGATTGTTTTTTCTTTTTGCAATGTTTTGCAGGCAGTGGCCAGTACGTTACTTACGTAGGAGATACACATATGCATGTTGTGAAACAATTAGTGGAACCACTTTGTGATACATATATGAAAAAAAACATAACAAATATATATATATACATACATACGTACTATTAAAGCATACTATTAATATTCGATTATTGTTGGAAGAAACAGGTTTTACAGTGTTAAAGAAAATATAAACTAATATAAGTAGCGAGAGTGGAATTGCCGGAGAATGTACAAAAACTTCCTTACTTACTACTAGAAGGGCAAATGGTGAAATGCAACAAGAAAGCAAACAGACAGACAAACCGGAAATAGTAGGCCGCGGGTTGCGTACGTTGTAGCGCCCCAAGAGCATATGGTACGAAAATATAAGAATTCATTCATCGGTTCTACGGTGTAACATGCGACAGGTTGGAATTTCTTTCCCATGGCGATCCGAAAGAAGAAAACTACACATGAACGCGAGCACGGATAAAAATCTAACGCACCTGTACGTAAATGAATCGATTGATTTTACCCTTTATTGTAAGTCCGCTTGTGTTGTTTTGTTTGTTTGTTGGTTTCTTCTAAAAGGGAACAATATTGCTGCGTCCAATGGAAAGGGCGGCCGCGGAAGGGGCATAGTAATAATAGTAGAAGCCAGGAGGGAGGGGCGGGAGTTTTCTGTTCTTCCTGCTGCTTGTTTCGTTTGGCGAAAACTGTACACAATGAATCCGTAGCAGTACTTCTTGTTTGTATGTATGTATATTAATATATATATATATATATATAACTATATGTATATATGCTTTTCATTCTCCTTAACACCTACGTCGAACTTTCTTTTGCACTTACGGTCTAAGAGAAATAATGACGGAGTTTCGGGGAAGTGTACCGGGGTGGGGTGACAGTGGATAGAAGGGAAGGGAAGGAGCCGGCCGATTCTCGTTATCAGCATAGAACGGGATGAGAGACCGAGAGGCACGCCAACCGTAAAGCGAAGGACCTTAAACACTTAAACCAAAAAAACGAACGAACTAAAAGGAAATTATACCGTTCCTAGCTTCATGTAATCCTAGCTGTTCCCTAACCGGTAAAGAAAATAGGTCCTTCCTGGTCCTGCCTATCTGGGTGAATGTGTGTGCGCACGTGGGTGTGTGTATTTTCATTAAAATCCTTAATCGCTCTGTCAGCCACTTAAAACGTACGTCGTATCCTCACACACAACACACGGCGGGGGAAACAGAGTGAAGAAAACATTCACGTACTTAAGTCAACTATAGTAATTGATAAAAAATGAAATAATGTTACACACACGCACAGTTGCCGCGGCGATCCGCCGTCCTTTCGTTGCGATGATTCCCGAAGGTCGTCGAGGAAATCCCGGGTTTTTACTTCGGTCCATCATTCTGCTGTCATATATCGCTGTTAGGCCCCTTGTCCTGCCGCCTGACGTTGTGGAGTGACAATTGTTCGATCACTTTTCAAAGATTAAAAAAAAAAGAAAACAAACTGTTTTCCCGGACTTGGTTTTCCCTTTTTCGCTAATTACAATCGCACACGTTATCAGCTGTCCCCTTACATATCGTAATTAATCTGTCCACCGACAGGTTGGAGTGGCATTTAATGGCGATGCTGTGACGGTGTTGCGAGTGAACCCTACTCATTCGCCGGATGGAGCACTACGTGGGGGCGTATGATTTCCTCGATGTCCATCGACATCGACGTATCGTCTTTGACCACCACGCCGACCTCGTCCACCACGCTGACCACCTCGTGCGTGTGGTGCGAGTGGTGGTGCGGATGGTGGTGTTGCTGCTGCTGGTGGTGCTGGTGATGATGGTGCTGGTGGTGCGCATGGTCCCCGGAGGACCCCGAGGACGATCCGCCACCCGCTCCGCTGCCACTGGCGGTGGTGGTGGTTGTGATCAAATGTTCGCTACTTCCGCTGCTACTGCTCTGCTGCACAAAGTCCATCTCGGCGCCGGCGAGGTCCAGTGTGGTCGAGGGGGTCGTCGAGGTGGACGTGGTCGTGGTGGTACCGGCCGTGATGGCTACCACGGTTGCGCCACCACCGAGCGTTATCGTTTCCCCGCTGGTGGCGGCGACGACGGTGGTGCTGACCCCGGGCGTCACCGTGGTGTGGACGATTTTGTGCATCTCGATCTCTTCGCCGTCGTCCGACTGCATGATGATGCTCTGGTCCGACGCGTTCCCATTGGAGGGCTTGTTCGAGATTATGCGATCGCGCAGCGAGGGCTCGTGGTTGTGCGGCGAGCCAACCTCCTTCACCTTCTGATAGTCCTCGCTGATGTGCAGGATCGCCTGGCAGCCTTTGCGACCGTTCCACGCGCACTTCCAGGCCGCGATGCCGTTGCGAATTTTTTGCTGCGTCCGGAAGCGATACCCGTTGTAGATGAGGAACGTCTGGTAGCCGTCCTTGGTGACGAGCTGGTAGTGGTTGCGCTTGAATGTCGTCACATCGGTCAGCCAGCCGTCGCCAACGAGCATGTCGTTCGAAACCTTCCGCTTCGACGAGGGATCGCGTGACTTTTTCTTCTTCGACGAGGACGACTTGCTGGTACTACTGTTGGTGCCACTCGTGCTGGCGGTGCCACTGACTGCTACCGGCGTACCGACGGGAGTGCCAAGCACGGGCGATACATCCCCGGTAGTGACCACGATCGTGTCCGGTTCGACGTGCTGCTGCTGATGATGATGGTGCTGCGGTTGCTGCTGCTGCTGCTGTTGTTGCTGTTGGTGGTGGTGTTGGTGGTGTTGCTTCGTCGGCGTAGTAGGTTCCGGCGGGTTTTCCGCCACCGACACCGGCAGACCGTGGTTATGCTGACCGATTTCAGCCACCACCTGTATGTTATCGTCAACCTCGATTGCGGCGGGACACTGGATGTCACTACCGGATGCCACACACAACCAGATGCCAAGCTGCGTCGGAGAGGCGGTAAACAATTGTTTCTTGAACTCGATGATGTTACCATTCAGTGGCGTATTGCCCTCGATCGAGATACGGTGGTCGAGCATTGCGCCACCGACGTGCGACTCATCGATGACACCGGCTCCGCCCAGATCTTGGCCACCTCCACCACCACCATCGACGCAGGTCGCTCCGTTCGAGGCGCTGCTGCTACTGTTCGTGGCATCCGGCTGCATGCTGACCACATTGTAGATCGCCGTCGCCTGCTCGACCGATTTACGCCTCTCCCGCAGCAACACATCGTTCTCCTTTACCTTTTCCTTGTACTCGTAGAAGTCCTCCACCGTCGTGACGCACTTTCCGCAGATGAACGAGTTCAGGTCATCATCGAAGCTTATCTGGGGGGGTGGGAGGACAAACGTAATGGTATGATTTTCCTCGCCTTCTTCTACGCACCGTTCGCGACGCACTACTTACCGGTATGGCCAGCACCTCGAGTATTTTGAGTAGTAGAGATTCATTGTCGTTCCCGGCGCCGGGAAACAGTTCGTACAGCTCGCAGTCCTGCGAAAAGCACAACCGACAAAAGGGCAGCTCCGCTTGGATCTGGGTCTGCAGCTGGTCCATTTCCATGGGTAGAGATGTCGCGGCTGACGTTGTTTTGGACAGTAAATTTTCCCCCACACGCCTACTAGCCCGGCTGTCCCCGAGACGGCACCAGTATCGAAGAACAAAACCAAAACAAAAAGTCTAACAGAAGAAAAGCGACACCAAACGAAAGACTTAGCGTCTCCTTTCAGCTCACTTGTTTTCGGTCCCAGGAAGGCTCCGGTATGCTACCTTTTATTTTTGCCCCACTACCGAATGGGCAGGGAAAGCCCCAATGCCACACGACGGCGTTACAAACTGGGAAACTTAATCCTCTCCCTTGGACACCCCCTTCCCAGGGCAAGAGCGAGCGTCTTCCAGGAAGCGGTTTCCGTTATTTTCTTTTTTCGGTAATATTTACACGACCGTAGCGATGGAATTCATTGACGGCATAAAAAAATCACTCACAATATTGACGGATGGAGTAGGCAATGATCAATCTCCTTTCACGCTCGCACACACAGACCGACCGCAAGCTGCGTCTTGCTTGCGCTTACGCTCGGGTCGTCTGTCGTAGCTGCCTAAGATTTGCGTTTTGTTTTTTCTTTCTCTTTCTGCTCGCGTTTCTTCCTTCCCTGCACAGCAGAAACGGGCTTTCGCTTTTCGACTTCCCGTTGTATCCACCGCACGGTTTCTTCTCAGCGTTCGATTTTCGTGTGAGGCTTGTTAGTTTTCTTTTCTCTTTTCGACTGCTCGTCGCCGTTCTTGGTTGCTCCGGGCCGAGGCGCCGAGGTTTTCGGGACACACAACACCGTACGCTTTCACACGGTCACTGTCAAAGAGAATGAGAAACAAAACGAAGGGGGTTGGTTGTGAGGAAACGTAGTAAAAACGGTGTAAGAAGGAGGGGGTCCAGCGTGAAGCCAGTCCAGAGGAAGTTCAAGAAGAAAAACAAAACAACACACATTTTCCCTTCAATGAACTGTCACAGCGAATCTGGGGGAATGGCGATCGCACAAACAAGTGAACAATCATGCTCGACTTCACCATGAACGAACGCCAGTACAAGGAGTTGGAATGCTACATCGACTCCAGTGCCACGCGTTATTTTGTTCGCACGGTAAACCAATAATACCGTCGGTGGAAAATGGTTACGAAGACGGTATCATCATCCTTTGGTAGGAAGGTTAGCTTATGGCACACTCTTCAACATGATCATCTCTTTTTGGTTGGGGTTTTTGTTAGTATTTTGCTGGTACGTAATTTGTGGACCGTAAAGATCCATGCTACTCACATTTTATGGACTAAGCGGGTAAGAATAGCTGAAACGCTTTGAAGCCTCAAAAATCTCTGCGTGGACAGTAGCACTTGGGCGTTCTTTTTCTTTACTTTTTGCGTCCTTCAACTCACTAGAGGTGGCAAGGCTATGCCTCCAGCTTGGTACGCTCCTTGCCGTGCGTGGAGTTTTAGATATTTCGATAGTTTTATTCCGCAAAAACACAAGCGCCTCCGCGAGACACTAATAGCGTTCGAACGCGAACCTGTCCGCGTTACTCGCCTGCCCGTCCAAACTTCACGAAACATTCACAGATACGAACATACACACACGCGCCCGCCATCGACGGCCCAACATCGAACCCGACGTTCGGTGTCCTGCTGCTAAAAACCCAGCGCGAATACTAGCAAATCAAACACGACTCGTGGCGTTCTCGTTACTTCTGGGGATGGCGTACTGATTGAGGTCGCTTGCAGTCACAATGGCGGCGATTAAAGTGGCGAAAATGTTTCATAAACAAAAATATGTCAAGTCCCGTGCCTTTGCGAGTCAAGATGAACTTTGCTTGTTGGCAACAGCAGCAAACAGCAGCAAAATGTAGCAGTCTTCGCAGCAGCAGCAGCTGAGGATAGCAATCGAGCGTCAAACGATTACGTTTATAAACGCTGGTTTAGATGCTCCAGTGCACATCCTCAACGGTTTCTCGTTTATAAAGTAAGATTTGAGTTTAGGGTTTTTTGAAAAAAAAGCAGTTGCAAAGTTGTAAAAAAAAGATAAAATCCGGCTTGAGGATGTAAATTGTAAGCCCACGGATAATGCGCCTACTCGAAGAATTTTGAAGAATTTTCCTGTCTCTGTTAAGAAAAATAAATAATTTTTAACATTTTTACGACCACTTCGCACGCCCAACATTATCACTAAATTTAGTTGATAATATTGTATAGTTGGATCTAGAGCACGAGGAAAACTGTAGCAACGGTTTAATATCCTTTCAAGTTTTGATTAGCTGAAATGAACTAACTGAAGTTTCAAAAATCAGTTGACGTGCTGAAAACGTCAAATTTTGGAACAATTTTTGGTATTAAAATAAATTTAAAATACGCAACCTTTTGAAGTTTTGTTTAGTTCCAGTAACCTTGAAAGAAAGTACTATCTACATATATCTTCCGGTTTCGGTATATGCCCCCATATCAACAAGTTGTATGGTTACGAGAGTTCTTTTTTGTAGCAGCAACTTGGTTTCACAGCATAGTCATAGTCGGTATAAGATCATCACTAAAATACAAAATTTTGTAAACCATTTGTGGGTTGTTTTAAATATTTTATTTGCATAAATTCGCGATGTTTCCATCGTTCTACTGTCGCAGCTCTTGCTCTGTTCAATTCGCTCTTTCTTTCCCCGTTCCCAGACTAGCGAACAGTACCTCAAACCCCCGCAAACACATTCACTGCAGGATCTTAGGATTGGCCACACGGAATACGTGCGGTACCATGTCGGCCAACGTGCGGAATAGCTCTTCCGAGATATCATGGGGTAGTAGAAGTTGCAATGTGTTCAGTTCCGCTCCACCCCAGCTAGCAGATTCAATCATGAATCCTTTGGCGCATTTAAACACCAATTCCGCTCTCCGTATACACCAACTAACCGTCATGTCCTGTGGGAAAAGACAAATATTTTTAGCAATAATTGGAACCCGATTTTCAAGCAGCCTTCCTTTACCTCGGACATTTCATGCCTCAACAAAGCGGGAATCGTTAGTGTAGTTATATCATGTCGGCTAGATATTTTCAAAATATTCCTCAATCCTAGTATCACAGGGTGTCTCGAGTTGATTTCGCTTGGGCTTTGGAATGTTTCATCCGAGATGAGATGAAAAATGACGTGCGAATGCGAGAGATTCGAGTGACGAGTGATGAACGCATCGCCCGGTTTCACCGTTACCACATTCCGGTCCGGGCGTCGGCCTACCGTCAGGCTCTGGGCGCCACCTGCATCGATAGCATTACCATGCTGCAAGTTTCTCAAGTCCTCCTGTATCTTTTCTATTTGACGGTCGATCTGATCGAAATGAAACTCCGTCGACATGTTCGCATTGCGACGTATTTCCCTATCGGGTGTAATTGTGCCGGACGGCGTGAGCACAACGATACCGCATAGCGAGCTGGAGTAGAGCCCAAGGGCCACGTTGGGACCACCAAACGAAGTGTCGCCGTACAGGGGACTACACAGGTCCGAAACGCGAGTACTTAGAATCCTTATATTATGCATATGCTTCAACTGAGATCCGAGATGAATGGTGAAGCTTTCCTCCATCGAGGGTGCTTGGGTTGATATCATTGACCATCGGTTGCCTATCTGCGTAGGACTTTCCGATTGACCGAGGAAACTTTCATCGACATGCTGCGTGACCCAGTTTCGATACTCGTGTTTCTGGTGGCCCCGCGTCGACTCCAATTCCGATTCACACTGTTTCCGTATCATGTTTTGCATTCCGTACTGCTTCGCTAGCATATGATTGATGTTTTCGGGCGTGATTGAAATGTCCAGCAGCTTGATCTTCGATTCTATCTCCTCCTGGTGGAGCGTGTTCATTGTGGTAATTTGCTGGGTCATTTGCGTCGACAAACTCGCAATCGTGCGCGCGTATTCCCGCTCTTTGGTCAGAATTTCAGGCAGCAGCGACGAATGCACCAGCTGATGGTAGCTTTGAGCAAAGATTTCTTCATCCGTCGGCCCGATGCGGTCGGCAAACTCAAGTATTTCCTCGCGATATAGTTTTTCCGTGTCCAGTGCCAGCGTGTCCACATCCGGAGTCCCATTGCGGAACTTCTCGAGCAGCAGCTCATCCCGTTCGTCGTAGAAAGCTTGATTTTCACGCTCGACAAACTTTTCCAACGTCTTCAACAGATCGCGGTTGGCCTTGAGAAACTGCATTATGGGATCCATCCGAACCGAGACAATCTGGTGGCTCAGCTCGACCACACTGCCCCTGTAGGGAATTTCGATCGCGTACACCAACTTGGCTGGTTTCTCGTCCACGTTGGTGTATTCATAATGAAAATCGACCACTTTTGTCGGTTCCAGCTCCATTTGCAACCTCTCACAACGCCCACTTATGTTTATGTTATACCTGTTGTATTTTTTCTTTGCAACTGTTTGATGTTTGGACTACGCAGGGTTGCATGGAAGGCTGCGCTTATCAGTGTGCAGGGCTATACAGACTGCTTTTATAATTCCAAAATCCATTTATGATTTTCGGGACATTGGAGAAAATGTTTGATTTTGTAAAATTGTATTACTCATTTTTGATATAGACATTTAATAAAAAATGAATTTCTTTGGACTTTTTCTTTTTATTTAACCATTTTTTTTCATAGGACAAGAAAAAGAGAAATTGAGAGATTTGCTGTATTGTTGTCCATCATGCCGGCTAGTACAACAATGTTGGTTACACGCGCTTGTGTTGGCAGGCTCCCCCCAGCAGTGGTGGAGCATTACTTATGTTACACAATTCGCGAATAGGAAAACGAGAGCAGTAAAAAGAAACACAGTGCACGGGAAAGTAGGCACTTGAAGACAAGACGGGATAGAAAAGATTAATTCATTGCTACGTTGATCGTCGAAGTGAACAGGTGGCCCGAGTACAGCTCCATCAGTAATTCGTTGATAACAAAAACAACGCGAAAGTTTTAACAGCATCCATCATGAGCATTTTCGAGTCGGTCGAATTGGGCCCCCCGGTGGAGGTGTTTGCCCTGAATAAGGCTTGCAATGAAGATTCCAACCCGAACAAGGTTAATCTCGGTGTTGGCGGTATGTATTTAGCATAAGAAGAAGTCAAATTGTACATGAGACAATTGAAAAACATTACATTGCCACGCATATCTCACTCCACTTGTTCCACTGTATACCCCGGTCAAGGTCAGGCGAGGTCAAAACATTTGCTTTGCAATAATGTCTAATTTTGCATCTGCTTTTTTTGTACTCCATGCCGTGTGAAAAATGCTTACGCAAACTAACCGCTGATATACTTCATCATCTACTGATGGTTATGGCATCAGAAAGGGGAAGGGGGAGAAAAACGGGATGTCGTCTCTTGAGCATATGCCAATCATAGCAACCGTTATCAGGCAGGCTATTGTTGTTCTTGATGAGATGGAGAAAAAATTGCAATATCGCAAAAACAACATCTTCTTACACGAGTTTTGTTTTACCTTTTTAGCTTACCGAACGAACGAGGGAAAGCCATGGATTTTGCCGGTGGTTAAGAAAGCGGAAGCTGCCATCGTCGCCGATGGTTCGTTGAATCACGAATACCTTCCTGTGCTCGGTACGGACAACCTAACAAGCGCGGCCACCACGCTCCTGCTGGGCGATGACAGTGAAGCAATTAAGAGCAAACGAGCGTTCGGTGTCCAATGTCTGTCGGGTACGGGTGCGCTTCGTGTGGGGGCCGAGTTCCTGGCGCGCATACTGAACCGCACCACGTTCTACTATTCGGACCCGACGTGGGAAAACCATCACAAGTTGTTCGTGTACGCCGGCTTCACCGAACCGCGCACGTACCGGTACTGGCATCAGGAGACCCGTTCGATTGACTTCGAGGGTATGATGGAGGATCTTGGCAAGGCGCCGGAAGGGGCGGTGGTGATTTTGCATGCCTGTGCCCACAATCCAACCGGCATCGACCCAACGCAAGACCAATGGAAGCAGATTGCGGATCTGTGCGAGCACCGCAAACTGTTCCCGTTCTTCGACTCGGCTTACCAAGGCTTTGCCAGCGGTGACCCGAACAAGGACGCCTTTGCCGTCCGTTACTTTGTCGAACGTGGCTTTGAGCTGTTCTGTTCGCAAAGTTTTGCCAAGAATTTTGGTCTCTACAGTGAGTATTCGACTTGGGAAAGCCATTCGCATAAAATGGGTGGATGATTACTGATTTATATTTCCTTCCCAGACGAACGCATCGGTAATCTGACTGTGGTGCAGAAGGATGCTACCACCAGTGCGGCGGTCGCGTCACAGATTACCTGGCTTATCCGTGGAATGTACTCGAACCCACCGGCATTCGGCAGCCGGATCGTGAGCCGAGTACTGAACGATACGGAGCTACGCAACGAGTGGATGGAGTGCATCAAGACGATGAGCTCACGCATTATTACCATGCGAAAGGCACTGTACGATGAGCTGGTGGCACTGAAGACCCCCGGCACTTGGGAGCATATCACCAACCAGATTGGAATGTTTTCCTACACGGGACTAAATGGTACGTTGATAACCAATCGCTATCAATTCGCTGTCGAGTGCATCATGTCCCTGATTTTATGACGCAATATTTGTTTGTTTTTTTTCCTGTAGAAAAACAGGTGCAAATTCTGATAAAAGAGTTCAGCATCTACCTGCTGAAAACGGGCCGCATCAGTATGTGCGGATTGAATGAAGGCAACGTGGCGTACGTAGCCAATGCCATCCATGCGGCCGTCACGCGGGAATAGTATCCGGGTCATGAACATTGTACGTACGGCGGACTGCCCTGCTGATGAACGTACGCCCTTCCTCCTATGCTGTGCGGCTTGGCCAAGCATTGAATATGATAGAAATCACTCTAATCCCTATGAACCGCATCCCCGGCAGAAAGCATTTTCACCAGAAGAGCCTTTTTATTTTTTCTAAATATGTATTCCATAACAGCACCAGAATTGAGCTAGCTTCAGTTCATCACACATCAAATAGAACAACGTGGCATTTGAAAGCCGTAGTGGAATTTATAAGCAATATATTTAACAATTTTTAAAACAAGAGCAACTTAAGCCAGCCAACGAATTGAATAATAATTAGGCGCGAAGACACAGTACAATACAACATCACTAGCACGGGTCAATAAATATGTCTTAATCGATAAAAACGGCGAAACAAAGCGATAGTGTCAACAATGCGAGGAATAAATTAAAAATCTCTCATCTAGCATGGATATTATAGAAGAGTGGTATAATAAAAGTATGTTCACGTTTTGGTGATTGCCTATAATAATAATAAAAAATATGTTTCATTTTAATTCTATTTGTTTTTTAGATTAAGAATAAGAATAGTCCCACATTTTGCTCATTTGGTTTGCATTTATTTTAGCTTCAATTTTGGTTTCAACTTCTTGTGTACTTGCTCGTTTGTTTAACTGCATGTTAGTTATCATAATCAATGTGCAAACGGGTTTTTCGTTAAGCCTATTGTTTAAACATGTTTTCGCAACGATAGCAGCAGAGTAAAGAGAAGATTATATGCTGAAAATAGAAAAAAAGTTGCCGGCAACCAACCAGTGGCGCCCATTTCTGTACCGCTGCATCATCCGCCCTTTTTATCGGTGCGTCTAGCTGCCACCCACATACTCGCACTGTTATCGTCAACTATTCAACAAATTATCACCTCTGCCCGGGCTTTACATCTTGTTGGTGTTGCATTTACCCATTTTTCTCAGTGCACTACGTTTTCACGCTTCGCTGACCTGTTCGTTTTCAATCCCTTGTCATAAAAAAAAAACTGTTCACCGCCTGCTATAATGCAATACAACAACAATCACATGGTTTCTGTAGCCAGTCGGTTTTGAAATTGGCTCGAAAACCTCGCTTGGGTTTTATACTGACAACCGGTCTTATCTTTATAGTCTAAAAAAGGGTAAATGTATGCTTCCTGTCCAAAACTTCTCTCTAGTTTCTACTATTGCTGTTTGCCGCACTAGAAGCAGGTTACATGGAACAATTGGAAAACGTCCAGATAAGCTGTGTGTTAAGTCTTTGCAATGATGGCGAGCGAAATCTCCGCAAGGGACCCGTAGATAAAAAGGACCTCCTCAAACAGCACAGTCAGAATAAGAATGAAAAGTAAAGAAAAGTAGTGAAATTAGTTGATGCAAAGAATATAAGCAATTGTATTCTTTTCCGCTAGCCGTTACGCAAAAGGTGCGTTAAAGGCTAGTATATTCGATCGCCTGTTTTTCTTTATTACTCTTAAACGTTAAGTGCACAACAAAACTCAATACGTCATTGCGGGGTGAATGTGTTAAACGAACGAACGAACGAACAAAATAATAAAAAAAAACGATAAAAAATTGACATTACAAACTGTAATAATATAAAAAAGTAACAAATTAATACCTATCAGCGGTAGTAGCTACACTATCGATAATGGACGCATTTCCTGTTCTTCAACTCCATCGTTTCGATGGCATTATCAAAACTCTGGTTAGTCCTTGTCGGATCAACCGTCGGATTCCCTAACGTTCCCCTTGTTCCTTTCCTGCACGATTTTGATTCGCGCTCATGTCAAATGTTTCAATCCTACCTACCAAGTTGCTTTGTTAATAATGTTAATATAAATAAATATATAATTGTCTGCTTGTGTAAGTGTGTGTGTTTGTGTATATATTAAACGATCCTTTTCTTCGTCCCCCAATTCCGGCGTGGGGATGGGGCAGTCAACCTACCCCCTTTCTCTGTGGACACCTTCTAGGTCTATCTACGAGTTTGTTAAAGCTAAGTGTTTTGTTACGGTTAAACTTACTATTTAATGTCTCCCTCCTCCCACGAACACTGTCCAGCGTCGTTGTGAAGGAAAAATAAAGCATTCGAATACCTCCGAGTGCAACGCCTCTCGTGCCATTATTCGTCAGAAAAAATTGTCGGGAAAAATAAAAATAAAGTAATTCTCCTCACTTGTCCCAAGTCTGTTCAATGGTGCTCAACACCGAGCGCAGATCTCATTTTCCACAAAAACAAGCCGTTATAGTAGCCACCACCGTCACATCGTACCGTTGATCAATTAATGGTATCGGAATGGAGGGCAGCAACCGATTGGGCGTCCTTTCTTCGTCCAAGTTGCTACCACCCATAGTATTGTTATTATTATCGTCACTTTTATACTTATTATTGCTAGCCTTGATGGCAACGGTGGTGGTTGTTTTGGTAGTGGTGGTGTGGGTAATGGTGGCAGACTGGGAGGCCATTTGATGATGAGGACGATTCGGTGATGGTTGGTGTAGAGAAAGTCCGATCGTGGTAGCCCGAAGCTACCACCAATCTCATTTGATCTTACGCCCCGGAAGGGTTGGGCTTTCCGGCGGTGTACCTTGGGACGTGTGACCGGGCTGCATTGCCATGGTGGAACCACCACCCCCAGCAGCCAGCGGTACTCCTACCAGTCCACCGAGCGACGGGACGTGCTGGTTCGATTTGCTTTTCGGTGCCGCCTTGAACGGATGATGCAGTTTGCGAAGTGGCCTCGGGGAGGGTTGATCGAGTGAGCCGCCACCGGATGCGAGTGTCTGCTGCGTTACTTCACGGGCCGTGGCCACCATTTCTGGGTGGTGTATCCATGCTGCAAGAACGATAGAACAAAAAAAAGGGCGGTTGTTGTTGTGTTAGGGACACACTCTTGCTCAAGCTGAACCATCAAGCCACATCATGCAAATGCAGAATAATAATGCAAACCACTAGCGGGTCCCGCCGTACTTTTCGATGGCCCACGACTATGATGGTCTATTAAGGCTGCTGCCAGTGGCGCCGGTGCGTTCGTGCCGGACGCCATCGACCCTCCGCCACCTCCTCCTACTCCTCCAACACCAACACCTACCATACTCTGGGACGCGATCGGGCTGAAGATTCGGGCGGTAAAATCTTCGAACGTACTGTTTTCGCGATGACGCAAAGCGACGGTATCGATCGAACGGTTGCGTTCCTCGTAACTGGAAAGAGGCAAGCGGGAAAATAATTTAGTTAATGATGGAAATAATAAAAAAAACACAAAACAATCAGACGGGAAAAACACTTACTACTGCTGATACAGTGGCAATGAGCTTCGTTTCGCACGGCTCGCATTGATCGCCGAAGCGCGCACCAAACTGGCTAGACAGGCACCGCCAACGACCGTCTCATCCGAGAGCGGACCAAACCACGGCACGTCCGGCTTCTTGTTCACAGTTACCCGGAAGAGGCCGCTCTTGAGCGGGTAGATTACGATCAGCACGTCACAGAACTCAGTCGGAAGGATGTCCCGACGGTAGTCGCGGTTGTGCTCGCTCCAAACGATGTGCACCTCGTCGTTACCCAGGTGACGCGTTTTGTTTAGAATCGCCTCCGGCGTGTCGGACGGCATGCGTGTCGAAACGTGGTAAATCACCTCGAGGAAGGGCGTCGCATAGTACGGTGCCGTCTGTCCGCAGCCCTGGCGCGGTAGTCCACCGAGGAAGCCGTTGTGCGACTCCAGCTCGACCTCCCAGCCGAGGGCGGACACGAACATCTCGTAAGTGCTGCTGCCACACGAGTTGCGCAGGATACTGCCCTTGTCCTCCTGCCCGTTGGCGACGTAGATCACGGCCATTTTGTGCGTTTCGCGACACTTCTGATTGTCGAGATTGCGTAGCTCGCGCAGCAGCTTGTCGATGCGCTGGAGTAGGTGTGTCCGCTTGCGTCGCTCCCAGCCGGCGAGTCCGAGCTGGTTGAACAGAATGCGTCCGAGTTGGAACGGTTTAGTCGTCGTACCCTCGTTGGTAGATCGTTCGGGTGGCGCCACCGGCGCTCGAACAATACTATTGCTTCCGGCCGGTTCCTCAGAGTATGAGTGTGTGGTTGAGTATCCACTTCCATAGCCACTACTGCCTCCCAGCGGGAACGAGCTGGATCCGCTGGAGGAGAACGACGTAGACTGATCCATGCCCGGAAGCTGTTGACCACCGCTGTTTGTCAATGCATTTTGTCGAGCAACTGCTTCCGCTTCGATCGTCCGTTGGTTCAGTATGATGGAGATGGTTTGACCTTCCAGGGCAGCTCCTAAGGGGCTCGGGCCAGCGGTGTTCAGTGGCACCTCCGAACTATCCAAGCACTCCGGGCTAGTGTACCCGATGTATTGCAGTAACTATGGAGATGGACGAAGCATGTCAGCAAATGAATAAACATACAGAATAATTCTCTACTTACATCATCCAGCTGGTCTAGATCGGGTGCTAGATCTTTGGCAACCGGTAGCTGATGTACCGGCCGGTGTCTTAACGTGTGCCGTGGTCCGTGCGTCATCGGCAACCCAATAGCAGTAGACATGAGTGGATCTATCGAGGCGCTACCACTGGCAAAATGTCTCGGGGTCATCATCAAGCCGGCATTTCCACTTGGTCCTGACCCCGTCCCAAGTACACCCGATTGTGTCAATCCGGTCGAGTTAGCATAATGCCTCGAACTGCCCACGGGTGCAACACTGGAGTGGAATGTATTCCTTTCGAACTCGGCAGGCGCCGAGGAGGCTGGCAACGGTGGTGTCGACGGTTCTTTGTACAGTATCGACGCATCCCAGCAGGCTTTGCCGTTCAAATCACGCAGCAGCAACCGAACCTGTCTGTTGGCGGTGAGAAGACCAGCCGTGGCTCCGCCACCCGGTAGCCGGAGTGCCGGTAGCTCGATGAAACTGGCCACCAGCTCGGGGCTTAGCATCAGCAGTTGCACGTTCGGCGAAGCCAGTACGTGTTCCATCGTATCGACCCGGTTGCCTGCGATGGAATTTTCACGCTGCAGCAGAGTACCACCCCCACCACCGGTAGGCGCTGACTGGCCGCCACTTGCCGTCATCGTGCTGCCTGTCGACGAGAGAAGCAGATCGTCCTGCTCATCCACCAGTGAACTTAGCCGTGTCGCTCCTATTCCCATCGGAAAGTGGCCAATGTTGGTGATGAGATGCATCGCGACCGTCTTCGCACAGAGCCGAATGGCCGACTGGCAGTTGGTAATCGACTCCATCGTCGAGTAGCCCGTCGCCGAGTCTCCACCGGCGCCACTCTCACGCACATCGTCCACCGCGATGGTCATGTCAAAGTCTTCGTCGGTGGTAAACAGCTTGATGCGCTCACCGTTCTGCAGACCGGTGGCGATTTTGTGCAGTATACGAAACACGGTTAGTATGAGCGGCTCGGAAGCCGCATCATGGTGCTTGGGTCGCTGCAGAGTCGCCACCGAGAACGACATGCACAGCTCGCCGAGCGTCAGCAGTAGCGACGTGAGGACCGTCTTGTCCGACTCTTTCGGATGGTGCACGTTGTGAATGTCGAGCGAGAGGCACACCGTGTCGAGAATGAGCTGCGGCAGACGGTCGATTTGCTCGATGCGGGCTCCCTGCTCGGCGCACAGCTTTAGCGTTTCCGAAGCCAGCCGTGCGATGGTGTGATGCTTGAACTGTAATGCCTGCAGCAGCACCTGGAATGCTTCACGAATACGTGGATTGACCGTCGCCGTCGTCGATGTGGTCGTAGACGGAGATGCATGTCCCGCCTGCGCTTGTTCACTGGAATGATGCGGAACTTTTTGCTTGAATCCTCCCGATTCCCCGCTCGACGCCGTCGCCGCCGACGCCGCTGGGTTGGTGAGATTCTGGAGGATCCATTGGCCGAGCGACGCGATTGCGATGCAGCGTGCCTTCGCGGTCGGTTCACGGCGTGCACAGCGTAACACCACGTTCAGTACGTGCTCCTGCAGATCGGAACATTCCATCAGATCGATGTGTGACTCGGAAGGTTGAAGCACCGGACCGGGCAGTGAGGTCCGTGGGAAGCAAAGGAGCGATCCGAGTAATCCGGCAACTTGCGCACGGGGTGCATTGGGACCCGTTTCTGAAGAAGTAAGCACCACGGTGGCAGCATGCACTAAATCTAGCAGCAGCAGAGTATGTCCCGGGAGGAGTAAACTCAGGAACCTCGGCCCACCGAGGTATCGGAGAGCCGTGTACGCCATTGCTCGATCTTCTCCCGAGAGGGCCTGATGGAGGGCATGGTAGAACAGAGGGAGTTGGTGGTTGCCCAAGCTGGCACCACTTTGCACGATCGTACAGAGAAGCTGCATGGCGTACAGCTTTCCCTGCGCATACTGAGCGTCTAGGGCGAGGGCTCCGTAGCACCAAGGGGCCACCAGAGCGATGGGTGGAACAAGGTTAGCAGCGGACGAACTGTGCGTTCCAGCACCACCGTCCAGAGAAATGCCCTGATTCATACGTATTTTTATCAAGCTCTCCGTCATGCTGACCAGATACTGGTACACCTGGGCGTGCAGTTTCGGGTTGAGAATCTTGTTCACATCCCCCAGCGCACCGAGCATACGTCGCCACATGACGGCAGCAACATCCGGCAACCAGCCACGCGCCGTTCCCCCCGCAAGAATCGAGCGACGATCGGAGGTCGTAGCCATCGACGAAGAGGATCCACCGAAGGACTGCGGATCGTCCTGCGTGTCGATGCTGGAACTGTCCGCAGTCAGTGCGTCGGCAATCTGCATCGGGGAATCCTTAATCGAGCCACTTTCGATGCCGCTCGATGCCGTCGGGGAAGGACTTCTTGACCCGCCAGCTCCACCGCAAACCGCTCCACCTCTATGATGATGGTAGCCATCGTGATCTGAATGTTTCTTCGCCGATCCACCCGGAGGACGGACGGAATCGAGTGATACTGCACGTCGAACACCATTACCACCACCACTACCTACTCCCACTGCACCTCCACCTTCCGTGTCGTGACACTCGGAAAAGGAAGCCATTTCGAGATTTTCGCTGCTAATGCTCAGGAATGTGTTGGACGTATTGGAGAGCATGCGGGAGAACGATTGATCAGCCGCTGCCGAGACCGCGGTCGAGGCCAAGTCGTGTTGCTCGCGTGCTGATGCTGCATGGCCTCCGGCCAGCGCGATTCGCAGCCGGCGACGGGCGCGTGACTTTCGGAACGGAGCCGACACAAGACTTCCCTCACTGTAGCTTCGGTTGAGGGAGGGCGTGCCTGGAATGCTTCGGTTGCCCGAAAGCCGCATTCCGACCGATGATCGACCGCCGGGTCCTTCGTCGACCAGGGAATTGCTGCCCCGCTTGTTAAACCCATTGGCACCACCTCCCGTTGCCCCGTTTCCGATGGAACCCGTTCCGGTAGCACCCGAAGCAGGCCCCGAACCATCCCCAGCAGTCGTCATGTTATTCCCGTTCGTAAACGTAATATCGTGCTGGGCGGTTCCGGGTAGCTTTTCACCAGCACCACCACCTCCTACTGCAACACTACGTCCTCCGTCACTGGAGGCCCAGTTAGAAGGTGTGCCACGCTTGCGCTTTCCTTTTGCTTCCGCCAGCCGATCGAGTGGCAGGTCGGAAAGGTTTATATTGTACACCTGCCGAGCGAGGACACGTGTCAGCGTTTGCATCGTTTTGTCCCACTCGACAATGAGTTCCTCCCGGTGCGTCAGTGATGAGAGCACCTTCAGGAACTTGTCCCACAACCCCCCGTTGACGGGGACGTTCGTGTGCGCCCGGATCCACGTCACGATGAGCGTTTGAAAGATGGGCTGCGCGAGCCGTCCGCCGAGATTATTCCGTTTCGCGTTCGGTGGCGAGTTTTGGAGGATCACTGAGGTCACCTGGAGGAGGACAAGCAGCAGCTGCTCCCAGGTCTTCGGTTCCATGCGCGTCTTCATCACCATCGTGCGGTAGATGTTGAGCACGCGCTTGCAAATATCCGTCTGCTCGTCCAGTGGGGTCGCAAAGCCGTCCGCGTTTGTTTTCGACTGGAAATGCAAGTTCAGATGGGCCGTGTTTACCATAAACACGTTGACCGCGTTTGTTACGAACACTTGGAGCACGTTCTGCAGTCCGGCCCGTATGGAACCGGCGTTCTCTTTCGTTGTAGGCATCATTGCACCGAGGTAAGAATCGGTTCGCAATCTTTGGCTTCCCGGGCGACTACCGGTTCCCCCCGAGTCGTTCGTGATGCCAACGGGGGACGCATTAGGCGCTCCAGGAGCTCCCCCAACCGCCTGCTGTAGTTCGAGTTCCGGCTCGAGAAGAAATGGAGGCGGCGGGATGCTGCTCATCCAGTCGCGATACACCGAGATCGCTATGCGCATGGCCTCAATCTGCGACTTGGAGGTGAACGCCATCAGGAAGGCCTGCCGATAGATCTCGTGCACAAAGTTGACCGTCTCCCGGCTCGAGTAGAGCACGTCCCGGACGAGCTGTGTCTGCGTGTAGCCCATGTGGCGCAGGTTCGAAAGCAGACTTGCATGATCCAGCGACCGATCAGTTCCCACGCCCGGTTCGTCCTCAATCGAGAGAATCTCTAGCTTGCTGTTCACGTGCCGTTCGTGGGTATACTTCGCGATCCAGATGACGAGCACGACCACACAGGAGCTCATCACTTCCTCCCGTTTCGAGACGCTCCGCAGAACGGGCAGATCGAGCTTCGGGTCGTACACGGACGTGGTATAGTCGAACGCCGGGCAGAACACGGGCAGGTACTGTTCGCGGAACTTTGTCAGCAGGAACGCAAACGTGCGAATGTGACGCTGGGGGCTGCTGTCGCGCCACTTCAGGCAACCACAGGACTGCACCATGCAGTCGAGCAGAATTTCCAGCCCATCACGCGGATCCGGAGCCGCCGTCCGTTCGCTCGAGCTCGGTGGAATGAGGGGCTGAATTTCAGGCGATTTAACCGGGTGCGTTGCGGTAGTGTCGTGGAACACCGAACCGCCAAGTTCACCCTTTAGGTTCGGGTGGTTCAGCAGATCCGTCGCGATGAAGTCACTATCGGACGGTAGCGGTCCCACGGAGGAGCTTTTGATGCCGCGCTGCGGAACCGACAATCCCGGCACCAGCTCCGTGAACATGCCGTGCACAAACGGGGGCGCATTGTCACCGAGCGCTTGGTACCAGAGCAGGAAGTACTTGACGCCTTCGCGCCGCAGCTTCACACTGTTGCCATAATGGAGCAGCTTAGCCAGGATCCGGCCCAGCGAGTGACATTGCCAGCGGCGTTGTACCAGCTCGGGAAGCAGGCATAGTATTTTGCTGAGTAGCCATAAGGATCCATCCAGTTCTTCGCGGTGTGTTTTGTGGACTATGGAGGGGGAGGAAAGTAGAAGAAAGATCAGTTGCATGAACATTGGAACATGTTTTCTGGGTCAGGCATTTTTTTTTTTTTAACGAATGTGCAGAAGCAACAAGAAACTATCATGCCTCGATTTTAATTCAATCGAACTTCAATTCTACATTTGGTCACTTACACCTACTGCTTTTCGACTGTTCTATTGGGAATAGTGAAAGCTAAGGCATGGACCTAATTAGTTTGTCATAATTTTAAATATTTTTTTAAATAAATTTTAAATTCTTATACCATGAATTTCATTAGTATTAGGGTTATTGACACCTACAAATTGTGACCTAACTTTAAGTATAAAAATAAGATTGAAAATGTCAAGATTGAAATATCAGCTTATTTTAAATACCATGCATTGAAGCAAGGGGTGGTCGGAATTGGCATGCTTAGATTTGCATAATTGAAGCTTACAAAATATCAAGGAACACAACTTAAGCCACTCAACAAGCGCCAAGGTGGGAAAAGCCGCAACTCAACTCTGTCCTATTGTACGCACTTACCAAGATGGAAGGACAGTTCTGGTATGGAAAGTTTTGAAGATAGTTTTGAGAACCCATTTGAGGGGCCCAGTTTTGCCAAATATTTACCGGTACCGGTAGTTGATGCATATCGAGTGAATTTTTTAACCATACGCGGGACGGACGAACATGTTTTGGTTTTTGGTTGGTTTACGATGCGGACGCAACATAGGGTGGATTAAAGATTTATATATAAATAGAAAACATATACATAATTGTGGAAGAAACATAAATCCCCAACACTAATGGAACCGATGGCGATGAGCGGGGTTAACGGACAGTGATTAACGAAAGAGAAAAGTTGCGCAATGTGCGTTTGTTGGATGACATTGGTCTTAGGATCGGAACGGACATGGGCACGCACATTTTAGCGGTGCGTGCGAGATGATGAGGATAGTGAAACTGGTTTTTTCGAGTTTCCGTGCAGCGAGAAGTAAAAGTTAGTATGATAGCTTACCGCGCTGCTTGAGGTTCGCTTCAGCCTGGACGAAGGTATCGTAGAGGATGTAGTAAACGTGGCTGTAGTTTGCCTCGAACAGATTTTTCGCCTCTTCGCTGTCCACGTGTTCTGCAACGGCATGGCAAAGGCAGGAGGAAGAAAAACAAACGAAATTAATTTACAAAATCGGTTTCTCTTCGATGTGAAACGACGGATTGGCAGTGGGGCCATAAAAGAGGACATTCGATAGGTGCTGCGTTGAATATCAAACAGAAGTTCATAGGGACACTGATGCCGTAGCCACACTCCATTGTCGCTGCTTAGGAATAGTGTGCCATGCGAGGGGTGGTGGTGATTTCTTCAGCCGTTGGTTAAACATATTGGTATTTGGTGCTACTGAAGTCACAGTCGACGATACGAAATGCGAAAGCCGTGGGATGGGGCGTGCAATGTGAACTTAGATTTCACATCACACACGCTGCTTGACGCCAAAGCAAACCATGAACTTGTAAAACAAAAAAGAAACGATGGATTGTTTACGTTTTCATCTTTGCTCTCACGCGGAGACAAGTTTTACACCATGATTCGCGGTTCACACAGCTGTATCGGTTGCTTGTTCGCTCTTTCGCGCCTCTCGCGCCTCTCGCGAACGGTTAGTTTTGCGCGAATGATTCCCTCGGAACACATGAACTCTTGCAGCACAACATAAGAAGAAACACACAAGCACGCCCACATACACTCGCTCGCACACCACGGCTATGATCAGCATACGCTCTGCTCTAGTGCACAATTGCGGCCCCTACTTGCTCGTTTCGCGAGCGACCGTCTAAATCTAATTGTTTGGCAACGTGTGCGTCGAGATGCGGTTCCCCACTGGAGGAACGGGATAGTGCCGTATGTTTCACACGAATGCCCATGCCTTGCCGACGAAAGATGGAATCGGTAGAACTTGCGTGCCGTGTGGGAGTAGGGAGGGGTAGGCAGACTGAAAACATGGCATACAGGTGTGATTCACGTCCGTCCATCCATTCGTTCCCGTCGGTCCAGTGGGCCTGCTCTGACGTGTACACGAACTGTAATATGTAAATTAAATAGCCCCGCTTATCCCTGCATCGTCGTCGTTGTCAAGCCTACACCTCGACGGAGAATCGATCTACCGATATTTGGTGGCACCAGACGTTCGCGCAATTCGTAGCACTACTTTTCGTTCACCCCTTTCACCTCCTTTGGCATCTCATGACGTTGCTTACCTAGTATGGTTTTCAGGTGTCGCAGGCGGGCAGCGGAATCTTTCTTGCTATCCTGAATTTTCTGCGTCGACTTTTTCAAATCGATATTGGCCTTTTTTGTAAACATCGTTCTATCGTTCGGTTCGGGTTTGCCAACTCGTACAACAAAGGTAACGGGAGTGCTTCGACGGATCTATGGGGCGAAGGCGCACTTGGTGGTGGTTAGCACATCCACTTCCAGTCGCAAAGGGGGCTACTCGCAGCGGAGCGACCGTGGAGAAAACAAAAACAAATCCTCCATGTTGGACATGGAATTCTTGCCAACGCACTGCGTTGCGTAGGTACGATGCTGCACTTAATTCATCCCCGCCTTGATTGCTACCCCAATGGTTTGTTTACGATGAGAAAGGACTTCACTTTTGCTTAAACATCTGAAACACAATTTTGATGCACGTAGTCTTGCAGCGATCCGAGTTGCGTTTTTCGAAACCTACAGGTATTCGGTGATGCTAGAGATGAGACTTTCTACCCGCACCCACACGGCGAACTCGCCGATGATCCGGAGTTTTTTGAACCGAACCCATTTGAATCATTCTTTAATAATCTATTTCTCACAGATATTCCGTTTTTTATTGACTCAACGAATATTTTGACAAGAAATAACAAAACTTAATTTTCATCTGCATTGTAGAGACAATTTGTCTACGTTATTTATCCTAACAAACCCGAACCTAGTATCCTGGATCGTTCTGCAACATTGAAGCAGAAAATTTGACGTATTTCGCACCCTCTTTGCGGCGAAAACCGCAACGACTGTAACTTCTAGCTGAGCTGGTTGAATACTTTGCACAGTGATGAAATGCGTACTTCGCAAGGACATCGAACAAGGACACTTTGAAATGAATGGAATCAAATCGTTGTATTTAGTATCGTTATCGCAATGAAAATTTCTCCTCTAGCCAGTCGCGTTAAGCGATGGTCGATTATTGTTGATCAAAGTACTATTGACGGTGACACCGGAAATATTCACACACTCCAGCTGGTGTGTATGTTCATTGATGCCGATAACCAGCTTCAGTCCGGCCAAAAGACAACTTTTGTGCTCGGCATTGAGAACACCGCAATGCTCCCCGAATTTAACCTGCCCATCCTTGCACTCGTTCGGTATACATTGGGGTAATTTTCCATCTCGTTCAATGTACAATATCTTGCCCGATTCGCAGTATCCCTGGGTGTACATCTGATAGCATTTTCCGCTTTGAGGATGATAAATGTACGCTAGCGTTGAACAGGGAAGGGGGAAACAAACAAACATGATCAGTTCAAAATATCACCGTCCGTTGGGAAAAACCCCGAAATGAGGTTCTTCCAGTTATTTCAAAATAGCTGATAAGAACTGTACTCACTTGGCTTACAATCGCAAACCCAGTCATTCTCATGATCCCCTGGGTAAAGAATTTCATTTTCTTGGCATCGTTTCGGAATGAAAATAGGGGTTCGGTTCTGTAAAGGGTAAGGTTATGAGAGTATAAAAACCATTTTCGAACCATTGTATTGGAGAGTGGTTTTTACTTACACGAGCATTTTGTTTAGATTCCACAGCCGACTGTTCGGCAGGATACGCAAAGAACTCCGTTGAGTTGTTGTTCTGCTGTCTGCCCACCGGATCATTAGCCGGAAGAGAGCAACATCCGGCAATAAGGAGTGCAAAACAGGACACTTTGATCACTGCATCCCAAACACTTCCTGTTATTACCATCGTTAGTTTCTTTTTTTTTAGAGGACCTTTAAGATGTGCACGGTAGATTATAAATGAAACGTTTAACTCTTGTTCACCAAGTATTCCTATCAAGACTGGGTCTACACGAGGACTGATCCGTCCTTCCAGCATCCAGCTACGGTGTTGCGGGTAGTTGTGAAGATCACTCGATGTACCAGACAGCAACACACGACGTACTCAGACACACTCTAGGAGTAAAAGAGACCTGTAATCAACCGGTCATGTTGGCTCGTATCAATCGAATGGCGCCTCAAATCGATCGCTGGGTTTAAGCAGGCTCGAGCCAGTGCGGTCAGCAAGGAAGGGAAACCCCCGGGGCTTGGGATGTCCGCGGGGTCAAATCGTGGTAGCGATAGCAACGTTCGTGTGTCTGTTTGACGACCTTCAGTGGAACACCCAAGCACGATCTGGCCCGGGCTTACGTCACTGTAGCCGAAGTCGATTCTAAGTCAATGCACGGCTGGGAAAACTGAGGTTGAGAAACAGGTTTTTGCAAATTATTGGTCTCCACAAGACGCTGCTTTTGAAAAGAAAAAAAAAATGTAAATATTTCATCCCATAAAATGGCACATGAGTAAATTGTAAAAAAACAAAACATGCGATCATGAATCAATCCAACCAATACTATCGTCGAATTATCTACGACCAAACGAGTTTTTGCGATCATCTCCGTTGAATCGGAGGATACTTTCTGTCTGTGAGGCCCGGTACCGAACGCGATCGTTCGTCCAGTCGCAGTCTGAACGGTGGTTCGAAAACATGATGGACAAGTTTTATTTTACTCTGTGCGTCGTCTTCCTATATACCGCGGTGCAGCTGTCGACCTGTGGACCCTCGACCGAGTTGTTTGCTTATCCCGCGGATGAGGCAGAGCAGATTAAAGAATATTTGCAGAATGCCCACGTAAGTTCCGCGCAGGAAACATGCCCATTAATTAAACGTTAAAATGCGGGAAAATCCTTGTGGAGTCGAGATTTAAAAGGTTAAAAGCTATCTAATTTTTTTAAAAGTAACGTGATAGTGTCCCGATTGAAAGGTGCTGAAAGGTATTCCATCGATTTCCATCTGATAGGTAAATGATTAGTATACTCGTCATTTTAAAACCGGTATTTTAAACTTCCTGCTTCATTGTGCTGTATGGCAATCGTGCGGTGCGTTAACCTTGAGATGTGATGGACTGATGCAAACGCCTCAGCGGCGGAGATCACCTTAATCATGATCTTCTTTATCAGTACATACAGGCAATGGATTTGAAGTCTCCCAAAAAAAAGAAAGTATTGCAATTTTTGTTGTAATTTTAAAACCATATGCACACATTAGCCAAAACGCAAATTTATTCCGTCCGTCAAGTGAAAGTAAGCAAATATTTGAAATGGGCGAAAGTGGTTGATGCCTTGCAACCACAAAGCAAGAAATAAAAAAAGAGAAAATATACTAAGGAGCGACCATAATTTTCTTTAAAACAACGCCAATTCTTGAGTCTTGAACAAATGGTTGATGTTCAATAAATCTTGTCGCAAGGCTTGAAATAAATTGCAAAATTCAAATTCTCCCTGCACAACCGTTATTGCATGAAAATTTTAATTATCTTTACAGAATCGAACACCAGTCTTTATACCAGGGAAATGTAGCCCAAATGAGATTCTGTACCCGGGTGATCATGCTGATGATTGGGTGTGTGATTGCCGCCCAGGTATGTAGGGTACACGTGAGCCGTAACAATACATCTACTATAAGGAATCCATTTTTTGATCTTTGCTTCCAGGGTACGTGTATTACCCAAAAAACGATTCATGCTTTGCACTCTTCACCAAAGGATTCTGCCAACCGGGAGAGTACGTGGACTTGGAGCGGCCCTCGATGCTAGTGAAATGCACGCAAAATACCTGTACCGAAGGAAAGAAGGTACCGTTCCGCGGACAGTGTGTTGAACTAAACCGTCACGATAAAGTGTGCCCGGTGGTGAAGCGCAAACGATTTGTTGTGGGTGTGAACACCACTACCCTACAGCTGGATTGTGTGGTTGGTGAGTTAGACCGGGGCAGGGTTGACGTAAACGGTTTGGTTTTATTCGAGGAGGCGAAACGTTGCACTTCCGGTACTAAAGCTTCATACAATGGACTGTGTGTCGAAAATCAGTCGAAATAGATGTTGTTCACTACTTTGTGTTTATATAAGCTTGCAACAATCGGCACAAAATTAATTTAACATCACAACGGACTATTATACACTTTTTACTTTTTTCACACGACCATCCGAAACAGGCTGCTCGGCACACGTAGGATCGATTGGGTCGTCCAAAATGTCTTCCTCATCCGTAGATACGCTTCGCGAACTGGTTTGCTTCGGTTTGGGACTGTCCACTGCTTGCAAGAATGGTGACTGATGGAAGTCGGACCAGTTGATGAACTCGTTGAAGAGCGTCAGCACTTGCGAAGGTGTGAGCTCACCGAATTCCGTATAGATAGTCATCTTTTCGACGTAGTCATTCGATGAAAGTGGTTGTGATTTTAACAGCTGACCTGGTAGTGGGTTAACCGGTACTTTTTTTTGCGTATAGTTTCCATTCAATATTAAGCGGGCTCCACAATGAGGTATCCAGTGTCTAAAACGATCGTAAAGCGTTAAAGTTTGTTTTATGTTAGGAATTTAAAAACACGAGAAGAAATTTACTCACTCTAAAGTAGGAATCACCCGACTTCGTCTGCTTACGTAATGCTGTGTCATGAACGACGCAAATAGTGCAAGATTATCGGGCAGAAGGTGTTCGTAAAGATTCCGCCGCGGCGTAATCTTTACCAAGAACCAGTCCTCGGCTCCATCCTCGATCAGTTTCTGATGCAGCGTTCGTAGTTTTTTGCTGCTGTTGCTGTTGTGGTTCCAAGGAAGAAAATGTTTGCGAGGAACCGTCCCCAAAAATTCATGCTCGAAATAAAGCTGAAAGACGATCGTGCTCCCACGGTACAGTTTATATCCGGCGTTTTTTGTCGATGCTATGTGCTACAAAGATTTAAAGAGATTATGATCGAACATGGGTACACCAGGGACATTACAACCAGGAAAAAAAGACTTACCGAAAAGAGGAGCGGTGACATGACGAGGATCATTTCGTATCGTCCTAGGGAGTAGAATTCGTTCTGGGTAGTGATCGAATTCATTAGATATCGTAAAAATTTCACAGAACCAATCACCGAGAAAAGGCGAAAGCTTAAATCGTCGTCATCCCACTTTTTATTGGGGATGCCTTGCAGCAGATTTACGACACGCCGGCCACTATCAAACCCGTCCAGGTAGGACAATCGCCACAATCCGTTAAAGTCCGCTATCCGCAGCACATCGGGCGGTAATTGTGACTTTAAACGGCTTTCGAAGGAAACGTCCGTTTCGTACAGTCTCAGATTTGTCAGCTTCCTTTGCAGCAGTTGCTCCGTTAGCATTCCGGGGCCCGGGTTTACTTCCACCAGCAGCCGGTCTTTTGGTAGATCGTGGGTGACAATATCCGCTATGCGTTGTGCCGTTGACCGGTCGGAAATGTAAAACCGTTCCGCGTTCTGTGAAGTTTTGCGAAGGATCGTCGGAGGAAACAGTTGCAATATTGAGCGATCTTTGGATTGGAAATATTCCGCCACATCTTTGGGTACGGTACAATCGGTGCTGTTCTCTGTGGAGACTTTGGGTTTGCGAACTCGAGAAATTTTCGGCCTTTCCGATGCAGCATCGGACACTTTCGTTCGGCATAACGCTGGGCAGAAGGCTCTTCTTTGTAAAATGCGTCTTAAAACATGTACACTATTGCCGTTCATAACGAAATGCGCGCATTTATCGAGAGAGACTTTACTTTTAAAGTAAACAAACAAAAGCCGCACTTAAAAGTGACATTTACTCTATGAGTGAAATAAGCCCATCAAGAATGGGCAGATATGGTTTTAAACACGCACATTTTTGAATAACTTTGTATAATTATGTTTCAAAAATTAGATTTTTTATCTAAATTAGTTTTTTTTTTCGAATTGAGGCCCAAGAACAAAAACGAAAAAGATTTCCGATATTGAATTTATGTTTTGTTCCGTATGTCATAGTTTAAAAGTGTCATTTTGACAGACGTCGGTCCAAATCGGGATGACAGATGATCGTCGAGTTGTCGAATTGGCGTCCCGTTGTCAAAGCTGCTCCTCCACGTTGACGTGTGCGGCTTGGCATCTCCCTCACTCCCGAAACTGTGCGTTGGCCACTGGTTGGAACGGCAGAAAGGTCCCAGGTATCGGTCTGAAGCGAAAGGTAATCCACGTTCAATCGCGATTGTGTTCGGTCTGCCTAGTTTGTCGTAAATATTATTGCCGTGAAGCAGTGGTTTCATAAGAAGTCAGTCAAATCGTTTGTTACCATGAAAAAGTTCTTCGTTCTGCTGCTGCTGGTACTTCCAGCCGTGCTGTTAACCGTAAATACCGGTAAGTAATCTCAGCTACCAATCCATCCCTACCTGATGGCCATCGGAGTTTCAACGTGGCAGAAGATGTTGTACAATCAGTAGAAGAAAGCAGATGAATTAATCTCTGCTCGATCTGCCACAGGATCCAGTCCCTTTGCCTTCGCTACGGAAGATGAGTTGGACGAGGAGCTAGTCGATGTGGAAACGGAAGATGCGGCTGTCGTTGCGGATGAAACGGAACCGGAGGATGAGCCCGAGACCACCAAGTCCCCGGATGCTGATACGTTCCTGCTCTTCACCAGACCTCTGCACGCCGTCGGTTCGCAACTCGAGCTGCCCGCTGGCTATCCGGTAGAGTTCTTGGTTGGCTTCACGAACAAGGGTCAGTTCGAGGACTTTGTCGTCGAATCGGTCGAGGCATCGTTCCGCTACTCGATGGACTTCAACTACTTCATCCAGAACTTCTCGGCTGTGGCGTACAACCGCGAAGTGAAGCCCGGCCATGAGGCTACGGTTTCGTACTCTTTCCTGCCTTCCGAGTCTTTTGCCGGACGCCCGTTCGGTTTGAACATTGCGCTGAACTATCGCGACGGCCGTGGCAACCAGTTTAGCGAGGCAGTGTTCAACGAAACCGTCCAGATCACCGAAATCGACGAGGGACTCGACGGTGAAACGTTCTTCCTGTACGTGTTCCTGGCCGCCATTGTTATTCTGCTGCTCGTGCTCGGCCAACAGTTCCTGGGATCGTACGGCAAGCGAAAACGCCCAACGACCACTGCTCGCAAGGTCGTCGAAACTGGCACCACCAGCACGAAGGACGTCGACTACGAATGGATTCCGTCGGAAACTTTGAAACAAATTCGTAAGTCTTATTTACTCACTATCCAACGCACGAGCGCAATAACTAATGGACTGTTTTATCTTCAACACAGAAAACTCACCCAAGAGTGGCAAGGCTTCGCCGAAACAAAGCCCCCGGCAGCGAAAGGCGAAACAGGGTCTCCAGGGGGGCAACTAACCTCATCCTTCCTGACACGATCCGGTGCATTGATGCCGATGCACTGCATCACAGAACTCATCCCTCCTCCAAACCAATAGATGTATCTCGATTCCCTTTGGTTCATTTCCTTCGGTGATGCTGCATCCATCACATTCATTCCTCCACCCCTCCTCCTCATCCTAATGCTCCAAAGCTCGGTAACTTAGCTTAATCCCATCTCGTGAGACTGTAACTAAAATGAGCATGATGGTGAAGACAAAATGCGGAGGAAAACAAACTGCGGACTTCGCTGGGGCAGCGATTTAAATGGCATGAAAGCTTCCAGGGTAGCTTCGCGGATCACACTTTAGCAAAAAACAAAGGCACAAATTGTTCATACACCTGGTCGGAAAACAGTTCGTAAACATCCCCGGGCATTCTTGCTTGTGGTTTGTGGCCTGGATGGATTAGTATGATTAGGCCTCATTTTTCTTCGTTTCATTGAAAAACACCATTTGATGGAACCGATCGAGGCAGTGCGAATACGAGGTTAACTGGTTGAAAGATTTACTCAGTGGAGTTATTGGTAGGATTGATTTTCTTTTTTTGTCCGTAGTTGAACTGTTTTACTAATTTAAAGAGAAATGGAAACAAGAAATGAAAAACAATTCCTGCAGTTCTAACGGTTATTTCAGGAAAGAAATTAGCTTACATAGTAAGGAGTGGTCCTAACGAGCGCGAATAAAAATGAAGCTTAAAGGATTTATGGGTGCGCTTGACTGGAGTGGACCAAAAATGTTAGCCTTCATTTCTCGTAACATTTATTCGCAACTGGCCATTGTTGCCCCGACTTCCCTTATTTATAAACTCAACCCGGAGGCAATGGGCGACCTCAAGGGGAACCGAAGTTCCCTTTTTCGGTGTTGTCATCATCTGGTCGGTTTATATTTTCTGAGCCGAATTGATAGCTGGCGTTGGGAATGAAAACCGTTCCTAACAAGTATTATGATAATCCCAAAATCCCAACAAAATACATAAGCAAACGTACTTCAGTGAAGTATGAGAATCTTTACAATCATTTGAAATATTTTATATTTTCACAAAATAAGTACGATTAGTTTTTTACTAAAACTTCGCATTGTTATTTATTTGATTGATTCGAATTGTTTTACCAATTTTTATTTATTCACTAGTCACAACGAAACTGTTTTTAGCACCATTTTATTTTAAATTGGAATTCAAACTCCAAACGCCTGCATTCAACTCCCATTCTTGTCAATTTAAAAAAAACACACGGTGAACCTGTGGTCACAGCTTTCCGCAACCGCATGCGGTTGCGTTTTTGATCTGTCAAACGAGCACAGCTTTTTGCCAAAAATAATACTTTAATGTTTGAATATACCACTTATATGAGCATACAATCTCATTAAAGTCTACTAGGAACAATATTTACTGTTGACATATAAAAACGCAAGAGTCTGCGGCAAGAATCAAACTCGTTTGATTTTTTGGTACAGAAACCGCAAGGTCTTGCGTCTGCGGTGACAGCCCATGACAGCTCCTATCTCTCCCATGGGAAAAAACGCAACCGCATGCGGTTGCGCAAAGCTGTGACCAGGGGTTGACTCTAGTTGGCGTGGTTTGTCACGAACCACTAGGGAGTTTGTTTATGTTTTGAATTGATCCGATGTGTACAACGACGTGGTGCCTTTTGCATTAAATTTTAACACTATGAATATCGGTCCGAGCTATGCTTGGCGAAGAAATACTGCTACCCAATGCATGCCGGTGCTGCTTGCTGGAGGACAAGGATATGGTGTATGTGTTCGATGTGTTGGATGAGTTTGAAATGCAAATTAGTGATCTAATTGTCCGAAACGGTGCAGTAACGGTAAGCCATACACTTCGACAACGTAATCTCGAGGATATACAAACTATACGGGACAACTGTTTCTTAATTTTTAGATCATGGAGAATGATTGCTTCTCGAAGCACATCTGTGGCAATTGCCTAAACGATCTGGCAATAGCGGAGCGGTTTGTACGTCGATGTCAAAAAACACAGAACCTCCTGTTGGAACTTTCTAAAACGGAACCGGAATCGACGGAGTCGTCTGAAGAGAAAATGTTCATCGTGTTGAACCCCGATTCTTTGTATGTTGAACCAAATTCGCCTACGGGGGAGATTGAAGAAGACTGTGAAAATATTATGCTTACGGCGGACACAAAACATACCAAAGAACTGGAAGCACTCTTTTGCGACAGTAAGGTAGAGGGAGAGTTTGAAGTAGGCGAAGAAAATAAAACTGACCAACTTGAAGTCATCGTTTCGGAAGACATGCTTATGGATGAGGATGGTTTCATCGAGGCGGAAGCAATAGCAATCGACGATGCAGTGTACCACAATCTACTTCAGGACACCCAGCGCAGATCCTCTGTTGAGCGAATCGAGGATTGTCCGGCAGAGATGATTCAGTTTGAAGAGCATTTTAGCGATAATGATACAGTTAGTATCGTTGAAAGTGAGTACAAATGCAGCGGAAAAGTGAAAAATGATTTTAAGCATAGCTGCAGCAACTGTGGGGCATCTTTCGTGACAACAAAAAACTATGCGCGGCATCTTAAAATACACAAGATCTTAGCGTGCCATGGATGTTTAAGGCAATTTACTAGGTATGATCTTATGCAGAGAGTTTAATTCAACTTTTTTTAAATTCTATTATGTTATTCTTATTATTTTTTAGCGAAAAAGAATTGGATTTTCATCAGCTCAAGTGTGTTAAAAGTGAAAGCGAATTGGAATCAAATGCCGCAGAACCAACGCTAATCCAAAATGACCAGGAAATTGCTTCAAACAGTAAAAATCCAACGAGTCCATCGCTTTCTCGAAGAAAACCTTTCGAGTGTTCTTACTGCAGCAAACGTTGGGTGTCCATGTCAGCTCTAATGGCGCACCGCCGTACCCACACTGGTGAGCGACCCTTTCATTGCACCCACTGTCCTAAACGGTTCAAAACGACAGGCGGGCTGGATCTTCACGAGCGGCGTCACACCGGTTCGAAACCGTACTCCTGTAGCGACTGTGGCAAAGGATTCGCCGAGAGCAGTAACCTGAAGGTGCATATGATGCAGCATACGAACGAAAAACCACACGTCTGCACCGTGTGCAATCGAGCGTTTGCGCGGGTATATCTCCTGCAGCTGCACCAACGGACCCACACGGGGGAGAAACCGTTCGGATGTGAGGTATGTGGGAAAGGATTTTCACAGCAAAGCGATCTTGCCGCGCACCGGCGCATTCACAGTGGCGTTCGACCATACGTGTGCAGTGTGTGTGGCAAGGGGTTCATCAAGAGTGCCGCCTTGACGCAGCACAAGAAAAGCCACGAGAAACATTTGCTCATAGGAGACATGGACGATTCGGAAGGAAGCTCTCTCCGGATGACCGAACAAGATGAGTTTGAGTCTTCGTAACGGAAGCGTGCTATAAGAAACGAATAAAATTGATCCAAGAGTGACATTCCTCTACTCAATTCTTTCTTTATTGATCAATGGTAAATCTGGTTTGCGTTTCGAATGCGTACTGTGCCTTACGAATTTCCATTCCAAGTAGAACCGCGCGAGTTCGTATAGCACCATTACTACGATCGTCGTACACTCAAGGATGACAAAGTGCGAGATGGACGTTCCAATTTCCAACCAGGAGCCTTCGTTACGCACGAGAAAGAAAAAGTTCATACACATGCCATCGCACACAATTAGGATGAGCGTGAAGGTTCTTCCTTTCGGTATCTGTAAATAAATTGCACATTTTAGAATGATACATGATGTTTTTGCCGATGCAGACACGTAAAAACACCTACCGAGTGCATGCTAATGATGGCTTTCAACGTACACACTACCATAAGTACCGGTATTAACAATTTAAACACGATCAGGCCCATCATAGTAAACGGCGAGAAAGTGCTTACGAAGCATCGTACGGAGTTTGGATCGAAGGAACTAATAGACGCCAGATTTCCCGTCCCAAAAAGCGAATTTAGTAGAAAAAGCATCTGCAATGGATAGACACAAATTTCCCTAGAGTTTAAGAGCTTTTGATTCAAATTTGATCTGTTTCCTACACGAACTTACAAATGCTAAAATACGACGTACATCATCGACTCCGCTTGGCTTGGAAGCTATTGTGATAGATGTACCTCTCTTAAAATGAAACAAATATTTTAATCTTACAACAAAGCAATGCTAATATCGTGATCGTGAAAGTATTTACCGGTCTCCATCTGTGGCCTTGATTTTGCTCCACATATATCCAACTATACAGAGTAAAACAGAAGCAGAATAAAAATAAGGGTTCGTAGGAAAGCGAAAGCATCATGTAAGGTCCACTGAGGCCACTAAACATAGCTAGCATCCGTTCAGTGACACTGGAACTAGCAACAAATGGCGATAGTATTCCTAAAGCTGCAAAAATAGAATGTAATGGTTTTAATTAGCAGCTTTTACGGAATAAATGTGTATCTTCGGAACATTACCGGAAAACACCCAGCACATCGTTCTGCTAAGCTGCGGCACAGCATGTGATCTTTCAATGCAGTTTATAATGAAAAAAATGTTGGCCGACTGGAGCAAATGCACCAACAGTTTGAACCATTTAAACTGCAATGGAGCTGTAGATTGCTTTACAATCGCCACATTGGCAACGGTCCAAATAACAATTGAGGCATATCTGAAAAAAATTAACAAAAATCTCTAATTTTGATTCGTTTCATTGAAACTAAAAAAAAAAACTTACAAAAAGTACACGTTCGCAAAGAATGTGTTTCTGACGGGAATCAAGAGAAACGCGGCTAGAAACACGTTTAGGGTAATCCAACGCCACTCCATGTGGTTTTGGGGATAAAATGATTTCATCAACAACACGCTATGAAACAATACGAGTGGCACAAGTGGCATTCGATACAGAAAACCCAGCACCTGAAATTTCGTCCCAGCAAATTCGAATTCGGTCTAGTTCAATAACGTTATATACTTACTCACCAATGCCTCAACGGCGCATATAAATTTAAAATAGTTTACGAAAGCATTCCAATTGAACAATGCCTTATAATTGCCCCATTGTGCACCAATATAGCCCCAAAGTGCAATGGGGACCAGGAAATATATTATTATCACGACGGGTGTGTTTTGTGCTGCATGAAAGAAATGTACATAAAATACAGTTTAATGAATGGGTATGGGTTGAATATTAAATAAATCAGATATCTTACCGATATTAAAAAGCAGCACAATCGTTGCAAAAATAAACGCCACATATGTTACTGCTCTATTTTCCGAGTGCCAGGCGGAAGAATCTTTGCTGGGAACCGTGAAGGTTTCTTGGGCGAGTATCAACAACCATCCCAACATTGTCAGCGTTAGTGAGAGGGACAGATGGGGCTTATAATAGCTTTGAAAGTACTGAATCGCTTCAATGGTTACATCCATAAGTGTTTCAGATAAATTTTGCTACAAACAAAACATAGAAAAAGGTATGTAAGCCAAGTGAAATATTTGGGCAAGTAATTGGTATCTCCTCTTACCACTTCGACATAATCCTTTCTGGTTGTGGCAGTCTCTATTTTTGCTATTAAATGATTGATCTCATGTTTAAGACTGTTTTGTTTGGGGTGTGTGAGCCATTGTAGCATTTTCCCTTCCGTCTCTCTTTGCCAATGGAAGTATTGCTGTAGTAGTTGGTCTGCGTTGTTCCGCATTGCCCAAGCTGCGTATTCCTTCACATTAGGAAAATATTGTTTAAATATACACTATGACTGTATACTTTGTCATGTACTTACCTCGGACACGTTTAGCATGGATCGGGGAAGCTTTCCGATGCTATTCTTCGGAACACTGATACCTAGTACTGCCGACATCAGCGGAGCAGCATCTGCTTGACGGATTTGATAAACTTGAATTTGATTGCCATCCAGCTCCAGCACATCTCTGAGGGAAGATAAAAGTTGTATGTTATACACGTTTAAACATAAATATATTCGTTTTCATTACTTTTCTTTCTGCTCAAATGGTTGAGATGTTTTCCAATGGTCAAAACCAGCGCCCCATGCTAGGAAAGGTGTTTCGGTTTCCAACGGATCTCCCGAGCCGTGCGATCCATGATCGGTCATACCGTGATCGGAGGTGAAAATGTACGCAGTTCGTCCGTCATTTCCAAAGCCCTTTTCCACGAGCTGAACGATCGATTCGATGCCTTTGTCCACGGTTTCTAAATTTTCCGTAAACAATCTACAAACAAATTGCCGATTATTTATAACTATTCAGTTGATGCTAACTCAGTTGAGACTAACTTTGATTGAGGCTTGTGCACGTGTCCAGCCGTGTCTAGGCCGAGAAGGTGTAGAAATAATATCACCTTCTTCCGATTGAACACCTTCTTTTGCGCTTCGTCGCTGGCCAGAAACTGTCGAACTCGATCGAACACCCATATGTCCAGCAGAGAAGTGTTTGCTGTTTGAGAGAAAATTTCATCACCACTGTCGTAGGTTGCCGTTTGGACGCGCCCTTTGATTGCACCATAAGAAAACATGTTGACGATATCTGGACTTCCCCAGCAGTAGCTCACGCTGGAACGGTTCAGTATTGAATCGAATTCCACCGGATTCTCTTTCCATCCTCTAAATACCGCACTAGGATCCTCATAAACACCTGAACACAGAATACAGTAGAGGGTCGTTTTGTTACACGCCGAAAAGCTCAAAATGTTAAACTACTTACCTCCCAGCAGAGCGGCATGACCGGGCCGCGATTCCGTGGGAACACGAGTGTTGGATACTCCGAAAACACCCACATTTAGCAGAGTCTTGCGAAGAAAGGGTGTACGCTCAAGGCTTCCTTTGAGGAACGATTCTAATCGCAACCCATCTGCTACGAATAATACTAGTCTAGAAAAACATTAATCATCAAAAATAGTTACATACTACAAAACCAGCTTTCTTACCTATCTGCAGGAGGTGTGTCATGTTCGTCACCGTCCGGTAATCCTTGGAGGATAGGTGATCGAAAATGTATGTAGAAAATGGAGAGCAGAAATAAAACGTGTATAAATATGGCTACAACTAGATTCATGATAAAGTTCTACGTGGCAAAGATTAGCTAGGGCACTTAAACGATAACACGAAACATTGGTTGGAGAGCCCAAATGCAACAGAAACTGATTATTAACAAAGAAAAACATTCGATTTAAAACACAACAAAACACACGATGATAACCCGGTGGGCCGGCTAGTACGAATAAGCCAGCTGTCAAACGAACAGCTGAAAAAAAATACAAATTTCTCAACAAATGTTCTTGCTGTTCTTCGAATTTTACATGAAAAAGCGTCATAATAAAATGTGTATTAAATTTTTTATTTGAACCAATGTGAATGTTGATTATTTTTCAATATTAATCAAAAAAACTCACAGTTACAAAAAGGGATACAATCATAACCGTTACGATCAACCTAAAAATACTACAAATAAAAACTTTTCGCAAAAAACTTTAGAACTGCTTGAAAAATCCCTGCATGGTTTTATTTCTTGTGAATGTTTGTTACTGATTGACTTATTATATTGCTGGCTTTAAAACTTGCAGCTGAGGTAGTTTTTGTAGTACAAAAATCCTGAGAAATGAGATTTCTTTTAGCACACATAAAAGTGCCTCTTTCTTCTTCTTATCCCTGGCATAACAAACGCCTTTGATGATCATGCCTGATATAGCGGTTACTAGACTTTACACTTTGTGTACAGAATATATTCAGTCCTTTCGAATAAGGGAGGGTAGGAATCTAGCATGCCTTCTGGGGGGTATGCCCCGAAGTATATGAGCAAAACTAGAATGGAAAAGTAAGTATGGTTGCACGATAGTGCCGTCTCCTTGCTAAAACGATAAGCTTATGCTACTTGAGATGGCTGTTTCGATCGATACGAGCAAAGTTTTCCCCTTCCGAAAGTCCATTTCAAGTAGAACCGCGCCAGCTCGTACAGTCCAACCACTACGATCGTCGTACACTCGAGGATAACAAAGTGCGAGATGGACGTTCCAATTTCCAACCAGGAACCTTCGTTACGCACGAGAAAGAAAAAGTTCATACACATGCCATCGCACACAATTAGGATGAGCGTGAAGGTTCTTCCCTTCGGTGTCTGCAATGAGTAGATAAAAAGTATTTGCATCATTAAGCGTGATTGAGTAGTTTACAAGGTGTAGTAATGGTAGTACAAAAATAAAACACCCACCGAATGTAACCCATTGATAGCTTTTAACGCACAAGCTAACATAAGTGCCGGTATTAACAATTTAAACACGATCAGGCCCATCATAGTAAACGGCGAGAAGGTGCTTACGAAGCATCGTACCGAGTTTGGATCGAAGGAGCTAATCGATGCCAGATTTCCCGTCCCGTAAAATGATGTCAGAAGGAATATCATCTGCAAGGGTTAGAAAAGTCATGAAATACAGTTTATTTTAGTTTTTTTTCAGCTCAAACTTACAAATGCTAAAATACGCCGTACATCCTCGACTCCACACGGCTTTGAATCTGATGCGGTCGATGAATCTCTCTGAAAAGTAAAAGAAATATTATATTCTAAAAGAAATAAAATTTACTACAATCGTGAAAAAAATCGCTTACCTGCTTACTACGCTGGGCTTCGCTTTGCTCCACATAAAACCAATTATATAGAGTACAACAAAAGCAGAATAAAAATAAGGGTTCGTAGGAAAGCGAAAGCATCATGTAAGGACCACTCAGGCCACTAAAAATTGCTAACATCCGTTCAGTTACACTGGAAGTAGAAAAAAATGGTGACAGTACTCCAAAAGCTGCAATAAAAAGGATGTAATGGGTTCAGTTTGGGGTTTTCATGGAATACATGAGCATCTTCGGAGTATTACCGGAAAACACCCAACACATCGTTCTGCTGAACTGCGGCACAGCATGTGATTTATCAATGCAGTATAGAATGAACAAAAAGTTAGCTGACTGGAGCAAATGCATCAACAGCGTAAACAATTTAAACAGCAACAGAGATGATGATTTCATTAAAACCGTAATATTTGCAACGGTCCAAATAGCAATTGAAGCATATCTGAAAAAGAAAAATATAAAAAAATTCTAAGAATGATACATTTTGCTTTACACTACATAAAAACATACAAAAAGTACACGTTGGCAAAGAATGTGTTTCCTACGGGAATCAAGAGAAATGCAGCGAGAAATACGTTTACGGTAATCCAACGCCATTCCATGTGGTTTTGGGGATAAAACGATTTCACCAACAACACGCAGTGAAACAACAGGAGTGGTACAAGTGCCATTCGGTACAGAAAACCCAGCACCTGGAAGTTGTAATTAATCAAATTACATTTTGATTAGATCTTGCCCAAATAATTCATATACTCACCAATGCCTCAACGGCGAACACAAATTTAAAATAGTTTACGAAAGCATTCCAATGGAAGAGTGTCTTAAAGTCTCTCCACTGTGCTCCAATATACCCCCAAAGCGCAATTGGGACCAGGAAATATATTATTATCGGAAGTGGTGTATTTTGTGCTGCATGTAAAACAAAGTCATGAGAAAAACTCGAATTAAAAAAAAATCAACTATCTTACCAATGTTAAAAACCAGTACAATAGATGCAAAACTAAGCGCCACGCATGTTATTGTTCTCGTTTTGGTTCGTTCGACTGCTGAAGAATCGTTGGTGGATACCACAAAGGTTTCTTTGGCAAGAATCAACAACCATCCCATCATTGTCAACGTTAGTGAGAGAAACAGATGGGGCTTATAATAGCTTTGGAAGTACCGAATCGCTTCAATGGTTACATCCATGAGCGTGTCAGTTAAGTTTTGCTAAAAAAAAAATAAAATAAGGTCTACAGAACCAGTGCAAATGTTTATGCAAGTAATTAATATCTCCTCTTACCACTTCGACATAATCCTTTCTGGTTGTCGCAGTCTCTTTTTTTACCATTAAATGATTGATCTCATGTTTAAGACTGTTTTGTTTAGGGAGTGTAAGCCATTGTAGCATTTTCCCTTCCGTCTCTTTTTGCCAACGGTAGTATTGCTGCAGTAGTTGGTCTGCGTTGTTCCGCATTGCCCAAGCCCCGTATTCCTTCACGTTGGAAAAATATTGTTAAATTTATAAGCCATCATACATGTATGCCTTGCTTTAAGCTTACCTCGGAAACATTTAGCATAGATCGGGGAAGCTTTCCGATGCTATTCTTCGGAACACTGATACCCAGTACTGCTGACATGAGTGGAGCAGCGTCGGCTTGTTGAATCTGGTGCATTGGAATTTGGTTGCCATCCAGTTCCAGAACATCCCTGTGGACAATTGAAATGTAATGCATAATTTTAAGATAAGCAATTCCTATTATTGTTGCTATTATCGATTACCGTTGTTCATGCTGTAATGAGTGAGTTGTTTTCCAATGGGAAAATCCAGCGCCCCATGCTAGGAAAGGTGTTTCGGTTTCCAGCGGATCTCCCGAGCCGTGCGATCCTTGATCAGTCATACCGTGGTCTGAGGTAAAAATGAACGCAGTTCGTCCATCATTTCCGGTTGCCCGTTCGACGAGTTGAACGATCGCTTCGATGCCTCTGTCCACGATCATCAAATTTCTCGCAAATAATCTGTAGTGCGCAAAAGAGGTTGATTAACTCTATACAGTTCAATGATTAACGCATCCGGCTCACTACATTCGCTTACTTCGAATGAGGTTTGTATACATGTCCAGCAGTGTCCATACCGAGAAGGTGTAGAAATAATATCACCTTCTTCCGGCCTAACACCTCTTTTCGAGCTTCGTCGCTGACCAGAAACTGTTGAACCCGATCGAACACCCATATGTCCAGCAGAGAAGTGTTTGCTGTTTGAGAGAAAATTTCGCGTCCACTGTGGTAGGTCGCTGTATGGACGCGTCCCTTGATTGCCCCTTGAGAAAACATGTTGACGATATCTGGACTTCCCCAGCAGTAGCTTACGCTGGAGCGATTAAGTACTGAATCGAATTCCACCGGATTCTCTTTCCATCCCTTAAATACTGCACTGGGATCTTCGTAAACTCCTGTCAAGATGCATCGCGGCAAAGGACTATTTAAAAACCGTTGCTATGACTAATAGGATAAACGTCCTACCTCCCAGCAGAGCGACATGACCGGGACGCGATTCGGTAGGAACACGAGTGTTGGATACTCCGAATACACCCTCTTTTAGAAGCTTCTTCCGAAGAAAGGGAGTACGTTCAAGGTCGTCTTTGAGGAACGATTCTAATCGCAACCCATCTGATACGAACAATACTAATCTAATTGAGAAAAAAGGGGACGTTTGTCATAACAGTTCTATTCTATAAAACTTTTATCTTACCTATCGGCGGGGGGTGCATTATGTTCGTCACCGTCCGGTAATCCTTGGAGGATAGGTGATCGAAAGTGTATGTAGAAAATGGAGAGCAGAAATAAAACGTGTATAACTATGGCAACGAGCAGATTCATGATCAAGTTCTAAACTGCAAAGATTCGTTTGGGCACAACAATAATACTAAACATGATTTTGGAAGCGGAAATGGACCATGAACCGGGTATTCTCAAATCAAAATAAACATATTCAAAACACAACAAAATAAGCGGTGACATTGTCTCGATGCAGTGTTACCAGTAAAAGTCGATATACGTTTTTGGAAAAGTCAGGGGCGGCCAACTACTCTTTAGTGCTGATAAGAAATACAATTCGTTTTCTTTGAGCTTTTATCACAAATAACTATAAACCATTTCGTGAGCGTTAGTCTTAAGAAAATATCGATCTTTATTCACTGTAAACGTTTGGCAATGCCTAAATCGGAAGCGCGATACTTAGCGTTTTTAAAGTACATTTAGTTTTCCGTTGTTCCAGGTTATAAGTAAAGTACCATAACGTAAGTAGAATTAACCGTAAACGATAAACCAAAACATCAAAAACACACTACAAAAGCATTTACAATAGCAGAGAACATCTATAAAAGGCCTTAAAAAATCCCTGCATGGCTTCAGTTAATGATTGTTCGTTGTTACATTGCTGTTGGTTGTTCCTAGATTTGGGGCACACCGTGAAAGAGGCAGTTGCGTTGCACAATAGTGCTATGCGATTGAGGTATGCGCTTCAATGCATTCACTGCGATGTCGTCTCTTTACTGAAGCGCCACGGATTCGGCATATCGTTCATGAGATGGCGGTTCGGATCCATACGGGCAAAGGTTTCCGCCGCGATACGCTTCAGAGATTCCGACTCGGATGGGCCCGTCGCATCGACCATATCCTTCAGTATGCTGTCTTCCTGCTGCAGCAGGTTGTGTGGCGTATCGAACTCCCGTGCGACACCAGCGTCCATCACCAATATACGGTCGGAGTCCATGACCGTGTGCAGCCGATGGGCGACGGTTAGCACTGTACAGTGTTTGAATTTCTCCCGGATCGTTTTCTGTATAAGTGCGTCAGTCCTGGAAAAGTAATTAAACGAACGAATAAGTAAATGACATATAAATCGGATGTCCCCTTAATATCCTTACTGTGGGTCCACGTTTGCCGTTGCTTCGTCGAGCACCAGTATTTTGTTGTTACGTAGGATGGCCCGAGCCAGACAGATAAGCTGCCGTTGGCCTACGCTGAAATTCGTTCCTCCCTCCGTCACCATGTAGTCCAAGCCACTGATTGACGATCGCAGCTCTACCTCACTGATTGCGCGCCACAGCATGTCGTCATCGTACAGACTGAATGGATCCAAGTTGTACCTGATCGTGGCACTGAAAAGCACCGGATCCTGTGGGATGATGGAGATTTTCGAACGTAGCGCTTCCAACGAGATCACTCCCGTATCGATGCCGTCGATCATGATGCGCCCATCGATCCGCGCAAGCCGGAACAGTGCGCCGATGAGGGAAGATTTGCCGGCACCAGTGCGCCCCACGATTCCCACCTTCCACGTCGGCTCAATGACCAGCTCGAGGTTCTTCAGCACCGGTGGCGTGCCCTGTTCGTAGCTCAGCGACATATTATGGAACTGGATCTGACCCTTCCACGGCCAGTCGCCTGGTGGCACCTTCGGAGGGTCCTGCTCCGATGGGATTTCCGTGTACTGAACAACGCGCTCGACGGCCGTCATCTGTTGGATCGATTCCGTCGTCTGTCGGATGCCGTACTGAACCATGCCCGTCAGTATGAGTGCCTGTGAGATGGCCAAACCGACGTTAGCGCTGTAAGTGTCTGTAATGGAGTGTCGCATAATTGAGTGTCATTTAGAGTAAATGAATTTTAGAATGCGTAAGAAGGACACACCATGTGCGTTGTATTGCATACTTACCTTGATGAAGTACGATGAAGCTAAACGTTACGCAGCCCACGAACGCCGTACTGATGCAATCCAACCAAAGCCCCAGTGCCGCATTGCTGGCCATTGTCAGCTGCCAGACGGCCGAGTGCACGTTCTGCAGATCATCAAATTCCTCTCGAATCTTTTCCTGCGCATTACTCGAACGAATGGTGGACAGCCCGGATAGTGTGGCCGAAAGGTGCGAGAACACCGGACTACGAGCTGAGGAAAGTGAGCACGATAGATGTGAACAGGTCCCCCATTCACAAAGGCCATTTTTAAATGAAATACTTACTGATTCCTTCCAATCGCTTCAGATCCTGTATCGGGCGGAGGTACAGTTTCAGTGCCACCGCGTACAACAACACCGCGCCGAGCAGGGGCAACAGAAGCAGTGGATTGACAATCGTGATCATCGTCAGGATTCCGCACATGACCAGCAGGATCTGGATGGCTTCAATCATAGCCTTCGGTAACAGCTCGTCAATCGCACCCATATCCTTCGAGAACCGATTCAGGATACGCCCGGATGGATTCGTGTCGAAGAAACGCATCGGGGCGGTCAGTATGCGGGCGAACATGCGATCATGAAGATTCCTCGACGCCTTCATGCAAATGTTGAAGAAAAGGTACCCACGGAAGATGGTAAATAGTACCACCCCGATTATGATCACGCCATAAGTGTACAGATAGTCAACGGTGGATGTGGGAACGGTGGCCGGGTTTATCAGCCGTTCCTCCTCTTCACGCGTCCAGTACGTGACAAAGTAATCCGATCCACTGACAATGGCCTGCGAGAACAGCAGCATGAACAGAGTGAACAGCAGCATGAGAATGTTTCCTCCGGACAGGAAGTACGTTGCCCACACTCGCCACGATATGCTGCCCTCGGCCTGATCTTCGGCAACTTGTCGGCCAAGATTTTCCGCCACGCTTGACTGCAGAATAGAGGGAGAAGAAAATGAAACCAATGAGTCAATGTGCAAGCGGGAGCAACATTGAACCTGCACACATACCGCACACGAGTTCGGTGTAGCTCCACGCAGTGAAATGGAGCTGCCTTTTAGTAGCTTGTACCCATCGAGGGTAACACCATCGATGAATGGAATCTCGTCCTCGGGAATTTCCGAGCTAAGCATATCCTCCTCTTGCTCGCTAGGGCTCTTGCCGCCACAGTTGAGCAGCTTCCCGAAATCGACCTTCCCGTTGGCGAGTTCAGTGTAGGTTCCCTGCGTAACGATCTTACCACCCTCGATAATCACGATCCAGTCGGCTTCCTGTAGGAAGTGCACCTGGTGCGTCACCAGCACTCGGGTGGCTTTCTGTTTTTGCGCAAGGTAGCCTCGCGGTCCGATCACCTCATCGAACAGATGCTTGCCGACGTGCGAGTCGACCGCACTAAGTGGATCATCTAACAGATAGATTGATGCATTGTTGTATACCGCCCGAGCCAGGCTTACACGAGCCCGTTGGCCACCGGAAAGCGAAGTACCCCGCTCGCCAACGACGGTTTTATCGCCATCGGGTAGTTGCTGAAAATCGGTCGTGAGAGCGCAGTGGCGCACAACCGCCTGATAACGCTGCCGATCGTACGGTAACCCGAAGAGAATGTTGTTCCGCACGGTGCCGGTGAAGAGCCACGGTTCCTGTGACCCGTACGACACATACCCGTTGATAGTGGCCGTCCCGTTTTGGATAGGCAACTCGCCCAACAAAAGCTGCAGCAGGGAACTCTTACCCGCCCCAACCGGCCCGATCACGGCTAGCAGTTTCCCGGCGCCAATCGAGACGCTTATGTCCTTTAGCGTCTTCTCGGTCGTTTCCTCCCAGCTGGCCGTCACGTTCTGCAACTCGAGTGCCGGTCTAGTCGGGTCTTCGGTTGACTGGTGCAACTCGTTAAGGTTTCGCTTCAGCCCGGACGTGCCGGACTGTGGATCGTGTTCCTGTAGCGCGAGGAATTCCTGGATGCGATCGATCGAAACGAGCGCCTCGGCACCGAGTGATACGGCCAGCGGGTAGAAAATGGCTGCCGTCAGCTGGAGAATGTTAAAGAACTGCGCCATTGGGAACACGATGTCGGCGGTGATGGCCCGACCTTCGATCACGCAGCACGCTATCGCGAGGAACAGCGTCGAGCGCTCCGTGAACACCATGGTGCTGAGGTAGATGCCTCGGATGTACGAGGCCCACCGGATCTGGCGTACCTCCTTCTTGCGCGCGATCGACACGACCTTGTGGAATGGTTTCTCCCACGCGTACATCTTGATCACCTGGATGCCCTGGATCAGCTCGTTCATGATGCCGACACGCTGATCCGTTTTCTTTGCCACACGCATCCGAATGATCGAGCTCAGCCGGCTGAGCCCGGTCTGTACGGGGATGGTTTTTACCAGCAGACCCACCACGCCGACGATCGCGGCCCATTGCACCCGACGCCAGATTAGGTAGCAGGTGAAACAAGCCTACAAATATAATGTCATTCATTAGTAGAAAACACTTTCTACGCTAGGTTCTCGAGTGCACCAGAAGCCAAACGCACCTGGAACGGCAGCACCCACACATAGTGCACGTAGATAAAGCCATAATCCAATCGGCTCACATCGTTCGACAGCAGATTGATCATGTAGCCAGCCGGCGTTTGTCCGGCGGCTTTCTTCGACATGCGAAGCGTTTTCCGGTAGATCACCGAGCAGCAGGCGATACGCATCCGCGCACCGATCAATCGCTCGCGCAGATCGGAGTGATGGCTGCAGAAGCATCCGAACAGCGTCAATAGCACCAACAATCCAGACAGCCAGAATGCGTCGTTCCACGCATGATGCAGAAAGTCGGACAGATCGTCGATCAGCGTCTGGTTGGCGGCCACTGCCGAGAGTTCATCGCCCACCGGAGGCAAACCAATATCAGGCAACACGGTCGTAGGATCAGCTACTAACAAACAGTGAAAGGGGAAAATTATAACAACACGATTAATTAATCACGATCACGATTAGTTGATGTGTTCGTTTTTTAAACAAAATCCATCAATAGCATGACATAAGCCTTGATAAGGTTAACAGGAAGTAGGTAAGCACGAATTGAATGATTCGCCCAAAACCGACTAAAAAGGTCGAAAGTTTCGTGCTATATTGAATACTTGCTTCAAAGAATGATAAGGTTCTTGGAAGCGTACATCTTCTATTCTGTTTGCGAAAGCAAAACTCAAAACTGGATTAATCAAAATGTCCTTTGCCGATGGGGCCTCGTAGAGCCAAGTTACACTTAACCTGTGTGTGTTTGCAGGTTATTGGATTTAATTTTTGTCCTTCCAACTTTGTTGCTTTCCGTAAATCTATACATTTTATAAAACTGATGATATGCCAATCAAATTAAGTAGTTTAACTTTTCTAACGATCTGAAAAATTAGTCTCTGCGAAGGATCTATATTTTTGTTTATTAAAAATTTCGTATTTTTAAAACAAATAACGGTCATTCACTAGCGCAATAATTTATTATCTCGTTAAAGAAAATATTTCTTCCATCCACTTTGTTGAAATTTAAAGAAAGATGGGAGGCTTCGAAATGCTGCTGAATCAACATACGTAAAACATTCCTCAGTAAAGCGGTAATCATAAAGAAGAATTAAACCTACCTTCTTCCTGGTTCGGGGCCGGTTTACCACCATCGAGACTGTTTCCGGCAGCATTGGAGGATGCTCCATTCACGTCACTGATTTTTCGCTTTCGTCTGCGTTTGTTAATCATTGCGGTCTCGTCGAACACGAGATTTTCCAGCTGCGAGCGCGTGGTTTGCGGTCCCATCATCAGCGGCATGGCCATCGGTGGCAGTGTGCTGATGAAGCTGTCATTAAAATTGGGCACCGCAACATGTGTGGAGTTGGTCGGTTCCTGAAACTGCACCAGCAGCTGGGCCAACACGACCGGCAGGATTGTTCTAAGGCGAAGAATGAATGAAGACGGAATATTAACAGAACTAACTAGCAAACGCACTCGCACTCTGGAAGGACTTGCTTGGCACTTACTTGATAAGGACGAACAGGAAGATGAGAAATCCATCAAACAGACACTGCTTGTAGAACGTTCGGAAAAGGGCATTCCGGAGCTTGGGATTCCGGTTAGCGATTCGAGCCTGCGATAGCTCCCGTTCCCATTGTCTGTTGGGAAATGAAAAAGGAAAAACAGAAGTGTGTGAGAAGGAGAAAGGAGAACCACACAACACGGCACTATCGATAGCGGCAAAAAGAAAAAGCAATCGAAAGCATGATCATTAACCATGCGGTGATGCACAAAGAAACTTTATTGGCGGCAAGAAAACTGATAATTCAACGACTGTGTAATGGTTTACGCATGTAACTACAAGTATCAATGCACCCGACATATACCATTGACCGCAATCGGTACGCTTGTTTTCCGATGAGGCAAGAATTTAAGTAGCACATGTGTTCTCTGTTAGATAACGGCAGGATTGATAGTAGTACAGTAATAACAAAAACGACTACCGTCCGAGCATCATAAATTACATTAAAATGTCAACGCTTTAGAGGCCCTAGCAACGGAAGGAAAGTACAATATTTTAAAGAATAAGGTAGTGCCCACCGATTCTATTCCGGTTGGCCAAAAACGGGTTCTATTGGGTATTGACCAACAGCACTTTTTTCCCCTCGAAACCATCTGATCGTCACCGGCTCATAAGTAGCTGTGATTGATTATTTCCACCTCTAATTCCTGGTCAAGGTTAGGTGGCCAACTTAGGTGCGATAAAAACTACTTCCAACTAGCACCAAACCCGAGAAATATATTTTACTAACACACCGTGGGTACAATCAATGTTCTAGAATCTATGTGTTAAATGTTAAAAGATTTACCATCCAACCGGCTCGTTTGTCACTCGGCTTATTTTTTTGTTTCCACAAAGATGATTGTAATGAAAGAAGAATCAAACTCAAAGTTGAATAACAACTAAAACAGGTTTTCAGGCGTGATATAAGAAAAAAAAGAGGTGTCAACACTTTGCTTCTTTCGGTGGACAGGTTCGCGATCGGGCGGGAAACCGGGCCTATTATTTTTATTCACCTTCCCATCCAGAAGATAGCCAAATGTTCCCCCCCCCCCTCCCCCTCCCTCTTTTGGGCCGTTTACATCGCCCGGCTGCGGTAGGTATTTTGTGGACAGGCAAGATTCAAGCACAATTTTTGTCCATGGGGCTCGTACTTGGTAGCAGCGCGTGTACGGCATTAGGATTATATTTTTATCTCGAAACCGGCGAGTGAGTCTTTTTTCCTTCTTCTAAGTACACAATCTTCAAAAACAAGATTCGTGTGTGAATCTCACAAAAAACATCTTAGCCCAGGTTAGTGACAGTGGACAACAAAGTACAGTTTCCAGACAGTACAACTTTGGTGCGTACAGCAGACGCAAATGCTTATCGTCCACGGCTAGCTGGCTTCGTAGGTCAGGAAAGAAATATGACACTAAACTTCATTGATAAACCGTGGCAGGACAGGCACGTGGGATCTCTGGCTGATAAGTCTCCAAGCCGGCAAATGTTCGGGAAACGGTAAAAGTAACCATATTATCCGTAAGAAAACGATCCGCATTGCATTATCAGGGCCAAAACTCAGCATAGCAGTAAAGTGGATAACTGTACTGGGTGAAATGTATAATGTACTCATTAAAATCACGTCCACGAAGGGAAGAAATCTTCAAAATGCAGTGAAAAGGAACAACAACATAAAACCAGTTTTGTGGTGACGAAAGTATTAGATTATTTTATTCTTATCTAAAAACAAAAAAAAAAACCAGGCATTTCCAATTCGAGGAAGTAATAACAAGCATACGATTGGGACTATGACTGTGTCGAGAATGGCCCATAAATGGTAAAAATTATTTTCGTTGCTCAGTTAAGAATATTGAGTTATATGACTGAGAAAAAATTTGATAAATTGGAATAATAAAAAATATAATTTTTTAATAAATGAAATTGATTCCTAATGGTTTCGATTGTGGTAAAAGTTAAGCAATACCCATCTCCCCTTGCAAATACTTACTCCTCTAACCGATCGCCAAGCTGCTCGGACCGATCCGCCTTCAGGCACTTTGTCAGATCATCCTTGCCAAGACCGCGGCGCGATCCACGGTAGAACAAGGGAAGCAGCCAGCCGAAGAGTAGCTGCGACAGGCAGAATGCTCCCTTGCGTGGGTTCCGCTTTACCGGCTTGCGGGAGCTGTCCATCGTCGTTGCGGTGCGTGGACACGGGGCAGCCGATAGAACACTAACTCGAGTACCGGCGTGCGTCCCCGCACGTCACCGGCCGTCGTTTGGCGCGAGCGGTTGCTGCTGAAACACTGATGCACCAGACACAGCAGCACCGTCGTAAGGCACATTCACCGGGTTCACTCTTGGGTCACGCTTCGGTCATCGCTTTTCGCACAACACGTGTGTTGGTTACTCGTGCATCACACACAAAAACACTATAAGGTCACTTCACGAATGTCCTTGCCGTAAGGTGGATCAGCGGTGGTCTGCCCTTCTTGAGCAATATGAGCCTGCCAATTGAAGATCACAAGAAAAAGACACCCGAACATCCAATTAATCACACATTGTCATGGACAAGAGGCACCGGAACTGCTAATTGCAACCTATGGAATATGCCGGTAACCATCCATTCACAATCCGATACTTTTTTTGTCACCTTCGATATCGGTGACCATAAACGAAAATGCAATCGATAGTAAAGTAATTTCCTCTAGTTCCGTTTTCCGTGTGTTTTCTTTTTTTCAATTTCGCGTTCCACCGGATGTAAAGCAAAGCTCAACGTGATGCTTCGCCTCGCTCACGTCCGGAAGATGATAATGTTATATACGATTTGCTGATTGGCGAAAAAACGTTAAATGACACTGAAAAATGATAAACATGAAAGCCATGGATGGTTGGAAAAGCTTCTCGTCATTGATGCAATAAAGTGTCCAAACGAGCACGCCAACGACAGCAACATAGCAGGCTCTGGGTTAACCGTGTTTCAACCGTGTGGGTCAATTAATGGTGTCAAATAATGTCTCCTTGATACCTTCAGAATACGAACCGGCTTGACCACCGGCATCAACGACGGCCGTTTCAATACCGATACTCTTCTGATTTTAAAACGTCGCTCCCGTCACGATGTCGGACGACGTGAAGCTAGTTCTTCACACGCCAAGGACAGAAACTATACTGGTGACAGTGGCACACGCTTCTTTATCGCCGGCACGAACTTGCACGGTTCGCCATCGTTTCTGGCCACTGATAAGAGTGGAGGCCAGCATCCACCAGCTGACAAACAGCCGATTCCACCCCAAACAGCGCTGTAACGCATCGGAGCGGATTAGACAACGGAATGTGCTGTTGAATGATGGCTTATTCATCGTGGACTCGCATGACGGGCAGATCCGGGCACCGTGAGGGAATCTATTGGTCTAAGCCCGTTGGTTTGGTTTTTCTTTTATACACTTCACTTACTATACGTTTTTTATACGTTCATGTTTTGATAGACTACAACGGGCGGGAATGTTGATTTTTCTTTATGTTTTTATATGAACCCAGGCCACATTCATTAAATGATAACGCAGCGCAATCTTGTGTAATGGAAGAACGGTCGAACTACCGACAAAATTGAATTCAACGGTTTTATGATCAGTATTCTTTAAGTTCAGGGACATACTTTATAGACCAGATGCAAATAATGGGGATTTGAGGGAAATGTTGGGAGAAGTTCTTCGGGATCAACGTCACATAAAGTACAAGATGATTACACCGTGCGGTGCAATGAACAGAGCGGTGTTAACCTTAAGACGCCATATATATGGCAGATAAGAACATCAGCATGGCAAGCCGGTGTTATGCTAACAATTTGCAATCGCAGCCAAATGCGCTTATTCGAATACCGGAGAATAGTTCATACACGAAAATCGTGCAAACGTTTTTGTGTAATGCAATCTGCTACACTCGACCTCTCGGTACAGTGATTGATAGCTTATTACAAGTGCGATGAACTGTGTCTATCAACGATAGGATTCCTTTCCTATAGGAACTCTTGTGCTGCTGGGTTTACGCCGCGATTAACATGTTATATTCTTCTATTTTTCAGTAACCAAACCACGCCGTACCATTCGATTGAAATTAGGCCATGTGTACATAGCCTAGTTACATGCCGTCATTTAGTTCTGATTTTAAATCCAGTTTATGATAAGAGTATGTTCGATAGAGCCCTTGTATTACTTGATGCTGGATCTTAGCAAACATTCTTCTTAGGTAAATCAACTCATTCTGTTGCCATTGTTCTTGAGTCCGCCCCTTGGGCACTTCAACGTCCACCGTTGTTGGTAACATAATACGACGGAACATTCCACCGCAAAACGAAATGGGAAAGATTTCCCATTTGTCGATCCTACCGTCCAACCAACCAACGTCGTCGAGCGTGTCGAACCGAATGTAATTAACGTGGATCACTTTGGCACGTGCTGTCCCGCCGTGTTTCCGTTGGTAAACGCTCCGGACGAAGAAATCATAAAAGTTCTTTCACTCTTACGCAACAAAATCCCTGAGGTTCAGCGTGTGTTTGCTTTACCGTAAATCTTCCTAAAAAAGAACTATGCAGCCCCAACCCCGCGGGGTCACACAATACATTCCAAAAATATTCTACTCACGAACGCGTGAACACCATGAGGAAAGTGCATATGAATAATAGCAACATATGTTAATGGTTCTGGGGATGTTAAGATTTTTTACTGTTCCGTGAATGCACACTGATCGTTGAAAGATTGATCGCTCCCCATAGATTGCATCGGGGGCGCTATGTTTACGTTTGTAGCAGAGATCGTACGCCAGCGTACGGTATGTGTGCCGCGACCAAGAATACACACGATCAAGCGTCGCTAAACACTTGGCGTCGAGAAGTGATTATCGGAGTAATTATCTAACTTTACTCGTTGGTATCACACAAGCAATGAGAAAGCAATTTATTGAAGGTCTACTACACTACAACATCAGCTGTTCATTACACTTGATCACCATGAAAACACTACATAAACCGTGAAATAGAGCGTATAGATTTTTCAACACAAACCGGACTACAACAGGGGACAGGGTTTGTTCTAGACGGCACAGTTGGAACGACCGTAATCCTTTGCGGTCGGAACAAAACTGTACGTGTTAACGCGAAGTATTGCAATCGTGCCGGCATTTCACGCCGGCTTGAAGTTGGTTTGAGTTTCCAGCAATTGAGGGTATTTTAATTGGGAGGACGGAAACGATACGAACTGTCAGATTTCTCGTCGCGGTCCCATACAAAAGGTAAACAACACCTTTGAAAAAAGCGAAAAAATGGCTAGCCGCGTCGTTTCGTTTCCGCGCATCGTCTCGACTCGTAGGTGGCGTCGTTTTGGATCGTAGAGACGGCCAGCCATTTTTTCGCTTTTTTCAAAGTGTTGTTTATCTTTTGTATGGGCCAGTGTCGAGAAGTTTATCGTTTCCCAATCGTGATACCCTCAAATATTTTGTTTATAAAAGCGTGGAGTTCAGTTCGCGTTGAAACCGGATTGAAAGAGCCGCCAGCTGTTATGAATCGTCTTTATGCTTTTTTAATTTCCTCAAAAACTAGAAAAGATAGATGGATCTAGAAAAAAGGATATATGGCCTTAGCAGCCGGTCCTTTAACATTAATAGAGGTCTATGTCACCAGATTAGCTTGCGAACGCCCAGGAAGCTGGATTCAATAGCCCTACTGGTGTAAATCCTCGACGAAGAAGAAGAAGAAGAAAGAGCCGCCAGCTGTTATTAATCGTCATTATGCTTTTATAATTTCCTCAAAAACTAGAAAAGATAGATACATCTTTTGTTAGACAAAGTTGTGTGTTTTGAAAAGTCCTTTCATTTAAGTGGTCACGTGAGAAAATCGGTTTAGCGATAATCAAGTTATTAGTAGATTTAACTATTTCAGCATAAAATCCCAAGGTTGTGTAAACATAAACAAACCGCGAACACTGCAGCATAACAGGTGTAGACTCCTACGCCGGTACACGCGGAACGTTATTTACCAATTGTTTGCGCTTCGTGTGCTTCGTTGTGTGTGTAAATTTTCCACCTTGCTATCAATTGTTATCTGACCGTTTCTGGTTCTTAAATGCGGAACAATCTATAAAGTGATTCACAAAAAAAAGGGTTTCTTGTTGGATGAAGGACCGCACCGGCCACGACATAACTGTTGATGTGGCCACATTTGTGAAGGCAGCCGCCGGTTTGATGTTCGCCAGTGAAAGAGGCTAAGAAGAAACCGCGCAAATAATTGATCAATTGTGCCTCTCTGGTCTCATCAACGCAACTGGACTATATTTAGTCACCCTCGATAAGGCGCGATAACGCCCAACGAACTCTGGTCACACGCTCAACCCATTTACCAAACCATTTCAGTTGGTAGCATACCCGCGCAGTGCCTGGATACTGAAGTTAACTGTTAAACGGACCGGTGTGAAAGTAAAAGTTCAGCACGATGGCGAAACCTGCACCGAAACTGAGTGATATATCGATAAAGTTCACCGAGGAAACGCTAGATGAAATCGTGCGCAGCGCTGGCGGTAAACGGTGCACCGGCTGGAAGCTGCACGACTATGACCTCACCAAGGGAGATGCGTATTTGAGCGAAGTCTACCGAATCCAGCTGACCGGCGAACCGGCCGAACCGGACACCGAGCCGATGGTGGTGAACGTTTTCGTGAAGACTATTCCGAAGAACGTGGGCCGGCGGAGCACCTTCCGGTCGGCGGATTTCTTCCGCAACGAAATCAACTTCTACAATGTTGTGCTGAAGGAGTTGTACGGGTTTCAAGAGAAACGAAAACCGAAGAACCCTTACAAGGACATTGGCAGGTATTAATGCGGTCGGTTGGTGTAATAGAATGAGTTTTTTTTTCTAACATAAGAAATTTTTTCATCTTGTTGCCAATAGATGCTACGTAGCGTATTCGGACGGCGTAAACGATTTCGTTGCGATGGAGGATCTCGGACAGTATGGCTTCGGGACGGCTTCAAGGTAAGTTGCACAATTCTGCCAAAAGCGAGTTTGTAAAGTGTCATTGTGTACATTTAAATCTTACATCAAATATCTATGGCCAAACGTCCGCACGGTATCTCCATAGCCTTTTTTTTAATTCAAAATTTTTCCCTCCCCCTTTTTCGCTGTTCCTAGAGCCGAGGGTATCGGGTTGGAGGATTGCCTACGGTGTATGCGCTCGCTGGGACGCTTCCATGCCCTGTCCCTTGCGCTGAAGGACCAAGAGCCGGAACTGTTTCACAAGCTCGTCCAGCACCACGTGGAGGAGACGTACTATTCCGCGCGCCTTAAATCGTGGTACAACAACTTCTTGCAGGTGCAGCTCGACATCACCCGCGATGCAATTGCCCGCGAGTGTCCGGGCAGTGACATCGAGCAAAAGGTGAACAAATTTTTCGACTGCGATCTGTACGACCACATGGTCTACCTAACGCACACGCGCAACCAGAACTCGGTCATCAATCATGGCGACTGTTGGATGCCGAACTTCATGTTCCACGATAAGTCGTCCGACGTGCGCGTGGTTGACTTTCAGCTGGCGCGCTACAGTTCGCCGGTACTCGATATCTCCTTTTTCGTGTACTCGTGCACCAGCCAAACACTGCGGGAGGCCCACTATCAGGAGTTGCTCGAAACGTACCATGGTTCTCTGACGGACCTGCTGCGTGACCTCGGTTCCAACCCGGACGAAGTTTTCCCATTCTCGGAACTGACGAAAGAGCTGAAGCAGTACGCACGTTTCGGCTGTGGAATGGGAATTGAGTCAATTCCGTTTTCGTTGCTGGACGAATCGGAAGTGCCGGATCTGGATAAGATCACCGGCGAAGATTCTGTACCGATCGAGAAGATTTGGATTCTGCGCCCCATTCAAAGCCAAGCCGGGCGGCTTCGGTTAATCGACATGTTCCGGCATGCCATTAGCATGGGCTACTTGGATTGAGTTGCTAATGGTTGAGAGGGTATTATTTTAATTTCACGAATTTAAAAGAAATGCTTGATATTACGAATCTGCAATAAAAATACCTCAAAGGTAATGATATATTCAATTAGAATATTCGTGTATAACATCTCTCAATTAGTTCGTTTTTAAAAATTAGTCATAGTTCAGTCTGTAACGCCTGTGTTACTACATTGCACACGTCGGTACATGGGATATTAGTTTTACCAACATAAGAAAAAAGTGCGGATTCCATTTCACTTCTCTTCTCATAGCTTTCACCATCACACGTTATCGTTGCTACCATTCTGTTTAAATACTATTTTCATACCCCCACAAAACATTTTTCGTATTGTAGAGCAGAAGGAATAGAGCTATCACAATGCCTTCAATGCCTCCGGTCGCTGGGTCGCTTTCACGCTTTATCGTTGGCGCTTAAACACCAACAACCGGAAACATTTCGGACAATCGTCGACACGATTCAGGAAACATACTACAGTGCAGCTCTGGAACCCTGGTATCGTAATTTCATGCAACGACTCGTGGCTATTTCGAAGGACGCCATTGCCGTGGAGAGTGCGTCCAATGTGTACGAGTTTCCGGCAAACTTAAAAGAAGTTACTCAATCTTTCCTCGATAGTAACATCTACCATATGATGGCGGAGCTCACGCATACGCGCAACCAAAACTCTTTAATTACTCACGGTGACTGCTGGCTACCGAATTTCCTCTTCCGGCCCGACAGTGTCCGGATGATCGACTTCCAGATGGTACGTTATGGGTCTCCTGCGCTCGACATTATCCTCTTCGTTTACACCTGTACCGATCAAACTATGCGCCAGCATGGATATGATGAAATGTTGACGGCATACTACCAGAGCTGTTGCGATCATCTCGCCGATCTCGGTTCCGACCCGGACGTAGTGTTCCCACGCAGTGAACTGTCGAATGAGTTGGAGCAATTCGGACGATTTGGGTGTGGTATAGCCGTGGAATCGATACCGCTTTCACTGTTGGATGAAACGGAAGTGCCAGACTTGGATAAAATCGAAACAACGGAAGCTCTTCCGCTGGAACAGGTAATGACGGTGCGAAACATCAAGACTTCTGCAGGTCGGCGTCGATTGTTAGACGTGTTCCGGCATGCCTACGAGTGTGGATACTTGAAGTAAAGTAAGCAGAAACGAAATATACCATTTATATTGATTGCAACCTATCGCTTGTTACCCGAAAATAAAAATTAAACATTCCCCCTCGTTCAGAGTTGTTCTACATGCCGTTCATTTTTGTTTTTATTGACGACAAAAATCGTAGTAGTACTGCGACAGTGTGTTTTCTGTTTTTCTATTTAATTTTATTCATGTTTTATCGATTTATTACTCAACGAAAAAGTTTATTTTCTGTAGATACTGCTCGCTTTGCCATCGTCTTTTGCTTTGAGTTTTACCTTCGAGGTTTGCGCCTGTTTTTCTGTTAGCCGTATAATGTCTTCGTCAACAATACTTATTTTAAAGAGTGGTGTAATAGTACGTCATTCTATTTTTACAACATCCTCGCTTGGTTTGCAGATTGTTGACGTGACTCTCTGCTCATGGTAAGTTTTTTCATTTGCTGTATTTTTATTTCTTTTTTTTTTGTTTTTCCAGCTCACCTTCGCATCTCAAAAAACTCGCAGAAAAAAGATCCTTATTTTTTAGTTCATCATGAAATTAGTGTACGCAAATTGTTTTCGGCTTTAGCTTTACCCCGTACACCGAAAAGATGGGTCGTTTTTCTTGAGACAAAAAGTTGATTTACAATTACTTATAAGTTTGTCGTCAAATCAGTCCCATCGGTTGTATGATGATCTAGCACATAATAGATTATATATTTCTTTAACAAAACTTAGATATCCTATGTTTTATCCGGATCCGGTACAGAGCAAGGAAAAAGAAAAGTTGCACTGCTTAAATCACTGCAAACAAGCTTAGTAATCGTGCCAACGATGCGGGTTAAGAGACTGCTGTTAACTACTAGTTAGAGACAACAGATACGCTTTGAGTTTTAAATTACGTGCGATGGAAAAATGAATTTAAAGCTGCAAGACATTTCATGAAAAGTTCGCCCTTTGCACTTTACAATTATTCCTACGTTTGAACATTATATCTACTCCCTGTGTTTCTGGTGTTCAATTCTGTCGATTACAGGGACTCAGCGCTGACGGGGAATAAGTTTTATCTTCTCAAAGTGTCGAGCTTTGAGCGCATCGTTTTCTTATTTCTTAATTTGAAAACAAAAAACAAAATATACGATGAAACTTAAAATTACGTACAAAAGCAACATTTTTGCTAGTATATTACGATTTCCCATAAAAAAAACTGATTAGTGTAAGAGGCAGAGAACCATAGCTTCTAGAGCGATAGACGAAACGAGCTGCAGAACGATATCGTCACACTTCCATGCACGTTACCGAACACGTGTTACTGCTACATTTTGGTAGTGTAAGCCTGAGACATTTTTTAAACCAGCAAATCTTTACCATACAGTGAAAGATCATCATTCGCCCACACAGTTTGCTCCATAACCGATCAAATTAAATCTCATGAAAAGTGTGAGTTTTCCTACCACTTTTATCTGCCTATCCGATCGTTCCTCGTAAATTTGATCTTCTCGGTGCAATAATAACGTTGAAGATGGAACAAACTAAGAAACGGGGTTTGAAAAGTCGAAGCTCAATTCATTCGGCTAACGGCCGTAGATTTGATGTGCTATTAGCTTTGTGTATGTTTTGTGTACATAATCATTATTTTTAAATAATTACATCTTACCAAGAGGGTGCAATATCTGTGTAGTCAGTATTCAGTAATGTGTGTCTTATGATAGCAAAACAAAAATTCTGCTGGGCCAACGCACTTGTTTTGTTACCTCGTCCTGCTTCGAGGATCTCGAGAAGCGCTATCTGTTTGCTTGTTGGTTATAAGTCTTGTATTAATTTTAGTTTTTTATTATCATAATGTTTGTAATTCACCACCTCACCTCCTGGGTCTCACATCTTTTGCCCTCGCACGGGATGTAATGATTAAATCGTAGAAAAAAGCTTACAAATCAAAGCATATAAATTATTTCTCGATCGATCTTCTCATGTCGTATTAGCTTTCCTTTTTTATTATTTTTCTTTTGTGTTAGCCTATTCCACTTTGCGCACAAATTTAGTTTTCCTCTTGTTGCCGCTTGGATTCAACTGTGCAGTTTTGCCTATGTCCTAACACCTCTTGTCAGTCACCTTTTCTTCGTAAATTCTTTCTCGCATCAAGCCATGATTTATTTTTCGCTATTGCTTTCATTTTGCACGATAAGTGAAGATCTTGCCTAGGGAAGGAAAGGGAACGTCATAGAGATATCTATTTCTTCCTCAATCTTAAGGTTATGTGTAGTTTAGATCGCGTTTCCGCTTTAGTGATAGCAAATGAACCAATTGTTTGCTAAACTCCTTATAAACGTCCTTCCCAGATCTGAGTCATCGTACATTGTTTTCCATGAGTATTCGTGCGCGTTACATTTCTTCATTTTACTCACAGCGAGGTTTTACCTCATTTAGCAACTCTAGGGGGCTATTTTTGTATTAGTACCATTTTCTTGCTTCTTTTTTATTGAGTGTTAAGTTTCCCCTTGCAGGTAATCCCCATCATCCCCTACGTTTGGCGATGGCCGGCAGCTACACAGAGACAAATGGGCGAGTGGGTAGCATTCTTATTCAATGGTTGAACAGGAGAAAAAAGACGATGGCACGAGACAATATGCCGAGATACTGAAGGATTTCGTTAGTTGAAATAGTCCGGTGGCAACGGAAGGGAAGCGCATCTTCCCGTAATCTGCCCCCGTGATTCTGTTGGGTTCAAAAGCGTCGAAAACAACAAGAGATTTCCCAGATTATCGATACAGTGGTGGAAAGAAATAATACACATGAGCAAACTGTATACTTGGTAGTAAGAAGATACATTTTATACATACACAACAATTCGGAAGTGTACAAAATGGAACGTTACAACGAAAAAAAAAACCCATCATAAACGGTTATGCTAACATGTATACTTAGTTCAAAAAAAAAAAAACACGCGCGCCCTCGAACGAACACACACACAGCGAAAGGACATTCGACAATCCGAACCATTGATCCGGGCACGGGTTCTCTTTTCCGGCGGCATAACCCATGGGAAGAGAAAAACTCGTGACATCGTGATAGCGCAGGTCCGCAGGCACGGATCTAGGCTGTATGTTTAAAATTCATTTCATTTAGAACAGTTGGGGACAATATGAGTTTTTTTTAATATAGGAGCAGCCGGTAACATTCATATGCATTTCGGCATTTTTCCGCATCGTATCTTAAAAAGGTTTGACAGACGTTTGATAGTAGGGCGTGAGTATGATTTCGAATTAGCATGTTTCAGCTATGACCCGCTAGGCAGCTCGAAATATCGTCCTCAAAACGTCCTCCGCGCGAACAAACGTCCTCCATTTTTGTATGGGGATGAAACAAAAGGAGGACGTTTTTCGAGCAATCGTCCTCCTTGTCCTCCTCACCATACAAAACTGCTCGATGTTTGTGTCATGGAGGACGTTTTTGAGGACGATTTGCTCGAAATTGCCTAGCGGGGAATATTGGATCGTAGCAATTGCATAAGGATGTTTTGTGTATGTTGATGTGTGTGTGTGTGTGTTTGGAGCTTTGCTGTTTCTCTTCCGTTAATTTCTGTTTATATGCTTGTTTTACGTCCTCTGCTAAACGATCTCTAATGCTTCGTTTCCTTCGTGCTTCCCTTTATTTCTACTGGTCGGCGGCAGTAGCGGAGGATGCGTTACTGCTGGCACTGCCACCGCCGCCACCGCCACTACCACCCGCACCGCTACCACCTTCCGTACCGCTGCCCTCGCTGCCGACACTATTGGCATGCTTTCGCGAACTTTCGGCGCCAACCTTCTCTTCCCGTGGTCGCGCATTGCCGAAGATGGCCGCGGCCTGCTTCGTTTCCGCCAGCGCGTTCAGCGGTGCATTCACCGAGCGCGGGGCCAGCTTGAGCCGGGGTCGTTCCTCCATGTTGAGGTTCGGATTGGAGGGTGGTGTGTAATGCTGCGGCGGCCCGTCTTTCCTCCGATCGTTGTCACGATACTGATTACTGCGGCCATAGTTGCCGTACCTATTGTCGTCTCCGCTACCGGAGCCACTACCGCCGCCGCCGCCGCTACGGCCTCCTCCGTATCCGTCTCGATCGTTGTATCGACCACCGCCCATACCACCACCACCACCACCACCACCGCCGCGACCATCTCGGTCGCCATCGCGACCCCAATCATCTCGACCGCCTCCATCGCGTTCATCGCCGAAGTTTCCATACCTCCCTCGGTTCGGTCCTCGGTCAGCTGTAGCAGAACATCGGAAAGAAAAGAAGCACCGTTAGTTTATTCGCTACAGTGATTCGCCTTTGGAAGCGACCAATTAGGGAACGCAGAAACAGGAGGTGCTTCAGAGGCAATATCACATTATTTCGCACGATTGAGTTTAAGTGCAAGACAAAAAAAAGGATGAAATTAGGCGATCTACAGCAAACCTAAAACTACGGAGAGAGTACATAGTAAAAAGATGGTTGCTTGCAAATTAAACTGAACCGAAAAAAGTGTACTTCTAAACGATAAACCTAAAAAAGGCACGGCTGCCTTAAGTTCCTATCTAAGCTATGTTGTTAAGGAAATAGTACTTTCTTCTTCGATAACAATTCCCTCAAAAAGCTACATTTGAGCGGAAAAAAGCTACATTCATGCAGAAGGTGCAGTTTCTAAAACACAACCATAATAATAGAACAGTATTGATTGACTTGATCGAAGCCGGGCGGTTCGATCGAGCGACTTTACCGTTATAATTATTGGATCGTCCACCGCGGTTTCTATCGTAATCGTTTCTGCCATAGTTATCATTACCGTAGTTTCGATCTTGGACACCTGGCCCTCCACCCGCGCCCATGCTACCCGGCCGGTTGTTCATCGGCGGAGGGCCGCCACGGTTATAGCCGCCGCTACCGCCACCACCGCCGCCGCCACCACCACCTCCGGGCCCGCCACGATTCTGTTGTCCGCCGCGTTTATTGAATCCTCCACTGAAAGAACGAAACACACATAAATATAATAGTTTCACGGTTTTACAATATCGTAAGGTTCCAAATCAAAAGATCCCATTCTGATCTCATATCGCAGCCGAACGACGAGCGAAGAACGTTACGTTTCTAAAAGCACAATCGAATTGTACATTGATACAATTCATTGATAAGGTTCGCATCGTGTTATCGATATAATCACAGTGAATGGGAATTGTATAACACCGAACAAGTGTTATCGTTTAAATGGCATGCAAAGATTACTTTCGGAAGCAACAACCGAGCAAATGCGTTTACAATACGAACCGATCGTTTTTCTTTTGTTCGGCAATGTCGATCCGCAGCGGTTCCGGGCGCTCGTTTAGGACAATCATACCATCCAGCTGCAGGACCTTCTCCAAGTCGTGCAACGTATCGAACTCGACGTAGCAGAATCCTTTGAACACGTCCGTTTCTTTGTCCTTTACCAGGCGTACGCTCTTCACCGCGTAATCCTTAAAGATTGCGTTGATGTCGCCCTGCACGATTCCATGAGGCAGATTGCCGACGTACGCCAAGTAAGGCGGCTCCGTCGGTAACGGTTTACGGGCCCGCTCCCCACCATACCTGTTGCGAAATGGAAAGAAAGTGTAACGGGTGAAAGGATGGATAACAGATGTTGGCCACGTAGGGGCAAGAGGACGATTAACATTTAAATTAAGTAGGGGAACACTAGAAATGAGCATAGGGACTGTACAGGTAAACTGCCATTTTTGTCAGAAGTGGTGTGGTTAGTGTTTTTAGAGGCACCCGGCATCATCCCTTGCCTATTTTTAGGAAGTTTCCGCATCTTGTTGGTCGTTCATTAGAGACCCCGGCAGGAGCCTTTCTGAGGCAATTCAATGAGGCTTATTTGTTTGTATTTAACCAGTTTGCGTACCATTTGATAAGGACTCTTTACACAAAAATAACTTTCTCAAACATCCAATTCGGTTCGGAAATATTCATAGGTGCACTTCTTGTGATTTCTATTCTGAGTTTTGTTGGTGCATTACTTTGCTACACCCGAAAATGCTACTTCCGTCCCATGTTCCGGCTAAACGCCGTCAATTCCTCAGTACCACCACACAACCGCAACCCACAATTGCACCGTAGGGAGACATCACCACGAGTTTCGGTACCAGAAGCGGTGTTTCGGTATGGTGCCTCCAGCACTGATCGGGGACCGCTTTTGGAACACAATTTGATCACACTGGACAGCAACGGGAATAATCCATCGAAAGCACACATTTCGCACTAAATTTCACGCTATTTTACTGGGGAAAATGGAATGTTTAATTTACCTGTTATCGTACGTTCTTCCGGCCATATTTGCTATTAAATAGTGTTGGTTATTTGCTATTTAGCTCTTTGCGGGAGAAATTTTGACGATTTCGCGAGAGAATTCTCAATTCGTGAGAGAATTCTGAGAGAGTGAATTAAAGCGCATATTGTCGCGAGTTTGGAAAATACCTTTTCGGTGCGGTGTAGATTTTTTCTCGCTGACTTGACGTTTCGACCCGAGGTCGTTGTAGCTAGCTGCCGCACGTGGAAATACTACATTTCGTAGAAAACATGCTCGTATCAGAACTGTTTACTATTGTTTTTTCATTAAATAACAAGTAAAACAGTTAATAAGGCCCCGACCTTCGTTTTTTCGGTCAGGGCTACGCCTCTTGTGCGACGTTATACCTGAGTATATGCAATAGGTGATACACCAATTCATTAATTTTGACCTAGGAGTATTTGAACCATCGTGTGTACCATTAATTTCGGCATTGCCGACGGACCACCCATATTTCTCAAAATTATAATAAACTCTCTTTTTCGGTAGACTTAGCGCAGTCCTATCGCTGCGCTCGCTGCGGGCGCGCTGCCGTTTCAAATTCATTTTTTCGGCCAAATTCATTGGGTCATACTGGTCATCCTGTGTAGTACAATTTACACGGTAACTTAATATGTAAAAGTATATTAGCCTGCATTCAACATCCACTGCGTGATTAGATAAACCGTTATAATTTTTTAAGCTAACTGTTAGCGTTCAAATATTCGAAAAGAATACATGTGTCGTTCTTTGCATAGCTTCAGGGGCAAATGAAAACTAGCAGGAAGAGGATGATCTAGGCCGGAGCCTCATTTAACCTTTTACCCATTAATTTTTACATTTACTCCACCTACCTAAGCACCACCCTGTACTGCGGTGTAGAAAAAATATCCTTTTCTGGCATGTGCGAGAAATACATCCCTTATTTTGACAGCTGCCGGGGAGCTGTCAAAGTTGAATCTAGGGATGGTAGCTTTGAAGGTTCGTTCGTTAACGAATTCTTTTGCGAATTAATTAAGAAAAGCTCCATGTCCCATTGGCAATCCATTGGGTCAAGTTGTCTAGGTACTATTAATTTGTCGAATGTGCCAATTTAATTGAACATGTGTGTCTTTTTGGAAGAAATCTAGTTGAATTGGACTCGTAGAAACTAGGTCCGAAGAACGGTCTGAACCCGTTGCCGGGCACAACAATTGTCAAACCGCACGCGCTAGCACATGCTTTCTTGTGTCAGAAACGTGTGAGAATCCGGTGTGTGCGAACAATTTTCAGTGTTTCGTTTAATATCATCCCTTATTTTCTATCGTTGTTTTGTGGATAAACTTGTGTGTGCATTGTGGTTATTGAAGCTAAACGTGCTTCCATTTTACGTACGAAGCCATGAAGGAGGAACCCGGCCGCAAGGCGGCTGGCAAGTTGGACAAAACCGTGTTTGGTTTTTTCAACAGCTTCGTGGACACGGACGATGAAGCCCGGGTGCGTGGCGCTACTGATCTGATCGAATTCCTGTCGCAGGACGACGTGCCGCAACAAAACGGGAAGGATGGCACCACCAACGGAACCGCTCCTGTAAGTAAAGCCCACAGAGCACAAGTTTTCCTCGCGTAGCAACCTATAACTTTTTGTTTCTTTTATCCGTTTCCAGAAAACCGCCGAAACGGCCTATGCCCTGAAACGACTGATACGAGGTGTTGGCTCGACAAGTAACGCTTCCCGGGCCGGCTTCTATACTGCTCTGGTAGGATTACTGAGCCAACTCAAAGGCAAAGAAGACTGCCCATCTATAACGGAGCTGTTTGTCCTGGTCAAATCGGAACTATCGAACTCAGAAAAACCCACCGATGACGAAGAAAACAAAAAATTACGTTTGGAGCTGCGCATTGGCAAGGTCTTGGTCTGTGGGGCAATCATAAAAGCTGGCCTGATCGAGAGTGCCACGGACATGGAACTGACATCCATTTTCAAGACGTTGAGGAAGGGCATGTACAAAATGCTAACTCCACTTGTGTACACCTTTCTGAACGAACTGGTACCACAAATTGATGCGATAAGGTTTAAGCTTTTCTGGCCACAGTTCGAAGCGGTGCTAAATGTGCCCAAGGAGCAGCACACCATCGACTCGACCTTCTTCCTTCTGCTCCTGTCCACGGGCGCCCATCATAAGCTTGTAAATAAGAAGTATTTTGAGCGAAATTTCGGAGCTCCAAAGCTTCTCCATCCAGACGCTTTTCCACACCTGTCCGGCGTGCTGTTCAACATAAGGACATTGATGGAAATCAATCATCCGTTCTACGACTGTTTGCTGGAGAAGCTGATCAAGACCGGCCTGTTGGTGCAGTTTGTGGCCGACGCGATCGTACCGATTCTGGAGCAGGATGAGAAAAGCCGCCCTAAATTTCGCGACATTGTCGTGCTGAGGGTTTTTATTTCGTTCCTCGGCCGGCTGGATGATTACTCCTGCGTACCGGAACTCTTGCACCCATCGTTGGTGAAATTCCTGTTGCAAAACTTCAAAAATCTCTCGGACTACAGTGGAGATGTACGGGAGTTGCATCAGGAAGCGTGTAAAGCACTAATCGAATGCTACCCTAAGATGGTGGAAGAAAAGGATCGCTTGGCAACGTTCCGCCGTTTGACGCAGGCCCCCAGTAGCATTCTGATCGAAAAGTATGCCTCCTGTAAGCTGTTGCAAAACCTTCTTGCCACACTGTCTACCGAAAGCCTCAAATCGATCGGTTCCGAATTGAAGGCATTGATATTGGATGAATCGACCGCGACCAATAGTGAAAGGTCGTACGCGGCCCAGATGCTGCAACGTTTGTACTTGCTGCGCCAGTTTACATCCGACACGAAGGATAAACACCAGGCAGACGAGCAGCGGCTCGAAGTGGTACGCTTTTTCCTTACCCTGGGCGTGTTCTATTCGTCGGACGGGGTGAACGTGCTAAAGTCCTCCAAACATGATGGTGCCATTTCGCAGGAACTGGCCACCACGGTGCGCGGACTTTTCTTTCACTCGCTCGACCATCGTCATGCGGAATTGGCACACGAGCGTGACTTCTTGTTTGCCATCGTACGCCACGTGCACGAGACGCTCCAGGCGCACGGTGGTGCTAAATCGCTGCGGACTCCGCTGACCGATGAGCAGATGAGCTGCTGGAACCGCATGTACGCGACTGTCGTAGCGTCTGGCGAGGGCACGAAGGAGAGCAAAAAACGATCGACCACTAAGGACGGGAAAAAACTTGACACGGTATTTCACATCCTCCTGATGCATATGGGATTGCATCTGTTTAGCGATCCGGAGCTGGCCGCTAGCTCCATCGTCGAGTTGGAGTGTGTTATGAAGCGCATTGGTGGTAAAGGGAAGAAAAAACGCCGTCACAGTGTTGCGAATGGTGGTAGTACGAACGACAACGACGACGAGGAACCGGAGTGGATAGAGGTTGTGGTAGATCTGTTCCTGAATCTGCTGTCGCAAAATTCGCACCTTCTGCGCAACGTGATCAATCACGTGTTTCCCCATCTGTCCGAGGAGCTGACGCTGACCGCGTTCAATCAGATTATGTCGGTGATCAATCTGAAGGACAAAACCAATCCACTGTCGGCGGAAAATGAGGAAGCCGATGACGATGGTGCCGATGAGGAGGAGGAAGAAGAACAAGAGAGTGACAATGAGGGGCCGAAGAAAGCGAAGAAATCGAAGAAAAATAAAGATGACGAAGAGAACGATGATGAGGACGATGACGACGATGATGATGATGAAGACGACGAGGAGCTGATGGGCGACGAAGAGGAGGAGGAAACGATTTCCGATAAAATGCGCCTGGCGGTACAGCAGGCGCTGGGTAGAGCCAATCCGGAGACGGACACCGAGTCGGTCGATCTGGACGAGATGGATGAGGAGCAGGGCCGCAAACTAGATGCGGCACTCTCGGAGGCTTTCCGCGCGTTCCGTCAGGCCAAGTCCAGCAATAAGAAGAAGGGCCCGACGAAGGTCGAGCAGCAGATAGACACGGTGCTAACGCACTTCCGCATGCGCGTGTTCGATCTGATCGATGCGTACCTCAAGCACGAACCGGACATGATCATCTGCCTCGAGTTAATGCTGTACGTGTTCGAGATGCTGCCGATAGCGATGCGTGAAGGGTCCAAGTATGGGGCGATCCTGAACCGGTACAAGCAAATCTTCAACACACTCGTTCGCATCAAGGAGTTCCGGCAGAACGCTCAGGATGTCGGTGCGGAGCAGCTGAACCAAATTCTGCGCGATCTGATCGACAAGGTAGCGAAGGGCGTTGCTTTTCCGGAGCGCAACATGTACCTGTTGAAGGCGTGCCAGTTCATCGTTCTCTGTAGCCAGATGTTGGAAAGCCACGACCGGAAAGAAAAGCAGAACGGCCGCGAAACACTGCAGGTGGACACAATTTTTGGCGACCTGCTAGCAGACATTCTTACCAACCGAAATCCACCGATCGCGCTCAACATGTTTCAAACCATCTTCCGTATGCCGTGGACCGGCAACTGGCATCTGGCCGTGCGGGTCGCAACCGGTGGTCTTAAAGTTGGCTCCATCCGGGGGATACGCAGAATACAGGTGCTGCAGTTAGTGCGCGGACTGTTACACAATCGGCGCTTCGTGAGCTTGGATCTACCGCTGGCCAAACAGTCGCTTGCTACCATCTGCAACGATGCGGTCGCGCCATACGTAGCCGAACTGAAGGGCGCCATCAGTGGCGGTGATCGGTCGATCGGTCAAAACGAACTGTTAGAGTTGCTACAGTTATTGCTAGAAATTCACCGGCTTCAACCGCAACTGGAGGCTGGTGCGGTGGTTTCAAAGAAGCTTCAGAAGCAGCAAAAAACCCATCAACTGCTACACTGGGAAACCATTGGCCAGCATGTGCAAGCCATGCGTCGGTTCACTCTTAGCTCGCAAACAATGTCCTGCTATCGTCAGCTCTGCAATCGGCTAGGGCTGACTCCGATCGGTAATGGTGATATTTTGGAGGTAGAAGCGAATGGAGATAGCTCCACAAGGACGCCTGATATTCCGACCATCAATGGAGTAAGCGAGAAGCAGAAGAAGAAAAAGAAAGGTATGGGAAAAGGGCAGCAACAAACGGAAGACGAGTCCATCCAGTTGAATGGACACGCCATCAACGGCCACGACGACAACGGAGATGATGTGGACGATATCGAAGAAGAAGCCAACGCTGATGAGGCACCGGAACCGCAGGTCAACGGGTTAAAACGCAAGCGGAGTAAGGCCCAGGCAGCGCACAATAGCAATGATGAACACACGTCGGATAACACCAAAAAGGAAAAACGACGAAAAAAAGAAGCCCGGCTGCAGAGTGCCTCTTTGGGGTTGGAAGGGGTTTCCTTTGCAAAAGCACTCTAGGCTTGGAAATTTTGAAATACTTTACGACTGTTAAGGTGAAAAATATTATGTTTCACTGTTCCTCAATTAGAAAGGAAATTATTCTTGTTTCAGCATCTGCAGTTTCAGTCGAATTTCACAAGGAATTTCCAATGAATTTTGGAATTATTTGTCAGAAAAGCTGGAACGCCTATTTGCCCCCTGGGCTTATTTGTCTAATAAAAAAATATGAAAGTGAACTATTGAAGTCTTATGGTCTTCTTTCTATTAAAATATCATATACATACATGTTTTATATAATTGGAACTATTAATGTAATTAATTGTATTCATAACAAACTAAAAAAAACTCGCAATGTGTTGCAGGTTTTGATCGTTCGCTCACTTTTGGAAAGGATAATAGTCAAGCCCCGTATTGTATTGGAACACTTTCTTCGTTTTGTTCCGCTCGGCGGTCGCTACCATCTTTTGCACATCCTTCCGGTAAGCTGGCGGAAGCAATTCGTCGTGCAGTGTGCAGGTAATCTCTTCCTGTTGCGACACGTCGGCCCGGTAGATGCGCTTTCGGACAATGTCGACGTCTCGCCCGTACTCTTCGTCTAGGTCATCAATGGCCGTCGGCGGGGTATCAAATTTGAACACAAAATACGAGCCCGTCCGGTGCACCAGTCCGTGTGAGCTCGTTTTGAAGGGCAATGGTTTGGTGCCCAGGTTGTCTAGCTTCCGGATGATTCCGCCTTTGTCGAATATTGCCGTCGCAGTGCGCTTCAGGGTGGCTACCATATCCGGCTGAAATCAGCGTAGATTGTTGTTAATCTCAACACATATCTGGAAGGTTTTTTCTTCTGTTAATCCTTACCCTGGACATTTGGCGTAAAATTAACGATAGTTCATAGGTAGGCATGCTGCAAACTGTGTCGGCTCGCCGTGGTTTTTTGATCCTCCAACCGGTGTTATTCAATCTTTGCAATCAAAACAATCCGATTTCTAAACATGTGAAACACTCGACAACTGTAAACTTCAGATTCCCACTTCTCGACACGAACAAAATGAAACTGTCGTCTGAAAATCGTTTGAACTATACAACCAGTTATATTGGAAAGAAATTCACTGTAAATATGTGTATATTAAAAAGAATAAATAATTTTTACTTATTAAACTACCACCAAACATAGCGTATCACATATTCTATGATTTTCGAAGGGAAACGATAGATTCGTATTGACATGTATACTTCTCAAAACTCAAACCGGTTTGAGTGCTAAACAAAGGGTTCGCTGTCAAATGAAGGACTTTTGACTGGTCATTGCTAGTGCAATATTTAGCTGTGTTTTGTAGATGCTCGTACGCTGCACATCGTTTGTTTGCCGACAGAAATTGTGAGATAGTTCTTCCGTAATGGGACAAAATCAGTCTGCTGGCAGCGGAGGCGATAAAAAGGATGATAAGGACAAAAAGAAAAAGTACGAGCCTCCGATTCCGACGAGGGTCGGTAAAAAGAAGCGCAAGGCAAAGGGACCCGATGCAGCGCTGAAGCTGCCCCAAGTCACCCCACACACCCGCTGCCGGTTGAAGCTACTGAAGCTGGAGCGCATCAAGGATTATCTGCTGATGGAGGAGGAGTTCATCCGCAACCAGGAAAGACTGAAGCCACAGGAAGAGAAGAACGAGGAGGAACGCTCGAAGGTGGACGACCTGCGCGGGTCGCCGATGTCGGTCGGAACGCTCGAGGAGATCATCGACGACAATCATGCGATTGTGTCCACCTCGGTGGGTAGCGAGCACTACGTCAGCATTCTGTCCTTCGTGGACAAGGATCAGCTGGAACCGGGCTGCTCGGTGCTGCTCAACCACAAGGTGCATGCGGTGGTCGGAGTGCTTGGTGACGACACGGATCCGATGGTGACGGTGATGAAGCTCGAGAAGGCACCGCAAGAAACGTACGCCGACATCGGAGGGCTTGACACACAGATTCAGGAGATCAAAGAGTCGGTAGAACTCCCGCTGACGCATCCGGAATACTATGAGGAAATGGGCATCAAACCTCCGAAGGGCGTCATTCTGTACGGAGCTCCGGGAACGGGTAAAACTCTTCTGGCCAAGGCTGTCGCGAACCAAACGTCCGCTACGTTCCTGCGAGTTGTGGGCTCGGAGCTGATCCAGAAATATCTCGGCGATGGACCGAAGCTCGTGCGCGAGCTGTTCCGTGTGGCCGAAGAACACGCTCCCTCGATTGTGTTCATCGATGAAATCGACGCCGTGGGCACTAAACGGTACGATTCCAACTCCGGTGGAGAGCGCGAAATTCAACGTACGATGTTGGAGCTGCTCAACCAGCTGGATGGGTTCGATTCGCGTGGGGATGTGAAGGTGATCATGGCTACAAACCGTATCGAGACTCTCGACCCCGCCTTGATCCGTCCTGGGCGTATCGATCGAAAGATCGAGTTTCCGCTCCCCGATGAGAAGACGAAACGGCGCATTTTCAACATCCACACTGCACGCATGACGCTGGCCGAGGACGTGAATCTTTCGGAGCTGATCATGGCCAAGGATGACTTGTCCGGAGCGGACATCAAGGCGATCTGTACGGAGGCAGGATTAATGGCACTGAGAGAGCGCCGTATGAAGGTCACCAACGAGGATTTTAAGAAGTCGAAGGAAAGCGTCCTGTACCGGAAGAAGGAAGGAACGCCAGAGGGATTGTATATGTAGAAGAAACACCTACTGTATTGTCATAGGAATATAATAAATTGCAAGAAATGTCGAGAAAGAGGGTTTGCGTTTTTCATATTGTCCATGCAAACGCAATAGCCTTCCTTGTCCAAAAACTATTCAGTGGCTCTGGATTCTAATTCCCTTCCGTCACCGGAAACACCACTGGCAGGCAAAATTGTTATGCAAATGAAGAGAGAAAAGCCCTCGACGTTTTATGCAAATAATGTCCAGAATCATTACATTTGTAACATGTGGTATGCACTTTCAGGTCAAAATTTTTAGTTTTAAATACCAGCGTAACCCATCTCATTCCAGACATATACATATTTTTTAAAAATAAAAAAATCAATAAGGAAGTCGGTTGAAAAAAACGCGATTATTCATTTTATTTAAGCATGAGACCTGCACATCAAAATTACATATAGAGTCCCTCTGGCGTTCCTTCCTTCTTCCGGTACAGGACGCTTTCCTTCGACTTCTTAAAATCCTCGTTGGTGACCTTCATACGGCGCTCTCTCAGTGCCATTAATCCTGCCTCCGTACAGATCGCCTTGATGTCCGCTCCGGACAAGTCATCCTTGGCCATGATCAGCTCCGAAAGATTCACGTCCTCGGCCAGCGTCATGCGTGCAGTGTGGATGTTGAAAATGCGCCGTTTCGTCTTCTCATCGGGGAGCGGAAACTCGATCTTTCGATCGATACGCCCAGGACGGATCAAGGCGGGGTCGAGAGTTTCGATACGGTTTGTAGCCATGATCACCTTCACATCCCCACGCGAATCGAACCCATCCAGCTGGTTGAGCAGCTCCAACATCGTACGTTGAATTTCGCGCTCTCCACCGGAGTTGGAATCGTACCGTTTAGTGCCCACGGCGTCGATTTCATCGATGAACACAATCGAGGGAGCGTGTTCTTCGGCCACACGGAACAGCTCGCGCACGAGCTTCGGTCCATCGCCGAGATATTTCTGGATCAGCTCCGAGCCCACAACTCGCAGGAACGTAGCGGACGTTTGGTTCGCGACAGCCTTGGCCAGAAGAGTTTTACCCGTTCCCGGAGCTCCGTACAGAATGACGCCCTTCGGAGGTTTGATGCCCATTTCCTCATAGTATTCCGGATGCGTCAGCGGAAGTTCTACCGACTCTTTGATCTCCTGAATCTGTGTGTCAAGCCCTCCGATGTCGGCGTACGTTTCTTGCGGTGCCTTCTCGAGCTTCATCACCGTCACCATCGGATCCGTGTCGTCACCAAGCACTCCGACCACCGCATGCACCTTGTGGTTGAGCAGCACCGAGCAGCCCGGTTCCAGCTGATCCTTGTCCACAAAGGACAGAATGCTGACGTAGTGCTCGCTACCCACCGAGGTGGACACAATCGCATGATTGTCGTCGATGATCTCCTCGAGCGTTCCGACCGACATCGGCGACCCGCGCAGGTCGTCCACCTTCGAGCGTTCCTCCTCGTTCTTCTCTTCCTGTGGCTTCAGTCTTTCCTGGTTGCGGATGAACTCCTCCTCCATCAGCAGATAATCCTTGATGCGCTCCAGCTTCAATAGCTTCAACCGGCAGCGGGTGTGTGGGGTGACTTGGGGCAGCTTCAGCGCTGCATCGGGTCCCTTTGCCTTGCGCTTCTTTTTACCGACCCTCGTCGGAATCGGAGGCTCGTACTTTTTCTTTTTGTCCTTATCATCCTTTTTATCGCCTCCGCTGCCAGCAGACTGATTTTGTCCCATTTTGTACTCACGGAGAGCCTTTTCTTGTGCAAAATCCTTTCTCCAACGGTCTCGAAAACAACACTGCGCGATGACAAGACAAAAATGCACAAACTTGCTGATTCGTTTTCGCTGCCGAACTCGTTGACATTTGAACAAGGGAGCCCGAGATGTTCGTGCGTGATTGTCATTTATGTTCGCGTCGAAAGCTGTAATTTATGACATTAGTAGAAATATCCTTGCGGGAGAAACATTTGTAAACATTGTGCACGTGCGTGGTATTGATACAAGCATCATATGTTTGATCAAAAGATTTATTGAATGTACTAAATCGATTTTGTGAATGTTCCATCGGTAGTTGATTGTGTCTATTCGTTATAAATACATTTTGCTCCCTAACATGGCGTTGTGGAACGAACTGAATCTTATTCCCCCTACGCCTATGACTAAAGTAGTTTCATTGAAAAACATACGAGCTGGTAAGTGTTATTGATTCGCACGTTTACCTTCGAAACGTGTTTGATCTTTTGATGCTTTTCAGATGTACTCCACTTAGCAAATACGACTGTTGGCATGATGGAGTATTTTTCGTCGATGAAAACGTTCGAAACAGCCGCTGCATACGTTTCTCGGTTTTGCCATGTGTGGAAGTTGCCGTTTCGGAACATGCACGGATTTCAAGTGATGCGACGACTAAACAAAACCCTACTCCGTATCAAGGGTATGAACATTTTTTGGGATGTCCATAGCTTCCACGAGTTTCTTGCCGCAGACAACTACATGGGGAAGGAAGTAAAGCTTCCTGTTCGTTCAAATCTGGAATACTTGCTCGTACGGCTACAAGGACTGATCAAACTGTTTATACGTGTCGTCTACCTCACTAAAGATGCTGCAAGCTATCAGTTAAAATTGATCAATATGGCTTTCTTCCTCTCTCAAAACTCAATCTTTCTCGCGTCGATGGGCGAGCTGTGGTCATTGGCGCGTGATGCATGTCGAAAGCTGAATGAATTTTACACCGGCTTACTCGCAGGCCTTCGCATTCTTCCCGAATCCGACGAGCCCTGGTTACCGAACGGTTATAACCTTCCAGCCAGCTTAGCAAAGTGGCTCGGCAGCGAGTGGGCACAGGAAATAGTCTCGAATGCTAATTTACCCGCTATTGACATGCGTAAGGAAGCGACGCTGATGACTCTTATGAACGCGAGGGAAGACGGAGATGAAGGTGTGGCACTCGAAAAAATAAAGAGCATCGTGGTAAATGTGGATAAAAAGGCCAAAAAACAGGAGACACCAGAGCGAAGAGTTAAAATACCGAAACGTTTGTCATTGGCTGACTTACCAACCGACGTTGAGGAGGTGGTCTCCACAAAGGATATAGCTGCGGTTGTTACTCCGGCGAAGAGAAAACTGGGATCAGCAAAATCGACTTTGAAAACTGGTTCCGTCGGGGAGGCGGTAGATACAACTGTTCGTCCTGCGAAGCAACCTCGCCGCTTCGATGCGAGCATGCTAGACGGTCTTAAATCCAAGTTCAATGTGAAACAATTTATCGAAGAAGAGCGTGCTAAGCGTAGCGACAAGCTCAAACAGCCGATAACCTGGAGAGTTTCCGAAGATGAATTTACTGACTTTTACGCGCGTCTGATGAAAGATTTGAATCGGCTATCATCGGGCGATTTTGTGAGCTTCTTTAAAAAAGAATTTGTACAAATGGTTGGGGAAGAGTAAAATGTATAATAAATTTGTCCTGATCAAAATGATATTGAATGTCAATTTCATGTTAATAGCTTAGATGTTAAACTATTTACGCTGTTTTAAGGCAGAATGCACTACGAAACGTAAATGTCTCGTTTTCTCGAAGGAACAGTTTCATTTATTTTTTCTTTAAATACATATATGTAGTTCATTCAGCGGTCTCTCTTAAATATTATGGATAAAGGTTATCGCTTTCAATTTTTTCTATTCAATAGAGAACCCAAAAATGCATCTTTATTTGTTTTTCCTATATTTGTAGCTCTTTTTATCCAGTATATCCCTAAAACATTTTAAGTTTATTCGACGTTGGATTTCTGTTATAAATTTTCCTGAATAAAAGGACCAATTGTCAGCCATCGACGGTAAATCAAGATTTGTTTTGAATTACCCATTCAAAATCTAGCCACGGGAACTTTAAATCAACCATAAATTGAAACAACAACTCGACCATGTAAATTATTTTTGGAAATGGGAGAGTTGGAGGTGGTTGTGAAGTCAAGCATAATAAATTATCTAAATTTACTGATTGAGGTTTTTGGAAACCACTTTTGGTTTTATTTAACATGACAGAATTCGATAACATAGTTAATAAATGAGCCCTGATGAAAAAAAAATTAAATGATAGATGCTTGCATCGTTAAGTAACATAAATAAATGGATTATAATAACGCATAACGATTCTTTTCCACGCATTATGCTGCTTGGCTCTCATCCAAAGCGCAAACGAGTTTCAACAGGACGCTGGTTTGCTGGCCTTTATAGTTTTGTTTCTGTAAAAAAGAACAGATTACGAAGGGTCAGATTTCATTGGCATTTGCGAACGAGTTCTTGCGGGTTACATACCTTAACGAAAGCTTTGAAATTACGCACACCATTCGGTAAGCACAACGATCGATCCTGTCCAACCAACATGTCGTTGTGCGTTGGTGGAAGATTGGCAACAAGATTCATGCTTCTCTCCTGGACCTGAAAAATGTTCGACATTCCTGCAATCCATCGTTTGTCTTCGGCAGCCATCACTCCATTCATTCCATCGGTCGAGTCGTGTGGTTCCAGCTTGATCTTTACTGACGACGAGAGCGTAGATGACTCATGATCGTCGTCGTTTCCGTCCAACTTAAAACCGGACATCGACGAGGACAACCAGCCGATGTTGGAATTTTCGACTGGTTTCATAAATTCCCGATAACGAGCAGAGATGCTGGCGCTGTTGGTTTGGTTGCTTTTTTGGGACACATCAGTGGTATCTATAGTGTCTGTGGGTGGAGTTTTGTTACTCTCAGGGGCAACTCCAGAGTCTGGCAGTGGTCTGGTATTGGTGTTTCGGCTGCTTGTTCCACGTCGCCGTTGGGAAGGAAGATTATCGTCCATGGAAAACAAATCATCCTCATCGCCAGCAGACGATTTTGAATTATTTTTTACCGCTGGAGCGGGCGCCGTGGACACCGTCGTTCTCGGTTTCTTACGGGGTGCTATTCCATCGAAGTTAAAAAGATCATCATCTTCCGCTTCAAGTAATATATTAGCACGACGACGCGTGGATGCTCGAGTACTGCTTGTAGGACGGTCCGCATCCGCGGCTGCAGGCTGCTGTCGCTTAACCGCTTGAAATCCGGAAGGAGCAATCGGCTGAGAGGAGACAATTTGTGGAGCAGATTCCACTGGAACAGTGTCCGAAACACTTGTAACTGGTGTGTCATTCTTCTGCACTTCCGTTGGCTTAGCCTTAGGAATACTCTTACTGGGTGAAGTGACTGTACCACGTCGGGGACGCTTCGGTTCTTGGAACGAATCCTTATCGGGGTGGGCGCCCTGCCCTTCGCTCGTTTCCTTTTCTGGGAAACGTTTTGATCTTCTTAGCCCTGACGGTTCTTGCATGGAAGAGGAGGCGATTGGCTCAATTGCCTTTGGGCATGTGAACTCAACATCATTTCTCATCGTACTAGGGAACGTTGCGGCTCTTTCTGATCCGTCGGTGCTGGGTTCCGTTTCAGGAATGGTGTTCTGCTCGATCTTAACATTTCTACGCCCATCAACTGTCTCTGAGTTCATGCTGTTCTTTGCCAGAATATCTTCCGTACCGAGCGGTTCCGGCTCGTTGCACACCTCCACGTTGAATGCAAATTTATACGATGGATTGCAGTACTTCTCCGTCGAAGCGTACAGAACGGCAAGCCCGATTTCCACCTCGGGTATCATGCGGAGGCCACGAGCAGTGAACTGTTTGTCCAACGAATCGAGCGATTGCGATTGCGACTGCGAGGGTCCGGCCTCCTTCAGCTTGATCGTCACTACGTTCGGCTTGACGAAGTGCGTTTTGGCGATCTTCTCACGCTGCGCCGACCGACAGATGCCTCCGGCCAGCTCAATGATGGTTTCGTATTGTTTGCCTTGCGTGGTGCTTAAGAAAATAAATTCCCTGTCCTTAAAGAGTTCGGAACGCGCCGATTTCGGTTGAAACATTTGGGGATCGTTTTTGATGTCGCTTTCCAAGCATGTCGGTACAAAATCGGACACCGGCGGCAAGGTTTTACCCTGAGCAACACATGCGCTAACCACTTCAAAGTACGCCGGGCTGACGACGGGCACTTGGGCGACTAAACACGTTAACAATTTGGTGGTAACGCTTATAGTCGGCATAATCAGGTGTGTTACTCCGCCAGCGAAGGTGGGAAGCACTTCCGCTTCTAGTTTTTGCAGTAGAGCTTTGAAAGCGTTGCTCATTGCAAGGGTAGAAGTGAGGCAACGAAATGAAACCCTTCCTACTGTCCAGAGGGAGGCGCAGCGACCGAACTGGACCATGTCTCCCACTTTCAGCAGCGTGGGCTGGTCCTTGCTGATGCACACAATTTTTGCAATGTTACCGTTCACGTAGGTCCCGTAACGGGAGCCGGTATCGGTTAGTTTGATTACATCCTTGTCCGGCAGTAGCATTGCATGCTGACGACTAATAGAGTCATCGTCCGAGATCACTAAATCCGTTTTTACTCGACCCACCGTATGTCCGAAAGGCTGTGCAACCAGATAGTAAACATGTTCTGAAAATATACCCAAGTAAAATGTAATGAAGGGTACGTTGTATAATGGGGCTGTATCTGTTGGAGTTGTAGTTACGTGTTTTTTTATTCGTCAGGTACCACATGTTGAATAATTTAACATTGAAAACTTGACAACACAAGTGGATAAGAACGAAATCTACGCACAAATAAAATTCAAGTGAATTTGATTACGAATTTTGTACCGCTCGAAATTTGACGTTTCGCTGTCACTGGTGAGACCTCGCACTCATTGTTGTTTGCTTTCCGTGTTTACGTCAAAGACTGTTGGTGTGGTAATGCGGAAGGCAATTTATTAACCAGCTGGACGTAACATATTTGTCCAAATTGATTCGCCATCAATTGGCAGTGTAGATCAGCAGTAGGAGCAAAGTGTGGTGCATTAGCTAAAAACATTTGTGAAGAAGTTTGGTTCGCGAGTGTGGCTGCATCTCATCCGGATCTGGTGAAATCTCCCGTCGCTGTCATCCGCGAGCGCGTGATATCAGAAGACGATCACCAACAACCGACGCAACCTGCTGCTTCCCTCTGTGCAATCACAGTAGATTCCAACGGAGGACAAACATGTTCCGACTAGCGGTTACATCACGCATTTGTCTGCAGCTCGTCCGAAGGGAGCTTTCGACCCTTCAGGCGCCCAATGCTTACGTGAAATTTGCACCGATCACTTCCGCCTTCACCAGCACCAGAAGGGCAGCACATACGACAAATGGCACCGTCAGCCCTGCGAGATCGTTGTCTACATCCCAGCCCAAACTGCAAAGTGAAGAGTAAGTGTACCAGCATGGAATAGATTATATGAATGCTTTAAATAATTTGTTTTAGTGCTATACTTCCGCTGGTCGCTTGCCAACTTATTTGATGGCCAACGATACCGCCTGTGTGTGCAATGTACATCGCGTAAAAGTGAAAGTTTTCACTAGGGAATGTTCAACACAGTTTAATAATCAGCACTTCCCTAAGCTAGTAAACACCCTGCTCGACCTAGACCTGTTGTAAGGTTCTAGTATCGGTGTTAGAAGTTCAATCTAACTCAAGTTCATGATTACAATTTTCATGTTTAGCCAATTTACACTCGTAATTGCTTGGGACGCGAAGAAACTACCAAGGTCATTCACATTAGGAGTGAAGAATCATTATTTATTCACTCAAGTGGTTGGATGACGAGGCTAAATTGCTATCTTCGCTATCTTTTTTTTTATGCCTTGGCAAGGCAAATAAGCTGCAAAAAGATATCAATAGATAACGTGTCTTTATAGCCTGACGTCTGATCGATGATTCATTCAAAACTGCATTCGTTTATCAGAACCCGAATCCATAAATGGTTATAATAATTTCAACCGTATATTTTTTTCCTTTCAGAGTTGAGGTGACATTCGTGCGAGCCAATGGGGAGAGGGTTAAAGTTAAGGGCAAGATAGGAGACTCACTGCTGGACGTGGTGGTGAACAACAACATCGATTTCGAAGGGTTCGGCGCCTGCGAAGGTACCCTCACCTGCTCCACTTGCCATCTGATCTTCTCCAAGCCGGACTACGATCGGCTGCCGGAGAAACCGAGCGACGAAGAGCTGGACATGTTGGATCTGGCGTACGAATTAACCGACACCTCGCGGCTCGGTTGTCAAATCACGCTGTCGAAGGACCTGCAGGGACTGGAGGTGCGCGTGCCGGCCACGATCAACGATGCCAGAAGCTAGAGGACCGTTGGTAGCTCGATATCGATGAACCAACTCAGGACACCGTTTTTCCCTTCCCTAATGCATTCTTAGAATGGCCCTCAGATTACTGTTATGTCCGTCGTTGGGAAGTATTCTTTCCTGTGTAAATAAACTCATGTGCGACGGATCAACCGAACAAATCACATTTAAATGTTAACGGAACACGAGAGTAATCGCGACGCTACGAATTGATATGATACATATTCAATTAGGGTCCCGTCGTCGCCAGCGCATATATTTTATCAATTTCCAGTGCTTGGAATCAGATTGACAATGCTAACAGAATCGCATATGAAATGATCCTAGTGAAGCAGCTTCATCGCAAGTTACACAATGAACACACTTAAGTATATCGTTTGTCAATAGTAAAATGCACTCATAGATGTGCACAACCAGGTATAGAAAATATTCATGGAGAAATGTGTAGCATATGTTCGTTAGAAAGATGTTTTTGATTAATTTTTGCTATATTTAAAAAAAACAGTGCAAAATCAAACGGTTCAAATAAATGGTTCTATTTATCAAATGGTAAGACTATGCTAAAGTTGCTTTTTACTGTTTTAAAACGTTGTTTAATGATTTTCTAGTATGTTAAAATAGGGTAGCAAGTTTATTCCCTTTTGTTTTGTGGAATTAAACCTCAAATATCGTATTCTTCAACATGCATTTTGTGTTGACCAGTCATTTCAAAGAGCAACAACTAGTTGAGTTTTGTTACTGAAATGTAAAGTAGTTCCATGAAAAAGCCATAGGTTCTTCAAAATAAGCGGGATATTTTGGGTATTACGTACAAACACCGCTTAGTCAAACAGAATGTTTTTTTAAATTTTTTTGGACAGAATTTATTTGTAATGTATTGTTTGATCGTTTTATACATCATTTCTTTTAGTTCCGAAAGTGTTACTTTTTATCAAGGATCGTTTATTCTATTACCCATCCCATTATCACTTGTTAATTTTCAAGATCAACAATTTCCATCTCTCTTGAGAGTAAAACTAACAAACCTACCACCTCAAATACTGCCCATGAACGAGAAGTTAATCTATAAATTGGCTTGACACTAAAAAAATGAAACAGATTGCCGGTCTGTGATGATCACACTCCCCGTCGCTGTGTTCGCATATGATTACGGATGAATAATTTGCTTCCCTTCTGGACGAGCCTTTCCATTTCGCGCCAAGACCATGTCACCCGTGGCGGGCCTGGAATGCTGGAAGGAAGGTCTGAGATCAGGCCCACCATTGTATGCCAATTGGATGGGGCAGCAAAAAGTTACGCCTCGCACGGGACACCCCCTGTTCCCATCCCTTTCCGCTACATGCTGCGGATCGTGGATGATCGTGACGAATCTGTCTGGCTCGCACCACCCACCGCGCGTCTACGAATTCGCCATTCCGGGGGTGACTGTTTGGAAACCGAGCTTTCCCCGGGTCGGTACCCTGAACTCCCGTCCATGGGAGTCGTCTCGCAGTAAGTGGAGTAAGCGATCCCGTGGTATCGGTCAGAGGTGAGTGGATGAAAAGAGACGCTGATTAGGCTTATCTATGCTTCATCTTTTTCATTTTCCATGATGGTGCTACGCAATGGCTAATGGGCGTTTATAATTCGTTTAGTTTTCATTGGATTGTCACACTTTCTCCCTGCATTGCTATGATTTTCCGCCAGTGTTTGAGCGCACTCTGGAAGTGGGCAAAATAGTGAATATTTTATTCAATTTCGTTAGTCCTATAAACGAATGCAATCAACGGTCGATTTAAATGTAACTGTAGCAAATAATTGTCGATGAACTGGCAGCGACCACGATATTGTTTAAGGCACACATGTTTCTCCAGCTGTGCTTCGTACATGCTATACTATAGCAGGAAAGTTTTCCTACCTGCCCAAGCGCTGTCTTTATTCGGTGGAAAAAATCCTAACCGGGCCCGCGGGTACCAGCGGCCTTTCACTTTCGCCCACAGTAATAATTTCCATATAGTCCTGGTGGCCCGTGAGCTTTAATTTAAGCTGCAACTAGCAGGAAACACGAAACATAACCAGACATGCAATGGGTTAGTGTCTCGCGCGATATGATCTACGAACGGCACCGTTTGGGGAAGCGGACGTACATATTTAAGCCGCGGATGTGTGTAGCGCTTAGTCTCCATGTCCTCGGGCCAAATGACCAAACACGGGGCGCAAGAGGGGGAGAAGCAGTTCAACTTTCGTCGAGTGTGGGCACAGAAGGCCCAACCCTGGCCCAGTTCCGTCCGTGGCCTAATCCGTATCGTCGTGCTCGAATTTTTTTAGAGAGTCCAGCGGAAAGAAAACTAAAACACTAACCCCGCTAACAAGACCGGTGAAGTCGGTGGCGAACGGGGTGTTAAAAATGGTGCGTTGCCCATATGTTCGAAGCGCTCGCTGGGTTCCGGTGATCCGTAGGGGAATGAAAGCAAAAGCAACCGCTAACGGAACCATTCTGTGAGGCACCGGGGATGGAGCAGCTTGTACGAAAGGATGCAGATAGTTTGGCCGGCTGGGAAAGCAGCAGGAAATTGACCCACTCTGGGCGGAGGGGTTTACAAGATGGCCCGGGGATGGTTTCTATCATTTCTCTCTTTTGCCGTGAACGAAAATTACGAGCGGCAGGCTGGCGGAGCACGGAAACATGGCTGGATGACAAAATCGCACCCGATCTGCACTAATCATCCACAACCAGATACCGCCCCTAGCCGGGAACGGAGAACACGGGCTTGGCCACGAAGTTGGTTAGTTGTCCTGTGGTTCCAGAGAGATGCTGAAATGAGGGAAATAGAAATGTGTTTAGCACGCATGTTAATCTGCTTGGTTGTGTATAAAGCATGACTCTTGCTTGCTTCACATTTAATTACACGCGCAGGAAATAATAGATCCAATTTGGTAATTCTGCAAACTCCTATCTGAAGTTTACACAGCTCACAAGAAAACCTGAAACATTTCGCCGAGAATTACTCTTCACACTTTTGGTAAGTAACTGCCGGACATTGAGGGACATGGTTTACGCAATGCATCGCTTTTACCGCTTTACATTGTTTTTCTCCATTTCACAATCAATTGCCGAGTTTCAACTAGGCGCAAGACATTAATACAACCGAAAGTGGGCCTCTCCGACGCTGTCGTGCTCATGCGAGCGAGAAGTGACAACTTTCTTTGCCGGCCACCAGCAGCTTTCTGGACCGGCTGGTGGTCAAGGCCAGTCGGAACTTCTTCTTTATGCTCACGAATTTCGTCCAGTTTCGCTGCGGGGAAGGATTCCCCTCGAAACTGGGGGAGGGAAAAGTGTTTCCCTCTCCTTGTTTTACTATTTCTTGGGTCAGTGCAAAGTATCTGGTCTGTTGGCCACGCGTTGGAATCATAGTAAAAGCAACATTGTTGTTTGCTTGGGGGTCGCATTAAAAGTAATAAAATAAAGTGGTAAACTGGAAAACCTATGTTGGTCACACCTCACGTCTCAGGCACTTGGTAAATCTTGTGGAACCTTGAGTACCGAGCGGAGTTATTTGACCATCAACTCGAGGCTTCAGGTAATTAGTATCTGATAAAGCTCTAACTTGTCTCATATTGGAGAGCAATTGAGACAGTTGGGTTTTCCCACCGTAAAAACTTACCTTACACTAAAATCCCTGGAGCAAAATTCGGTCTACAGGGTCGTGGAAGGGTCGGCGTGACATACGCGTCGAGAGAAAGGTCATACGGGTCTGTTGAACGCCTGCTTCCGCTTGCTAACTTGCGGCCATCTACAATTATCACTGCTCGGTTTTGTTTTGGGTTTTAATTTTATTATTATTATTATTAACAGAACTGTCGTTTTTTTTTTGGGAACCACTGAGGGGACACATTCATGGCGAGTGGGTTCCGGCCGTCCGTAGATCACAAAAGTCACACGTGGACGCATCCGGGGGGATGGTAATTGGACAGGGAATTTTCAACATGAAAACAATACCGGCCAGGTAATGATGCTCGTTTAATTTGCCCGTGACCGAGAGCGATGACGTCCTGCAACGGGTGCAATCGGTGGAAATTTCTCCACTCACGAAAAATTCGCCACGTTCGCCAAGGGACGAGACACGGGATGAGTTGGTGGTACGGGCGGTGAGGTCAATGGTGAAAACAGAGCTATTTAATTTTATGACCAATGATAACAAGGTAAAATTGTACCGCGTCAGCATCATGCCACCGGTACGCGGTGCCGGTTATGGAACGCTTCAAGAAAAGCCGAGAAATATGTGATTTTTTGTTGTTGCTTGTACCATGATTGTCCGGGTGGTAAAAGGGTCCTAAAGGGTGTGCCGGGGTGGTCGGATTGGTATTGAGTGGCGAATGCGGTGCGGGCGGTTAGCGGGTAATTTAATTTAATTTGAATTCTTTCACTTTTCCCGCTCAATGTCGGAGCTGATTGAAGCCGCTTCGGTTCGGTGTTTTGTTGTTCAGTCCAGTGAACCGAGTACATGCTTGATCGTATTCTCTTTGCTGGATATAAATTGATATACACCGAGTCAAATATTGTCCGTTTTTTCATCGAGTCGGATTGTTACAGTTCATACACTTTCTATAAATTTGCATATGCAAATGCGGCCAGGTATCGTTTGTTTTCATTAAGCTTCCAAACCAATCGATTATTTTGAGTGGTTATGAATGACATTGATTTTAACCCCTGTCTTGCCATGCCAAGAAAACGGCTTAAATGGTCACAGTGCTTTTTTAGGTTTTCTCTGATTTAAATCGATACTACGTCACATTTGGTTCAATTGGATTGATAAATTTAAAAAATATACACATGTAAGACCGTGTTTTCTGAATTTATGCTGATGTGTTTTTCAGCCTTCAAAATTTTAATTACTTAGATCAAAGTCCATTTTTCGTTTACCGTTTGAAAATTTCATTAACGGTTTTCGATCGGTATGAGACGATCCATCGTATGTCACAGAGCGTGCCACTTCCGTGCGACATGTGCGTCAGGATATAGCGCCGATGTATGTAGGCTGAAAGAGATCACAATGTGTCGGTGGAATCTTGTTTGTTTGGTGACCGAATTTAACCACCATCAGCGTTGGCCGATTTCACTCAGCGAAAACATCGAGAAAAACACATTATCACCGCGCAATGCCGGACAAAGCGGCGCGTGGTGAAACCAAAAGTTAACCCGCGAAGAAGGGTGATCCAACCGTTTTCGGGTGTGGGTCTGTGGTTGTATGTAGCGCGAGGCGCTGCGCAAGTCGGGATCGATAATTTCTTCTACAATTACCCGTTCTCATCGCCTTATTTGAATATGGGGACGAATTTAGCATGCGCTGCTGTAAAGTGTCGAAAGCCGGAAAGCCGTGTTCCGTATTCCCTCCAGACGCATACCACTGCCACACTTGACTGACTTCATCCGCGCCTCCGCGTACATCATCATCATCATCCGCCATGACATCAGCATTTTGGAGGGGTGGATAAAAAAAATCAAAATAATGGCCATCGAAAGCAAGAGTCGCGGTTCTATCGGGACAACTTCCGTGAGGATCGCATTTCTCCTTTTGCACGCTGTGCTTATTCATCGATGGCTTCACGTGCGTGGGAATGTGTCACAATGACCTCGCGACATGTTTTGCCTCCTGCTTCGGGTCAGACTGTGTTCAATTTTTCCTACCATGACCATTGCCGGAAGTGTGTTACGTCTCTGTTTCGGACCTGTTTCAAAAGCAGCCCAAAAAGCAGCGCCGATCATCTTCGGCCCGTCCCTTTACACAGGGCACGTGTTAGGTCAGTGATGGTGAAATCGAATACGTGAGAGAGAAAAACAATCTATTTAATCATCGATTTTGTTTAATTTCTCATCCAAAGCGTTGTATTGCGCGAGTCGTGCGCTAATTATGCAACTTCAATGAGGAAGTAAAAGCATGAAGGATGGAAAAAGTTAATCAATAAGGTAATTCTCACCAAATTGGTCGAAGTGAAATGCCATGCATTTTAGTCCCCATATTACCTATAACATTTAATTAGATAATGTGTTCCCTACTACGAACTAAGATTTATTAGGTCTTGCGATAACTATCATTTGCGTATAATTTGAAATTTTGTAAATCCATTCCTTTTAACGGTTACGTTTACGAGATCGGCACCACGGAAGTTATGCTCATAGAAACATAATACACATGCAATGCAGCGCTTCCGTCAACTCTTTTAGACAATTGCCGGCAAGCAACCACATCCCACACACGTGGGCCTAGGGAACCATTAATAATTCGTCCACTGCCCCATGCAGGAATGTGACAGCAAACAATGCTCGAGCTAAATGGCTCGGGGTTCGATTTAGATCTTACAAGCGCGAGACAACTATTTACTTTCACCGAGCGAGTGGTTCAGGCGTAGCTTAAAATGAAGCCAGAAAAGACATGGAACTGGGAAAACAATGCCTAAGCACTAGTGGAATGGAAGCATGGGGATACGTTGTGCCGTTCAAGATGCATTGTGGTGGATATTCGGTATCCATAATTCGTGGTCACCTTGTATCAACGCATACTGCGTGAAACCACTCGCGGTCGCGGACTTATCGAAGCGAAGGGTTTGTCATCGTGTACAACTTGGACTTAGATGAAAACTCAGAGATTTTTAATTACTGGATGCGCGACGGGCATTACGACCACGTCCGATCAGTGTCCACCGAATTGTCCCTTGGTCTATTCGGTATCGATTTATTTATACGGTTTCTTAGGGCTAGTTTACAGGTGGTTGAATAAGTGTTGGTAATGAGGCTGACCTCGTTTACAAAAGTTGTTTGTTGGTTCTATAAATGCTGATTGGATATATTGATGTTTGTCAAGAATAGTTAGGTTGTTGACTTCGATCGCGCAAAGGTTTTTGCGCGCATCGTTCCCTGTTTGTTTCATAACATCCGGCCAGCTGTGGGTTATGCTTACTTGGCTCGAATGCCCGACGCCGGCTTGCCATGGGTCATATTACTAGGGTGCAATGCTCGCGCACCATCGAGTCGCAACTTGTTTACGAGTTGCGCTGTTTCGATGCGTTGTTCGGAATTTGCTTATGCTGCATCTTTATAATTTCGGTTGAATCAAATATGAATAGATTGGCTTCGACCAATAAAAGTGTGTCTAGTTAAGATTGTGCATAGCGTATGCTACAGCATGTTAAACGCTGCAGTTCTAAAGTAGTGTAGCAAATAGATTAAGTTGTATTTTGTTTTTAATTTTACTACCATTTGAGATTATTATTATATACGAGTATTTTAAGTTAAGAAGTTAAGAAAACACATTCAAAATCAGTAAAACATTCCTTATGCAATATTTATTACAGTCAGAAAAAGACATGACATTTTGGTGCATTCGTAACCATTTTTCTATGTTGACAATAGGACCCAAAAGAAAATATGCTTGGCTACAGATTTCCTTCGTGCGTCGCACAAAAGCCATTGTACGGCATTGCGCATTGAGAAGGTACTTCCAGGTGGAAGCATTCGCAGCGTTTCCTCGTTTGACCGTAATTCAGTTGATCGGCGTCCTATCCGTCCCGTGTTACAAAATCCTGCATCGTGCGATCACCAGGAAGGCAAAAACCGTACCTTTAATCTTACGCGTCGGCCGGAATAAAAAGTCGGTAGCTGGCCGATAACACTGCCATCGGTCCAACATGGTGTAACGATTCGTGCCCGAGCAAATTGGGTTTCATTGTAAAACCAGCCTTCGCTTGTGTGCCCGATTGGTATGAGGTTTTCCTTCGGTGCCAGCCCGAGGATGAGATTTATTCGAATCGACGTTTGGTAACCGGCTCAAAACAGAGAGCAGCGTGATCGGCGAACGGTCAATTTGTTGCTAATTTTCCGGTGCTTTTGTTTGGTTTGATTGTGCTGATAAGATAACATCGCTCGTTGTGTTGTTGTTAAAGCTAGTCAGGAAAATTGTGGGTTGGCTGTTTTTTTCTCCTAAGATACATTCACTGGATGGAAATGAGTTTACATAAGATTAGTTAACCGTAGTCTGTGGGTTTTTGGAGCCAATGTTCAATTTCAACCAATAGATCAAACAATTTGAGAGTTCGGACTGTGAGAAGCAACATTTCTGCTATTAATTTAATTTTTTTATATCCGTTTCAAGAAACTAAACATTTAGTTTGAGGCAATTGGTTTTCTTATCTTTCTATTGTCTGTTGCTTAAACACTTTAACTAACATGGCTCGTTAACTTTATACTCCGCTTCTGCAAATATCGGTTGTGTAAAGACCATGTCACGTCAATTCCATTCCACCCCCATGAACGGTGACATGCGTCGGCCCGGCGCTTCGAAAGAAAGCCTCTGCATACTGACCTTGATCGGTACCAGGCCAACATAGCCAGGATAGCGGACGCAGCATAAACCGTACCGGGTAGCCAACGCCCAGCTCTGCCCAAGCGACCTGCTCTGGGCATCCTGCTTGCATGCCAATGCTGTTACTGTTTACACAACCTACAGCCACACACGCGGGCATACATCGCGAGGCGCAGCATGTAACTGCACGGAATGATCTCTCTCAAGCAAACTTTCATGTCACGTCGCCATGGCTCGGTTGGTAATTGGTGCCCCGCAAGAGCCGCGCGAGCCACTAATGCGCGAGCTAATCGATTGTTTGATTAACACAGTACCCCCCTTAGGCAGGCATGTGTGAGATGGTTTGTTACACTATCCTTTCCCCGGTTTCCACCACCGGGGCGCTTCGGTTTGGTTGCTTTGCTTCCGACTTCTTGCGGACGGGGCTTGCGTTCGCATTGGTTCAGCTGACGGGATGCATTTCATTCCGATGCAAATGAAGTGATTATGCTGCTGCGCGAGATGTTCATCCTCCTATCGACAAACGAACCAATTCACTCACGAGGAGTATCGACACATTATGCGCGCCAAACACGGATACGCACCTGAGCCTTGTGCTCGTTCTTGCAGTGGACATTGGTAGAATGTTAAACCCTTTCTCCCCATTGTTGGAACACAGCCTATCGATGAGAAGCTTAAAACTGTACATTATCTTATGCACGCACGCACGCACGAACGGTTACGCCCCGGTAGAGAATTGCGTTTGCAAAGTGCGGGACTTCGTGGACCCATTTTCGCCAATTCCATTCGATTGACACTGTTAGCGGTGCATACGAAAGTAGCGAAAGTGCATCAAGAAGAGGTGATTGGTATAAATACGGGAAAACATTTAAAAACATTCAAGAAAAAGGGAAAATTCATGGTTTCATGGTTTAATAAAGAAACGAGGAAAACATGAAAAATTGAGTAAAGATCTTTCGTGAAATGAAAAATTCTGCTACGTAACGAAAACGTTTTAACAAATCACACAAAACATTAGAAACAAACATAAAAGATAAATTTCGACTGGTTTGGATAATATGAATTTAATTTGAACAGTTATTTTGATAGAAACTTAACGGTTTAACTATGTTCGTCCGCAAAGGAAAAAGTCAAGCCAGACGAACATTTTGCCTTTTCAACCCCTCAATCCACGAACATAATAAGATTCCCGGCGGACGAGAGATGAGATGCACATTTCGTGTATATTACTTGCACCGGCACTGCACCTCCCTCGGCCGCGCGCGTCTGTGTGTAGCGCCTTTCCATTTCACATTTCCATTCATATGATTCCACCTTTTCCGAAAGGGGAAATGACTTTTTCTACTTAAGTTCGGTGAGAGTTATTTATGAAATGCATCTTTGAAAATATCAATCCCGAAAAGCAATTGCCGGAGTGTGAAAAGCTTTTTCCAGTTATTTGTCCAACAGGGGCAAATTAAAAACCAGTCACCGAAAACCGCCTCGCTTTGTCTGTGTTTAAATTGAGTTTAAATGTTTCATATGAAACTGCCTCGGCTTTTGCAGAATGTACCAACTTACTACCACAACTTTAACCATGCGCAAACGTTTTCCCAGTTACTCTCGAATACAAAGCAAGAAAGCAAATTAAATAAACTTTATGTATCCATGAACTTTTTCCTTTAGAATGTGTTTTCAACTTAAAAAGAAAATATTTGTTGTGGTAAGATTGCAAAAATGGTATTACATAAGAATCTCATTTTCAAAGAAAGACCTCTATTATTTAAGATTAAACATGTGCAATCACCTCAAACTGCTGCTTGTTGCTCGATAAACATTCGATCTCATTACATCGCAATGCGCAATGAATAAGATCCACGCCTGCTTAATTTAACCATCGTGCTCATCTTACGTACGTATTCAACTTTTGAATGATTTGTTGATCAATGAACAGTCTCTACCGATCGAACATAGGAAGCTAACGCTGTGCGCTCTGTATATCTTATTACAACCAAATCGTTCGTTGCGTACGATGCAATCCCGGCCCGCAAGGCAGAAGTAAGCCTTTTCATCAATCTTTCGGTTTTTGTGCGTGGTTTTTGTCGATGCGGCTGGGCGGGGCGGAGGCCACTCCTATGACCTGGAAACCGATCCGCGAGACGTGATTACACGTCGGCTGGCCGAAATGTTTGCGCCAATGTTGTCGGTGGTAAGATATGAAGCTTTTTTTATTCATCTCGTTCTCCGTGCAGTAATCGCAAGCGGTACGCCATAAATCATCATACCATCGAGGCGGGCCAACCGTGTAGTCCGGTGGTCAATCGGCCAGCCCTTGGTTGAAGATGGATATCTAACAGTGTCTGGTAGCGGAATGCCGAATGGAAGTGAGGTTCCTGGAGAAACCAAGTGCACCGAATGTGCATTCCTCCCGGTATCCCGTTAACTTTCGGATCGATTTTGTCCGCCTGCTATCGTAAACTGTCGAAAAGTAAAACGTAAACAGACGTGTCGAAATCTGTTCGAAAAAATCGCTTTGCGACACTGACACGAAGGCCGACCTTTGCCGCAAGGAACCGGTGGAATTCCTCCGCTTTCGATTTCGTTCCCGCTAACCACGTGTTTGATTTCGTTTTCTGTGCAACTTTGAATGAATGCTGGAAAAATAAGGCAACGATTTTCACCTATCGTGGCCCCCTTCCGGGAGATGCGACGGGGAAAACTTCCCCAAACTACGCCTCCAGGGAACAGGGGTAGCAATGTATCAGAAATTGTGACACGACACGAGCCTCCATATGCCCGTAAGATCATTATCGTTGGCTGCCGAACCCTTCCGAGGGCCGCATAATGAAAGGCGATCAAATGCGTTCGCGGGCCCGCTCGACGATCGCGGCCTTCGGGGAGGGGCAATGTTTGAGGAATAGTTCCGTGGGATTTACAGACGGGCAAACGAAATGAAAGTGAGTCTTTGGCGGAAACTGCCATGTTGTAGATGAATTAATTGAAGCCAAGGTTTTAGTGGCAGATTTAATTTTTACTTCTTTTGGAAGCTGGGAGTTTTACATTCTCTTTTTATTTTTATCTGGCGATAAGCTGATGTTTGTGAATCTATCTCAAAAGATAAACCGGTGAATTTTAAACACTCGTTAGCGTATTATCGTTCCGGTAGATTAGATGGTGGCTTCATTTCCATAATCGGATGATTTAGGGTAGACTTAAACAGGGAAAAAAAGATTCAACACAGCTTGTCAACATGAAAAGACATCTCTTTACAACAGATACATGTATATGCTTTTTAAAAATTCGTACGTTTTATAGTTTTAAGTCAGATGCATGTTTATAAAATTAAAGAATGTTTCGTTTTTAAAACACGACAAAAATAAAGCATTAGACGTTATTGTAACATTAACATCGTCGAATAAATTATCTGATGAATAAATAAATAACAACACAATCCTTCACACACCATTTGTCGTGGAAGCATACATTTTAAATATGTTAACATTTGCAACAGCTACGTGGTTCAAGTGTTCATTCCTCAAAAAGAAACCTTCTCTTAACCGTTTAAAATTAGGCAACCGTCCAACATACAACCATCAACTCCGTGGACCGATCCAGTAGCTGCAGCTCGGTTTCACTTTCGTTCGGCAGTGGGTGAATTTTGATCGCACCCAACCGTCCATCTTTGCCACCAACCACTTCGGCAGCTAACCCCGCGGCGCGTTAACGAGATCAATCTCTGTTTGGAAACACGAAAACCGGCGCCCTCCGGTGACGATAAGTCGTATCACTAGCGCGCAAACGAGCGCAATCTCGTTAGAGAGCGACCACCGCAGGCCTATCACCCCTCCACCCCCTCTCGCTGTTAGCCAACGATCGATTTTGCCTTTAGATGTAATTTTACCTCGCCCGGCGATTGGCGGGGTTTCCTTTCTGCGTTCTCTCCTTCGCGTGCGTTCATTTTGGGCTTATTTCGGGGAAAGTGCGATCTCTATTTTGGGTAATTAGAAATACAGCATCGTCACGCCGGTGGCTGGTGTGTGGGGTACGTGCCGTTTCGGTGGTGGCTTTCCAGCCGGGGCGACGTCAGTTTTCGCTCGCGTTGCGTATTAATTCGTCTGACTCAATCGAGACGCCTTATCAACCCGCCGGGCAACACGTGCGTTCGTGCGTCTGTGTGTGTATATTTGTAGCTCGGTTCGCGACAATCAGCGATGGAAACGGAGGAAAATCGAGAGAAAAAAGCCCACATCGCCAACACCTTGCTTCGTTCACCCCGTGGGGTTCGTCGCCTGGTTTTTGGGTGAAGTCGTTCGAGAGTGCGTTAATTAGAGTGCGAGCGGGAAGCGGCGCACGCCGTCATCGTGCGTGTCGGTGCCGTTGCGACTATGGGCCACCCCCGGGACGACCCCGGCCCGTTCGTACTTTGTGCAGCCCGCGCAGCCTCCGATAAGACGAATTTGCGACGGCGAGTGCCGTTGTTTATCAGCGATGCTTCACTTTCTCGAGCGTTGGGACTTGGAATGGTTGAGTTTTGTTGGTTGACAGGGGGTGCACGTACCCCGCCGGAGTCACTATCACTTTCAACCTGTTCGGCAAAACCGTCACCGTATGTTGTGGGGACGTTTCATTGCACGCAGGTATGCCAGCAGGCACGCGAGCATAAAATATGTGCTACAAAAGCACGCAGCTGAAGAAAAAGATGCATTGCGGTGTGGAAATGCGAATCAGCGATTGCTGTTGTGTGTGGAAAAAAAAATATTCAATTAAAAAATAAGTCACGCTAGATAAAATGTTCAGAGATTTGTTAAATATGTTTTTATGTTTTCAATCCCGGATTTACAGTTTAACCTTTTTTCTTTAATTCTTTCTCATGTCTTCATATCAAAAAGATATGTGCTCTCCATGGCTAAAAAACCACAAACAAAAACTAGCTCACGACAGACCGAACCAGTTATGAGGGATCATTTTCCACCGGTTTAGTTCTTCATAAATGCCTCCGGACAGCGTGGAAGTACAGTGTTTTATTGCGAATTCCTCGAAAAATGTACGCCAACATCGGGCAACCAGCCTGTCAACACCCGGCCAACAACATCCTCCGACCGGAGGCTAAGCTCAGCCGCCTGACCAGTAGTAAACTGGTGTGTTATCATTATCACTTAATGACGGGTGGCTGGCCGGGCGTCCCTCTCTCCCCATTGAGCCCATTCAGCATCGGAAACGCTGCTCCGCTGAAAGGCATCGCCTTTGCTCACCGGCATTATTTTGCCTATCGTTTAAGTGCTCGTATTCACGTTTTAAAGTGTTGTGCAGTGTTTGGACGCCCGAACCGGGTCAGGTTCGTGCGACTGGAAAATGTGCTGCCGGCCCTGATAGTGCCGCTTTTCCTGACGCTGAGTAATGACCGTTCATTTTTTACGATCTATCTTTGATTTATGATCGTACGGTTTTGTGCTGCAAAAGCCCGTTCCTGTTTGAGGCGCTTATCGTCGGCAGCGACAGTTTCATCGCGCGCCGTAAATGTTTGCCTTGGTTTTTTGTTTTTCTTTCCCGCTCACTAGTGTTCCTGGGGAAATGGTTTGACGGAAGCGTCGGTGGGAGAAAAAAAAGGAAGTGAGAAGAAGTAATCATTCCTCACGCATCTTTACGAAGACTTTTATTGCGCTGATTTTCCGTGGTTGCGATGGAACCGACGACTGGGTGTCGTGTACCTTTGGCGAAACGCTTCGGGACTGTAACCGATACCGGCGCAAAGCTCGATTCACTTTCGATTTTTTCCCTCTCCAACTCGGGGGGGAACATACTATTTACCCTGTTGGCTTCTGTGCCATTCGGATGTTGGTGTGATTCAAACCATTCATCCTCGATATTGATCGTAAACATTCAAATGAAAACCACAAATTTGCATAACGCCGGTGTGATGGTTTGTTAGACGGAAAAAGAAACATTCACTTCCGGTTGCTTCCAGTGTTGGTTTCTGGATCTCGTGTTGCGTTCGAGAAAAAATAAGATACAGTTGAACGATTTTTGATCCCCCCCGCGGTTTGGTTTTCGGGCGAAAGTGGCAGTTGATAATTGAATTTCGATCAATTTCCGGAGCGTCGGTGTGTGTACAGGGCCATTTATAGCGAGCGTACACATTTTTCTCCTCGTCCCTTTAGTTGGAGAAGCATTCCACAAAAGAAACAAGAAAAAAAAAAACCTATACCTAGTCGTAACGGTTTTGAGGAAAAATCACTTCTTACAAAACGGAAACGATTCACGTAGTGGCAGACGAAGACAGTGAGCCTCCGATTTTTGGATTGGAAAAACAGACACCGCAGAGACCGGCGAGGTTTTCCTTTCCTTCGATATGTTCGGCTTCGACGAGGCGTCACGATAACGCGCACCGTAGGATGAAATTAATTTCACTTTCTTTCACTCTCCGGCGGCTTTTGGGATGCGAGAAAACTTCAAACTCAATTTTACGAACTGCACACCGTGGCATGAAGGCAAATGCTTCCATTTCCATGCAATGAAAGGAAATTTGGAAATGTGCCTCCGGCCGAAAACTGCCCGCCGGAGGCGATAAAACGAGATTTCTACCGATTGGAGCAGCGCGACGCTCAACAAACACACAACAAACCTTTAGTAGAAAAAGAGAAATGATTTTATAACTGTTGTCACTTGTCGCCGCGGTCGCGCCAAGGTTGTTGCCGGACGCAAACGGGACAATGATTCACGGCGGATCGAGGGAATACTGACGGTTCGACTTCGATGACGAAAAACTTCCCAGTTTCTCCTTCACTCGTAAAATGATATTTTTATAGGTTACAATGTTCAAAATATATTCATAGATTTCAAATTACCCCACAATTTTGCCCACACAGACGACACCGAACGGGACTGAACGGGGAGGTGCCAGGATGTAAAAACAGATGGCGTCATTCGGCGTGCTCGAAAAAGGTGTGAAAGCTGTGATTGACTCACAACAATTGTCTGCACGGAAATGATTTAATTCTATTGTGGCGGAGCGTGTTGAGGAAGAGAGATTTTTGAGGTTGTGAAAAGAAGGAAAAACATACTAAACTTGCACTAGCGATTGTAAAAACATGGTTGTAAGATTTGAAGTGATCAATTCCAAATAAAAACAAAATGATATTGCTTACATGCTTCAAATTTATGTGCCTTTTAATTGAACCTGTTTGGATGTTTTCGTTTCTTTTTCCGTGAAAGTGCATAACGTCCATTATTTGTCGCATTCGGTGGCGTGAAGGTGATGTTGGTGAGGGCCCTCGTCGGTTTCCACCCGTTTGGGGGAAAGTATTCTCCCTACGCGCCAGTCTTCAAATGATTTTCCTCCGCCATGGTAAGTATGGCCGTGGGTTGTAAACCAGCAAATCTCTAACACCGCAGCTGATAGGTTAGACAAAATTTATCACTGTTTCAATCACCCTTTCCTTGTACGGTCGTGGCGAGTAACGGGGTTTTCTCCTCAGAAACATTCACTCATTTAGCAAGCAATCGAAACAATCACAAATTCGCGAACTGAAACGAGTTGGGAAGAAGTAACAATTAAACACGTTGAAACTGTCTCAATCTCCCCGGTTCCAGAGCCCGTCGGAGGTGGAAAAGTAGTCACTGCACGCGGTACAATAAGTGATTTGGAACAAGAAATTTCGTCGCTACCTGAAGCGACGAACCCGGTGGGAAGAGATGCGGTTTTCAAACAACCGACCCGAGATTCGAAATAAAACGGACATTAAAACAGTAACCTCTTCATAGCGAAATGGCCGAGTGTCTATCCGCTTTCCACCTGACCTTGCTTTGAGGCGACGACGCCCGGTATATTCACACCTCAAGTGGCATTTTACGACACAACAGGTATCGTGACCATTACCTCGGTTCGAGGACGTATACGTGTGCCGAAGTGTATCGATTTTGTTTTGCTTCAATTTTTCTCATAATTTTTCTCCTTGGCTTCGATCAAATAGAAAAAGAAAATAAATAAAACGGATGGGCATACAGTAATGTTAAAATAAAAGATGAAAAGCAAAAACCAAACTGTGCCAATGAACTGTGCCACAGTGCGGTCCAGCCGGTGCATGTGCATTTCGATGCAATGTGTGAAGCTCTTTGCAAGTTCCTCGACCCGCTCCCAATGCTTGCTTCCCCATTCCGTTTCGCTTTCGTGCCAGCAACGGATTTCGGAGCGATTCCCTAGGAAAAAAATAAGGCTGCTGCTTTTCCGCCTCCCTGGGAACCGTGGCGGTTTCTCCGGCACGGCATCTCGCACCTGCCCGGGACACCCCGTTTTGCCAATCCCTCCCCGAGCGAGAGGATGCAATTGCAACGTGCGATGAAGCGACGCGAGGTTCATCTTTCTCCGCTGGACACTGCGCCGGGATCCGCTTCGGTCGCCGCGGACAGTGTGTCTGGCTGCCGCCATGAACTGGTGCATCACTAACAAACCTCGCAGTGCATTCGTTTTATGTGCCTCTTTTTTCTTCTTCTTTGCTTCACTCCTTCTCCCCTCTGGCTGGTCGATCAGATGGTGCTGGTCAGTTGGCGCAACGAGGTGGTTTGAAAAATAATAACCGTTTGAGACACTTTCTCCCTTTTCGCGTCGGTGGTTTTATTGATACAGCCAGACCGGCTTCCCTTTTCCACTCGCCACTGCCCCTTTTCGGGAGTGAGGGGGAGAGGTGGGATCGTCCCCCGCGAGCGAACGATCCGTGCGATCGGTCCAAATCGATCCGAAATGGACCGGATTTTCTTTCCCGAGCATGAGGTTCTTTTTATCCGAAAACCATTCCCGCACCGCAGGTTGCTTGTTCGTTCGTTCGTTCGAGTTTTTGGTCTATCGGTGACAAGATCGAGCGCTGTCGGGGGGGAGAGAGGGTAGGCTGGAGAATGGTTTTGAGCGTTTATGATTCGAGCGGGATTAAATGTGTCCGAAGTGTAGGTAAATAAGTGAGCAAGTGTGGCGCTTGCCCGTTGGTTTGAAAGGATGTTATTTATGGCCGATGTTTTTAATGCGAAATTCCATTCGTAGCGAAAGAAACCATCGATGTTGTATCCCAATCTATAAGCGGGAAAAATAGCTTTGAGTTATATTTTTATCAAATTAGCGAACACATTTTTGTTTTACATTACATTCTACAACTTGTCAATTAAACTACAAAATTAGTTTATGAATAAAAAAATCAAGCAAAGGAAATGAAATGTAACGCATATTTAATATGAAGAGTTTCGTAGGTGGATAGACATGTTTCCCTAGGCCAAGAACCCGTTTGCGTAACTGACGATAACAAGCATTTGCGGTACGTTTCTCGGCCTTTTCGCCTGATCTTCTCCGACTCGTCCACTGTTTCGTGCAATTTGTGCTATCGATATCTTGTACAGCCCATTTGGCATACCGATGGATGAAGTTGCAATGAAAAAAAAACAAACGGTTCGCATAGCAAAGACCAAAAAAGAAACCCTCCGCAGAATGGTAGGCAAAAAATTGTCATAACCTTACCATGCAACGAAACTTTCCATAAAGTCTTCCGACCCAGCCGTGGCCGGGCTATCTTTGGACGTCTTGCAACTCTCCGTCCGTCCCTCTTTCCTTCCGCTGTGATGTACCCTTTTTTCGCCTACTACGCCATTCAATCGCAAAATAGTCTCGTTCGTCGCGTCGCGGAAAAACCGGTACCTGGTTCATTAACGTTCGCTATCGGCCATCGACCACGGATTCACCACACCGGTGTACCAATGCACTTGCAGTTCTGGAGCGAAGGGAGGGGTGGAGAAACTACGTTGTTGGACTGTTTGCAGAATGCGATGTTTAGGAAGCAAAATTGGGTAGATACATGCAGATGGTAATGTTCATTTCTAAAAATTGAGAGGAAATTCTTAAACTTTATTCAGATTCATCTTAGACGGTTGAACGGCTTATTGTTTTATACTGATCAATTTATTATAAAATAAAATGATAAATTTATCACTTTCTCTCTCTACTATTCCAGCTCATAAGAAGCAATTCCGTTTAATGATGAACTTGCTGAAACTGTTCAATCATCCATTGTCAATTTTTCATCGTAACCAATTTTCGTGGTAAAAGTTTCCTTATAAAAACTAAAAGAGGGGGCCATTTTTCAGAAGCTCTTAAACATTCCTTGTGATCGGTAATTTTACCGGTCTGTTTGGGATACGTGCCGCTTTTCAATCAATACACCGCAAGGATACCGACATAGGAAATTCCCAACTCAGGGCTTGGGCTACCCAATTTCCGTCTTGTCGGTTCAACCGAATAAATGCAAACTCGCCTCCGACGGAGAAAAACAAAAAAAAAACACACACACCCATGAAAACGTCAGTCAAGGGTAGGGAAGCAAAATAAAAAAAAAACAAAACAGAAAAAAAACCTGATGAAACGCAAAACAATATGCACGAAAACAAATATGCAAATGAATTCTACTCCGCGGGCCCTTGTTTGGCTCTCTTCCTCTTTCGTGGGATATAAAAAAAAAAGGTTTAGCTTGGGGACACTTGCAAAAAGGGAAACAGAATTGGGTCAACACTTTCATTTTGAAACGCAAGAAGCCGACCATCGACCACGGAACGGGTAACGTACATGGCGTACAACTGACATACAATAAAGAACAAGATAAGAGTGCGCCCATGCACACCCTGGGGAAATTAATGAAACGCCCCATACACGGCATTGGGTGGTTTTTCATTTGTAATTCAATTGTTAGACAAACTTGTAGGAATGTCCATTGATAAATGTGCAATTTCGGAAAAAAAAACAGTTGGCATCTTGTTTTTAATGATTGATTTGTGTCTATCTTTTTGCCCAAGTGAATGGGTTATGAAGTCTGTTTTTTATATGCTCTGGCAACGAGAAAAAAGATTTATAACAGATTCAAGATGGATCACATAACATCAGCTGGAAACTTTGGATTCGAACACACGTCGTTTGACTGGCAATCGTCTTGCTTTTTTTCTGTCGTCCACTCGGTCATATCAGAAGCGAAACAGATAATTAGCCATCTTTTGAACCCATTACGAGCAGCTGTCTTGTAGCATTTAGAGCATCAACAATGGCGAAATATAACATATTGTGGGTCTACTTTTTGCTGTTCGCTTTGGTTTGCGAAACTTAACATGATCTAGGTAGCCGATAGGAAAAGCCTAGTGTGGATGCATGGGTGTGATATAACGATGTCATACGGCGTATCAGTGCGAATCGGACGAAGCCTTTTCGTTCGGCATGCTTAGCCCGGCGTGACAATAACTCGGTCAAATGTTACATATGCATCGATGTGGGTGGGTAGTTGTCGCTATCACTTTATGATTTAGGATTGTATGTTAACGTTGAAAGAAAGGGATAATTTTAAATAAATGTTCGTTTTGCGAAAAATATATATCAAATGGTATCAATCGAATATTCAACCAAGTAATTGATAGATTTAAGAGAGTTTAACTAAAGTAAAACAATTATTTCTCGTTACCTGATGGCATCCTGTTGAGCCCTCCAGTTAATATTGAACCAGGTCTGCTTGCGAAATAATGAAGCCAACGGCTTTCACCGTAGCTGCACAACGACTTAGTCACTACCATCCTCCCACCAAGAGCCGAGGCTAACGCTGCTGACGTACGTCTTCTCAGCGTTGCATAACCCGGATTTTGCATTCCAAGCCGCTAAATCCGCAAACCAACGCTCGATCCGGTGCACTTGATTGGTCGGTGGGAAATTAAAGGCAAACCCCGGGGGAGGCCCATTTCACTTACCTTGGACGCTGGGCGGATGAGTCGTCGCTGTATGACGCTCAGATGGGTCATGTGGTGTAGATTTTGGCTGGCAAACATAGAGCTCCCGAGACATGCCCCTCTCAAGCCCGAATCGGTTGATTCATCGTCGAATAGGACGAGCCAATTGGAAGTATCCTCCCCCAAATGTCCCTTGACTAAACCACCGACCATAACGTGACCGATCCTCTGACGTCATTCTGCAATGAAGACATACCACCGCGGTGGTAGTAGAAGTTGGAAAAAACGGAAAAACTCATACACAGACAACGTTGAGTGAAGAACGGGAAAAATATGATGGCATGAAAGCGAAAGCGTAGCAAGCGGCGGCTACCGTTCCGCGGTTCCAAGAGCCACCACTATGTTGTAGCATGCTGGATCCGCGAGGTTTGGCAATGCTTGTATGCTTGCACACACACACACACAGCTGGACTGATTGCACCAGCGCCGACACGCACCCGATGGCGATCGTTCGTTCGCGCTCCTTCGCGTCGTGGAAAGCATTTCTCTTTCACCAGCCCACCACCAGAGGGCGCCTTCGGGTAAGCACCGATCAGCAGAAGCGGAAGGGTTGAGCCGGGGGGAAAAGCGGGCCACAACTTTCACGTCATATAAAATCTTCGGGCAGCCCGTTCGCCGGCGTTATTGCCTTACTGAGCGTCTGCGAGAGTGCACACGCGACTCCCGATTATTTTCGTTTCACTAAAAGTGGGTGGATTTCGTCGTCGGAGTTTTTTCGTCGGAATAATTCGGTTTTTCATTGCTTGGTGAATGATCGCCGGTGTGGTGTGATGATCAAGTGTACCGTGCGCTGTTCAAGCCGATAAACAAACCGATTGCAAACGGATAAAGTGCATCCAAGTGTGCAGAGTCGAGGATAATCCATTCGGGGGTGAAGGCGAACGGAGCGGGGTGTACATTTTTTGGGTGGTGTGGGTTTTCCGGACCCTCCGCCGAGAGGAACGAAGCAAAGTGTTCTCGTGATCCGAAGAGTGATCCTGTGTGATTCCATCGACCAACAAGGATAACGGAAATATTGTCAATCATCGACAAAAAAATTAAGCTTGAAAGTGAATTCAGCACTATACAAACGACTACTCTGTGTGTTTAATTGGATGACAATTGGTGGCTGATTGGTGCATTTGTGATCGTTGGAAAATTACAACCCAGAACGTTTAGCTGCAACGCACAGGTAAGGCTGGCACGAGGAGTAAATAAATTAATGGAGCAATAGTTTGTGTAAAAGCATAACAAAAGAAATTTTTGAGTGAGAAAACATGCTGGGTTTCATTTTAAAAGCAAGGATTGAATTATACTATCTTTACTATCTTCTGTATTGAAAAATTGGTAATAATAGTTCAAAGCTTCATGTTTAATACGCATAGAATACATTACACTAATAACATTTTTAAGTGGTTGATCATTTAAAAGAAAACCAATCAGCTTTGGGCGAGAAGGGGTTCGCTCCACATCCAGTAGGTGCATGTAACAAGCTTCCTACTGGCGCATATCTGCCGATCATTTACAATCGATGCGATCGATACGAAAATCGTGATCTTGTCTGGAGCAAACAAAAAAACAAAAAAACAAAAACTCAATCAACCTCGATCACCCTTTCTACGCTAATCCACTCGGCTCGGCGTGAGATTTTCATCCGACAACTCGCGATCCCATTTCGCCGGCGGGCGCATTAACGGATATGCGTGCGTAGAAGGAAAGGGCCGGCAGTGCAGTAGGATGCACACGATCGTATGCACATTTCGTGTTTGTGTGTGTGTTTGTGCTCCAGTTATGATTGGACCGGTAGAGAAATGCGAACAGAAGGTGGGGTTGGCGCAGGGAACGACATGACTTTCGATGGTTTCCTTCCCGCTTCCCGACCGTTCGTCACTCTCGCCGTTCGGCTGGAATCGTTTGGTGCCCTCGTTCGCTGGAGGTGTAACAATTCCTTGCATGCAATCCCCATCCCCTCCTCTCACCCATCACCACCCTCATACAGCTACTATTTCTTCCCCATATGCAGATCCGAGATGCTGGGCTGTGCTTCTCCACTTCGGTTGGATAAAGCAATCGAAATTAATAAACCGCGATATGCGGATCACGCACTAGCCGCCGGCAGGAGGAAGGGGAAGGGGAAAACGGGAATCTACTTTTTGTTTCTTTCCCCCAGCGAGACCCCATTGTGGCGGCTCCCACCCATTACGCACCGGATGATTGACTTTTGTTTCGAAGGATTTTGACGGGAACGGGAACGGGCAAGCGACGAACCTCCGCCGGGCTCTTCTCGGGATTCGGTTTTTCGGTGGCCTTGGACCGGGGAAGGTGGCTGCTTTTGCGTGTTGTTTTCGGGCGGGAGTTTCACTTACATCCCCCTTTGTGTTGTTTCTTTCTTTTCCCCTTTTGGGCCTCACTGCGCCGTCGAGACTGGATTGGATTAAATTACTCTCCATTCCGCAGTCCGGGAGGTGCAGTTCTTCCCGACTTCCCACCGGTGGAGGAGAAATGGCGGAGGTGGTTCCTCGATTTTCGCCCCCCCCCCCCCCCCTCCCCTTTGCATGTCTTTTGTTTGTGCACTTTCTTCGCCATGTGGCTGCAGTTGAGGTCGCACCGTGCGTTGCGGCATGCGCTCACTTTCCGTTTCTCTTCGCTGCGCATGCGCCTTCGCAAGTCTTTTGTTTATCGGCGCTGGGGAGACAACAAAAAGAAATGAAAAAAAAAACCACACAGAGGGGCCAGAGATAAACCCGACCCGTACGACATGCACCCGTAATGCTCGCCGGGAGGGCTCGAGAGTGCGCGGTTAATTTTCTGGGGTTCATTTTCTCCCATTTTTGGTGCATAATGAAACTGCATACGGGAACAGGGCCGACATCTTCCACGGAGCGCCCGTCATCATTCATTAAAAACAGTCTTGGGCAACAAGTTGCCGCTGCCCGGGGGGTGGAGGAAGTAAATACCGAACATAAAAAAAACGGTCTCTCCATTTCCCCCTCGCAACCGGCACAAGCCTCAGCGGAACAACAAAGTGCAACAGCTGTAAGCCGCTTCCCGTATGCACCTGAGAGAGTGCACTGCGCCGTGCAGTGCGTTCGTTCGTGCAACTTTCTGTGCACCGTGCACCGCCGCTGCACCAGAAGTAGGACGAAATTACAATAACATAATTTAGCGGTATGGTTGCGAGCGTTGGGCGCATCGGTGCCTGTCGCTTTCGATAAACGGCCCGGGGTAGGAACGTTTAATTAAACATTGCCCGGACTCTCACCTCCCAAGACCTGGGATTTTGGGGATTTTGGCATCGGTGCGGGCCCACTTGTTTATGTTGCTAGCATTATCACAATACTTAATCGACAAGCTATGAAAATGGACACATTTTCTGGCGCGCCACGATTGCAAACGTTTTTCCTGCTTGCCGAATTTTCTGGTGGCTTCATTAGCCGATGATTGGATGGCTCTTCGTCCGCGTCGGACTCTCTTTACTTATTTATTTTTTAATGCGTCGTTTGCAGTTTTTATTTCGCATTGGAGGCTCCCTGGCGCAACATGAGCTGCAAATAAGATAAATACCGGCTTCAGGGCAGGGAAAAATAAAAGGGGACGCGCTAATTAACTCGCTCCAGACATGGTTGTTTTTCAATTTTTCAACATCTCCTTGCCGCTCGCTCCGCTGCTGTATCGATGCTGGCCCCATTGTCGTCGTATTTGTTGTCATAATTTGGCGGTTCCCGTTTTCACATTCCACACAACTGGAGGTATTTAGCGAAGCATTCGATTTCGGAACCCGGCATATTTATTTTCCACTACGCTGTGTCAAATGTGCCTTTCCGATTTGTAATGTTAAAAAATAAATCACAACAATTTCATGTCCAACAACGCTCCACAATATGTTCGTGTGTGGGATGGAACTGATTTGTCTGCCACAGTTTATGGACAAATAATACTTTTGGTATGCCCTTTCTGCTATTTTCCACACCCTATCTTTTTTTTCGTTTTGATTAGAAAGTAAACAAATCGAACAAGCAACCAACAATTCCTACCGATGATTGATAGTGCTCTACGCTGGGCCACATCCGGAGCTAACGCTATTATGACCCCTTTGGTGAAACTGAGAAAAGCCACAAAAATGGCGGTTAGGTTTGTGTATGGTTCGGATCAACGGTCGGGTGTAACATTGTACCGCTTTTGAACCGGTCAGTTGTCACGAGCCAGCGACAAGTGCCATTACCACCAACGATGGAGCAGGTGGAAGAAGGGACAGAGGGCACCAAATAGGCAAGAGAAAGGGTATTTAAAAAAATCCTTCACCTTCACCCGGTTTTTGGAATCCATTCTCCCTGACCTCGATGGCGGGGCTAGCTTCAGACTTAGGTCACCATAGGACGACCACCACTGGAATGTGTACGTGTGTGTTATTTTCCGTCAAAAAGATTCGATTCTCTGAGCCGTTGAAGCTGCTGAATCCATTTATCTTTCGACGCTAGATATTTGCTCGGGTTCGTCGCTTTCGCCCTTTGGATCCGTTTCGGGTGTACGAGCGTTGAAGTCTTTTGTATCAATACTCTATTTTCGGTGGAGAAATGAGAGCATTTCGAGGACATGCTCAACCGACGGGGCACCGCGTAGGGAGTGGAGGATGGAAACCAAAGGAAACAAACAAAAAATCACGAGCAGAAAATTCCGAAAAAGTGGAAAGGCTTTCTGGGTGTGGGAGTTGAGTAAAAGTGGTAATAGATGATGATCATTTATCGAATCTGGGTTGTTGTTTTCCCGGCTTCCCCACGCATTTGGCCATACCCCACCACCACTTCGACAAAATGATCGATGATGAAAGAGGCGCATTGGTTTCCATCTCCCTCACTCACAGCCGGAGGAGGGTACGGGAGAAATTTGGCCCCTAACGAGATCGGTCTCCCCCTCTGGGAAACGGTACGGCATCCGTACGATATGCTCGTGAACGGTGCGTATCAGCTAATTTACTAAACAGTGCCGCAAAGCGAGCCAGAACTAAATGCTACGAAACGTGCTTTAATTGATTTCCGCATCATGCTTTAAATGTTGACCGGATACCGAAAGGGTTTCGTGAGTCGGGCGCCACCCGAATGACCTTCATTTGGTTCTGCACGAACCCAGGGAAACGTCGATCCACACGAAGGAAATGGAGGCGCATTTTTCGGGGTTTCCGACAACCTACAGCCGAAGACCAGCTGCCCATTACTTAGCCCGTGCGGATGGCTCGTAAAACTTAATGAATCGAATGCTCATAACGATTGCCGCCCGTTGGGAACCGATTAACATTGGAGAGTTTCATTGCTTTCCTTTTTCCAGAGGATTGTGATCAACTTTTTCGAAGGAATTAAACTAATAAAATAGGTCTGCTTGTACGTGCTTTCTAGTGAACCTTAATTATTTGGTTACTGAAATAAAGTTTATTTGGAGCTTTTCTCTTAAGCGAGACAGAGGTTTCATTTGTAAATTAAATATAGTTTGGTTTGTAATACGATTTACTTGCAAATCTTAAGAGTAGACATGGCAACCATACTTAACCCTTGAACTAATCTATCCCTACATGAATGTTTTGAAAGCTTTCAACTTGTGGTCTGACCATCGATGAAACCCTTTCCAACCCAGAAATGATTGAGTTTAAGAAATGAAGTGTTTAAACGTAGCCACTGGGACAACGCTCTTCACCTTTACACCCGAGGCTAATTTCCACACCTGCGTGTTAATAGGAAATGTGATCGTAAGCGGTCTCACACAGCCCGCATTATATCGATTGGAACATTTTTAAAAAAGAAAAGTTCTTCCACCGTTCCCATTTTTTGTCCTAAATTCGGTTACATGAGTTTCCATCGGGTCTCGCGCCGACCTCCGGGATGCAGCCGACACTGGAGCCCGAAACTTTCCCTACCAACGTGCTAACTGTGCCCGGTGGCAGTTGCACTCTAATAAATTCTTTTGGTTTTCCACTCCGAACGTTCGACACTATTGAGGGTAGCGATGTAAAAGCTATACGCAGAATTTTTCGAAAGTTTAGCTGCGTAGAATGAAGGCAGATTAAAGCCAGGATGGCTTTGAAATATTATTTTTCCAATTTGCAAGTCTTTACTCAACAATTGTGCTCTAATTTAATACCAATTCTGAGCAGCTCAGTTTTTCTTTCTACAATGAACTGAACTTATTCGCCAAACCGAGTCTCGTTGCAAAAACTTTCACTTTTCTCACCTCAACAACACCCCGATCCTCCCGTACGCCCCATTGTGCTGTCAGTTCTCGTGCAAAACGTGCCCCCATCGGTCGTCATCGGCCCTCGTCGGTGCTAAAGAATGGGGAGTAAAATATTACGTTGTACGGGCGGACAACCTCCCAACGAGAAGGAAAGAAGCAAAGTTCAACGCTTCCGACACGATCTCCATCGGACCATGACGCCACCGGTTTTTGTGCGGCAAAGGAACATGTGGCGGCTTGTGGCTGAACTAAGGGAACCCGATGGAAAGTGAAACTGAATTCTGCTACTCAGAAGCAATGGGACGAGTAGTAAAACCGAGGGGGGGGGGAAGAAAATCTCCGAAGGAAATATCTTCCGCGCCGATCTTCTGCTTCTCAACTTTCTTACCAGGCCGCGGCAGCCTGTTTCGTCTGTTTTGCTTTCAAGATCCGCCGCGATTCGTGTTCTCGCTCGGGGAAGGCAATTGTTTGGTATGTGTATGGGTCTGTGTTTGTGCGGTTTCCGGTTAGAGAGCTCGCGCGCGTTTTAGTTGCACTTTCGCTTTCGAAAGATTCAGCAGCTTTTGCGGGGGGTGGGTTGTATGCTTTACGGACATCACAAGCCGGTGAAATAAAATGTAATGTAATAAAGCGACGTCGAGTTGCGCTCTGGAAAGGTCGAATAGTGGGCAACCGGTATTAAAACATGTAAGCGTAACTAATGTTGAGCCTGTCGGAAAAAGAAAGAGGCAACATAAAAGAAGTAATAAAAAAGAAACAGCTAAAAATCAATCAATGATTCCAAAAGAGAAGGTCGTGGGTGGGTTAACATTCTTGTCCATGACGTCGTGCGGCGACGAATGCGCTACCGAATGCGTGCTTTTAGCGGGTGAAAGTGTAATACTTAGCACCCACCAGCATCACACATTAGGTCTTTAGCGCTTCGGATTTGCCTCGACAAATGTCGAAACACCTTCCGATGGCAATGACGCCATCGTCGATCGTGATCCGTTAATGTACGTCGTTTCGATCTGCAGTGTACTTGGGGTTGCCTTTCGGATGCGTTCGTATTGCTACACGCCGAGTTCCGGTTCGGAGGGTTGCGGTGGTCCACCCACGATGTACGCTGTTGCCGGCCGAGAGGAAAATGCGGAATGCAAAACAACTTTCACTTTTGGCCACGATCGCGCGCCAAAGAAGGGATGTATTAGCACAGCACTATTTGTTGCTCCTCAGAAGCAGAGCGAATCGTTTCGATGGTACTTTTTTCAATTTCGTTCCATTCCGTTGCAGAATATAAATCGATAAGCAACCGATGAACAAAAGATAAGGAGGAAAACAAAACGAATTTGGAAAATTTGCGTCAACTGATTGGGAAATGAAAATCCCTTCATTATTTTTTTCCCGGTAAAGAACCATTCAAATAGATTGTTTCTTTTTAATCCTGGCTTTGGTACGGAAATTTTCTTCCTCTCTACTTCTTTTCCCTCTTACCTCCTTGTAAATTGAAAAACAACAAATGATGCAGATAAAATCTTGAAAATATTCACGATCAAGACTTCATGATACGAACCGCCATTGAAGTGAAATGAGCGGAGCGTAAAGTCATGCTTCTATTGGATCACCTATAGTTTGGTGGTAAATGGGTAAAATGAACGAGAGGAAGTATAAATTAAATGCAAAACGCACATAAATATAGCTTTGCCCGTAATGGCGTGCACAGTTAAACGTTCGGATAGAGGAAAAATCACAAACGATGCGATCGGGCCGGCTGATAATCGGTCAGCTGGAAACACTAGATCCACCCACCCACAGACGGTGAACGCGCGAGGCGAAGAAATAGATTTTAATAACATTTTTTCTTACCGAAACCTTCGTTCGGAAAGAAAAACTCACGGAACCGGGAAGTGGGTCAGTGATGTTTTATACGATTTTCCCTCAGCTCGCTCGCTGCGCAGGGTTTACTTGCACAATTACTTGTTGCATTGGCATTGTGGGGATTATTAGTGCCGTGATGTTTCTATTTATTAATCGTAATTAAAGCCGCTTTTGCACCCGGTCCTATGACCGACGGAATGGTTTTGCTTTCTTATATAACTGCATTTTTTGCGTCGCAAGCTCACTTAGAGCGAAGAAAGATTTGATAGAAACGGCAATTAGTAAAAACTGAGGAAACCCCCGAGCGCTTGCTACTAGTGGGGAGTTGATTTTCGATCTTCGATAGTGAGAAAGTAGGTTGGAAAGCACGAAGCCATGATAAGCGGGTGGGTTGACTAGCTGATCGTTGTCCTCCGATAGCCTCTGTTCGGTGGGTGGAAAATTTATGTTTTTGAAGCGGTTTGTTCGAGTTTTAAGCGGATGGTCATGATTTAACGGTTCATTTTTTCCACTTCAGTAAAAAACTTCACTTTAAATCGTCTACAGTTTCATGAAATCATGTTCTTCCATTTAATGTTTTAATTTACTCCTTAACCCCCAGTCGATTCCGCCGTTGTTCAGAATTCATTAATCTTCGTTACTCTTCTCTTCACGATCGAATAACACATAATTGGTCACATCCACATACAGTGCTCAGCGTTCAGTAGCAGGTTGTTTTGATAATTGCTCTATTGACTGATTCGATCGTGTGGTCCTCTAACACAGCAAATCAATCATTCCTGGCTTTTCCTGCTTACGCTGTTTTACACCGGACAATTGTAAAGCTGCGCCGGCAATTAATATATTTTTTCTTCTAAGATCAAACATTTGTGAGAAAAACCATTCAGTTTCTTTCTTTCTTGAGGCAGAAAGATAGCCAATCTCCTTTCTTTATCGTGATTGTATCGAAATAGGAACATAAAACTGTAAATGTGACTATTCGGTGTAGTTTCATTGCCTAATAGCTCAGAGTGCTCGGCTCTTGAGAGGAGATTCTCACAAAACTAGTGAAAACTGATAAGCGATCTAATCGGACATTCATTAGTGGATAATGATCACCTTTCACATCGTTGGTGTAAATATGGTCGCAAATGGCACGTTTTGATTGTGGCATTATGCTTCGGATAAACGGTCGAAAAGCGATGATCTCAGCGTTTAGAAATTTAACTAATAACACCCGAGCGATGCCCCTCAAGTAGTGGGAACGAATTTATTCATTCATGTCCCCGACAACGACACATTCGTGCGCTGGCAGGGTTCGTCGCTTGGTGGAGAAAATATTTTGATTTTATTGAACGATGTTTAGGGTTCGTCGCTTGTGTTGTGGAAGTCTTTTCAAACATTATTTGGGTAAATGATCCTTCTCACCACCCCAGACACATTCGTTTGCAACCAGAAGAAGGTTCGCCGGTGTGATGTCATGTGGATGCCCTTTTTATTGTAGAAATGTGTGTGCCCCAATGGCATGTGCTGTTCTCATTAAGAGTATAACGTGTGAAAGTATGTGTATGGGCATGTGTGTGTGTGTGTAACCCACACAACAAACACAATGGTTGTCACTAGACACCGCAGAACTGAGCATTCTTCAAGCCGAAGGTGAAAGTTTGGCATTTGATCGGCAGATGAAGTGAAAAAAACCGCAGAATCATCATGCGACGGTGAGCGAGGGAGCGTTCGGGCGGGTGGCCGGGTGCGGGTGGACCATTTAAAGATACCCCGGCACGCTGCCGTCCATCAAGGAACGTGACGGGAACCATTAGACGGGCTGAGTGATGACTACGAGCTTCACCGGGAGAGTATTGATATAATTTTCCACCTCGGTCGAGCTCCGATGCGCAGGACGATGCTCCAGTTCGTTCGCGGTTCGTATGGCCTTTTTCTAGCGCTGGAAGGGTTTCCACCTGTACCGACACGTCCGGAAATCGACGTGACAGGACGGTTGGAACCGGAGAAAGTGTCGGAATACTGCAGGCAGATGGTAGCTTCGCATCGTCAGATGCTGTTTGTGGGTTGTAGCTCCTTCCCGGCATCTCACGGTGAATTCTTCCTGCTATTCATTTCGCTCCCAGCTCACCCATCCGCTTACACCCAAAGCGACAGAGAAGATGTATGTAAATTTTTCTCATATTCGTTTAGTTAATGAATATTTTTTCAACTCTGGCAAGGGACAGATCCCAGGGAAGCCCGTCACGGTCCCGATCATTACTCATCGGGCACAACGTCGATCGTCGATTGATTGGCACGACTAATGGACTGGGCACCATTAGTGTGTGTCATACTGGGGCGAGAGGATTTAGAACCGAAGGTGCAAACATACGATTAGTACTTTCATGTTCGACTATCCCTGGCGTGGAAGAGTCGTTGTCTTTAAAGGAATGAACTCTTATGGTATTCTCAAACATTTATCTTAATCATTTCCACGTGAAGCTATCTAAACGGATATTAATAAAAATGTTTATAGTTTTTACCAGCAGATGGGCAAATCAAAATAATTAATAGAACCCGATCTGTTGGTAGAGGACGATAAATTGCTGGATGATTTTATTCTTAGCCATAAAACGGGCTCCTATCATCTGACTTGCTGATGATGGCCACAAACAATTCCTCCAAGCAGTTACAATCTTGCCCCGCTCAAGTCATTGTAAAACGCTACAAACACTCGTAAAACCAATGCTTCGTGGTTTGGTCCCGTATTATTCATGGTTGGATTCAAATGAAAACGAAAGCGCATCTTCACTTTCCATTTCTCATGGCTCTTTTTCTTTTGTTCTCATTCTAGGTAATAAACTCGGCAGGAAACAGGTCCATACTATGCTGATTCATGTTGAGTCTTTCCCTGGCATAAATCGCGCGCAGACATTGGACTGGTATGGAAAACTTAGTATCTAATTTTACATCCATTCGTCGACCACTTACAGCAACAGCTTTTAAAGTGAGTTAAAAATTAAAGTTCCACACACATAAATTCCAAGGTCGTTGAGTTTATTCTCCCCATCCTCCCCCTTAGGGAGGGGTAAAGGAAAATGTTCATCGCACTTTAATGACCGTCAGGAAAAGGAAAAACAAAGGCTAACCAAACCCCAGACGAAACGGAACGTCGATCGTAAATCAATCAATGCGCAGCACGGGAATGATTTGGAAACGGCGTGCGTTTAACAGACTCGTGGATGGCAGAACACGTAACAAATTAATGGAAAATAATGCCCCGGAGATGGGCGCTAGAATATAGAATGCAGGAGGCGTTAGCAGTTTGTTCTTTTACCCAACCCCCGGATGGCTTCTTCGGAGGGTTTCGAAATCGAAAGTTGTTTACTTTTCTTTCTGATAGTCAGATAAATTGATTCTCGAGTTAGCTTCCAATCGGTTGGATAAAACTCTTCGTCGCAGCGGGTGTTTCCCAAAATGAATCTTCCAAACGCCACCCTGTGGGGGTCAATGACACTGAGATGGGTAGAGGTGAAATGATAAATAATAGGTTACAGTTACGTGGCTCCCAAGTCAGTAGTATGCTTGTGAAAAGGTGTTTTTTAGAAGATAAAATAGGGTATGCTGGAAGAATTTATATCAGAAGGAATGTTTTTAAACTTACTTGTTTTAAGCTGGTAGTTAATGTAGAGACCTTCGAATTACTTTCCGAACAAACCGACCCACCCTGCAAAACCTTAGTTCGAACGGAAGATGAAAGCGTTTAAGTGCTATCGGAAAAGCCATCAACAGCGTGTAATAATCTCCAGTAGAATTCCACTGTACGATCGCATGCCGCCACATTTTTCAACCCGGTTCAAGGTTGAACGTGTGATTATAGCACATTACCGAGGGGCTTACTCATAATTTGTTTTCTTCTGGATTTTCTAACCTACCGACTTTCCCCTTTTTCTCCCCAACCTTTCTTCCTGTCCCTCCGGGACGTTGATCATTTCGGTTGCTTTCCATTTTCTTTCCCCCCTAACGGCAGACGGATGGAAAGAAGCCAAATGGGCGAATGCGATTCGCGGTGAAAGATGTTTAGACCCTTCGAGGTGGGAGCATTGGTAGGGAGGGGCCATTCAGGGGGCTGGAAAGCACTTCCCATTTCTCATTTGACTCGGTTTATTTTCCACTCAGCGACCGGCGTGCGAAGGGAAGAAAAATCCTCAATCCCTGGTCCACTTCTTGATACATCTGTGTGATGGTGGTACATTTATTCGTGGTTGCGCCAGGTCAGTTCCTGCCCACAAAGAAAGAATGGAGCCAATCCAGCGCCATTCTGTTCGTGGATGGAGCGAAGTAAACCCCCAAATTTACGATTTGATGAAACAAAATACTTTCAACCAAAGAATCTACCAACTTGAAAACTCTTCACTCCGGCTTGTCGAGGTGAAGTTTAATTGCCGCTGACAAATTATCAACCATTAGGTAGTTCTGGACTTCGATCCCGACCAAAACCCCATTGGGGCTTTTGCGTTCGCTGTGAAGAAGAAGTGGAGGTGATCTTGTAAGTCTGCCGTGTGTTGACGTAGACTTTATCTTGAAACTCCTGCTCCATCGGTTGTTGTTTCAGCTCATCCCCAGAGGGTATGAATTCCTTTGGAAGAAGGTGGGTGTTATGTGGCGGCAAATGCCAGCCGTCGAATCAGTGGAACCCGGACGGGAGATATATCTTAATCAGAACGCCACAGATCGATTTCACACTCGCCCCAATCGTTGGCTATTATTTTATTAACTCTCACTTTTCAACATGGCGTTTCAGGCGAGTTCTGACCATGTCTTACCTTTCCCTCACTTTTTCTCTTTTCCACTGTAACTCGATAAGTGCTTTCGTGAAGATGGTTTGAAGATAGGAACTACATGTTACTAGAGGGTTTGGGTGCATCTTCTGCCTTTTGATGTTAAGATGGAGCTTTCGATTGCCTTCGATGAAGGCTGTTTCCCTGAAGGATACCCTGGGTGCTTTGTAACCCTGTTGTAATTTTTCTGACTAGAGAATTCTTGAGATCCCAGCTCTTCATCTCGCTGAGAGATTCGTTAACACGAATTTGGTACGCCTTTAGGTGCCATCTACTTTAACTTGCCAAGCTTGGGAAAGCGTGAAGGAGTTTTGTGTTGTGCACGGCACGCGCGCCCACCAGGTTCAAAGCCCTCCGAGGCGAGGCGGAAGTCGGACGACCTTCAGCTTGCCTTTCCCCCCTATTTCCAGGCGGAAAACCATGTTCCCCATCCCTGGCGCGTGCGTTTTAGAATGCCTGCGACTTGCACTTTCCACAGCGCTCCAGGTTGAACCTGCAACGGCTCACTTTCGCCTCCGTTGCGTTCTCTTTGCCGACAGCCTTCCCCCACCGACTAGTAGCGTCGTTCGCAGCGTTCATTGACCGCCAGCGCGGACAAGAGTTTTCTCTTTTGCGCACCGATCCATTGCGCCAAAGCAAACAGGTCCCGGGGGCCCGGGCTAACGTCACGTCGCGCTAGAGAAAAAAGGGTGGCAGTGGGCTTCGAGTGCTTCGCACCATAGCCCCGCACCATTTTCCGCACCACCTGCCCCCACCTCGGAGCAGTTGTTTATCCGCCCGGTGCGCGGACCTACTCACCGAGATTCCACGTCCGATGACCACCACATTACTGGCGGCCATTGGAAAGATCGTGTCGGTGCCGGAGAGAAGTGACAGAACCGGGACACGGGACCGTTGCCAGTGGACTCGTCGTACCACTCGTACCGCCGCCGGCTCCCCTTTCCTCGCTGGCGTCCTGGCAGCTTGTCGAGTCATGCCAAGTCAAGTGGTTGCGCTCGTCTTTCCATCGAACCCTTGGGAGTACTTAGCCCGAAGTAGGAGGGGAGCCTGATTTTGTGACGGCCGGCCGGACGGGGCTCGAAAAGAAAGTGAGCGTGAAGCGTGCCCCAAAGAGAGTCGTCGAGTTGTTCCGATGTCCGACCTCATCGAACCTAGCTCGAGCCACACTAATGGGCAAACATAATCCAACGTGTCAAAAGCGACTCCCTCGCGGTCGCTCCACCTTTAGTACTCTCCGGGGGGAACGAACAATTTGTTCACTGTGTAGGAAAGATGGAAACACTTGTTAGCGGGGCTCATTTTCCCCCCGAAACAGTTTCCCGTTTAGGAACCGTTGAATATTTTCCTCCCTGGGGACGCTTTTGTGCAGAATTTTCACGCCCATTCTCACAAACGTCAGTGACCGGGGGAAGGAGAGGGAGGGGGGAAGGGACTTTTACCCCATCTTTTTCCAACCTTATCACCAACCGGGCATCATAATCTTCATCATGCTCACCAGCAGCGTCAGCATCATTATCGACGTTGATGGAGCGTACCACATGGCATTGAAATTCAATCTCCCAAACCGAAACCAAAACCTCCTCCTCCTCCTGCCACCAGTTTCCTCACCGTCGGGGGAGCCCTCTATCGTAAATCGCTCAAACGAACACGCGCCGCGCACTAATTGCGCACCGGTTTATCGACGCTTTCTTCGCCCAACAACTTTCTCGGCGTCGCCAGCGTCCCTCTCGGGGCCGATCGACAGCACCAGCACCAGCAGCAACTTCTTCTCGCACTTCTCCATTTTCCGCCTCTGGTCTTTTTTTTTTTCTTCTGTTGTTGTCGGTATCTTCCCGCCTCGTACACGCCGGCTTTTCGGAGCGCATCGATAATATATGTGAAACTTTTCACGGGACCTAATTAAATTAGCGCAGCCTCGCGGTGGGCCCCACCCAATTACCAATTGAAACCGAACGAACCGTGGGGCTGAGCGGGTTTCGGGGATGAAACGACGGGACGATCATAAGATACAAAACAAACGGAGATGGTGGAAAAATTGTAAGCGTTTCGGGTGAAAATGTTACCACCATTCGATGTCGTTGTCGGTGGAGTCAAAAAAGCGTTGCGAAGTGAGAGTTGTGCACCTTTTGCTTTAATTTATACCTTTTCCTTCGCTTCCGTTTGGCTTTGGTTTGGAAAAGCCCAAAAAAAATCCCGCAAACCTGGTAGAGAAAACTGTTTCTATAAATAAAAGATTCACACCTCAGCCTGCACAAGCGGTGACAATTTGCTGGTTTGTGTCTCTATTTTACCCTGGCGTGTACTCGATTGTGGTGAACATGTTCGGCATGGCTTGCGCGCCTTGTAAAACATTCAAACATGAGTGCTTGCAAATCGAAAGATCACCGTGCGAAGTTTAATCGTGTGAAAGTGTGAACCTTTCGACGTGATGACAAGAATAACGATTTTAGTCGGGAAAGATGGCGGAAGATTGTCCGGATAAGCACCGGTTAATCAGTTATTCTACGACTTTTTGGGGTTTTTGTTTCTTGTTACGGCGTCTACTTCCCCGAGTGTGTTTATTTTCCACTAAAGTTGCTCAATTGGGGAAAATCATTTTTTTACTGTTTTCGTTTCGTACTTCCCATTTTCACAGTTTGCAAAAACCTTACGGATTTTCCAGCCACCAATTAATGCATTCCTTTCCAGTGATAACGTTCCTCGAGGGATAATAATTTTCCGTCAACACTGTTGCCACTAATTTCGCCGTGTTTCCAGTGGCGAGCGTCACCTTCACAGCGATCCTCCCGTTGGAAGGAATCCATGTAGGTGAATCGGACAAGTGCGAAGCGAAATGAAAAACCAACAAAGTCCAATGGCGGATGGTGGGCCAGTTTTCTAGCCGGCAGCCCGGATCGTTCATGCGATGAAACTAGGTGAACCAGATAGGCGTAGTGCTTCCGAGTGCTGATTGTCGTGCCGCTACCGCAATCCCTTTCCCCCGACCCATCTCGTCTGCTCCTTCCCTTTATCGTTCGTTGAAGTTTCCTTCCTTCGACTAGCTCCAACGGGCCCGCCTTAGGTTCGGTTTTTCCTTCCGGAACTCAATCAGCAGCATCAGCGTTTGCCTCCGACGTTCGAACGACCCGCCAGCGTCCGATGTGCAGTGCGTGTGTTTGTGTGTGATTGGAGAAAAAACGCGCTTCGATGAGGAATGATGATGAGGTTTTAATCATTTTTATTGATACGGATTAAGTGCATTTTTTGCGTAACATTGGTAAGAGCAGCGTTGATATTTCCTCAGTGTTTTATTGTACTCATCGCTGATTGAAACTGGTTTTCGTGATCACACAAAAAGCATTCATAGTGCTGAGGTTGTAGCCCAAAATGGCATCATTCGATTACTTCTTGTTTCAAGTGGCGTAAAAAAAAGATGGAAAGAAAGATAAGCTGAATAAGGCTACCGAGCGTAATATCGAACCATATAAGCTTGACACATTTTCCAAAAAAGGGATACCATAATTCATTTAAATTATCGAACAGAAAACTCATTACTTAAGTTCGATGATGACGGAAAAGTATGAAATATTAGCCAATTATGGAATGTCGTGATAGTTGCTTCAAATTAAAAACAAACGGGGCGTTAAAAAATATGTGACCATTTGTATATCCGTTCAAACAATGAACCGGTGAAGAACTTGTGTTGACATAGATAGAGAAGAGTGTTTAGACCATCAGCCATGCATCATAACAGTAGCGGACAGTAAGCCACTAAAACGAAGGTATTATCGGGTGTTTATCTTTACTGCAAGTCACCTTTACTGCAGTGGAACCCATAAAGTTGTTCAAACACACACCATGCTAGCTTGCCCTTTGTTTCATGCCCGCCCAACAGTGCACTTTTCCCGGCCCGGGAGAATGGCTTATCGGAGAATGAAAGTGAAATTACACCACACTTTCGCTAGACCGCATACAATGCGGGAACGTGACATCGCGAAACGGGCGCATTTTCCAGTGATACCGTATGTTAATGACACATAGGATAGAAGCGGTAGGAGGGGAAGGAAAGAAAGCAGGGATAGTGGTACTTCACACGGTTTCCAAACAATGGTGGTCCCGGCAGGGTAGTCGGCGCATCACCGGTTCGTCGTCTCCGGTCGCATCGACGTCCTTTCGGTGGCGGTTCGGGTTGGGTTCATTAACCAGCGCGGGTTTTATCACCAGCCCGAAACCGACGAGCAACATTTTAAGTATGTTCATCGCATTTATGCTTTCCCAACACAGCGTGTCGGCGTGCGCAGTGTGTTCCACTTTTATGCAACACATTTAAGGGACACAAATTGATTACCTCCCGCTGGGGAGGTCGCGCGAACGAGCGCCACCGGGAAGCCATACTCGTGTTTCACGCTGTTTTCGGGCGCAGCAGGCGTGGTGACGAAAAAAAACACACACATTGTTCGCTGTCATCGTACCGTATCGATTTAATTTGACGGTTGCGTATCACGTTTCACGGGTTCGAGGCAGGGTTAAATTTGATTCATACGCTTTCGTTTCGCCAACTCGCGACGGCACGACGTCTCTGTTTACGCAAATATTGTCACTGGTAGCATATCTGTGTTTGACGTCGCATTTTTAATTTGCACACACGGACGACGATTGTTGTGCTCAAATGACATTGTGTCATCCGGTGGGTGAATCACGACGCATCGGTTATATCACAACCAGCAGACCATGGCCCAGCGAGGAGAAGCGTGAGGGAAAGGCTGTTTTTGACTCCGATTGAAGACGAACTATTTTTGTTCAACAATGTGTCCTTCTTAGTGCGAAACGGTTTTGCATCGTCGCTTGACTGGAAAATTGCACGTACAATCTAGTGCCGTGTTGTTATGTCAAAAGAGGCAAAACCCAGTAAGAAACTACAAATCATTAGTTGGATTTTAGTTTGGTCCATCGTAATAACCTATGATACATGATACTCCTTAAAATCCAATCGAACAACACTGATTGGCATCGAGCCGATGCGGAAGTGAAGCGCCACGTTGGGAAAAATATCCATCGATAGTTTGTTTTAGAAAGTTTCGAGAAAGAAGTGTTCACAGCGTGAATAGCTGTTGGTTACGAAAACCGTCGGAAACATCCAACTGAGTCCTGCTCCAGTTTCGATCGCTTCGGTTGCGTCCCTTCCAACATGCCGCTTCCGGCTTTCCGTAACTCTCAGCTACCAAAACAAAACCAAAAAATCCACATATAAAGACATTGCCCACGGCGAAACGAAAACTAACTGAATTAGCTCGCCGTGTGATCGGTGAAACCTTGAAATCGCCCGTCCCGCGGGGCCGATGATCTCCGGGCGGGATCGCATGCGGGAAATTCCAAAACCGGTGGCCACATCGTCGCCGGACATCGGAATGCCGCGTCCCGGGGGTTTGCTCCCCAATTTTCCTCCGCGCAGCAGCAGCAGCAGCGTCTGGACGTGGAAGGGAACCAGTTCGGCCGGTTGCAGCACGGCGAGGAAAGTTGTGTGTCCCTGAATTTACTATCACTTTTTTTAACCGTTTTTTTTTGCCGGCCCGAGCGAAGCCGTTTTCGGGCTGGGAGTGATGGATCAGTCGACCGTGCGTCAAAAATATGCGCCCCTCGGTATTGGCCCCAAAAGTTCCCAAAACGGAAGCCCGCACGTGCAAGACTAATGAACTGCGCCAGGAAAAGAAACGCGCCACGATAGGGGAAATCCTTCGGGAACCGGGGAAACCTTCATTTATCATACGGAGTGAGGCACTTGAAGTTGAACTACATTCGCATTCGGCTCGACTGAAGGCAATACGGAATAATTTAAACATGTGGGTGGTTTCGGGGGAACACGTGCCCTTGGACAGCTTAATCGAATCCAAAGGTTGAGCGGATCGTATATAAACATAGTGGATTGATTAAATGCAAATGTAAAATAAATATGCTGCTCTCATTTCCTAGGTCAAAGAAAGCTTAGTGTACAAATTGAGCGCTTTGCGTCCACATAATGAAAAAGGTTGTTCCAGCTTCCATGGTTTCGATGATTTTGAAGTCAAGCGCATTCAAACGTGATCGCCTTGAAACAGGGGAATTTGTTTCACAATTCAGCCTACCCCCGGGATGGTTGAGGCAATCGAGCTGCATAAAATCGTTAAGGTTTTTCGCATCAAAACCGATCATTGTTTTCCTTGTGAGGGGGTTTTGCCTCCTTTTCAGGTGTTCGTTTTCTTTTATCACTTCTTTTCCTTGCGTTTTGCTTTCTTCATCCAAAATTTCACTGATAGTACCAATTGTCCGCACAGTTTCACCTCCGATGGATCGAACCCGTCGGCCCGAAAAAAGGAAAAGTTAATTTTATTTCGGTACCGATCGGTCGAACCGATGCGTCGAAGTCAATGAACGATAGATTTCAATGCCGAGCGACAGGCGAGGAGGCGCACCTCCAAATAATAGCACGTGGAAAACATAGCAAAAACAACCGTTAAAAGAAAGACGACAGCGGTGCGCGCCCGTGCAAACGAGCCACATTAACTTTCATCTTCCTTTATTTTTCCTAAACAACCGCCACATCTACTCGACATTAACGGGCGCGTTGCCGAAAACTGAAAGTGAAATTTCTTTCTCCTCCCCTCGGGTATGGACAATTTTTACCCGGCGGGTGCTCTGTTCGGGGAAAAAAAGGGGCGGATGAACCTTAGTTTTCCTACCAGCTGTTGAGGAAAGTGTTTGCCGGAGGAGGCAGCTAACGTTTGCGATGCTTCTGTTACGGTTGGGAAATGAAGTACATAATTTGGCGGAAAAAACGCCGAAAGAGTGCGCCTAATCACGCGCAGTGTCGAAGAAAACAGTAGCATCGTAGTTTGCATCATAAAATCCATCACGTACGCTGCACGGCCAACAGCAATAATTTTAGTTTCCAACGATCAACTGTTGAGGGTTTCCGTTAATGGAGTAGAAAGACTAGACAAGAAAACTATTTTTTGCACCAGTAAACCCGTGGGGTATGGTACAAATTATGTATGATTTATTCATTGAGGTGTTCCTATAAAATGTAAAAAAATTTACACAAAACTGTTACGGATAAATTATCAAAATTTCACAAAATGGAAAAATATGCAGGAAAAACCAATACAACATAAACTTGCCTAGATTATGTAAACCATGCTCATTGAAGAAGCTCTCAAAAAACACGTTTTCGTTTGGTGCTCTTCAAAAGAGGCGGAGAAAGTACAAACCCTTCGGTCGAGTCTTACACATTCTTTGTTGTTCCTTTCGTGCTGATGCTGTAAAGCTTTTACGTTATCTAAGATAATTCGGTAGAGACGGTAGTTTGGCCGTATGCTACAGACCAAAATGCAATCATTGATTATTGATGTAACTGTAAATGCCATCTCCTTTTCGGTAATGAAGCAAACTGAACATTACATGACGTGGCCTTTTTTTTGTCTGCCTTAATTCGAACCTCGCCTGCTACGATGGGCTACTGCACGGCGATAGGACGAGTTTGGCGAGGTTTAACATCCAAACGAGCCACAACTCCTGCCGCCCTGCAATTGTCTTTCCTTCTGTTTCACCAATCCTTCGCCACCGATTTAATTACAAACATTAATTCTTTCGAAAACTTTCGCTCGCAAGCAGCGCCCGATCCGGAAACGTCAATCATACGCCCGACGGAAGGCCGGAAACGATCGGAAAAGAAGCAGTCATATAACGTTGATCCGTTCGAATTCATCCTAGATCTGTTCTGTGTGCGAGTCTTTCTGCCACATCTCCGGGCAACGTTGACGAAGATGGTTCGGAAGTGGTTACTTGTCCGGAGGCGGAGTCCCGTCGTTGAGCAAACAAAATTAGAAATAATTGATTACACCCTTACCAGCGGTACGCATGTCTCATACGCTGCTCTCGTAAATTCCTCCGTATCCAATCGCCATTAGGAGTTCTTTTCTTAGACAGCGTTTTTTTTTCGCCCAACTTCTTTCGGTCGTTATGCATTCGTGTCACAACATTGTATTGTTATGGGAAAGGTTCGTTGTTTGCCTCCGAGTTAAGTCTTTCGTTGAACGGAGAGCGGACAGACTGTAAGAATGTAACTCTCAAGCGGCCAGACCTTTGATTTCCGTCTCGCGTTCTATGTCGTTTCAAGTGAGAAAAATTCCACCGAAAACCACTTCGTGTAAAGTGTGATAAATAGCGTAAAGTTCGTAAAGTACTTGCAGCCTTCTAGGAACGGAAAATGGGTCGAATGGGAATCAACCAAGTATTTTCTCCCGATAGCACCGATCACTATGAACGCATCAATGATTATTGTCACTCATATTTTTTCTGTTAGTTTCTTCTCCCTTTGCAGGTAAGCACATGAATCTGATCGGGAAAAGAGAAAGCATAATCGAGACGATGGATCTATTGGAGTGTCTTTAGTTTCGAGAGGTACTTGTAATAGCATTATTATCGGTATGGAACGACAGTATTTAAGGATAACGTTTGATAAATTTGTGGAACTCGTTGAAGCGTCGAAGCATCAACCAGAACGAGGGGAAAGAGTGGTGAAATGCCTGTTAATTATCTTCAGCGTCACAAATGCTGCAGCAAACTTCATGAAAAACGCACATACTTACAGCGATGAATTAAGTTCATAATATTAAGCTATTTAGCCACACACCGGACTTCCATCCGAAGCCAACCCGTCTCGAACGTTGGCTTCCCCGTCGGAGCACCCATTAACTAATTGCCATTTTCTCTCCGAAAGGCGGTGAAAAGCGTTGGTAAAGTCGCACCCTCGTAACACCACCGTTTCCTACCGGGCTGTTAACGGGCAAACCGTAACGGGATGCTCAGTGAAGCAGCTTCCATTAGAGCAGAAACATTGTGCACTTTCTAATGGTTTTTTTGGGTTTTGGGCAAACGTGGGCCCAACGTTTGGTGCTAAATTAAACGATCCCTCTCCCGGTCGACGCAACGAGCGTGCGAAAAACGCAACCCCCAGAATCCACGATCTGATGCTTAACGATCGTGACGCACGCAAGTGCAAAGGGCGGAGTTTGTTTTAAACTTTTCCGATTTGCGAAAAATCTCCCAGCAAATCTGCCGTTTTCCCTGGGTGAGAAATCGGTGGAAATTGAACAACCGTTCAGATGTGAAAAGCATTTCGTTCGGTTTTTTTTCTGCGTACATCCTTCCGGAACACTTTCGATACACTTATCTCGCGTTCGATTTATTTTTATCTCTACCATCGGTTTTTGCTACTTCAGCGACCGTTGCTTATCGTTGGCGCCTTTAACGTTGTCGGTTAATGATGGAAAGGTCAATAAAAATTGAAAGTTTTCCATGCGGAGTGTTGGGAAAATAGTTTAGTGCCAACTTTCTTCTTTGCCTATATTCTCTTTGAATCTCTTTGGTTGGTTTCCTACGGTGGTTTGCGGTTTTCCGTGTTTGATTTATACTAGCGCTAGTAACACGAAAATGCAGTCACGTTGCACCGGTCGATTGAAAAAAAAATCTTGTTAAAAATATTCCTCATAAGGGATGCTTGAGTCATGCTCTATTCATATGGGATATTTTATGCAGAGATTGATTTGGACTTTAATTAATGTGAGTTTGGCTACAATAATGCAGATAAACATAGTTTTACTGGTTTTGAAAAAGTACTTTATTGGATGTGTTGTTTAATTTCATTTAACATACTTCATTAAACTTTAATCTAAATCATGAAAATAATATTATTCTATGAAGCAGAACACAAACATTTCCTTAGATAAAACTTAAACTACAAAATAAAAAAGGGATGTTCAGTAAATGAACTTTAAATAAATATCAAACCATTAGAAGAAGCAATCTACCTGCAAATAGTAGTGCCTGCCTGTGTGCATCAAGGTCTTCAAGATGTAGGCTCAAAAATGATTAAAAATATGGCATTGGGGCAGGAATTCAAAGAACCCCACCAAAAGGTTGAGAAAGAGGCGGGTTTTCATCTCTCCAGATTAATGTCTATGAATGGTAGCACGAGCGGCACATTTATGAAGATTTAAAAGGTAAAGCGTGCAGCTCAGATGAGTTTTATAGTCATCAACGCCACCATTTGTCTTCGGAGGATGACCTAATTGTCGCACTTTATCATGTTTATGATTACATTTTGCCCGTGATTTCGTGTTGGGTGTAGTGAAATGTTTTTGGTTAATGATACCGATCACTTTTCAACAGAAAAAAGGTAGCTTTTAGTTTGGGTAACTATTTGAAAAGTGGTATAAATATTTTCGATGTCACTAATATTAAGCAGAATGAGCTTAAATTGTGACACAAAAGTAATTTACCTTAATGGCACATTTTTCTCTCCATTCGAAATGTATCCTTCCGTGTGACGACACTCTGTTCCGTTGCATCTCTTCACTCTCGCTACCACCATTAATCGTTGAAGGGAGCATCGAACCATTCGCCAGCTCAAGTTCGATTAGAAACGAACAGGTTCCGTCCGATTCCGATGGCTAACGGATCCGGTCTCCCTCCCAGCCCCTCCTCCATAGAGATGGCCGGAATCGATCGAGAGTGGCGTACAAGAAACGAAAATCTCGTCTCCTCCGTCCACTCAAACGCCCGGCGGCGTTGAACGTTTCCCCCGATCGGGCAGGCCGCTCACGTCGCTGCACTAAGCGCGCCCGTTGTTTACAATTTCACCTTCCAAATGATGTTTTGACGAGGCGCCCGATTCGAGCCTTTCCTTCCGAATGCGCCCGTCGTCAACCTCCTTGTGTTTTCTTGCATTTTTTTTGCCTTTGCTTGCCTCGCTTTGTCTCTCGCTGTCATCGAAACGGAATGCAAACAAGAAGGAGACAAATATAAACGAAACGCAAATAGTCCCTGCTAAACACCCCATCTGGGATGGGTTTTTGGGGAGGGGGAGAGATGAAATGCGCCCGAGGAATAAAAAGGCCACCTTTCGAGTCCCATTATCAGTGGGTCAAGTTTTCGTTCGGAAACAGGTTTTTCAGCGCTGTCCCAGAGGAATCACGCCGGCATGGGACGGGGGACCGCTGGTATGTCCAAGCCCGGGAAGCACTCCTGAACTAAACCGTGTACGCGCGCGCGCAAGGAAAAGGTAAAGCGCGGGTTGATGGGTGCCCATTTGTTGCTTTTTTGCTTTTGGGAAGATTTGAAACGTGCTCGAGTACATTACGCTGAATATGTCGCTGGATGCTTCAAGTGCAGACAGCCGTGTGACATATGGTCGAGCGCACTTTAAATTCCATCCGCGAGCCATTTCACTGAAACCGACGAGGGTGCAACGAGCCGTAAGGGATGATCGTGTGACCATTTGTCTTTCGTGGTCGCTTCTCTCGTCCGAAGAGTGATTGAAATGAAAGTGTGACTAAAACCTCCTTCTCATAGCTGCTCGCATTCAACGAGCCTTGCTTAGATTATTATTTTGTGTTTTTAATATGCTCCTTTCTCGTCAACATTTAGTTGAGCCCATTTCCGAAATGTGCCGCTTCAAGCTTTAGTGCATCATTCTATTTTAAACACTGACAGCATCTATTTGTCATTGGCCGCTCGAGGTGCTGCATGGAGAAATGCAGCATCTTTCTCGTTTTCGGGGGCGCTGCTTAATGGCACAACCTAAACATTACACCACATTTTTGGTTATGCTTTCAAATGCTCCTAACCACGGGAGAAATTTGATTGATACACACCCAAACACATTAAGGCTAGCGGTCGACGTTGCATACGAAGAAAGGACGGCTCCCAAAGCGTAAGATCGGGATGAATGAACACAATTCTGGCAGGGGTACCCTTTTTCCGTTCTAGTTATTAAACAGTAAAAAAGGAAAAACAGAGAACCCGCGCCTTGTCTCATTGACCGCCAAGAAAAAAAGAAAAGCTCCCTTAAATGGCCCTAATCAGTACCGGTATTGATCGAAATGTGTTGGCAACACAAAGCGGTGCCCGCAAAAGGATTAAACCGACCGATCATCGGTGGTTTGATCAACCGTGGAATCGACCGTAAACGAATTCATCCTGCCCAGGCGAATGTTTTCGGAGTAGAGAGAGTGGAACAAAAAAAATACGGCTGCCATCAAAAGGACTTCCCCCAGACAGTGTGGATGTGGTTAGGACAGAAACAGAATTGCTTTTAATATATTTTTAATTACAAACAGGGGAAAAAAAATCACTCACTTAAACGAATGGCGGTTTGAATAACGAAGAAGGGTTAGGAAACAAAATCCCCTTTTCAGGAAGGGTTTCGAAAACTTTGAACCGTGCGGGAACGTGCACAAATTGATTTAAATTCCTTTCTCCAGCGATCAGCTGAACGCGAAGAAAGAACGAACGGGCGAGTGGGAGAGAGAGAAACGTGAACCGACACGCTCAACGACTCGTCCCACAAATCGTCCTGCTCGAGCGAAGCGAACGAACTTGAGGTTCGTCGCCTGCTGGACGTATGCCGCGCGTTGAAGTCTTTTGTATCCTTTCGGCACGGAACCGCCCAACCGAGCTGAGCTTCCTCAAGTCGGTGTAGGGAATCGATGCGCAGCGTCACGGGGCAAGGTGTATCGATCTCGGCATGACGCGGGTGTGCACACAATAAATCAATCACCGTCATCGACGGGAATCCTCGCGCGCCCAAACGCGACTTCAAGAAGCGACGGTTAATGGTGTGTTGATCGATTCCCGGCGGGTGGCTTCGTGAGCCGGTGTTGCCCTTGGCCCACCTGCCACGACGATCCTTCCTACGACGAGCTACGAGAACATTTGTTGATGAGTAGTGTGAGAAATCTATCCCTTTCGGAGACCGATTAGATGCTCCCTGGGAGGGTAAAAGGACTACGGTCCGATCAGAAGTCTGCTTCATATCGACGCCTCGGTCGGTAAATAAGTATCATACTAAGTAAACCAACTGTTTACTAGACTTTCTCCCCGTTCCAGCGCTAACATGATCGCATCATCGTGGTACAATTTCACTTTCTTTGCTAAATGTTTGTGACGAGCGGGACAACCTGGCTCCCTGCCGGGGAATGGGTTGTTTATTGGCATTCCATAGCCACCAGACCGATCGTGGCAACAATTGTGGAAATGCACGGAAAGTTCGGCCGGGTTGGTCGGGTTTTTGCAAACAACATTCACTTCGCGCTGTTTGTCACTCGGAAATCCGGAAAATAAATAAACCAAAGGCATAAAATATCGCCGGCACGATCGGAATTCCGTTCGGCATTCAAACAGAACGATCTTCTGGTCGCAGCGTAAGTCCAGCATCCCGGCTATCTTTTACAACCCTGATTCCATACGGTCGAGCAAAGGCTTTTGGCGAAACACACTGTTTTTGTATCGGTTAAAAATACAGAAAACTTTCTTTTTCAGTAAATTGCTATCATAAAGAACCGCAGTTTATCGAACGTTCGAAAAAAAGTAAAACTTAAATACAATATTTATCGAAGCGATACTTATGACAGCCGCTGATATGTTTTTCTTTGCCGATTCGCACTCTGGGCAAGTTTAAGTGTAACGTAAATAAAGGTATCATTATTTTCGCATTACTACGACGTTGTTCTCTCGCCTCCCTGCATTGCCTTAAATGGTATCGGGGAACGGAAACATGAGCCCAAGCAGGGCCGATACAAGCGCATGCTTTCCATTAAGCTTCATCGCATGTCATTAGTTCTTATCAAGTCCAGAGGGATTTAACACAAGAACTGCACACCCGAAAATCGAACCAACAAAAGCGCTAAGAAAATGTGAAAGAAAAACCAAACCCGCTCGGTTCAATCCCAACTGGAGCGAAATCCCGGAAATGCATTGGTTTCACTTTTCAATACCTGCAAAAGGTCCATGGTTTTCGGCGGTGGAATTGAAAAAGCATAAAACTAAAACCAAAGGGGAAAGTATCTCACAGGAGGTCGGAACGGGAAGCAACGAGGGGTAGCAAAAGGAGCGCATGGTGGGCGCAGAAAAATCCGATACCGAAATCACCTTCCCGCTGCGCCATCGGCCGCTGCAGCGGTTCCAAAAATCAACAATCATCATTAGCCGCTGCTGCAAACGGCCTCAAAACGTGTGCGCAAGGGCTGGCCGGAGATCCGATGGGCGGCCTTTTTATTTTCCCTTATTTTCCCCATTGTCCATCCCCCACGCCCGCGGGGGGTAAAAGAACCGGCGGAAGGGACGTGCGACGAGAGATGCGGTGGTCTTGCGCTCGGTTGCGTGGAAACGCACGTGAATAAAAACAAACCCGAAAAACGGACAGACACAAGCGACGAACCCCTCCGCTACAACGTCGCTAAACGTCGATAATTAAATGACAGCTTTAATTTTTCGCTGCCTTCACTTCCGCCCGGCGTTCGGAACGGCGGTCGGGCGATCGGGCTGTACTGTCCAGCTGCAGATCGGGATAAATTAATACTGACAAATAACCACTGCCCAGCGCTTTGTGCGGCAATGCGATGGGAAAGGGTTCCGCGAGCTGTGGCTCGTTTTCGATTTCGGCCCGTTCGTTTTCAGTGCTGGTTTTTATCATATTTGCTTCAATTTACTTTGCCGATCGGCAAGAAATATCACACCTTTTGACGTGAGCGGAGGATTCACAAGTTGTCGGCAAACGCACAATCCAATTAAAAAATACAACGGAAAGTAGGTAACATATTTCAAATATGTTCCTACTAATATAAAATTCCAAACAATTCTAAATGCATTTCTTTACGAACCTCACTCACCTTCAATAGACACCGAATCTGATAAGCTTAATATGATCAGTTTGTTTCAATTATTAATTGGAAAATTACTCTCCAACCAGCTAAGGAAGGAACAGGTCCGCCAGAAACGCGACGAAAGGGTTCGTCGCCTCTATTATTATCACGCTCCGGCGTCTCCGCTGTACAAAATGAAACTGCAATCGTTCCCCGATCAAAATTTTACAATTTAATAGCATGTGATGATAAGAAAGATAAAATTAAAAAAAAAGATCAGGACAACTAAAGTTAAAATAACAATAATTACAGCCAACCCGAGCGCCGAAAAGTCGATTGAGTTACTCGGGCGCCCCGGGAACCCGGGGCCGGGCCTTCTTCTGGGGCCCCGGTGCGTAATGATCGGCGGTGAAATAATTATCTTTAACCGGCGCCCGCTTTCATCTTGCCTCGCGCGCGCGCTCTGTGACCCACATTCGCCGACTGGGGCAGCGTTAACTCCCGTTGATAGCTATTTTCCTTCTTTTAATATTTTATATTTTATTCCATCACGTTGGTTTTTTTCTGTTGCTATTTCGGCGAAGGCTCAGCCCTGCACGGTCGAGCAACGAAACCTAAGGGCACAAGTGGCGGCTCGATCGATGTTGATCGAATGCATCGGAAGAAGAAAAAAAAAGGCTCCCTGGGGGAAAGTGATATCGAGGCGGAGGTCAAGAAGGCAAAAGGGCGCTTAATGAAGGTTTCGTTGGAGTGTGATAAATTTCTTTTCCGGCAGACGGTGTGAGCACTATGAAACGAAACTGGGTGAAATGTTGACAGACCAAATGGTCGAGCAGTTGCTTATACTAAATTCAGTTTCCACTTGAAAGAAAAATCAATTGATTTTCAAAATAAACGTAGTTGATCGAGAGGAGAATTTTCAAAATTACCTAGCAAATTTTTGTTAAAGCCGATGGGATCTTCGAAGCTTCTCGAACTCCTTCCAAACGTATCATCATTACCACCTATTGAGCAATTTCTCCAATGGCCCACATCCGGAGATGGTTTTGTGAGCTCATCACGTTGCCACCAGCAAGGTCCTTCGCTTTCATTGTATTCATAATTCATTCCTCCAAACGACCATCTCGCCATCGCCATCTCACACAAGTGAGTCACCGGAACTGCAAACGGATCTAAGTGCTAGATTACCGATCGGATTCCGACATGGCACGGTGCGATCACGTAATGGAGTGATGAAACTCTTCTGCCCTAGTCTCATCCCTTCCAGCCCCGAACGGCGATCGAAAGTGGGTCAGCGTGCCTGCCCAGACCGCCACCGCCGCATCCGAAAAACATCGCTTCACTCGATCGATCACGCGCGAGGGGTTTTCCAACGACGCACAAACGGCCTGCGTGTGACCGCGAAGGGAGTGTCAGTCTGGTAGGGAAAAAGTGTATGAAGAAGGAGATATATGAAATACCATGGCGTAAATAAACTTTACTATTACCAGCGGCTCATCATAAAAAGGACGAGTAGCAACTCATGTGCAAACCTATTTGGTTAGTCATGCGTAGTTGTTCGCTACAAGTTGTCTGGTTGTAGGCAAAACAGAAAAAAAAACACACGAACACGCAAAACAGGGGCACCATTAAACGAAACGGAACAAATAAAACAAAAACCCCATCAATCCCGGACACACTCGCCGAAATCACCCACATCCGGCTGCGGTATCCGGCTTCGGGAAATTATGCAAGCGCAACGAAATACGCCTACCGCCCGCAAGTGTTGCCATTTACGTAGACACGACTTTTCCCGTCACCGGTGGTCGTCGGTGGCTAAAAAAAGGCAAAAAAAGGGTAGACTCACGGCATGGTTGGAGGAACCGTGAGCAAGGGAGGGGCACTGGGGGGCGAAAGTCAGCCAACTGCAGCCAAGGTCCGTGCGGGAAAAAAGAAAGTGCCCGGCCTACGTAAGCCAACCGTCGGGATTGGTTCTCGGGTTCGCTCCTGATCGATCCCGGATGCTTGCAGCTGAAGTCACTTTTGATTTTAAACCGACATACCAACATCGTGGTGATCGGCGGAGAGGGGGGCTATAAGGATGTGTCAGGATGGATGACATTGAGTGCCGAAACGGTATCGCCGTCTAGATTCGCTCACTTCCTCCCTCTCTCTCTCTCATTTAAATCCATTTCAAATTTCAACTCGCATGCTCTTTTTCACTCTCTTTGGAGCGCTTCTGTCTTTCCCTTAATTATTTACATCGATTTTTCTCACTTCACAACACACCGGGCAATCGGGCGGACTTCAAGCAGCCATCAAGCTCGAAACGTCCCTCAAACGCGAAACTTTCTCATTTGAATGATTTATCAGTGCGCAAACATCACCGTACGCTTCATCGTCGTCATCATCATCATGAGCATGATCATAGGAGGGAGTCTCGTCTATTAATAAAAAAGATCCCTCAACACTGACATAAACCTCCCCCAATCCAGTTAGCTGAACATTGGGAAGAAAAAAAAACGCAGATGGATGCAGAGAAAAAGCGCGTGGACGTCTATCGCCTTGAATTTCAAACTCGCACTCAACCCATCGCGTCTCCGTGAGCGACTTGTTCAACGCCATGAAAGCGTGGCCGAAATGGCCGACCGAATGCGCAAAAAAAAAACATTTAAAAAAAGCCCCAACTCAGTCATGCTCCCGCAGCTTCGCCCCACCGTTCGCTCCGAACTCACTCGATGAAAATGAAAGTGAGAGTCCATCTGCTGGGCGGCGCGGAATAGGAGGGCGGGGGGGGGGGGGGGGGGAGTTCGGGAAGTTCAGTGTTCGAGAAAGTTTTTCTGCCCCAAACCAGTGCCCAGCGTGTCGTGACGCTTTTTTTTCCCCAAGAGCGGGGAGCGCACGATGCGTCCGCCCGTTTTCGCTCCCTTTCCGGCGAAACGGCACGATGATCATTTCGAGTGAAGGCCACCGCGAGCCCTCGCTAAGGGTTTGCTTCCAGCTTTAACCGAAAGAGGGGAAAAGAAAGCGATGCGATCTCGCGAAGGAGCGTTGTAAAGGGGAAAAAGAAAGCGAGCAGATCAGCGCACTCGCATGAGCGGCTTCTTCGATCAAAGTGAGTGGCGCTTTGGATGATCGTCTACTTGGAGAAAGAGGAACTGAGAAAAGGAGCATTTCTTCAGGAAAATGAGTGGGGAGGGGTGGGGGGGGGGTAGGGGAGTGTATATGATCACGATCATCGCGCAGGTAGAAAGCGTGCACGTACTGCTGGCAGAGTGGGGAAAATGGAAAGCATGCAGCATCTCACACTCGGCCCCGGGCACTCATCGGCGTTCAATCTTGCAGCTTGGTTGGCTTGGCCGGCTGGTGGTCTGGACCGGTGCGGTTAGTTGGGCACTATTTTCGAAACGCGACGGTCGCACTGCGTAGCCGCATCCTCCGCCCGGTACATCGCGCACACTCCGCGAGGCGTCGAACACGTCTCCAACGGATGGTATTTTTTTTGTTTGTTGCAAACGGTTCAGGTTCGGTCCAGTTCCGGTTCGTGCTGCGGTTTTCCACCAAGCGTGGTTCGTCCAAAGGGTGCGTCAACGAGGCTTAGGGTCCTTTCGAAAATTGTTTTCGTCCATTGACCGATCCAAGGCACGAACGAGTGAAGTGAAGGTGGCTAACGCGTGTGTGCACTAAATAAAACCACAAAACCAACCGTACCCGTCAGTATCACCGATTCGTGATACGTGCTTGTGCTTTCGGAGTTAAAGTGTAAGTTTAAGATGGTCGTTTTACATATTTCAACTGAAACTAAACCATATGGAAGGTGCCTTCGCCGGAGCAGAAATTGATCGTGGTACATTTCAGCTAGCGTGCCTTTGCTACCAAACCAAACGCAAACGGTCCCGTTAAGCCCGCGTAATGCTGCAAAAATACGCCGGCAAAAATCGGCCCCGCCGGGCGATCGCCAGTGAAAACGATTCCCCCAGTGACCCATTTACTAGCGCGCCGCATCGGGAAAACCGTCTTCACGGCGAGCGGGTAGCAATTTGATTTTATTTTTATATATATGCTTAATCCAACGAACCGGTCGAAGGAAAGCCTACCTCCCAACAAGCGGCGCGAGCGCGTATGTGATGCGTATCGGGTGGGTGATCCGTTGGAAAAGCGGATTTTTCCCAAAACATACGCGCATCGCGATCGGCAACGCCACCTTGCCTCGTTGGCATCCCGTTGGAACGGCGGAAGGAGTGAGCGGAAGGGCCCGGGGTGTATGAGGAATGTCCCATTACGTTCCATTTTCCGTTTTGTTTGCTCTTTTGCGCCAGTCGTAGTGTGCACCTGCTGATGTTGCGATGACTAGGGGTTTTCCTTTTTTTTATATGTGGTGGTCGTTAAGCGGAACTAAAACGTAGTAAAAAAAACAATCACTTTGTCGATAAGAAGCGTGAAGCTGGTGGATTACCCGTTTTCTCGAACCTTTCCGGAAGTAAAACAAATCAGTGATCGTTTGGCAAAATCAACACACACACCGAAGCGGATTGGAAAGAAACGGGATAGCTCCGAACCGGGTGGAAGTGTTATTTTCGAACCGAAATTCATTGTGACCGTTTGCAAAATAGGATTGCTCTTCGAGAAATACAAAACCTCACCTCACCTTTGCCGGAACAAACAGTAGCAACGAGCAGTGAAAGTGCACCTCCTTGTTCGCTGTGTTCACACGAGCTGGTTGAAGGGTTAGCGAAGTATTAACCGTGGAAAAGGAAACCCACAATCTTGGTGCCCAATTATCGTCAATAATGATAACAAGTTTCGTGGAAAAGCATCGGGAATTTACCACAGCTTACACCAGTGTGTGCTTGTGCTTACACTTGCCGTACGCGTGTGTGTGTGTGTATGTGTGTGTGTACACGTGAACTATGAGCATTCCTGTTGTATCCATCTCGGGATGGCAAAAGCAACAGAAAAAACGAAAGAAAGCCAAACATTTTCTGCACCGTGAAAGTGACGCACTCGGATGTACGGATGCTGTTCATAATTTCATACCGATCAATCATCGTTGTAAATATTACAGACACACACGCGAAACAACGAACTCACTAAAAAACAAACAACAACAACCTGTGAAACAAGAATGCCACGGAAAAGCGGACAGAGGAAACGGTTGCCAGCCACGTGAACTATGCCGCTCTGGGATAAAATCTGGGAAATAAACCGAAAAGAAATCTGGCCACCGATCGGGCCAAATGATCGATCGATCGCAATGAGTGTGACTGTGAAAGTGAACGAACGACCGGTGGCACGGTTTTTTTTTTTTTGGTTTTTGTTTTCAAAGCGGAACCGGATCTGCTCGATCGCGATCGGGGTTGGTGTTGAACGGGTTGGAACGGTTCGACCGGACAGATGGGCGACGGAGTGGTTTGGAGAGAAAGTGGTTTTTTATGTTTGATTGGAATTACTTTTACCCAGTTTGAGTGCGAGAGTGGAATTAAATTGAGCGCAATCCATAAAATCCATTTTTGTAAATCGAAACAATAGGAAAGTTCGTTTGTAAAATAAAGCTCAACTGCTTGTAAAACATCGTTTCGAAAGATGTCCGGTGGGAACTTCTACTCAACCGGCAAGCAGTTTAAGTACAATAGCTCAATTAGCTCTTCCCAAATGGTGCCTTAATTTGACTACACCGACCAAACGAGCCGCAGACAGCACTTTACGGTCGGGTTCCAATCAACACGTTCTCACTTTGCGGCGCGAGCAAAATGAGCAGCTTCCGTGCGCAAAGCATCTTCATCATATTCAAATTCCCCCTCTCCCCCCCCGGCCCTAGCATAAACCGGGCACAGGCAGGCAAATAAAATCCGCCCCGTCATAAACAACACGGGCCACCAACTTGCCGACCCCATAATTCAGCGGCATCTGTTCCTCCTTTCTGCCTCGGGCCCAAAGCGAAGAAAAACGGTTGGCAAGCTTTAACCGGGGGGGTAAAAATGAGCCACCGGTGGCTTCTGTTCAGAACAGTTAGCGGGACCACATCGCATCGGGCTAGTTGGCCATCGTCGACGGCCGATCGTTGCGCAGTTGTTGTTGGCCTCCCGTTGGTTTATTTTTTGTTTTTCATGCTGCTCGTCTGCCGGCGCAACGTGCGCGAAAAACGGCCCGAAGTTCTTTGGCTAGCCAAATTACACCGGTTACATTACGTAATTTGTCATATTTTAAAGCGTCCTGCGGTTCACCGTGGTGATTTACCGTTTTTATTTCTTCAGCGACGTGCCAGATCATGGCGTGAACCATTAATTTTGCTCGTGTTTTGGCACGTTGGAAGCAAACTGGCCCAAGTCATTCACCAAATGAAGACTTTAAATCCATTCCATCGCGTAAAGTTTTGGTGATGAAAATTGATTAAAATTTGCAGCTGTGTGACCGAGAGCTATGGGGGGAAATTAGAGCAATCGTTTCCAAATGAAGGCTCAATTTTTCAATCCATGTTTCTCTCTTTATTCTTATGTTTTCACTAGCACATCGATTCTATTTGGTGTCTATTAAAATTATTCAAACTTATGGCTCTAAATACAGCTCACACGACGCGAGGATTAACACAAGAGCACATTTAAACAATAAAAAGGCTTAGCAATCTTAAGCCAATATCAATGTCATCTTAAAAGGGATCAAATTATTACTTCGTTATTGATGGGTTTTCGGGAAACGAGTCACGATTTCTCAAGTTATTTCTCAATCGCATCTCATCGAAAAGTGGTGAATTTTAATTTTTCGTAGTACATATTACAATCGATTTAGGCGAGTTTGAGATTGCATTAGATCGTTTGATTAACATACCTTTCATTTTCTCTTTCCCTTCACAGACAACGGATACACATACATCGCCATACAAACAAAGAAAAAGAAAAGTGACGATACCGAATAACGAAGCGAAATCTAGCGACGACAAGGGAACACATCCTGTCCGGCAATTTTCACATTTACCTGAAACGAATCGAACGATCGACAACGACAAAAACGATGGCAAACCAAATGCGATCCCTGGTCGCAACATTCGTATTACTTTTCACAGTACTTGAGGTAAGTATATTTGGTACACTATTTACAAACGATCTCTTAACTGTATCTTAACAGAAGGGCTGTGTTTTATGCGCTTTACTCGAGCTAAAGTGAAGCAAAATTCCAGAACATCAGCTATGAAGCATATGTTTGAAGGGATTGAATCGAACCGACACCATCCATCACGTCTCTTCAGTGCCTTAGGCCACATTTTAAAGACCATATCACGGTTGTTACGGTGGGAAACGTTAGCGTGTTGCTCTTTCTTTCTTATTTTCTACATGAAATTTATCTATTTTCTACCACTTCGGTTGGATTTGCGAGAGCAGAGAAAACATGAAGCAACAAAGACTAAACCGTTGGTTCAAAAATGCGAACAATCAACAGTTACGGGCTCTAGTCCAGGGTCTCGGGTCTGATGTTGGGTGCAAAACGTTACACCGTGCCCTTTTGGATGGCGTTTAGAAAGAGGAAATTAATCATTTTTATCGTAGATTCGGATAAGAGAATGTAACAAAATGTGTTATTGCACATACATCTTTTCCATTTGATTTTCAACCCCAACAGTGACATGATTGAAATTGATTGAAATGATGAATTTAAATTGAATAATTTCAATCTAATGTGTTCACTATTATACAACATTAATAAGACGGTACCTCTGCAAACATAGATCTAGGCCAACGCGTGCCGACACGGAAATAGTTTATTCGATTTTCAACACACTCGGACTCGGCTATCTTGATCGCAACGTTACGTAGCGGTCATCAGCTGTCTTTACCAGTTTCTTAACCGTGGAGAAGGGGAATACGAATAAGAATGCGTATCCCCAGAGTATTTCGAAGCGTGGTAATGGAAAAAAACCGCAACGGCCAATGGTAAGGATAATGATAACGATTGATTACGCTTACGTGATCAACGCGGGCCTTACGTGATCTCTCACTTGAAACGTTGACGTAATTTTTAGCCACCGGTGGTGTAAAAGTATGACTCGTGAACCATCCATGTAGGCAATGATATGAATTTTGGAGGCAAATTTTGTGGAACATGACTTGTGTGATGACACTTACCTCACCGGCATAATGCCACGTTGTGTTATAAATCGTGCCGTTCGAGCCGAACTTAACGATGAAAGGTTGTACCCGGAAACTTTTCTCCGCTTTTATTACACTTGCTCCACAAAATTGAGCCATGTCGTATCGTAAAGCCATTACAATCCGTGTCCCAATCTGTACTGAATCATTGGGCAACAAAAGGAAAAAAAGAACAAACGGTTAGCAATTAGTCTGTGCGAGGTTTTTTTTCGAATGCTGTTCCACAATAAAAAGAAGCGTACAACGAACGGCACGGTAATATAAATGCAGCGCTAAATAACGAAGACGGATTAGGTTGTCAGGCTCGTTATGGAACAGTGTCAGCAGATGGGCATAGTGAAGAGCGAACTGTGATCGTGAAATAAAAGCCATGGGAAAACAAGCGCGATGGGAATGGCGGTGGAAAATCGGCCTCCCTTGAAGCTGCACTTTCCAGTGTGTTTGCTCCCATCGCGATGCGACAGTGACAAAATAATCGAATAGGGCTCGGAAGGGTTTTCCGAAAAGAAAGTAAGATAGCTCAATCTACGAGCAAAAACCCAACAACCTTCTCGCCAGATCACGTCCGATGCATCCAAGTCGCAACGCATTACGGTAAAACTGCACATCGACAGTCGGCACACCGTGTTCCCTATTTGCCAGTTTTGATTTCTTTTTTGGTTTTCGAAAGAAAAACTTTCTCCTTCACGTACCACCGATGCAAAACAGATGGTTTTATACATTGTTGTGTTGTTTGTTTCCCGTTTTTCGAGTTGTGTTTTGAGCCGACAATGTTTGCCGCGAAAATGTGGGTGCGAATTAACACTGCACTTCCTTCCCCTTTTTCCATTATTCCCTTTCTTGCTCGGCTTGGGAGGGGGACGTTCGGTTGAGGAACGCAAAACTCCCACAAATTTTGCGCAAAGTGGAAAGCCGCTCGGAAAACACCGGTTGGAAAGCTAAGATATTCGGACCGGTGGAGCTGGAAAACCCTGGATCGTTCCCATGCCCTTCCGTGCAATTTGGGAGAGTCGAAGCCGGGGGAGAATGGGCAATAAAATATATTCTCCCACGGCGGGAAAACCCTACGGAGTGGAAAACAACAGTGGAAATCTTGGAATAGGCGTTGAGTTTGAAACATTTCGGTCGAAATGTGTTGGGCATCTTTCGTTGCGGCACACGGAAGGTGTCAGCATCGGAAACTGTTCGTGCTTGTGTCCTCCAACCTCACCCGGAGAGTATAATTGTTTATGTTCATATTCGTTTTGTTCATTTCACGTCCATTTTCACCTGCTTCGAGTATTGGGTTTTGCACTCTTCTGCTTCGTTTTCTCCTTCATAATTTCTTAATAACTTTATCCTGTGATTATCGTCTTTTTGTGTGTTGCTGTTTTCCCTCATCTTTATCATTTATCTTAAAACGAGCCAGCGCTTGGGCAGCGGTAGATAAAATTATCTGCGCTTCCACCTGCCTAGGTGGTTGCGAAATTTCTCTTTCCGTAAGATATTTAAAACCGTTCCCGCTGTCTCCTCCGAGAGATTTGGAGAGATTTTTCCATCTCGCGGTACCACGCGACTTGGCGAAGGGAAACCGGCGGCCAGCCGTCCAATTGCGATGGAAGCGCGAACAGTGTAGCAGACTAATTTCTGCCCATATATAATGATTGTTCGGTCCGTTGCGGTGGTAGTTTGGTGGCTTTTGCCGTGGCTGTTGCGAAATGTTGCTCGCGAGGCTGGATTATGTTTTGTTTTTCACCGCTAAGTAGCGGGAAATTTAGCGTTCGATTTGGTGTGGAAGAAAGTGCCACGCGACAAGTGTTTTGTTTGGTTTTTGTACGTTTTGTTGTTCGTTTCCTTTTCTTCGTTCGGTGATAGGTAGTACTTATATTTTTATCTATTTATGGGGTTTGTCGTACCTCTAAAAATTAAAATTATATTTGATTCAAATCGAAACTAAAAACCCTTTTTTCTTTATAACGACTCCACCGACTAAATAATTTTATAAATACGTATAATAAATTTGTATATTCAGAGCAAAATTTCACACTTCCGACCGTTACGTTGTACTTACCAATCGCGCCTTTCTTCACGCACAATTGTCGATCGGATAATTTTGCCAAAAATACAACGCCCGGCGGCTGTCCGGGATAATACCGATTGAATGTCAATTTCCCTTGAGGTCGTAGGTCCAATTTCGGCTTTTTGCCCCATCGTCCGCAAAAGAAAAAAAGCAATAATGGACACATGTCTCCCTTTCCCATCGTCGTTGACCGATGAAAGGGAAAAGGGTTCAACTTACCTCGGCTGGCAATGTTTCTGTTGCTCGGTGGATGTTCTTTTACTTCCCACTCCCTGGCTCTCGGTGTTGGTGTCCGGTTTCAGTGAAAGTGTACTTCCCAGAACGCCGCGGAGTGGTACCTTCGCTCGGTCGCATTGTATTGGGATCCTTCGCAAACTTCAAAGGTTTCAACAACGGGAGAGGGCTGAACGGCTGGGCTTTTCCGGTGGTTTCCCTTTTGCACCCTTTTTTGTGAGCATTTTTGCCAGTTTGCTGTAGTTCATTCCGCACGGCTCGATACACTCGGCTGAACCCGTTATAGATGATATACGATTACATCAGCGTGACCTAATTTAATTCTCCCGGCCGGTTCAGCTGCTTGGCCGCGTCGTGTTGTGTTTCTTACGGTCACCTAAAGGTGTCTCTTTCAAGTTCTCCCAGCTGTTACTTCCGTTGTTGTTTTTAATCGCAAAAAAGCCGCATGTGATAATTTGTTTCAATTTACCTTTCTTGTTCAAATCAACCTTTTCGTTAATGATAAAATTCCGATGGATAAAATGTATCAATTCTTAACGGTGTTGGCTTTTCCTTCTTCTTTTACCAATTTACCGACCAACGAACAACGGCTAATCGAAACCCCCATGAATTAAACACACATTAGAAATCGTTGCACCGAAATGCCGATCGATTCGAGCAGTTCCGCCCGTTGAGCAACATGGACGATGCGCCGGTTGGCTTTCTAGTGCGGACCCTTTTTTCTCTCCTCCGCCTGTCTGTTTTCCCCCCGACGAGTAGGAGAAAATTTGAAAATTGCATCCAATGAGCGATGATTCACTGTGCATTGTTTTTCCCCGACTTCATCTAATTGCAAATCAAAATGGAAGAAGAAACGAAAACGTCGAGCTACGGAAACAAACATAGCCCCTGGTTGAAGCCAACCAACGGGAGCTGGTGGGCTTTTTTTTTGTTGTTTTCTCTCCTGGTTTTCCACACGTGAAGATCGTGGAAAACCTGCCGCGTTGCGCGATTGAGCATTGGATCCCATCTGGTTGGATACGTTTCACATCTACGAGCTGACGATTTGTGAATCGTGCCGATTATATCTCCGTCCGCGTGGCTGAGTGTATTTGACAGTCTTTGTGCGTGTATGTACATGTGCAGCATAAAGGCAGCTAGGCGAGTAGAGAAGGGTGGGATGCTTTCGGGTGAAACGCCTTGCGAGAGAGTACCGCGCGGAACTTTCACTTTGCTTTCCACTTGACGTGTGGGCTCGTAAAAGGGAAGATTGTAAGTTTCTCCAAGCGCGCCGGAGCAGAATCACCGATGTGTGCGCCTCAATGCCGGCCTTCTTCGCGTTACCGCTCGGGGGGTCACTTACTTCCTCCCTGTCCCCTATCCCTGACGGTGGCGCGTGCGGAAATCGTGGATTAGAACAGCGAGCTGGTGGTCAGATGATTAGGGAAACGAGATCTCTTCAGCTCGCGTGGGCAAAAAAGAGGAAGAGTGCAACCTTCACACCTGCCGTGCGAAACTTTCCATGGAGATGTCATTCCATTTCACCGGTTTGAAAGTTATGATAGGAAGAATGAGAGATGAAGTATCAAAGAATTTATATTTTTGATATTTATAAATATTTCATTCAAGAGTTTTGTGGTAGTTAAATAAGTTTAATGGAAATTGATTGCTGTAAATCTACTTAGCATTTCGATATTATTATTATTATTATTATGATTCCTACGAACCCGTCATTTATACTATGTATTTAAACACGAAACACCCTGATTCGTTGAGGGCAGCAATAGAAATCGATTTCTTGTGGCGACCTTTTCCCTCACCGCAATCTCCGGCGGATTAAATGGCGCTCCTTTTTCCCGGCTACGATAGAAAATACCATCCACTCGATAGAAAATAAATCCAGCCAAAATTATAGGGTTTGCAATATCCAAAACCCGTGCGCTTCTCGCCGGAGGATAATCCACCCCATGAACAAACTATTAAATCATTCACCGGCAATTAGCGAGCCTAAAAAAAAGCGCTCGACGATCGATCGAGCGCTGGTTTTCGACCATTTTCGAATATTTTAGGTTTTCCACCGCACCATTGCGCCCGTGTGTGGTTCGCGTGTATTTGTGTGGTCCTTCTGCGAAAGGGGGTGCGGTTTGCCGTTTTTGGGCCGGACCACCCTTCGAAGCTCGAAGCCCAACCCTAGGCTCGGTTTGCTCGGTTTTCGCCATTTGACCCAGTTCCGGCGTCTGATGATCTTTGCTTTCGTTGCTTTCTGCGGCGCAGTTCGAAGGTGTTTGATACACGAAATTAATTATTAGAGTTTGAACACACCCTGTAGAGAGTGGAACGACCGGAATCACTTTTTCTTCCTCCGTATCGCTGACGAAACACGATCGAGAAAACAGCTTAATTGTACCCTGTTTCACCAATCGGGCCGTATCTAAACTGCGCCAATACTCATTCATATTGCCATTAAATGTGGGGCTGTGTTTCTGTTTTTAATCTTCATAATAATTTGATCGGAAGTTATTTGAGGTTAGTGAATGTCGTAGCACCTGGTTGCCAAATACTCTACTAGTTATATTTCAAGCTGGGCAAACGGTTTACCTAATGTCTAATAGAAACAGGTAGCATACAAATTCCTTTTGAGTAAAGTTATGCATCATTATTTATTTCAAAAAAAGTATCCTTCATTCTGGACACACTGGCAATAAAATTGATCTGCCAATTGTTTGCCAAAACGAGGAGCAAATGAACTACGGGAGAAAGTTTTCTCCTTCAAGAAAGCCTTTTAAAAAAGCAAGACAAACTTGTTATCATCTGCCACATGGCATTATTAATGACAAGTGACGTATTAAAGAAATGCCACAGGAAATCTAACACATTGTTGCACCTAGTTAGAAGGACCGGGTAATTGATTTGCATGCTTATGCTGAGGGAACCTCTTCCGTCCGGCAATAAAAGTCCAATATGTATGCTAATCTACACTGATTGATGGCCCACCAGGGGTCGGCACAGTTTCACACACGGCAAGCAACAATATTATAGATTTATCAGCTTTACCACCAAAGTTTGAAATCTTAGTAAATTAAACTATGATTGAATAAAATCCTATGTCTCATGGATACGTATTTTATTCGCAAGTTTTTGATTACCGAACCCTGACTTACACAACCTCGATCGATCGATCAATTACGCCTCAATCGATCTAGCGATGAAGACGCGCCTAATTAACACTCTCTCCTAACACAGTGAGAGTAACCACTCCGTATTCATTAAGGGGGCCGCTTAGTGCAGCCTCCAAGAAGCATACTTAAGACCTTGGCCATAAGTTTACCCAAACAATGACGATGGCAGGCATTTGCTGCTGTTGGTTTATTTTTACGCCGTTAATTTACTGAAGTGTTGCTGGACTCTGGTTCCACAGCATCTTTCACATCGCATTCATCACATCGTAGAGGGAAGTTGTAGCTCCAAGAAGCATACTTAAGACCTTGGCCATAAGTTTACCCAAACAATGACGATGGCAGGCATTTGCTGCTGTTGGTTTATTTTTACGCCGTTAATTTACTGAAGTGTTGCTGGACTCTGGTTCCACAGCATCTTTCACATCGCATTCATCACATCGTAGAGGGAAGTTGTAGCCCGTTGGAAGCCGGGTTTACTAGCGGAAAAACTAGCTTCGATCGGAAGTGCAAACCAGTTGTACATTGTCAACCTAATTTGATGCTGCTTTAATGCTCTCCTACTCTCACTCTCACTAACGACACCTGTGTGTTCCTTTTCACCTCGTCGCTTTTCCGCATGTAATCTGATAGCCCAGCATAGGCTGCGGAGGTACCCTTTCGGAATCGAACCGATGGATTTATTTATTTACCTATCGCTTGCACGCTTGCATCCTAACGGACCTCACCGCAAGTGCGTTCGAATCTTCCTCAACCCAATCGTTGACTATGTTGTGTGCGAATTGAAAATGGAGAATCTTTGCCATCTCTCGTACCTCGTGCGCGGTTCGGTTTGGCGAAACGCGACGCAATGGTGCGTATCCGAACCGATCGGGAGAAGAAAGTGTAACGACGATACCGAGTGCGGGTTTCTAGGGCACTACCGTCGACGTCCGCAATTATGACCATACCTGTCCCTGCGTCCTGGCTGCAGCAGCATGTGGATTTTGTTTTTCCGCTACAGATGCTCTGCGCGTGGCAAAAATATTGTGAAAAAGAAGAACCCAACGCCTGCCAATGTCGTTAGAGCCGATCGAAGCGCTACGGAAACCGGAAACACGCTAGTCGGAGGGTACGAGCGAGAGGAAAGCGAAATGAGTGATCCATCGTTTGACTCCGCACGGGACGAAGCGGTTGGCCACAGGACGAACGCAGCGAAACGGGAGCTTTTCGTCTGCAGAAACCACTTTTTGCACCGGTTGTGCCGATGGCTAACGAAACAAGATTTTCCAACCAGCCCGTTGGCCTTTAAAGTTACTGGTAGGCGGAAAACGGGCTATTCGGTGGATTTACGGCCTGCTTAACAAATTGTCGTGTAATGCTATCCCGGCACTCTCACTCACTAATTTTGTTACATTTTCTTCCTTTTAGCAGGGCCCCAGCAACATGCATTAGCTTTTCCGCTTATCGTGAACAAGCATTATATACATTGAAGAAAAATTAGCCAATTTTCAGCACATTTTATCGGTGTGGAAAGGAGAAAGTCGTTCGCCTCCCGCCACATGCATGTTTGCACAGTTTGAGCTAGCGTTTTGTGCATCTTAAATGGATTTACAAAACCATCGAAGGGCAAGACTGATGGAGAATTTTGATTTAGTATTCACACGAACGCCCTTGACGAAAGCCTCCCTCCGCTAGACATCGGGCGAACATCGGACGGATATAAATCGATCAGCACGTGCAATGAGCTGCATTGTTTTCCACCATCAATTGCATTTCTACCGCCGCTTTTTCTTTCCGAACACAATAGCTTGGGTGTATGTATGGGAGTCTTAATGCTAAAACTATGCTTTGGAGAGTGTTTTGATGGGGTTCCATCCTAAATACCTCTCCGCGCCCTTTCGGTGGCCCCCTCCAACGGAAAGCACTTTCATCCTACCCGAGGCTCCGTAATTGGGTTATCAGTCACGCATCTTTAAGCGCTACAGTGTTCCTTCATATGGGCCGCTTTTACGTGAATGTGTGGAGAATATACCGAGAAGAGGGAAAAATAGCTCGCACAAAAATAATACATAAAAACGGATTTGGAAAAAAGCATCTCATACATTTTATGACCAGGCGAGTAACAGTGAAGAGAAGTGGAATTAATGTTTTCCGAAGCTGACCTACAAATAAGGTGCGGCGCTCCGAAATGTTTAGTTTTTCCGGCATGAAAATAATTAAATGAAAAATTAATCAGTGTGCTCCAAATCAATAGAGAAACGGTTCAAAAGAATAGAAACGCACAACACAAATACATTCGTACACCGGAAATGTGCACAGGAATCATGTGGAAAATTCTTTGTAGTGATCACAGGACAATTTTATTGACTCTATCGTTTAATCGTTCATCGCAACGTTTAAACAATAACAAACAATCCAACAACGTCCCGAAGGTAACTGGAAGAAAAAAAAGGGGGAAAATCGACGAAGAAATGGTTAATGTTTCGCAACTCATCATCAGGGCTCGTAGGGACGGCGGTGACGGTAAACGAAGAGAAAGCGTTTCCACCATGTGTTCATACGGTACGCGAGATCAACAACGGTTCGCAAAGGGGAGAATCGTGGTTTTTATTTTCCATCGTCTTCCTCTCTTATGTTTCTCGATGCACGCCAGAAGGCCGCGCCACCGCATCATGTTTGGTCGAGCACTACGCGTCGGTTTCCGTCCGCCAGCTCGCAGGGAAAATCTGTACCGGTTTCGTTTAATTACCGTTTTTTGTAGAGGAAAAGCTCCACATGCTTCAGCACACAGTACGCTCGATTCCATGCCGGCGCTGATGGTGGCATTTTTATTAGCGTGCGGTCAGTGCAACCATGGTTGTGAGCCCCTGAAGGAAGGACTGATGGCATATTCACGGAGGCTCAGTGGACACTTGCTACGCATTGAATGATGGACCGTCTCCGATTCATCTGCGGCTCAAGAAAAGGCACCAGGCTGCCACTCATAATGCTACCCTTGGGTCCGTTGTTTGGTGAGCCGAAGGAATAAATTAAATCGACTTAATTCGCGGGTATTGATATGGAAACGGTACCAACAGTAGAAAGTGCGCGCAGTCGATCAGTTGGAGATGGTCCAGACGTCCATTGCGTGTTCGATTAAAGGAATCTACACTTCGTTGCCTAGATATTGAACGTTCCGATATTAACATATATACCATTGCAATATGTGCGGTAGATTAAATCTTACACGAAGGTTAATTTCAATTTGCGTAATGTTCAATAACAGTACAAACACTTGGGGTGCTGGACACTTGGCATAAACGACTTCCCTAAGATAAACTTATGTTCACAAAAGCTCAAACAGTCATGCGGACTTTTAACCGAGTGGAGTAGAGTTAAATTATTAATGTATTTGTTTTCTTCCTTAACCCAGAATGTCCACTGTGATGCACCTTTGGTCGATTCGGCAGCCCTGCCGCTGGAGCACAGAGCCATCTACGGTCCGCCAGCACCATCACCAGTATACGGTACGCCTGGTTTGCTGAGTGGCGGCGGAGGTAGCGGTGGCCACCTGGGAGGCGGCGGGGGCGGTGGCGGTGACGACCCGTGGCCGCTGTCCGCCTCGAACGACAGCCCGCAGATCAAGCATCTGCAGGTGCAGTGCGAGAAGACGCACATGCGCGTCAACATCGAGTTCGACCGGCCGTTCTACGGAATGATCTTCTCCAAGGGTTTCTACAGCGATCCGCACTGTGTGCATCTGAAGCCGGGCACCGGTCACCTGAGCGCCACGTTTGAGATCTTCCTGAACAGCTGCGGCATGTCCAGCTCGGCCAACCACAATGCGGCCAGCTTCGGTGGACCGACGCCGTCCGGTAGTTACGTCGAGAACACGATCATCATCCAGTACGATCCTTACGTGCAGGAAGTCTGGGATCAGGTAAGACCCACTGACCGAAGACTACCGGATCATCGTCTCTAATGCTGTGTTTGATTTCACCGTCCGATTTTTTTTTAGGCCCGCAAGCTTCGCTGCACATGGTACGATTTCTACGAGAAGGCGGTCACCTTCCGGCCGTTCCAGGTCGATATGCTGCACGCCGTCACGGCGAACTTCCTCGGCGATAACCTACAGTGCTGGATGCAGATTCAGGTCGGCAAGGGTCCGTGGGCCTCGGAGGTGTCGGGCATCGTGAAGATCGGCCAAACGATGACGATGGTGCTGGCGATCAAGGATGATGAGAACAAGTTCGACATGCTGGTGCGCAACTGCGTCGCCCACGACGGCAAGCGGGCCCCGATACAGCTGGTTGACCAGCACGGTTGCGTGGTGCGGCCCAAGATCATGAGCAAGTTCCAGAAGATCAAGAACTTCGGTCCGTCGGCGTCGGTCGTGTCGTTTGCCTACTTCCAGGCGTTCAAGTTCCCCGACTCGATGAACGTGCACTTCCAGTGCGTGATCCAGGTGTGCCGTTACAACTGTCCGGAGCCGAAGTGCGCCGGAGGCGACTATGGACTTCCGGCCCTGACCGGCAATGGCATTTCGGGCGAATACGGTGCACCGGGAGCGCTGAGCGGCGAGTATGGACCGCCGCACCTGTCGGAGTACGGAGTTCCGCCGGCGGCCTACCCAGATCCGCGTCACCCATCGGACGCTTCCGGAGCCTACTCGGAGAACCAGGACAGCGTGGTGCCACCGCCGCAGGCTCAGACTTCCGCCAACTCGGCCGAAAACAAGTCGGACGGTCCGATCAATGGCAACGACAATGGTCAGTCCCAGTCGCAGTCCTCCAACCCGACGTCGAACGACATTCACGATCACATCAACATGCCACCGCCACCACCCCCAGGCCAGACGTCGTACGTCACCGTCACCAAGCAACAGCAACAGCAACAGCAGCAGCAACTGAAGAAGGACGATGGACTGCCGAGCGAAAACAGTGGCAACCTGGTCAGCCTCGGTGGACGGCCACGTTCGGTCGAGGGTCTGGACGATCTGCGAGGTGTGCGCCGACGACGGGACACGATGTCCGTTGTGATTCGACCGCGCATCTACAAACGAGACGCCCAGGAGATGACGGACGTCAACACGGAGCGCATCATCCAGGTGGTGGCGCCCGGCGACGTCAACTTTGCGCTCAACAACGCGTCCGGAAACGAAACGGTCGTCATTCAGTCGCAGCGCACCGTTGACCCGGAAACGATCTGCATGTCCGTGCCGAGCTTCGTCGGTGGACTGGTGATGCTGTTGCTCGTCCTCGCCGTGGCGTCGCTCGTGGCCGCCTTCCTGTTTGTGCGCGTGCGACACTTCGATCGGAAAGGTACGTCCGTCTGCCGGCCCCACTTCGTACTGTCGGAGCTGTGGACCTAAGATGTCCTCTGTGGACCAGCCAATATGAAGGCGAACCATATGACTACTATCCTCCCCACCGAAACGTGTTCTTATTGTCCTTTCTGTTTCTCTCTCTCTCTCTCTGTTTCTCGTTTCAATTTCTTTCAATCTGCGCCATCTGTTACTCATTCAACGCACCTCCATCGGGAATTTCACAATCAAACGGCACACTTCCACTACATCGGCACGCACTGGCAAAACCGGAACACTGCAGGCAATCCTTTCTCCGGACACTAAGAATCAGTCTGCGCAAGACGCATCGGTGGGTAATGTGTTGGCACACTCGACACCAATGCAAATGCTCACCATGATACCAGAGTAAAACCGCTCCACGTTTGACCGATCGACAACTAACAACGAACATGACGACGACGCACGGAGCACACGATCACCGATCATCTCGACGGAGCACATCATCATCGGGGACAGCTACTCCTATTCCAAATCCCCCAGCCCCCTCCCCCTCGAATCCTTCATTTCAACCGAAAGTCATCCTCAATCCTAAGGCGTTACATGTAAAGAAACCCTGTTACCTGGACACATATCATATGCAAAAAAACATGCCAGGAAGTTGATCACTCACTCGGAGAAGTATTAGGTTAGGGCTTCTGGAGATCGTGTATTCCATCTCCGTGGAGATCATTGAACCGAAAGGGATCAACAAGTAGGTCAACAAAGTAGGCCACCTGCAAAAGTGGATCTTAATAGAGGGACGGGGAGGGGATAATCTTGAAAGCAAACTAACCCTAGTGCACCCCATTCGTTCTGGCGTGGCCAGCTCGAAGACACATTCTAGCACTCCTCCGTAACCTCATCGTTATCATCTTCATCAAGTCCTCCATCGCTCGACGCGCTAGTATTCAAACACTAACAAGATTGCCTCTTAACTTATTGCGAACATTATTATTATTGCTACGATTATTATTATTATCATTATTGTCATTACCTATTGGTTACTATTATCGCGACATCCCCCTGTTTCTGAGCTAAGCAGTACGAAACCAAACGAACGTGTATTACCATACCACCAACACTTAATTTATTGCTATCCCTCATTCTGTCCACCCATCCTCTGGCAATCAGAAGCGTCCTCATTCGAGGTTCGACCCTCTGGGAGTACCTCACCGACACCCCACCCGGTACATGTTCATCGTACGGCCTTAGGTTTGTTCCGTTAGGCGACGGAATTTCCCAAATTGAACTTTACTGTTGAAGTAGCTGTGCAGTTACCTATGAGGTGTGCATGAGCCAGCCGATACATAAGGTTCTAGATGAAGACGAAACCGAAAAGGGAACCAAGTAGCGAATTCCACTTCCGGCGGCGAAGCAATTACAGAAGTATTATAACGATATTTGTCCAATGAGTACACCTCGAATTGGCAGGACTAGGTGGACAATCATTGCACCCTCCGCCAGGAATCTCTGCTGTGGTCCCTTTTTCGTTGAGTCTATAGTTTTAAATGGATCCTAGTTAGCATCATAGGGTGTGTGCGTTTCACTTGGGGGGACACTGGGCATTCGCACTCGGACGCCGGGGCGTTTCTTTAACAGGATCGTATCGCGCCCTATTGAAAGTGTATCTTTGCTTCAAAAGAACGTTTATTTATTCACTTCATTTTCCATCTATTTTTTTCTTCGCCACATGCGCATGCTTTAGCAGTGGTCACGTTTTTGCTTGATTTTTCCCTTTTTTTTATCCCTCGAAGCCATGGCACAGTCGTGGGTGGCTTTCACTGTAAGCACTATTTTCATCTTGCCTCTTGTACTATGGTTACTAGAGCGTTCGCATAGGAAATTGTATAGAATTTGTTCAACCGATCAGATATCGCTACTAGTCTGAACGAAGATATCTTGGCTCGGTTGGCGTCTGGATACATTTTGTTTCTGCCTTGATGAATATAAAATATAAACATTAAAATCAACTCACAAACTAAATTAGCTGCACAAGACCGTACGTCGAGGTATTGATCCCATATATTTGCATCGCCCTCCCCAAGGAACTCATGCAGGATAGAAACTAAATGCAGCAAAACAAAGATTAAGCTGGCAGCAGAAGGTGATCCGTATTTCACAGGACGAACCCAATGGTGGTTTGTGCAGTAATATAGTATTTGATTGCGTTTGAAATAAAAAGAAAAAAAAAAACAGTAAGACATAGGGCAAACCTGTCAGGACCGTTTTTCAAAGCAGTAGCGACGACGTAGGAAAAACGAACATAGAGGAAAACAGCATGGAAAGACTAGTGATGACTTGTTTATTTTTTATAAGAAAATTGTATCTGTTTGTATTGGGTGTTTTTTTTTTGTTCTCTTCTCTGAATCTAGTGGAAACAGGCAGATAACATGGTATGTTGTTGTGAGTTAGTAAGCTCGTGAAATCAGTTTATTGTAATTGGAAACTTTGTTACAGTAACTTCCTTGCGGATAACAGTGACGTGGATATTATTGTAAATATTTATTGAAAGGAAAGATAGTTGAAGAAAATAAAGTGATTAGTAAAGATGTAGATGGCGGCTTTATTTTGTATTCACAAGCTAATGAAAGAATCATGCTTTGATGTTTCAATTACAACAGGTAAGTATTTTGGGGTACGAGAGAACTGACATTCCACGTACTCAAAGGAAAAAAGTCTTGTAAGCCCTTCATGGGGCAGGCGTGACCAAAAATGTCGTTACGCCAAGAAGAAGTATTTTTCAAAAATTTACATTGTAGAGAGTTTGTATTCCATAATTATTGGATGTTATACTTGATATTTAAGAAGTAGCTTGGGCAACAGTTTAATGTTATACAACGAAATGTTACGGAATATTAGAAAAAATAAATGAATTTCACTGAAGGCTTTAACATTTTTAAGAAATGTTGTTTCTAAAGGGAAATTTACAAATTTATTTCGACTTTGATGAAACTACTTGAAACGTGTAACCGGACATTCAAATGTAGATGGGTTTTGCTTGTACCATAATTATAGCTGATGTCAAGTACAGGCTTTGCCAGCAAATGCCCCAATGCCTCCTCTCATATGATGATTTATATTTAATATCGTAAGATACTTTCGTCCCTATCAAACCTATGTAGGGGTAAGCGGTAAGACTTATCATCATCATCAAATCGGTTGAAAGAATCAATAGTTATTAAAAAATTGGCAGATTTTGGCTTTTTAGTTATCGTAGTTTATTCACCTTGTTCCCGGTAGAGTGCTGTCTCTTTTCCACACAATTAGTTTTCTCAAAAACTAGAAAGTATGGATGGATCCAATGTTCTACAAAGTTGTTTATTTTGAAAAGACCTTTCATTTGAGGGGTCACATGTGCAAATCGGTTAAGCGATCATGAAGTTATTACCAAATTTGTTATTTCAGCAGAAAATACGAACCAAGGTATCTGTACCTTCGTCCCATTCAAAAGTTTATTTCATAAACTTCGATTTGAGGTGGAATCTTTGTTGTATCAAGATGTTTGTCTTCACAAGACCTTTCATTTGAGGGGTCAATTGTGAAAATCGGTTCAGAAATTAACAAGTTATGCGAGATTTGGCAATTTTAGGCACTGCAACCAGCGGAAACAACGACGGCCAGTTACTCTGGGTAAAATGTAGCTATCTACTCGACTCATAGGTACCCTGGGTAAATTGTAGCTAACGTCTCGACGCATAGGTTCATCGGCAATAATGATGCAGTATATGAAAAATAGTTTATCGGAGTATATGTTTGATGGGCAAACGATGTTTTAGGAAACCAAATATTGTGAATTTTCGAAATATTAAGCAATATATTAGTAACGAAAGTACCTGCTTGGTAATATTTAGAGTAACTAGTTAGTATTTTTATTATCCATACCTAGCTACAGTAGCTAGTTATACAGTTACAGCTCCCTTTACTACACTAAACCAGTCGTGTTTGGTGTTTGAGCGCTGAGACGATACAGACGTGTCTCTGCTGCGGTGCGTTGAAAATACGAATCCTTCGAATCCTCGGTGAAAAGAAAAGGCAATTCGGTGCAGTAAAGTGAGTTGAGGGTGTATGCGGGACAAATTTGGCTTTGCAAGTAATACAGCATATTAGGACCCTACGATGTTTTCCCCAGTGCATAAAAATGGATGATTTACCGAGTGTACCTACATTAGTATGGATGTAAATGCGTGTGTTGTTTCGCTTTTCCCTGGCACGATCCGTTGTTTCCTTTCCTTTTTTGTTTGCATTGCGTATGACAGCTGGTCCTTCAAGCAAACAAATGGGACTGGCGCTGCTGTATTGTTTCGCAGAAGAAACAATAATGATTCGAAGGCATTATTCACTAGAGACAGTGCGCAAGTGTAATTCGCGCGATGCACGAGAGTTCCAGGGGGGGGGTCCGCGACAGCCGAGCGGTAGCGCTGGTTAGAAAATCGGCCCATGAGCGCCGGGGCTCACCACCTCGACGGCGTGGGTTCGAATCCCAACCGAGACCGGACCCTCTCCTGTACGAGAGGACTGACTATCTACGTACAACAGGGAAACAAGTCTCGTAAGCCCTTAACGGGTGGGTAGGCATGACCAAGAGGTCGTTACGCCAAGAAGAAGACGAGAGTTCCATTGCCGATACCTGGTAGAAGTGGCTGGGTGAAATGTTTTAATTTGCAATGTGGGTGCAGTGTTGTTTACAATTTCCCGATGCACACAGTGCACGCTACTGAATAATATTGGCCACTAGATCGATCGGTATACCTGGCAATGCATTTAGTATTTAGGGGAAACGACATCTTTACCACGGAAGCTGTCAAAAAGCATCAATTTCGAAGGTGTTCGTTAATTTGTGTTAAATGTAAACATGGTGTACACATGAAGCTATGGCCAGTTCAATGTTCTCGCCAAAGGCACATAGAAGAACGTTTTTCGGTTAAGACGACTGCATATCACCAATCCTGCCTTGCATTTTCCAACGGAATAGGGAAGCAATTTGGAGCATTGGCACCCCCTGGGGGGTGCCTAGCAGTTCCGTTTACCTGTGTGTGTGCGTGAACAGCAACGTGTGTGTGTGTGTGTTGTGTGTGTGGGCTGTTTTGGAAGCGAAAGGAAGGCAGAAGAAGGTGGTAACGAGCGAAAAGAAAACTGCCTAGCTGATGAAAGCGGCGCTGGCCCAGAAAACCGAATGGAGGAAGAAAAAGTCGTGTAAAAAGTAACACTCACAACAGTGTGTTCGCCGATCACCATCGCGGATGGGTTTTCCTTCGAACGCGTACCAAACCACGGTGTCCAACGTTATTACATTCCGGGTTTAGATCTCTATTAGATATACTTTGGATAGTAGCAGGCAAGGCAGCATGTTTGTGCAATACTTTACTAAATATACTGCTTGTGAAAGTTTTCTCCCATGTAAGGTAGTCAAATTGTTTTTTCGTTTGCTCGTAATGTAACCGAAGAAAAGGTCACAGTAACCGACGAATTATCGACGACTTCTTTTCCTCGGTGCTACGTTGATGAAAGAATCCCTTCAAGGGTGTTCGACAGTATTGTGAGACGTTGCTCGAGTGAAAAATATAAACAAATGAAACAGCGAAGCAACTGACGAGGTCATTAAGCTGCTTTACTGGTGCTTCCAATATTGTTTTGCCGAGGTTGTTGTTGCGCCTGGTAGGGTTTTGAGTGGTAATGTTTCCAGCGAGCTTAAGCACGCTTCCGTGTTATGTATATTTTCCAGCATCGGAATGGGGTGGGCGAGCTGGGATACTTTTTTGTATGCCTTTTCGAGCGCGTGGGAAGCAACCGACTGACCCGCACGAACACTGTTGATCTTTAATGTTGCACAGAAACAACGACGACCAGTTTTACGAGAGCATAAGCCTCACAGCATGGCGAGAGAAAGGCAACACTGGAAAAAGAAAAAAATCCACGACAACGGCATCGACTACTCTCTGGTAGATGGTAGGCTTTTGTGCAACCGCGAAACTAGTATGCCTTGACGGGCGACTTCATATTCGCTCGATCCTTGCCTTCTCACGGAGAAGAAACGCCAGACGAACGTTCGTCATTCATGTCGAGCCGTGAATGGTGGAGTAAATTCAACGCCAACCGTCGTGCTATTCGTGGAAGTTCCATTGAACATCGGGGGAGGGTAGTAGGGCAAACAAATTGGCCAAAGTTTGTGCCCCCCGCTTCTCCCACCGCAATCCTTAAGCCCCGTGTACTAATTGCTCGAATAGTAATCCTCACGAAACAGCAACCCCCGAAAGCTGCTTGCTGTGGCAGGGTTGTTGATGTTTGCTTTGTGAGTTTAATTGTACCACAATTAGAACTGCCGACATGTTTGCCCCGGAGACGTTTTAATTCATTCACGATCTTTGCTGAATACTTTAAAAAACATGGGAATGGAAGATAGAAAACATGTATTCCGCGAAAAAACTGTTTTCTTTGCTGTACGCAGTTTTCCTATGAATGAGGTTGTCGGAACCGATCGCAATATAAAACAGCTTTCGTAGCGGGTTCCTTCATCCCCACCCAGCCCTTCCTTCTGCAAACAAAACGAATCGTCAAGTCAGAAGAAACACCATTTTGCTTCGATTATTACCCAATCAGCTGGATCAGCGCGAATTGACATCGGTACGGTGGAGCCCATTATCCGTACGCCGTGTGCGCGAGTGATGACGCGAGTTTGTTTAGTGGTGTGTGGTGCAAAGGAACGATAGAAATAGTGGGCCCAGGCCCCCCGGTTTCGTCGATGCATTTAAATAAAGTGAACCACGCGAAATTTTAAGTAACCTTAAGCTTCGTTAATCTACTACCCTGTGTTAGTGTGTGAAGGTATAGGTAATTAGAAATGTACTAAGGCTTCCCGAGCAGTGTTAGAAGTGTACACCGGCGCTAGTAAATAGTGTTTGGCTTAAAAGTTCCCAGCGGAACAGTTTCATTGTGGCGAAGGTTGGAGTTGAGGCCGGCGAACACGGTGTGTTAAAAGTAAAAAGGAACCACAATCCTAGACATCATAAAATAGTTCCCCATTTTTGCGAACTGCTTCACCCCGATCGGAAAAGGTCCCGAAGCCATCCAGCCTTCCAGCCAAACGATCATCAGCTGGCCTGCGACGATCAACAACTGTAAGAGCGTGAACTGACCTGCGGACCTGAATTATGCTGCTTCGGAGACGGCAGCACGGGACGAGACAGTCGATCGCCGGTCAATAGGAACCAGTTTTTTCGGCGACCAATGGTAAGCATCGGAGAATTCCTATTTTGACCGTTTTTTTATTATTGTCCACGGCAGGCCGAATGGGGTTATCTCTAAGCCCGAACCGATTGACACAGATCTTGTACTCAACGATCACTTTTGGGGTTGCGTTTTCAAGGTCTGGCGGTGAAAAGAAAAGCATCATCCGTGCGAATTTTGGTTTCTCTCTCTTTATGGTTTTTTTTCTAATTTTTTGTATGATATTTACGCAAAACGAAATTCGTGATTATTTGAATATTATGATGTTACACACAATCAGTTTCAATCCATTACGATATGTTCACTTTCTATCTCAACGATCGATGGTGAAAGATGGGGAATTTAAATAACTAAATTAAGTATAAGTTCCGTATGGTAGGTTGGTTTTATGTGCGAATAAAAAATGAAAGTTCCATCCATCATTAACCATAATGTTAGCAAAATGATTCACTTTCATTCGTTAGGTATTTTTCTATGATAAGTAATAAGCTCATTAAACTTAAGAAGAATTTTTATGTACGCTGTTGGGAGAAAGAGTGCACAAAACATTTCCTACTTAATTCACCCCCATTAACGCCCACACTTATAGGAAAAGTGAACGCCGAGTGAGGCTTACTTACCCGCACACACTCATTACCATCCTCCAGTTTTCCAGTTCGGTACATGGCCACGCTTCCTCCTATGTCTTTCTCCGGTGTGCATTTCTTTGCAATGCAAATTAACGCATGCTGTACGTGGCGCCGTTTTCCACCACCATCATCGCGGTCCCCCATCGGGTTGGAAAATGGAAAGTCATACGGAACGCCCGAGGGGCCGAACACACGCTGTGTTGGGTGTGTAATAAAATCTGAATCATTTTTCAATCGGCCAGTTAGTGGGGGGGAGGCTAGGGGCGTAAATGATGATGCCGCCCAGTGGAATACGTGGTAAACAAAATAGAAAAGTGCACTTTTTCGTTCATCGGAACAAACCGGTCCCGCCCGCCCCCTTGCGAAAATCTTTTCCGGGGGTTTTGGGGAATGGCGGTGGTCGGAAGTGCATGCAACTGCTCGCATCTGCATCGCCGGATTTAAATGCACCGGAGAGTGGCACCTTTGGGGCATTTACTATTGGAAAGGGAGCCTCCCTTCCCGCCCGTAACGATGTGATCGTATTGGAATCGGCCAATTGGTGGCACGTGGAGCGATATTGAATGTATTAATTAAAAGAGGCTTACGCAGCCAGCGTAGGTGTGGGAGGGAAAAAGTATCAGGTAGATGAAGTTTTCCTTCAGTTCCGTGACAGGTATGTGGGTTGCAATATACTTAACAAATTCCCTGAAAGGAAAGGATTTTGGATCCTAGAGGTTGAGGAAAATTATAGACTGTTTGCATTAAACCACAGGGTTTATGCTTGACGAAAATCGTTAACGACTTCCGTAAACATTCCACAGTTGGAAGTATAAGGAGACCATCTCAATTCTTTTTGTTTAGCGACGAGTTTTGTTTCTCTTTAAAAGAGACTTGATCGGATACTGTTTTAAACCTTTAATCAGATTATTAAACACTTTTACTACAGAAAACCTTCAAAATAGATTTAAATTTGATGTTTTCAATGAATTGCAGAATCAGCCTAACGATGTCCGATAACAAATGGAATGAAGCAAACGATTCCGATACTCATCGATAATCCATGATAATAGGACAGATAAGGAAAGAGCGTGCTATTTTAAAAGCCCTCGTGTGTGGATTATAAAAATATGGCATCAGGAAAAAGGGAAATATTTAACTAAACGTATATTTCCACTTTGCTACACTACTTCATCTTCTTCTTGTGGTGCTGTTTCTTGTCGTCCGGCACCACTTCGCGAGCCGATTTGCTGCTCAGCAACATCTGGTGGCGCTGGTAGAATCGGGACGACCGGAACTGTGAGTCGGTACCGTGTAGCCAATCGAGCCAACCGAACACACCGTAGCACTGGTTGAATCTGTTGGAAAATGGTGGAAAATTTGAGGTTGCTGATGGGTTTTCCGCCCAGGTCCAGGTCCAGGTCCGATACTCACTTCATGTGATGGTAGTCGTGCGCCTCGTTGCTGCTGAGGAACGGCACATGATACCCGGAATGGCCGGTGATCGTGTCCTGTATGACGAACGTCAGCCAGATCGCGGTGGTCAGGACGTGGCTGCGCATCAGCTGGGGCCCCAGCAGCGGGGGAAGCAGATTGCCGAACACGTGCTCGATCGGATGCGCGTAGATGGCCGCCCAGGCGACCGGTGCCGTGAACTCGTGGTGCTGCTTGTGGATCAACCGGTAGAGGTGCTTGGAGTGAAGCAATCGGTGGCTATAGTAGAACCCAAGCTCCCAGCCGGCGGCCGCTATGGCCAGATCACGCACCAGCTCGTACAGCGTTGGGAGGGTGCGTACTTCCATCGGTGTTCCGCTGGCCACCAAGGCACGGAAGCCGAACAGCGTTATTGGAACGCTCAGTAGAAGCTGGTTTATCAGCACCGTACGAATGATCTACGAGGCACGCGAGTTTTAACGGTGATGTGCGGATCGGTTTTAGCAATTCCTATAGACTTACCTTGCGAAGGTCCGACCACTTGAGGGGTTCATTGATTCCCGGTTGATTCTTGTACTTCCGTAGCCGAGCGGGCCACTGGAAGAGATCCATGAACACGAAGAACGATCCCAAAACCCAGTAGAGGCTGTGGACGTAAATCGATAGGCCCCAAACGTACAGCATCTCAGGATCGTCCCCTAATGAGAGGTGCGACGAAGGAAGAGTCAAACTTAAGCCAACTGATCCAAATCGCGTCGCCCAATTCGCGACTTACCGACGACGTCCAAGAAATCGTCCCATCGCTGTTGCAGGTAGCCGCTGCTCTCACTGACGTTCAACTCCATCCCGGGGCCACCTTGGGACACTTCAATCTGTAGTACACCCTATATAACACTCCTTTGACGTACCTGCTAGCCTGGTTCTAGTTTTCAACACCTCTGTAGCAAAGGACGATGCTTTGCCAAGCGCGTACAACTAAGCACTGATGGACCTACACTTTACGGGCTCATCATATTCCGCGTGTTCTGGTGTCAGTATGTTGTTACTTTGCTTTTCCTCTCACTGAACCGAGTTGATACGCGCTACGTTTGGGTCCGGTTTTATTGGTATTAACTTCCACTTGAATTATTCCCCGCGACTAAGCCACTCGCAGCAGCGATAAGATAAGAAACCTTAGCCCTTCCCCCGGGGGAGCAAAAACGCTTGCATGATTCGAGGGTTTCGTCTGTACCCAAACAAACGCATTAAAAACTGCTCTAAATAGAAGCAAAAGGAAGAATTGTGCATCGCCCTAGCGTTCTTTCTTTGCTTTTCTCTCTCAACCACCTTACATTTGGTGAAAGGGTAAAACATTATTTTATGTTACTGTAAAACATTATTTTATGTAAAAAAACGGAATAAGCACGTTCGTAATTGGCTACCTTTTTTTGTATCTAGTTACAATCTAGCTCAATTTAAATAAAAGTGTGTGTTATAGTTTAATACTCGATTTATGATTGACTTCCTATGCTCTCTTCCCTTGTCTTCATATCATTATATCTACTTTATCTTGTTTCAAAAATAACATTGTAGCAAGTCACTCATATGTGTTTAAAATATGCTTCCGGAGCATTGAAATACTTTTCTTTTCCGCTAGCGAAAGTGAGACCGAAAGTGGCAACCACCGGTAACGTTTTGCGTTTCGGACAGTGGACCAACCCTCGTCTTGAATGGCCCCCAGTGGACACTACTAGCTGCGGCCGGAAAGCGTAACGTAACCGATTTGCATTTTCATCCGTTCCAATTCCGTTGGCGTCCACCACCGTACGTACGAATGTTTTGATTTTGCTTGACCAGCGCCGGGTCAGGCACACGGGGCAGTGGGAAGGGAGGGGGCTGGCTGGGTGGATAAATCTGGCAGCATTTATTGCCACGCTCACAATCAATCACTGTCAAATCGGTTCGCGTAGTGGCCCTTTCGATTGTTAGTGGCCGGGAAGGGACTGCGCCCTGCGATGGGTTGGTACGGATAGCGAAAGTAATGTTGGTTGGTTGGAACCCTCGGAGTGGATTAGGTTACGCGTCGCAGTGACTGGGAACCCTATGAAACCATTTAGTTCAGTTTTGTTCCCATACAAACACTAACCGATCGCGAAAGTGTCATTTAAGTTTATAAGTTTGTTCAAATGGCTTAAAATTTTAAGTTCGCAGACATGAATTTGTTTCATAATTGGGTACGATTTGAAGTCTTTACGGGAGCAACCTAACTGCCCAGCGATCAGTTTCTTCGCAGAGAAAATAAGGCTGCAAGTCTGCAAAGTATAATTTTGCCTTCCATTTTCCCTTTTTCTTTTAACAATATTATTGCGCAGAGTAATGTTTAGATTAACAAATAAAACACAAGATATACAGATAAGGTGAAAACGTTATACAGTTGTGAATGCGAAATGGAATTTAAATATTTTTACAAACGTTGTAGATAAAGGTAATGAATGTTTTTCTATCTAGCATCACTCTTAACTTTTTTATTGAATTTGTTTTTTTTTCTCTCTAGTCATTATGGAATCTTACTTCTAAGTGCATTAATATATGGTTTTAACTTTGAGTAATATGTTTTGTTGGAACCCTGCGCCGCCTTAAAGTTTTTCGAATCAGTCAATAGTGATTAAAAATGCACAACAACTATTTACTGATTCTATTATTCGATTGCGATTCGAACCTTTGCCCTCCAGAAGTTGCGAATATGAAAATGTTTGCTTTGCGCAAACGCAATCGGATAGTGTTCAAGGTGAATAAATAAAGAAGCTGTTGCTTGGTTTACGGATTTGTTGGCAAATTAAATTTCTTGTTGGACGTCGTGTATGTAACCATGAGGAGCAAGTATTTTTTATAACTAAGCTCATATATATCTCCGCTGTTATGATGGCAGACAGAAGCAAAACAAATAGCCTCCCACTACAAGGAAAAGCTCAATCCATTGATCCTCATTTCATTGAGGCAACCACCGTTTTTCCACCACCAGACGTTTCCGGTGTTAGGACTGGCAACATACACAACCGTACGCCACGCGAATATTAGCTTCGTTCGTCCGTATTGTAGGCGCACGGTTTTTGTTTTGTTTTTCTTTCCATTTCTTCATGGCGCATTTTCCGCCGCTCCTCGCATTATGCAACTTATGCTCCACATATTTTGACAATCATTTCCGTCTACCGCCGGGGGGCGAAACATACGCTGCGCCCCTCGCATTGACCCCCCCCGTCTAAAAGTCCGTGTTGGGGGGAGAGGACTTCTCATATGCCCTATCGCCCAGAAGCAGTTGGGTTTAAAAGGAGGTTTTGGTTCGTTGTCTGACCGCCACGAAGGAAGGCAAAGAGAGGGAGGGTAGTAGGTGAACGGTGGCCCGTCATGTCGATTCCCATTCCATTTGGTGTGGAACGCTGGCAAGATGGGACATTTAGTGGGCTCGCTTCCCTTCAACCCGATCCCCGACGGTCCTCAACGGATCGAATACTATTCGTGAGGTCTGGTGGTGGTGGTGAAATTCGATCACATTTCTCCCGGGTTCACCGCCTCGCGCTGGGGGGGGGGGGTGAAAAAGGTATCACGTTTTCCGTGTGCCGTCGACCCGATGATGGACCTCATGTGCTCCTCGTGTGGATGGTGGTTTTTTAGCCGGGTAGTCATTTCCCCATTTTGCTAAACGATTCCGCGGGAAACCATGATATGCCGTACCGCGTGGAGTTAAGTTCGGTCCAGTTCGAATGTGAAAGATCGATAGTTGTTTTTTTTTCTCTTGCCGTTTTCCGTTCGAGTTGTTCAGGCTTTACAGCGGCCCCGACCGTAAGGCAGAGGCATTTTAAAATCCTTACTGAACACCGGAGCTACTCCGGGACAAGCCTCTTATGTCACAAGCGTCGTCGCGCGTTATGTAGCCCAAGAGCTGGTACATACGTACTTTTGCATTTCAATTTGTATTCGTACTCATGTTGTTGTTTCGGTTTTTTTTCAACAAAATACAATAAAAGACGTGGTGTAGTATTGGGATTTAATGCTTTTAATTTCGTTTGTTTTGCCAGTACGAGTTTTCGTTGCTCCTTTAGCGATTCCACGACAGGCTGAAATTTGTTTAACATAAACTGGAGCAGATACAACTTCACTTTCCGACACGCGTGAACCGTGAAATGGCAAACAAGCATCCTGCGGAGAAGGAACGGAAGGGTACGGGGGGGCGGCACGACTACATATACACTATGTCAGCGCGCTGTTCATTTCACTCATCGGGTTTTGCTTCCGGTTACGGTTCCGAAGCCCGCGGAAGCGGACTGGTTCGAGCGGCGGGCCCCAATGGAAATTAATCGAGGGGCTGCTTTTGCACAGTAGAGGCAAGATCAGACGGACATGATTGCGATGAAAGAGAAAGTTCGTGCCCAACCTGCTACTAGTAGGGGAGGAGACAAGGCGTCATGGGCCAGACTCGCGACCAGCGCGCGACCGGATTCAGTTTAATTTCGAACTGGTTACCCCGAGTGGTGGTCACTTTTCACACGCCGGTCTGGTCGTTGGTTTCCTCTAACTGCTCCTTTTGAGGGAGAGAGAGAGAGGAGCGTTGCTGTGGTGTGGTAATTTTTTCCCGTCTCTTGAAAGGGGCTTTTCAAAATCGAATGTTGTTTTAAGATTTGTCTGTTGTCCTGAAGCGGAGCATAAAGACAGGATTGATGTGTTCATGGATAAGTGAACATTCATTTCACCATAAATAACCAAATGTTTAGGGGCGATAAAGGTCAACAAATCCATGTTGCCCATTATGCGCATTATTTCTATACTTTTAGAATGGAAAATGAAGTTGACAAACGGAGAGTTAACATCCTTCAAATTTGTGTTTCAGATAAAAAGTCTTAAAAATTATTATTGTGAGCAGACCTATATTCTGCACTGAGCCAAATAATTTAGGACAGCATGTTTAATATTCCTTAAGGTCTAAGCAGGCCGTTTGGACTGACTTTATGTTTCGAGGGCGCAAACAGCTTTTGTTCAAATGCAAAACAAAATGGTGGGACTCCGTCAGATGATCAGGGTTAATGTGGGTCCCCACAAAAGGGCAAGGTTGGCAAGGCTGGTGGACACTCCACCGGGGTTAGTCCAGCGCGATCCAAGCGGAAGATACGATTCGCTCTTCCGTCACCCAGTGCTCGTTCGGAACGAATTTGCAACAAAGTGGGTTCACTGATGATCATCACAAGTGCACGCATTGCTTTGAGGCACTTTTGCCCCGCAATCGCTTTTCCATCCCCAAACTTTGCCCGTGCCGGTTCATGGTAGCATAAAATATCCAATTAGCAGCATTTGCATAACGACAATAGCTTTTCAGTTGTGTCGGAGTGTCTTTGTTGCTAATGTTTGTCGTAGGTGACCTAATTATGGCACACGGAAGAATGGCAGAAAAATCAGTTCCACTTTATTTCCTGGCATTAGGAGCTTAACTGGGTTTATGGTGGATTACATCGTGCCCTCCATATCCCGGGTCGAATCTAGCGATCAATAGCATCCGTTTGTCTGTGTGTGTGTGCAAATAATGTGTGTCGATGACATAAGCGAACCGGAAAAGGCTGGTGGCTCAGGAAACACTATTCGCCGCAAATGGGGAAGAAGAATTTGAAATTTGGATCCATTTTTGGTCGACACCAACGGTAAGCATCACCGGCATCATATTACGTGCACGCGTACGCCGGGAAGTTGCCATACATAACCCTCCGGTCGGTGGTAAGAAATAGAAAGAAAAGTCCCGCCGTTATTTCTTTCCTCGCGAATCGTGCAAACGATGTGTTAGGAGTTTCCACTTCCCACTTGAAACCGACACACTTTGCCTCCTCTCAACGATCGTTTATGTCATTCTCGTGTAAGAGAAATTTTCCACCTGTTTTTGTATCCGCGCCATCGCGGTTGATGGACTTCAATTCCATTCAAACGTTGTTCATCGACGGAAAGGGGGAGGGTAGTTTAAAAATATACGGAAGGATTTTTTTCCGGTCGTTTATTTTCACTACAATTATATCAATCATCATCGAACGCGAACATGACTAATTTTCTCGGGTGTGAAATGGGATTGAAGAACAACGAAACCACAATTGTCGACAGGTGTTGGCATCGACGCCCGCCCGAAAGTTTGACGAATGGCCTGGGGGCTTGCAGCGATGCGTTAAATGGTGCCTGAAACGTTGGTGCCATGCAGCATAATAAACGTGACATAATGTCGTGGAGCATTGTTACCGTTATGCTTCGAACACAGTCGTATTTAACCAGGCACCGAGGTAAAGTATGCGCAGCCAACCAGTACACGAGGAAATGATCTGTAAACGTGGAAGGACGTGATCCAAAATAATTTAGATTATGGTTGAAAAATGGAGCCATTGTAAGCACCTCAAAAGCACATGGCATGATGAAAGGGGCTGGTGTTTACAACCAAATTATTTTCCGATTTTGAAACATGCATCTCACATGAGAGAAATGAGATTAATTGTTTGGTTTTAGGTTTTAAAATTTGAAATAATTTAGGATTTGATTTATTATTTCTAAATTTTAAACTAAATTTCATAATATATTTTTTTGTTAATATTTCCAACATTATTTACAATTTTTGCTAATAATTTCTCATCGTAGGATAATGGCATCCCATAATGACCCAAAAATATTAAAGATGAAATTCAACACCTATTGAAATGAAACATAAAACTATGTCATCGAATTTAATTATCGATTCCTATTTTAACACCACATTCAAATCCGCAGTCCGATTGGCTATACATGTTCGGGAAGGGTCGAATTGATCTCCGGCAGTAGAGTAGCTATTGTTGCCTTAGTGTGTCGTACCTGGACACTTAAACGCAACCACGGTGAGGCAATCCGTCGCTCTTGCTCGAAGAGAAGAAAAACGAAAAGTCAATCAACCAGACCAGCAGATAGGTTTTCCTCGTTCGCACAAGCTTTTCTCTGACCTTTTTCCCGATTGGTTTTTCGCTTCGTCGCCTGTTCTTCTTGTGCCACCTTTTCGACATATCTCCCCCCATTGTGGCGGATGGATGGCGAAGGAAAAGCCCGAACTATGTCATACCCGGCCGCTGGATTTCCTCAACATCGCAAGGGAACCGCATTGTGTTTCGTCAGTCATAACTTTAAAGTGGCACTGTGCTCAATCTACCTTTTGCTTGGCGTTGTTTCCTCAGTCAGCCACTCGGAAAATGGCCAAAGTTGTTCGACGTGCGAGATGGTAGCTAGTTTACTACTACTACTACTGCTTGTTGCCGGGTTTTGTAGTAAAACATCTTAACCAACGTGTTCAATCCGTCATATTATACCCCAATCGCGTTCATTCCTTCCGTCTCGGGCTGCAAATGGCATCGTAAAAGAAGAGCCGAATTCTATTGTTTCACCATTGAAGGAAGGGGGAGGTGCACGCAGTTTGCGTGGTGGGGTCATCATTTTTCCCGCCATCACACTTCCATTCTTTCTGGGAGAGGGGGTATTCTGTTGATCATGATGATGATGTTGCCGCCACCGTTGTGTGTGTTTATGAGTGTGTGGCAGTTTTCCATTGCAGCATTTCCCAGCGGAGGGCCATTGTGGGAACCAGAGTGAAGAGCAGAGAAGCTGGATAAACAAACCTGCACAGGTTTGGCACAGATTCCATACCAATAAAACAGAGTGTATCGGAGAGTAAAGTAGCCAAAGGGAAGACGTAGAGAGACGGGTGGAAAACAGATCTCCACCGTGACCAGGGGCAGCATTGTATTTGTGTGTTTAAGGCTATTCATCTCTTGGATTGCAGCAACAGGCACCATTCGCTCTGGTGGCCGGTCCAATCCGTTTTTCCTATTTTCCCGACCACCGGCATCAATCCGACCGGGGGGTTTGCGTGCGAATTTTTAATGGTCATTTAACGGGTTTGTAGTGCGTTGATGCTGGGGTAGCCATTTTAATGTTGGTGCTGTACGAAACGCTAGCCGCTGTATCTAAGCAGATCGTAAATGGACCGCGCTGATTGGTAAAGACCCCGCCAAGAAAGGGCGATCGACTGAGCGATTAGTACCATTCTAAAGATCAAAACATGCTGACGGGGTCAATGGGCAATATTGTTGATGCCTTCGTTACGTTACGTTACGTTACGTCTGCAAGAAAGGCCATCTTTGATGTATTATGTGAACAAAAATTCTAACCTGAAGATACCGCTGTTGTGTTACTGAAATCCTTATTTCTTCCATCAGCAGAACACAAACTTTTAAATAACTTCTTTTTGCCTGCCAAACTTTATTCATTGCATGTTTCTAAACAAATCTTATTTCTCCTCATGAAAAACTGGTTAACATTTTTGTTTAAGTTCAGATTCCCCCAACGGCTAGACTTTGGGATATTTTTCATGTTCTTTTCGTTGCTATCCCGATCCATGGCCACAGATACATGCCGAGTGCCAGTCATTGGACTGTAGGCCACTCCCTAGCAAGCAAGAGCACCCGTTGCCCTCGAACAATGATGAACAATCCATTTCTGGTGCTCTGGTTTTGTTTTTGTTCCATCCTAATCAACCAGCATAAAATTGGGCCCTTTCCCGTGTCGTGTCGCCGTCTTATAGTGGGGTGGCCCCGTGACCCAATCTTCCATCGGTGACACGAGCGGTAGCAGCAACACGAACCGAAACGGGAACGTTGGCGCGTGAGAAATGGTTTAGATTTTTCCTCCCTCAAAACGGATGGGAGAATGGGTGGTGTGGTGGTGGCGGTTTAAGGTTGATCCATTTCCCGCTAATCTTCGGTAGGTTTTCCCTTAACCCAACGGGTTGCATTCTGTGTTGTTGCACGCCCTACTCGTTGGCGTGCCCTTTTTTTGAAGGTTCTGAAAGTACAATCTTGCCCTGCTCATAAAACCGTCCGCCTTTCGTCATTTCGTGAGGCTTTTGTTTTGTGCAAGAGGTGCGGACTTTTCGCTGCCCACAGATTGTTTTACTGCTGCTACGGGGGAAGCAGGGGGGGCTGCGGTGAGTTTGCGAATGGGCGCCTGATTTCGAGATTCAATTGCAGATCTCCACCGGCAATTAAACGCTAGTAAATGGATCCCGAACAAGTCCGAATGTTTTCATCATCGATGGACGGAATGGATGGATATGGGCAAACGTTAACATAGAGAGCGCAGGAGGGAATAGGAGCCAAAGCCTAAGAATCGCATTTCTTAACGGTGGCGAAGAAAACAACAATGCTACAAGAATGAATCTTTTCAACGATGCAGTTGCAACAGCCACAACGAAAGAAGAGTTTGTACTTAGTTGCTGTTTTGTTTTTCCTATTGTTGTGCCCATTTTTCTTTCATCACTGCCACAAACAGTAGCGGGGAGAGAGATGGTAACGCAACGAGTTTTTACGGCTCTACACTTTACACCAGCGTTTTCCTCGAGTTTTTATTTTTGCTACATTTAACCACTCCGTCGCTGGCGGCGTTTCTTGTACGAACGTCCAATGACGTGGGAGAAACTGAACATCTCCTACGCTTTAACATAAATAATTACAACGAAACAGTCGCGAACTTGCTTTGGATGGGGCGCTTTTAAGTGTGTCCTATATAATTTCTTCGATTTCTGCTACGCGGCCTACGGTTGGTCTCGTGTCTATTGCTTGCTTTCTAACGTTTAACAAATGAAGGGCTTTCACTAGCATAAACCTTTCCCAATCTGTTCATTACGTTTCTACCGTCTGATTAACCTGTATATGTGCTGATAATTCATCAGTCGACCACAGGAAATCGATGCTAATCGGTCGGAAGTGTAAGCATCAAAATTGAAATAAATATAATATTGAATTAGGGAACTATAGCCGAAAGAATCCGCTGTTAATAATATCTCGCCAATATAATGTGACTTACAATACACACTAAAGTAGTTCATAAAATAAGTCTAAACTTAAGTTATTTATTGTGTACAACTTTACAAGTTGGCAAATATGTTAACACTTATCAGCAACAAGTGGTAGTTACTTTTCTTCAGTAAGTCAATTAGCAACATAATATAAGGAGGTAACGGTATGCAACTGGTTTAGTTTATTACAACTAGCATGTTTTTTTTGTTTTTTGGTTTACGTGTAGCGTTTCTTCGTGAATGTGCTTTCCGCTATTCAACAATGGATGTAAATTTGATTGTTTCGACCTAACTTTTCCACCACTTTGATGGAACGTTGAAAACTCGTCTTGCAAATATATTATTGAAGTTTACTGTAAATTACAAAGTGATAACAATTTCTTCATAAGGTTGCTCTGTATGTTTTCGTGGTTAATTGAATAAAAAAAATGTAATGAAAGGTTAAAGAAATGTTATGGTTCTCACGTTTCAAATTAAGTTCGGGAGGTGTTACTATTTCTGGTCCGTTGTAAAACGTAGCTTTTCTTGAAACACACATAATTTCAGGTTTCTATATGCCCTACGCTGTTTGACAGCTTACATTACGCAATCTATTGCACATCGATTAAACCTATCTTTAGCTATGCACAGTCAGCCTCTACTCAGTGCTGTTATTGTTTCTTTTTCTCTTATTGTACCACTGCTCACAGTTTGCTGGAACGGCCAAACTAAGCTGCACGTCTAGTCGAACAATTCCCTTCTATCCTTGGCTATAACTTTATGTTCCTTACGGCTACAAATCCCTGGTGAGATATACACACACTCACAATGGTGTAACGACTACGAAAGAATGAACGTTTGCTATGCTGCTAGTGATGCTTATAGCGTTTTATGCTGTACAAAATCGATCCTTACGTTGCTAGAAATGAGCGTGCACGCCTAACGCCGCCGACGCGTTACCATCTAATCATGTGCCGGTACTGCTCGTTGACCGAAACCCGCTTGATGGTTTCGTACCCGAGGATGATACTGAAGGAAAATGCGGCCGACTGGACCAACCGTGCCGTCAGCCCCTTGAAGAACATGTGGAAGTGCTCCTCGTGCCACAGCTCACGGAAAGCGACACTCATCGAGTCGAGCCGCTGCACCTGTAACCGTGCCCGGACGATGTCGAGCGGGTTAGTGATGATGGTGGTCGTGAATCCCCCGAAGCTGCCGGCCACGCACTGCACGAAAAGGTGTGACACCCACGGCGGTACGATCTTCAACAGCTCGTCCTGGTAGAGGTGATAAAAGGCCCACCACATGGCCGAGTTGGGCACGTACGCCATCAGGCTGGCGGTGTAACCCCGGTAGAACCCGCGTACTCCATCACGGCGCATTATTTCCCGCGCAATATCGCGCGTTATCCGTAACCGGCTGCTGCTCTTGTCGAAGTTGATGCCAAGCGGATTGACGGCGCCTCCGTGGGCGCCCATCCCGAGCACCATCGCGTGCTGGGAGATGACGTCGAACGGTACGATGATGGTCTGGCCGACGAGCGACGCACAACCGCCGGCGACGAGCGATTTCATGCGCTGGTTTGCACCGTACTGGCCGAGCACGTGCCGGACGCCCTCGTACGTGCTGATGTAAAACACCCCGCTCACGATCTGCACCGAGGAGATCCAGAAGCCCCGGTACAGACCCGGCACACCCTCGGCACGGTAGATTTTGATACCCGCATCGATCATGCCCTTGTACACGTCGTTCCGGAACTGTACCTGGAGCTGTGTTTTGATCACCGTCAGCGGAAACAGGGCACAGCGCACCGAAAAAGAGCTCAGCATCGAAAGGGGGAAGAATTTCCGCTTGTCCATCATGTCCCACTCGATCGTGCGCAAGAACGGGCCGCTCGCGTTCCCGTCCACCATGGTTGCTGGGTTGAGATTATAAATTCTTTGAGTACACACGCTAGCGTCAGCTGATGATCTTCCGGGTTCTCTTCAAAGGCCAGCTGTATCGCTGACTGATAATCACTGTCTAATATTTGCGCGTTTGTGTGTGTTCAATTTTTGTGCACAAGGTGTGACGTCACACCGGGAACCAGGCGTATGGTGAAATATTTTGCGTTTGCATCATTATCACGGATTGCGTGAGGGAACAACGCCGTGTGCCGTAGCTCACCGTCCTCGCCGCTAAGATGGTGGTTGACCTTGTAAAGGCAGTGCAAGGCAGCGACAGGTTTCACCGTCCTTCTACGACTCCTTTGTCGCTATTGTTTATGCGATTCTTGCACTCGGCGGATGTCTAAACGACGAGCGGACGTAAGAATCCTGTGGACAACGGAGAAAACAAAAGAAACCATCAGTCATGCATTTACCAGCAATGAGTAGCATTTCCCTTTCGACGGTGACATCGATTACTTCGATCTGCTCATAATTTCTACCGTATCATCGCGAACACAGATAGTATTCTCTCGGATACTGTTTATGTAATGTATGTTTGTTCCGTCCACCACCTTGTGGGGTGGAGTGCGAATCCGTTTCTCTTTCACTCTTTCCCGCGTTTGCGCCACACTATGGTGATGGTTTCTTTTTCCTTCGTCTAAGTCTAACTGTTCACCAACCATGGTTTTCCTATCGTGCACTTGTTCGTTTTGAAACGCACCTTTGTTTTATGCTGCTTCTACACCTTCCACATTGTCTAGCGCTCTTCATTGCACACGGGATCGAGAAAGCTGCTTTTTAGCCCAACTTATGCTCTACGGTTTGGTGCCACGAGTCGCAGGAGTGCTAGATTTACGAGACCACTAAATCGAGCCCCTGCGACGCGGATGCGTACCTTTCGTTCTGCATATTGTGTCCGCACTTGCAATATTATTGTAGAATTAATCTTTTTTCGAGTATCACACTCCACGGGTGATGGAGAAAAGGTTTGTTCGAGACGAATGAAATAACATCACAAACGCTAGTCGAATCAATGACAGCTGACATCGAAGGAGAAAAAAATGTGTTGACGGTGCTATCTCTTTCACTTCAAGGCAATATGTAGCTGTCATGTTGGTGCTGCAGGGCTGTGCATGCGCCGTGCAATTTATGGCACGAATCGTTCGTGTGCTATAAAAGTGTTGTTTGGTGAATTCAGCCCTCTCGCAGGCAAAGTTTTGATGTCGATACGAATTATGCAAAAAGTAGCATAAAAGTGATTCATGTTTCAGGATAAAATGTATTTCTTCAAGTAATGTTTTCTACTATTCAGTCTATGTCGAAGACGTCTTCGTGGGACAAAAAGAAACATGTTACATTTGTTTACATTCCAAGTTTTTTTATGACTATTGACATATCAATGTTATTTTCTTCTCTTTTCCATAGATAACACATCTACCAGGTGTAGAGATAAACTAACCAACCATCTGCCACAGTTTAACGGATTTGAGGTAGAAAAAGCGTCCGGTAAGATGAATTTAGGCGTGTAACTATTCGTTATCCGGTTGTGTGCACACCGGACGTCCGGGGAAGAGCCGTAGCGCGGGGACAATCGTTTTCGGGAACCTCTTGTTCGGTTGTGTAGTGCAAGCACTATAGCAAGCAACAGCAGGCACACACTTATCGAGGTAGATAAAAACGACGCATCACCGCGTATCCACCGCTCTCTTACCTGGCTCGGCCGTACCGCCATGTCGGAAGGATTTGGCAACGGCCATCAGGAAGCAGCAGCAGCGGCCGCAGCAGCAGCAGCAGGACAACTAGTGGACGACAATATTCTGGTGCACGGTGACGGCGACACACACGAGTATCAGTGGGCGTACGGAACGATAATGGACTCGTCCCGCGTTTCGACATGTCTCATCTCGATGCTGCTGATCGTGTACGGTAGCTTCCGGAGTCTCAACATGGAGCAGGAACAGCGGGAAAAGGAAAAGAAACGACAGAGCGAAAGCATGAACAATCTCATTACTGGCGAGCCGGTTCAGCAGGAGCAAAGTAAGCGGCACCGTTTGGATGTTGGCAAACAAATGTGCAATGCAAATGTTTCCCGTGGTTTTTTTTTCAGATAAATTCGCCACATTGGACACGATGCACGCACTATGTCTGCCCCTTGGCGCATCAGTTTCATTACTGGTGATGTTTTTCTTCTTCGATTCGATGCAAATGTTGTTTGCCGTCTGCACAGCGAGTAAGTTCGAATGCTACAGTCAACAACTCGATGGTCACCTATTAACGTCCACAATTCTATCCGTTCCCTTACAGTAATAGCCACCGTTGCCCTGGCATTTCTCCTGCTGCCGATGTGTCAGTACATCATCCGACCTTGCACGGATGGTAATCGGATATCGTTCGGCGTGTGTGGCCGTTTCACGGCGGCCGAACTGTTCAGCTTCTCCCTTGCCGTCTCCATCGTGTGCATCTGGGTGCTGACGGGCCACTGGCTACTAATGGACGCAATGGGCATGGGGCTGTGCGTAGCGTTTATCGCATTCGTGCGGCTACCGAGCCTGAAAGTGTCCACGCTGCTGCTGACCGGTCTGCTCATCTACGACGTGTTCTGGGTTTTCTTCTCCTCGTACATCTTCAGCACAAACGTGATGGTGAAGGTGGCCACACGGCCGGCCGACAACCCGGTTGGCATTGTGGCACGCAAGCTAAACCTCGGTGGCATCGTCAAGGAGCCGCCCAAGCTGAACCTGCCGGGTAAACTGGTGTTCCCGAGCATTCACAACAGCGGACACTTTTCGATGCTCGGTCTGGGTGATATTGTGATGCCCGGCCTGTTGCTTTGCTTCGTGTTACGCTACGATGCGTACAAGAAATCTCAATCGACACAAACGGCCGAAACGGGCGTACCGCCACCAAGAGGAGTCGGATCAAAACTTACTTATTTTCATTGTTCCTTACTAGGGTAAGAATAACATTTTTCTGTAAATTTTCCAAACGACTGAAATTTCGAAAACACTTTCCTAGAGTTGTTTCAAGAAATTATTGAAGGTATCTTATTTTACACATCTTATGTTTATCGTCAGAGGAACTAGTCCTACTTTTGCAGAACATTTTCAATGTTATGCTTTAGAATTCTCGTTTCTCAAAACAAGAAATGATAAGAGATTCCTTTCTTTCAGTTACTTCCTCGGATTGTTAACCGCGACTGTCAGTTCAGAAGTATTTAAAGCGGCCCAACCGGCGTTACTCTATTTGGTACCGTTTACACTGCTACCTCTGCTTACGATGGCGTATCTAAAGGTACTATCATTGCAACTCTACTGAGCAACAACATGTCCAAGTTACAATTTCCAACATCTCTTTTCCCCTACAGGGCGATTTACGGCGCATGTGGAGTGAACCGTTCATCATACAGCAAGCGTCGAAGCAGTTAGAAGTATAAAACACACTGAAACATTGTTACTGGAAAGCAAACAGACAACGGTACGCGATAGTATTAAGTGATCAGACTCGAAAGTGGATCGTAGCAAAGTGTACGAGATAGCAAAAGTGCAAGCAAATAAACCGACCGCGCCAATTAGCTACGGTATGTCATATGGACGGTATATCCGGCACGTCGCATAGGAGCACGATCGAACAAATGCAAACTATGAACATAAGATTCATCGCAATCGAACTGCAGCAGCATTGATCGATTGCCACCAATTTCCACGCACTCAATCTCTCGGGGGAAGGGAAACCCCTGGAATCACCGGGGGGTGTGTCACGAGGGTGTTTAGGTTACTAAGAAAACAGACCTAGAGGGAGGCGGGCGGGCGCGAGCATATGGCACCGGAAATCATTTAAGATAATTCGAAAATATTTGAATGTGATTAGGCATTAGCGATTAGTAGATTGTTTGTGTGTATGCTGTGCGTGTGACAAGCAAAAGTAAAAGAAAAATGAGTACAGGAACAAAATGGCGCCGAACAAAACACACATGGTCCCTGAATTGCAATCAGATTTGAGCTGATGCACGGAGAAAAACATATATCCCATGTGCAAGGATGTAGGAATGTGAAAGTGAATTAGTAGGAAATAGGTTATAACTCATTTTACATCATATGTACACACAACGTCTATACCAACACTCGAGTCACGTTTCGGCATGCAGTGCACGCTTCCGTTGACTGCCTTAGTTTAACGATAGATTCATTTGTGTTCCATTGAGTTTAAAACATATTTGTCTTTTCGATTGCCGAATTATACTCTCTCTTTCTCTTTCTCTCTCTCTCTACGTTATGTATTATTTGGAAAGCAAAATTGTATGCCGGAAAAGATTGATTTGAAAATTAGATCGTCCTATGTTTAGTACCGTGCGAAGTGGGAAGCCGAACTGACAGGAAGTTTAAGCATATTCATCTTCATCTGCTACATGCTTTCATTGTCCGCTTGAACCAAGTTCGAGAGACTTTGCGACGAGACCATGTTAAACTTAACTGAAGAGAATTGTTAAGTTGCGAAATAGATTTTGAAAATGCTATGTAAAGAAGCGAAATATCATGATTCAGAAAAGGACGATTTGCTTCCCATTTTTACATTTCAACAAAAACGATTTGCGTTTATCGGCTCCCAAAGAAAAAGTAAACACTGGAAGCAATCTACTATAAGGTTTACTGACAAGTGTACTAAATAGAAGAAAATCACAAAAAAGTCCGGTATCATCAGTTTAGCAGTAATTGATAGCATCTTCTTTTTGCTCTCCCAGTTTCATTGTAATGATCCTACTCCTAACGTAAATGTCCGGTGGTATTGCTTGCTTTGTGTTCTATTGAATTCAGTGCGCGGAACAAGAGAACAGAACCGAACTTCGATATACATAATGTGATAATTTTTTTCTTCTGTATAATTTCTTATCTCCGCCTGTCTCGAATGTATACTTTATAAAGATTTTTTTCTATAATCAAAAGTACTGTTAATAATAGTGAAAAGAAATATAACTTTTAATTTTTCCAGAAAAGAATTTTAACAAACGTGTGCGTGGTTGTTTTTTTGAAAAATTGCTTAAACCATGTTGATGACGATGTTCAGAAACGACCCATAAATGATATTGCGTGAGAATGAAAGGGTATAATGGAACAAATTATTTAATATCATTCCGATTTTTTCCTATTTTCGAATAGTTTTTACAGTTTTTCTTTAATAATTTTATGGAACCCTCATTACCAAAGTTTTTTCCAGTAATGATTATAGCAAATCATCATCCAAGACAGCTGATGATGATCAAAAAGAAAGCAGAAATTAGGAAGGTGACTCCATAGCACTGCCATGGTAGCCATTTTGAATTCAATTTTTGACATTACCTATTACTGTTTGGTTGATAACATAAGCTCGATTAAATGAAATTCTCATCAAGGACTCGACATGGTAGAACTTCTTGCATACCAAATTATGACTACGAAAAAGAAGCCAATTCTATTGTACATTTCATTTTTTATTTCAAGATTTGATTGACGAAACCACGATTTTCACACGCCGATTGAAACAATTATTGATCCGGGGTCGTTTAAAAATTAGATTTTATCCAAAGGCATCAAAACCTTCTTTTGTGGCCGAACTTACCTCTCCTTTATATAAACTTTGGGTCCAAAACATGCGATGTGCTTTTTGACAGATCCTTTTCCGAGGATCCTTTTGAAGGGGAAAGCCTCTCTTTATCCTTGTTTTTACTCTCAAAAACCACAAAGACCTTTCCTTTGAGATGACATTCGTAAAAATCGCTCCGAGTACTAGCGAGCTACAAACAGCCGACGCGTTAGGCACTGCGGTAGTGTCCATTGGACTGGGTGGTCGTGTTTCGTTCGTCGTCGCGGTCGGTAGATGGTTTTTGTGCACCTGGAGGGCAGAAAGAAAAACAAAACGATACTTACAACCAATATGACGCGAGTGTCGCAACCTTCCCAACGATTCGTGCCGTTTCCGCCGTTAATCCTTTAATCGGTACCGTCTCGTAAAATTTACGCGCCACAAGCACACGAACTACTGATATCAACTATTATCGCCACGCGGATATCGTGTTGACATATTTGCCTCGAAACGAAAAAAAAAACAGCGGAAGCTCAACCGCGAGGTAGCCGGCACAGATGTGATAATCAAAGTGACAAACCCCAAAATCGGCAAAGGGGAACGGGTGTGGGATACCTATCGCGGTATCCCGGCGCTATCGCTTCACCCTATGATGGGGCGAGTTTTTTTTTTATTATGGTTCTTAGCTGGACGGACAAGAGACGCTGGAAAGTAGGTTTTTCGGTGCTTTTGATAGAGCAGTTGCAGTGGTCCCGCTGGGTATCGATGATAGAATCGAGACTTTTGAAAACAAAAAATACAATTGCAGGACGTAAAAGGCTAAAGTACGGAACAACACAAAACAGCAGCATAAAAAATATCAGTTAGTGAAGGATAATCGATTGATGGTTCTGGGTCGGTCGGTTGCACTGTTTCTTGCCCTCGAATGTTTGTTTCACGTCGTTCGTTTGGTAACGCGCGTTTCCACCGAGAGGTGTTGTGATGTGTTACGGGGTGGGGTGAGGTGCATAGGTCCAGTCTGTTTTGCGTTCCTCGGATTGCAGGTTATCAGATTTCAGGTTAAAACGGCTTCGCATGCAGTCTCGTTGCAAGAGTACGGCGGTCTTCCGATCGATTCGCCTGCCTGCTGAGGTAACGCTGTCTGTAACGCTATTTACGCCCCTGAAAGGTATACAATCCGCAGTGCATCTTGGTTCGCGTTCAGCCACCACCTACCAACACCAACCAGGCGGGAAAGCAGCAGTAGCCACCCCAGACGGTGGAAAATTGTATTTCGCTAGTACAGGTGGTATCAAAACGGGAATCCTTGCCAGCTAATTCACCGTCAGCCATTTAGTGTGTCCCCGTTCTGCGGGTGTGTGAGTGTGTTAACAGGGAGCCGCGGCTGTGAAACGTTAGATTGCCCGCGCAGGTCGATGGTGTTGGTAGTGGGTGGCAGCCCCCGTTTGCTACCCCCTATCGTCCAGGATGCTTCACTCCCCTCGGAATAGCGCGTTCATCATAACCGCCCGGGAACAACTGTGCGCAACTGTGTGCCCGTGTGCCTGTGGGCCAATCTGAAGAGTGAAACTAAAAAGCCCACCAGCAGCAGCTGCCGCCGCGTCCCGAACCCTTTCTCTGGTGTGTAATTGTGTTTTCATTATCGGTGTCCAATTTCTTCCCGCAGCCATTATTTGCCGCTGGCTTAGTCGGCAGTTATTATCCTTCCCTTGCTGGGCTGGGCAGTTGCAACTGGGGAGCGAAGCATCGCAGTAGCTTGCGAGTTTTGTACCGCAGTGAAACAAGAAAGCAAACACCAGCATCATCACAAGAGAAGTGAATTTCTTTCCGTGTGCACCGTGTCGTTCGGAATAATTTACGCAACCACGCCGTGGGAAGTGAAACAGTGACCACCGAAGGCACCGATATGTCCTTCGCCGGAAGCGTACGGGGATAAAAAGGAAAGTCGTGCTGTAGCAGCGGGGAGCAGCCAACTACAACGCACGCACCGGGGACGACGCGCATTCCACCTCGCATATCCTTCATCCCAAGATCGAACGGGATTCGATTTTGAAGTCTCGCTCCCGCCACTTGGAGGCGCCAACTCGGGTGCGTGAGCAGGGCGAAAAATGGGTCAAGCCGCGAGCCAGGAAGATGCGGAGCAGGAGGGACAGGCGGAGGGCGCGGAGGAGGACGACGACGAGGACGGAGGCATCATCCCGATGCGCTCGGATCGCTTTCTGGTGGTAAGCAGCCCAGACCAATTCATTCATAAGTTAAGACGTACATTTCGTTTTGTTTTCTTCCGTTTTCGCGTTCGAAGCAGTTTCCCGCTGGTCCTTCCATTTTTCCCCTTTTTCACTCGTTTCGGTGGCCGTGGCGCGCGTGTTGCGTGTGCCTTTTTTTTGTGTTGCCTATTTGCGCATACACCACGGAATGCCATCTGTGCCGGCGAACGGACGGCGTAGTAAAATGGGGGAAATGGACGAACGCAGCAAATTTCCATCCGACACCAGCGGCGAGTGTCCTGGCTTGGGTCAGCATGGCTGGGCGAGCGGGTGGTGGGAAGGGGCGGGTGCTAACTCATCAGTAGTTCACGAGTTCGCGTCGTAACCGGACGCGTTAAACAATGCTCCACTAAACGCTTTTCCCATAACCGCCGTTAGAGACGACACGCGTTCGTCGTGACTTGGTTTTCCACTCACTCTTTGCCTCCCTTACCCCCCTTGCTCTGTGCTTACCATACGATGTATACATACAAATGTAGTTCTTATCGCGATTTTATGTTTTCTTCTATTCGTGAATAGCTATTGCTTTTTCTCAGTTCCACTTGATGAAAACAAACCTAGCGAGAAGAATACGTTTTCTGCTGCACGTGCAACAGTCCGTCGATTAAATGATTCCCATATTAGCATAACTAGTGTTTTATATATGCATGGATTAAAATGTGTCTGGTTAGTTAAAATGTATCCTTTGTTTGATAGTGTTATAAATTCATTCACTTCTCACTTAATTCTGCCATAACTATATAGGAAATATTTAAAGCAAAACGAAGGCAAACTAGTTGATTTAACTAGCTTGCAACCGTTACCTATAATCATTGGTGTCTAACACAACAATACAGAGCAGTGAAATATCGTTCAAGGTACTTGATTTGTACATGATTTTCACTTCAATGAAACATGGGCGTATTTTTCCAGTTATTTAAATTGGATGAAACTATCAACAATAATTTAATCCTTTTAAAGTGATGCTAATGCAAATAAATATGAATGTAACTAATATTCTGTATCATTTTCAATACTGGCATTAGTTTTAACCCATACTAATCTTCAAAAATGTGATTAAGATATGATAAACGCATGGTAAACCTTTTTTTCATAAAACTTATCACATTTATCGTAAGGAACAATAAATGTTTAATCCATCCATGAAAGGTCTGATTGTAATATTCATTACTAAACTTTTCCACAACTCGATCAATGTTAAACTGAAGACGAAACTGATATTTTTGATTTCCCAATACGCTTAAACAATGGTCCAAAATAAACTCTTCTCTGATAGCTATGGGCATGGAGCATTGAAAAACTGGTAGTGCTGTTTTGGACAAATATGTTGAAATGTTCGATATTGATTGGTATTGATCAAAACGCACTGCTCCACATCCAGTACAAGCCAATGTCGAACACAATATCACTCAGCCAACTTTCCTTTACCCAGAATGAATAACTGGGAATTTTTCGCATAATGGTATAAGCATCCGAGTGTCACAGCACATCAGAAGATGGTGGACGAATGGTACGAAACGATATGGTACGTTGCGTTTCTGGGCGTCGTCATCGCCGTCGTAATAGCAGTTTACGATGGGGGTTGAATTATTAAATAAATACTTTTCGTCCTTGTTCGTATCTCAGCGGGGATCTCCCTCGTGCTTGTCGTGATATCGTTGGTCACATTTATGATTTTGCGTCGATCCTTTCAACTATAAACGAAACAATATTTGATATTCAACGAAATTGATATTTCGTTATTTTAGAATAAAAATATTAGAAAAATACGATAGGTTCAAATAGTTTATGTTATAATTACTCCCTATTTTTAAATATAACAATAAAGCTGTACTTGGAGTGCTTTATAAACAGCCTCATATCCCTCAGTGGGCTTGGTGTGCAAACAAGTAGACAAACAAAGTGCTGCTCTTACAATTCCAATCCGTATACGTACAAAGAACCGGCCTTCAGCATCAAGCGCACAAATAATTATCAATCTCCAATGACGTCGAACGATTGGAACGATTGGGTGAACTTCATAATCCGGTGTACAAATATTTTCATCGAAATTCCGCCCCGCAGCCAGCATCACGTTAAGCGCAAGCCCATCGCGGAGGTTATCAACTAGGGGAGCAAAGAACAGCAGTCACTTAGCGTGAAATTCGGGGCTCGATCAACTACACCAACAGCGAATTGATGATGTATCAACCTCTTTTTTCCTTTCTGGTGTTCACAAAACACATTTTGAGGTCGCAGGCGGATGTTCGGTGTTAATAAACTTTTTTTCAAACGATGTCTACGAAATTAGGCCTCACAAATAAGGGGGGCGATACTGGATGAGGAGGTACCCCGCTGCGTGGGGAAGGTGTTAACTTGTTATATTTTTATATTTAATTAGATGCTTGTTTTCTTATCTCGTAGATAGGTTGTGGAACGAAGGTAATATCGCACATGGTCTACGGTCGACTCTGCAGGGGTTCTCCATGAGGGTGACGGATCTTTGTGCAAGAGGTAAAATCGATTGTTGCTTTCGCCTAAAGATCCTCGTCTTCCAGTGGAAGAAGTTGGCGAAAGTGGCCAGAGTGTTTAAGGGTGGAGAACAGAGCCGGTTTATTGGACACTTATCGAGCAGTGACGGTTGAGAGTCCTGTTTGCCTTGCCAATTGGAACGCGGAGCTTTCCATATGCTGTTGATACGGCTGGACCGTAAAACTCGTTTCTTGGCGAATCAAAAAGGAGAGGACCGTTTGATTAGAGGCTGGTTCAGCGATCGCAACCGTTTAACACATACGTCGTCTAAATCAACAATTAGCCATTGTGCCGTGGTGAATGCCGAGCGCGTGTGTATGTAGAGTCTGTGCGAATTCCACCATCGTGACGTGTGGTATTGATGTTTGGCGAACAAATTAATAGGAGGTGAGCGCCATAGTTACACTAGTAAAAAATCGCTGATAGTGCTAACTGCCTGGTACCATTGGGAAGTGGTTGAGGATCCTTTAGGTCTGGATCAAACTGTCGTTGGGCACCATGGGCTATATTCGTAGCAGCATAGTTGCCAAGCCTTGCAATTCGTGTTTCTATTTGGTAATGCAATTCATGTCCATAAAGTTGTCTAAGTGCATTGCGACCACTCACCGTTTAGGGAGGTTCTAACAATTATTGACCTGGGTAATCTTAATGGTCTTTTTGGTAGTTCACTCCTTATTTTGGTAGTATAATTTATTAGTATTTCCCACCGTATAAAATACGGCAACCATCATAAATTACTAGCAGAGTGATAAATACTTGAGCTATTTTCCAACCGACAGTACTATCATCGGCAAAACAACAACCTCTCACATCTTTTGGACGGTGACGTAGTCGATCCGATGGGCCGAGGTGGCGTTTAATGGCTGTTTGCATTGCGGAATGTGTTAATTGTCGAATTTTACCGAGCCAGTAATGTTGATTGATGTCGTTAGATACCGATGACGATTTTATCATCAGACCAATGTTACGTAGTTGGGTCTACAGTAAAATATATTCACTTTGGATAGTTGTTTTTAAAACAATTACACTTGGTGGGTATGAAGAATGAATTCTGGACTCAGTGAGTTCGAATAGAAGAGTCGTACGATGGAGAGGAAAAGTATAGTCAAAAGCTAACTTTACCTTAGCTGCCTAACCTACCTGAGATACTCAATCCTAGAAATCTTTCCGATTCTTAAGGCACGAGAAACTGGTGCTAATTTGTACTTCGTTTGGAACGATTAGGCAGTTAGCAACTTGACACGACTCCTGCTGTATTCTTTCAAGTTTCCATCCAGGAACGTTCTATTTCCGTTGGTAGTGATGCTGTTCGGCACGCGTCTTAATCTAGACGCTCTGATTAGCAGTTGCGAGGTGCTTGTTGTCTTAAATGAACCAGCCAAAAGCAGCCGCGACTGGATGCCGATGACATGTGGCAACGCAAGGTGATAAGCACTAAAATTCAGCGAAGCTTTGAAGAAGGATGTTTTCAGCTAATTATATCGCTAATGGCGGTATGTTGCTTTCAACATTCGAGTCAACGTTGCTATAAACATCCTGTTTCGAAGCTCGTATGCCAACTACTAGGTCATGGACTCAATAGATGTTAGTAGCGTTAGCCTACTGTGTGACCAATGCGTTACGCGTTAGTACGCTTTAGTAACGGCTCTAGAAATAAATCCATCGATCGTCTCACAGGACCTAAGCATGCTGTTCTATTTGATTTTTTTTTTTCAAATTTAGATCAACTGTAGTAACTGCAGCAAAATCACCATGGACGTCAAAGCGCCGGAATCTTAAGTAACTTAAGAATTTAAGAAAAACAAATTTATACAAGACTATATTTTGTGTTACTTGTTCTATACTAAGCGGGAACATATTTATTGTGGCTAATTTTTGAAATGTGATTTCGTGATTTTTTTCGTAACTCATAGTACATTCGCTAAAATCCGTGATGTCATGATCGTGACGCATTAGACAACACATACACGGCAACATAAACAACACGGTCAGAACGCCGTGTGTGCTGTTTTAGTATACAGCTCCATCGTCTTCGTCGTGGTCATACACTACCACCAGTGAGCGAATTATAGTACGCTCTTCAAATACTTTTCAAACGCCGCAGTATCGTGCTGTTGGTGTGCCCTAGAGGGTATCGCTTGCAATCTCTACTACTTGCGTGCGCGATGCGGGTGTTGTGTTTTGTTATTTATACCCAGACTACTAGCCGCACCGTCGGATTGTGAGTGCAGAGTGATGATGGCGCGGAACGGGAAGCAGAAAAAAAAGAAAAATGGTCCACCATAAAGCTAACCTCCAACACTACGGCTCCCCACATCGACGACGACGACAACGTCCCGAGGCGCGTCCACTAAGAGAAACGGTTGGCGGCAAGATATAGTGGACGAACGCAGTTGGACATGAATGGTGGTGTCCAAAGCCACCCTCCCTCCCTATGTCCACACGTTGGTTCCATAGTCCATAGACACATCAAGCATAACTCCACCATTCACGCATACATTTTCGCTTCACTCTCTGCGCACTTTTTCTCGCTCACTCGCAAGCGCGCCTCTCTTTGTCCCACGTCCCGATCGCCGTTTCTGTACGTGGGGCCGCCTAGTGGATGGTGAATTTTCCGCTAAATCAGTTTTTCGAGCACCGTCCGCCGTGATCGTCGTGTGCCAAAACAGTCGTAACTGCAGTGCGCTGGTACGGAAGGCTGGTTTCGGGAGAGCACCAGTGTCGGATCGTGTGTGCCCTTTGATGGTTGGTGGTTGGTGGAAGCTGACCCGCCTTCCGAGTGTTGTGCGGCCCAGTGTGCCAGACGTGCGATGTGCCGACTATATACCGTCGAGTTCTAGATGGATCTCCGGTCAACTCACTCTCTCACTAGTCGCTTATTTGTTATTACACTCAAGACACTATGCTTTATCCTTCACGAATGTGGTTTTAACTTTTGAGGAAGAATTTTCCTGCTTCTGCTCAAACAGTGGACCATATGCTGCGCAGTAGCGGCCAGTCCAGTCAGTCAGTAAGGGTGGAACGAGGGGCCGGGTTTCAGAATAAATCGATCGGTTTTCCGTCAGTCGCCGTCTCGTCACCGTGGAGGTGTTTTAGCCACGCTGTTGCGCACCGCGCGTGTACCACAGTGCGGCGTGTGTTTTAATCCTCTTGGCGAATATGGTGTCCCACGAGCAACACGGGTGTGTCATTATCCGCCCCCTTTAGCAATTACGGCACACTGCTCAGGCCGTCCGTTGGTAAACATTTCGGTTTCCAATTTAACCGAACCGGTAGTCAGTTGCCAGTTCTCGCCGTAAGCTCATTTACGACCCGCAGACCGGGACGGTTGCATCGATCGTCCGTCGGTTTCCCATTTGCAACTGCACTCCAGTCGGCGCGTGTTTATTGTTCCTCGACCCCTCGAGGGATAGAATAATCTGTTTTCCGTCTTTGTGCATCGCTTGTCTGGTTCGGCGTTCTTGCGACGGAGGATAAAGAAACCGCTGGTACGCTCGCCGTCGTTCCGTGTCGTTTCTCGCCATTAAAACCCTTTCTTTTCAAAAACACCCGGTGGTGAGTTTAACAACTGTCTCGTGTGTTTGTGAACTTGTGGTGAATCACCATCCGTCCACCATTAACTTCCCTTTCGTGTGATATCGAATCGTTGTTGCCGGGAGTGCGCGGCGCATAAAAAGCGGATAAAAAAAGAATCTTTCTCTTGCGAGCGGCAGACGCAGCAGCAGCATCCAAACACATGAAAAATAAAACACGGATCTGGCCGCCCGCGAGCTGCCTATCTTCTGTTTCAGCGATCGACAGCTCGAAGAGCGTTGTTGTTGCCGCTCTATTGGCAGCAGTGGTATTGGTCTCGGTCAGAACATTGCGATCGACAGCGGTCCGCGACTGGTGTGATCTCGTGGCCATTGTGTGGTAGTTTGGTGGCCCAAATCCGTATCGGTAGGCTCACTCTTTGTGGTATGCTGATCTGCTGTGCGCTGGTAATTCCGGGAATTTTTCCCTGACCTCAGCATTGTTCATGTTATGATAGCTCTCAACGCGGGCAATGACCACCAGAAACGAAAGATAGCCTGCAGTCCCCGGGGGTTTACCACTTTTACTAAAATTAGAAGTCGATTCAAATATGATGAGTATGATCGTGCGTTAGGCAATAACAATGTTACATGCGGCAATTTTGGTGAAGGTAACGAACTGATTACGCCTCTTCTCGCGCCCATCTTTCTAACAGAATTTGACAGATAGCCTCTGGTTGAAAACTCCCCGACGACTCGAAACAACAGCTCTGGCAAACAAAGCAAACAAACAAGCTTACCAACTGATATGCCTTGAGCCAATAATATATGCCACCATGCTCTTGTGCATACACACGAACTCGTACACCGTCTCGGCCGGGTGCCCCAAGCCAAGTGTTGAGAACAGCTGTTCTGGTCGCGCGGTGTTGGTGAGGACAAAACAACACTAACCGGGGTTCGAAAAAGCGTCAAAACATGACCGTTTCAAGCGCTAGGACGCACGCTTTGACGGTGGCCTAATTATTGTGCATGCAGCGTACGACACCGATACAGATGGGGTGCTACACTGGGTGTGTTGGTGCGACGGTACGCAAGTGTGCTCCTCCTCTTAGTAGAGCAATACACTACTTGTTGTACACTACGTGTGTCTTAGTAGCTGCGCGAATTACTGCATTCGGGAATCACCCTGTGCCGGTGGCCGGTTTTACGTCTTTATCATTTTGCTATCTCGCGGTTATTTAGCGGGCTGTAAAATTGGCGCAATTTACTTTTTGTTTGTTTCGCTTCTCTACTAGATTTTTGTGTTTCGGTGTGGTTCCTTTCTTACGATGGGCTTATTATTACTGCCGTGTTGATTCGAGCTGTTTGTCACCAATAACGCTGCTGCTCAATATTCGACGCACCTCGTCGTTCACCGAATTAACCTTGCACGCATTATGCATTTGCGCCGGCGTGTTTAGTCATCGGCCAGATGACCCCAATCTGCTGCCCCATCCCAAGCTCTTTGTTTCGTGTGTGGTGTTTTCTAGCCCCATTTCCCCACACCGCAATGGAGCAAACACCGCGGGTAGCTTTAGTAGAAGCTCACTAAAAACCCCTAATTTCGATAAGCATTCGATACGACATCGATCGTGACCCCTCCCGGACGCCCTTTTGTGACGACGCTAACCCTGCGTTCCCCCGGTCGGTGATGAAAGTGGTCACATTTTTGCCGTACCTTGCCGTGGTGTGCACTGTATGTCAAACAATTACACATCACTCGCGTGAAGTACATTGCGATAAAGGCCTGGAGCTTGTTTGTAGACGGAACGGACGGCCGTGGTGTCACCGCTGAGGACGCACTTAGGCGCGTGACAATGGCGATATAAGTGTAACTTTGACTCAGCGGTTCTCAATCGCTGGGATCAGTACAATTTGAAGGCTCTTTACAATTCGGTTGATCGTACCTAATACTTTATTTTGCTTACTAAGCACAAAATAGATGATAATAACAATTTCTTCATAAACGGTTCGCAACTTTCTGAAGCGATGCAACTACTTTGTTATTTTTAAATGGTATGGCTTCCCTACGAGTAGACTGACTGTGATCGATCGACGGTATCATAGATCGATCGTCAACCGTTCGTAAAAAGCAACTGAATAGAGTGCAATAATTGACGTAACTTATTCAGATTAGTACAGCTTAGGACACGTATTTAAAACTACGATACAAGATCAGATGGATTTAAATTTTTAAATTAAAAAAATGCAGTACAAGAGTGACGGGAAGTTTGCGAATCTCTGCTCACACGCCGTTGACGGTTCGCTGTGCGATAAAGTACTACTACTAGCTGTAGCAATAGACACAGTTGGGCCACGCGCTATTCCATCACAACGCACATCGTGGTGGCGTCGTCCTGAAAGTCCGCTTCAGACATTTCTTTACTCTCCACGGGGGGGAATTTCGTGCATTTCAGAGCCCAGTGGTTCAAATCTACGTTGTCCCAGCGCGGTGACCATTTCTCAATGATCAAGATTTTGAACGCTTAGTAGCGGCAGTGCACCTGATGACGGTTGGAGGTTTTTTTTTGCTTTCTTTTTCTGTTTGCCAATGTAATCGCAACGTGATTAACCGTTGGGGAGTTCCAAACAGCAGCGACGCGGTTAGGCTGTCGCCGTGGTCGTAAATCATGCCGATACACTCCACTCCACACCCTACTAAATTATACGCCACCCGGTCAACGTGAGCAGGAGGTGCCGTGTCGCCGGCTGTAGGATTTTGCTAGATGAACGCTCGGCAGCCTCTGGGCGGTAATTAGTTTGGCTTCGAAAAAGGAATGCCGGTTTTCAACACAGCTCGTTGGGATTGAGTGGTTCAATCATGAACGATTTGTGGATCTTGTCGGTTCCCTTGACACTGCCACGCTAGGGGCCGATATTATTAGTGCAAGACATTCGTGCCAGTGCATCTAGTTCTAGCGTGCCGGAGTTTAACTATTTTAGGATATTCAAATCAATGTTCGAAACTATCACGGGCGGTTTCGATTTCCAACATTGACAACCGTCCTTGACTAGCGACTCCGCGGCGCTTAAGGAAGCATGAATAATGTACCATCTGTTGCTTGGCTCCAGACACGAGACGCGCCTTTGGAGTTCGATGGTAAAGGGTATGCTGCGTCTCCGCTATTGCCAAGTTCACCGTGGTACGATCAAGATCAGTACCCACTAACCCCCTTTTTACCGTGCGACATAAACACAACTTCAAGTTCCCGCCATATGGATCTGCTGCGTTGAATACTGGCTACCTTTAGCTATGAGCGAACACCAAACGGCGCCTTCAAACTGCACCGGATAGCATGTGCCGGGTGTTTCGGGGGGGCATTTGTAGTCCCACAACACCCGGTGAAGGTTGCTGGCCCGAAACCGGTCCTAAAGCCAACCGTCACCGACCGTTCAGAGGGGCGAGTTGTGCCGAGGCTAATGAATATGCACACCCCCACCCCCGGAGAACGGGGCCCCATGGGGCCGGTGGGGCCTTCAAGGGTGGCCCATGTATGTGTGCACCTTCGAACAGTGTGGCGTGTATATGTGTGTATGCGTGTGTCGCGTTCATGAATGAGCCTCCCGCGTGTCGCGCTCCGATCGCGCAAAAACACAACAAACAGGCGATCCTCGCGGTATCGCGATCATAAAATAGTAAACAGTGTTGTGGGTACCGTGGTGCAGGTCACTACGGTTACGGATTGAGCTCCGCGTACCATCGAATTCTAAAAGTTCAGTCGTTGTCCAGATCGTTTGTGCCGACTGGTTAGTTCTTAGTCCTCGCCGCAGGCCAATCGAATCGTATGCAGAACATGGATGAATCAATACGTCGAACCTGTCATCCAAAAAACCGAAGATCACATGATAGTTTCGTGGTGGAAGGCTACGTTTGGAGTTCGAGGCCACTGGCTACGCTCTGTGTGACCGCCCGTCGCGACCGGTAGAAGAGCCTCAATAATCATTCACCAAATGGACAGTTGAATGGCGAACACTCAGATTAATCTGAGCCCGGTGTGGGCAATAACAACAACATCGCAAACCACTTCTGGTGCTAACGGAGAGTGAAGTTGGTTGCTTCTCGTGAATGGCTCTCCAAACGCGAGTCCCGAAACGATGCGATATCCGTTTATCAGTCATAGTAACGCGCTATGTTGACCCTCGAAGCAGCAAGACATGGACTGGATGGATTGCCATCGGCGAGATAAGATACGGCGAATAATTGTGTCATTAAAGCTGTAAGCTTCCATGTCCGAAAAAGTGGCTCTGGAACTCGCATACCAACCAACCCATCTGTTGGGCATTATGACGACGGTGGCGTTGACCGTTGGTGAAGAATCATGAAATGATTGTGTGGTTTGAGATGGTGTTGCAACTTTAGAAGGAATCCCTCCCTGTTACCTGTGGCCTCTGTTTCGAGGTGAAGGAGAACTACTACGTAAACTTCTGCAGTTAGTATCTGCTAGTTAGTATTGCTACTTGGGTTGTTCTGACTTTTGGCTGGCGTCATATGCAGTTGGCAAGCTTTCTCTCTGCTTTAGTCCATCTCGTTGCCACGTCGAAAACGCATGTGTCCTTGTGATGCCCAGTGCGTCAAATACGAATCTGAATGCCTCGACACTGAACTTACTTTACCAGCTGGCCATTCGATTGGCGTGATACGGTAGCCCATTCATGCGTGAGACTTGGACACGTGTTTTGGTTCGGTTAAACGCTAATGGAATGCAGTACACATTCTTGCCACACGATCCATTTAAGAAAACGCTGTGCCAACTACCTTGTGCGCCCAGTGTGTGTCAAGGTGGTTGCATGTTTGATTTCCGTTTTTTTTTGTGTTTGCATTACTGACGATTTCTTCGTTGTGGGGTTTCGCAGCGCGTTTTTTCGTTTCTGTGTTCTTATCTAGACGTGAAGTAGTGGATTATGAATCGATTCCTAAGCGGGAAAGGCTTCCAGAATCCGCCTGGATTATCCAAACACCGCTCGGAGTGATCTTACAACGGAACCAGTGACTATTCTTCCATAACCTTTGTTTGATCGATGTGCCAGTGAAAGTTGAATATCAACAAAATTTAAATACCTTACTGAAATTCTACAGATTAGTGTGCTCTTTGGCGTCGGTGAAGTTCGAGCGTTATTTCGTGCCCAAAAGTGATCAATGGTGACGTTCTGTGGTGCAATAACTTTTCTGTGACGATCGTCAATAACTCAGCGACAAACTGTGAGCTTCCAAACACGTTAAACGGCCTACTGAGCTGATTATAGTGAGCTCTCCAAAAGTTTTGGCGGTCTAGGCTGAACAAGGCTCACCTTAGTTGTAGTAACCGCAGCTAGGCGTTCTTCAACATGGCCAGTAAAAAGGCCCGACGGGTAGGTGTTTTACTTTTAATTTTCTTTTCCGTTTCGTTTAGTTAACGCACTGCTGCGGGTGTTTGAGTTTTAAAAAAACTTAAACTTTATTTCCTACAACATATGTGCGGGTTAATACCCAACTATCGTGTTCGGATGCTGGATACCAACTGATGATCGGTTCGCGATCTGGATCGTTGGTTCACGGTCTTCTGATTCTAGGTGGTCCGCGTCGCTGCGGGAATCTGCAATCTCAGCATAATGCGGGCGGTCCGCGTTGCTATGGGAAGCTGCAACTCAGCATAATGTTGTGGTCCGGGGGCCGCGTCGCGATGATCGAATGTTGACTCACAATGTATGCTCTGGCGATGTCCACAATGTATGCGATGGCGTTGTCCACAATGTATACGCTGGCGTTGTCTTGACTGTTTTTCTCGCAAGGCATGGAAATTCGATGATGAATGTGTGAAAAATCGAATAAAATTCCACAATTATAGGAATCTCTAGAGGACGGTCTCTAGAGGGACAATAAATTCCACCATCGATCGATGGCGAATGCGCGAACCAAAACACTCTACCTTAAGTCTTCTTCGTGAATAGTAGTAGGATGTGGGATTAATCTTCTCAACAGCTAGTACTCGAGTGCGAAAGGACTGTTTGTTCTCGAACCTCTGAAGGGGTTAAATTCCTGCTAAAGGCGTTAAGGCGCGTGGTCGTATAGTAGATCACTTCTCCTTTCATCGCACAACAGGGAAAAGGTTCCAGTTCCAGTTTACCAACCCTACTCCCTACCACAAAATTGCCGGTGTCTGCATGTCTGAACATTGTCGGTTGAATATTCTGCTGGAACGGGGGACAAACGGGACGCAACCGGTGCCGGTGGCGTAGGGCAACGTTGCTAACATTGACCTGGATTTTAGTTCACTTTTTCATCCCACTCCTCCGGTCGGTCGTAAGCTCACTTTTACGCGCGAACGAAAGTTGCCCGGTGCTGGCTTCAGCGGAATGGGTATGAGTTCACGGTGGTTCGTTGCATTACGCCATGCAGAGTCCCCCATATCCAGCGTCCCGTCGTCGGCGGCTGCAGCGTCGTTTACTAACCTTGACTCGACTCGTCGATATCATCGGGATATGGTTGTCATTTGGAAAGGCCGTCTCTCTGTTGCCGACGTGCGTGGGTGTAGTGTGTTTTAAACATTATTGTTTCTCCATTTGTTTCTTCACCGCTTTGTCACGCGAACACGTTCTTGTCCGATGCACTCGTATCGCTGGTATGGAGTGGCAAGATGAATGCATTCGAGGACATTGGGGAGCTGGCTAAAGTTGAATGGTGAGATGAAGAGTCTGCGATCGATCGAAGTGATTTGTTTGAATACCAAATTTGTGGAGTATTTGAGCCATTCTTTTTCTTCCTAACCGCGATCCTCTTAATACCCTGTGGTCTAGTGAAGTATTATTCTTATAAGACCTGAACGAACTTTTAACAATTTCGATTCAATCCACAAATCGTTCCGACCATTTTCTAAGCTCTCGACTTTTGAGAGCTCCATCCAACGCTGGCGGAAACTTTGATGGCCTATCAGCAAAACTGCGTCCTCCGTCCGCCTTCTACCCTACCTCGCACGGAGGAAACGCATGTCGGCCCAGTTATCCGATAAGGGATGACGCGTTTCTATTGTGTTGTGGAATCATTCTCTGGTCAAATTGTGGATGGGCTCGGGATGTCGGTCACCATCCGATCAGTTATCGGCAACGGAGCTTCCATAAACAGCGGCATCAAAGTTCAAACACCGAGAAATATACGCAGCCCCTCTCGGAAGTCCGTTACAAACCCTTCGCACGTTGAACCGATGCGTGGTGGCCGAGTTCAAGTGTTGGTAGAAGCGATCCCATCCTTCCGATGGTGGGTTTCGCAATCGATTGTCTCGATGGGCCAATCGGAAGAATGGTAGAATTTGTGCCACTTCCATCCATCTCCGCTGCATATATCTCTGGATCTGGTTGCTAGAACCCCCGGGAAGGAGGGAGGCTTTCGTGGGAGATGTCGCCCCGCCTCGTTATGCTGCCTTTCGCCCACCCGTCAGCGTTTACACTTAGTCGACCCTCCACTTGTACATCGCGCTAATCACTCACACACAGCTGCACTGTCCGCGAGATAGAGCGATAGAGAGGGGATGAGGGTAGTCGCAGGGCGCAGCAAACGTTGGAGCGATATGGCGAATGGCGGTGGACCGATTAATTGGCTTTTAAATAATTTCCAGTACGAAAATTCCGCCATTCCGCCGGCGGTGTCAGTTGCGTGCCGATATCATCTCGCTCCACACACATACACAACGCTCGGGTTGATTTGGCTCGCGAAGTGACTCGTGTGCTCTCGCTGAACCACGCGGAGTTGAAGGAGGATAGTCCACGACTTGACTCCAATCAATCGTGGTACAGTGTCACACTCGGTGTGTTGTTGCTAGCAGCAGCAGTCGCAGCAGCAGTGGCTTAAGTCCAACCCTTCGGACCGTCTCGCCCTTCAAAAGAGAGAGAGAGAGGGGCAGGGAGTGTTTGCGAAGTGCAAGTGCACGAGAAAGATTCTTATTTAGTGCCCAACTGCTACCGAAGACAGTTGGCAGCTACTTCCCGCCAAAGGACCGGTTCAGACAGCAGCTGCTTGTTGGTGATCGGTAGTGATCTAGGCTTCAACCCCTGAGGTGTGGCGTTATGTGCAAGAAGTGCTCCAAAGCGCGGTGAATTTAAATCGTTCTCAAGTTCTAAAGTTTTATCAATTCGTCGTGAATCATGTCGACGAGCAAGGCGAGCAAAAACACGGTGAGAAAAAGGGTACTCCGATGGCCTTCTACCGTCGTCGATGCTGGCAGGGGCAGCAGCAGCGGTAGTTTCACGCACGATCGCTCGAAAAAGATCGGGCGAAAGTGATCATTTATTTAATTGGAAGCGATTGAGATGTTTTGCTGGAAGTTGGCCAAGTTTTCTGCAGTCAAAGAACCCATTTGGGGGAAGAGTGGTTGGATTCGGCTTTCAACACCCCAAGGTCCACTCGCATGTTACGCAACCGGGTTAACGCTTCGTGTCTAGGAAAACTCTTCATCGATTGATAAGCGTTGTGGAGTTGGTATATATGACATTGACGATGCACCGAATTAAACACACTTGGAAGCGAATTGGTCTTAGAATGGGGGAAAACTTCTCTGACCAGCTTCAAACTGTTGCATTCATGTTCGATTTGATCATGGGATCTTACTGCGCTCCTAACAATAGCGCCATAAACATGTCGCTCCGCTCATGGACGGCTGAAGTTAGCTGAAGGGCCCGGAACGTTGGATCTTGAATGCGGTTGCGCAAACAATAAATAGAAGAAGACAGAAAAGATAACTGATAGAATACCTACGGTATAAACGGTCCAATGTCATCGCGATAATGATGAGCGATAAAAGCAATAATAGTGAGCATATTAGTGAAGAGCTGCTGACAGCATAGAAAATGGATCGCACATTATTCGAACGCTCATCTCGAGTGCGAATCTTATCGGGCACACGCGGGGTGTCCGCGGCCACTTCACGCAACACCAGCATACACACAGACATATAGTCCGAGTCATCAATCGAAACCCTTCGATGGGTTGGCTGGCTCGTCGAGTGCGGGTGCCACGATAATCTCGATCGCCCTTCCCGCGCCGATAAAAGAGACCACTTTGTCTTCTACCCCTCTCCGTTGTCAAGCAAGGATGGTTCACCTGTTGAAGTGCCTTCCTGGACATCGAGCTTTTGATCGATGCTGCTGCTGCTACTCTTTCACTTCGTCGAGAAGTGGCAAGGGGTGGGAGTTTTTCCGACCTTCGCGCCGGAAGATAACTGCCCACACGTGATTTACCAACGGCTGGCTGGAGGCCAGTGGCACATGCTGAACGAAGGTGCACGAGGCACGAACGGTTGACAATTTATTTAGTGTCAGCATGATTTTTTGCTATGCTTCATTTGTTACCTTTATTTCCCTACTTCACGCACAACAATGCACATCTGATGTGATCTGACGTTTTGATTACGTGCGTTGGAGCGGTCCCGGCATGTAGCATATTGCAAACTAATCCGTCCAACCTGTTCCGTCCGGTACATCCCACTGGACGGATGATGTGTTCACTTGGATGGATTGGGTGGAAAATGAATGCACCCCACCGGAACAAGGGGTAGGTTGAGGCATCGATCTGATTGATGTGATGCCTCTCACGTCGCCTCGTCGCCAACAATGTCCCCGGCTGATGTGTAATTAAAACATTTTTCATCTTAGCTGTAGCTGACTACCCTCGCTTTTTTCTTTTCTTGTGAAACTGTTGTGAAAAAAGGCGCATGACCAATGATCGTAAATGGGAAAATCAAGGGAAATTTGTCCCAGCAAACATTTATAATGTCTTTTCTCGGTCCCCAAGACAAGAAAATTCGTGTGCAATGAATATATCTGATATGAAAAGTTTAACGCAAACGTGCCAATTTCTCTAGCGCTGATCGTAGCAACCAGTTTCTCGGGTAAAAAAGCACTTTTCGATTCAAACAAGAACCAACAAAGAATCTATTTTAGGTCTCTTTCTTAAGTTTCGTACTCTAAAAAAACCGCTTGCTTTTGTTTGTTGCGGTTTGTAACAGAGATAAGAAACGTTTAAAAAAGTATTTCACATCCAAACTATTTCTTTAGTTTGTGCTATTCTCGTATTCAATGGAGTGTTTATCTCTCAGTTATAGCGAAATTGGTATACTATAAAAAATAACACATAATTTCATTCATTGTGACGTTTCATTCACTCAATTCTTTTTTGATTAATTTGTTTGTATGCTGCCAATATGTATCAGGAAACGTGTTGGTGGTGCAAACACAGACGGCACACTTCTACTGTACGCATGTTGTCGGATGACTCATTCCAGCTGCGATCGAACACCCCATTCCATTGTCCTTGTTTCTAACGACACTCCGTCTGTGCCTTGTGCCAGAATGGGGCGGAAGTTGCAGACGGTGCAGTTGCATGTTTTAGTTTTTTTTTTCTTCTCTTGCCTCAGCAACGCAGCTGCACATTTGCACTGCACTGGATGGCCAATCGACGTCGTTGGCAGCGAACGTGGTCTCCTCCTTCTCCATCAGTGATGTTTTGGTCGAGAAAGCGAGACGATAAATCGCATCACTAGTGCATCATAATTGTTGTCAAGCCCTAGTCCCCAGACATGGACCGCGCGTCCATAATGCGTGTTAAACCTATTAGTCACACCATAGGCAGTTGTTTCTTCATTCGTTTGGTCATTGACATCATGAGGCTCATGTTTGCTTCGCATACCATCGCTCGATTAACAGAATTACATTGAATGAGCTTCGAGCTGGGTTTTCTCAACATTCGCTTACGATATGTCACCTTATCTGATGCAATTCCAAAGCAATCACTTGAGATTTGCAATTGTTGGCAACGAGTGAAGGTTTTACTGTCTTGAACTCATTTGCCAGACATCATAAAGTATATATATACCTTCCTCTCGCTACCCAGGATTTGATGCGCTTACGAGAGGTGAGAACTTCATCCGGTGGAGAACGCAAGAACGAAAATCAAATGAACTATGCACTCACCTGTCATTGAGGACAATGTAATCCGGCCTAATCGCGCTTGTACCGTTAGTGGTATTTCGTTTCGTTTTGTATTTTTTTTTAACTGCCAATTCCTCTACCATGTCTATTCTGAACCACCTGTTGAAGATTAGTGTGTGATGTTTTTGCTCCGGGGAAGTGAGAAGGCAAAATTCCCTTGGATATTGGGACTCCCGGGAGCTGCGAGGAACCACTTACTACTGTTCTCCCTGATCCTTCCGGTCCTCGAGTTGAGTACCCATCTTCCGTCTCTCCGACGGGTTCAGGGTTTACTTTTCGTTCGAGAGATTTGTGTGTCTATAAATACCACTCGACAGTCGCGCACAAAAAAACCCTTGTAGATAGCTGGGTTTGGTCGCGTGCCACCCGCATACCACCGCAGATAGATCGGAACAACGGTCGGAACCACCAACGGTCGTGTCCATCGGCTGTCCACCGGAACCGCCGGTGCCACCGGTGTCCCAGGATAGCCATCAACGGTAGCAGACAATGCGGCAACAGTTTCGATCAGTCCACGACTACCTTTGAGGTGACAAATTGACAGCCGAGTAGGCCATTCGAAGCGCCCCAATAGAACCACGTACTGGGACGAAATTTTCCACACGGTCGGGTGGAAAGAAAGGTGGATGAGATTTGTTTTGCGTTTGGAACATAACTTTCCTCGGTTATCGATTTCTTTTCCAATGGGTATTTTGGAGCGAGGTTATGGAGAAAAACACATGCTTTCGAGAGGGAACACAAAAGCTTAAAATAAATGTTGTGAAACATTCAATCATGTTAAAACAAATACTAACAGAATAAAATACCACAGCAAAGCGATTATTTTTTCAAGAATTACATCACATAGTAAAACATTTGCAGGGCATTACCATAATTAACTAAGCCGGGAGTTTAGTGAAATAAAAAATGGATTTATCAATTATTTCACGCTGCTATGATAGTTTGCGTTTAGTTTGTGGTCCATAAAGCGTTGTGGAAGGTGAAAGTTTCTGGAGTACGTGCACGATTTGTATCGATGTTGAATTGGGTAGGATTTTCCTGAGCTACCAAAAGGTCATTTTTATTCCCAAGAACGTGTATCACATCAAGATGGTATAGTAGAGTTCGGTTTGTCTGTCATAGAATGAAATGGCTTGATGCTATTTCGTCATTTCAACCATCGGAGGCTGTTTCCCACCGCACATTCTCGTCCGTTTGGAATCTTCCCTGAATCACCGACAATTCGCTTAATTGAACTGTGGTGGCGAAATCGTGCCGTTTGACAACTCACAGTGCCCGCTAACTCATGAGCATGGAACAATTCGATTGCTCCTCGGACTATGTGTGTGTGTTGTGCAACGGATCTCCTCGAGAACAAACTTGGGACTTGGGAGCGGGAAAACGATGTTCGTCGTTTCCATTTGATGCAACTTCATTAACATCGGTTACGAACGTGCCGATGTGGGTTCAGCCGGGAATAGGAAGGCGGGACAAATGCACGGACACGAGCGTCTCAAATCGCCATGATCGGCATTTAAAAAATAAACAGCGAAATGCTATCCTGCTGGTCAACCATATCATTAGGGAGGCGGGTAGCACGGGATGTACGACACTTCACTCGTCACCGACCGAATCATTTCTGTGCCACACAAATTCATTAATGCTTGTTTGTTTCAACTAAATTTAGTATCAGCGAATACAAAACTCTGTTTGCGAAGCGGAAGAAAGTCGTACGTCGGTTATGTCATAGCCTACTCCAACGATTGCGCCGACGTTAGTGGAGGAGGGGAGGTATTGTTTTGTGTCTCTCAAGTGTCAAGTGTCAGGTGGATGATGATGGATGGATTAAAGCCAATCGGGTCGGTATCTTAGGATCCTCCCGGTCACTGTTGATAAGACCTACAGAATGGGCGCTAATCACATCGACGTAATCGAAAAAGCATCATTGAATATTTTTCGGGAAATTTGATCGCCCAACACGGCGTGTAGGAACGAAGGGCAGCGGTAATGCATTAGGGTAATAGGCTACTTGGATGACATGTGTTTCTAGGGGGATGCGTTTTAAAGTTGGGTTAAGTAAATACAATCTGGACTAATGTGGAATCGTTTTCTGCACCTTGGTTCCACAGACGGACAGCGACATTGCCTGCGAGGAGGCGGCAAGGCTGACTGCGGACCAACAGGAAGATCCTTCGCCCGATGACGATGAGGGAGGATGCGAGTACCATGACATGCCGCCGCCACCGGACGGTGGGTAAGTATCCTGGGCACAAAACCTGACTGCCGATACCAGCCTACTGACTACCGTGTCGTTCGTTCCGTCATTTACAGATACGGCTGGGTGATCGTGTTTGCCTCCTTCATGTGCAACATGATCGTGGACGGTATCGCCTACACGTTCGGTGTGTTCCTGAACGAGTTCGTGGTGTACTTCGGCGAAGGCAAGGGCACGGTGGCGTGGGTCGGAAGTTTGCTGAGCGGTATGTACCTGAGTGCCGGACCGGTCGTGTCGGCGCTGGCGAACAAGTACGGCTGCCGGGCGGTCTGTATTGCCGGCAGTATAATCTCCAGCGCAGCGTTTGCCCTGAGTACGCTCAGTACCTCGGTGACGATGCTAATGTTGACGTACGGTGTGATGGGTGGCATCGGGTTCGGGTTGATCTATCTGCCGGCCGTCGTCGCCGTGGGGTACTACTTCGAGACGAAGCGTTCGCTCGCCACCGGTATCGCCGTGTGCGGGTCCGGCTTTGGCACGTTTGCGTTCGCCCCGCTGGCCAACATGCTGCTGGAGAACTTTGACTGGAAGAACTCGAACCTGATTCTGGCCGGTCTGATCCTCAACTGTGCCGTGTTCGGTGCCATGATGCGTCCGCTAACGTAAGTCGCCATTGTCGCTGGGGAATCGAAACGACTTGGATTTCAACATCTCACTATCCCTTGCGCAGGTACCCGAAGGAGGAAAAGGTGAAACCCCTGATGCAGCGCATGTACGAGGAAAAGCGCCTACAGATGGAGCGGGGCTCGATCGGTGGGTCCTACTTCATGGTCCAGCTGCCGGACGGTACGATGGAGAAAAGACTGAAAGCCCCGCTGAACGCCGACCCGGGTGTCCACTCGAGCCTGGCGCTGGACCAGCTGGCGGCGCAACAGGGCGGAATGCACCCGGTCGCCACCCTGCCGACGATTTCCGAGTTCAAGGCGCAGGAGCAGAACGGCAGCAGCGGCTCGTCGTCCGAGTCGAGCCAGATCGAGATGAAGAAACCGCTGAACAAGAAGCGCAACACCAACTCCGAGTCGGACGCGGCCGACTACGGTTCGGACAACCTGCCACGCAATGCCTCACAGCCTGCCTTTACCAGCCATCAGTCGGGTATGGGTTTTGAATCACGCATTCAACTAACCTGATCCTTATGAAGTCCTCTCTCTTTCTCTCTCTCTCTCCCTTTTTCTCCTATAGGTATCCCCAAGAACGGCTCCGTGCCGACGTTCGATCGCGTCCGAAAACACTCGACCGGAGAACGGTTTAAGCCTTCGCTGGCGGCCATCAAGGCCAGCTCGCGGGGCGATGTCGGTAGCAACGGTGACGTACGTAAATCCATGCACCTCAGACTCTCACGCGGCTCTGTCAACGGAAGCAAAAATAATAACGCTGAGGAATTCGTTAGTAGCTCAATTTTGTTTACTTCTACCCTAAAACTTTCCTATATAGTTTTTTTTTATTTTGAAGTCGATTATTAGTCCAATTATTTTACGAGTGGTCAACCCTAATATTTCTTTCCTTTTTTAAAAATAGTTTGTTGGTTGGTTATAGTACGGTATATTCTGTAGAATGGTGAATAGCCCTAACAACAATTGCAACCCTTTTCACTTACATTCGTGCTATCTTAATGATGGTCACGACTTATGGATCCTACAGGATAACCAGATAGTTCTGCTAGTTTTTTTTAAAAATACTATTGATCTACAACAATCTGATCTTTAGCTTTTCAGTATCAACTAACAACTACCGATTAAACCCTACTATCTAACATGACTTAAAATTGTTTTATGGAATGCGTTTAATAATTGGATACTAATTGGATCTTAATAGAAAGCATGAGTGAAACTTTATACGCTTCCATAGCATCAACAACTTAACCAAGGGGTTCGAAGTTACCCTTTTGGGTTTCCGGTAATATCCTGGAATGGAAATTCTATATGACGATCCTAATTCCCTCGTTACCTACCTCTATCCTTCGATTAGTAGAATTGGACCGACCAACGCTACCGACAAGTAACAAATCAGCGCTATTATGGAGCTAGTCCTTTTTGCCGGTTTGAGTAGAACGTTCATCCGTAATCTGCATTCGCATTGCATACGCAAGCATCCGGTTTCGCACATAATCACAAAATGGCCAATCAGAGGGCGCTCATTTGCTACGCTGCGATTGATTAACAATGCTTTATCATAACGATCTGAAGAAAATTCTTCTCTTTATTATTTGAGTCCGGGCAGCATTAATCGATGCAATTGGCATTACATCATAGGTTTACGTTTTGTAGATCAAGAAGCGTTTCTATAACTGACCATCGAAACATTTCCACTGTCATCGATTCATGCTGGTTGGGACAAAGTTTACGTCCGTAGAAAAAAACTAGTTTTAATTAACCATCACCAAATTTATGATGTAGTCGAAATTTAAGTTTCATTGTTAGCCCGTAGCAATCGTTAGTAGAACACTCCCATTGGTTTTATTTCACAGTTTTCATTTCTTTCGGTTTCATTTCGCCCTGCGCTTCATTTGCATTCATCTTTAGACTTCGATGTGATTTAAGATTGCAGAAAATAACCGTTGTGTTTACCCTACCACACTTTCGAACACACACACACAGGACGACGGCAGCATGTTTACCTCAAAGGCCTCCCTGAAGGCGGACAAGCCAGTTATGGTTCGGCCACTTTCGCGCAAGGATATCTTCTACTCCGGATCCGTCACCAACCTCAAGGAGTTCCAGTCGCAGAAATCGCTCACAAACTACCGCAATTCGGTCGTTTCGCTAACCAAGTTCGAGAAGGAACATCGTAACGACGTCCGGGACGATGTGGAAAAGGGACGAGAAGAACGTAAGTGTGGTGGGATGAAGTATTGAATCAATGTATCGAGCGTGCGTGATTGATGTATTTTTTCTTCTACTCCTCTGCCTCGCTAGAATATGACCTCTGCCCGTGCCTGGTACTGCCAGAGTCGTTCAAGAATGCGATCGGTGCGATGATGGACATTAGTCTGCTGCGTGATCCCGTCTTCATGATGATTGGTGTATCGAACATTTTCGGCATGGCCGGACTGTACGTCCCGTTCGTATACCTGGTCGATGCTGCCGTGCTTGATGTAAGAAATAGTCTACGGTGTGGCTAAGTTGTTTTACTTAAATGCAACCTTTCCATTCGGCATTCCGCATTGTAGGGAATTGAACAAAATTCAGCGTCGTTCCTTATTTCGATCATCGGCATCACCAACACCGTGGGAAGGATCGTGTGTGGTTACGTGGCCGACTTTCCGCAAGTGGACGCCCTATTCCTGAACAACATTTGTCTAGTCATTTCCACCGTGGCGGTCGCACTGACGCCTTTCTGTCACAGCTATGCGGCGTATGTGGTTATGGCCATCGCTTTCGGAATTGCCATCGGTAAGTAGTTATCATAAGATGGCCTCATAGCGGAACAAAAATTATATCAAACGTACCCTTCCCACAGCCGGTTACATTTCACTGACGTCAATTATCCTGGTCGACCTGCTGGGCCTGGACAAGCTGACCAATGCGTTCGGTTTGCTGATCCTCTTCCGTGGTGCCGCCACGATCGTCGGTTCGCCACTGGCGGGTGCCCTCTACGACGCAACACAGTCGTACTCGATACCGTTCTTTGTCGCCGGCGGTCTGTTCGCGCTATCGGCCATCACCAGCTTCGCCGCACCGGCCATGAAGAGGTACTGTAGATTAAGTAAATCGATAGAGTAAGACGTAAACAATTCACCATCCTTTTGTTTTTAGATTCCGCAAACAATCGGAAGCACCAGTGCACGTGGAGGTGCTGACGCCGATCGACGAGGAACCATCGGAGGACCTGGCCGACGACGATCAGCCGATCACCATGGTACCAAAGATTATACAAACCGCACCGAGCCCGTCCACGGAGCAGCCAGTTACTTCGAATATCACCTCAACGACCACGATCAACAACGACGATCGGAAACAGCCGCAGTCGAACGGAAGCGCCAAGGAAGCGGACAAGGAAGTGAGCCAAATGGAGTCGGTGGTCTAGCGCTATTGAGAGAACGACAGAAAAAAAGGATAAACAAAGAGAGAGAGAGAGAAAAAGCGATGTTGGATAGATTTTTACCGGCGTGTTTACTAACGTCCACGTTGTCCATTAGTGGCGTTTCGGGAGTTCCAGCCATCCTTATCCCCGCAAAACCAGCCGAGGCGATGTAAATGGATGCTGCTGGGTAAGGTCGAAAGGATAGGCAGAAGGATAAGATGTGTGATGTTACGGAGCGGAAAAAATGGTTTCGGTTAAATGTCCTACCGACGAAGGGGGTTTGAAGGCATGGACCTACGGGGGTCAACCCAGGGCCTGTGCGGGTCTAGGTTTTTCAAGTAGCTAGTGTTAGATTTACTTTATATACACGTAATGGTTATTTTGTTTTGATTATGTTATTTTTAATTGAAACAAGAGAGTTTTATCAGCGCAAAAGAGATTCCCTAGGAGCGTGTGTGTGAACGACGAGGGCGATAAGGTGGAAACCAATGAAACCGGGGAGGGTTTAGTAGTTAGTAAAAGCGATAAAGAGTAATTGATGGAAGGATAGAATCGAACAAACAACACAAACTTGAGTGTCATAGTAAGATACGAATGGAGGTTTAAGAAATACGAATGGATGTTGTATTGGACTGCACGTGCAAAGCATAACAAGGAAACAAGAGGAAACAAATCGCACGTAGAACGGCGGCAAAGTGACTATTATCTAGATGTATGTTTTGTTTTGTTCTAATTTTTGATTTGTTACTTTTTTTTATTCCGATCGCGGGCACTAGTATGGTCGGTGACCAGCACCGAGGGCTGTTACACGACTTGGAGATGAACTTAGTCGGGTGATGGCAATGGGGCGAAATGTTTCCGCCCGTTTCCGCCCGTTTCCGCCCGTTTCCGGATGTAGTAAGGGTTCTCTCAGTAGGTGTGTGTTAAGTTTTACCACTTCCTGCCCAGTGGCAAGTCGGGTAGTATCGTCGTTAGGTACGCGCTGCGCTCGGTACTTAGAATTTCCAAGAAAGAGAAACATAGTACGAAACGGTACGCAAACGCATGGAAGCAACGCTTGACTGGCTGATTTCTCAACTGATGATACGTACCGAAGAGGTGAGCAAATCTCTACTCCTTTAAGCTTAGCCAGCCATAGCAAAGAAAACATATATAGACGCCGCCATGAACCACAAAGTAACAAAAAGGCATTCGCCAATAATGCGACATAAGTGAAGATAAGTCAAAGCAAGACCCTCCCAACAGGAACGCAAGTCAAAGGAGGATCCCAATTAGTAGCCGTGTTGTGAACTGTGTAATAAAGAAAGGAAAACAATTGAGTATTAGCTTCTTATGAGTTGTAAATAGGAGTGTGGGATGGATGGTGAAAGAATGTCGAATCGATAGGGTTTACAAATCCGTGAGGTATGGTAATGTTCAAACACCACCTGCCCCCACACAACCGTCCTCTTGGGTTGGTGGTGCTGCGTTCTACAGTGGCGCGGAACAAAGGAAAAAAACACTAAAGCCGCTATTTTCTAGCTTACTTACTCGTGCGTTAAAGAAAGGTACAAAAAAAGAGTAAAGGATGTGCAGATTTGAACCACCATTAGTTCAGTGATAAGGAACGTGTCGCGCGCATTGCCAACAAGCTACTTGCTCGCTTAACCATATACACACTCTCCCACGTTCAGTCACGTGGTAGAGCCTTTACAATGCTAGAATACTATTGATTCTTTGGCAGGATAAGAGAGTAAGCGAAAGGACCCTTTTTGCCGACTGATCATTACTAGACAAAGCAAACAAACAGCATATTCTTTCCTAGAGCATCTCATACTGTGCGGATGTACAAATAGAACAACGAGCTTTTGCTTCACTACTAGCTACGGTTTGCACATAAACATTCGCACTTACACACACACACACACATACACACGAAGAACAGAAAAGCATTGGAACAATATTGCCATATATGATCGCGAAAGAGGAAGAATGTATGATGAAAGTCTTATGTTTCCCGCTAGTGTAAAGAGGGAGAGAGAAAAAGAGAAAGCGAGATAGATCCTGGCGATGGGATTTAGGTTTGAGCAACAAACTTTTGGTTCAATGTTCGGGACAAACACGTGTTTTAAAATCTAATTTCATAGTCATAGTCATAGTAGGCATATCTTTAAGAGGAGCATCATGTGACGGAAGCACACGTTTTGCGTTTCACTATGCTTCCTATTATCGACGATACGCACTCGCACATGTCACTTAACTATACGTTTTATAATGTAACTTTCCAAAACAATTTTAACCCGCGGAAAAACTCCCGATTTTCGAGAATATTGTAATTCGTACTTTGATACCTTCAATACCACATATCAGGAAGGCAGAACACTTTTGAATGCTGCTAGTGAGAAGTACCTTTTTTTGTTATTACTTTCTACTATTGTACAATGTATTTTCCCATTCTCACTCTATCGATAGGCGGGTTTGTGAAAGGTAGTGAAAGAATGAAAGCAGTTCTTTGTGTACAGGTTCGCGGTACCCGATTTTGCGTATGATAAGTAATTATATTTAAACACAAAATGTTACGAGTAAGCCTCCGAGTACGGGGAAGTGCTCCGTGGAGGATTATTTCTTTTATTCCAAATTATCCGTTCAGATCGTGTGTCAAAAGTTCGATGCTCAAACTATTGTGCCAGTACTATGGTAGTGAACCTTTAAAATGATTGTTTTCGCAGTTGGCAGTAGCTCCAGTGAAGAACGAGCGAGAACACGCAGAAATGGAAAAACTCAATTTAATGACGAAATCAGTGCAGTATTTGTAAGCGAACAAACAAATGTTGTTGAAATAAAGTTGATAATAATTGCAAACATTGATGGTCACATTGTTCTGAAATTCGGTCGTCGTAATTTGATTCAATATTCTTCACTTGACTTTTCGTAAAAATCGCATTTATTCTTCAAACCGTGCAGATTTAATATCGCAATCAATTTAACTATAATTTACCCCCAAGGGTTATCTAGCGGGTGAAAACTGTTATACGACGATCAAATGCATACTTTCAGGGGCTACACAATTTTAAATTTGTAACATCTTTTCCAAAAACCGTTTTCGAAACAAAACCACAAAAAGACGTTGCTTGTATAAATTTTAAGACAAACTTTTGGGTGTAATATTTCACAAAAAACGCTTTAAGGGGATTGTCCACACCATTGCCAAAACACGAAAGTTTGGGTATTGTTTACAAGATCTGCTAGTGTGCCAGATGTAGCTCTCCGGCCAGCAGTTGTGTCTGATATTTGGCTGGATCTTTGAACTTCCTGATAAGATAGGCCATTTGGTCTGAACGGTGAAGATGGCAATTCTGTTTTGGACGCGATCACATGCAAATGATGCAGTCTGAAAAGCAAACAGAATTTACTGTGTTTTTGGTGCAGACAGCGTTCAAACAGCTTCTTGGGAGGTTAAGCAAATTGCGAGATCGTCACCAGATAAGATTCGTCAGGGCCTTTATTTCTTGTCTCTATACAGTTGAAGATCGTTTACCAACTGCAGGGTAAAATCTAAGCTGATCCTCACGGGGAACCGTTTCAAAAACAATGTTTTAGGATAAACTTTAACATCTTGTTAATCACTTTCGATTTCGACATTTGACGACATCACTTTGTGATGACGCATATGGAGCACGTAAGTATTTACATAATTGGCTGAGAGTGTTTCGCCTTTCTGCTACCGAAACACCCGATCGACTCAATTCCAGCTGAGGCCGGTTTTACCCAATTACTTCGAAATTGCAGCGAAAGTGCATCGCCAGCACGATCGATCGATCGCACGATAGGCGCCGACAACGCGCGCCGTGAAAAATGAAACCTCTGCAGAACGGCCAACACCGGTCTACTGACCTCTGGTGTTGGCCATCGGGTCTGTTTTGCTGGAAGTAGATCCGGCCGGGTGGGAGCACGGTATGTTCCCTTCCACGGTCCTGGAGGGAAGGGGCTGTTCGGGCACATGATCGTTAAAGGACGGGCGAAGAATGAGAAACGGCCCGAACGGTGGACTATGGGCGGAACCTCAGTGCGGGAAAAACAATGAAAAAATTGCAACAACCACCGTGAAGTAACGGGGTAGAAGGTAAAGTGAACGTGTCGAAATTTATTGCGCCGAATTTTTATGACTCCAAACTAACCCGAACCAGACCGAAAACACGCCAATGTAATGAAAAAATAAAACAAAAAATGGTTCACTTCAACTGACCCTAACCTCAACGGTCCATAATATCTGCGCCAGCACAACCTATCACTCATGGCTGTCCACTTGATCCTTCGGATCTTCTCGACTCTCGCGCCACGGCTTGATCACACACGTACCAACAGACCTGCAGATGCTGAAGCTGCTAAAAACAAGATAAAATGTATAGAGAACATACGCAAAAAATGGCACAATCCCCGTCCTCGAAAGGTTGATTTTTTGGAGCTTGCTGTGGCTGTGCTTCATTGTGCTCGCCGTGGTGATCCGTTTCTTTTTTAGTGCTCCGTTTTTACCTCCAGTTCCTGCCATGGTGCGGTCACGGACGGACATTATACACCGTTCACATTACGTAACACACCCCCTGGTAGTCACCTTCATATGAAGTTTCTGTCCTCTATCCGTTTCCACCTATTTTGGCCGCAGGATTTCAACAAATTTGTGCAGTTTTGTTTTATTATCCTTTCGGAACGACAGCGGAAGTCGATCGGACGGCCAACCGAGCTCTATTTACCCTTCCAATCGAAACTGTGGCCACACTGGAATTGATTGAAACGGCACGCCGCGTGCTAGCAAAACGAGGTTGCTGCTAATAACTGTTCAAACGATCGCCACTAGAACGGTTGAAGGTTTCGAAGATCTTTGCACGTTTTTTCGCACGCCTCTCCGTCGAAAGCGGCTTCCAAATGACGTGGTACTACGTCTGAGATGGTCATGTTTCGCTATTCAAAACCACGCAGATCGCACTCCACTCAACACCTCTGATGTAGATCATCTGGTAGATTTAATTTTGTACTGTAGTTCCTGGATCTTATTTTCTAATGGCGCAATATTCATTATTCCAAAACGATAGGATGTCGAAATTTCACAAGCTAAAAGCATATACATTCGTATAACAGTCCTAAAACTGATGGTCCACAATAACCAGAATGCAATAGAACTCTTTTGGATTTCATTTGTAACATCCATATAAGTATGCTGCTATAATGCTCCTACTATGAAATTCAACACCCTTATGATGATCCTGAATGAAACTTATACAAGAACTCTTACTCCAAATAATATTTCACAATTGAAAATGTGAATAAATTTCTCTTCCAAGCAGTAGCATCAATCAAGAATCGTTGTGTAAGATGTTTCACACTAAGTTATGTTAGATTTACATCAAATCTAACAAGTGGAGTAAAAATAAACTGATCTTCTAGTCGCTTCATAGCTCGGTAAACAAGTTTTGCTCTTCGGCATACGATAGAAAGGCGTTCTTCCACTTCTGTTTGTGAGTAAAGCAATGTTTGTTTATTACTGCGCCGGTTCTATCGCGTCGACCGGTTTGGGGACTGATAAGATTGAAGAGTAACTGGCACCACCCGGCTAATAATGTTATTGATTTAGAGCAATAGAGTGCCTTTAGAGCCCAGGATTGGTTTCTCGTTATTCCCGATTTTTGACACTATCAGTGCACCGGTTCACTTCCGCCATGGACGGTTCCGATCGTACCGACGGAATGCAATCCTCATCCCCTGAGGGCGATAGCGCCATGAGAGATCGTGTTGCACCACTCGTCGGGAGGACGCGCTGGCACCAAGCGCCCGATCGTACCGTGTCAGCTGAACCGACGCGGCGATCACGCCCTCGTCTCGGTCACCGGTTGCTGATAGTGAACCGAGAAGATGGACCCAAATCTGTCCGTTATCTCCCTCTCGGGAAGCGAATTAACAATGCACACCATAGGCACAGCGAGGGAGACGACTTTCTCCTAAGGCACGGCAGTGATTGTTAGCATAAGTCGACTGATTGTGTGCCGCGCGCTAACGAACCCCCTGCTTGGACCATCCCATCTAAGCGATTTAGAGCCAGCGGCTCCATGTTGCTTACTCACTCGAACAACAAGGAACGATGCAAGATAACCTCTTTCTTTACCTTCCATTTTTGCTCACCACTTAAGGATCATACAATATGAGGCGAGCTAGGCGACAAGAAGCTTAATTCAAACGCATCCAAGAAAGTAGTACTCTTGACTGAAATACTTAGTTTTACATTTACGTCAGTTATAAAGTGTACAAAATCAGGTAAACCTCTTCCAGCTAGAATGTCGTGCACCTGTACTTAAGCGAGCAACAGATGTAACGCCCTGTCAGATGATGCAAATATACTTTACTACGCGTGGACAAGCCCGCTCGTCGCTACTAGGACACTCTATAGACAAATGGATTAGCGATGACAAACTAAACACTATGCCTTTATGCATGGAAACGGTGCAGAAGTAACCGAAATGACATCTGAAACACCTGTAACCTGGTGGACGGTGGAGTATAGCGTATATTCTCATCGTCTTGTTATTGACACGTCCGATATGACGGTATTTTATTTTCTCATGAAACCTTAATTTGGCCCTATGCCAATACTGAACAATCCCCGAAAAAAGTTGTACGAAAAATAAACAATGGCTCTGAAGGCGGAAGTTCGATTTGCCTTCCAAACCGACACATTGAGCCACGGTCAAGTCGGGGCTTGTGGTTGACAAATGTTTGTGTCTTTTTCTGTATTATTTCCCGACAAATTAGCATTCATTCCTATGGTGTTAATTCAACACAAAAGTTTGGCCAAGGGGTTTGGTTCGCGGGCGATTTAAACGCGTTGCGGTGCTGTGGATGCTGGATGTTTTACGAGGTCCAGAGCTAAAGGTATTACTCTGAAGGTCGGTAATGGGCGGAATCATGAGTTCCAGCTAGAATTATTACACTTTGAAGCATTGATCGTTAAATGTCGTGCCAAGGTCCGTATATGCGAGTGGATTGATTGATTGGAAACAGAAATAAAAAGGCTCTTGGAGTAGGCCTTGGGCTCAAGTTTTCAAAATCGTAGTATCATGTTTGGTAATTACATTGCTTTCAGAATCTGTGAGTTGTTCATCCCTGCTTTAGATTAATCGGTATTACTGGTTCCCACACAAACATTAATCTCACATTTTATGTCGTCACATGATCTCGTACGGTGTTCGGAAGTTTCCTATTGGCTGCTGATTCGAAAGACCTTCAACTGTTTAATTCTTGCAGTCAAATACTCACTTACTTTTATTTTAATTGTTTCATTTTATTCATGTTTTATTGCTGTGATATAAAATGCCGTATTCGTGGCGATCTTACGCACTACGTCGTTACGGCGCAAAATGATTTGTAAAATATAAGGAAATGGAACGATGCTACAGTTCGCACCGAAGGTGAATTATTTTTAGTTCTGCCCAAGAACCCAGATTTTCCCCTTGTGCGTGGCTCGAAAAATGATTCTTTTTCTGTCTTTTTCAGTTGTTTGCCCCGCGGTGTGTAGAGTAATCTCATTTTAAAATGACTTCCTGGAGAATGTTTCAAAGTTAGCGGCTAAACGTTTTACAAAACAGAATAATTCACGTTCGATAAAGGTGCAACCCGTTACGACTAAAGTCGGTGGTGGTGAACAGGCTTTCGGCATTCAACTTTCGCGTTTTAGAATTGAATAAAAATACTACGCACATTTAGAACACCAAAGATATACGCATTCCCCCGGCGATCTCCCCAAAAGGGCAAAGTAAAGAAGCGTGGCCACGTCGCGCAACGCAGAAGTTAAAAATAGCATCACTCCTGCGGGGAAATTCCTCATGCAGCTGCACTTGCACCGAACTGCTGGGTCCGTTGCAGCGAAGCCGGCTTAAGATGCGGCCCAATGCCCGGTTCCGTACGCACTGGCAATGACGTTGCATCGAAAAGGCGGCTTTTGCTAAACGGGAACGCTGAAGCTGGTCTTTCGTCTGCTGGTTGGGTTCTAGATGAAAAGTACCCAAGAGAGAGAGAGAGAGAGATGAGAAGAAAAGTGATGAAGTCGAAGAAGCATAAGGAATGAAGAAGGAAATTGCATTTGCGGATGCATTTGGTCGGCCGTACGGGGACTTGGCGGATAACTGATGGGTGCCAGTACATTTCCATGACAGTCGGGACCAGACGCAGCATATACCCAACATCGAGGAAGATTGTTTCGGCCACATGGTTTGGGTTTGTCCCGAAGTTCCAAGAATTCTGCGGAGGATTTGGAACAATAAGGGATGCAACAAATAAAGGAAGCAATTTGCACAATGTTAAAGACATAAGGCGCAGGCGCTTTAAAGGGCCTTCAGGGACGCACTTGAAGCTGTAGCATTTACAGCCTCTTTCAGGTCGGGGTTTTGCTAGGAAAAACCCTTCCAGACCTTCCTGGAATACCAAGTGGAGGGTCTTTCTTTTTACGTGTTCAAAACTTCTTATTGATCGAGTTTAATCACTATGAAGATGATGGAAAATATTTTATCATCAATAATGAAATACATACATACATACATACATAATGTCCTGTCTAGCTAAAAGATGAGTTGCTTCCTTTGCAATTAATTAGCATTTTGATTAAACGTGAAACAACTTCGTTGGTAGCATGTCCTATCAAGATATTGATAGAAAGAGGCAAGTAAAATGAAATAGCAGAATCTGAAACAGTGATGAATGAAAGAACAAATACACAAACGCATTCTCTCGCGAAACATTTACGCAACATGAATACTGCATGAATGGTTCTATCCCTCGAGCCAAGCCCATAACCCACCGTACAAGTGTAGATGAGCTTCTAGAGGTGGAAACACTATGCACTTTGTGAGCGATTTGTAGTTCTTTTGGTTTCATTCCTTCTTGTCTTTTATGATCTGGCGGATTTTGCCGTACTGTGTGTGTTCTTTTTTGCCAGCGCGCAGTGTTGCTATTGCGTGTTCTTTTTCCCGTTCTCATAACTTTTACTTCTCTATGCCCATCTTTAGCGCGCTTTTCATCTTCGCGTTTTTCCTCCCTCCCTCTTCGTTATGCTTCCTTCTAAGATCGTTCTTGTCGTTCGTCCATTCAAGGCACGTTTTTATTTTATTTTCTCATGTTTTTCTTTTTGTTTCCTAAGATTAGAGCCGACCGGGACCGATATTGACAACACCATGCAACATTTTTTCCGTTTCTCGCTACACGCTTCTAACAATTTATCGGTTCTTTCATTTTCTCATCTCGATTCGCTGTTGCTTGCTTGCGATCGTTGGTTTCCTTTTTTTTGCCGTATTTGCACACTACTCTACACCGGGCTTGCACAGGCAGCCAAAACCACATTCCTAATGTTGTTTTTGTTTATTTGCGAGCATTTTATTTTTCTTTTTTATTTCTTAGCCACTCTTTTTTTTTACTACTTAAGTCCTACACTGAAATTTGCAAATGGACTGCATGATCGCCATTTTCGATCCACACTTTAACTGCTTCACGATCGATAATTGACACCGTTGTAGCAACCTATGTTTTATGAATATGTTGTCGACCACTTGGACTATGTTGTGTGTTGAGTAACTTTCGCATTATGTTCTGATGTTTACACCTCTGGTAACGTGATGGTGTCGAACCGATCAATCGTTTCACGTGTAATCGCTCTTCATATTCAAATGTGAACAAGTTGAACGATTTAAAAATGTTGTAATGATTCGACATGAGGCAAAAAACTCAATTTCTTGTTTTGTCTTCTCCTTTCACCGTCCTTGGCATCTGATCTATTTGCGCTTAGTAAACAATGGCCATTTAGTGTGCTTCAGTTTGTACAGAGTTTTCGGTAAGTTTTCACAACGATGTTTGCCTCTTCTGCCTGGTGTTGATAGTCAGTTTTCGGTGATTACTTCATTTATTTATTGATGTTTTTACTCGTATCAACATTTTCAAAGCAAGATCTGAAAATTTGTGCTACTTTCAAAAATATTGTTTGAAAATTTGAATGTTTTATAATATTTTTGATATTTTCAATCTGGACAAGCGTGTTTTAAGGAACTACTTGGGCTATTACATTGTTTATCTTATTTGTTAATGCTTGTACTAAAGTATGCTGCTAAACATTCCGCTGAAAGTAGCACCACCTACCGCAGACCTCAAAGCCGAGGGTCCACACGTTGAGTGGTTCGCTCTCTCGCGCCATGGTGTGCGTGCCCTCAACCGAAGTCAGGCAACGTGTTGTCGATAATCTTGGCAGCGAAATTCGAATGGGCACCGTCGCGCCTTAAGCGCCAGTTCTCTTGCGGCAGCCAACGGAGCAGCATCTCTGAACACGCGCGCGCGCTACGAACATCGCGACGGAATTCCCTTTGCCTCTGCAGACGTGTACAGTGAGAAAGTGCTGTTGTGTTTCTGCGCCTACAACCTCGCGATCGCACGCGATCGTTGCACAGCACTGCAGGAGGTACCACTATATACCAACACACCCCGCGACAAGACGATCGATCGTCAGTCTGCCAGCAACTCGGAGGACGAGTAGTCGAACGTCGACATTGTGCGCTATCTCACGCGGCTTAATACAGTTCGAGTATAACGTTTTTGCTGAATTCGAAGGATTTACTTCGATGACGGCCGGTGCTTCGATTAACAAAGTGATCCCCACAGCTTAGGCATTGTACATTTGGATTAAAAGCAGAAGTATTTAAAGGTGAATGATTTTCTCAAAATCTTTGAAATGTTCCTACTGTCTATCCTTTTTTGGTAGTTTAATCTGTAAAGCCATTTTTATCTGGTTTTACACATAGACGTTCCAACATAACCTCTCATTTGCTTTTATGCGCAGCCCCTCTGCTTCAGCAACTCCTTCTTAAAGGGCCTATGTTTGGGGAACTCAAATGTCTCTGTTATCACTTTCTGGCCTTTCTTATCGCCCAAAAACGAATGTTTTTCTAATGCAAACACACTGCGCACGACGTTCGAGAGTGGGAAAATATATAGAGAAAGAGCATAAAAAGTAGCTCGTTTCAGACAGTTCCGACGACGAGCTTCAGTTTCTGTTCCGCGTGTGGTTCCACTGCTATGAATTTGTTACGTTGTTTCACCATCTGTCAATATGCAAACCATTTGTGCTTATTAAAAACAAAAAAACAAAATCGGTGGTATTAGTGGCGACATTTTAAGATCCGCTCGCGAACCGATCGCATAAATCGTGAGTCGGATAGGCGACGATCACCGCGACCCCGCGAGCAGCTAAAAATGTGTTTTGTGAGAAAAATTTAAATAAATTTCCCATTCACCGGTTCGGTGACTATCACTTTGTTTTCTGTCTCTTTGATGGTCGCCATCGATGCCCATGCCAAGCAACCCTTTCATTCCATCGTTTTCATTCGTCAGTGCTAGTGACACCCGCCTTTTTACGTAGCGCGTTGGAAGCGGAAGTTTCAAATGAAAACAAACGAATTTCGAGTAGGCAAAAATTGTGTATGCTAGAAGCATAGCGATCGTGTAGGGAAAAGTGTGCAACTGACGAGATTTTTCGGTACAGTTGTAGTCTGGAGTTCTGCCGGGAGTGGTGGAATGTTTCGTACGTGAAAATCCGTCGAATTTCTCCCGGCCTCACATCGCGGTCCAAGGGCAATAAACCTAAAAAGTAACTTCAAGTGGTGTCAACCGCGACCAGTGAACGTAGCCGTCGGAAAGTTCGAGACAGACGGCACATAAAACTCCGAAAGCACAAAAAACAAACGCATTCCCTTCGACCCCTCGTGGCATTTGATCGCCCCAAAATCGTCGAATCGCTGATACAGCAGCGAGGGTAGGTTGAACATTCTGTATGCTACGGTCCGTTCGTTTGATTCTTTTTTTTTTTTGGTTTGTGTTCAATGTACGCCTGTATATGGATTTCGCCGTCTGGAAATGGAGTTCTGAGACAGTAAAAGATCTTCAACACATGTGGGGCTCGCATGATCGCATCGTCGTCCCGGCTTTGGGGGGACCCGCTTAAGTAACAGAGCGGACCTGTGTTTATTTTTGGGCGTGAAAGGAAAAAGATGGCGCGATTGCGTGGGGCATTGGACCAGAGTCCACACGATCGACAATTTACAGCTCACTGCAGGAGCAGCAGCAGCAGCAGCTCAGGAAATGGAATTGGATTTAATTGCTTTTCAAAATTCGCATTTCATTTACCACCGATACATTATGGAACAAACCCATTTTTCAGTCATCTTGCTGTCGGTTGGGTCCATCACCTCGAGAGCAGCTGTGCAAAGTGCCGTGTATCAATGCGAGACACGGTTTTATACCAGACAAATCTGTCATATCACTCAGTCAATAGACGTCGTCTGAAGACTTACTCCAAGAGAACTTTTGATGTCGAGTTTCAGAGTACTCAAAGTATCTCTATTTCTTAATTCAGATGGAATGCGGAGATGTGTTAAAATACTAACTAGGCAATGAATAATTTGTATTATGTAGCATAGTTTCTTATGTTCGATCGTCTCTATCTAAGTCTTGAGTAAGATGTTTGCGCCTATGATCATTAGCTGCCAATACGTGCGATACGCGAATAGATTCGAAACATTAAATTATATTTGATTTGAAAATAGATCCTTAAAAACAGTGATTCAAGAATTCGCTACATCCAATCCCGAAGTCCTTTTCCAGAATTTGATTGAATGATTTATATAAGTTATGCACTTCGATGCTTTCGTGACGTGTGGAAAGATCTCCTTAACGTTTTCATTGCTCTTTCCCATTTATAGCACATAGATCATCCGCCCAACCTGACGCTGTTGGCGGGTCCAGAAGGCACGGTTTGTGAATGGAATTTCCCTTTGCGTGCAACATTGACCGATCGTTCGATGCTTCCTCCCAACCCGCCCCCCGCTCTCCCTTACGTAAACTGACCGACATTCGGTCAAACCTATAGACCCTGGAGGTCTTCACATTCGCCTCGAGCAGCAGTTGGCAAGCTGAGGTCAACCGATTGCTGTTGTTGCTCACGTTTTCTACCGTGCCGGTGCTCTCTCTCTACCTGCCCTCTACCGGGAGGCCCCCATTGGCCAGATATTGATCTGGCGGCGATAAGCACCGGTCGATGCTGTACCGTACACGCGGCGCCCTTCTTATCAGTGAAATTATTCTGCAGTAATAATCATTAGCAACATTTGATTCCGAGGCCACAGGCACACAAACATTCATACTCAGGTGCTGATTTCCGATCGATTGATCGAGAATCATGCTCAACTTTCAGCTTGGGATTAATCCGTCACGTCGGCTTAGTGCAAAACTGGAAATTGGACATCGAGAGGCATTCCGGAAAGTTCACCAGGTGTCACTGGAGGAGTGATAGGAAGTTTGAAGATACAAGATTTCGAAAATGGAGATATAAAACAGGTCCGGCTGGCATCATTCCACGGTTAGCAGTAGTCGCCTTTCTCGAATCTATTTATATCTCCACAGGCGCCGGTTTTATCTGGATTGATCTATCTTGGCGGTTCTTCTGAGCCGGTTGCGTTGAGCAAAGCCTCCAACCCGGAGGTTCAGCAGTCCAAACAGCGTCCGGAGTGCTATGACCTACAAGTAGGCAGCGTCCGGCAGCGTGCTGTCATTGGAGGCCGGCGATGTCGGTATCCATGGAAACGCAAGTGTATCGCGGGGGGGGCTTGTACTGTCCGAACACGCACAGACTGTGTTTGTGTGAGACCGTGTAACGCTTCGGCGTATCGGTCGGGTGTTCGATGGACGCCGCCTCGGTCTCGGTTGTAATTGACTTCAGGTGCCTGCAAGTGCCAGGTTTCTCGCCAAGGTACGACCTTGACTTTGAGACTACGGTCGAATGTTAAAGAGGGGCGGAGAGTACTACAAACAATGAAGAAGTAGAAGCAGTAACACCCTCCCCGCCCACCAGCTCCTCACCAGGTTTGGGAAGCAAAAGTGGTTAAACAACTTGGCCGTCTGTTGATCTGCGCGTCTGGTGCGCCAATCGTCGACCGCGATGTAATTCGCGTAATCGTTCAACAACGTGCTAGGTATTAGCCGGGCAGCCCATGTCTCGGCGGGTGTTCGATTGATCGCTAACATACGATGTTGGGCATCGACGTATGGCCGGTGTGTGTGTGTGTAGATAGAGAGGATACCGCACGGAACACGATCGGATCGACTAATGCGCACACCAAAAATTCGTGTTCCGTCTATAGCGCCACAACCATACCGCCACGCATGACTGGCCACACTCGCAGCTTGGTTGGGCCGGACTGGCGTTCCAACTAACAGATACCGAACTGAAAACGGTTGGGCGGTGGAGGCGCGTGCTGGAAATGTATAAAACATTCGCTAATGACACGATCGCCGCTAATGGTCGCTCGTTGCCTGCCACCAAGACACTGTTGTTGTAGGTTGATGGGTCTTGTACTGTTTGGCAGCTGAGATTTTGAAGTTCCAAAATGTTCACAACACTGAGTCATTTTTAATAAACTGCTTCCAGACATGGTGAAGTTCGGATATGAAACTCGTTTCTGTGGCTACAAAACTTCTGGCATTCTGTCGGTTCCGGGGAAACCAACGCCCACGTTCACCTCCTTCACCCGGTTGCCTAACAACAGGAGTTCGATACTTTTTGGGGGGAATGCAGCCATTACCTTTTTTGGCAAACCCTCGGCCAACCGTTACCGCCACGGATGGACCACTGCAAATAGTGAGCCACTCTGAAAATTGGAAAGGAGAACCTCGTTTTTCCTGTTTGTGCAATGTTGCAAGGCAGGTTCTCGACCAGACCACGCATGGCCGGAATGTTATGCTATACGTCCATCACGTGTAGCTCCAAAAGCGACCATGTTTAAAATGTGCATTTCAAGTATTTCATGGAAATTTGAAATTCACTTGGAATTTCTTTCAATATATCATGGTTGGAAATTCGTGCTCCAAAAGACTTCATTGCGTTGTTACGCGGGAAACCCAGCAGTTTGGTTAGGTGATCTACACGGTGCACGCTTACCTACGACTAGCCGGATTCAACCAGATTGATAGTAGTTCGCGTTCGCGAATTTGGAAGGATTTCTCCAAATCGCATGATTCAGCAACCATTTTCCATCCTCGTGCAAGTGACCTCCGAAACCGTCCTGCGTGTGTGTGTAAAAAGCAGAAAAACAATGATTTCTCTTGATTACATGTGTCTCTGCGCCATTCATTCGGTCGATGATGGTGGTGGTTATTTATTTTTATTTTTTCGTTCGCTCCAATCTTCCAGAAGAAAATACTTGTTGTTGCGCTCAACTGTTGTTTGCGCCTACCAACCACCTGGCGGCGGCAAAAACGGGTGGGCAAGAAGCAGGCGGACAGATGGACGGACGATCGGTTACGCACGACTTCCGTGTGACGCCAGTTAACGGCGCAAAACGGTAGACTAGCGTACCAAAAGTCCGCATTGGGGAGTGAACAAGCGTAGGCCTTTCGTTTGACAGCCCGAAAATGGCTTCGCGAAAGACTAGGGGGGAAAGGAACCGACCATCGGAGGTGTAGAAGATGGAAGGTGTAGACGAGTTTTTATCACAAAAATTATAAATATTAAGCAACCCCTCCCTTCCGCATGCCCGGGGTACCCGTCCGGCTTTGGTCCGTGTCGTGATTGCGATAAGATAAAAAGAAACGTGTTTGAGCTGCCGTACTGCACTCACGTCCAAGAAGTTGAACAATCTGGAAGAAGGAAGTCATACGGGGTGGAACCGGTGGCCATCTGCCTCTTCGTCCGCAAACCTATGCGCCTCATTGGCAGGTGGTAAATCAGAAAAAGAAAAATAGCCAAAAGTCAACTCACCCAAAACTACCGCATGAGTTGGCGGAACACGCGGGACAAGCACCATCACGTGAAGCATATCGCACGTAAACGTGTCGCGGGGAAACCGGTTGACGGTCACGAGTGTTGCCTGAGTAATATCTGGTTGTGTTTCAAATTATTGATCGAAATTTGGAATAACCCAGAGCATTTCGACAGCCCGTCATTAGTCACCAATGAGTTATGAGGTGTGCTTTGAGCTATCAAGGAAACAGATAGCCAACGGGTTGGAAATACCTCTGTTTCCGGGAACTATTTTTCTGAGTTTTGGAGCATATACCGTATGATTCAGCTTAGGGTTTAAGCCTCCGGTGAAGTATTCATGGACGCTCCGTCAATAGCTCAGAAGTCACAGTATGTTTAGATACTGATATGTTTGTTACCTAAATTAAATCTACGTTGGTTTTATGGACGTGGCATAGGTAGGGGGTTGTTTTAAGTAGTTAGCAAATGTGTTGGCATAATTTCGCCTCGTTGTTCAATGAAACATTAGAACCAAAACCGTTTCATTTTAAATGCGAGTCTTCAGCAACGGTTGATTTGAGATCCAAACACCCTGTTAAATTTGTTACGCCTTCGAGGTATGCAATAGACAATGCGTGTACTGAGGAATTTGAAAATTGTATGGACTGATATTTAATTTTAGTCACTCTTTCCTTTCTCGAAAGTAAGAACTAAATATACCGAATCGTTTATACCCTCTTTGTCAATGCTGATTGCTTACCGTTATATATGCTTCCAGATGCCACCTCAAAATACGATCGAATTGACGACCAAGCCGGACGGAGAGAATGGAGCCACCGGCAAGCTTCTGGCCCCCAACGGCAACGGAAAGGTGAAAGAGGAAGACCCGCCGACGACGACGCTGATCGTGCCCCCGGATGGTGGTTGGGGCTGGCTGGTGATGGTGGCCTCGTTCTTCTGCAACGTAGTAGTCGACGGTATCGTGATGAACGTGGGCAGCTTCCTGCGTCCAATCCGGGACGAGTTCGGTGTCAGCGAGGCCGAAGTGGCGTTGGTCAGTTCGCTTCTAAGCGGTTTCTACCTGCTGACCGGTCCGTTTGTTAGTGCGCTGGCCAATAGGTGGGGTTTCCGGATCGTGACCATCCTGGGTTCGGTGGTGGCTGCGTTCGGTTTCTTCGTATCGCAGTACGCCACTAACATCGTGTTCCTGTACGTGACGTTCGGATTTATCGGAGGTGTGGGCTTTTGCTTCATCTACGTGCCCTCGGTCATCACCGTCGGGTACTACTTCGAGAAGTGGCGTGCGGTGGCTACCGGAATTGCTTTGTGCGGCTCGGGTGTCGGCACCTTCATCTTCTCGCCCGTCAACGCGATGCTGATCGAGTCGTTCGGTTGGCGCGGTGCGCTGGTCGCTCAGGCCGGAATCATACTCTCCTGCATCGCGTACGGTGCCATCTTCCGGCCAATCCAGCCAACGGAGGTGACGGTCACGAAGGACCCGGATACACCGGCCGACAAGGGTATCCGGCTGGGCGAAGGCTTACCGACGGTATACACGCGCCCACTGCCGGAAGGTCGGTATGCGTACTCCATGCCGAACAGCTCGCATAACACCTGGATGGGAGCGAATCCGAACTACCAATACCCAACGGCGGCCGAAATCTTCCGCCAGGGCAGTGGCCACAATCTGGATCGGCGACCGTCGCACACCTCCGGCCAGCTGGTCAGCCACAACCTCCAGAGCACTACCAAGAAGCTGGAGAAAATTCAGAAACGTCTAGCCGGCCAGATGACACCAGACGATACGATCCACGCGCACGGATTCCCAACGGCGCACCACGAGCTGAATCCGGTCGGCGAGGCGGACGAGGAGGAAACCGAGAACGGTACGCTGCTAGTGCCACCCGAGCAGCAGACCATCACCGTGACGACGGCCTCGACACGCCGGCATACCGTGTCCGGTCGGCGACCGAACGAACCGGCCAGCTCCCGGCACGGTTCCCGGCGAACGCTGAATGATGGCGCACGTCCTATGTATCGTGACGATATCTTCTTCACCGGTTCGCTAGCCCGTATCCCGCAATATCAGTCGCAGACCTCGCTCGGATACCACATGTCCGTGACCCGAATGCCGACGCAGGCCGACGTCGAGGAGACTGAGACGGAGCAGTGCATGGTATGTCCGGAAGCCGTTCGCCGGACGCTCGCTACCATGTTGGACATGTCCCTGCTGAAGTCGGTGTCCTTCATGATGCTAGCGTTCAGCGGGTTCCTCACGATGATGGGCTTCTTTGTGCCGTTCATCTACGTTAAGCAGCGTGCTACCGCCGGCGGCATGGCCGAGGACGTGTCCACCTTTATCGTGTCCGCCATCGGTAGGTTTTTAGGTTAGACTTCACGTCGGCTGCAAAATCCGTGACGCTTTTTCCTTTCCACCGCTAGGTATCTCCAACACCATTGCTAGGGTTGTGTGTGGACTGCTGACTTCCTTCAAGGACGTGAACGCCCTGCACCTGAACAACGTTGCCATTACGCTCGGAGGCATTGCCACGATGATAAGTGGCATCTACATTACCGAGGCTTTCCAATTTACATACGCCGGTATCTTTGGTATCGCGATCGGTAAGTAAAAAGATGACACCAGCACCCCAATGCCCACTGGATAACGGCGACCTTTTCCTCCACCCCCGTTTTCAGCCTGTTTCTCTGCGCTGCGTTCCATTCTCGTGGTCGACCTGATGGGATTGGAAAAGCTGACCAATGCCTTCGGTATACTGTGCCTGTTCCAGGGTATAGCGGCGTTCCTTGGTGCACCCATTGCCGGTAGGAAGTTACTTCAACATGGGTTCCCTCGCTAGCCAACTAACCAACTTCTTTACTTCTCATTCAGGATACTTTACCCAGCTAACCGGAAGCTACAACGCCTCGTTCTACATCTCCGGCGCCCTGATAACGCTTTCGGCCGTCCTCTGCTACCCGCTCGGCATGGTCAATCGATGGGAGAAGCAGCGTGCCGCCAAGAAAGACTCGCAGAAAATCTAGACACGTACTTTGAGGTTTCCTTGGATCTACCCGTTCATAACCTAACCTTCGATGAGAGCCGATAGGACGAAAGACATAACTTCTTCTCGTAAATAACACGGACAATTGGAGCGAAGGAGTCTAAATTCAGTACCGATCTAGACTGGATACGTTCTAAATGATTGGTTTGAATTATGTGCTTCAGGTTGATGGCTTTTATTGAACTTGTATGACTGTAATGCTAGAGCTTTGATAAGTATCAATCTTTACAGCTTTATCTTTATGAGAACTATCTTTATAGCCGTACGCATGTCCTCTTAATGGCACATATTTAAACGCAAAACGAAAGCAATCGTTTATTTTATATTTTATCCTTCAGTTTACGCGGTTATACGGTTGGTGCCACCATCATTAGATGCACCAACCAAATGGTGTTGAATTATCGATCGAGAACCCGCCTTGGCAAACGCCTAGGGGAAATGAATTACATCGGTGCTAATGGTACACCAAAAAGCGCTCATCGCATAATGTAATGGTGCTTGTTTGAAGCCAGAGATTTTCCACGCAATCGATCCGTACCCCTAGACCTATTTTTACTTTTGTGGTAGCTTTTAGAACCGCTTGAATTGTAACGCCGTTTATCCCAAACATTATGCATGGGGTCTCTAAGACCAGGATTCGAAAGCTTCAATTGCCACGGTGTATAAGTGAAATGTGCTTGAGCCAATAGAAGTTTTAGATCAAAACTATTCTGAATTCGAATAATAAGATTCGCCAGCTATACATAGTACACGTTCCCAGGTTGGCGAAAATACGTTCTCCTCTTAATATTCTAAAGATAAACTTAGAGCCTAGACGATATATACAATAACAGACGATTTACAGAGACTGATGATGAAAAAGTGCTGTCGTAGGAACAAGACGAATCAAAACGACGAATGTTACAGGAGAACCGCGTCCAGAAGGGACCTCAAATAACAAGAATTCCTACACGCAAGGCTAGACCCAGCGCAGTAGTTCCTATAATGCCATAACGATTGGACCGAACGTTTTGTCTTCCACAATTATCTAATAGAGGCAACTTTGAAAGACAACCTATGCTGGTGCCAGTACGATGGTGCTTCCCTTTTATCAGCGCTTCCTTTTGGATATTTCAGAAAAAGTAGAAGAGAAAATCGCTCAAAATAGACATAAATCACTAAGGAACACACATGCCATTCATGAGCATCAGGAATCATCAGGTAATCGTTACAGCGGCCCGATGTACTCGGGATTACATTTACGAACAGGAAGAATCGAAGACGAGACTAATACAACAAACCAGAAAACAAACATTATGAAAATAAATTATCTGTGATATCAGCATATATATTGTATGGTTTAAGAATATGTTGTTGATATGAACCGCAGACATCACAAAACCCTCGGTACAGATATTTGATGCACATCAATACAGTTTTCTCTTCGTCTCCGGACTATCAGCATATGGATTTTAGATGTATACTCTCCTACTTTTGGAACGCATTTCTGCACCGATCAATTACAATAGTCCAAGCCGATGAGCGTTTTAGGCTCAGGTTTTATCGTATCAAACTTTGCCTCTTCTGGAATATAATGTAAAAGATTTATAGCCATAAGAACGTAAGTTGAAATAGTAAATAGTTTTACAATCTTTGTACATTTTGGATGAAATAAATGCAATTTGAAATCGATGTCATAACACGAAATGAAATAGATAGAGGTGGTCTCCCCGCCGCAATAACGATTCAGGTAGTATCGTTTCCCTTATTACGAAAACACAAACGGGTTCGTGTGCGAATGATTTGAATTTCGAAATACCATGAAACGATGAAAGCAGGTAAGTATAACGGCCGAGGCAAGTATCCAACGGTCCTATCACGTGCTGTCACCGTACTCCTACTCCGGACCGGAGCTTCCAAGTGACGGAATTTTGCTCTACAGCAGCGCTTTCCAGTGCGCAGGTCCAAGGAAAAGCACCACTCGTCCGCGTCCCCCGTTGGAAAGGTTTATTTGGTTGGATTTTTCTTGGATGTTATCGATTATCTCTCGAGACTCCCCCTAGGGCAGCCCGTGACGAGACGTGCTGTACGTGTACGTGGTGTGCCATCGCTGAAGCTTTCTGAAGGACCGTTCCGTGCCGGACTTCTTCGGAGTGCTTTTTCGCTTCGGAAGCGTAAGAAAAACCATCTCCAACCAGAGCCAGTAAAGGTGGAGATTGAGTTTGGACTTTGCTCGCTGGTGTCGGGGTCCTTCTGCATTCGCATATTGTAAATGAGTAGTGTGAGTTCACCATAGCAGCTTTTCTTCGATTGTGAGTTCGCGAAAGCGTTACACTGCATCAGGTCATCAGCAACACTTGGCCCTACCTTTGCCAAAAGTGACCATCGGCCTATATAGAGCATATCGGAAGAAAGGTTCAAAGGTTCCCTCAAAAAGGCAGTTGTTGGGTGTTGGGAAAAATTGGGATCGTTCGCACCGTTTGACATTGGTATCGGATTGCATGGGTTATGTCACTGCTGTAGTAGGAGTGCGAAGTGCTTCCAGTTGGGGAAGGAACGGTGTATCGGGAAGGAAATCGATGCCCTTGTAAGGGTGGGTGCGTTGTGTAGGTGTGGACCGAATTGGTTCGACGGTATAATCCCTTCCTCGACGTACGGTGGTGTAACACAAACAACGTGAAGAAACATTGCTGACCTGGTAGCTCGCCAAGTTCTGTTTGGGGAAAACCGTATCGATTGAACGTGTAGGAAAAATATTCCTCGAGTGAAGCAGCTCCAGCAAGCAGGAACAAAATGCAACCCTTTTCGAACGATTACGGTGGAGGGTACGGTGGAAATGAGTACGGTCAGCAGCCCGAGCAGGAGATTCCGATGCGCCCGCAGGGTGTTGCCAGACCGATGGTGGACCCGGAAGCCATGGGTGAAGTGGACCCAACACTGTAAGTGCTCCAAGGAGGTCCTCACGTGGACTTGGTTGGATATGCATGGTAAATGAATTCTTCTCTTCAGCTACCCTCAGGCGAAGGAGTCCACACACAAGATCCGGGGTAAATCGGATATCCTCGAGATGCTATTCGGTTCGGTCGATCAGGAGCTGCTGCCGGTGAAAACGTTCTACTTCTTCTTCTACTCGGCCTTCGGGTCGCTGTTCCCACTGATGGGTGTCTACTTCAAGCAGATGGGCATGAACCCGGGTCAGTGCGGTTTACTCATCGGTACCAGACCGTTCGTAGAGTTTCTTTCGGCACCGTTCTGGGGCAGTTATGCCGATCGGTAAGTCAGCTAAATACGGTTTAGGAACGCCAAACGTAACAACCACTTGTCGATCGTATATTCGCAGTTGTAAAAAGGGTAAAATGCTCCTGATAGCATCGCTCGCTGCGTGGATTATCTTTACGCTTCCACTGGGATTCATCCAACCGCCAGCTACCAGCTGCATTGAGCGCAAAAATGCCACTGACTTTGAGCTACGGACTCCCCAAGTGCCCCGGATCCTGAAGCGCTCCATCGACGAGAGTATGCTGGAGGAGATCAGCTTCGGAAAGTACACTACCGACAACGATAATTCATTCACAAGGTACACGAAAACCTAAGCCATCGATGTTGTATAGTAACAATTAGGCGTTTGTAACTAAAACAAATGTATCCTTGTATTTCCCGCAGAGTGGAACGTGCGGCACGACCAGTTGCGGCGGCCGGTGTATCACCGCTCGATGTAAGCTACGCCAACAACTTCAACGAAAAGCTTCACCGAGATTGGGTCTCACCGTTGTTTTCATCGATCGTCTATAGAACTGCCGTAAGTATTTGGAGGATGTTCTTCCCCTACAAGGTCCATCAACTCAACTCATTGATCTTGTTGCAGGATATTCAAAAAGCCTTCTTCTTACTGCTGCTCCTGGTCATCATAGGCGAATTCTTTAGTGCTCCGGCAATAACACTCGCGGACTCGGCCGTCATAACCATCCTGGGCGAAGATGCCGACCGTTACGGCCACCAGCGTATGTTCGGTTCGCTGGGATGGGGCTTGGCCATGTTTTTCGTCGGTATTGCACTGGATCACTCGACGGCGTTCCCCGACCACCCGTGCGGTCCCGAAAAGCAGGAAAAGAACTACACCATCTGTTTCGCCACCTTCTCCGTGCTGATGGGGGCGGCACTGATCTCGGCCACTCAGATTACCTTCAAGTATGACTACTCGGTAAGTCATCGCGTACTCTCATCAATCGTTAGGATAAACATAAGTGGTTTTGTTTTACGAATTCGCCACCAGCAGCAACAGGAACCGGTTCAGGTGGAGAAAGTCCCTCAGGAAATGACGCACGAGGAGCAAATGCAGGCACAGCTCGCACAGCAACTTCAGCTACCATCTCTTGCAGCAAGTGGCACGGGAATGGCCAGTGCAGCTCCACCACCAGCAGCTCTTGGAGCGCAGGTAAGCGGATCGATCTTCACACCTCTGTTGTAGAACACAAATTACAAATCATCAACCGGCCATCTTCCAGACGAAAATGTTTGCACAAACTACACGCGAAATGCCGGAATGGGTAACGGTACTGCGGCAGTTTAAGGATCTCAAGTGCGCCTCGTTCCTGTTCGTAGCCTGGTTCATGGGTTTCGGCATCGGGCTCATCTTTACCTTCCTATTCTGGCACCTGCAGGACTACGGAGGTTCACCTACCCTGTTCGGTGTGGCCTCGGTTATCAACCACATCTCAGAAATCTTTGCCTACTTCTTCAGCTTCCGATTGATCACCCAAATTGGCCACGTTAAGGTAGAAAAGAATTAAATGTTGCAACTTCGAACACGGCACTTATTATATACACTATTTTGGGTGTATTCCTGTGCAGGTACTGTGCCTTGGATTGGTTGGTAACATTCTTCGGTTCCTGTACATCTCTTATCTGAAGAACCCCTGGTGGGTGTTGCCGTTTGAGTTCATGCAAGGTATGTTGCGAATATTAGTGGAATTTCGATCAATTAAAGCTCACCAATTGGTTTGTGTTTCAAGGTATTACGCACGCTGCAGTTTGGGCCGCCTGTTGTTCTTACATTGCGCACAATACACCACAACATCTAAGATCGTCCGCTCAGGGTAAGGCCGTTTTCGGGTGAAGCCAACTTTAGAATGTGTTCAAAACTGTTTTGCATTTCTTACTATCCAGGTGTACTTCAGGGACTTCATCACGGTTTGGGTAGAGGCTGCGGTGCCGTTATTGGTGGAATGTTTGTCACGTACTTTGGCACTACGGCCACCTTCCGGGGATACGGTATTACCTGCATTCTGGTGCTGGCAGCGTTCGTGTTCATCAACTTCTACCGCAAGGACGAAGGCTTCATCTCGGAGATTCCCACCACGGAGGATCCACATCAAGTAAGATCGATGACATCTATTTCGTTTAAGAGAGCGTACACTAACTTTGTGGCGTACTTTTAGGTGGCAGAGGAGACAGCCCACTTGGCCCCGCACGGTGTCCCCAGTAATCCGATACCGCGTGCCCTATCGAGCACCCGGCTGAATGAAATCGGCCAGCAGAATGCCGACAATGGGTACGGTACGTACCAGACTACCGGTGGTGCCCTGGACGTGCCTGGAGGAGCACCCAAAAACCCATTCGGTGCTCCACAGGGTAATGTGTACGGTGGAAATCAGTACTAAAACCTCACAGCACTCAAGCACACACAAACCCAGACAAAAAGAATGTCACCGACAGTGGTATGAAACTTTAAAGCAAACATGTAAACGTTGACTGAATCATATAGGTTGGTACAGGGGACGATGTAGTCGAGTGAGACACACAACAGGATCGATGTCTTGAACAACAGACACTCTAGAATGTAATGGATAACAACTTTAAACTCACTTAAACAAAAAAAAACTATCGAGCAAACAAGACCGTGTACATGAGCTCAAGCATAAGCCATTCAGCCATTCCGGGCCACCGAGCTGTTTGAGGCAGGAGAAGGACTATGTGAACCATTACTAGGTATCCTCGGCTAACGGCGAGCCGATACCATAGCCTTGGTCGTGGTTGTTAGCAGCTAATCCTTAGACGGTAGAGCACGAGCGGCATAGCATTTCACTCGTTTAATAATCCCACCATAGAGACCACCTTCGTCGCGATTCGTCGGTGCTATCGGTGGGTAGCAGCGCCCCATGGACTGGAAACATTCCGGACTTGGGACCGCAAAACAAAAAAAAACTTGTCTTACTTTAAGTTTCCCAAAAACCAAACAAAATGCTCCTGAAACGATCAGCAATCATGACGGTCGCGAACGCGATCTTTCCTCTATTAACTACTACTAGTACTACTAACTTATCGCTATCGCTAGCACTAGTCGTTATGTAAGCGCATCTTGCGCCAAGCAATTGTCGGAACCTCCAGCATACACTCGTCTTTCTCTTCGTTGATGTTTGGAACTATTCATATTATACTAGAGACGGCCACTATTCGATTGTTATGTAGTGGCGCGCGTACGGCGAGAGGCGCCTCAGAAAAGGTACTCAGTACTCTATCATCGCACATCATATACCGATTTCGCTAGTGAATCGACCTTTCGGTGGAACATCTGTTTGACTATCTTTTAAGTGAAACTGGACAAGTATTAACTAGTTAAAGTCGACTAAACGAAACGATAAAACAATTCAAAGTGTGTGTATGTGACTGTTGTGTGTAGAACGTAATGTGCAACGTGCTGCAACACGAGATGGCACGAAGCAGATGGGTTCGTTATAAAAGGATAGCACTACCGACACCCTCTACTATTCGAGTGATTAGTATAGCGTAATCTAGGGATAGCCCTAGCAACTTAACGCAACTCACAAAGGATACGATAGGGTATAGAATAATAATGGGTGTGATTGTACAACTCTCACACTCTCTTTCTCTGTTTGTCTATTGGTGTGTCTGAATGTGTGCTAGAAGAGATTGGTCCATTGTAAATCAGAAGAAAACCTCTAAGGATTGTATTTCTTTTCATATAGCATGGACATTAGTGGCTGCCTTCACTGCTTGAAATCGGTTAACCATCGACGAATGATAGTGAAAGAAACACATTTTCTAAATGATTTGTTATGAGTTTAAAAATAATATTTGGAAACACGTGGAAGCTTTTCAAACGAAACCAAAAGAATCGAAATCTATATGTTCACACAGTATATCAATGGCACAACGAATACTAGGTTTTTTGGCTTTCGATCGGACGACTACGATCGAACGTTGGGTTTTTGTTGGTTGTTTTCGGTTATGTTTGATAAATCGCGTAGCGCTTTGTAGGGTTCGGTAGCCTTTGTTTAACGATTCCCATTTCCATAGGCAATCGGGGTAGCATGCAAACAGACGAAATGCAAACAATCTGATAGAATGATAACAATTTTACACAACAGATATGAACAAAAACAAAAACGTAAACAAAACACGCAAAAGCTTTATTAACTCTAGCGATACATCATTACGCATATCAGTTTCCAACCTTATATTTGAACAGTGTTTTTATTCAGAGAAGTATATTTAAAGCAAAGCATAAACATGTACGAAACGGTGTGCAGAGATTGTTGTAATATGCGGGCGATGTTGAATCACGGAATCAGAAGGACATTGGATAAGTCTATCCAAGACACAGGCGTCTGATATAACAGAGAGTATTTACTAAATATAGCAAAATATATATACACTTCACATTTCACACTGCACTGCTACAGTAAAAACGAGACAAAAGGAAGGCAATCTGGACGTGCACACTCTGGTATACTCTTAGTTGCGACTGTTTGCGTTAACAATTATAGCGGAGAAACTGTATATTTATTTATTTTATTGTTCAGCATTTCAAAAGAGTTCGAAATATGATAGATTTAGTTCGATGTTTAAATTGTTGATAAATTAATTAGTCTTGCTAGTTTTAAAAACCTAATCGAATCGTAATACTATTTTCAAGTTTTAATTCTTTCTATAAAACCATACCAATTCCTAGCGATTTCAGAACATCTGATGTCTCTGATGTATTCGTATCCCACTAGATGTTTGCGATGCCGTAAAACGAAAACCTGAATATACTTAAAAATAAAACAAAATAATTTATGATATTAAAGAAATTACTATATTCACACTGGCACCAAAGTAAAGCCAATGATCAAACAAACATGAACATAACCATTCCACAAAATGATGCCCATGATCGATGTACAGCACCGACTATTGAGGAATAAACGTAAAAATTCTTGCAATGTAAAACGCACTCACACAGAATTATCGTAAGAACTGCACCACAATGAAATTATGCTGTAAAGGAATCCTAACTGCATATGCAATCTCACCATCATGGGCAAATAAAGATAAACTCAAAGAAACATACGATTGTTTTAATGTAACATTTTTCATTATTGTAAGGCAGTTCGGGCTATAAATGATCTGAGAGTTCTATACCTGAATGTAGAGAGAAGAACCTCAGTTGAACGATTTCTTATTTTCGTTCGTCCACGTGTTATTTTTTCAAAGTATCACTCCATGGCGTTTTCAACTTGACACTATAAACGAACTCTTTTGCATGCATCGTAATGATCAAGATTGCTTAAAAACCAGGTTATAGCCAAAAGCCTTCGATTCAGTTTCTCCAAATTTAATTTAAAAAAAACTTTAAACGAAGTTGTGTGTCTTAAAGTGGGGAGTCTAACGCTAAATTAGGCCAAGCCACTATAAAGTTATAAACAAATTAGTCATTTCCGTTATTGTTCAAAATTATGACCAAGGTTTTTGAAGCTTGTTGGTACGTTGTCAGCTTCGTTCTAGTGATGAGAAAACCGAATCTCTACTAGGTATGCGAATCTCCAAATCCGAATCCCAATCAATTGAACATTCCCGAGACGATGTAAACCAATCAATGGTGCTTCAGAAAGCGTTCATCCTAATTTTAAGTAATCAAGTATGAATAAAATCAAATCAGAACCGAATCAAATCGACTCGCAAGCAAATCCAAACTGACTCAAATCCCGAGCGAATCAAATCTGATCTGAATCCGTCAAATGAGATCGAGTCCCGATTGTGCCAACACTAGTTCCTTGATGAGGCAGATGTGTATCTACGTCACATTCAAATATTTATTTCATAAACTAAGAATTTAGGAAGAATCTTCGTTGCATCAAGCTGTTTGTCTTCAAAAGACCTTTCATTTGAGGGGTCTATCGCTCAAATTGGCCGAGGCACTAAAAAGTTATTAGCAAATTAGCTATTTCAGGGACCAAGCTTGTTGATGCCATGATTCTGGGAAGTGTGCGCTGACAGCAAACTTCGCAGATGTGTTCCGGCGATGAGACGCGATTGACGTACAGCTGCGGTGCGTAGAAAAGAAGCGGTGGTTTGTTGTGGGCTGTTCTGTATCCCGTGGTTTGGTGATAATGACGGCGTTTCTGGTAAAATCGCGGATGTTGGTGACGGAAAATCGGAAAACAACAATCAACTGATTGTCTACTGTGTGTCGCATCAGAGCAGGCGGAAAGCAAATGCACCAAAAGTATCGAAGTGGTTTGGCAGAAAAAAAACGATCGAACGGCGCTAGACGTTGACGGTGGTTGTGTGGTTCGACGGGGCCGGTCCTTGGGACGACCACGCGGTTAGAAACGCGAAGTGAAAACGCAGGCAAACTACTGCGACGGAGTGCAGTGTGAAAGAAGTACAAACCTTCGCCTCCTTGGACCGACGGCGGGGAAGCGCGACTGCAGCGCGGGGTTACTGAAGGTTGACGGAGCGCGCCGTGACAGCGCACGACGGACCAGCGCTGGCATAACATTGTGCATGGGTTACGTAGTGATTTCGCCGTGATTCGAAAAGCTTCCAGAACCTATCACCTTTCGACGACGGCCCGTGGCCACTCCGACACATCATCATGGGTGGACTACTGGCGCTCGGGTCCATCATGTCCATGATAACGCTCACACCGTTCTTCGTTTTCCTGTTTTCCATCGTGTTTATGGCATCGATCGGAAAATCGTTCGGTGTGCGGCGGCTGTACGTGAATCTGTTGGTGAAAATCTTCGAGGTAAGTACGGGTGAGAACGCGGGCCATCCACTTTGCGGCATGAATGAACGAAAATCGTCCTAACGACGAGGTCGTCCTGATTGTCTACGTCAGCGCGTGAAAACGCCGCGACCCCGGATCCCTTGCGCATCTTCCTGTTAGTGAGCCGGAGAAGAAAATTGTTGCTCATCGTCCGGAAAACTCCCACACCGGCCAGGATGGCGCTATCCGACGACGATGAGCGCATCGTAAAACAGCAACATCAAGTTGCCCCATCATGTGTGTGGGAGGTTGTCTTGTGTCTCGCGGCAAAATCAATACTCTTCATTCGTCTGCGTCTGGTTTCAGGATGTTCATCTTTTCGCAGAAAACAGATCAAATCGATCCGGTAGGCGAGTGAGTTTCAACCTTTATCCTTGTGTCGCCTGGTGGGCGAATGTTTTGATTTCTTCTTCAATGGCACTCAACGACGATTACATTCCGGGTGCTTACTTTCCTGGGATGTATTACGAATTTCCCAATATTTTCGTAACAAGGAGGCTCATACCAAGAGCAATATCGATTGAAAATGTGACTGCGGTAGGATTCTATTAGAGAATCAATCGTTCCACACGTCCTACCGAATGAAGCGATTACTTGTCATGCATACGGGCTGGACTTTAGCTCGAAAAGGGGTTACCGTGCCGGCGAAACGCTGCCGGATTTATCCAATCGGGAGTGGTGCCTCCATAATCGATAGCGCGCCGTTGTCGTCGCCGACACCATGAACGGTCAGCAAATTTCCGTTTTCTTTATTATGCCACCCCAACCGTCGCGTCAAAGGCAAAGGAAGGGACTTGGCTAGCTGGGGTGTTTTTGTAGAAATACTGCTGAATCATCGACGAACCTTATCAAATTCGCTGCTAAGACGCTTGTTGTTTCATGCGTATTTGACTTCTACCCCTATCCCGGGCCCGTCTAACCCAGGACCTGAAACCGTTGCTTATGTTTTCGGTCGGTAACGTCGTAAGACGTTTGGTACCGCACCAGAAAGGGCAGTTGGGGTCACGGCTCAACTTGCTAATGCGCTCGAAAAACACAGAATTAATGAAAAATCATTTTTGTTCCGTAGGTTGCGGTACAGAATGTCCCGTTAAAATTGCATCAGCGTGTTTGATTACATGCTGCCATGGAAACAACTTCGATTACTTCCTCTCCCGTGTGCGAAGGAACTGATCTAGTTGTCATTGATCCTCCATACCAGCTGTAACCTGTCCACTGCAGCTATGGGAAATACTTCCGCAGGAAGTGATGGATGACCTCCTGGCCCGCATAGGTTACGAGCGTCAGGCGGGTGCTCAATCACATGCGGCACACGAGTGGCACGATGCGGTGCCGTATGCACTATTCACGCCCGATGCCGTGGCTCGGCTCCATTATCTGCTGTTGTGACCGTGAAATTATAATCACCTACCCTTGCCAACCCGTTGGGCTGCAGCGATTTCGCGACCCCAGGTCGCTCAACATGCGGTGGAGTCGAGCGTGTTCCATTACTGTTTGGTGCGTGATGTTCGCCCCGTTCTAACCTTCCATGCTGGAGGAGTTTTGCGCACGGATTCCACCAACACACATGAGCGCATCCTCGCTTGACTATCTACAATGTTTTGTTGTACGTTTTTTTTTTAAGGTACTGACCAGTTGGATGAGCGCTTTGTTTAACCAGCGATGTGAAGCTATTTTTATTTACGCGATCCAATGCGAATGCTGATGAGTACACGGATCGATTCTGATAATGGCCAACAAGAAAATCCCGCCCATTCTGTGACGTCGTCGTCGGGTGTGCGAGCAATAATGTGCAACAACGGGAAGCACTGGGAACGCGCGGGGACGCATCTGACGAGCCCCCAATCGAAAGCCGGTTGCATTTGTTGTCATTTTCCCTTTCTTACACCTCCCTTCGTTGGCGGACGATCGGCGTGTGTTTACATGGCCGGTGCCGGTGAACCAAAAAAGTAGTTCATCCGTCCCGTTGAGCAGACAAATGTCTCGTGGATGTTATTGTGCCGAATGGCGATTCCGAAATTGATGTCAGACGAATGATGCGACAGTAACAAAGCGGTCACGCTTGATTGAATGGACGTGTGCGCCCATCCGTCTCAGCAAAAGGTGCAGTAGTTCTAGGGTAGACGAGTTCAAGAGTCGTTTTGTCTGTCCTCATACTCCCTGCGGAACTCTAACTTAACGCGAATGCATTAATAGTTAAGTGAGCTTGACATCCGTGGACATGCTTGAACCTAGTGTACCCGCGCAACCGATTCGCTATACTTCCACGACATCTTTGGAAACCCTATTTGAGAAGCTCTTTAATGTGGGTACGATAATGACATGATCTTGCTTGCTATTAAACCACCTTCCGCCAAACAGCGCCCTAACACTTGATTTGCCACTTCATCTCCCTGCAATCGTTTTATCTTCCTAGATAGCTTATCGGTGCACATATGCACTTCATTCTTCACAGCGTCCCATTCCCTTCGACTCTATCGGAAGGTTTAATTATTTTCTTGTCGCACCGTATGGTTTGTGTTTCTTTTTCCCCTATTATTAGCACCCCCGCGCGCACTTCATTTGATTTGATCTAGTAGGGCTTCAGGTGTTCGTACGCAAAATCAATGAACACGCAAAACAAATATATTTTATATCTGTTGGCCAACAAACGCTAGCGATAAGATTAGATCTCCCGCTCGCCGGGATCCGCAGCATTTTGTGCTTTCGGTTCGCAAGAGTTATTGCTGATACATTTATCGCCATTTGTTCGACCCCGCGACAATTCCCCCTTCGTGGCATGAGTTTGCTTAATTATTTTCCTTGTTGTATCATTTTTTTTTCTTTCGGCCAAAACATAGAAAAATCGTATCGCAAATGATAAAGATTGCACAACCAAAAATTTCCAGTGAAATGTTATTACGCGGCCCGTAAAATGTGTGACGTCCAAGCTCGTAAGCGTAATGAATGATTTTTGGTTTTGTTTTGCAGGACAATGGGGTAAACCGTACGAAATAAATTCAAATATTGCTTGTCGAAACCACCATACTATTTTCAAATAAGTCTTGCTATGTTATTCAGTTTATAAAAGAGTAAAACATAATTATGCCGGTTAACCCAAAACATGCATCATCAAATTGCTTTACAATTGTTTTTAATCTTTTCATGAAAGCTGTTTTAGTAACGAACAAGGAAATATTAAATTCCATTCCAAGCATACCTCCTAGTTTTGATTTTCTCGTTTCAGAATTTTTCAAATGTAATCAAGTGACTGACATCTTCTTGTGAAAAAATGCTTCAAGCTCGTTTTCATGTTATCAAGTGAAATTCATAGAAGCACAGAACAGATTAAATTACGAAGAAATTACGAGAGAAATGTTGGTATATTTTTATCGCTATCTTTCTTCCAAGCAAATGAAAGTGTACAATGCAAATGTCACTTAAAGATTTTGAAATAAGTGTATTTTTTGTATTAGTAAATCCATTACATGTTCTGCAGCATCCCTGTTCTTTAGATAAGGATTTTCCAAACCCCCGGAGGCATTTGTTCAACAAATGCTTGCTTCATTTTTTGTATACGCCAATTTGTCCTCTTTTAGAGATTCTATCCTGGGGAATTTGCGCACCCTACGGACGGCTCGGCACACGGCACTCGCGGGGCCAGTGTTTGATGGTTTCCATGCTCCGGTCTCAGTTTGCTTACCAATTACTTTATTTATTTGCTCTATTACGATCCCCGGTGCGGAAGCCATGTCGTCGTTGTCGACGGCGATGTCATCGGTTTAAAGGCAACGGCGAGGGCAGAAGATTGGGAGTGGGGGGAAGTTGGATGCACTGGAACAACAGAACGGACACCCTTAGAACCACCGGGGAACGATAGGAATTCTCTAACACCTTCGCACCAACGAGCGGCGGGGTGAGCACGTGGGTGCAAGGGCATCGGATGGCGTGATTCCTTTTGCACACAAACAAACACATGCAGACCTCGCGGTATAGATGTGGCCCCCTAGGAAACACAGCTGATCCGATGTAAATAGAGAATCGTTGTCTTGGCGGGAGAGAGAGAGGGGGGGGGGGGGGGGGACACTATGTTACGGAATAGTTGCAGCAGTAAGACGGTTGCGGTTGGCAATCAGAGGCAATTTTCCTCACTTCCCCGCACGTATCGGGAGAAAAAGTAACCGATAGTGGCGATGTGAATAAACCTTTGGAATTGTGTGTGTTTATTTACGCGCAGTATGCAGTTGATAAGCATAACACGTGCTGGCACATGTTTCAGAAAAACAGATAATAAAAGTGAAGAGCAATAATGTTGGAATACATCTATAACTGATCTTTCTTCGCCAAAACTTATTTAAGCAATATTCAGAGGTAGGTAACCTTGAAAAAAACCACCATGCAAATGCGCTGTTACCAAATTTGCATCCCGTGCCAAGGGTAGCGCCACGGTGGACTGACGAAAACGTTAATTCTCTATGGTTTAGTGTGAGATGAGCGAAGATGTTGGCCTTTTCGGTTGACCTCCAGCAGGAACAATCCGCTTAGCCAATCTTGTCTCTCTAGATCGATGATGATCACGCCGATGATGGGGATGCTTACGTCACTCTGTTTATGTTTTTTTTTTCTGCGCCCTTGTCTCATGCGTACACCGTGACGCAAGCATGAAGCGTTAATGTTTTCGGACGTAATGACAGAGAATTTGCTTTTTAGGCTATCTTCATACAGTAAGGATGGTTTAATTCTCTACGTAAATCAGACGGAAACAGTGTTTTTTTGGTATAGAAAATAGATTTTGTATTAACTTTGAATGAAGCCAGAGTCTACAAACCGAGGATAATTGATTTAATTACATTAACGATTAGCATGGCTCCTGGATATAAGAATTTTTTCATGCACTCCAATTTTGGTATCACTAATTACCCTGTTCATTGCATTTCATTTTAGTTCGGGCGACAAAATATCGAATCGGTGCGGCAACAACAGTACGCCAACATAACGAAATCGGTCGCGGAAGTAGAACAAGCCCGGGCCGCAAGCGAATCCGGCAACCAAACGACAGAAAGTAACGACATCGGTGATGGCAGTGAAACGAAGGTGAACGGAAGCATCCCCAACGGGAACAGCACGACCGGCGGCCAACACCGGCTGTCGAACGGTGGCGACGCGTCATACATCGTGAACGGCGGTAACACGGTCATTAGCCGGGCGGAGTCGCTGATTCTGTCGCCGGAAGTGATCGACGATACGCGCAGCAAAAGCACGGAACCGCACGAGGAAGACGGCGGCACGGTGGGAGAGGAGGGCACGGACGGTGAAGACGGAGCGGGGACGGACGGTGGATCGGAAGGCGGTGAGCATGAGGCGGCCGGTTTCAAGTTGGCCAACTGCCTCGACTACGTCAAGTCCGGCATGGAGGCGATCATCGAGGACGAGGTGACCAGCCGGTTTCTGGCGGAGGAGTTGAAAAATTGGAACCTGCTGACGAGAACGAACCGACACTACGAGTTCATCAGCTGGCGGCTGACGGTGATCTGGATGATCGGCTTCCTCATACGCTACTTCATCCTGATGCCGATGCGTGTACTCATCTGCTTCATCGGGGTAAGTTTGAACGTGGCCGAGTGCTCCCGGAGGCTGTTACGGTGCCTCGCGCAGACGAGGACGAATGAAAGAACCGAATTGGCATTGACTTTCGTACACTAATTGGCTTACACTTTCCCCTGGGATGGTCTTGGTCTTCTTCCGTCGGGATGGCACGGTCCTCAAAAAAAAAAAACAAGGTGGTCTACTGCGTGATTGGCTTTGCTTTCGTCGGCATGATCCCGACCTACCGACTGCGCCGTGCGATGAACGATGTGGTGTTCAAGCACACCTTCCGCATGATCACGCGCTCGATCTCCGGCGTTGTCCGGTTCCACCATCCGGAGTACAAGCCGAAAAACTGCGGATTCTGCGTCGCGAACCACACGACCCCGATCGACATTGCGATCCTGTCGACCGACTGTACCTACTCGCTGGTGAGCAAATTGTGTGTGTGTATGTATCGGTACCGGTTTCTGCACCTGGAAAACGCTGGGGGAGAAACGCAAGGTTCTCCCGTCGTGGAATTGTTTTTGTTGTCGGGCGCATCCTTCCATCGTACGAGCCATCTGTACATATAAAAAAAACCTTCATTCGAGAATGTGTCGGACTGTGATTGTGCCCCCATTGTTGTTGTAGGGAAATCAATCCTCATAGGGAAAGATTTGACTGGTACTTGCACGTTGCAGCAATGATCCATCCATAAAATCGACCCCTCATAAATTGTATGTCGCGTCACGTATCGCGGTTGAAAGTTCGATCCATCATTATCGCTAATCCCAAACGTCCTTCATTTTCTTATCTCCCGCACGCACGTTCGTGGTTACTTCTTAAAAGCCATATGCTACCGAAACATTTGATTTGTTTCGTTGGGAATTCATTACGGGCACAGCGAACTAACTGGTTCATAAGCATTCCTATTTTACTCATATTTGGATACTCCTACTTATTGTGTTAAGAAGGCTGAAAAGATGAAGTTGCAGCTGAAATCAAATAGCACATATTGATGTATGCCGAAAATTTTTTCGTCAGGTCCTAGAATTTCTCAATGAGCATATTATGGTACACCCACATCTTGAAAGTTCTTATAATTCCTCAAGCAAAGTTCACGGATATTCCATCAGGCTGTGTATCAGCGACCCGCGCGACAACATTTCATTGTAAAGTACTTAAGATAAACTTATCGGAGCCCAACGTTAAATTTTTTTTGTTGTCCCTTCCCTTTGTACCATTTTGTTTCACTGTCAATCCCTTTCCCCGCTTGATAAAGCGAACAGATTGTCGGCGAAATTAATCTCCTAACCGCCACCTTGTCTAATTAGCGACGGCGCAGCGAAGCGTCGCTGGCTGGTCGGGGCGAGGGAAGAAGGTATGCAGAAGGCAAAGTTCAACTAAACGATAACAACAACAACCCCGATGATAGAAGTGTTGCCGACTGCTGTTACGATGCAATCGCAACCCACCAACCCTCGCGCTCGGTGCCGATGCTCTCAGTCTCGAGTGCATTGATGTTGACAAGACACGGGGTAGCGATGGCATGAAACACCTTCAGGGTGGTTGTGTCCCGCGCTTTGAGTGAATCTTGGTTAAACACTAACCGCCGTTAAACATTATGACGTCAGGTGGACAAAGTCTACTACATCGAACCCTGGGGGGAGGGAAGGGCAATTAACTGATCCGGCTAGAGAGGAGGGGCAGTTTCGTTGACAAAGGTTCGTCGTATGCGCAGACGAACAGCTGATGGCAACATAAGTCATCATAAAAGCTTTAATAGGGCTATCTTAAAGAAGTTTTGTTCATCGTTTGTTTGGTACAACTCTGAGGACGATAATCGATACAGTATCTCTAATTTTCTGTTGATAATTCAATCGCAATATAGCATCAGACAATGTTTTGTTGCGTTTTAACGTATGTCGTAAAAATGAACATTTCCTCGCAAAACACAAGACTAAGGTAATGCGCAGTTTTTGCCTCACCAGCAGATTGAAATGCTGTGTGAGTTCCTCCAACTATCCCTGTTCCCTCTGAAACAAAGAACCATGCATCTCAAGACGCACGTGATTTACCCTCTCAAGGATTAAAAGAAGAAAGTAAAGTTTTGCAAACGACGTCCACATGAGCTACGCGCAAAAAGCTATTCCACTCCCTCGAAGACCATACCATCTTAAGGCCAAAACATAAACCTTCGACCTCTCTTGTACATACTCTCGAAGTTACGAAATTCACCACCGGACCACTTCGGGTTTCATAATTGTAAATATAATTTCAACCAACTCATCCGACACTCACGCTGCGACATCCTTCGCCATCCGATTTTCTCTCTTTCTTTCCCTCACCGCCACACGATGCCATCCCCTTCGTCACATCCGTCCACAACCCCCTCGGTCAGGTCATGTGGTTAACGTTCTGCACCGCCGTGGTAGGCTGCATACCGGAGGGTTCCTTCAAGCGTACCATGGTCCGGAGCGTGCTGATTCAGTGTTTCGGCTTTCTGTCGAGTGCATTATCATCCGTGGTCAATTATCATAACATAGAAAATCGCCCATTGAATGGCATCTGCGTCGCCAACCATACCAGTCCGATCGATGTGTTAATGTTAATGTGTGACAATTGTTACTCGCTGGTAAGTAGATGAAGCGACACGCGACCGGAACGGTGGATCCCGTTCCGCCCCATGCCGATGCCACACATCCGCTGTGGCGCTGTCGTTATCGTCTGATCACGGTGTGAATGTTTCTTACTAACTTGACTCTGGTACATTTCTCATCTTCCTGCGGCGTGAAGATTGGACAGCGACATGGCGGATTTCTGGGAGTGCTCCAGCGAGCGCTGGCCCGAGCATCACCGCACATATGGTTCGAGCGAGCCGAAGCGAAGGATCGTTTGTTTGTGGCGAAAAGGTGAGACTACCCTGGGGGAGTAGCGAGGGCAATGGAAACTTGGTTTAACCTAGTGACACTTTTTCCCCAGGCTTAAGGAGCACGTGTCGGATCCAGTCAATCCACCGATCCTTATCTTCCCGGAGGGAACCTGCATTAACAATACCTCCGTGATGCAGTTCAAGAAGGGTAGCTTCGAGGTAGGCGGTGTCATCTATCCAGTGGCCATCAAGTGAGTGAGAACGGCACATAGCGGCAGCAGACGATTCAGATCATGATCGTTTCATTTCCTTCCTTTTACTTTTTTAGGTACGATCCACGCTTTGGTGATGCCTTCTGGAACAGTTCACGGTACTCGATGATGCAGTACCTCTTCCTAATGATGACGTCGTGGGCGATCGTCTGTGATGTCTGGTATCTGCCACCGATGTACCGCGGCGAGGGCGAGTCGGCGATCGACTTCGCCAACCGGGTGAAGAGCGTCATCGCCAAGCAGGGCGGTCTGGTCGATCTCGTCTGGGATGGGCAGCTGAAGCGCATGAAGCCAAAGAAGGAGTGGAAGGAAAAGCAGCAGGAAAAGTTCAGCAAGCTGCTGAAGGGCGAATGACAGGCGGCCTAGCGGTCGTCGCCGTGCCGGCACCACCGAGCGTCCTCGGCAACAACCGCCGGACCGAAGGCGATCGAGCCGGGAACGATCACGGCAGAGAATCAAACGGAGGCAGCCCCACAGTAACCAACGACAAAAGAAAAAACTCGACGAACTCATGCATCCTCCAAGGAACCATCGAACAGCATACAAACCCCCCCATTTATCCACAACGGTCAACACCGATCAAATGCCAATCGACAGTGCTCTTATACCTTTCGCTTCGACGTTTAGTGTATTTTGTTCGTGAACTAAAATTGTTCTATCCCTTCTTTGCATTTATGTTGTTAACAGAACACGTTTTGTACTGTTTCCATCTTCCGCCCGATTCGGTTTGCTCTGTTTAGGAATAGTATAAAACATCCGGATATACTTACGGTTTATAGAACCGAACCTCGTGCGCTAACAAAATGTGTTTGTTTTGGTTTTTCGTATACGATTTGCATTAACACATCTTCTATCGCTTGATTGATATTCTTTTACACTTTTTTGTCAAATCTTTTCCAAATTTCTGGTTCTGGCAAAGTTGTGTTACTTGTGATTAAACGTTTTCGCTTATGATAAAGAATTCCCAAAACGGTTTGCATTACTAACCCTTACATTTTTCTTGTATATTCCTCCCAATGGGAAGGTTCCATTTGTTAGTATGGCGCTTTAAACTATCGTCGTTCATGTTTCTTGTTATTTACATCATTCTTTTTCGAGTCTGCTAGCTCATGGCCTCTGAAGCCATCTATAAATGTTGTATACCTTTTAAAGCAAACTTGTAACAATGGGCAAACCAGCTTTATCTTGGAAAAGATAGAATCGCTAGGGCAGCTACTACCATAAATGAGTATATCCACAGTATCGTTGGTATCGTATCGTTAACGCTACCTTAAAAGCATTGCGTTGCATTGAAAAAGGAAAAGAAGGGGAAGGGATAGTGAAGGTACGGTAGGGTAAGTCGTTTATCGTGTATCATAAGACTGAAAGAAAAAAAAAAGAATAGTATGGTGATGCAGGCAGGACGCGTGATAGGAATGGCTAACGCAGACAAACAATCTGTTAGCGCATTGTACATATTGAGAGAAAGACGATTTTCTTCGACGAATGGTCCAAACAGCAGCGATTAGCGGTGGAATGTTTGAGCATATTTATACGGAACCATATGGCGCAAGTAGGTGAGTGATCAATGATATGTGCGTATGTCAATCACGGGAAGCATATAAAAAGGAAACGTTGGCAGGGACAGTGAGATTACTTAAGATCGACCAAAACCAAGTGTACGAGCCGTAGGAGGAAACAACCAAGAAACCGATACTCGAGTAACACGAGTTACACGAAATTATTGTTACTAATCAAATATGCAGTCCTTAAAGAAAACAAAACAAGCATATGATACCAATCATAAGACCATTCATTAGGTCTAACCAAAATAGATGCTATTTGAACACTACTTCTTAGGCTTGAATCTTTTACGGTTGGCACGGGATGTGATGGACCGATCGGGCATCGTGTTTGATCACTCTCGATCCTCTTTAGGAGTTTGGTTGAGTTGACCGTGAAACATTGAAAAGGTATATACTAATGTGTTGTGGTTTGTTTGGTTGTGCGTTTGTTGCAAAATTAGGAAGTAATTCATAAAAAAAACCACCGGTTAGAAAGACATAATCTAAATCCTTCCCTTCTGTGCACGGTCGCATTGAGTTTTATCGTTTCGTTCTCAAGAAGCTTCCTTATTCTTGGTGGTAGTAAAATCCCTCTGGTGCCAACCCTGTCGCAAGTAGGAAAAAGGACAGAAGTAAAAGACCCGGATTGGATTGCTAGCGATGTGATCTTACAAACGCAATGGCTTCGTCCGGTACGTGTGTTTAATGCAGTTCAATAACGCAATTGTTTCCAACGTAAGGCAAAGGTGTAAAGATTTCCACATGTCCTTTGTAACCAGTACCGAATGAGGGTGCTTCGTATTCACTATGAGTAGTCGAAAACCTCGCACCACACCATAGATTTCTTGGGAATATAGTAGACTTCCGAAAGAATACAACGTACCAAAAACAAGCCCCGACGTATGCACTAATCACAGTCCGAGACCTCACTGGCAAACCATGAACGGAGTGATGCGAATGACGACTTTTAATTTAAAACGTAAGTGAAAGCACACAACTCCGATATGTTTAACAAATATGCATAAACGTATATTGTACAGCATCGATTGTAGTGTAGAGGAAGCTAAAGAAGTGCGCAACTGTCTATAGAACACATTATTATTTAGGTTCTAGGATTCTAGCGAGCAAGGAACTGCACACCGTTAAGTAAGTACGTTGCACGTTTTCCGATCGCGTCTGACGATTTGGTAAAAATAACGATTTATTTCAACGGTTGAAAAGGAAAAGTTGATGCGGAATATCTGGTTTTGGTTCCGCGGTAGCGATCGGCGACGGGGCAAAGTATATAATGATAATGAATCACTAGACGGCTTGGTGGTACACAATTTTCGGGAGTTGGGAAACAAGGTGAACATGCTAATACCTAATACCTGTCAGTCAATGATATTTATGGTAAAGTAAGGATATAAATAGTAGCGTAGATTTCCTATTTGCGGATTGAGTGTTCGGAGAAAAAGGGTGCTCGAGTGGTTTGAGAAGCGAAACTGTGAACGTGAATAAATAATAAATGGGATTCTTTTTTCCGTTTTGTTAAACCAGTGGTTTCCGTGAAACGCTTTGTGTTAATGTTACATACCTTAGTGCATATTCCTTTTAAGTTTCAGCATATTTAAGATTGCAAACTACTGAAGATTGAACACTGGTTGCTAGCACGTGACATAAAAAGCTTAAAAGGAACTATACCGTACAAATGGCCAACACTACAGTAAGTAAAAAGAGTCAGATGTTTCTACTCATGAACATGTTGTGGGAAATGGCTCAAAAGAAAGGCTTCTTTTAATTACACTATTTTCATTTTTGTTCATTTTTTTCAATTTGTACTGTTTTTATTCTTTATTTCAGAAGGAAAGTTTAACGTAGGCCAAAGCCTGTTTATAAACAGGTTAAGCTCGGTGAAGCATCATGCAAAAAGCTCATGCCAGCGAATAAGCTTTTCAAGCATGCAAGCATCTCAAAAATATTATTGTTCTAAATCGATGGCATAAATAGGTAAGAAAATATTTTCCCTTCAATGGTTTTTGTGTCAAAAATAAACTTTCAGTTTACTTTGATGTGTATCCATAAAGGGATCCAGGAAAGGGAAACCCAGGAAATCAGACTGCTTTGATCGAGGACCACGATGTCGGTGAGTAGACTATACAGAGGCGCATAACGCAGAAGCTTTACATTGGAGCGATGAGTGCAGCGTTTAATTTTTGTATTTCAACTTAACATTTCAAATGCAAGGTTTATTTTGATACATTAGACATTATTACAACAAGGTGCAGTGTGTAACATAGTATTAAATTTCTGAATGAAACTTAACCTTATGTCTTTTAGCTGTATCTTCATGTTCATGCTTTATTGGCCAATGGTAAAATGTACACGTTTTAGCGAGAGTAAAACGAAGACAAGAAAATGAGTCACATAAATCATTTAACGACCACACCGTTGCCTTTTAATTTGGCGGCCAAACAAGCTTCAAAGCCAGTTTTTACTGAGCCGAGGTGAATTTGTGCGCGGAACAAGTTTTCCGTTGACTTTTTCGGGGAGGCCGGATCGCCGGTACGTCATGTACCTACAACCAGTGCAAACACCGCCGCACCGGTCTGACGCACCGGTTACAAAACCTATCACATGCCAGCGTCTACTGACATTTTAAAAACACGGACAGTATGGGGACAACAAAAGAAGGGAACGCGAGCGACAACGTCCCGGGGGTTGTTGCGGTTTGGGGATGAGGGGTGTGTCGGGAACCCCAGCCCACTTCCCGGTAACGAGGACCCCATCGCCAACGGCACCCGGGATTGACGTCTTTTCGGAGCCGTCGCCTTCAGCGAGGGAAGATTGGGGTTTTCCTGTCCCTGAGCGGACCAGTTCGGCCAGCAGTGCCCTCGGGGGGGCCACCGACTGGAAATTGGTGTGGTGATGCCTACGTTTTGGTCACGCATCACGTGACAAAACGCGTCGCCACCTTTTAGGCCATCGCATGAAAGCACGGCCGTGCACACACTGCAGTGTTCTTTCTTTGTGTTCCTCTGACCTTCCCGGAGAGCTTCAACGGTAAACCTGAACCGCCCACTGCAACCCCGGTAACATCTGCCAAGAGCCTTCTCGCGAAGTAACGACTGGTTTTTGCAGCCCAATTGCCGGTTGTGGCAATTGCAGTTGTGCAAGCTGTAAGAGCGTCACCGTGGATCATCGAGAAGCTGTCCGGTCGCTTCTGCGCGCGCGTCGTAATCCGACAACCCTTCCGAAAAGCCGATCCGACCGATCGGTACTACGCAACCGAGATAACGAGCGATTCGCAGCTGAAATCAAGCCTCAATGCGACTTTAATACCATATTTATGACGGTTTCTTCATTTCCGGTACAATAGACGGCGAAGGACGACATTGTTTATTGTTGGTTAATAATCTTTAATGTTATTTTGGTGTCTATTCTTTGTTGAGCTTCTTCCGATATCTTAAATTGAAATTTTACCATTGCGGTAGGTGTTTTGGTAAACCTAAATGAACGTCAAGACAAGAATTGTTTTAAATGCCATCAAATAACGGCAATCGACCAATTCCACGTGCAACCGACCGGAATGACGTCTTTCGCTGAAGAAAACTTGTCACCTTCCAGTGTAAGTTTGTTGTGCGAACAAACGTTGCACAGGTTTCCGGCATCTGGCATGGTGGCCTAGACAGGGAAAAGGTGGGAAACTTTTCTCTCGCTCGTATGGGTTTTCATTATCACACCCCGCCCCACTACCGTAAGGTCATACATTGAGCGCCATAGGGAAATGTTCAACGTTTCTACGTCATGTTTGCCCTTGCCGAACCAAGCCGTACATGGTTCCGACAAGAAGTTTTCCCTTACAATGCGTTACACACATTCAATTGTAATCAAAGGTTGTTCCTCAGTAGTTCGAAGTTGTTTGGTTTGGCAATTATTTATTTTTTTTCCTTCCGTTAGAAGAACACGCCGAAGGCACAAACCAAATCTGCCGGTTAATATTAGAAAACTCCCGTTCAAATATTTTCTAGGGCAGTAAAGGAAGGATCGTTTAAATCTTGGATACGGTATTTAAACCCGCTCATGAAACGATCGTAAACACCCCGGGACGGGGGAAAACCCGGCTAATCATCAGTGCCATTCTATGCAAAATTTTCTCATTCGCAAAACCCATTGTTGCGCTGGGGGCTTCTTCGGTTCCGCCAAGCGAAATCCACGACACTGTCACGGTTGGGTTGGGTCCGGATTTTGCTTTCGCGGCCCCAATGAATGTTTTCAGTTTCCCAGTCTTATTTTTTTTATCTGTTTTGTTTTTCACCAGAAGACAACCCCTTTCCCACATCCCAGCCGATCTGGCCGAAAGGAGTTGGATAAAATGGTGTGCCTTTCTGGGGCCGAACGTGCGGACGTAGTTTTTCGTTGCGTGTTGATTTTTTCTCCACTACTTGAACGTTTCTCTTTGTTTTGCCCACCATTCCGCCACCATTCTCACTATTGTACCATTTGGAGGTGGTTGGAGAATACGAAGATAAATCATTAATTATGGTAAATAGACAGATTGTGCCAAAAAACCATCCGCGAGGGAAAGACACCGGTCCGGAAAGTGCAAGGCACAGCATGAACATTTTAATCGCCAACTTTCTAACGTCGGATACATTTTTTTATACATTTGTAGTTAAACCACAGAAAAATCCCTATTTCATCAAAAGTTATAACACGTGACCGCCGTAAGAATGTCATAGAATGTTCAATCGAGGTTCGATCCTTAGCCAAAAATCCTTAAACAAAAAAGCAATTAATCAGAAACGTAAAACGATATGTTGTGTTAAGGCATTAATTTATACGACCAGTGGTGCTATATTTGTAGGCCGATTATAAACCAATGCCACCTCCTTTCAGATGTTTGATCTGCAATTTCCATCACTATCCAAATGCAATCATCTCTACCCACCCCACGATCTGGCAGGAACATTACCCTTTATACCATAAACTGATTACCTTTTGCATCTTACTTTTAAGATTCCCGGCACGCACCTTTTTTACCGCACCAGCCTCAAGGGGATTGATTAACAGTCCAATTAAAAGCACTGTGGAAATTTGATATTCGTTTTTGCATGCCGTTCGTCGTCCAATGTCAAAACTGGCACGGTTCATCAAAGCACCGCCCTAACCTCGATTCGTAGATCTTCATAGATTAGAAGATCCGATCCAGCGCCAGCAGTTTGATCAGTCCTTCGGTCAACACCCTCGCAGCTCCCCTTGCTTCGCCTCCATTTCCCACTGGTGGGGGCTGTTTCCATCGGTTGCAACGTTGGCTTTCGTATCGTTGAACGTTCCGTGGCTATCATTTCAACCTTCGTGCTAGCTCATTGATTTAGCGAGCGGTTTGGAAAATCTCCCACGAGTTCCACCAGTGCCGGCAGCACGTTTCCGGTATGGGTTGATATTGAAAACTAAAAAAAAAAAATCGAAAAGCGATGACTACCGTTTCCCAGGAACTTGATCGGCACGAAATTACAGAAATAAAGCTGCCTCAAATGGAACACACATGCCGAATAGAATGCAACCATCGAATAATTGTCGGAACTTTAAACTTTAAACTCGTCATTATTGACGCGGAAGAAGCCAGGTTTAATCATGCTCCAGTTTTTGTTATTTGTTATTTGCCCGGACGTGATGCAGCGGAGATATTTTATGATTCATTCTTGTTTTTGACGCAGGCAGGGCTAGGTTTGAATTGCTTGGCCAAACAAAGGCTTCGTTACGCATCATCGAAAGATCGAGTGGCAAGGACGTAACACGGAGCAAGGTTTATACCCTCCCAAAAGATCGACTAGCAGCGGGTTGAGGGAGGTGTTGAAACCATAGCATTCATACCTGCTACATTTTTATGACCAATTAAGACCAGGTCCGACCGGCGAATGTGGCTGCGACGAAGACTTCCTCCTGTCGCGGGCACGGCACTAAGGCAAGTTCGAACGACCAATCGATTTCCAGACCGCAGGCGGCTAATCAAGAAATTAGCGCTGGACAGAAGCAAAAAACTCCAACACCGCAGACGGACGTTGGTTGGGCCCGTGGTATTTGTGCCAGGGTGGCGCGCCCGCCAATGCAACCGATACGACACACGCACGCGCACGACGGCTCCAAAAGCCCAATGTCCCATGCAGCGACATTCGATCGCGATCGACCACGAATGCGCCGACGAGCCCGCGATGGCGTTGTTACGAATACACTAAGCGCACCGCTTGGACTGCATCGACTAAGTATAGGTCTGATCGGCGTCCGACCGTCCGACCAGGACAGCGGTCCCCGGTAAAAGGAAGCGAATGGTAGCGCAGTCTGAGGTGGATAGATTTTTCTCGAAAACCGATCCCGAGAGTTGGAAGGAGTTCGAGTCGAGCTTGAAGAAACGTGAAGCAAGAAGAGCAGTGCGAAGGAAAATGGAGAGACCCGTAGGAGGGGGTTCACGTGGTCGATGGAGACTTATTTTGCTGTTGTTTTTGGTTGCCGTTTCGGACCATTTCCCTCCATCAACGCTATAAATGTTCGAGATGGTTTGGCGCACTCTCACCGAGGTCGAGTTGAAAATAGAAAGATTTAACGCTTGGCCTCCAGCTTCCATCGGCATCTAGATACTATATGCTATGGCCCGGTACATTAAGCTTACTGATCTTTATTTTTAAAATGTTTAATTCCATTAAATGCTGTCGAAACTTTCCCCTATAGATGCACGAACGATCAAGAGGTACAAATCTTCAACGCCACAAATGGAAAAACTCGATCACAACTCATCACGCGTAAAATCGCGATTACTATCCGGCTATGTTCCAAACATCTTCAAAGGACTACACTCATCCAAGTAGGACTTATTTGCTGCCGGCTTGATTGTTCAAAGGAGAATCTCCTCGAAGAGATCCCCCATATCATAGTAGCCGATAGAATCCTTGGAACATTCAATGGAAGTCGGAAGACCAGCAACTTGGAAGACATTTACCGCGAAATTTGCTTTGGTGCTGACTCGACATAGGTCCGCCATCAGCAACAACGACAACAACAGCACCCGGTAGAATAGCGGACCACTAAAGTCGTCCGCCAAAAGCGATAAAAAAGCGGTGCACCACGGGCGACTTTCACTGCGGCTGCAATCCGAAAAGCTCTCGCCTTTTGGCAGGGGTAAAAGGAGGAAGGTAAGGGTTGTAATTATTATTATTCGCTGGGTACTCTTGATGTTTTTCTTCTTTTACTCGAAGTCGCGGTGACTACTCGCCAGCCAACGTCTACTATACATGGTGTGCTATCCCCCACCAGCATCCGCACACTTCAAGTAACGCAACTCGCGCGCAACCCGAATCCCCGGCGGACGGCAGAGTCAAAGTGCAGATCGGGCGTCTCTGTCAGCGACCGAACCCCGGCAGCACCAACGCCGTGCTCTTTCTCGCTCACATGGCGAAGAGAGCGGTTCGGCGGGAGGAAGGAGGGGCGGCCTGTTGCTTACGGTGGGTCACGCGCAGAAAAGCAAGAAATAGCGAATCTCGCACACGGCCAGCGCCATTCGTCGTCCAACCGTACGTGAGTGCGTTCGTCTGCTCTTTGAGCTCTCGGATTTTGCCGGAACCAACACCCGAACCAAGCCAGCCAAAGTCACCGGAACTTTGTTTCCTAACTTCAGGTCAGTAGTGCAGACGGTTGTTTCAAATGGAAAAGAAAAGTGCGTGATCAGTGTGTTGCTTCCGAACAGCAAAACCTTAAAGTGCGATGGTCTTTCCACTTTAAACTAAGTGACGTTGACCGGTTGAATGTGCGTCGTATCGCGATCTCTAGAAGGGTTCTTTTACTTGAGCAGTACCGCCGGTTGTCCATTCGACCGGGATCGCCGGTGTGTTACGTTGATTATGTTTTATTAGAAAATTGGATCTGACACACAAACTCCGAGCTCCGGGTGCTGCCGGTTGCCGCTGATACCGCCTGGCATGTTCCAGATACACATGGCGAAGTGGACCGAGTCGATTCGTTCCAGCGTACAGATAGGACAGATCGCACGAGTAGGATCTTGTACAGGATACCAACAACAAAACAATAAAATGAAATAAACGAAGCGAAATACAGATGGATCAACATCGCAGTAGGCATTGTGTGGCGTGAACTCTGCACGTGGAGACGTACTTCCAACGATCACAGTACATTCATTTCTTTTCTGGAGTGATACATTGTAGCAATAGGCGATACGTGACGAGAACTGTATCTCGAATTTGTGTCTGGAACTTCGCCAGTCTGGAAAGTCAGTTTAAACTTACGTGCAAGTGCGTTGAAAAAGGAAACGAATTTAGTTTACCCAGTCGTTAAGCAACGTAAAATACAAGTTGAACTAATTGTTTGTCCGTGGAAAGTTGATACTAGTTGAATTTAATTAAGTGCTGCACGCACCGGAAGGAAACTGCCTCTTTCTACATCTCCCCTAACGTTTGTAGGAATCTCAACGATCTATTTTTTTCTCTTCCGATATAGAAAGTCAACTTCCTACCTAAACACCCAAGATGCGTTCGTTCACCGTTGTTGCCGTGCTGGCGCTCAGCTTCTGCTACGTCTATGCCGCCGACGAGGCCCCCGCCAAGGAGACTGAGGCCGAGGGTGGCAAGACCTACAAGCGACTCATCCCTGCCGACGTCTTGCGAGGTAAGTGTATCCGGGTGTCTCCCCGAACGCCAACAACAATCGAATCGTTCGAAACGTGGTACCATTGTTGCGTACTGCGTACCAAGGAGTGACTTAAAGGGATCGGAAATCGTTTCGTCACATTCCGGTACTTACGCTGCAGAGGCCATATTGGCGTGCGTCGGACTAGCAGACCATCCGCCGAGAACGGATTGCATTGATCAAGGCGCTTGTACGGGGGGGTTGGAACATTTCGATGCTGCCATCGTTGCTCATCCACCAAGGCGATCAGTTGGCTCATTACCGAAGGCCTCACCTCTTGGCACCTTGGAGGAGTAGGTTAGGCAACGCCAAGAAGAATCGTACGGCGTGTGTGTGTATGAAGTGTGGCGCATTGTTTCCACCAGATACGGAACACTCGAACGGAATGTGTGACGCTTCGGTAATGCCGCAATTGGTGAATTGATTTGCCGGACTGAAATGCCAAGCCCTGCTGCCGGGGCGTACGTGTATCCTATTGCTGCAACTTCTAGCGTACCTGCACACCAGTGTTTGCACACCAAGTCCAATTGCAGCATCATGGGCGGGCTCCTTCTTCATTCGGTAGAGGCACACCTTTTGGGTCCGGACCGGTGCAAAATGTAGTAGTCGGCACTGTTTGGCAAGCTCTTTGCTTAAGCCTCAAGTGATCATCCGATAGATTATGACTAGTTATAATGGGAAACCATTTACTGAACTGGTTCCCGCAGCGAAATGGAACTGTTCCGTGTTCCGTAATCGAGTGAAGTAATTGAGGTGGCAAGTGAGAACTACCTGAGCTTCTTGGCCACTACCCTTAGGGGTATGTTTAGTATCGGAATGTAGTGCGTGAGTGTCAACGACGGTTGAAGTTACCGATAACCCCCAGTCCAACCCATGGGTCATAGAAATCTGGCCGCGTTGTAGGTTATGTCCCCATTTCGTGTGAAGCGTTTTCGATCAGCATTTCGGTCGGTGTGGTACTAACATGCCGCGCCATTGCTTACCAAAGGTGTGTGCAGTCACACACCTGTTTTTCCTACCATACGGGATTGAGCAATTGGCGATGACGCGAACGGACGCGGTCTGCGTTTCAACAATTTAAACGCCCTGCCCACACGGCGGTAGCACACTCTCTGGGAACCGTTTCTTGATTACCTAGTATTACTGGTCCCTTTCAAACTTCGGCAAACTTTCAGCACCGGTTCAGCACCGGGGAAACACGTTCCAACGGGGCGTTCTTTTACGGTTCTAGATCAATTAGAGGAGGCGTGTTATTTGTGGCAAACAAACTGCGCTGCAGCAAAAAAAACACATCACATCAAGTAGACGTCAAGCTAGTAGCCTAAGCGTTGCTATGGCAGCCCAATGCGTCACCTTTAATGTACCGCTTCTTGGGCACAACAGGATAAGGTATTAAGAGCAACTCTCGGTCCGCTAACAGGCCATGCAGCTAACAGCCCGCCAGCCCCCGTAAAGTGCAGTTGGCATTGAACCGCTGCGGCCAACCGGTTATGTCTTTAAGCGTCCGACAACGGCGGCGACGAGGGTCCCTTCCCCTTTCGATTTCGGTTTCGATTTCTTTCGCTCATTGCCAAACCAGTGTCCGAGACACCGGGGTTTGCTAAGCATATGGTGGCGCTGTGATTAGGAAAGCCCACTACAAGCAGCGCCATGAAGAAAACTAAAGGACACCTCCATCATGCTCTAGCCGAACCGAGATGAAGAACGATTTTAATGATCGTAATGAAGTGTAACAAAGTGTGTCCCCTCCTTGACGGCGGGGAAAATTGCGTTCGACTCGGGGTGTGATCGAGAAAATCCGATTCGATCGTATACCATGATGGTCAGTGTCACCTTCAGAATGCGACGGACGAAAACAAAACACGTTTACAAATGAGTTAGTTTTAGAAAGTTAGAATAGACCACTTTGGCAGTAAAAACTAATTCCAATCACAATTTTAAAAAACAACATAAAGTACACGATCCGTGACATTAGCACGTGCCTACGGTTAAACTGTCGACTCCATAAACGCGTTAGTTGCTCTAGGGCAACCAAACCAAGAAAATCATTATTCCGCCTCTAGAAGCTTCGTTTCAGCAAGCTTCATTTTGACCGAAAACCCGTGGATTAAAAGCCGACTTTTCCAGTGTGATTATGCACTAAACAGGTCATGGTTCCGTTTCCGTTTGACATCGCACGGCATAATACAGGGGGAGGTTTTTTTTTCTACTGTTCGTGTTTCATGCACCGTGCCCACGCTTAGCATAACCGTTACGCATTGACACTGAAAATAAAAGGGTAGCCCCGAAATGCGCCACCTCCCACTCGGACTCGGTTGGTTTCCTCTGTCAACAGCCCGGTTTCCGTGGGCACATCTTGCGCGCACCGCGGTTCGGAGGGAGGTTTTTCAGTTCTCTCAGTTCAGTAATTGCTTACCATTGTCCGCAAAAGCCAACTCCCTGCCAACGAATCATCATCATCAACATTCAGTGTCACCCGGCAGCAGCAGTTCATCATCGATCATCGGTGCATCGTCGTCGGTTGAAGGTTCCCTTGGAAAAGGGCTTATGTTTCACATGTATGTTTTTGCGAGTTTCATGGACGTCCATGGGTATATGCAAACCTTAAGTAGTTATTAGTTAGTTAGGTTTATGATACCCATCTGGGAATGCTAATTTAGCAAACAATGGGTAGGTTTATAGCTTCGGAATTTATTTGATTGATTTGAAATTTGAATTCCCTGCATCAACTTAACTAGAATGGAAATTTAATTCATAAATCAACATTTCCTATGTTGGATAAATCACAAGTAAATCCAGCAGACTCTTGCAGCGTTTTTAAAGGTTCATACCCAGATAGTTTAGAAACTTCGAACTAAGTATAAAAAAAAATGTTTAAAATTTTGTTCACCCACACGTTGTCTAGTGCAAAACTGGTAATGGGCCGTGAGCGAATGGCATTTCCTTTCACTTTCGAATGTCTTACTAAAAACCTTAGCATTTGGTATGTCGGTTTTTCCATTTCCTGCTTCCGCTCAATTAGGTCCATTGTTTCCATTTTGGAGTGAAATCGTGGGCGATATTCTGCAAGCTTCCTTAAAAAATCGCATTGACCAGCGTGGTTGTTGCATTTAATTTTACCAGCAACAACGTGGAAGTGAAGGTGGAAACCATCCGCTCTCGACTTGCTATCCGGTGATACATATAAGCGACCATTTCAAGCATCTTTTTACACAAAAATGACATCATATAAGAGACATCATCAATTGATGATTGGATGGATAAACAAATGCACGTACAATTCCATTCTGGAAACTTCGGTCGATTGTGCTAACGAAAGGGTTTTGCCATCCATTCCAAGGGCCACACGGAAAACGGGCAAACGGCAACGGTTTTGCGAATTCATTAACATCAGGAAAACAAAGCAACAGCGATGATGATCATGATGGTGATGACGAGTAATACTGATGGTGATCGAGTGTCCAAGTCCGGCGGGGTCGTCACAAGCAGGGGCCACTGTCAAGGTGACTGGAATGGAGGCAAATCCAAACCACACTCTCCGATGTGCTCGTGCTAATTTGCTATGCCAAGCGTGAAAAACGACAATTTTCACCGCATCGTCTCTAGCCACCGAGCCGAGGGTTCGTAGTAGAAGCAGCAGCCGTATTCGTGCCTTTCTGACCACACCACGATTGCTTTTACGAGCTCTGCCTGGTCCCTGGAGTCCATGACTCACCGCAAGTCAAATTAGATGCACATTAATGGAAACACAACACATTCTAAACATGAACGATCATTGACGAATGGTATGATTAAAGGGCAGCTTCAAGTGAGAGGGAATTGCTCGTGACGCGATCGAAGCAAAGTGAAGGGAATGAAGGGACGCGATCGTAAACGGTTGACCATCGCCGTGGCTCGCACTTCGCGAGCATTGGTTTACATAATATGGTTTTATTAGTGCACCTTCACCGACGGTACCGGCAGTGAATGCATCCGTTCGGAAACAACTTTGTCGTTCCGGTTGCTGTAATTGCAGCCATTCGCTAGACGCTCGTCTCGTAAAAGCATGCACAAGCGAACACATCCAGCGGGAACCAGTTCTGGAAGGAAACGAAATTGAAAAGAGAAAAAAAAATGGCAGAAGTCGTCCCAAAATCGTATCCCTTACCCATTACGTGATCGAGCGGGCCATCCCCGCGAAAGTGCCACGAACCCAGACATGGCGGAAGAATTATGCAATTACTTTCCACCATCCCCCCTCACGAGCAGCAGCACATCTCGAAGATGAAAGATCCGCAAAAGGTTGTCCGTAGGACGGATACCGCCTACCACACACCGTAAATGGCGAAAACAAGCGAAAAATAAATAAATTGCTGTCACTGTTCGCCAGTTTGCTTCACTGTTTTTTGAGGAATTGTTTGGTCGCGCGGGGCCTGGTAGGATTTATTGCTTCTTTTCCTTACCAAGTTTTTTTTTGTGGTGGTCACGGTACGAAAGGCTCTCCTTCTTCGTTTGGCGTCGGTGACTCATGCACTTTTGGGGGCGACGTTGTGTGACCAAAAACTTTTTGTCGTTTTGGTTTTTCTGTCACTCTTTTTTAAAGCTAATAAAAAACCAGTTGGGGGTTAATATATATCGTACGGGATGTGAAGGTGCTTGCGGTTTAAATTAACATACATTATATCACGGATTGCAAAACAAGCTTTCGCGCCTCTTAACTTTGCGAGCTGTACACTTTTCGAACTCGAGACGTAAAAGCACTCGCTTTCTTCTTTGGCGACTATTGTTCTCCGATGCGATGCGAACGAAAAAGGGGATTTTTACAGCCATGATGTTATGATGTTTCACCCGACACGAATCTCGGGTGAGCAGAAAAAAGCGCTGGTTTGGTTCTTAAATAAGAAGATGCCCTTTTAAATTGTTTTCTTGTTTTCGCGGATCAGAGTTCCACTTTGTTTCACTTTAAGAAGAAGGAGAATTAAAGTTCTTTCAAGAGTCCATTCGCATCGCCAGTGAACCTGTTTTGTATCGCTCATCAGTATGCGAAGTTTGGATACACATATTTTGAAAGCATGCATTGTAAGGGAATTTATTACCCTTGGAGTTGATGCTCCGAGATGTTCTCGTTCCTTGTTTTTAAACGTTCGGCCCACGGGAAGTTAAGAATAAAATTAAATTTAATGTGGTGTTTTTCTCCATTACTCTTCTGTTCGCCGCTTCAGATTTCCCCGGCATGTGCTTCGCTTCGACCAAGTGTGCCACCTTCGAGCCAGGCCAGTCCTGGGAGCTGACTCCGTTCTGCGGCCGTTCCACCTGCGTCCTGTCCGACGACGCTCAGCCACGGTAAGTTCGTGGGCCCACCCCATCGGACAAAGTCAACCAACTGGAATTTAAACCCGAAAATACATTTTCTCATTCCCACGATTATTCTCACCCACTAAAAAAAAAACAGTCTGCTGGAGCTGGTTGAGGACTGCGGACCGCTGCCACTGGCCAACGACAAGTGCAAGCTGGACACCGAGAAGACCAACAAGACTGCTCCGTTCCCGAGCTGCTGCCCGTCCTTCACCTGCGAGCCGGGCGCAAAGCTCGAGTATCCGGAAGTTAAGGCTTCCACCGAGACGTCCTCGGAGCAGCCGGCCAAGAACTAAGCGGCCTCTTCCCCCTCATCCCTTCGGCTTTCGGGACATTCCCGGCAAGCGTCATCTTAATCTTCGAGCTTTTGAGCGGCTCGGCAGCAAGCTCTTATCCTAAGAATCGTGAAAAGAAGAAAAACAAAAGAAAACACTAAACCTAACGAAACAAACAAACAAACAAACAAACAAACAAAACATCCAACCGACAAAAGTTGTGCGAGTAATTCCTTTAGTATATGTTTATTATTTTATTTCCGTAAATCTGCTACTCCATTTCCATTTACTCTTTACTTCTACACAAGCCTTCTCCCATCGCGATTAGATAAACGTAACCAACCGCCACCAATCCATCCTCACATCCCGCTCCGTACATCCGTCAAGCAACAATATCAAGCAGTATATGAACAATTAGTCAAGTTTGTGATATTAGAAGTATATATTTATCTGGAGAGGAAGCAAAAACAACGCATCTAGCAGGACGCAACGGCAAAGGAAAGGACCCCCGGCAGAACCAGAAACAATAGTGCACGTGCAAAACCAAAAAAAAAAAAACTAATAATGGAGAAAACGGTCAGCCGAGCAAAGTATAGGATGAAGGAAACTTGGCAGCATTTAGTGTGCAGCAGTAGTGTTCTCTAGCTTAGCTTTGTTTGCGCCCCCCACCCACACACATGTTAGGCTCGTTGAGTATCATTTCTTTAATATTTTTTGTCATCCCAACTTGTCCACTTCATGCATCCCGTACATTTCTCCTCATTCAATCCGGCGCAGACGATCATCTTGTGTGACGCAACGCATTGATTCAGTGTAAAGTTTTGTATTTTTTGTTTTTTGAAGTATCTTTTCAAATAAATTCAGTTCGTATGAATTACAGAGTAAGCGAGTTTGGGTTCTGTTTCTTTCTGCTTGGTTTTGTTTTCTGGACGATAATAACGCGAGCAGTATCGCTATCACAGCGAAAATAGAGTCGTTTTTTGCTAACTTCATTCTTCACTTAAACTTGTAAGAAAGTTACTATAGGTAAATTTGTCATTCGGTTCTAATTACAATATGAAGATGAAATCGGGCCTTTGGGGGGAGGTAAATTTATTATTTTAGTTAACATTTTCTACAAGATTTTGCTAACACTCGTCAAAATCTACAACTGAAGCTGTGGCATAAAAAATATTCTCCGTCAGATCACGTGTCGATAGAAGATCTCGTCTATTTTTACCGCCAAGCGTTTTTGCGCCAAGCAAGCTTTTGGCAAGGTGGGATAGTAGAAAACGAGTGACATTTCTCTTGCGTATAATTTACACGATTTTTGTCAGTCTATGGACTTTCTTGCGAAATATGTGTGCTTATCGTCTGTATTGTTTAATTTACCATATTAATGATGCTTTTGTGAAGCAAAATGTTGAATAATTACTAATAACGGGCTTCAATGACTTTGGTCAACTTGACCAAGGTATAAGTGCGAACTGTCAAATTTTCACACACCGGTTTGAAGGATCGAAATAATCAAACACTAAAAAAATACATGTTTGTTGTTGGATTGCCGAATGGTGCAGAATGGTGCATTTATAGAACCTTTGAAGGAAACATTCTGGTGGTTTTCCTGCGGCAAATAGTGGAGAAAGGTTTCGGAACGTTCCGTGCGTGTTAGTGTTTTCCCGACCTGACCACCGGCCACACAATCATTACATAACGTTCGTTCCAACGATGGGAGGCGGTACATCGAAGGCAAGTGGTGATCACATCTAATCCGTTTGTTCCGCTGCAAGGTGGTCAGCTGGTAATTTGGTTTCTTCCCCCTTCATTCCGCGTTCCAACAGGCCGACGCTGGACCGGAGGCTCGTAAGCAGCCGGATCTGACCCGTTTCAAAGCGCGCGTAGATCGGGTGTACATCGGTGGCCTGAGCCGGACGTACGACGATTATGTACAGCGTGCCGCAAGACACCTGTTTAAAGCGACCAATTTTCAGGATGTCATCATCGAAACGGCCAAGTATGCGAATAGTTTTCCACTCTCGAACAACGGACGGCTTTACACAGTTTTCCATTTCAGCGTGAAAGATGAGCTGCTCCGGTTGGGAATCTATAAGAATCTGCGGATCTCGATCGACACCAGCAAGGGTGACGGTGCATCACCAAATGGATACACCGTGGCGTTTCAGGGCGAAGAACTGTCACGGATCACGGGCAGCGTTGGTGTCGAAGTTGGCCAAAACGATGGTGCTGCAACGACCGGTAAGGCGTGGTGAAAACAGCATCCGTCCGGAATAAGAACTGATATTCCTCTTATGTTCTTCCACAGAGCTGGTCACGCCGAACTTATTTGGGCGGGGAGAACGATTGAGCCTCAACTGGAGCCATAGTTACGTGCGTAACAGTGTGCTAAATCTGAAGCTCACCAAACCGTACCTTCATACGGCCGTCGGTGATTACGAACCGGAGTAAGAAAATTTCCCCACAGTGACCCCCTGGCGTTGTTATTCTAATTTATTCGTTGATAATTTTGCACAGAACCTCGATTACCATTTTCCGTCATTCATCACCATCGCCGTGGGCCAAGTACCGCACCGAAGACAACGGCATGTTACTTGACTTTTCCTTTGCGATCCCGGGGCTACGATTCAACAACAGCCTCCAGTACGAGCTGGGCATGAAGGAACTGTTCGCGATAGACAAACAAACGCCCTTTTTCGTGCGCGAACACTGTGGTCCCCGGTTAGCTTCGACCTTCCGCTACATCTGCCAGTTTGATGGTCGGGACGATAACGTATTTCCGGCGAACGGTGCATTCGTGAAAAGCACGACCGAACTAACCGGCAGCCGGTTGTCGCAGCTGGGAATCGTGCGCCAGGATTTGCATGCCGAGCTGAACGTTCCACTGTTCCTCGGTATGTCCCTGCAGCTGTGTGGCCGCGTTGGCACGATACTTCACGACAAAAAGAAGGAAGCGCTCCCGATCAATCAGCTGTTTTTCCCCGGCGGCCCGCAGTCGCTGCGTGGATTCGAGTTAGCCGGCGCCTGTCCCCGGAGGGACGGTATTGCGGCCGGCTGCCAGTCCTATTGGGCGACCGGGTTGCACCTGTGGAGTCCGCTACCGTTCAACCAGTACTTCGGTGGGTTCGGAAACCTCTTCCGAACCCATGCATTCTACAATATAGGCACTTGCAATAGCTTTACAACCGGTAAGCTTACGACGAGGACGAGTGTGTTTTGATTACCATTCGACGAAAAACTATATGTCCCTTTCTCTTCCTTCTAAGATAAACTTCGCAGCACAGCCGGTGTCGGACTTGCGCTGAGGATGGGCCAGAAGGCGCGCATCGAGTTCAACTACTGCCAGCCGCTTTCATATGAAGTAGGCGATCGGGTCGTGAAAGGTTTCCAGTTTGGCATCGGTTTCGATTTTGTCTAAGAAACTCAGACCAGGAGGACCATTCGCAATGGAGCAGATACAGTTTGGTTCACCGTTTCCCACTGCTTTTGCATTTCCGTCTTTGTTATGTTTGGCATTACGTTTTGAAACTGTTGCTTTTGCTCTCCCCTTCCGGATCGATGGGATCGGCATGGACACCTCTGTTTGATCGATCATTTAGCGGGTCAATTCCGCCGCATTGAACTTTTCACACGCATTTCCTATATGTTTTTATCCCTCAACCGATCGTGTCCTCACCCACACAAGTCAGTATGGTTAAGTTAAAAATGAATTGAAAGTGAAAATAGATAAATAAAAACCCAACAAAATGAAACTTACCTAGCGATTGTTTGCATATAAAACATAACCGAAAAAGAGAACATAAAAAACACAACAGTATCAGCACGTGCTGACACCATGATTAACAAATTAAATTCATTTGTTGACTCATATTTAAAAACAATTTCGGATGGAACACAAGTAAACCCTGGTGTTTTAATTATATTGATCACTTGCATGTATTATCAATAATATTTATATTGTTCGTTTGTTTGTTGTTTTCCCACATCATGGCGTTTTAGTATAAATTTTGAATGCTTTATAATATTCCATCTATTCGTTAGCCTGCACGCAACATTTCAGAATAAAACGAAGGAAACAAAAAGAAAGGGCGTGCGTATCGTGCCAGTAACGGCTTCCTGCTATTGCCACCATCACGCTGCAGTTCCATGCGATGAAAGTAGAATCGACGCTCGTAAAACTATTACAAAGGGTGTTAGTAGCGGAGAGAGAGTGAAAAACAAATAATTGCATGCCCGAATAGATGAACCCAAATTACATCAAAATGTTTGCACAATCATATCCGTATTTTTCGAACTTTACCACCTACATCACTTAGAACAAACATTACGTTTGGAAATTCCCTGCGGCTGGAAAATGCAACATTCATCAGATTATTTTTCCTGCTGCTCTCTGCTACACACAAGCAACGAAGGGGCCCGGCCAGCTGTAGCTCTGTACACTATGTCGTTTAAATACCTCACCGTTCCCTTAACGCACTAACGTTACATAGAAAATTTAAAACATTTTCATAGCTATGGTTATGTTAAAAAGAGTGGAAAAGAAGGAAATGAACAGACCCCGAAACGGCACTACAACTTATCAACTTATCGTGCATACTCTATACGCCAGCGAAAGATGATACCACAACACGTTGCCCGGCTAATGGGCGCACGTTTGTGGAAATAAGCGAAACATAATAAAACCATGCCTTTTTTTCTCGCAAAACATTTTTTTTTTCAGCCAAAGCACTAATACCACCGTTGGTTGTGGGTCGACAAAGAACCAAAAGCAAAGATGTTGATGTTAAATTTATGACCGTAAGTGTAATCCCTATTGCTAAATCCACTAGAGCCGTGTTGGTACTTCGATACGATAGAACTTGGTGTGTCCCTGCTGAAATTGCTTACTTCTTACGCTGTGTTCTGTCTGTGTACTCCTCCTTCCGGTTATGTCCGTGATTATCTGCTGAACCTCTTTCTTCTTTTCCTTTCCGATGCCGATGAGAAAAGCGTCTAAAGAGGCAAACTGGCTCGGTTAGAGCGCGCAACACACGAGAAGGAGTGTTTTAGGAATCTGGAAATTCTGTTCGAGACAAGCAGGACTCTGCTCGTCCTGCATCGTCCCTGTTATTTCTTTCATCCTTAGTAACGTTAACTGACAAAGCTAAATGTACAAAACGTAGTGTATGTGTGTGTGTGTCTGTGTGGTTTTGTGCACCTCCCTAGGGGGACGGTGAATCGTACTCTTCGTCCGTCGTGCCGTACTTATCCTCGTGCAAGGTTTTCGAGCCGTCGCAGCGTTTCACGAAATCCATCGCCGACTCTTCGAGCGCCTTCTGGATCATTTCCCGTTCCGATAGCTGGCCAAAACCTGGCGATAGGAAAGCGAGTCAACGCAAAAGAGGGAAGCTTGGTTAAGTATCTGTACCCTCCCGTGAAGCGTGGTTTGGTTGGAATACACTCACTACCATCGTCGGTATAGGAGGATTCCAGCAGAGATTGGTAGAACTCGGACATGGGCGTTTCGTCGCGGGTTGGTTGAAGTGGTGGCTGCTGCTGCTGCTGCTGCTGCAAGGTACTGCTGGCCGGGGTCGATAGACCGCTACCACTGCCCCCATTGCTGTCCTGTGTCGACGTCGTGCTGCTCGAGGTGCTCGGTGGCGACGAAGCTTTTGTCATTTGGTCTTGGATTCGAACGATAAAAGGAATCATTACTTGGGATTAGGATGGGCTTAACTTAGTTTAGAAAATGATCTACCTTTGACTGGACTCTCGGGTCGTAGAGGACTACTTGAAGCACTCGCCGTCCGATTGCTGTTCGCTTTGCATTTCTTCATTTCGCAACTGATGGCCTTTTCGATTCTAAAAAAGAATGAAACAGATTTTTTAGAAAATAGAGAAAAATGGGGTTAAATACGATCGATGGAATTATATATCTTCCCTTTGCGAAAGCAGAAAGCAAACATTCTGAGGCAAAGCAGCACGATAGTCAGCAATAATGTGCTTGAATCCAACTCAAACAGCTACACCACAAAATTAAGGTCACAGCAGGCCAAGCAAAATCAAATGCTTTGTGAGGAACAAATATTGAACAAGACTAAAAATGACGAATTGTTCTTTGTGCTGTTTTCTATATATTAATGGACTATTCTATAGTTGATAAATTCATCAGCACGGGACTATTGTGTTTCCATCGCTAAACCATCGGTAGAACAATTACCTCACAAAGCAAATGGCATTTGCTTCTTACTTTGCATGCTGCGCAAAGAAATGATAATCCATGGATTGGTAAAATTTATAGATTTACAGAGCACTACAAAGATTATGCACGAATAAGTACAGTTCTCTACTTACGGGGAATTAAGGTTCCGTTTTTTACGGCGATTTCCTTCACCACTGCAGGTCATGGTATTATTGCTGGTATTACCGGTATTTGTGTTTGCGCTCGTGGCGGTGGTGGTGGTGGTGGTGGCGTCCGTACTAAAATAGTACTGCTGCTGTTGTTGCTGTTGCATGGAATATGAGGCGTCGCATCCTCCGGTTGGGTCCTGCGAGCTGCACTGGGCCGGCGAGGGCGGTGAGCAGTCCAACTCGAACGAGCTGTTCTTGGAGCTGGAAGAGGAGCAGGCTCCTCGATCACCACCGGCCAGTCCAACTCCACCGCCACCAGCCGTCAACGTAGCCGAGGGCGACTTGCGCAGTTCGAGCAAATAGGATGATGCCGTCTGCTGTTGCTGAGCTGCTTGCATGAGGCCCCCATGGCCCGAAAACGACTGTGAACCACTGGCGCAGGCCGCCATCATCTCGGTCGACGTGATCGTGCTGCTGGTGCTTTTCATATTCTGACTACTACCCCCACCTCCTCCTCCGCCTACTCCTCCACCACCACTACCTCCACGCCCTGCACCACCGTTGCGCATATTGTCCCGGCACCACTGCAGGTAAGACTCACGGGCGATCTGCTCCTCGATCGCCTCGTTCGTTGCCTCCCAGTCGGTCGTTTTCAGCTTGTCTTCGAACATCGTCTTCTCGATCTCGAGCTCTTCGCTCATGCGGACCGCATCGGCCACTTGCTTGATGTCACCCTCGTCCGGCCGGTAGCCGGCGAGCCCGAGACCCACGCCAACGGACGCTTTGTACGGGTTGACGATGGCGTTGTAGTGCGAACAGCGCTGGTACGACAGTCGGAGCGGTTCGTTACCGTTGTTTATTTGATCCGAGTTGAATATATTGATAGGTTCTGCAAAATGAGAGGAGGAGGAGTTAATAAATTACTACAGTATTAAATAATTAATTTACTACGATCTTTTAATGCTAGAAATAACTATTCACAATTGAGTTATGGGATTCTCTTACAAAAAATACATTCTTACCACTTTGGTAGCAGTACAGCTCCACGGAACGATTGTACATTTCTGACATTGCTTGAATTTCTATGTGATTGCCGTGAACGTGATTAGCCCGTTTCCGCTTAACGTACTCAGCAATGTCTTCGGTGACGAACTGTGCGAAGTACTCACGATTTTGGTACTGAGAAAAAGCGTAAATGAAACATAGAGTGGTTAGATTAGGTTTGATTGATTGCAATGGGGTCACGTTGGGGGTCACACTTACAATATAGTCCATCGTCTGCTGACGGATCACCTCGTGCATATCCTGATCACCGTAGACCTGCAAGGAAATCGCTCGAAACAGACACGCCCCATCTTCCTCCATCTCCTGCAGGATGAACCCGCGGTCCGAGAGGACCTTCGCGAACGCCTCGTCACGCTTTTGCCACTCGTCCGGCGTGAGCTGGGCATCCTTCTGGCCGATATGTTCATCACCACTATTGTAGCCGGACAGGGCTTCCTCGATGACGGCGTTGAGATCTGCTCCGGAGGCTCCCACATTACCCACCGCTCCTGTGTGGCCGTTTAGAAGGGAGCTCCCAGTGCCCGCCGCTTGAAGCGAGGCCTTTGGCGAACGACAGCCACCCGCCGACCCGGCCAGCGGGCTCGAGCAGGAAGAGGTCTTACCACTAGCTGACGGTTGCAGCACATGATGATGGTAGCTGGGCGAGCCGGCAGTCTTGTCCCGCTCGCGGCTTTCCCGTTTGTGATAGTGATCGCGTTTTAGGCGCCCAAGGCTGTGGTGAAAGTGGGCGAATAATTAGGTTATGATAAATACGCAAACAGGTTCTACGATCAAACATTTTTTTTCCTATCTATCTTGATCTTTCGAAGCATTAATAAAATTGTTTCAGTGGTTCTTGAAACTACTTGCTATTTCTTGTAACGGCATACGGGTGGAGAGGGAGGCGGGTAAGTAGTAATTTTGTTTACTTCGGTTCGTCGAACTAATACATATTATGACATTCACCTGACAGACGAATGACATTCATAGATGCATTTTTTATGTTCGGAAAAAGACCAATCCTGCAACAGATGTTGAAGCAAAAAATGAAGATTTTGGAAACTTCTGCTACCAATCCATCGCCCTCGACAAAAAAGCCAGATGGAGTTGCGGCGAACCAAGGGAAACAAATATAAACAAAAGCCATTAATCATGCTACCGCAGGTCTGTATGTCTCAAGCAAACCAGAAGCCAGAATGCAATAGAAAATAGAAGAGGTCAATACTAAAAATAGGATCGATTCGACAGACAATGCACATTGGGGAGGTGGCCAGATCCTCCTAACACGGCGGTCCAAATAAAGACACGGCGATGCTGTGGGACGTTCACGTACATCTCAGGAAAGCACCGACGTGCGAAACAATATGCATTAAAATCGCACGACACATCTGGGACGTTCTTTCGTACGTCGACATCTATCGATTTTGCCTCCAGTAATTTGGCTATTGAACCAAAAAATGAACACCATAGGTGCTCCAACGAAACCAGCGCTAATGGGGAAGGAGAATTCCGAAAAGGAATGTCACAAAGATGGCCGATCCGCTCAAGAAAGTAAGAGGGAGTGAGAGAGTCGCCAATCGGGCTTAGCATTCCATCGGGCTACTACATACATGAAAAGAACATGCGAAAGTTTTACGCTAAATTCGTGACGCATTCGCATCAGAAATCGATTTTGTTGCTTTTGTCAAAGCTTTTACTGACGATTTTACGTTCGATGGGAAACTGTTCATTAGCCATCAGCGGAGGTGAGGGATTTGTTTTCTTTTGTTTTCTGCTGATACGCAACAAATCAAAACCTTCTGCCATGCACTAATTGCTTCGGCGACAAATGGAACAGTGTGTTTGATGGAGTTCTTACTTTTTGTGTGGGCTCCTGCGATGACGGACTACGCTTTCATTGTCGAAGTTGTGAGGCGTAAGCCCCCGCTTTTCCCTCGGCAAAGCCTGTAGAGTAGATCAAAAAAAAAGGTCACCATGCATGTTGATGAATTCTATCAAGTGTCCATGTCCCAACACATCGCATCTGGGGCGGGGGTCAATCGTCGTGCCATCGTTTCCCCCCTGATGTGAAGGGAGGACCACTTGGCACCACCTGAGCCAGCTGCCTATCTCGATAATTACTTGTGATTCCGATGACGACAGCTGATTTAGCACCACATTACGGTGCGCCGCTCGGACACCTGCATTGCCTACACCATGGACACTTTGGGAGGTGCCCTCTTGCGTTTCCTCTTTCGCACTTTTTTGATTAACCACTGGCTTGATAGTCATCACGGAATGCGACTCTCACACCATTCAAATTCACTTTTCACACAGTATGCTGCACAAAAGACTCCAGCACAAAGCAGTGGACACTTTTCTAGCGCTGTTACTTCTTTTCTGAACGACACTTCCTGGTCCGATTGCACAAATCGTACATACTCTATCCGCCTATTACGACGACGAAGTTCTCTGCTGCTTGCTACGATGTCGGATGACGAACATCAAACAACGACGACAACCACAACGACGACATAGAAAACTATTCGCTGGAAAAGCAATGCAGAGGAGCACAATATTATTGTTTGAAGGCGAACTGCTGGCACGATTGGAATTGACAAATCGCTGTGCTACGGGAAGGGTTGCCAGCGTTGGACTGCTGTGGTGCATCATGACAGTTGGTTGGAACAACAACCTTCAACCACTCACAAAACCTTGATCACAATTCTAAACTGTAACTAAAAGAGCCAATTCCTTATGTTTTACGACAAAACTGTACTATACGACTATTGACCTTATGTTATTTCATGCACTTTTTAGTCTAATTATCGTACCTGTGAGAAAACCCGACTCCAAATTCTGCCGAAAACTTCCGGTGTTATCTAGCATTCAAGCGAATATTTTAGTGCATATGTTTCGCCGGTAGCTTTTCCAGGATTCATTTAAACAATGTTTTCTTAGTCGAGTTATGAGTAACATAATTTATTCCTTCAAATGCATCTTCGATACTTGAGTTACAGCATTCGCACGATATACTTGCTAGGACCAGAATAATATTGAGACAGCCATAACTAAACAGCACACGGACACGTAAGGAGATTTTCGTTCGCCGACTCGTGCGAATTTCCAAAACAATCCCAACATTCTGAAACAAATAGACGATTATGTGTGTTCTACTTTGAAAACCGAAGCTGCGAAATACGTACCCTTTTTTATTTCGGTCAATGATGCTAGGGAACAGCGAACGTAGATAGGTACAAGTGCAGATCAGCAGGAGCAGCACCGACAGGAGGCTTTGGAAGTTAAATATTGCGCTCTGCAACGAAAGCAATGGTCGTTAGACACCACAGGCAGGTTTCAGATTCATTGCCTTACTTACCATTTTGTAATTCTTGTTGTTGAACCAATCTTACTGCTCAGAAAATCCTGCTGCATCGGATCTGATTTGCGAATCCACACAAATGACGTGTTTACATTTTTGTTTTGACAATTGGTTCAACTCAGCAGCTTGAACCTCAAGCAGCTGCTCAAAAACAGCAGATAAACAATGCAAGTTTTAAAATAATCTCGAAGGTTTTCGCCATTTGACACAATTCGTGATAAATTTTCACTTCCACAAAGTTGTTGATCTGTCCTTTCATTGGACAGGTCTGTTGCTAAATGAGGCACTGAAAAGTTATTAACAAATCAGCTATTTCATTCCAAGTAGTGACCAAGGTTTTTAAAGCTAGTTGATATCAGTTTGGCATGCTGCGGCTTCATTCTAGTGGTGGGTACATCGAATCCCTAAATCAGAATCCCATTTTCCCCCCCAAAAAGGCGCGAATCCAGCGAGCGAAATGCACTAAGTCTACCGAAATAGTTTTGGATCAAGTCAGAATCGAATCAAATCGACTCCCAAACAAACCAATTTGATTTGAATCTTAAGTAAATCATATCTGAATCGAGTCCCATTCGAATCAACTCTTTAGAATCCGCTAAATGGGATTCGAATCTTTGGAATCCGTCTAGGGATTCAATCTTTGAATCTTCCGAATCCTGATTCTGCCAATACTAAATGTAAACATTGGCAAAGCAATTTCACCCAATTCTTCTCGCTACGAACGATTGAAGCAAAGGAACGATATAGAAACTATTCTACACTGTAAAAACAAAGTTTTATTACAATCATAGTTTGTGCATTTAGTTCATAAACCATTGCGGTGATTGATACACGACATCGTCGAAGAAAACGTTACATTGAGATTTGGTAATTCTTTGTGCCCTGTTATGATACTCGGCATGTTCGCGTGTCGTATTCCAAGTTTTATCTAAATTTAATATCGTGTATTATAGATAGTTCAATAGTTTGGTGTGCCGCTGAGTTAATATTAGCAGTATACAAATTGGATCGTAAACCAGGTAAGTAATTCCTTTGCTACGAGAATGTTTTGCGAAAAATAATCTCCGTGAAGAATGGTACACGCGGTATTATTACGATGATGTAAAGTGGACGCCTGCGCGAAAGGATCCGAGTTCCGGGGAACTGCTCATGTGTACCATCTAGAAAAGGAATTCTCAATTTAGTGCCTCAGTGTTAGTTAACCAAACCAACTACGACTGTGTGGAGAAAAAGGACGAACTGTCTAAGACTTTCACCACCCGCGCTGTTACCGCTGGTCTGTTTTTCGGGTTGGAAGCATTTGTTTGTTTTAACTCAAGCAACATCGTGCATTTGTTTTGCTCACGAGCTTCGCCGTGCTCCGGGATCCGTCCGACGAAGCTCCGTCCACTGACGAGACACGCGCATTACCATTCGCCAGCCAAGTCAATCCCGGGGAAAGAAGAAAGATTTTGTGTTTAGTTTTCCCACCCAGGACAGTGTGTGATCTCGTTCCGTGGGGGGTGCACTGTGTTTCTTTACTCGTTCCGTTCGGTGTTCGTATCCGAATGGGTGAGTTGCAGTCATGAAGGGACTGGAACCCTTGCGCCATTGAAAAGTGTATACAATTTGTTTCTTCTTTCTTTCCAGGATCGATAATTGGTTTGAAATTTGATGGTACCTCGTAACACATTCTGTACCAGAATGCTGTGTTGCTAATACATTGGATTGAATCGGAGGAAAATTGCTAAAATCCCCGTGTGGAGCGTGGTGCACACAATTTTATGCGCTGCTTCAACCGACCTGATTGAGCTCAAAAATGCGAATGGAAAGCAATGGCGGTAACAGCGGTGGCACATCGCCAAAACGTAGAACAAACGTGGTAGGCAATGGGAAAAGTAACCTTCGCCATCACCAGCATCAGCATCATCAACCGCATCACTATGCCAACAAACAGACGGAATCGAGTGTACTTGACGGAGGAACAGATGCAAATCCAACGTCGTCGACAGAATTGCCTCCCTCGTCTGGGTCATTTTTGCACATATCAATCATCAAACTGGCTCTTGGCAGCCGTTTGCTCGTAATAGCACTTCAGATCATGGCCAATCAGCTGCTGCCGGATCACGATGCTGGCGTGTTCATTGCGCCCCGTGATAAGGATGCTCCGGAAAGACCGCTGGATGCGTTAGTGCGGTTCACGCTCGGTGGATTAGATCGATGGGATGGCCAGTACTTTCTGCATATTGCCGAGCACGGTTATACGTACGAGAACACGTTGGCGTTTTTCCCTTTGTTTCCGTTCATTCTGAAGATCGTCAGTAGTGCTCTGAACAGCACCGATGTTATCACCTTTATAAGCTATCGCGAGCTATCCCTCGTTCTTGCTGTCCTCTTCAACATGGTCTGCTTCATCGGGGCTGCCAAAGCACTCTATAGACTAAGCAAGCTGGTGCTGGGCAGCAAAAAGAAGGCCGAGATCGCGGTACTGCTGTTTTGCTTCAATCCAGCCTCGATCTTCTTTACCGCACCGTACACGGAGAGTTTGTTTGCCTGGCTGTCGTTCGCCGTGATGTACCAGTGCATCGAGGATGTTACGTCCGTCTTCATCACGATCCCACTGAGTCTATCTATCCTGTCCCGTTCGAACGGCATGATCAACATCGGGTTCGTGCTATACTTTGCCATTCGGCGCATTGTGGCCCAGTACAACTTCCACAACGTGATCTGCATTTGCTCCCGTCTCTTCACCATGCTCATCATCGTACTCTTTCACTACGGAATCGCACAGGTGTACAACTACTACCTGTTTTGCTTCGAGCAGAAGTTTAACTTTCCGGCTCACGTTCGAGAGTACGCGTCCGAGCACGGACTCATCCTGGCAGGCAATAAGACGGAAGAATCTTCTCCCTGGTGCACAAACCTACTGCCACTCTCGTACTCATACGTGCAAAGTCACTACTGGAACGTAGGGTTTCTTCGCTACTACGAGCTCAAGCAGCTGCCAAACTTCCTCCTCGCCCTACCGGCCATCTATCTAACACTAAGCAATTCCTACCGCTACCTTCAGGAACATTGGGAATACGCCGCACGGTTGGGCCTTTTCCGTGTGTCCAAGAAGCAATTTAAAATGATGCGTCCTTACGATCGACTCGCGCTCGTGTTCGTCGTCCACGCGATACTGCTTACGCTTTTTTCGCTGTTCTTCGTGCATGTGCAGGTCACGACTCGCATCCTGTGTGCCGCCAGCCCCGTGCTGTACTGGTACGCCGCGGAATATTTCACCGGCGAGCGAACGTTCATTAAGCGTCAAGTTATTCGGAAACTTTCCAAGCAGGTGAAGGACGGCGATGAAATCAGCTGCACGCATGTGACCAACCACGTCGATTTGAGTGATCTCCTGGACATTCGCTGCATGAATTGGCAGCAGCAGGCGATTTTGGGGTACTTCGTCGGGTATACCGTCGTCGGGACTATATTGTTTAGCAATTTTTATCCATGGACATAGAGAGAGCGTAACCCAGATCGTACTTGATTGTTAAATGAACTCTACATTTTAACATTAGTATCCTAATGTCTTAAAAAGGAAGAAACCTTGCGCCTAGAACGAAACTGGTTGCTGAACCAATAACCTTGCTCTACATTACGGTTTAACACTTATCTCGTGCCTTTTTCGCTCTTACATTATGAATACTACCAAACTATGGATAAAAAGTCGTAAGAAACCTAGCAAGTGAACTCTAAGGTTTACGCCATCGCAAAAACCTATCGTCATGATCGATATATCAGCATTGGTGTATGCTGCGTTATCTATTTTGTTATATGCTTCTCGGTCAAAGAATGTTAGCTTCAATTCGAAACAATGCCAAATTTAAACTTAGTCAATTACATTTATTTATAAAACGGTTTGCTTTAGTTTCAACATAGTTATACGAAGATAATTAGATCGTCTTCCATTGGATCTCTTATATTTGAGCGAAGAAAAAACAGCAAAAGGCTTTCCAAACAATGCCGCGAACGAACGAAAACCATACACCTTGTTTAAGACTGTGTTTCTAAACGATAAGTAGACTAAATGCTAGCTTTGTGAAGCTAGCATTGGTTGTAAGCAAAAGACGCTTGTAGCTAGACTCTTCATATATCCATTTGCTCGAGAAAGGTACCATTTACAAAACTTGCCTTGCATTACCACCGAATTGGGGAAGACAAACTATTGCCATATGATATTGGAAAACAACATTATTTCACCATTGGCACAATTGAATTGAAAGCCAAACTGAACGAACAAAATTTGCTCCGCGGCTGCTACGTAGAGACAAGGCGATATTAGTTGTGCGTTTAGCAAAGACAGGTGTTTTTGGGTCAACGTCAGTCCTACAAAGCTGTATGTAGAGAAAATAAACGAATATAGTTGAATGTAAACATCTTACATTAAACCCAACATAATATGGTTTATAATTATTAGACTTAACTTTACAAAAGCAAACAGTGAGCTGACTTTATCGTAGTTTATTCAAGTAAAAAACGAACCATTAGAGTGAAACCAACGACTTTGTTGGAAAGCGAAGCAAAGTCCGTCAACGAAATATAAACGATCGAAGCTATTCTATATTGAACTCGTAATTATACATCAAAATCAATCCGTTATACATGTACACCTAACAAAACTGGAAACAATCAAATCAATTTCTCGTTGTAGCACTAGGCAATCAAGCGAACTTAACATATGCAGTGAAAGTCATTCTTTCCATAGAACTAATTACTGAAAACTTTATCACCCCTCACCGGAACAGATGTTGTAGTTTATACAAAAAAAGTGCAAACAGACCACAATTGAACATTTGAATTAAAGGTAGTTTAAAAGGGGCAACCCGGGACAGAACAGGAACACTATATTATACAATATACGTAGGTTTTAGGAGACCAAAGCGATAACAATTGAGTTAGTGATTAGTTAGAAATACAGAGTGAAACAAATATTAAAGCAAATCAGCATAATCAACTAAACTAGTAAAACGAGAGAACTTAAATTTGACGTTAACTTCATTCATAATCCATCCTCTTAGCAAAAGATACCATTAATCGAGCAAGTTTAAATATTTCTGATAATACAAGCAAATTTTACAAAGCAACAGTTTTTATAACTGTGCGTTATATTAAATAAAAAAAATGTAGAAAAAGTCATTTAAAGCAGAAGCATTAAAAAAGATAATGAACAAAATAACCGAAAGTCAACATACGCATTTTACACTATTTGCATAGAAGTTTGTTCGTTTTCGCTTAGACGTGGAAAGTCTAATTAGGGTTTTATCTATTTCAAGTGTTCTTCTCTACTCGATGTGCAATATCGCATGCAGTTTATCTCGTTTCATAAGTTTCATAGGGACTAATCACGAACAAAGAAGGAAGTATCTGTTAACTTAACCACTATTTGTTATCATCTTCACACTAGGGGACCACTACAATGGATGGAAGAGCTTACGAGTATCCTTGCGATGTATCTTTCTTCTATATTTAAATCAGAACAAGATTTAAAAAAAAACAATACCTTACTATCTCGGGGATTTTCATCGTTCATCAAGACCCGTCGTTATCGTAACACTATCTATCAAAAATAAAAAGTCTAGTCATTAAGTTACTGAACACTTGTTACATTTACCCCGTTCATACCAACTGTTGAGCAAAACACTATAAGCCACTAATAGCGACTATAATTAGTGCGTTTCATACTTCTGAAGTCGAGAAACTAGACAATACCTAGTTAGTTAGTTAGTTTAGTTATGCTGGTAGACTAGTTCCGATAGAAACTCAGACTTCGCTACCGTTCGCTCTATTGACAATTACTAACAACTTCAAGCGTAACAATATCATGTTTAAAAACACACGTTTATTATAAATCGATCAAAATAGTAAGAAATAAAGATGCAAAGTCTGACAAAAGCGAAGGAAATGTGTCCCTTTTTCTTGTTCCCGTATTCTTTTCAAACTGTTCATAAGAAAGAGCGGAAACAGCTTGTGCCATTCATGATTTACGTTTCTCCTCTTCAAGATACACGAGATGAGTCGCCGGTCAGAAGAACACCGATCGAGACACCGCGAGCATCGAAAGCAACGATCCCGTTCTCGTTCTCGAAGCCCATCGTCAAGAGAAAGCGGTCATGGTGGTCAAACCCTATCGTGGGAGTCAACGGAAGAGACAAATTTGATCAACTTTTCCTTTCTCGACTACAAGACGGAGCTGAACCGTGTGCTGCGGGGATACTGTGCTCGCGATCAGTTGGTGGATGATGTGAACGATTTCTGGCTATTTGTGAACAAATACGAAACACTACTGAAGCGTACCGGCCAACCAATTCTACCGAATCCACCAAACGAAGCGCAGAAAGAAAGCTACACCGGGCGCGTGCCATCGGAGTACAACAAAGCACTAGGTTGCTGCTTGGCACTGAGGGTTCCGCTGGAGGAATTAAGGGGACGTCTGGGAAACAGCAAAATCACCCGCACCAAACTGCTCCAGTTGCTGCAGATCGTGGCACATTATTTGGACTTCCGGCAACGGGAGAAGTTTAATAAGCTCCGCAAACTTCGCCAGGCTCAGGCAAACCTGCCCGTTGCGAAGCACCGCGAGGAAATCGTTGAAGCGGTCCGAAACGAACGCGTGGTCGTGCTGGCCGGTGATACGGGCTGCGGTAAGTCCACGCAGGTCCCGCAGTACCTGTACCGGGCGGGATATGAGCGGATCGCCTGTACGCAACCGCGTCGGATCGCTTGTATATCGCTGGCGAAACGAGTTTCGCACGAGCTGCTGGCCGAGTACCGAACCGAGGTTGGCTATCAGATCCGGTTCGAGCGTAGCAAAAATACGAACACAAAAATTATCTTCATCACCGAGGGACTGCTGTTGAGGCAGCTGGCCAGCGAGGACAGTCTCGAGCAGTACTCGGTCATCATTCTCGACGAGGTGCACGAGCGCCATCTGCACGGGGATTTCCTCCTCGGAATCGCTAAATGTCTCATACGCGCCCGACCGGACCTGAAGCTCGTGCTTATGTCGGCCACGATCAACATCAAGCTCTTCGCTGACTACTTCTCCGAGGAGGAAGCTCGCATCATCGAGGTACCGGGACGTCTGTTTCCAATCAAGCTCCACTATATGCCCCAGCTCCAGGACGTCCCAGTGGCAGGAAGTTCCGGTAAACGCTCGCAAACCGATCGTCTCAGTCCGGAACCCTACCTGCAGATCCTGCAGCTGATCGACCAGAAGTATCCACCGACGGAGAAAGGTGACGTGCTCATATTTCTCAGTGGGTTGAACGAAATAACGGCCATCGTCGATGCGGCCCGGGAGTACAACGAGAAGAACAAAAACTGGATCATACTCCCGCTGCACAGTACGCTCTCGATCGCCGAGCAGGACAAGGTGTTCGACTATGCGCCGGAAGGGATGCGGAAGTGCATCGTGTCGACGAACATCGCCGAAACTTCCGTCACGATCGATGGCATCCGGTTCGTGGTGGACAGTGGGAAGGTGAAGGAGATGAGCTACGATGCGACGACCAAGATGCAGCGGCTGAAAGAGTTCTGGATATCGAAGGCATCGGCCGAACAACGGAAAGGGCGAGCCGGTCGAACGGGACCCGGCGTCTGCTACCGTCTGTACGCCGAGAAGCAGTTCTACGACTTTGACGCTTACACAACGGCGGAGATTTTAAAAGTCCCCCTAGAGTCGTTGCTTTTGCAGATGATATCGATGGGTTTACCGAACGCTCGACTGTTTCCCTTCATTGAACCGCCCCCGATGGACAACGTCGAGAATGCGATCGTTAGCCTGAAGGAAGCGGAAGCGTTGACCGAGGATGAAAAGCTCACACCGTTGGGGAAGGCGTTGGCAAAGATTCCGGTCGACATTGGCATTGGGAAAATGCTGCTCATGGGTTGCGTGTTCCAGCAGTTGCAGCCCGTGCTGACGCTAGCGGCGGCTCTCAGCGTTCAGTCACCGTTTACCAACCGAGCCTACAGAGATCCCGAGTGTGAGGTAAATACCAAAAGCCGGTCGAAGAAAATTATGCCGTGCGTGCTGACTATATTTGTATTTGTTTTTTTCCCCACAGAGAGCCCGTAAATCACTCGAGTCGGACCACGGGGATCCCATTACCCTCCTCAACGCGTACAAGGAATGGCTGGAGGTGAAGCAAACGCGCACCGACTACGGTCGCAAAGGGGACGATCGGCGTGGCGAAAATTCCAAAGTCTGGTGTCGCCGGCGCGGCCTCGAAGAGCAACGGTTCTACGAAATCACCAAGCTGCGCAATCAGTTTCAGGATCTGCTGCAGGACTGTGGGCTGATGGAAATGCAGAACAATGATAATCTTTCCAGCGCCGAACGGGCGATTCGGAATGGCGAGCTGCGGCAGCTGAAGGAACTGCGAAAGGCCCACCGTATGGAAGCACCTCGGAAGCGAAAACTCCTTAAATCCGATCCCTGGGGCCTTGGCGGGGAAGATGACGAGGAGGTGGATGACGGGAAGGTGGACATCCGGGATGTGGAGTTTCGGTTGAGCCACGACTCGTCGAAGTTGCAAAACCTTGTGTCGGGTGCGACGGCTTGCAGCTATCGGGATCTGATGACCCTGAAGCTGATTTTGGTCAGCGGTCTCTACCCACAGGTTGCGATAGCTGACGAGTTTAACTACTGCAAGGTAAGTATTTTTCAGAGGGAATTCCACGAATATTTCAATCAGATTCCTTTCCGCATTTCCAGAGTTTATCGGAGCAATTTTTCCACACTCGCTCGAAACCGTACGTCTCACTGCATCCGATGAGTTTTTTCGGCAACAACGCGCAAATACTCCAGCTGACGGACAGTGAAATAGAGGAGAAAACGGGTCTGTACAAGTCACGCCAACCGCTCAGCTCACGGCACCAGATCGTTTGCTATCTGACCCTGCTCGAAACGAACAAATCCTACCTAACCAACACGCTGCGGATGCCGGCAGCACAAACGTTGCTCCTATTTGCACACACGATCGAGACGAACGACACCTGCTCGCGGATCGTGTGCGATCAGTGGTTATGTTTGGACATTCCTGCCCCCGAAAGTGGCCAGGCACTACTCTTAAAGGCGACCAAGCTGCGGCGCCTTTGGAATCGTTTGCTGGCAGAGAAATTAAAAGGTAGAGGGCACAAGGAGATGCCGTAGTTAAAACTAACTTGTTTTGTTTTTTCGCTCCAGCCCTCACTGTAACGGCAGATGGTGAATTGACGAAGATTGAACGAAATGTTTCGATCGAAGAAATGAATCGTGAACTGTGGTCAAGCTTGGCCCAGTTCATGAACACCGAGGTATGCTACACCATCAAAAAATTGCTTCCGGCGGATCTGAAATCACTCTTCAAAGGACCACAGAGACTCGTCGACGGTGACGATGACGACGATCATGAGCGAATAGAACTGCCCGATCCGAATCCTTTCGCCGAAGATTTCCAACCAATCTACAACGAAACGAAGGGGGGTATCCATCTGACCGAAAATGTTACCTACGGATGGTACGTATTCCAATTTAGCTGCTTGTTTCAATCAGTTAATTTTTATTCCTCCCCTTCCAGTATCGTCGAAACGGAATGGAGCATGCAGATGCAGCAGGATATTCTCGAGCAGGACTGGGAGTGTAAAAATTGTGGCGGAACCTACCAACTCACCGGGTTGCAAAAACTCCAGCACGGCAGCATCTGTAAGCCGGTTGAGGTCAAGGAGGAACGGGACCAAAATGTACTGGCAATGGAAGGAAGTTCGTCGAAAAAACACAACGCAAACCGATACGAATGTCCGAACTGCGGTCGCACCTTAATGTTAAGTGCAATTGAAACGCTAAGGCATAAAAAAGCATGCACTAAACAAATCAAACAAGAGTTGCCAGATAAAGAATCATAAGTTAAAATGTAAAAGATACCAAATACCCTAATGGTAATATAAACAGTACTAATATTACAGCCCAATAAACGGGACACTTAGAAATGAATGTATATATGCGTTACCTTTTTCCGTGGTTTTATTCATGTATATAGATAACTTTGGCTTTTACAATGATTCAGATCAAACTGCACGTGGAATATACCGCCGCCAACCGCCGCATTACAAATATTGACTACAAAGTGTTCAAAATGTCTATCATCCTACGAGGAACATCAAGCTCTGAGGCTCCTAGGAGGCTACTTACATGTGACCGTAAACTGAAGTAAATGCCCGATCAACGCTCATCGTGATTGATTGATAACCTCTTTGCTGTTCAGATGTTGTTTCGAAATTCGCCAAATGAACTCGTCAAAACAGCTAGCTTCCGTATCGTTAATTCTTGGTGCAACTGGTAGCGTTGAAACGTGGGAACGTTCCAGAACAAACATGTCTTTTGTTGAACTCGTATTGTGATTATTGTTGTTTTCCCCTTATAACATTTACACGATCACACCAACTACCGTAACATCTTTTGGCACTGTGTAAGACATTCTGATTTTCTGAAGCAGGATTTCTGTTATTCCTTTGGCGGTTTTCAAACGCCATGAACTCGATTGTGTGTGTGTGTGAAAAAGATGCGTTGCGTGAGCTGGGCGTGGCATTTATTTGTTTTATCTCTACGAGAGTCAGCGTGTGGAAGAAGCTCTTCGACGTATCCTTATATATGCTTACCTGGTTGTATTCAGCTGTCTTCTACATCTACTGCTAGCTACTATAAGTGCACTGTAGCGCTACTGGTAAAATGTTCTTCACTTCACTAATCGCTTGAGTCTACTCGAGTTTGTGGCTAACATTACCTAAAGTTTGTTTGTTTCATGTTGGATTTTCTTTTTGCTTTCCTTTTTTATATTCTCTCCCGAGCCGACGACGAGGGCTATAAATGTTATAAATTCTATCTCGCACTTTCATCCTTCCGCACAATGTATTGGCACAATTCAGGACATCGATTAACATCTAATTCGCTAACTGTTGTACACCTCGACATTTACTTTTTTTGTTTGCGGTTGATACGTTTCCTTGTTGTGTTACAATTCCTAAATAGTCGCATTTGGCATTTGGTTTTTGATTATCTCCGGTTCATTTGTGCCGAGTTTCATGCTGTTCTACTTTCTTCCCAAGCGAGCTTCAAAGTCTCATACACTAAGAATTGTTAGAAGTGAATTTAACGTTGAAGGAAAGATCTATCCCAAACGCTATCCCAAGAACTGTATTTAGCCGAACGAAGAAGTGCGTGACCGAATGTGAGTTGTCATATTGTAACGGCAAAGGGTTGAGAGAGGTAACTTTCACTAGTCTACTAAATGGTAAGGAATAGACACGTCGTGGGAGGAATAGAAATCTGTTCTTCAAACCGTGATTCTTTCAAAATTATCCACTTGCTTCTACACTTGTTTGTTTGTTAACTCTGGTTACCAAGAGCCGAGCTCCAGCCGCTACAGCCTGCTCTGTTTCTCGAATATATTTTTCAAACAGTAAGTCATCTTTGCGCGCGACGATTACCGGGGCATGCGGATAAGCCAATGTTCAATGTGATATCGAATCGAATGTTTCTCCCTTCGTTCTCGGACCCCCAAACACTACCGTCCACCCGGGGGGAACACTCCCCACTCGTAAGCAGAAGTGCTCAGTAGTGTTTTTGCTTCACTAAACATTAGTAATCGTGCGCACACAGTCGTCACAAGCTCAGCTTCAGCGCCTTCCGTTGGCTCTCCAGCTTTAGCTCCAGCATCGTGTACGGTATGACCGAGATGACGAGCAGGATCGCAAGGATGATGATCTTCGGAGCCTCACAGAGCACTCCATGGCCAGCGAAAGTGATGGCCAGGCCGAGGAAGCGTAAAGCCTGCAACGGGGCGGTAACTTCGGCGAACTTGTTCGGGTGCGTCGTGGTGGTCAAAGCGAACAGTAGCGTCTCCCACACTGCATTGCATACCCCCCAAGCAGCGGGAATGACATACAGCACGGCACTGTCGTCTCGTGATGGTTTCCAGCGGAGAAGTACGAGCAGCAGGCAGGCGTGAAACAAGAATCCGGCCACTAGGGAAAACAAACAAATGTAAAATGATTGGCGTATGGAGCTTACGGTTTCATTTAGAAGATAGCTTACCGATAACAACGACACGCTTCGTGTGCCTAAGAAGCATGCTCAGGGTGCAGGCCGCAATTAGCTGCATCACACCCATTCCTACCAACGCTCCGGCGACACTGTTCGGTCCAAGTTCACACGCCACAAATGCCTGCAAGGAAATGAATCGAGCATAAACCCGATGAGTCTGTTTCTTCAAAAAGGTGTGTGTGTGTGTATGTGGCACTTACCTTCATAAAATCCGCCATCATGTACGCCTGCTCGGTACCGACGAAGTAGGCAAGTGGCCCGGCAAACAGCAACGTGTCGGACATTCGACGAATCGAGTCAAACTTGACATTAAACTCGATCTCCGTCGTGAACGCCGTCACGATGAAGGCGAGCACGCCGAACACCAAGTAGATGCCCATCAGGGGCGTTGCTCCCGTGTAGCCCTGCAGTTTCATTTCATTTCCTAGTGCGCTACTGTTGACCGGGATGTTCCGATCCCACACCGGGCACAGATGGGAACCGCAAATCCGTTCGCCGTAGTCATTTGTTTGGAACATACTGTACGGAAAGCGGTCGAGCAGTGGGCGGGAGCTGTCCCGGCTGTCATCACTGCCACCGGAAGGTGTGCTGCTGGAAGGGTTGGTGGTGAAGGCTGTTGCCTCCTCCCCCGGAGTGGCCGGATCCGGTAGTCGAATGTTGTAAAGAAAGTACATCGTTTCACGCAGCGTCGGCATCGAGGGAGTGACAATTTTTGGCGATGACGCCGTCGTAGGTTCGTGCTTGGTGGTGGTGCTGCTGCTTGGGACCGTGGTGTCTTCTTGCGCCGCTGACATGGCAGTCTCGGGCAGGGAAATGAGCATATCCCGCTCGAGTGGCACGTATCCTCCGAGGTCGCTGCTCGCGGAGAGGTTCGGATTCAACTGCGGCACCGTTCCGTTCGGTGCCCCTGTCAGTGCCGCATTAGGAACTGGTTGCGAAAGGCTCGATATGTAGTAGCATCCGATTCGGTTCGATCCCGAGGCGCAGGTAAGCACGAACGCAGCCACAACCGTGCCGACGATGATACCAAAGTCTCCGGCCGCCCGAAACCATCGTCCAAGCCGGCGGACCTGCTCCTCCCGGCTACACAGCAAACGATGATCGTCGTAACTGTCCGCGCTGACACCGGCCGTACTAGTCCCACCACATTCGGGCTGCGAGCAGCTCAACTTGCCCGCCATCGAAACTAGCAGCGCCTGCTTGCAGATCACCGACGGACCGAGCAGCATCCCTAGGAGAAGATAACCGGGCACGAGGGACAGCAACACTGGGTAGATGTGAGCCGCCAGGAACAGACACAGGCCACCGTAGCTCGCCGCCAGCACGATCGAGTAGCCAAAGCGTTGTACCAGCTTCGTAGTCGCAAGGCTCATTACGGCCGTCACGGCGCAGCAAAGACTGAGCAACCCCGAGCCCACGTCGGGGCCAGCGGCAAGCCACGATTCCTGCTGGAACCAGGTCGAGTTCGCTCCCTGCAACACAACCAGCGGAACCAGTGCCGTGCACATAAATCCGTGGGCGATGGCCACTAGCACGAAGTTCTTGGTCACCCGCGAGCGGACGTGCGAGGGAATCTTGTGCCGGCAGCCGTAGCTACGATTCTGCACCGTCAGCAGCTTCCGAACCGAGGTGGCGCCGATGGAACTGTTAACCGAATCCCGCCGATGTCGATTTCCGAGCGAGGAAGATTGGAACTGATAGGTTGGTGCGAAAGTGGGTCCTACGGAGATCCGGTGGCTGCGATTCGATGCTGGCGAGTAGTTAGTTAGGTATTGCTGTGCACATAGGGATATACGATTATAAGCATTCGACATCACCGCTCTAAAAGGTCGCACAACTTACGTCTATTATTGGATCGTCCCATATGTGATGGGCCTGACCGGAACTTCTTGTTCGCATAACCTTTCGCGAGCCAGGCGGACATTTCTGCTGGAGAAAGCTCTTTGCCGCAGCAATCTAAAACGTTAATAGAAAACAAACACATTCACCGCAATGTTTATACTCGATTGATTTAATCCTCCCACCCGTCTGTCTCACCTGTTGCTTGTGGATGAAAACCGGTCGCTCCAGTGTCCGGACCGATTCCTTGTCCCGTCCAAAGTCTCGCTCGATGATCCTTTCTCGGGCCAGCATACGTTCCCGTTCGACGAGCCGCCGTTCGAGCTTCTCCGTCGACAGGTCGCTTAAATTTGGCAAGCTTCCCATGATGGCGTTCTGAAGGACACCTTCTATCGTTCGTCTGCTCGTTCAATGGTGCCTTAAATTTAATTCTGCTATAAAGCACCTGTCGTGGGTTTCATCGTTCTCTCGGGATGTGTGTGCGGAAAACGATCTGTTGAGATGTCGGAAAACGATTTGTTGTCAAAAAGAAAGTATGGTAGTTCTAGTAATCTTGGAGATAACGACACCTTCAATAACAGTTGATTGTAATTCGTGGAAAACTTGTTTGGAACTTTTGAAACCTCTCTATCAACTATGGATTGATATTGCATAGTTCCTTGCTCTCCATGCCTACTATATTTTTATTTGGATACAGTTTCCTAACCTTTTTCTTTGGTTGTCTATCTCTACTGAAATGGTGAATGCAAAGACAATTAACAGACAGGTCGGGTCAAAGCTGTTTTTTGCTCCGCCATTTTTGTGACAGTTGGTTAAAAAAGTGTTTACAAAAATTTCCAGCTTACTTGTGGGAGGTCTCCGCCAAAATCTTCGCGAAATAGGTAGTTGGTAATTCTAGATCACAGTATCCATGGTTTTGCGAATAGAAACTGCTCTTCTGTGTGAAATCATGGAATATGGATCCTTTTGCTCGCTGTGATTGCCGAAATTAAGTGTGTTGGTCTGCCTTATACGGAGCCTTCCTCCAGAACATATTTCGAACGCCTCAACTCTTTGTTCTGTTGATGAAACATACCAAATTTGCAGTTTTATCCCACTTTCTTCGCTGTTCGTGAGAAGTAAACAAAATTTTAACCAACTGTCTAAAATTTTCCCACGGTTTTCGGCTCGTTACATGGTATGCTGCGACCTGTCTGTTAATTGTCTTTGGGTGAATGCCTGTTTTCCTTAACTCCTTCCCGGAACAAACGATGCGGTTTTCTTTCCTTCCAAACCGGGTCAATCACAATATGCCTCGCAACGGAGGAACCGACAACTCAGTACAACATAATTGAATTGATCGTATACCCAGAAATAGAGCAAATTTCCCTGGACTTCTCCACACTCTACGTCTAGAAATGGCATTAATAGGCTTCCTACGGTTCGGTTGCATCCTAAAATGGATGGAGATTGTCTTTCATGTATAGGGAAAACCTTATACCAGCGTAGAGGTACGGGCTTCCGGCGAGTTGAGTTCTATTAACGCAAGGTGCCACGCGTCAGATTTTACCACCATTTTGACGTTTATAACCAAACTCCGTTATGCTATCCGTTTTGTCTCAGACAGGAAGACTCCTGACGGAGCCACATTTCCGGCAGCTGGTTGCAATCGAGGTGGCATTTGCTATCCTTTTAAACTTGCTCCATGCTAACTCGATTCGAGTCGTTTTATGGAAGCTGAAGCTGAAAATGTGTCTTTTTTTCGTTTTTGCTTCACAAACTAAAAACCATGAGACCTCGCGTCCGGGGAGCTCCATTGCATGTTTTGCAATGAAAGCGGGAGGATACGACAAGCCTTGACGGTGCACCAGTCGCTGGAAACGTCGTTCGCAGCTAAAGTTTTATGAAAGCGAACGACGAAGGTCTTCCGGCACCTGTACCGACACGATTGCAGCACGATTTAGAACGAGATACGACAGAACGTGAAATGGTTTATTCAACCCTTAAAAGAAAATTATTCATTAACCAAATGTTTGTGGTATAATAAAAACAAGTATTCTAATGTTTGTATCGACTCTCAAACATAGAATACTTTAAGAAGGAAATGAATTCATCAACTTTTTATTTTGATGTCTTTTTTAAGTGATTTGAAGTACATTTAAAGTATTAAATAAACAAAGTGAAAGTACAAATGTTAATGCTTCAAAAGTAGATGATTGAAAGGCAAAAACTATGGTCAATATTCTGACTCCTATTTCATTTTAAAAAACATTATATCTTCGAAAGTATCAGGCCAATATGTTGCTTGGAAGCAATAACACACCTCCAAGGGTTTAGCATCCGGATCGTTCCTTGAAACTCGCGCACGCCACACCGGAAACAGCCGACCGGAGACAACCACATCAAGTGGTAGGAAAGTGTCGGTTTCAAATCGCTCCCGTTATTCCCCACATCCTTGTGTTCTTCTCGCTTCAACGTTTCCATCAATCGCTCGAAGAGCAGCCCTGCTTCCCTTTGGGCAACATTTTTTATGTTCCGAAAAAACTTCTGCAACTCCCCCGAAAATCAGGACAATCTCATATATTCGTGCAACTTTCGTTAGGGTATTGATCTTTTTTTTTCCTTCTACTTATTGTTTCACTGCCAAGTTTCGTCCCCTCTTGCGTTGGTTTTGCATTATCAATGAGATTAAAGAAAAGCTTTAGCAAAACCCGAGCTCTTCCTCTATTTTAATAATCCCATCCAGAAACTCACGTGTATCCAACTGGTGGCGACGCCACTGGAAGCTTTAGAATCTCCCCATGGCGAGTGGGAGGATGGTATTGACAACAAAAGGGACGAAACGCAATCAAACACCCCCTCGGGAAACAATGGCCCACCCGTTCCCATGGTTGGGTTTGAAACAGGCACCAGTTTGCATCCGGGTGAAACTAAAATCCATCATTTTCAGTCGCATATTCTGCTGCGGTTGGGCGGTAAAATATGAATCCCACCACACTCCAAACTTCTTCGAAGGACTGTTAGCTTTTTTTACTAAACCAACCTGAAACCTTTTGTTGGCTGCCCGCCACGCCACGAGGAAGCCAACGGCATTCATCTAAATCACCAGTGGCCACAGAAGGAACAAATCACAAAGCCGGCCCACGTGTCCCTGTGTTCCGGTGACAAAAGCAGCCACACGGAGATCCACGGAACGTTTCGTGTCGTTTTCCTGCTCGTTCATGCGTGCAATTTACTTGCAAATTTAAACCGTCCCACCCCCCCCCAAACCCTTTCGACTTTGGCCCACCCGCGGGAAACAATGCACTAACGTGGGTTGCTGCCGGAAGCTACCGTCGGAGATTAGGTCCTCAATTTTATGTGTGTGTGTGTGTGTGTTTTTTTCTCGTTTTTACTGTTGTGCCATTACGTTTGGCACGGGGAAAAAATTGCGGAGCAAAAAAACCCCATATATTTTCTCGCCCATACCCGCCTTTTCATTCACAACCGATTACGTCGTACGGTCACGTTTTCCCTTTCCATCACATCATGCTCTGGTGTGGAAAGTGTGTGTGTGTGTGTCGGCACTCGGCACTTTTCCGATCTTCCTGCCCTTGGGTAACGAGAAGGTAACACCAGATATTTGCCCGCAATGGACCATTTCATTGCGATAATCTGGCGTGATTTGCGAACCCCGAGCGCAGAAATGCGTTTGGCGAGGGCGACGATGGGGGCGCACGGTGTTTTACTCGGCCGGTGGAGCCACCCGGTGATCCGTGCAATCGAAACACACGGACGTCCCACAGGCCCAACCGCAACTTTGTAGCAGAAGATTGCAAAGAGAAGCTCCTCGGATTGAATGCTTCAGCAGTGCGATTCGTTAGCCTCGCCATTTCTTGGGTCAAAAGTCGTAGCGCCGGGAATGGAGGGAAGAAGCGAGCAGGGAATCCATCCACGCACTCTAGAGAGCGTGTCATTAGTTTGCATAAAGGGCAAGAAACGCCGTCGGTCGTTGGCGGGATCGAGATCCCACTCCTCATAGTCTGTCATTACCCTCCAACGCAAGATAAGCAGCATCGTTCCCTCGCTGAGGTGAACTAAAGTGAAAGAAGTGAAAACATCGTACAATGACATTTTTAGTTGTGCATAGCAGCATACCAGATTTTGCCTACATTTCAAGAGTTACCTAAGCTCTATATGTTACTCCACAGATGGGATAAAGTTTATGTTTGGGTCATGGATGGCTGGCGTTTTGGCTCTTTTCGTATTTCGTTTGTTTGTTTTGTGACAACTCTCCGAAGCCTCCGAAGAATTATGAGAAAATAAATCGATGAAATTGAAAATACTTGAGACTTACTTTCAAAAATGTATTTAATTATACTCTTCAAAATTTAAATATGCATAGTTTCATAACATTGTATTGCATAACTAAAAGCTTTGAAAACAAGTAGACTTTTCCGCAAAATAAAACCTCTCGCAAAGAGATGCCGCAGACAAAAAGTAATTCAGTATATTAGTTTCCATTCCAACATTTAATCCTCCCACCATCCTCCCATCGAGCATTATCTCGTACATTGGCGTTTCCTGCAGGAGAGTATTATGCGAAAATTGCCATAGAAATAATTTCCGGAAACAACAAACCGTTATTGGCGCTCCGCTCTCAAGGACAAGAAGACATGCAAAGCTACTTAACTTTGACGATTTCTTCCACCACTCAGAAGAACGCATCCTTCATACAAGGTTTCGCTGAATTTCGATGAAGACATGCCTTCAGCGCTCGAGGTATCATCTTCGCAAGTGGTTTGGGCGTACGGTTTGGCGGGATAGGCCATACCCTCTGGTGGTGATGGCTTCACCAAGAAACGTTACAAGCTCAAGTCAAGTAGCGCCGGAAAGTGAAATTGATAACTGGCACACTCAATTGGCGTAAAGTGGAGCATCTTCGCATCGCTGTACTGCTCTGAGCATCAAATTGGAACATAAAAGCTCATAAAAATTATGTAAAATAATCTAATTATAAATGTTTTACACCGGAAGGCTCGAGATAAATCAAGGGACATTGGAAATGGTATAATTTTGAATGAAAGATAGAAGTCACAATCCGTTGGTTTCATATTGACAACTTATTTTTTTGTTTCATTTGGTAAGAACTTGGTTATTGCTGGTTAGAGTTGATAAAGGCAGATGACACTAGACGAAGGCTAATCATGCTAGTGGAACATGAAGATATGTTTTCTTTTCAACCATTGAAGGGAAAATAATCTTTTCTCAGAACAGCATGCAAAACGCCCATGCCGTTCAAATAGTAAATGCCACCGCCTTCACTTGGGGCGCATAAAATATTTAACCCAAATGAGAAATGAAGCGAGGAATTCATCGTCGAACGAAGGTTTCTGCTAGCGAACGCCAACTCTTTTGCCATTTTACGAACCACTAAATTGTGCCAACAGCAAAATGTGCAAACATTTTCGGTGCAATTATCTAAATTACTGAAAGTGCGCGTGGGTTTTCGGTAACACTCGGTTACCCATTTCCCTGGGGAGGTTTCTTAAGGCAGTCGTCTTTTTGTTTCTTCTCTTCGAAGAAATGATGGGGTCGGTGCTGCATTCACATCCTGCAGCGCTGCAAAGTTTCTTCAATGTTGTTTAATATTAATCTTTTATGCTTATACAACTCCGAGCACGTAGTAAACTCCAAGCATGCACAACAAAATAATGAAACTTCGGAACAAATATATACTTATTTCACAACTTTCCCGGCAACCCACCATCTCGAAGCTAATGAGAAGGTGGGTAATTTTTCCGAAAACTATACCCCAGTATCAAACGCCTTCCAAGGAAGAAAAAAGTATCGCTTCAACATCAGAAGCAGCAGCTAGAAAAGAAGCTAAAAAAAGAATCTTCAAATGAAACATGGAATAAGGCAAATTGGATGCTTCTCCCGCCTAGACAGTATCATTATTTTCCAGTTTGTAGTACATGTTGCTAGCTCGCTGGGCAGAGAAAAGAAAGCTTTATTGCTGGGCAGGAGCAACACCTACCAGACATGAATAATCAATTTACTGGCCGCCAACCCGCGAGGTAGGCAACCTCCAATTTCGCTTCGCATTTTCCGACTTTTACCAACACGAACCTTCGGTTTGGCAGAAACGAACAAAGTAGCAAATTTAAGAAGAGCCAAATTGGGTGTAAATCGAGAGAACCACGTGAATTGATAAATAAAATACACGGGTTCCACGGTGACGGGCATCGGACGCTTTCCCACCTAGAGAGCCTTCGTGCGATATCTTAAGATCAACCGATGGTTATTCTTCCCATGAAAAGAAGCATCTATTATTAACCGTCTCATTCCGGCTTCCGAATCGGAGACGATACATCAACTTTACGATGCAATGGAGCATCTAAACTGAGGTCCCAGCAAGAGCTTTTGGCAGTAAAAATAAATATTAAATAAATGAGATCCTAATGGTGCTACAAAATCGATCGATTTATTTAGTCCGAACGAAATTTCTTCCAAAACCTGAAGTTCCAATAATGTTGTTCGTATAGCCTTGATTTCCTATAGCATTTGTACGACAATCGTGTTCTCAATCGGTTGGTTGAAATCATCACCTGAAACCTCCCATTTTTCTATTGCCTTAAATATCCTTTATTCATCTCTCTCTGCTTCAAGGACACACACTCTTGGTATTTACTCGCAAAAGATTACACATCTTACCTTTTTTTATGTTAACACGGTCCACTGATCCTAGTACTATGCCGCACCACCACCGTACCCGTACGTCTTCTGGCCACTACTTGTCCTTTATTCCAAATCCTTTATGTTTACACAGACGTGTTTGTAAGCGAGTGCCGAGTGCTGCCCGGTGCAGTCGCAGTATCCTTGAAAATGCGACACCCGGAGGGTTTTCCCAGTGCTGGCCAATTGCACGGAAGGCCACTCAACCCACCGCACACCTGAATGACAACAAGCTTTCCCCCTTTCCTCGTACAGCGTTTTTGGTGTGGACTTTAGATTCCTTTCTTCAGTGGATTGCGTTTGTTTGTTGGGTTTTCACGGTGGTCTTTTTCGAGCTGCTCATAAAAACACACGTTTACGTTCATATTTTCGTCGACACACACACACACACACACACACTCACACACACAAGTGGTGGGGCTTACTGCTGTTTGCGGATGACAAGGAGTTTTCCTTTTTATCACATTCTAGCAATAGCTGCTCCAAGAGGTAGTTTTCATCCTTTTTCCAATGTATTCCAGTGGTTGGAATGATAATTGGCACACTTTACTGCGTATTTGGAACCGTAGAATATGGGTTTCCCTTGACGCGTGACGACGGTATGCACTGAAAAAGGACACTAGCTCGGACACGACGCAAATCTGTGCCAGTCGAAGGATGTTTCAGCACTGAGAAACTTTTCATGAACACATGCACTAATATCAAACCAAACCATCCTCTTTCACCTGTGGGTGTTGGGAACTACCTCTACGCTGGGACTGACCAATGGATCGCATCAATCTGCCAGCGTACCGAACGCGGGACAACGCTTTTTTTGCCTCGGAAAGGTCCTGTGACACCATCGACTGTCGCACGCATACTGCGATGGAACATGCTCGATCCCTGCGTCCAACCCATGGCCGAGCAGATGGCGTATCGATGTATTCCCTCCGGTACTCGGATTGCAACATTTTTGACAGCCACGTAAGGACATGCGCCATGGACCATCGGGGGCCGATGGAGCTTTGCCTGGTACGGACGAAGCTTTCGTCGACCGGAAGTATGCTATTCAAAATTTTACTCTCCACGATTTTGATACCATAATTCAAAAGAATATACTTGTTAATTTTATAAATAGAATGATCCGGTCGAATCAAAATTAATAATATTGGCATAAGTAGAAGGAAAAAAAAATTGTACGAAACATGATAAACCTCTCTTTCGAAAAACAACTAATGCCCGCTTCTAGGTAACTTTCCCGTTCGATTGAAAAGTGTAAGCCAACGTTCAAAGCTACCATCAGTTAACATTTTCGCGTTAAATTAATTTACAAAGATCTCCGACAAGTGCCTAATCTAGTTAATGATAATGATGGCCAGTTGATTGTGCTTCTAGACGGAATTAAAAATAGGGTAATGACGTCACATTTTTTATGATACGTTTATTTACAAATATATAATGTTTTTAAAGTGTTTATAAATCCCAAACAGAGCTGATTTTGACAAGAAATGTTGTTGAATTTATTTCCAAGTCCAAGTAAAAATTCTTTATGGTACAATCATCTTTTTTATTAGATAGCGAAAAAACAATTGTTGAGCTACGAACGCAACTTCCGGTAGCTCATTCCGAATTCGAATAATTCAGTCGAGTTCGAATTAATAAGCCTGTCCATTTTACCCTACCTTCCCTTAAATATCAATTCAGCTAAACATTGAACCAGTATCGCCACCTTCCTTTCTACCAGTAACAATTGAATATCAGAACATCAAAGCAGATGCCTATCATGGAGCTCAAAATTGAGCTCAAAAGAAGGCATTTAAGTCGAAGCCATCCTCAAATCAGGTCAAGAAAACTGATAAAAAAAAACAGCATCGCCTCAAGGGAACTCTGCTGTGTTTTCTCCTCGGACGCATTAACGCGTTCAAAACGTTCTGCGAAAGCAAGCTCCCCCTCGTTTAACCGTTTATCTCGAAGATGATTGCTGGAACAATTTCCATAATTAAAAATTAGCCCATACCAGACCGTCAAAGGTTTGGGCGTGAAAATGCTCTCCGCTTCGATTTATATTTCAATTTTTGATCTTAACGACCTCTTCTGCAAAGTAAGTGTGCTCTATCGATGCCTAAACGGCGCAGCCACACCTTCGTACATTATCAAACCGATCTAGAATGTTGAACAAACTGTCTGCACTTTAAATTCGCGTCTTCATAACGCCATGCCTGATCGCAAACGCTGGTCGCAAAAATAAGCCCATAAATAAATTTATTGATTTTTGCGCCAAACTTCTTTTCAGCTGATTTGTCACGCGTTAGGTTCCGTCGTTCTGCTGTGTTGATGCTGCGGCTGAGCCGTGAAGTGGAAAATTGTAACACCCCTGCACCGCAGCCACCACCGTTTCCCGTCGTCCTTCGGTTTTTGGCTTCTTGGTAGGAGACAGCAATTTGAGCCACGGAAGAAACACTTTTCGGTTGAGTTTATTCTTTCGGTAAATAGAAAATGTTACGGTTGTTTGTTGTGCTTGAGGAATAACAAGACTTTTGGCATTGGTACAAAGCGAATAAATTTTATATCCATTAACAACATCTCTTTTAGGAATCTATCATAGCGAAGCGCTTTTGAGTATAAGAGGAAAAGTGGATAATGTAATGAAACAAATAAGTCTCTTATTAATTTATTGCTAAAATTCCAACGAAGTTAAGTTTTGTGAACGAATTGCCATGAAAGCGAAGGTGATCAACAAGAACATCTATGAAACTAGTTACACTTGTACACACAAGTGTTGTCCTCATTAATCCAGCATCCATCCATTTAATTGATGGAATACCCCCTTTGAAGTATAACAAAAAAAAGCAACATCAACGAAACAGTCAGCATCTGCAGCGTGTGGATTAAAACATCTGATCATATTACTCATACTTACGTTGGCATGCAGGCCCCTTAGTCCGCCCCCTCTCACGGAAACACTTTTTTTTTCATTACCACCCAGTTTATTGGGTTCCAATTTTGCTGCCTCATTATCGTTCGACCTCACCGGCTTATGTTAATATCAAGCTGTTCGTCGAAAGCCGCCTTATTGCTTTTACCTTCAAGCATCGAACCCAACGCTTTTCGTAAGGAATTCTTCTCGCAGTTACTTCGACACACCTAAGAACAGGTTCTTGCAAAAAGGGGGCGTTCGAAAAATGAAAACAAATCTCTGCATCGACGTACATGCGTCCGATCGTAAGGAAGATGAAGGATGTCTGAAGAGACTCAAAGGAGGAAAATAAAAACCAAAACCGCAAGTAAAGTGACGCGCCCTTCCTGCACATTGACGGCGCGTTCCAAAACGAACACAGTTTAAACACAAACACACACATACCGCTCCCAAAAGACATCGATCAACGACCATCCCCTACCCCGTCTTGCTTGCAGACGGATCACCCGATATGGCGAATCCGATTCGCCATCGTAAAACCACGGTCCAACCGGTTAATGCTAGTCCGAAGCTAAAAAGCCACTGGGTTTATTGGCGTAAAACGGATATTGACGTAAATAAAGATCGTGGGTTGCCTCCAGCATCCTAAGCCTAAGGTACTAAGTTCTGGGTGGTGGTGGCGTTGGCTTGGAATCAAATGGATACCGTATCTAATAAGCATTAGTTCCACTTTAGCACAGTTTGTACGTCCATGGACGAGAAAGAATTATTTGCTAACAAACGATCAGTTGGTTTTCACTTCAAAGGTGTGTGTCTTTAACGCACACGTGATTCAATCACGTGCAATGTTACACATAAAGATAATTTTCCGAATTATTGTACTAGGAAACAACTACACTTATGAGTTCATTTGAGTCCTTTAGAAATTGATTAGATATGTCTTTTATACTTCGGTTACGTAAACGATCGTGATCCTTTCTAAAACTGTCCCAAGCAGCATCAATCGATGACCGATGACGTAACGCTAATCGTGTTGATAAATGCCTTTCGTGGTTACATAACCCATAGACTACTTTAATCTGTAATCTTCGCCATATCTTTTTGTTTTAGGACCCTTGTTTCTAACAGCAACAGAACCTTCAATACTCAACCAGTCGGGAACGGTCTTGGCGGGAACAATTGTAATTCGCTCCCGCGCTACGATTGCACTCTTGGAATTTATGAAAATGAGAATAAAGCAGACACTTGCAGTATTCCGTATCCAAGCAAAGATTAACAGGTCACTACCTGGCTACCTTCATCAGTGCTCAAGTGAATATATAATAGCACCAATCGCCACCAACGTGTGCCGGTAAAAGATTCAGATAATCGGACGATGAAACCACTCACGATCGCACTGTAGATCATCAAATATGCGCATACGGTAGGCCGCACTGGACAGGTGTGGGATATGCCAAAGCGATGGATCTAGGCAATTCTAGCTTGCAATGGAATGCTATAATAAGTGCGAGTAATTAGAATACATGGGTAACATGGAATTATTCCACTATGATTTTAAGTGTACAAGGTTCAACCGTTCTCAGACAATAAAAAAATCCGAACATCTTCAACGAGGCACGGAATTTTCGTAGTTTATTTAAAACTACTGTAAACGTACTGTCTAGTATCCAATAGTATATTTTTGAAAGCACCTACATCACATTGACACTTTTATTTGTGTTCAGCTAACCAGAGTCCTTCATATCGGACACGTGTAAATCAAGTTCGCACATACTGTGACTTCCTGCTGCCTTGCAATCACTTTCGCACGCGCCACAACCTTAGCTCGATCGTTCAACCAGTGCAACCCGGCAAACACTACCTTCCGACAAAAACCTACCAGACAGCCACGATCCAATCCCTAAGATATGGCCGACAAAATCAGCAAAAAAACAAACCCTACTCTGTTGACCCTTTGGACGCGAGTCACAAGTCTATGGCGTGCGATGGAGCAGACTTGATCGGGTGGAAATAGCCCATGCAGTGGTGCACCGGAACGTGAGACATATGAGATCCCCGAGTGCCACAGCCTTGCCCTTCCCTACAAGCCGAGCAAGAACAGAAGGCTACCCAACCCACCACTTACATTCACTACCACTTTGGGGGCGATTCTGGATCCAGAACACCGCATCCTATTCCACAGTCTCCCGCGATTGGATCCAGAACCTTCGAAAGGTCATAAGGAACGCGAGTTTAGCGTGCGAACTTTCAAGGGAAAATGGACCAACCTGCATGTTATCGCATCGTAACAGTCCCTCGGTATGAACCACGATCGTGTTAGACCGGCCTGCAACCTTCATTGGCCACGGACAAATTGGTGAACCTTGCGAAGCAATAAAACTCGTGAAATCTTTCCCTCCACCGCGGTTTCATTTCTCTCCAACGCCAAACGGTGACACCTGCACACAGGCACGAGGGAATTTTATTGGTTCTATTTATAATCGGACCGAACGACTGCCGCACTCGCATGGTTTTGATGAACGCACCTCCGCAGAGTGCCGGAGAGATACACAACGGACCTGCTGCACATGCAAAATAGTTGCAAAACAGTATTGCCAGCGGTCGATTTGCCAAGCCGGTCCACTTAACGCAGCCGCACAGGTGGACCATTAATTTACGGTTTACTGACGCTTTGGGACCAAGGTTGGCACGCGCATTCGAATGTCGGGGGCTGTTGTATGATTCGGATTTCCAATCACTTTAGCCAGGTCCACCTGAGCATCAAGAATTCTTAATGTCCCTCTCCTTGATACTTTTTTATTTGATTTGCGACAACGGATCAAATATCTATCGTGGAACAAGCATTGTCAAGATCAGGAAACGGTAAAAGGTATTATACTATATTTTTTGCGAAATACTATTGTGATATTTTTACGTGTTTTTATGCTTCATTTCAGTCAAAGTCTCCACTGCCGGGTACAAACAGGTGATGAAATTTTGATTTATTGAGATTATCTACATCCTGGACAGTAGTTCAGCGTTAAACACTTGGTCACCGATTTAAAACAATCTTTCATCCCAAATGTAAACAAGGAAATCAGACGCATTCTGCATGACTCACCAACGCAAGGGGAAACAAAAGAAACAACATTTTTTGGAAATCCCTCCCATTTCGGAAGCACACGAGAGAGGTGTCTCCAAATAGCGGTCATCTGGCTTCCGCCATCCCCGCCCGCCAATTCGAACGAACCACGGTTCAGATACTTGTACAGGAAAATTGGAGGAAACCCCACCATAAATATAGTTCCCTTCCACCCGTCGCTCCGTTGGAACCGGTTCCGTGTTGGTACGCGGTTGGAACATGCTGGTCTTGCTGACTGCTAGCGAAAGTTGCGGTCTATTAAGAGAAGCACAAGAAAAACCCCCAACACACAGTCCAACGCCACTCCCGGAGCTGAAAGCTGGTTTCAACTGGCTTCAACTGCCTGTCTCTCGCATTGAACTTGACCGTGCATCTTGCCGGAGGACGGAAGGCTCTCGCACCCGCCGGTCGAAATGATGCGGATCAGCGACGCTTCATTGAACTTGACGTTACGACCGTGGCTGCTGCGGCGGGTCTGACGTCTTGTTTGGCACTTGTTTGGGTAATCCCAAAGATGTACAGTTGATGGGCTTTTAAATCTCACACTGCGACATGATGTCGATGAGCAAAAGCTTCAGTTTTTAAATTTACATTAGTGCACCTGTTCGACAACAATGTAAATTTAATAGCTTCTATTGCTTGAAATTATTTAAAATAAAACAATATTTCCACAATAACAATTAAAATTGACATAACTATTAATAAATGACAAGCGAAATAAGTTAACAAAATATGACCCCATCAATACATTTCTCATTAACTTTATAATTCATCAAATAAAATTTTCAACAATATGATTCTTCCAATGAATAGTGACGACTGTGAAATCTAATTCAACCAAAAAGGCGAGCTATTTCCACCGGAAATACCAACAAAGAAAATAGATAATTAAACTCATTATTTGTGGCTTTTCGGCGTACTTGAACCCAGCATAAGTTTGCACGTTATTTGGTGTTTATCACCTGAAACTTGTTTCCTGCTTAACTTTCTCAACTAGACCGATCAGTTGTGTTATAAGCCACATACCATGCTTTCTTCTGAAGTATTGGTGTGCGGTTTAATGAGATTCTCAGCGGCGGTAGCGATTGTAAATTGTTTTTGTACCTAAGCGTACATTCGTCCCCTCGACCGCCGCCGGGTGAATAAATGTACTGCTTGAACTCTCATTTAATCTCATCAAACACGTTCCACCTACACACGCCCGCCGGTTGATCCCTTCAGGTGGTCGACAAGACGTTTGATCCCAATGGCCACTGGTGATACATTTCCATCCAGGTACGCGCACAGCGAACGTCCGACATAACATTTCTTAATTGTACCAAAAACAAACGCTACCGTTTGTGCGATGGTGAGAGTTGGCCGGCTGCGACGAGACAGTTAATTGACTTTCCGCTGAAAACTATCAACAAACAAATCGGTCGTCAGCATGGCGGCACGCGATACACCCTTCGACTCTGAGCTATCGGTTGTTATGGAGACGGTGGTGCGAAGAAACCCTGGCGAAGGAGAGTTATGGCCGCTGGTATGATGGCTTGCTTGGTTTCCTTTCCCATTCGGTTTTGTTGCTACCAGTTGTTGTGTATGTCGATTTCAATTTCCCCTAGAATGGAACCCACCTACGACCAATTTTGCTTCTAGTAAACTTCTCCTCCCCCTCCTCACAAGGATGATTTGGCAGGGGTTGCTATGATCCCGGTTGCCTTTTGTTTACTTCAAAGACGTTGTTTTACCTCGAATGGAGGAAAGAGACTGATGGATCAGATCATTGCTCTCTAGTTATCCTCATCCACGCCAGTCCATTCCCGCTATTTCTTGTTCTTAGTTTTCGTCTTCCAGAAAAAACCCCAAGATATTCGCTATAATCCACGACCAAGAGTCCAAGTACCAGCGACTAAAAATACATCCCATAAATGCCCGTCATGTTCTCCCGTAGAACCAGAATCGTTCTGCTCCAAGAATCTAGATCCAGGGTCAACTGGTACAAAGGCAACAGTCCCTCCAAGCCAACGTCGCTACAACATTAAAATCATGATCTTGGCAGCAACTATCGTAGAACTTTTCTGGACTTCCCGGTGGACCATTCTTCGTCTTCGGAAGTCCGATGGAGGGCACCGGACTAGAATTCAAAACCCTGCCCTCTCCCCTTGGAGACAGGGCCTGACTTCTGCCCGTATTTCCACAGTGGCAGCAAGCAACGAACTCATACCTCCCCATATGAAACTGGTTACCTTTACCGCCCCTTGGCGCGTGTTTTCTCTCCTTCTCGCAACCGACGGTGATGGTGGTGGTGGTGGTTGTGGTGGTAGCCACTTGCACGGTTTGTAAACCTTTTCGCATTTTCTTGTGCTTATATTGGCGCGTTCTGAGCCACCGGCAGCTTAGTCAGTGTCCGAATCACGCCGGCGACGGTTGTCCAGCAGCGGACACAGTCTTGTGAACGAACGAACTAGAATCGGGGGTTCGAAACCGATCAGCACACAGAGCAGAACCTGCGAGAAGAAACCGAGAAACGCATCGCTTGAGAAGAGGCGCGCACCGTCTTGTTCTCTGCGGCGCTGTGTGATCGTGTCCGTGTTGATCGAGTGCCAATCAACCAACAAGAAACAAGTGAACCTATATCATATTACAAGGGTGGAGTGCAAATCCAGTGCTTAGAATTCCTCACCAAAAGGCTTTTTGGGGACGAAGCTTAGCATCGAAGTGTGATACAGCAGGGATCCGAGGCATTCTAGCATCTAGCTCCGGACCTGATTCTTGTTCAGCGCAGGCTCAACAACACTGCCAAAGGTGAATGTCAGCAATTGTCTGTAATTATTACGGACTCAATCATCCCTCCATTTCATCCTCCCTCCTCCATTATCGTTTGTCGTAAAGACACTTGGGATTCTAGGAGAGTGCCCTCGAGTCACGTTTCTGGTAGTATCGCTTTGTGCCTCGTTCTTTCAATTTTGTGCCCTTCGTGTGGTTTTTATCTCATCTTCTGCACCCATCATTAGCCGCCCCACGGATGATTGGAGACGCGTCTTTCCAACCTTTTTTCTTGTTTTCTTGCAAAATCATGCTTTTCTTCTGATGACGCCATGTGAGGCCACACGAAATTCAAAAGAACCGTTTTTTCTCTGTTCTCAAGACTTGCCAAGCTAACGTTCATTGAGTTTCCGCTTCAAGCGGAGAAGATCTAACAATACCAAACAGTGAAACCAAACCAGTAAAGGTAGCAAGTTCGGCAAGAGAAGTGTTTTCTTAAGAAATAAAGTCACAAAAACATGTTTAGGATGGTCGAAGTAATGAAACGCAAAAAAACATTAATACTCTCATTATACACTTCTCCTTCATGCAAGCAAACAAAGTTACAACCTTCCTGAGAGGTTCATAAATTGCTCCTTCCGTGTCACCCCGAAATAATATTTTCAACGCCGAAATCGAGGCCTTCAAACAGTTCAAGTTCCGGCAGCTTTAATGCGTAACGGTCTCGTTAAATCTCCCACACTTGACACCTTTTTTTAATCCCGTTGGTGGTTTATGGTTCTTTTTCCGTAATTCAAACAATGTCCGTATCCGAAGCTGACATCAGCATGCGAAATCTGTCAGTTTTTATGCAATGTTTCGATTATAAGGTTCAATAGTGAGCTCAAGTCAAGGTTAAATAATATTTCACGGGTTTGAATTGATGATATCATTAATTCATCGTTGCATTGGAATGTTATGAACAGCCTACAGCTTTGATTATAACCTTTAAAACCACAATCGTCCATAATTACAGTCCCTGATCGCCGAAAAATTTACATTTCATTTACAAAGTGCGAGCTGCAAAGGGCTAATTAAACCGGTTGTGACTTGGTTGGTTGGAATTAAAACGTATCACCAACGACTGCACTTCCGAGGTGCGATCGTCCCAAACCCGCCATTTTCTTTAAGGCCATCGAGATTAAAATATTCATGACAAACTTCCGCCCTCCGTCGGTAACCTACATTTCTTATGCTCGACACCAGCGACAATCGTTATGGTCGACCGATTCCGACCGACCCAGGAATGGTGCTGATCGCCGTTGATCCAAACCGAATGATCAAGGGCCAGAACCGCCTGCACCGGAACCATTTATCATCGCGGTTTTACAGTGTTTGGCAGCGAGCGGATTTTGCTTCGGAGATTCGAGCTGTAGGTGGACGCTTTATTGTTTCACTGTTTCGTTTCGTTCGAACCGACAACAATCACCGCCAGTGTTTCTCATCTTTAATCTGGCTGCCTCTAAACTGGCACGTCGACCTAAAACCTTGGATGAGGAATTTATGAACACGGTACAGATTCCGATCATGCCCGGACATGCAGCGTGTCATAAAACATCATGCGAGTCTTACAGCGACCGTTGTCTAGGGTTTAACTAGAGCCTGGAATCATTTTTACGACGTAAACCTGACGCCAGCGAGGTCTTTTTGCAAAATTCGGATGACGAGAGCCGAATCCGCTCCGAAAATTTAACAAGAATCCCACATTTTGTCTATGTCTAGGATTTCCGATCGTTTTCTTCACCACAGCACGATAATGCGGAAATCAGATGGAAATAGTTTATGTCTCCTGTATCATAGCATTGGTTTTTATTAAACCCCCCCCAAACCACCAACATCCCTTCCGCGAAAGCAAACGGCCATTGCCACGATTTATCATCGGTTTTACCTTGAACTTCCTCCGTTTGAAGAAGGAACCTAACACGCCGCGTTGGTACTGTGTGGGAACCGTCAACCGTCTGCGGCCATCGTTAATGAACCATCGCTAAGACAAAACGTGAGCCAAAAAAAAAAGGCGTAAAACGTTACGTTACTTAACTACCTCGACGCGATTACGAAGCGATGCGTGCTGCCAACACTTTCAATTTCACCATCTTGCGATCGTTCCGTCGCAGTAAGGGGAGAGTTAAGAGACTTAAGCTCTGCGTGAGACGGATCATTATAAAGGTATGTCCATTCCTGCGCTAGCCTGTCTATAATCGCATTCGGACACGGAAGGATGGATGTTTTGTTGCCTTCATATATGCGAGCTAATTGATTTTGGACGCCTCAAGCGATTTGGCGATCTAAAGAAGTGTATTTATGTGACAACATGTTTAGATTATAGAATAGTTAATAGATTAATGTCTAGAAAAACAATAACATCTGTCATTATCTTTTGATTAACTAATATAATCATATGATTTAGTTCTTCAAATCTGCAGTTCGTGTAATAACATATACTTTAAACAAACAAATTATTTACAAAAATGAATAATGGATTTGAACTTATTAAATATTACCGTGAAATTCCACTGCCTTAAACCCCTTTGATGTGCTCGTTGTCGCTCACATTATATCCATGAATAATTTCAATACCTGATGTAATACATGTCTGTCAAAGCAGTATGTTATGGATAAATAACCAATTCCATATGCTTGGGAAAAACAGAAATATGCAGAACTACCTGAATGTACGAAATGAAACATGAACAGAAAAAAGTTAAAGCTCAACCCACCGGGTAACGAACAACCTACGCAAGTCTCTAATTTACATAATAAAAATGTGACATAGAAATGCACATGATAGCCTCGAGCTATTTGTGCATTTTACACTCCATTCGATTTACATTCGTGTATTCTAGGTCCCCGCGAGCCGTGGTGCCCATTTTCCTACCCGGTAGTGGGTACCCGGCTACTCCAAGAACCTTTCAATCCGGTCCACAGCTTGACTGCAGCCATAAATATGCAGCAGGAAAGTGCATCACGCTACCGGACTTGATTGAGCGGCGGTGTTGATTGATAATTAAATCCGCCGTTCGCAAACACCTGCTGGACACCAACCGCCGCAGCGTGAGTGGCGGTCGAACTTGAACTTGAGCGTCCCTTTTTCCGTGCGTGTGTCAACGAACAGGTGGTGATCGTGACGGACGCCGTCGGAGAGTTGGGGGATGTCTGTTTTCCGCCCGGCAATAATGACATATCCGTGTCAGACTCCCCCTCGGGGCTACATATTTATCGTGTTAGAGAGCTGATTTGCTGTTGGTTTTCTAGCTCCTCAAACAACCGGCCGGTTTTAAGCTCGGCTACGTGTGTAGGACTCCTCGCCTCCGTGTGAAAAGGAATGCGCCAGAGAATGGTCGAACTAATCAACCTCGTGGGGATCAAGCAATTAACACTAAACGTTCGAGACACTGTGCACTTTAATGATTCTTACAGTACAAGTGGGTAGTGTGAAGGTATCGGTTATGTAGAATATTTAATCACATTTGAAGCAAGGAATAAAACGCAGTCTTGGGACCCTTTTAATCAAACCCTCTGCTGCCTCCTTCGTCAAAGAGATAATTCCAAGACCGTGTTAAACACGCTGCATGATTTTTGCTTGACAACAGCATCTAGGAAAAGAACTGCAACATCGATCCGGGGTTCCTCATATCAGGATTCGAATCAAACAGGATTCGATTGCTAAATGCGCTCCACACGAGCGACATTCCATTTTTGCTCCACTTCAACGGGTGGCCAAGGAACAGTTTGTTCAATTTGCTTTTGTTTCCTGTATCGATTCATAGGCACACCGGCGGTTTGCCGATTCCGAAAGTGAAAGGATCTGCTGTGTGTAGGCATTATATGTTCGTTTATGTTTCATACACTTAAAATTCCAACTGTCAACTTATTTGTCGCGAAAATAGCGGGCAAACGATAAAGAATTAAAAAATAACAGCCCCACACGACGGCGGCTACCTTGAGGAAAGGCTGGGCTTGAAATTGAACCCAAACATGGAATCATGTGCGTCCACGAGTAAACCGAGGTGGGTGTAATATATTTTTACCGTCGCATGATGGAGGCCGTGTTTCCGGGTTGGAACAAACGATTGCGAATCGAAAACAAACATGCAACAACGAATAAATCCTTCAAGCTGTTTTTTATATGAGCTTCTGTTATAGATGGAATAATCTGTTATGCGTTAAATTTTTTTGCAAAACATGTAAAATGTGATAAATTGAATAAATTATGTTGATACAATAATATTAAAAAAACGGAAAAAAACAAAACAAAAAAATATGAAAAGCATGGAAAATTTGTTAAAAGTATGCAAATAACCGCAAATAAAAAATCGACCAATTAACTTCAATCGAAACATACAATACTGTCAACGCGTTAACCAGCATCCGGCAACAAATAAATCAACCATCCGGACGCGTTCCGTACGCGGTAATCTAATTAACACAATTGACATTCATAGCGTGTAATGTAGATTTCACGTAATAACAGACAATAAAAACTTCCTTCCTCCGACCACGTGCGCCCACTTAACCACTAAGTCGCGTTTGACACTGTGGAATCATCGCAAAACAATCGAACCCTGCACATAGCATCCATAAATCATCAATGACGAACTCCACATCTAGTAATCGCGTGGCGTGGCGTGATTTTGTCATCTTCTTCTGTTTTGTAACAGTTCCCGCCACCAGGTTTTATTGGTTACGCTTCGGAGAGAGACGTGTCGAGTTGATCTCTAGACCTATTACTACTAAAACCGGTTCCAGTGCGACATTGAACTGATCATCTTCGGATAGACCGGCAATTGTACTGCCGGTTCAATTACATCATTTGTTTATATGGTACATAAGTCACGTTGTTTGCATGTCAGTTCTTTTTTCCATATGAGCTGTATGAACAAGGTTCGATTAACGTTATTGACAAAAACCAAACCGGCCGTTCAGGACATGACTGGCGTGTTTGCATATCCACTCGTATTTTAATTGAGAAATAACGATCAATTAGTATCAAACTCACCCGTCCTCACGTATAAACAGCCTAATACAGTAGAGCACATGTCAATTATAGTTGATCAACGATGATTGAGGGCTAATCATCCGGCAAACACACGCACACCCACGGATGGGAGAATCGAACCAATAAATCTGAAAAATATAAGATGACTAATAATCGATTCGAATGGCAAAACGTTTGACAATTTAGCGAGAAAGAATTCAGTTATTCTTACCTTACAAAAATGCGCGGGCAAGCCAAAAAACACACAAAATGCTTTCCATACTCCAAACAGATGAAAACACTAACACAGGTCCCTTTGAAAGGATCATCCATCTTTATCTTCGACCATCTACAATTGAAGCTTATCAGCTTAGTTGGCCTGTTGGATCGGGAACGAGTGTACACGGCAAATTCGTCTATGTAATAGAAGTTTTTATTGTTTCTTCCGTATTTAATCTGCCGGCAGGAACGGTGTATTTATTTGAGAGTGTGAAAAAAACCCCTCCAAACCATCATGCAGTCATCGGTGATGGAAAAGCTGGGCTTTCTGTACAAACCGTACGTGCTGGCCGTGCTGACGATCGGCTACATTGCGGGCGAGCTGGGCCACTACCTCATCGGCGTCACCTCGAAAGCGACCGCCATTGAGCTGATCTACGGTGACCAGGCGTGCCAGCAGAACCACACCGATTACCTACGCCACGAGCTACCGGCCCAGTGTGCCGATTTTGTAATCGAGCATGAGTAAGTACCGAAAAGGTTGCACTTTGCAGACGCACCAATCGTAACGTGTTGGTTTTCCCTTTCTTTTGCGCTCCCAGATGTCATCAGCAGCACATCAACGGCACAGTGTACTGCGAGTGGAACTACAATGGACTCGGTCTGGAGTATCAGCTGCTGGCCGGTCCGAGTTTCATCGCCGTGTTTACGGTGATGGGAGTGGTGCTCGGTGTGGCCGCCGACCGGTACAACCGAGTCCGGATGCTGTTCGTGTGTACGCTCGTGTTCGCCATCGCTATTCTGTTCCAGGGAACGGTCAAAGAGTACTGGCATCTGATCCTGCTGCGTATGGTGATGGCAGCCGGAGAGGCTGGTTGTAATCCACTCGCTACCGGCATTATGTCTGACATCTTCCCCGAGAGCAAACGGGCCCTCGTTATGGCCATCTTCAACTGGGGCATCTACGGAGGGTACGGTATCGCGTTCCCGGTCGGTCGCTACATCACCAAGCTGGACATCGGTGGACTGGTAAGAACGAACGCGAAAGGCTGAACAACAAAACACTCCCTATCAACGCCTGCTTTTGTTCCTTTCCTTTAGGGCTGGCGTGTGTGCTACTACGGAACCGGAGTGCTGGCCCTGATCATGGCGGTCCTCACCGGAACGACCCTGCGCGAACCGGAGCGCAAAAGTATCGGCGAAGATGCGAACGCCAAAGCGAAAATTTCCCTTGTCAAGGTACTGACGCAACCGCGCGTCCTTCTGCTCATGTTTGCCGCCTCCATCCGTCACTCGGGTGGCATGACGTTCGCGTACAATGCCGACCTGTACTACAACATCTACTTCCCGGACGTTGACCTGGGCTGGTGGCTGTTCGCCGTCACCATCGGAATCGGCAGTATCGGCGTGGTCGTCGGTGGCATCGTGTCGGACAAATTTGTCGCTAAGATGGGCATCAAGTCCCGTGTGGCCTGCCTCGCCATTAGCCAGCTCTTTGCCACACCGTTCGCGTTCGGTTCCGTGTACTTCGAACCACTCTGGGCGATGATCACTCTCGGAATTAGCTACTTCTTCGGTGAGTTTCTGGGTTGTTCCGTTACAGAGTAACAAACGATCTTAACTCGTCCTTTCTTCATGTTATAGCCGAAATGTGGTTCGGAATCGTGTTCGCCGTGCTGGTGGAGATTGTCCCGCTGCAGGTCCGTTCGACCACGATCGGAGTGTTCCTGTTCGTGATGAACAACATTGGTGGAAACCTGCCCATCCTCGTCGACCCGCTGGCCAAGGCGATCGGCTACCGCGGCTCGGTGATGTTCTTCTATGCCGGCTTCTACGGTATCAGCACGGTGCTGTTCTTCATCACGATGTTCTTCATGGACGGTCCGAAGCCGGACGCCCCCGCGATCGATCCGACCAGCCACACCAACCACGTCGAGATGGGCCACGAAAACAACACCTTCCAGCCAGACGACTATCTGCCGCCACCGCACACCAACGGCGCAAACGGACACCATCGTAATATCGTCAGCGTACGACCGTCGGAAAGCAGTCGACTTTAAGAAAAACAAGCCGTAGCCAGCCAAGCTCGGGCAAAGCAAACCCCACGCCAACTACGATTGTGGCACTTTGGGGGATGCCTGTCCGACAACCACTCGCAAAGTACCTCTGTGCCTAGACTGTACATGTTTTTTATAATGATTATTAATATTTTTAACACTAACGTTGGTGTAACGTGCAAACGATGCTCCACGGGGGACCCGCGGAAGATCCAACCTAGGATACACAGCCAAAATAGTGGTCTCCCACAGAATCTCTGCGCGCACGGACTATCTATTGATTAAGATGTAAGATATTTATACCCATCGATATCGATGAAGGTCACACACGCTCGACCTAATTACGAATCCCAAGTTCAGACAGACAATGCCACAAGAGAACACTGAACGCTCGAAATGCTTTTGAAGCACATCTCAAGTCACGTGACTCATGAGATATGCTATATCCTGATGTGACGTTCTGCTACGAGAGTAATGACATACAGTAATTGTACATTTTACAGACCGTGTCTTATCGGCACCTATTTATGTAGATACTCTTCTGTTGCGAACAAACAATAAACGAAACCACCCTTTCCGAGATGAATACCATTTTGGAAACATTTTAAAATTCGTCGGTAAGTTTGTTTTTATCAAAAGAAATTACACAAAACGAAACAATTTGAAAGAACAAGACATAAAATTTGGTCAATTTTCGAATCATTTTAAAAACAAATAGACTCAAACAATACTTTGTTGGATTTGATCATGTTTTCGATTTTTTTTTATATTACTTATTTATTTAGTTCTTGTTTTGCGTTACGATCTCCTTCCGACACACATTCTATAATTTTGCTCGAACATTACATTCAATGTTGTTACTGGTTTGTGTTGAGTGTGTAATTTGCTGTGCAATTCTGCCGACGACTTATTCCCCACAACAGTACCCCTTTCTGCCTGAAGAGTGGAGGAGCCTGCATTTGTCTAAGAAGTAGTAGAGTGACCCGAAAAAAGTGTGTGTACACCGTTGTCTACGGAATGAAAGCATTGTAAGGTGACACAATTCTTCATCCTTCCGGCAATTGTTCTAGTTTAAATTCTTCACCTTCTTGGCTACATAACTATCAAGAAACAGCTTTTTTTTCACAGATTTTAGTATAACCTAACCAGCGATCGATAAAATTGTAAAATCTGCTCAAACAAATAGAAAGAACGAACTGATGTATGCCATATCCTTGCGACTAATATATGGAGGAAGTAATTGAATGACATACAGCAAGACACAGCAACATGCACGGATAGGAACACACCAAAAAATACATTCCACTCGCATAATTACACACCCATAAAATCCGATTTCAACCGATGTTGCGACGAATGATGAAGTTCATATGTTCCGATGTACGGGAATCGTTTCGGAAGATTTGAGTTTGTACAGAATACAACCCAAAGAAAAGGGCTTCCAAAAAGACGTTAATTTACACCAATTTTACGACGCACATCTATGACATGGAGAGGGTATGGGGGGGGTAGTGCGGGGAGGGGGTTGATAGTTTTCCTAACGAAGATTTTTAATATTGTGATAAAACAACAACACATACGGAACATTACCAGAACATTGGATCTCTCTGGGAAGACAGTGACGATGCTGGCAACAGGATGAAAAGGAATCGAAACGAGATACAACATTTTCCTGTATTATAAAACATTATCGTATTTGACAATCATTTATGACTGGACATTTTGTCGTCGCCGGGAGAGAATTTGGACGGCTTTTCCATGCAAAACACCGACCAGAACTACCAGAGAAACCATGCAAAAAAATCGACAAACATTACAAAGATAATGTTGCCGGATATGAAAAAGAAACGATGATAAAGAAAAAAGGAAACCCTTTCCGATTTTCGATTTCCTTAAAGAAGAGCAACGAAATAGTCCTCCCACATGTTAAATTCTTTTCGTATATCTTAACAACTATTAGACTCAAGTGCACTAGAAACACCGTTTCCACGTCCTTTTGCTCCACACCACATTGCTATCGCATTGTTTTGTCATACACACTTGCACGCGCGCACACACACACACACACACACATGACATCACATCCATCAACATTTAATTTCAATTTGGTTCGATGATCAGGGGAAGATATGAACACTGAGATATAATAATGGCGTGAACTTTAGTGCTGGTGGATGGATGGTGATGTGGTGAACGTGAGAATTGAATATCAACATACGATGATGGTCACACGTCGGCACCAACCTCAACATTGGGCCATCATCCCTCCCTCTATCTGCATGCGTGCGTGCCTGCCCGTACCTGCCTCGCAACTAGCTCACATAATCACATCCATAGCAACCCAATCCTGACGGAAAGTTCGGAAACTAACTGATTTTGCCTGGGCGTACTGCCGTTTCGTGATTGACTTCTTCTATATACTTTCCGATCCCCACTCCGATGTTCTTCAGGATTATGTGCAGAAGGAGGCATAAGCATGCGCCAATGGCTTCTTCCAAAATTACGATTTTTAGCTTCGCACATGGAGGATTCATGAGTTCGAGTGTAATTCTTTATTCATAATGCTTCATCCATACATACTATAAGTAGTGAACAGAATGGGTTGCAATCAATAAACATAACTTAACCGATGGTTCGAAGGACATCCCGCCCCTTCGAGGTAAATAAGCTTGGTCCTAGGACTATAAAGATTTTTTAGTGCTGTCTCCCAATAATCCCTACTACTCGCAGCCTCCAGTGAAGCTGATCAGCTCGCATATCGACGATGATGATCGTTGGCTACGTGCACAGGACACTTCCTATCGACATTGAGCGGAAAACGGAAAAAATAATGCGCAATATAGAAGGACTTCGGCGTTGATGGTCTATCCATCATTACTTTCTACGTGTGGCGTGTTTCATCGAAATGGAACGATACCAGATGTTCAATCAAAAACTGCATCTTCAGGGATCACTCCTTGCCAGAGCTTTTCCAAAAGGAGCTACTAAGTGTCTCTCTCTGTCTGTTAGTAAGTTTTGACGGTGTTTGGGGCATACTTGTCTCTGTTGTCACATCTAGCTTCTCGTAGGTACACTTAGAAATGACATCGAATCGTACGCGTCCTCTTGTTGTGCGCGTCCTGTGGTACAGTAATGAAAAGGCTTCACATAAGTACTTTGAGAACTACTTTTCGATCTATGGCGTTCAATCTGGACAATCGTGAGCGTTTGAGATCCAACACTATTTTCTTCCGGCAACCTATACTGACCCTTTGTTGATTCTGTTCGTATGAAAGTGTTTCTAAACAAACTTGTAAAAGTTTGCGGCTACTATGATGCAGCCTTCCCTACTCCATACTCCATGTAAAGCAATGTACCGTAGAATCTAGCAGAAGCTGTGCCTCTATTTCAGAATGTCTACCGTTCACTGATGAAGACGCTGGGCGTCATCCTTATGTAAACACCTTCGACCGCGATATGAAATAATAGAAGAAAAATCCGGACACGAAATGATTGTTTAACCAGTTTATCTGTAATTATTGTATACTTAAAGATTTTCTTGGCATAGAAACGAATGTTATTTTGTATCGGTCCATCTCAGCTTATTAGTTCGATCCTTTGTAGTTTTTGTTGTGTTTTTTAACTGGATTCAATGGTATCTCGGGTATAGCTGCCGGTTTTAAAATCAATCGGAATTACGTGAAGTTACTAGTTCATTGTAGTGTGTTTGACTATCTTTCACCACAACCTGCTATACGCCATAGAGCGAGTTGGATCAAGCTCTCACATCCCAAGTTGAACTAATAGCCGGTACTGTTTTGTATGTTACTAATCATAACGAATGGAGAAAAAATATGATAAACCCATATTAATTTCCTCAAGAGACCGCCCTGTTCCGCATTGTACCATCCCATCGAAGATCTTTTCTCGCTCTCTCTCTCTCTTTCTCCAGAAGCTGGTCGTTCCGCCGGGGATCCGCATCATCTAATAGAGGCATCAGATTCGTTCCTCAAAATTTCAAACACACGATTTCTAGTTGTACTTCGGGTACCGCGTTCATCCACTTATTCTACTCATCACCACCACACCAAGCAACTGGTTTCAAACGGCATTGTGTTTGTTGTTTGTCCTTTCCGCGCGACCATCCACTCGTCCAGTCCTGTTGTTCCGAAGTGTTTTTTTCCAATACAGCTCCACCATCCGCACAAACGATGAAGCCCGGAGATACTTAGCTAATTTTGTGATCTAACCGCTCTTAAATAATAGGATAGCGACCTGGCCGAGATAGAAGTAAATAAAGTGGCGCGTTTCGTGCGTCACGTACGATCCGAAGTTTCGGCCGACGATGCAGTGCCAGGTGGGGTTGTACTTCTTATCAAACTCTTTCTTTATGTAGGCAGCAATGTCCTAAAATTATATAAGCATAGCGAGGAGGAAGAAAAAGCAAAACGTTAGCAGACATTCGAAACACCGTGACTTATAAGAAATAGAGAGAAGAACTCTTAAAAAGGATGAAACGATGGAAAGCATAAACTTGTTATAAAATAATAATCCTGAAAATCATTTAATCGCAATCGAGAGAAACATGGAGTTCAGTTACCCTCTTCATGTGTGTTTCTTTTTCTTCGATACACAAACACTCCGAAGTGGGCAATAAAAATCCATAAAGGAAATCTGTTGCCTGCGTTGTAAAACACGTTTTTCAAGGATCGTACAGTTTTACGAGCTTTTATTCAGGGTAAGCATCCATCGATCAAACGATTCTGACCGACGTTCCTAGGAAATACAGTCAAGTTGCTTTTTAAAAAACATCTGCATTTCATTAATGTATTCCAAAAAAAAAAAAAAAAACGCAGCATTGGTAAAAACATATACGGAACCCTGTTAGTAATTGAAACATGTGTTTCCCACGTTGAACAGTCTACAATAGTTGGAATTCTCTTCGCTTCCTCCGGTAGAATATTTATAGAACACACCATACCCTCTCGACACATTTATCGGGGAAGAGACAGTTTCTTCGTTGTTTGTTCTTAATTTTTCAACAGTTCCAGCAATCGCCGTAATGGTTGGACAGTAACATAACATAAACCGACGGAATCAGGAGTCGGTGGTGGGTATTCACTTTAATTAAGCGACCCGACCCCCATAGCCGCACCATAAGCGGTTTCATGTATCAATTAGGCTTATGTGAGGTGTGGCGCAGGGTCCTCCACAGTAACCGTTTTAATCAATTCCCGAGCATATCCAACCTGCGGGGAAGGTGTTCAATGAATAGCTTTATTGCTTCATTAAAATTTGAATATCTGCATGCATTGGTATGCAATTTGCATTCTCCCAGAATACAATAAAAGATTTATAAAGTTTACGCTGCGGGACGGAGAAGTTGAACTTTTCAAATCTCAATAACAATTGTTGTCCGACCGAAAGTTCGCGCCATTGCTTTCTGACACAGAGCTGACTTCGTTTGAATCGTTAAAAGAAGTTGTAAAGTGCAGCCGAGATGATACCACTCTTACCATAAAAATTCCAACGTAAAACAAGAAAATAAAGCCCTCAGTCAATGATATTCTGCAGATCGTTAACGAAAAAACACATCTAAGTTGACTTAAGTGAGAACGAAGTTAATAAAGTTTAAGGTGTAGGAAAAACTTAAATTAAAAAATGTCAACTAATCCACCAGTAATTACGTTTGCGATTGAATGTTGCAAACAATACGAAAACAGAAATGTCTGGAATTTAAGGCTTATACTAGTTATTCGTCAGAAATGGAAATGCAATTTCCCCCAACGTAATTAAAAAGGACAAGTAAAACAGAACTATTTTCCTTTTGTTCCAAACAATGACCACTAAGAATCCAGAGGCATAAGGCATATATTTCTTAAATTTATGGAAACCATCATTTTTTGCTGCATTGACTATGTCGGATCTAACACACCTAGCGCTTCCTCTCATCATCAACAGGCATGCAGAGTCTATTGAAGAAAACGGGTCGCATCGGTAAAACTTTTTCTTCCTGAACTCAGTATAAACTCCCACTGGAATCCAACTTTTCCCTGCCCAACCGGCAGGCAACTCCAGACACATATTTATCGCACCCATTTTTATGGAATGTCAGCGTCTGTGTGTGTGTGAGTGTTTGTGGCAACGAAGTGTTGTTTTTGTATGCAACGAGATCCGGTTGCCAGCAACAGCCGCAACCTGCCGAGAAGAGTTCAACACCGCACACTACCGGAAATCGTTTTTCTTGCGCTCAAAAGGGATGCTAACAAAGGACTTCACCATTCCTCTACGATAACGATGGAGCCTGACTATAGAAGGAGGAGGGTTATGCTGGATGCTGCATCACCGGAGAGCGTGAATGCATCTCTCCTTTGTGCAACGATGCATCAGCTCGGTTGCGTTGGAGGGGTCTGTCCATGGTGAACGCGTGTATGACAGTACAGAGTACGAGAAAACGCTTGAGCAGTGGCCGAGCACCAAACGAACAGTTCACATACGACGGCGAGCCTTAGCGAGCCCCCTTGTGTGTACATGAAAGGTAAACATAATCACAACCTTGCCTCCATGGCCAGAGTTGGGCCCCTCAGCAAAAGCACAGCAGACTCAGGACATTCGATCGGTCGCAGCATTCCACGAGCAAGGATATTCCACCGTCTCTCGTTTCACAGATTCAGCTTCGTTGGGGTCATGTTTGTCTAGCAAATAGTGGAGATGAGCGACATAATCAGCAGCACTCGTCTGCAGAAAGTTTTAGGTCACTTTTGGTCTGTTCATCATCAGTGGACGAGAACTAAGGTTATGATAATAATGATGATGATGATGCACCCTCGCCCTTGTTCGTATCTAATTCCGCCTGCATCGCACCAAGAAGAATGTTGTTCCAATGCACAACCAATAGCAATATATGTAAAAAAAAACTCAATAGACGTCACTTGCACGTCGATCATTAATGCCATTTATCATACTTTATGTTCAGAATATGTTTTATCAAAAGAGCTCTATCATATGCATAATTCACTTTGCCCCGTAGAAAGTCATCCTGTCTGCGTTGAGTTGGCTTAACATTGAGAGTGATGCTGTTATGCAAACATGATTAAGAAAAAATCAATTAATGGAATATAAAAAAAATCCCTATACCAATGCAGATAAACGAAGGCAGATACCGGCAGAAAGATGAATAAAAAATCCCCTGTGCAACACAGCCCACTCTACCAAATGCGCTGCTCTTTGGACGAAAAATCCGCTGGACATGTACACGTTGGACACGTCAATGACTAACAAATGAAAAAATCTATTTATAAATTTAATTTTAAATTTGGTGTGCTGGGCATTACCGGGAGTTTCCCATTGTTAAACGTCAGTAATTTAATAAAGCCATTAAAACCATGAAATTCGAGACTATCTACTCCTCTTTGGTATATGGAAGAGAAATACATGAATTTAACTAAGCTTCATGCACTACATATTATCGTGTTCCCAACAGCAGTTGCCGTTGAACAGCAGTATTAGACCAAGAACTCAATCTACTTCCCAAACTCCGTAATCGATTACGCGACTAAAGATACTAGAACATTCAAATCCAAGTAGCACACGCCGAAGAAGTATTACCAGCCTACTTTGATGTTTTTTTTTTTTTCGGAAGGACCACCAAAACCCACACAATTGCATCAACCTTTTTCTTGCCAGGACACGGACACTCTTTGAAAATGTTAAGGTTGGCTGCTTCGTAACATTCTAGTAATAAACCTACCTCTCTTAGTATACGAAGTCGTAGGCGTCGGGTGCTCCTGTTCCCAATTATAGTGAACTTGGGTTTGTTTATTGGGCTCTTTCTGGCTCGTTCTCTTTCTCTCATGTACCTCACCCCAACTCTCTTTGACCTCCGGAAGCACAACCAGGTCATCGACTAAATCCCGGTCACCTCGAAAGTTTGAGGTGAAAACAACGCATACCAGAGAACCATTTCGTGGAAACGCGTGAAAAGGCTAGTCCGAGTGGTGTGGTGGTGGTGGTGGTGGTGCAAAAGGATAATGGTAAGAAAACGCGCAATGGTGGTAGACATTTACGAATTTGCTGCTGGATGCATTTTCTCCTAGTTTTTGCTTCTTCAGCGTAATAGCCAAATAAAAATGAAACCTCGCTAAACAAAGCAGTGGAAAATTAGAAACTTTTACTTGTCGCATATCTGAGCGCGTTGTTTCATTCTTGTCAATCCCTACCTTACGTACAACTTTCCGCGCTGTCCCCAAATGAGTAGTGAAGCTCATAATTCACCCTAAATGCTTCCAAAAAGACTCGTCCCCATCGCCCTACGCCTTCGTCTTGGAAGGCACCGGGCATCTATTTTTCTTTCAACTCTTACTTCTGCGTTGATAGGTTCTTAAAGCGAAATTTATTTGTTTACCGCACACAAACAGCAGCAACCGGAACAACCGGAACGGCTCCCTCGATGAGTAACGAGGAAAACGGAAAACACCCGATGGTGGAGACGATGCTTTATAATGCGCATACCACATTTCCACCAACCCCGGGGAGGACACACCGGGACATAGTTAAAACTATTTTATATATCGATCCGTTCCGCTCACGCTTCTCACATTTAGGTAGGAATATTGTGGAGAACTTCTTTCCTAAAGGATTTTTTCCGCAATGGGGTTCATCGTCAACCCTAGGTAAATGGTACCTCTAATGTCGTTGGGGAATTGCTTGCTAGTATACGCGCAACTTCCTTCAAACGACTAATAATTTTTAGAACCAAAAGAGCACGCAACACAATTTCCCCAGTGTTTAACGCATCCTGCACACACCTGTTCCGTGCGTAATCCATTTCATTGAATTAAAGTTATATCAATTATTACCTCATTGAATCTATATCTCAAATTGCTTCCATCTAGTTTAACTTACATTTTTTTCAAAACAGTACAATATTTACGATGCCATTGTGGCAAAGAAAATGACATCATCGCACTTGGGTTGCCAGAGACAACCATATCAACAGTGTACAATTTGCTCATTAAACACTTTCCTAATAGTATTTTCTCCCATCCACAGCGTGTTACCTGCACCCATCGTACTACCATATTCGCGCAAAAGATCGGAGCAAAACCTTATTCCAAGGAAAATTTGTTTTTCCCCGAGGCAGTAAATACAACTTTTCAAACAGTCATTTTCTTACACCCTCCTATTTCTTGGAAAACCAAACGCGAGTTCACACACCTAACCCAGCGATAGGCAAAACGAGAGAAAATGGCAAAGACTTTCCATCAACGTCATCTCACAGCCGCCACCGCGCCTTTTACCCGACGCCCATCCAATACCTCGTGTCTCGGGGTTCGGAGGATAATCGCGATGGCAGCCTCCTCTAATCTTGACATTAAATGGATTTATTATTTCACTTTTCCTCCATCGATGCTCTTGACGGTGGTGCAGGCAACAAGAGCGTGTCGTGTGGAAGAACAGTAAGCGGCGATAATGGGGGTGGCGGAGGAAAAGAAGTGTGCAACAAAAAGCTTGTCGCATAGAAGAAGGTGGCCGACGGTCGGCTGCCTCCGTCGTAGAGTTGAAAGCAAATAAAAGTTAATTCCAAAATTGAATCAGAGATGCCGAAGGAGCAGGACAAGAGAAATGGTACACCATTCAAATACCACCACACCCAAACCTCTGCTGGCAGGGATGTCCATCCGGTCTTCCTGCTCCGGTCGTCCAGCATGGTTGACCGGGAACCAAAAAAAAAAAAAGGAAAAAGGAGTGCACGCAAAACAGGACCTCCTTTTCCGGTCGGTCATACAAGAAAAAAGGGAAAACCAGGTGATGAGCACTCTTACAGGTATCATTTCTACAGAGGCGAAAAGAAAAACCACCCGGGAAGAAAATCAGTCGCTTGTTGAATTGGCCATCATATTCGTGTTATTTTTGTTTTGTAGGTTATGGCTGCCAGCGTTTAGTGCTCCTTTATCCATTAAATGTTTCGCCAGTAGTAAAAAGCAACAAGATGGTTTGTCTCTCTATCGCTTCTTTCTCTCTTGCTGCTGGAACCTACCAATACCTCACATCGCAGTCTAGCTCTGCGAGTTGATCTGACTCTCTTTTGACTACCCGCTCAGTTTCCCACAACCGGATGAAAGCCACCCACACACTAAAACCCAACGGATGGTACGCAAAAGCGTAGCATCACCGTTTGGTGATGCTGGCGGCGTAGGGTTGGTGGTGACCTGCTATAATTACCACTTCCTCTTGTGTAGAGCGCAGCAGTGGCCAGCTACCACATCTGGCTTTTCCGCCGGTGCTCGCATTCCTGGGTGGAAATCCGTTCGCCATGATGCTGTGTCTTTTTTGACGCTAAATTTAGCAACGACGCGTCCGTCGATCATAAAATGGAAAATTCCAGTCCACTCTACCCCGGCCCCGAAGGGTGCGTGCGGGGGTTGTGAAGAGAAAACGGGGGCGATAAATAAAAAAAGCGATGGGAATTAAATTTAAAAGGATTCTCTCTCCGGTTGCGTATTTTTCCAATTCGTCCTCCCCACCGTTGGTCTACTCCGATGATGGGGACATCAGTTTCGAAAAACTGTTCAACTATTTATATACCCCGCCAACACACCGATGATGCCAGAAAAGTGGACGAATGGCCAGCATTAGATCTTAATACCAACTTTTCCGGCCGTCACCTTTGGAGCGGTATCCATATTTCAATCATCTAACGTCTTTATAACGACGGGAAACTCTCTCTCTCTTTCTCTCTATCTCAACACTCACCCTTTTTTTCATAAAGGTTTCATAAATATGTATTTCGAGGGAACCACCAACTTTTCATCTGTTGCTCTCGATTCTCGATCGATCTAAAACACTTATTGCCAATCTTCCTTTTTTCCGGGGTGAAAGAAGAGGAGGAAAGCTTTCCGCCGGTCCCTTTCCGGTCCCATTCAATAACTCGACGCTCTCTCAAAATCTTCACTTATGGTGTCCCTCGTGGCGGGAGTTTAATTCCATTAGGAGAAAATAAATCAATCAATTTATGAATTAGTTAGCCCTGCCTTGTAGGCGGCTAACGATTTGTGTTTGGCGTGATACAAAACAAAGCTAAAGCCGTTTGCTTTCCTCGGAAGGAAAACGGAACGCTCAAACGAGGGGAGGGAAATAATAGACGTGCGGAAATTTCAACTTCCGCATCCGGAAAAGGATCTCAAGTGGCGGTAGCCGAGACTCGTTCGTCTTCGTAAAGCAAGAAATATTCATGACAATACGACATCCGTGGCAGTTTCCACAAAATGTGACATCAAGAGAGTGACTTCCCACGACATACAACAAACACACTGAAATGTGGTTTGTACTTCTTGAAAAGCTTGCAAAAAGGGTGGGTATCGAGGTGTACCATTAAAATAAAGCATATTTTAGCATCAACTGATGGCTGCTGCTTGTGAAACTGTCAATTCAATTAAGGAAAGGAGGAGTATTGTGGGGGGGGTAATTAGTTGGAAAATTTGATAGCAGAATTTTCATCTCCCTCATTTGTCTCAACCAGACCGGCTGTAGGCTGTAAGTTATTCGCTCTACAGGTAAGCGAACTTCTGACCCATATTCTGACGAGTGCTGCTGCGCTGTTTATCTAAGCGCTCAAGTGACTTTCCGAAACACCTTGAATCGCCTAGAAATTCATCTCGCGTAGGAAACTTACAGTTACTACCCAATAACATCGAGCACGGAGTGGACCGTAGTGAAATATGATTCGAGATATGACAACATGGCCTTCCATTTCTTCTTGGGGATCTGGCTAAATACCGTTTTATCTACCTCTTTCAACGTGCCTGTTAGCCAACGCCGTGCAAGCTAGCTTTGAGAAGGTGAGATATCATACGCAGCAAACCATCCATCCCACCTGACAGAACGGACCATAAATCAGCACCGTTTTGTAAACTGTGTTTTTGTATTGTGTTCTGTATCGAGATAAAATGCTCTGAATGTCAACATACGCACCACCAGGACCATGTACAACCGTGTTCAAACCCATTGGAGATGGGGGGGTGAACCCTTACTAATGAAAGGGAAATTAAACGATAATGTAGTTCAAACGGATAAGTGTCATCAAAAGCGATCAAAAGCTTCATTAATGGCGTTACATTTACCCTTTCCCTTTCTCGCAATGAAACGGGATAAATAGAGGTGGAGTTAATAACTGCTCATCGCAAGTACGTTTAACCAAGCACTCGAAATCTCTCCAGCTCTTCTGGGCTACTTGCCTACCCCACTTTAAATGAGCCCTTACCTTCTTAGTACGGTGATAATACACACCATTTCCCTTTTAAGTTTTACATCCTGTCGATTATAGGTCTCTCAACCGTAGAGAAGTGATCACTTATAAAAAAAAAACCTGTGTAGAATCTTCACGAAGACATTTCGATACACAGCAAAGTATACCTGGCTCGGGAGGTGCTGTTTTAAATTCTAGGCCTCTAACATCAGAGTTCCCCATTTCAACGGTCTACCATAGTGTACCTTAAACCTTCTTTTTCTGCAAAAGTGTTGATAATTATACAGTGGCTTTTACACTGAAGTTGTCTCTCATTTCACAAAGCTTTGGCAGTGAACTGTTCCGAGCAAAGGCGCATCGCGTAGAACGCAAAAAGCCAAAATGTGTCGTGTGTCTCTGGAATGAAGGTTCAAATGTACTTGCCATCTGTTTTTTAGGTCAAGCAATCCGCTTTTGACGCCGTTCCATTCGGGATGAGAGGCATTTCGCTTCGTTCGTATTCCCTCACTATAGCGCAGTTTGCGTTGAGGGAATACGTACCAAACATCAAAGAATTTTGGAGTGGAATAAAACTTACGAGCAAAACTAGGGCACAGGCAGTATGATATGGCATGGCGACGTTTATTTCCATCGGATGAATTCAGAAGGTCAATCAAACGGAAAGTATACCATTCGATAGCGATTGGAGGACAAGAGAAAACTCAACTTTATTGCAGTTGTTAACTAATCCGTTGCAGTTCGTGGTTTAGTTTTTTTTATCTATATCTTGCCTCTGGACATATCTTATACTGGACATAACAAGAACAGTCAAGTTATAACAACGCCTTCTGCTAGAAACGTCTGCCGAAAATAAACCAAACCTAAGTAAATAGCCAGTCAGAAGCGACTAGTTAATATGTGTGCCCTACAAATATGGATATTTTGAAATCATTAATCCTACCACGTGCAACTGTGAAGTTTGAACTACAATATTTCACATTCTTTAACAATGTATCGATATTTTGATATTGAAGGATCCTATCAAGTAGAGCAGTCAGGTCAAGTAGAAAAACCGATACTCAAATGAACGATAAACTCGGATGCAGGACTACAGAGAATATGCTATGGTGCACCAGCAGGAACCAATTTTCCCGAACCTGTTGTTGATGGTTGCTTCCAGCAAATTGCTGGACCATCGATTTGCAATACACTTTACTCCGACGACGCCGAATGGCGAGAAAGATGATGCATGGCAGGCGGGAAGCGGTCGCCGGTTGGTTGGCTGGCTAGCTGGCTGGCCTCAGTCGGTCACCATCATTAGTGTGTGTTGCCCTGCATAGGTGAAATAGTTCTACCCCTCACGGTGACGGTCACAGGTCGGTCGTCAGGGAGCTCTAACACAACAAATGCAAGCCCTTGGCCGTCGTGCCGATATGCCGTGGTCTGGTGGCGCGAGCAAAAACTCATTAAACGTTGGCCGTCCCTTTTCGGAATTAGATCGATATGGTGGTGGTTTTGTGCTGGTGTGAAGCGCGGCGGCGATTTGGCTCGGGGTGAATTTTAGTCCTAATGGGGCCTTTGTCTGCTTTGTTGCTCGATTGCATACCCTTGACGAATGTATTCCAAAGGTTCTTCTGCGGCTTTATAAAGCCATTGAGGACTTTGGAAAACGTAACTGCATTGAGTACTGTTTTGCACAACGAGTAGGACGCCACGCGTATTTTACGGGATTATATCATGATGTGATTTAACCACCACCTACCAAAACTGCAATATGGAAACGAACAACATGCTAAACAAACTACCATTTTCACTTTCCGTATATAGCTTTCCCCGGTTCAAATAACCCACCCACCGCACAAACACTGATCTAACAATACGCCACCTGTTTTATGCCCCCGTCAACCAATTCATTATGTCGTGACCTAACCTAGAACACATCAGGTGACTAAGAAACCCCTACTGACTCGTATCAGCACACTAAACTAGGGTAAGTTTAATTATCCCAAGACAAATCTAGTCCACCAGCCAGCGCATTGGAAGGGTGAATTTAAGTGGATGAGTCAAAAATTCGGTCAATTCCGGCAAAAGTAGATGACTGCGCGTAAGCTAGCAAAAAAGCTATCCTTACCCCGTCACACTACGCGATTCGGTTGCCCCAATCGAAATCGACAGACAATTCGAAGAACCACGCGATAGGTTGTCAAAGTCAGTGGTAGTGTTCTCATTCTATCTAAACGATAGCAATGAATATAGATTAGTTACCCCGATGCTATCGCCTGATAGGAAAAGGATTCGGCATAGCCTGAACCTTTTTGTTTCTAAAAATATGCACGATTGAAGTGATTCAAATAAAAACTAAACTAACTTGTATATACGATGAACGATCCAAATTCTAAAAAACTTTACAAACTTGTATTACATAATTTGCCGAAGTAAACACCCTAAACAGGATCATCTTATCATTAGGGAAATATGTGGGAACTTAACCGCACTCTACTGATACAAGAAGGTCAACAAGGATTTCAAGCAACACAACACCTATTTTTTAGTTATTTTTCTTCCACACCATTGTAAAGGTGGAATAGGTCCTTGAAATATCTAAACCTAGTAATGACCTCACAAAGTTTCATTGAAGGGTTAAGAAACTCAACTGACATCAAGTGAAAAGCCAGTCCTTAGCCTTCGGAAAAATAGCTATTCAAAGGCTCCAAATGGTTTTGGCACCATCAAGGATTCCGCAATCCCGGAAACAGTTCTCCTCAATTGGATGCCGGGCTGGTATTCGTGTCGCCCGGCTGCTTTGGAGAAATTCAAAGACCACTCTATGAGGACAGAGTATTGCTTGGCCGCTTATGGTACTAATCCAAATGACCCCCGAATCAACATCTCGATAGGATTTTACACCCAAAGGAACGCTTCAACTGAAGGTGATTTTATACAAGGACATAGGTGTTGTTTTGGTATTCTCATACCAGCCATTGCTATCGAAAAACAGATCAGAAGTTCTATATTTATTGGCCGTAACCAACATGAAGAAAACAATAAACAAACTTCCTTCTATCTTCAATTTTTCCATTTCAAAACCATGAAAATAAACTCATCGTACTGAAACGCACAGGATTGAAAGACAATAAAAAACTAAAGATGTAAAAAGAGAAACTAGCATCTGCATATAAAATGGGAGTATTATTGCGAAAATTTATAGACTTCTCCCCGCCGGCCTTTACTTTTGCTATCAAATCGATACCAAATTCGCACGACCTCTCGCATCGAATGGCCAGGGAGATTAGCTACCTAAACCTCGAGTTGTGATGTTATGCCAATTTTTATGGGACAATCGGCTCCAATGGTAGGCGGCGCTACAATACGGTTACTTCGATCGACTTGTGGGTAGAATTGCGAACTATGTTTTGCTTTTCCTGCCAAAGGATACACGATATCGTTGCTGCTTCCCAACCCAAGCAGGCACCGCAAGTACAGTAGAACAAGACTACCGTGCCGCCTGGTGAGGCGGAAGCATCCGTAGGGGAAAAAATGATAATTTGGTTCTACCAATGCCAGGAAGGGAAGGCATTGCCTTTGCACTTGACATAAATCAGTACCACTTGAGTGGCCCCGCTACTCTCACCCGCATCGAAACGACTCCGCTTTCATCGGCTTCGTACGTTGTTCCTGTGAAGTTTCCTTTCCACTTCCGGCGACCGGCCATTTATAAGAACGCGAATGTGCCCACGAATCCAAAATGTGTGCGCTGAGGCTAACACTTCGAGAACATCGACCACTTGTGATCAAGTGCCGAACTCTGAAAGCGGAACTTACCAGCTTCCTGTCTTCTCTTTCCGTACACCTTGTTGTCTGTCTCCTCCTTCTTCCTTACTATAACGTGACACACACGCGAATTTATTCTGCGATTGTGCGACCGTTGTTTCATGTATGGCGTTTCCGCTTTTATCGTTTGACCATCGATTTTTGTTTCCCCATTTACTACTAACATTGCAACTCACGAAGAAAGTTTTCCCAGTACCTTTCAATGTGCATTTTGCCCACGGCCATTAGTGGTTCTTCCTGTGGAAATCCCATTCCTGTGGAATGGGATTACTGTATACCGTTTCAATTCATCGGCATCCATTGCTCGATGATGATAACACGCTCTCGATGATGCTCAATTTCCGCAGCGCATGTGAAAACGGTAAGGAAAACGAAAACTTCCATTACCAAAAAGTACACTTAACATGTCCCTCCTTCTACAGCAAACTCAAATGCGTTGTATTGTGCACGCATTTCTCTTTTTCCGCAATCGATTGCATTTAAAATTGGGGTTTAAGGGCGGGGAAATCCTGCTCTATGTTTTTCCTCTATACGGGTTTGAATCGTTCAACGCGATTCGTTCAGCACACTCCGGCAAGGACCATACAGGAAACAAGCCAGCATTTTGGGCAAACTTTCGTCAGCGATGAAATTGGTACTGGAGCATTGGAAGGCAGTACGTACTTTGGGGGGCCTTATATATACGAAACGTGGCCAAGCGCACATTATACCGCGATACCCTCTCCTTGATGCAGGAAAAAATTCAGCAAATGTTCTCGAGAGTGGAACGCCTCTCTTTCGCCAATCCCCAACTTTACCCCATGTTGCCTACCTCCAGCTCTTCGCTGCAGCATATTGATTTTCCGTGTTTATTTTAGGGGGATTGATATGCGTGTCCGTTCCTTAACGACTATTTTTCCATCGGCCGATTCCTTCGTCCGTAGAAAAAAGAACATTTCTAAGCACCCATAAACTTCTACAGCGAAAGCATGAAGAATTGCTTTTCAAAAAGGTTGCAAGAATAAGTCCATGTTATGTTTTCATCCGATACTACGGATGTTTATCTACAAATGATTCGTAGAATGAATCAAACTTTCAAGTTCAACACAGCGTAAACGATTCCACAACTATTCAAAGGTAAAGGAAACAGATCTGCGAACACAATTTCAATTATGTTGTTTCATGAACATCCTTGTAGACGTCCCTACTGTTCCTGCCAACATTAATCGTTTTTGCTGCACAGCTACAACACTGCAAGTAAAACTTGGGCCAAAGCTAAAAATAATACAAATTTATTACAGACGCATCTTGTCGGACTTTTCTAGCGCGACCCAAGCGATACTGCCTCGCAAGAAAAACAGCTGTTTCACACTCCACTCAACGACCACCGCCGTGCGCACTCCGCCGGAAAATCATTTACCATTGGTGACATCATCATAACTCACCAACCCCCGGCTACTACTGATGCTTTTAGTCACCATTCATTCGCTGCACCAAAAGCAAATGCGGTCATGGTCGGGTCGTGTGTGGATGAAACGGAAAAAATAGGGTGGGAGAAGGGCGCAGTTTGCAAGAGTTCACACAATGATCCCTTGGTTACTGTGGACCAGTAAGAGTTAAATGTCTTTCAACCCGTCTCTTGCGGGTAGGTTGAAGTAGATAAACTTGAAGCTGTTCCTTCCGACAAATGAGAACACTTCCTGCTGACGTAAGACAATCGTCAAGGGAAACGTAAGAAGAATGTAAAAGCGACGATAAATGTGTCGTAACGGCTGAAGGCAACAGGGCAGGGAAGGAGAAAATTAACTTAAACCCATGTTCACACGTGATCTAACACGGTGCAGCATCGTCACTATTCAGACGCCATGCTGTCTATGAACTTCAGCCGGGTTGAGGTTGGTTCTGTCTATTAAGAACCAACACCCAACGGTACGGAACTCTCGCCCCACACACGTCTGGTACAATTAACATCGACATCAAGGCACGAGAAGGTCGTTCGTGAATAAAGTTTACCAAGCGATATGGGCTTATTACATTATCCTTTCGATAGTTGGAGGCACGAGCAGCCACTTATTGCGAGCGATACCGCGCACCGAACGTCCTTGACTGACAAGGCCTTGCTCTGTCCGCGCCCGTGTATCCTTGTAAGCTCGTGCATTTTCCCGGGATGTTTTTCCGACGCGAGAAAGAGAGCACACCCTTAGCCGTTGGAGGTTCCCTTTACCACATACCTTTTCTATGTTATATTTTTCCAGCGCTTGTGTTGCACAATCCACCGCATCCTGCTGCATTTCCTCGCCCATGTCGGCATTCTTGATCACGGCTTTGCGGTCACCCATTTTTTTAGAGCTATTGGTTCTGTTTGTTCTGGATGGCGACGAAGGTGAAGAAGACGAAGACCTGTGTGGTGAGAGGGAGAAAACAATGTGAAAACTTGATTAGATTCCGTGTCCATAAAACTCCCGATGAACCCATTTCCACCAGCAACCGCATCATTTCCCAATTACAATGCCTTTGTGATCGCAAACTGAGCATCTTTTGAGCAAAATGATACAGTGTAATTAAAGCTTTTCACAGAAATAATGGGTTGTGGGATCTATGATCAGATTTTTTTAAAGCACGCTATAATTTCTTTTTTTCTGGATTATTAGATGGATCACCACTATTTATTGGGGAGGGAAAACCCTTTTACTATCCCACCCGTCAATAAGATCCCTAGCGAAAAACCTTCGATGCGGATGTGATTTTTTTAGGAATTCTAGTGTTTGACGAACCCTTTCTACGATGTAAAACTTCTGTCGACTCTTAACCGATCTTTCCAAAATGATATGCTTGGCTTCGCAATGGTTGCTTCGGTTTGAGCAGTTATTGTTCGCACAACTCAAAATCATTTGGTATATGCCTCCTGAGATGGTGAAAAACATAACAACGAAAGTCTGATCGAAACATTATTCAATTTAGTCTTTAGTAAATTGTTTTGGAAAATGAAATCACCCTAACTTTCCCTTAGCACTGCATCAAAAGCAGCGTTGTTCGCTCTTACTTTTTTCTCTCACTTTTACTTTAATGTCCCAGTCAACAAAACGAATAGGGCGCAAAGAAATGGTTGTGGAAAATCGCATCGTGGCGAGCGCTGTTTCGCATGTTCATGTACAATTATGAGAGTGTCGGAATCAACCGCCGTCCATAATTTATATCCAGGTCATAGACGTTCATAGCGGCAGCAGGGTGAAATAGCAAAGTATTCCTCCATGGGCGCTTCTTCTTTCGCATTACCAAAAAGTAAGTCAATGATTAGGTTTAGCTTCGTGATGTTGAACGTGTCAACTCATGTGATCATCGTGTTGCTGAAAATCGCAATAGAAGATTTTGAGGTGAAAAATTAAATTTCCAATACACAAGCACCATCGCGTGTAAAAATCCTTTAGCGGCGAATAACGGGACAGCGTTTTTAACAGCAGCACCTTCCGAAATCGACAAAAACACGAACAACGGGGCGGGATGGATGCTTGCCTTGCTAAGTAGGAAGGTGTCACGATGCATAAATAGCGGCAACACATAATTCATTATAAGTGGCTTTTTTGCGTTTACCCAGCCAAGCGATCAGTTCGTTTGCTGCCATTACGTACCGCACGGGAAACATGAATAAAAGAGTCCAAGGCCAGTTGAGGCCACAACAGAAAAGGTACGGCGGCGCACATCCACTACACCCGGAGATGGCATAAATAGCGACCTTGAACAATGCCTATCCAAGACGAGCGAGGCGGGCTTGGTAAGTCAACCCATATCACCCGTTGTCATCACGCTCCTACCGCCCCGCCCTTCCTTCTCTTACAGCTTTATTTTGATTCGTTGAAGCATGCTTAGAGGCTAAAATTTCTTTTATCCTTCGTACTCGTCAAAGTCCTGGAAGGATACTCTACTAATACTTTAACGATACACTGCGAAACCAACATCTACAGTGCCTGGATCCTAGTAAGCTGGGGAACCATGTTCGACACGAGCTCCGAAGAAACGAACAGAAAATTCAGCTCCACCTTTCGCCTTCTCGGAAAAACAGGACACCCCAAATAGGTATAGCGCCCAGCAAAGGAGGCCATAGGGTAAAAATGGAAAAAGGACTGTAAGCATCTACCTACCTAGCGAACAGAAATGGTTTAAGGGTTAGTGCATACTTTTTTTTCGCATCCCAGAGATTTGCAACAGTTCCATAATTTGCAGTCAACAACGTGGAGCCTGCTCTCTCGGGCCATGCACGTGCAACAACATACGAACATTCCACAGCCAGGACGACGCGCATGTATGGACGATGTTTCCCGACTGAGCAAGAGGAACGTCATAAAACGACATCGTATGCTCGACGATACTTTACAAGACCATACCCTTGGCGCTCCGATTATGCGCTGGGTGATAAAAACGGTGAAAAAAGAAACTGCAAGTTTGTTCCCTTCCTTTGAGCGGGGCAGCAGTACACCATCCGTATATTGCAGTATAAAGTCAGAGAAAAGTTATGGCATGAAACAAGGCCCAAAAATGCACCGTTCCTCCAGATAAACGCGCGCGTTGTTGTGGTAGCGTGGACGGTTTTGTGCGCCACGACGAAGCTTCTAGTAGGTTCGATGACAACTTCCACCACGTTGGCGGGTAGGGGGCTAGGTCCAACGGATTCCCATACAACCAGACCAATGCGGTCCGTCCGGGGCGTCCGGGGCATCCGGGATCCGGGGATCCTTGGGCTGCAGAATGATGTGTCAACTGTCACGCGAACGCTTGCGTACTTTTCCTGTCGCTTTCTTTCTCCCGCTAGAAGACGAGCGTTTGCGCTCCCACGAGTCCGAAACTCAATATCCGTTGGCTCGCCCGTCCCGAGGCTTCCGGCATCGGCGGCCAATTGGAGGAAGAAGAGAGTAGATGCACAGGAAATTTCATCAGCTACGTCACAAGCCGTCGCTTACTTCTTCAAGCCCTCGCCTTGCTCCAACAAGCAACGATTTGACGGCAGTTAACCATTTACAGACAGATCACGTCCTACGGTAGAGAAAATTTTGGTGGTATACGAATAAACCGGCTTCTCGGCAGCAAACGAAATACGCAACCAGGAGCGAGTTAGAGGCATTGGGATGGACGAAATAGGATCGACGAAGTCGAAAAACGTATACCCACACACGTTATTTGAGTAGCAGTGTCCCTGCACCCGCCAGCCGATTGTCCTACACCGTTGTGTACCGAAAAAAAAAGCCGCTCAACACTTTTGCCCTTTTCTAGCCACGGTGATGGGGCGACGAGCGCACGCACATGCACTACACGAACAAATTCCAATGAAGACACCCTTCCTCTCAAGAAGAACCTTTCTTTTGTAGAACACACTTTTGAAAACGCCGCACCAGGTCCCGCGAACCGATAAAATGTGGTTCTTGTTTGATTGCGCTTGCTTTTTTGCAGCCGCCCTTTTCGTTCGCAAATTCCCACACGTCGTTCTGCAACCTGGCGTTCTTTTGCAAACTGCTTCGTTCTAACACACCAGAAAAGATGCTCACCGTCTAGTATTTGTACTCCGTTTCGACTACTTTAAATGATTATCACCAATGTTTCGTGGAAACACGAGATCACACTTCGTACGCAGGTTACGTTCTCGCTACTCGCGCTGCTGCTTTCCGTACTCTGACTGCTTGCGGAACGCGACGTACTTCGCACAAAACCGCCAGTTAAAATCGTGGAGGTTTCTACCAGGCGGTTTCTAGCAGCCGAAAGCATGCAAAACCGTTTGTAACCGGTTGACGTGACGTTTCGAAAACAGTATCGTATGCTACGGGGAAGAAAGAGAAGGCCTCGCGCTGTAGAGATGCGAAGTCGGAGCTGGAGCGAATGGTTTCACCAAATCCCTACTGGGAGCTTGTGAAATGAATCTTCTTTGCATGATTTACAAGCAAGAAATAGCGTTGGTAGATAAATTAGTCGATCTACCGAGCCCAGATCTAATGAATTGTTGGTCACTCCTTTGCCGCATTGGAGTTAAAAGATTTGATCCCTTGCGTTAATTACCATCACTAGCTCGTTAGATTTGTATTACCGGTAAAAGGGCTTCACGTAGAACAGCTCACTAAAATGCTCGAAGAGTCATTTATATGACTCGCAAGCAGATCGATTTATACACCACAAAATTACACTCTCAAACTTGAACCGGTTGGCGGTTTTTTCCCAGCCAATGTGCTCTAAACTAATGAAACGCATCTAATTTAAAAAAGCCTCGTGAAATGTTTTTGCAACCGTTGCGTACCAATAATAAATCTACTATGTTGCTAAAATAATAAATTAACTCATAGGTATATTTTACAGCAAACAAGCTTTCACATTGAATATATCAAAGTATTGAACATTTACCAACGTATCTTGATTTTGATGTGTTCCGAAAAGGTTGCTTTAACTGATTTGCTCATGTAGTCATAGTTTACCGGCAGTGAAACCAGATCGATTATTTAGCCTTCGGTATCGAATGGGATGCAGAGTACAAATGCCAGCATTCTTTATTGCTCCTTTCACCGAGAAATGAATGGAAAGGCTTGCATGCCAAAACCTGTGGAAGAGAGAGTTTGAAGAAAATGTTCTTTTAACGAGCGAGTGTTTAATGGACTGGAGGTGCTTGAGAAACGAATACATTGGTTCTATCAGGAATAAGAAATTCAAAATTAAATCAAATTGAAGCTAAACATGTTTCAATGCTAGTAACAATGTTCATTATTAAATTAAACTATTGCTATTTCAACTCAATACAATATGATTCAGTTTAAAGATTGGAAACCCCATGTCACCGTTTCGTGCACGAATTCTGGAACCAGCGAACCAAAGTGACAAGGACATCAGGGCGCAAAAAACAAACACCACACAATTTGGTTTTAAATTGGTATCAACAATCACAGTTTTCTATACGCTGTGATTTAGATGGGGCCGACAATTTTTATCGACTATCGATAAAATCGCAATAAAATGTGGTGGTCTACTTGCCGAAGGACGAAAGAAAGTTGCTGCAAAACCATATACTTAATCATGCACGCACACCACCGCATACACCAAGGAACATGTTTTCGCAAAATTTTCTCTCGCAATTTTCCTCTCGACGTACGTTGTTTTGAAGCCTTTCTGAACTCGGTCGAACAGCATTGAGGCACGAATACGGTATCGCAGGTAATATTTATCATTTTTGTCTAAAACTGAATAATTTTCGTATGGGGACCTTAGTGAAGTGAAGCGAAATGATAGTGCGGCGAGACAATTGAAAGGCATGTTTTTAATTTTACTATTAATAGTTGCCCGAAAAATGTAGTAAAAGGCAGCAATTGAACTGTTTTCTACAGCACAATATACGATACCACTTCACTTTTGAAACAATTCAACTTTACCAAAATCGGCTTTCTTCTTGTTACCTGCTCAAAATACCTTCGAAGAAACACTCGCTCCACACTTTGAGATGACCTTTTTCCTCCACTTAACCGCAAACGCTAACGTATCCTTGCGGTCGATCGTTCCGGTAAATGGCAAAATATTTCTGACCTTATCAGCGCTCACAACCCGTGTCAGCTGGCGACAATGTTTCTCATTGAACCATCCCCCAGCCATGTGAAGTAGTGAAGCTCGAATTTCGATTGCCTCAGGTTTGTCCATGTGATCGGCAAGTAGAGTGAGAGAATCCTTTCAAACGACGAGAGTCCTTGTGGAAGTGACAATGCTCTCAATTGCTCTGGTGGTGTGTGATAAGTTCAACTACGTCTTGTAAAAAGAAGATAAAAATGCTTGCTTTTCGCACCGCACTTGGAGATAGAAGAGATGTAAACTCTCCGACCACGAGAATGCATATGATTTGTTGTTGCTGGGTCGATCCTTTGAGGAGAACAATTTGTCCATGAACTTTAACCGAGGTCTATCTCCTTTAAAGACTGTGTAATTCCAATGTCGAGTTGTATATACTCACCAGGTCAGCATACTGTTTAAATTCCTATAATCAGAACAACTAACCCTTTCTGACAGGGTCCAAATCTACACCTTAAATAAAAATGAACTGATTCGTTGGATATCTTCTCTATGTTCGCAAAAAGTGAAAATAAACTAAACGGGTTTTTTCTCACCAATCTTTGCACTTTCCATGGAGGTTTTTGTTTGTGTGACGGTTTTATTCACCACCTTAAATGAACAATTAGCACAACGAAAAATTACTCGTTGCGCATCATTTTCTCCTTCTGCCTCTGCATCTTCTTCTTGGACAGCTTCTTCTTCGCTGGCTCTCCGTTGTCGGTGGCCTTGGTCACGACATCCTCCTTCTCCGTGAGGGACAGTTCGATGTGACACGGCGACGACATGTACGGGTTGATACGACCGTGGGCACGATACGTACGGCGGCGCAAGCAGGGAGCGCGGTTCACCTGGATGTGATCGATCACTAGGCGGTCCACGTCAAGACCCTTGTAGTCCGCGTTAGCTTCAGCGTTCTTCAACAACTGTAGCAAGAACTCGGCGGACTTCTTCGGCCAGCGACCGACCGACGTATTCCAGTGCTTAGCCTGAGCGCAACGTCCAACGCCACCGTTGAATCGACGGAATGGAACGCACTCCTTCTTGTCGATGACATTCTTCAAGAAACGCTGAGCACGACGGAGCGGCATGCGCTTGATGGCTAGTGCCGTTTCGCGGGTGTTCTGTAAGTGAATAAACGATTGATGTCAATTTTCGCGTTCGCTAGATGCTCCTCCACAGGCCATGCTTACCTTGAAATGTACCCGAAGGTTCGACCCGCGAGATTTGCAGGATTTGGAAGGATTATCAGGTTCCTTAGCGTAACGACCCATCTTGATCCGAAGTCTATGAAATGGAAAACCCTTGATTAATGATCAACCCACAATTCGCAACACAAAACTGCTTTAACTAATGTATCGGAAAAGTATCACTCGATATGCTACACTCCGTGACAGCACCACACTTCGATGGTCAGGAAGCCAATGTTGATGTTACTTCAACGTAGTGAACTGTTCGATTTCACGGTAATATCTTGGACATTTCTTCAATATTCCACCACAGCACCGAATTGAACACTTTTCCGATACAAGTTCTACACATTTCATTGGGTTTTTGGTCAAAATCCATCTAATATTGACCATTTTTGCCGACAACAATTTCAATGCGCTCCGTCACTAACCTTGCAAGATGCCGGAAAGAGAGACTTTCGGCCCTTTGACAGCTAAGCTGTTGAGGAGTTTCCGCTTTGCTGGTTGTCAAACATAGCAGTCTAATGCATAAAATACAACAATTTTTCAAGCAAATGTCATGCACTTTTAATTCAGCTTGTTGTATTACAGTAATGGTCATATTTATAAAAACAGTCAAAATTATTTTAGACACTACTCGGATGTTGGATTTACATAAAAATATTAACAGATCTTATTATCTTTATTATCAATCTCTTGGGTTTGTGCTTCTGATTTAAGCTTCTTTGCGTTATACTTCACTTCCGCTTTGTCGTCATTTTGCATGCGCTTTAGTTTTCCTTTTTCCTTAATCATTTTATCGTAAAGTTTATCCATGGTTTTTACTACACTGTCTGGGATATTCCACCTCACGCTATACGGTATGCTTTTCGTAGGATCTTCAGCTGCTTGATAGTCCGGTATTTCGATTCCCAAACGTTTGACAACTTTTTCCATTACTAGATCAACATATGAGGAAATTTTCATGTCTGCTTTTTTGTCCTGCATCAAGAAAACAACCTGTTAGTGAAACTTAATAGACTAACTAATCAAATGTTAATTACTTACATGTTTGGTCGGTTGAAGATTGCATATAACTAGCCGTCCATCATACTTTTTATTTTTCAATGGTAGATCCCCGCTTGGGACAATTTGTAGAGTCGTTCCAAGGCATATGTTAAGTTCTGCCATGGCAGAGTGCATAAAGGCTAGTTGAAGATCGTTCTCTGGAAGATCGTGTTCCCAGTCCAAGATGTTATCGATAAGGTTGCCTCCTCGACAACCAAGCTGCTTTCCAGACCCCCGACAAATATTACCGGTCAGCTTTTTACCAACCGTTGGTGCTGGAGTACTTCTAACATATTGTTTCCGACATTTGAGGCACACTTCCACAAACATGTTGCCGTGTAGCTCGGACAGATATTCCCTGGCAAGTCCTGAGCGGAGGTGCAACCCGTCGATGTTTTGGCTCACAATATACTGAACATGCCCAGCGGCAACCAGAGCCTTCAAAGCCATATGCGTTTTCGTTGGAATGGCTTCATCGAACGAAATATTCACCGAAGGCTTCTCTCCCTTTTCCTCAAGTGTCCAAACTCCTTTCGGGCCACGGAAGTCTGGTATACCCGCACTTGTACTGATGCCAGCTCCGGTGTGGACGACGGTGTGCTTGGACGCTAGAATCATTTTTGCCAGTTGGTCACACTTTGATTCTATCAACTCGGGAGGGTCGAATATCTAAGGAACATGCATATGATTAATAGACTGTTAGAGGAAGTTGCTAAATTTCGATAAGCAATACTTCTGGGACACCGAGAACTCCTTTGTTTTCATATTTAGATAAACCTTCAGCGTAATTACAAGACATCAAGTGAATACGATTTCGGCGTTCAGCGAGTGACTTTATTTGTGCACAGCGATTACAAATATTTGTATTTTTTTTTTTGCGATGTTGTTTACGCATGTCGATGCAGCCGCCAAACATGTTTATGATAGGGAGTTCATCTCTCTCTCAAATTGTTGATATTGATAAACTTTTACATCTTTTCTAGATCCAGTGTAATTAAGGGTGCAAGAAGTATCTTTGGCAATTACATTTGAACACCAAGAATTATGGAAATAAATGCCCAAACATGCTGAAAATGTTTCTCTTTCGTTCTACCATTTCAATCACCGCAGCGAAACCTGCGCTGTCGATGCAAGGATCGGCGTAATTATGAGGTTCTTAGGTAGGGTAGGCGTAACATGACAATACCCACTAGTGATGGCAAAATCGAGTTTATCGATTCAAATCCATTCTCAGCTCCGGAACTCCAAATCCGAATCTTTGTCCGTCAAACAATCGCGAGACTAATACCATTTATTCCGAACGAAGTCGTCCAAACTAACCGATCGTTATCAAACAAATGACTAAAAAAGCATCACGAACAAATTTCATGAAAGATCGTTAATTTGCTATACGATCGATAACACATCAAGCACTAGCAGTTTGAATTCCCCTCAATTCTCACACATTAATTTTTGCAACTACCCGGTTGACAAAAGTTCAAATTTTTGTCAACCGGGAAGGTCATTACGTGACTAATTTGGTGTCTGAATCGAGTTCCAAATCTGATCCGAATATGTCAAATGGGATCCAATCCTTTAGAATCCTCCAAGGGATCGACTCTAAGAGTCTTTCCGATCCCGATTCTGCCAACACTAATACCCACCCGCCGTCAAAATGGCGAAGACAGAAAATTAAGAGTGCTGGAGTTTGATCAACAAAAGTGCTGTGCAAAAGGCTAAGAGAAAAGGTAAGTTTCAACTAAAGCGCAGTTATAACCTTCATAATTATAATTACCAGAAGTATGGATGAATTCTCGGGACTCACAATGGTACAATTTGATGCTCAGTATTGCAGAGAGTCACCTTTAGCGACATAAACCGCGTCCCTTGCGCGGGTCACACAACGGTATACCTTAACGACAACGATAGAAACGTAAGCTTCATCAGCATTGGACAATGATGAAATCTATTGAGAACGTTGTTGAAAAAAGGATAACGAAAACCATTCTCAAAAGGGATTGTTTTTCTATTCCAGAGCCGTTTGGCCGCCAAGAAGCGTAACTTTTTTGCAATTGGTAGGAAAAGATAGAAGTTTTCTCAACACTAGTTTAGGAAATGTTTGCAAAGCGACACTGTTGCAGTAAGAATATGATTGCCTTTCGTCTAGCGATATGTACGCAGATATGAAGCTATGTTTCCATACCGCACATCGCGTGCTATTTGATAAACGACATCGAAAAAGGTATCCTCAAAGATACCAACATTTCTTTAATTCTTGTTCTTCATGTTTATTCTAGCGAAGTACAACTGCCAACAGTACGCAACAAAGACACCATTGGACGGAAGTAGAGCAAGATCGAGACATCCGTCGTTTAGGCTAACCTAGCAAGCTAAACATACAAATCGCTGCTCTTGCGAAGCAAACGGATCCGTAATGGAGGAGCTGAGCGACGGAGAAATAGTATGGGTGAAGGTCAGCAACAGCTGGTGGCCGGGCGAAGTAATGGGCGAGGAACGGTTAACGGAAGATTTTCTATCCTCGCTCCGGAAGAAGCCACTGGCGGTGGTGAAATTTTTTCAAGAGGATACCTAGTAAGTAATTCTGGTGGGCAAATTATGTCCAAAACGAGAGTGAAATAGGTACTAATTTCTCTCTTCTGCTCTAGCGAATACGTAAAAAATCCAAGTTTCATTTTCAAATACAACTGTCCAAGAAAAGGAGAATTCTTGCGCAAAGGTTTGGGTAAGTGCACTGCAATAATGGTTACTAAGGAACAGCAACTCGATATTTTTTTTTTAATATGTCTTTAAATACTTCCTTTGTAGAACAATGTCGGGCCAAAAAGAAACATATGGAAACGTTTCCGGCGGATGTAATGCACGCCGAACGCATGACGGGTGGCGACCCGAACATAGTAAACTCAACCGATTTTCTGCCACAGAAAAAGGAACGTTACTCGGGTTTGTTCCAGGATGCTGCGAAAGGGAAAGGTAATCAGAAAGGTGCGTGTCGAGAGCCGTTTTGTTAAAACCAAATTCTATATAACTGCCCAATTCATTTTATTTTGCCGACTGCAGGAAAGCCCGTGAACTTGACCACACCAACCACACCAGTCCCTGTTCGAAAACCAACACACGCTGTCCGCATCCTACCACAGACATCGGGGGGTACTGGGAATACAGCACTGTACGAAAGCGAGGCTGGTACATCATCCAACACTTCCCTTTCGGAAAGTGTTTCTTCGGTCGTCGGTTTACCGTCACCGATGGCTTCTTCGGCGCAATTGTATCACTGTTACAAGTGTAACTACAGCGCCAACCGGCAGAATTTGATCGTTTTACATATGAAACATTGTCGAGCTACAGGAGTTGCTGTAGGGGCAACACCAACATCTAGTGCAACAGTAACACCGTCGCCTAGACCAAAAGGTATGTTGTATTTCTGTTGCAATTAAGGAGTAAAGTCCACATGATAAATTTGTATCTTTCTTCGCAGTTGTACCCGCAGTTGAAATACGGCAACCATTGGACGATACTACCGATGATGAAGAATCCGGACAGCAGGAAGTTGGCACAACGAGCGTAGGTCGCATGAAGCGTTCGTTAATTCTATCCAAGGAACAGAAAGAGCAGCCCATTATTGCTAAACAGACGGGTAGAACGCGATCCGGTGAAACAGTGGCACGGAACCGTGCCGGTCGGACACCGAAGCAAACAGGATCGGTTGGCCAACGAAAGAACAGGCGTACTCAACTGGTGAAAAAAGATGACGAAGAAGATTTACTTGTGGATGATGGGCCATCAGCAGAAATTTCCGATCCATCGGAGGTACATGCTACTGACCAGCATCGTGTAAAAGAGGAAAAGGAGGAACCTTCGGGCAAGCTCGAACAGAAACCTTTAGACGAAGGTGTGGGAAAGAAAGCTAAAACAGACGTGAAGCTCAAGAACGAACTGCTGGCGGATTGGAGTGAAGATGACCAGGAAGATGTTCCCGATGGCGGTGACAAGGGTGAGGTAGAGAAGAAAGCAGAATCGATCGTGTCGCTAGAGACAAGTGTTCCTGCAAAGAACGTTTCCGAATCAGTGCAGCAAGAACTGAGCAGCAAAAGCAAAACTTCCAGGAATGAAAGAGAAGAATCAATCAAAGCCGCCGCCCCGTTGGCTCAAAACCACGTATCAAAAAAGGATACTGCAGCGAGCGAGGAGCTTGGTAAGGATAACAAAAGGAATTCTGTAGAGGGCAAGGAAAAGGCAACTGAACATGGTTCCTGCTCATCGGTGGTCGTTGCTTCGGCTGCACTGCCCTTTGCCAGTGTTGCCGTAACTACACTCATCACCGCACCTCCAGTGATTTCGCCGTGTACTACCATCAAGTATCGGAATATTCCGAAGAAGCAGAAGCGTGAATATATCGAAGTCACAAACGACGATGCGTCTTCCGCACCATCGCGAGAAGGTAGCACGGCAAGCAGCACCTCGTCGACGGCCGGATCGAGTGAAATGCTTGGTGGCGGAGGAACGGCGGTACCGTCAGCAACGACCGTTCCCACGTCCTCGGCTTCAGAGCGTCCGATCAGTGCCAAGCAGTTAATTTTGAATCGTGCGACACGAGAATCGAGTGGGGAAGGAGGAATAGAGGAGCCAGTTGTGCCCAAGGCAGAAGAGACCAGCGCAGTAACAGTTTCCCAGCAGGAACCGAATAACGAAGCGACAAAATCCCCAGCGGAAGAAGCTGTATCCTGCTTCGATTTCGAGGAAGATGAGGAAGGCAAACAGGGAACGAAGAAGTTCAGCTCTATCTCACCACCATCGCGCCGGTCCGGATCGCTGCTTGATCGGAAACGACATGACAGTGAACGGAAAAAGTCCGCCAACAACGAGGACGTGTTGATGGCACCTGCAAAGCCTACCGACGAGAATGAAGTTGAAACGGTGGCAAAGCCAACCGATGACGAAGATCTAAGACTCCGCCAAGAAATTGATTCACTACTGATGGAGACAAACGTACCGAAGCTATCGGATGATTTAAACGAAGTTGTGGCCTCAGGCCCCGTAACCTCCGACAAGGTTGACTGCAATCGTACCCTTCCGCCTAAAGAAAGAGGCAAGCGAATTTTTAAAACTCGCAACAAAACCAACACCACTTTATTAACAACCTCTTCATCGGTTGCCCCAGTTGATGACAGTGGAGTAGGCGACGAAACACATCCGACGGTTGACGCTTCCCCTTCATCAGAAGAGAGCAGTAAAATGCCGGACGTCGAGCAACCCGAAATGGTGTCTCCCGAGCCGAAGCACATCGAAGAATTCGATGACAGCGTTGCTATGCCGACGAGTGCGTCGAAAGATAAAAAGAAACCGATGGCCCAGAAAGAAGAGGACTCTGCTGCTGGTACGCGTGGAAGACGGTTCGAGAATTCCGACTTCGCAACGATCAAATCGAAGCGCACCAAGTACTCCAAGAAAGAGCAGCAGCAGCACGAAGAAGAAAATCAAATTCCGTCAGTAACTTCGTCGGAAGCGGCAGCTGCTGATGTGAACGAAATGAAGGAAGCGGATGATAAAAAACGGAAAGATGAGTGCACCCCAGTAGTAACAACGACAGATGCCACATCGTCGTCGCTTGCAAAAAATAGTGGTGCGAAGGGACGTCGGGGAAAACAGAAGAAAACTATCCCCACCTTGGCAAACCAGCCTGAGCAGCCTGCACCAGCCGAACCGAAAGTAGCCGTCATGGAAGAAAAGGCAAACGTCGGCGGAAATCATCATGATGTTGGTGTTGATGAGAAACAGCCACGTAAAGTCGTTGCGGATGCTGTCGGAATGTCGTCTGCGAAGAAAAAACGGAAATCGAGCGAACCACATCTTCCGGACAGTAGTGATGGTGCGATGGACGCCACCGCTCCACAGGCAGTACCTACGTCGGAACGTAAGAAAGGAAAAAAACGAAAGGAAGCTTCCTCGTCCGATGAGGTGGCCTCTGAAAGTAATGCAAGCGGCAAAACAGATGCGCCAGCGAAAACACCGAACGAGAGCGAGAATGACGTGGGGGAGCAGGTGACTGACCGTAGTGTCGAGAAAATGATCGTAAAAGAAGAAAAAAATGTTTCCGTGGATCCGGTATCAACACAACCATCACCTGCAGAAGCAGCAGATGATATCGGAAAGGTCGCTAACACCAAACCCGCGAGTATAACCTCAAAGAGTATTAATCCGCGGAAGCGACATCTTCACTCGATGCTTCAGTCGTCCGAAGCCGTCAGCACACAACAGAAGCGCAACGATGCTAAAGTGTTGATCAACCCGGTTGACACTTCTACCGATGTGGTTCCGGCGGTTTCAACGGTTCCCGGTTCGGTGGAAGCCGTCGTCGAGTCCGAAACTCCATCCATTCCAGAGAAGCGGAAGCGTGAATTGAAATCAGAACCGTCGGTGTCCGAACCTTCAACAACCGAAGAGCCACAGGTGCAACCGGTGGTCGCTCCGGCGGCGGTGGAAGATAAATTCGATATTGATAACATGCCAATCGTTATTGGCGACAACGGGGTTCTGGTAAATGAGGTTGTGATGGTAGAGCCACCGAAATCGTTGGCCACCGATGGTGCCTCCTCTATCCTTCCAAACGCCATCGCCGTCGTAAAGAGTATCAATGGTGGTGGAGGTGGAGACAACGCAACGTCATCATCGTCGACCAAGATGGCGGAAGGACTGCTACCGAAGGCACCGACGATGAAAGAAAAGCGACCAACGATTGTGACTACTGTAAAGGGTGGCACGGCGGGGCAGGAACAGATTATTATCACGAGCAAAGGAACGGTGCTAACCACTTCCACCTCGTCCTCGGTCAGCTCGAAAATGGCTGCAAAATCTACGGTAACTGTCACTAGTGCTTTTAGCATCGTTAGCGGAGGCCGTAACACTGCCTGTATGACAAGTGCGACCACCACCGCCTCTACACCAATGGCTCATCGTCGAAGCAACAATCTCTTGGAGCAGCCCGAATCGTCAACTTCCTCGTCGTCGTCGTCATCGTCGTCATCGTCATCGTCAACATCGTCATCGGCCAATGGGCAACAAGCGACAAGGCTACCCTTAGAAGATGGGAACTTATCGGCCACAACAAAAGCAGTCTCCGTTGCCAAGCCATCCTCCTCGTCCTCCACTGCGTTGTCTTCGTCCAGTGCTGCACCAAAGAAAGTCATTACTAAAAAAGCCCTGCACCCGGGTGATACCACGAGCTCCGCAAGCAGCAGTAAGCAGCATACAACCGAACCCGTAAGCGATGGCGCGTCGTCTTCCGTGTCGTCTTCGTCCTCGTCCGTCGGCGGTGGGGTCAGCAACGTCGGTGAAGGTGGCAAGAAGATTCTCCGAGTATCCCCACAGAAGCTGAAGGAGTTCAGCCGCCTGGGATACATCGAGGACCGTGGCAATGGTAAAGTGCTCACACCGAGCGGAATGCGTAAGTTCAAGCAAGAACTTCAACAGCAGCAACAACAGCAACAACAGCAACAGCATGAGGAGGCTCAGGGAAAAAAGAAAGCCAAGCCTACTGCTCCAGCAGTCACAAAAACGCTTCCGTCGACCAACGTAGCAATTGCATCGAGCAGCAGCAGCAGCAGCAGCAGCAGTGCCGCGCGACAATCGGTGACGGAGGTGGCCTCATCGGGTAACGTGGTGGTTGCGGCAGCAGCTGACTCATCCGTGCAGGAAGGATTCACCGGCGCCAGCGAAGAACTGCCACAAGAAGCGGCTCACGGTGAGCCGGCAGCGGGTGGTGCAGTGATCATTGCGAATGCTGGAGAAATTCCCGTGGTATCGCCGGTAGAACCATCGGCTTCCGGAACAACGACTGCGGTGTTGATCGAAAATTCACCGACCAGTAGCGCCACCGAGGTGATACTTGGTACCGCCGATCAGACGGTGGAAGCGAGTAGTAGCAATGGCAACGGCGGTAGCGCAGGTGGATCGACGTCCGGCGTACAAGAGTCCTCGCAGCTGATCGCCGTGCCGGCCGAGAACTTTGGTGGTCCTCCGAATCTATTCTACCTGTGCTCGGTTCGTGATGAAAGTCTTGTGCCCGTCAATAACGAGCTGCTATATTTGGACCCTTCGAACCAGCTCGTTGCCCTTCCCGAGCAACAGCAGCAAGGGCAGATGCAACCAGGCCAGGTGGGGGGAGCTAGTGCAGAAGACATCATCAATCAGGCGGAAGTGATCATTCCGGCCGGAAGCCATGGGGCCGAAGTGGTGGGTGTAGGAAGTACCGTAGCTGTGGCGGCTGCGGTCGGAGGTAGCGAAGCGGGTAGTATCGTTGATGCCGGTGCCGTTGGTGATGGTACGCAACAGAGCTTCCTGCTCAACACTCAGGACGGCCAGCAGATCATTCTCGACCAGCAGAGCCTAATGGCGCTGGCAGCCGGTGGCGAAGCACCACACCTTCTAACGGCTGATGGACAGCAGATACTGCTTCAAGGTACGTAAACGATTGCCTTTCCTTATTTGCTCCATGTTTTCAAATTTATATGCGCTTCGAAGATCGATCAGATGAGTGATGAAAATATGCTCAGTGTCAGCCGAATGTGTTTAGCGGCGATTCATAAACTTTTTTAACTTTAAACTTATCCATAACTCATGGTTAATTACCTCTGCTTAATTGCAATGTTAGTTTGGTATACGATGTAATTTTAACCACTAAAATAGATTAATGATTCAGGTGTAACAACAGGGCATAAGACAAATTATCTTCGGCTAAAGCTAGGAGAAACTTGGGAAACATTATTTTATGCTTAAGAATGTAGGTAAAATCACACTCTTCTGAAACCTTTTACAAGATAGAATCAACATTTATTTAAGCGTGTATATGGTTTTTTGCCTTTTATTATTTGGTTAGTATATGTTGGCATGGATAGACGATAAAATGGTGAGGCATGGAATGCTAGGCTTTTCTTATAATTTTAATTCGCTTTCAATTCGCGCAACACCTATGTGTAGAATAGTAGAAACAATTTACTACCTCCTCAATGTCACACGATTAAATGGCAAATTAAAGCACATTATAGGAAATGCATCGATCATAACACTAGCACCCATTCATTCATATATTATTTGACTGTCCATGTAATGCTTAATGGCCAATAAAGTATTCACTCCATTTTTTTTTTTCAACCCAGAAAACAGAATTTCAATAAATGGAAGTCCTACTTGAGGTCCTCGCGGTAGCAATATGCGTAGATTATAAATTAATCAGCATCCCTTTTAATTTTTCTTTTTTTGTGAAGTAAACATTCGGTTTACTAGTATTAGATGAGGGTTGTTTATTTATTATTTTCCCTTTGGTTCTTCTCGGAGGTTAGTTTGTTTGTCCCCTCAGAGGGAGTTGACTCCCGTAATGCAACACAATAGGAATATTTTTAACGTTTCGTAGTCCAAGATAAAACGGCCATATGGGCCTATATGCCCAAACGTATATATTAGATGGTCCTACGTGTGCATCTTTGCCACGTTTTATGCCGTTTGTATGTTACGTTCGCACGGTATAGTTTTCCGACTCTGTTTTCTCATTTCTTTCTATTTTCTATTCGAAAATTTCGCAATCAAAAAAAACAGACAAAATTTCCACCCACTTCTTTCACGTTTCTGTTTTTTCCTGTAGGTAGCCTTTTCACCAGTTCCGTATCGGTCGATGATCCCGAGTATGTTTGAATCCCGAGTCCGAACTGCGCGAGTGCAAACTACAGCGAAAGAAAGAATGCGCGAGAAAAGCGAGTGAAACGAAGCAGGCGGGAAATGAAAGGAAATATGCAAATAATGCGAAAATTAGAAAGGAAAAGAAAGGAAACAATCTTATGACTATGGTTGCGCCCTGCACATTTATAGGAGCGAGGTGTTGCAAACTGCAACGGTTATACAATTCTATGCAATATCTATTTCAAAAATCACTTACACATACACACACACACACACACTCTGTATCAATTTCCGCCATCTGATCTACATCTAGTAGACCTGCAACTACGATGACCTGTATGCACGGGAATGGCTGGCAAACGAGGATTCTTCTGACTGCACCACGCCTGCTCATTTCGTCACTTCTTCTGGAGTCAGTAGATCATCGCTATAGTTACTTGATAAAAATTCGTACTATCTGTGCCCAACACACTCGAACACAACTACACTACACACTTTCTATCACATTCCTATGGCTACTGAGCTTTTTCGATGGGCTAGTGTTACTTGTACTAAGGTGTAGCTTTTATTAAATTGACTGCTTGTGTGGAACGTCCTCTCTTCATCCACTACAATACTGTCCTATTCCAACAGCTTTATTTACCCCCATTTGTGCAGAAATGTATTGTACTAGCTTTTAGTTTTACCTCTATTACCCGTGTTTAATTTCTCAAAAGCGTAGAATTGCTCCGGGCGTGTTGTAGGTTGGCCCCGCAAAGTTAGGGCAGTTTGAATAATACACTTTTCCTGTATATTTATTGTTTATCATTTTGGAGGTAAACGTTTTAGGAACTAAACGAAACTTGCTGTAAACACACAGATGCATGTGTTGAATAACGGCTTTGGATGATAAGGTATGCCAATCGAATAATGCAAGAAGCTGCGCGCCCTTAGAAATGGTTATGCACTTACAAGATTATCAATCTATTTATAGCACGCGGACTCAGATTGCGGATATACGCAATTTAGAATCGGTTGTCCGCAGTTGGATCTGCGACGGCCGAGCGGTAGCGCCGGTTATAAAATCGGCCCATGAGCGCCAGGGCTTTTCAGTACGACGGCGTGGGTTCGAATCCCCGACCGGACCGTCTACCCTGTACGAGAGGACTGACTATCCACGTACTCAAAGGGAAAAAAGTCTTGTTAGGCCCTCCATGGCCGCCAAACAAGGTTGTTACGCCAAGAAGAAGAAGAAGAAGAAGAAGAATCGCTTGTGCATAAACTTTCTTTTAGCAAAACGGAACTTGCATTCTCGAAAAACCAGGACACTCAAAGGAATAGCAGAACACAAATAGAGTAAATTAGGATTTTCTTTGTTACAAGAGAAAATAAGATACACGAGACCACGTTGGTGAACATTTGGTAAAAGATTTTGTCAAGAAGAAACAAAATTAGTTATGCGCACGTTGTCGTCGTGTAAGCGAAAGTAATTTTATTAGATGTTAAAGCCCGCAAATATTTTAAACTGTTTGTCTTAGACAGACTTTGAAAAAAAAATACATATATACATATAGATATATCTATAATAACCGCTTTATATGCATGATGTGTGTGGGTGAATGACGCTAATTGTGCTGTTGAGATCTTTTTTTCAATCTGACTTTGGACTTGTAAAATCAGACAAACTATTGTAACGTGTACGTTCATGAATCTTTCGATTTGGATATAAACGAAACAATAAAACTGTAACGGTAAAATATGTCGATGGCGTAAAATGGCGTCTGCAAAATAAATCATGCACGTAAACGATATTGTTTGGCTGTTCAGTTTAAGAAGATACATTTAGAAAAAAAGAAAAATAATTAGGCTTCACGAGAGGGGATTTTATGTACAGATAATGGTGAAAAATATTGTTTTTCAAACGATAGTTATTAAAAATGTAACAAACATATTGCCAACACAATATTTAACAAACGATGATGATAATGCAAAAGAAGAGGTTTGTGTTTAATTTATTCAGGTTGGTGTGTTGCATGAATGTTGGATCCAGCTCTAATGATTCTTTCAGCTGGCTTTAGTGGGCCCCATCGAGCGGGCCATTATCATTGAGGAGAAATTGTGTGAAAATGTTATACGTTATCTTTCTCTGTCGTGGTTCCTTTTTCAAATGCCGTGTTGCAGAATCTGCACAAGAGTGGTTGGCAGCTCTCTCCGCCAGTCAACAGGGGGGTCAGCAGTCAACGCTCGGTACTCTAGTGACACCCGAAGGCACGCAGATCATCGTGGCACACGAACACGCTGGTTTGATCGAGCTGCAAGGTAGGTTGTTGGCTTTGAGGTTCCAAATGAGGTTCATTCAAATGATGCAAACGGTTTCTGCTGTACTATTCGATTTTTAGAGCATCCAGTCCTTTTGCCGACAGATACCATTCAAGTCAATCCAAACACGACGGTGGAAACGAATGCCGTGTTGACAAAGCCGCCCATCATGTCGACGGTTGAAGTGCCAACCAAAAATGGCATCGAGATTCCGTCCGCGGTCGGTGCTGGGCGCATGGAACGAAAAGGGTACTCCATTTCATCCACCTCCAGAGTGACGGGGGCGGAAGGGCCGCCCGGTGCGCCATCGGTTGCGATCCTGGGAGGAGGAGGAGTAGGAGCAACCAGCAATCTCGACGAATCGCTGGCGGCCGTCATCGGGCACGTTCCGAGCAATCCGCACGTACCGACCTCACTCGAACTGCCGATCACCGTGACGAATCCGGCGATCGCAAAGACAACCACCACGAGCAGCAGGTTGAATCCTCCGCTGTTTCCCGTAACGACCATCGCGACGACGGTTCCCTCGCCCTCCGACATGTTATCGTCCTCTGCCCCGACGGTTGTGTTGATAGCAGCAGACCAGGCGACGATAGCCGTAGCAGGTACGATCGATCGTGTTCCCTCTCCTTCGAATCCTTCTCCTCTTCCTCCTTCTTCTCCCCCGTCTCTCGTCAACCCACTTTCAGCAGCGAAAAGGAAGCAATCGTACGATGATACCGAGCCGAACGAGGGAATCATATTAACAGCGACTCTCGAGAAACCACGCAAATGTTCGTCTCAACTGCAAGAACCGATAGTAGCGGATGAAGACGTGGACGATATACAAATTCCCAACACTCCCGAGTCGCAACAGAACAGTGAACGGCAGATGGAGTACAGCTTCAGTGACAACGACTGCGTAGACGATCCGGAAGATAGAAATCGTCCCGAGAGGGAGCTAGACCACGGAGACTTTCCGACCCCAGAAGATCCGGACATGGAGAATAGCAACTCGAACTGTAGCGAAGTGATTCCGTTGCAACCGAATGTAGTCATTCTGGGCGCCGAGGATGACGGTATTGATGAGGAAATTGACAACGAAAATGACACCGACGAGGACAGTAGTGCAGAGGTGCAGGTGCACAATAGTCAACGTCGTGCTAACAGCAACAGTTCTGGTCCACCGAATCGAAATGCGAATGGATCGGCCACTGCTGGGTCGAGTGATGGCAACATTACTGAACGCCATCAAGGAGGTAGTAGCAATAATGACAGTGGGATCGACGCTAGTACACACACCCCACAGGTGCACGATGAACAGGCAGGAGGATACGCAACAGAGCGGATCGCCCGTAGGACGATCGTTGAAAGATAAATGATCCAAATGTTGGAGATTGTGTCTATTGCACTCCATCACGCAGATTGCAGGGATTCGAGTCAAAGGTGGAGAGAAACGGAAAACTGAAGCAGGAGACAATTAATATAACGGCCACGAGCTATGATTAACAAGAACACATAATGAAACGAATATATAGGTATCTATACTTTCCATGTAACTTGGTATTTGTTATTGACCTGTGACGAAACAAATCTAGCCTTACACGTGTACATAATTACTTCTAACTGTGTAGAGCTTTTCTTGCTATTTTCTGCTCAGTAAAATCCAACTTTTTGTTTACAAACGATTAAAATTAGCTACCTGATCCTTTAGTAGATTGTTATATTTATTTTCCTGCTTCTTTTGTTGCAATAGTAGAGGATGGAAAGCAACCGTTACGATTTTAATGTAATGATCTAAATCACTTTAATGATGCGGTTTCTATGATACCTTACATTTGAATGACACCTCGTATATGCTCGTTTTTCCTTGGGATGTATTTTTTTCCTATCAACTTCTTTTTACCTCTTCTTATTTATTGCTTTAGATTAATGTATGTTCATATTTTTTTCAAATTTCTTACTACGTGGATTTTTTTTAATGCTTCACATTTTTCTCTCTCACTCTTTTCTCTTTTAGATTCTCTCTTCTGCTAACAAACCATTTATTTGGAAGCATCCACTACGGAAGATTGTGGGGCACATAGTGCTCGTCTTCTTTAATTGACACTGTAACGGCATTCAACCTAATCATACCAGTGGCCTCAGAGTATCTGGAAGCGTGTACACTGTGTAAAATAGAGCTACCATGCAAAAGTAACTAATTTAATGTGGAATGACACATTCAGCTGACCTTCCTACCTTTCTTGGTAAACCAGTAAATGCAGACGAGGAAGTTTAGAAGAGTTATGATAGTAAACTGAATAGAAACACTTTTAATCACAGTACACTTCGCAAGGCTTAGAAACTCCACCGGAAATGATGATATTTCGTGCTGCGAATCCTAAGCATACACGTGGTCAGTACTGAAGCAAAGATTTCATATTTCCCGCTATCCGTTGCAATGTTCAGTATGATAATTAGAAAAGATAAATATCGATTGATTGGTACATTTATCAAGTGAAAAATCAAACGATGCTCAAATTGTTTGAAAATTTGTGCACACAGTGTTACCAAAAGAAACCGATTGCTAGATGGTATGGAGCCGAGTGGGTTACAATTAACATTTTTAAAAGTGTCTCATACCCGTCTGAACTCTTAAAGATACGATGATCTTATTCAAGGGCTACTAATAGGGCTTCGCAAAAAAAAACAATTCGGATAACATAGTGCGAAGAAATACCTATTTTACAGGTCAAACTAGAAGCAGCGTTAAGGTTGATTGAATAAACGATTAAAATTAAGTAGTGGGGGTAGTTTGGCAATGTAAGCAACTAAGTAGCATGCAGCTACAACTGAGTAGTAGGCTTTGTAAAATATAGCGCAAACAGTACAATTAAGATTTTTTCCAAGTCGAATAAATTGGCATATATTGCAGAAACATGCAAATAACATGTCGTGTGTCATTATGCACGAAAGAATAGAAACACGTGCAGCATTGAACAACAAAAGTGGTTTTATATTTGTCCTACTAATTTTATAAGTTTTCTTCATTGATGTCGTAGTCAACCATTTTCCGCTCGAGTGTCCAAAATTTGCCATTGAAGCCAACGTCGACAATGCGTTGGTGGAAGGTTAGATAGCGTGGTTGGAGGTATGGACATACTGCTTTATAGATTGCTAGTCCTCGGTCGTAGTTATCCAGCCACATGAACGACACCACACCCAACGATAGCCGCCTTATGATGCCTTCGTTGTGGCAACGCTCCAGAAAGGTGATGTGTTGGGATGCAACTGGATTCTGGCAAGTTGGATGTACGAGGGAAAGCTCATTGTACGCCCGCCGGTATTGGTCGTAGAAGTCGGTCTCAGAGGGATTTTTCGCACCGGCGTAGGTGGCCGATGCTAGTAGTGAAAGGTACACGCCACTCCGTACCGGGCGATCGCGCATCGTTCGCCCTGTGTCGATGACCATCTCCTTGTAGTCTATTACGAGGTTCTTCCAATAAGTGGCCCATTTTTCCAGTATCGTCCCTTTGTACCGCTCGGGGATAGTGATCGAATCGATGCGAGACTGAAAACCGGCGTACCGGGTCTTGATCTGATCGAAGCTGTTTCGAATTAACGATGGTGCTCTGCGGAATCCTCGGGCGCCTGAGTTGATCGACATTGCTTCGTGTAATCGATGTTAAACTTAAACTATACTTATCGGCAGCAAACGTGAGCAATAGTGTACGAGAACGTATTTTTATGTAACTTCAACAGACAGTTGTTTGTTTACATTGGATACGTTCCGAAAATTTAGCAGTGTTGCCATTGGAATTATTATGCAAATTATTTTAAGTTACGCATTTTCAGCTCTTATGCTCTATGAAATAACATTTTCATTATTCTTTTTAAAAGAATCTACATTCTCTGAGAATTTATTGGGACTGTTGTAAGAAACTATAAACAAAAAACAACTAAACACATTTTCCAACTTCTTCGTACTTTGGCAGCACTGCATTAAGCCAGTCCTCTCAACATGTGTAATTGTGTTTGTTTCTTCACCCCAATGATGGGGTGGTACACAGTGGTGATGAAAAGTTTCAAGGTAACTCGCTCCGATTGATTCGTTGTTTTGAATCCGACCTAGAGTTCAATAATTATAATACAACAGTGGAGATCACAACTTTAAAGGATGGTAAATAAAAAGAACCATCGAGCAACATTCTGCCTGCATTAACATGTTCAGACATTTGATAAAAACATTGGCGCCGTTGGCAAAGACTTCCTCTCCGGAATCCGATCCGAAATTAAACTGCCAACACTTCAAAACACAACACGTGCGCGTTTTTGGTTTGTTTATGAATTTCGATGAAGTATAACGATGGAAAAACGCGAATCCAATGAACTGCTTCGTTTTTTAACGAAAATTGTCAACGATTACGGAATAAGTGACTCAAAAGGGGAAGCAGAAGGAAGCAGGAAATCAACGGAATCCCGAAAGAGAAAAAATACCACCGACGAGAACCAAGCCGATGGTAAAAGGTTCCGCCCGGTAGAGGTAAGCTCAGAATTTTTGTGCCTTAATCAATCACACATAATGAATGGCTTTCTTTTTACAGTGGGTTAATCCTGTACTTAGACCACTGGTGCAAAGCCTGATCAGTAATCCGAACAAAACCTACCAGCAGTTCCACCTACATCACAATGTGCTCCAGGTTCCACTGCAGCCGAACGTACTTCGAAATGAAACTCTTTTTAGCCATTTTGAAATCAAAACACCGTGGACGGTAGGCCTGCCGGTGCCACTGTACTGCACACCTGGTCCAGGTCCGACGTCACCCGATCTTATGGTGCGGCAAGTTCTCGCAAAGTACAACTATAAGCGCGAGCTGACCAGCGTACATCGGTCATACAAGCTCATCGAGACGCACCGGACGCGGCCGGACCTGGATCTACGGGAGGTTGAGGAAGACCCTACCGTCAAGAATAGCGCCGCTGTCATTTATGCAGGCCTTCTCGATCGAGACCCCGATCCGTACCTTTTGCTCGAATCCGGCTATGACTATCACTTTACTGGTGGTTCCATGGCCACCATCGTTGCACCGGAAGGCAGCAGGACGCTCGCCACCGTATTCGCAGCGTGTGGAGGAAATCTCGAAGAGGTGAACATCATTCAGCTCGACCACCTCGGCTCGGAAGTGCCAAACAAAATTGAGGCCAAAAAGTCAGCCAACTACCTATCGGAAGATGCTGGTCCGGTACTGGAGATAACTGCCGACCCCGGAGGGCGTTGTGTTCTCATCCGGAAGCGTCATACTATTGTTGTTCTTCGTAACGTACCCAGTGGTAGACAGGAAAACGATGAAGAACTGAGCACTATGTCGTCCGACGATACGGAATGGCGTGCAACTCAACGTATCCGTTCGAAGGTGCCCTTCGCTAGCGTTTGCATGGTCAATTTCGGTTTCCTAGTTAGACGTACGATCAGCATTTGTACGGTAGACTACAGGAGACATATACGGTTATGGCAAATCGATCGTAAAGCAGATCCTGTCGAAAAATGTACCAAGAAACTGCCAAGGAATGAAGGCCGCTTGGAAAAGAAGACGGAAGAAATTCGAAAGGAAGACAACTGGGCGGCGGTGAGGTGTGTAGACGGACGTTCTTTGGTTGCCTGCTTGAACCGTCATCAGATTCACCTTTACTCAATCCGAGAGGAAACCGACAGTTGCGTTGATTGTAGCGATTCGGATGAGGAAGTGGAAAGCCCTAACGCCACGTTCGTGTTACGGGGAAGTTCCAGCATATCTCAATGGACTATGGCATGTGAAAGAGCGAGCGCCCTCGAAGTAGCGCCGTCTGAGAGACTTATCTTTATAGCCACGTGCCATAAGATTATTGTTGCAAACGTGGAAAGTCTCGAATGCGACAAAGCGAGTAGCTCATCATCCAGCTCGATCAACGATGAAAGCATGTTACGAGTCAACGTTTTGATAGTGTTTGCACACAACCTTCAACAGCGGCCAGCGTTCATGAGTCACGTTGCATACGCTGGGAGCGATGAAACGGATGAGGAGAGTGGACATCAACATTTCCTTTTGGTCGGTAGCCATTTGCCGATGAGTTACGGTGTGTGTTCGTTCACGAAATCATGCATCAAGGGTTCGGCCTCCGAAAAACCACAATACTACACCCGGCACCTTCCACTGCATCCACCGACGTTCCATGACGCTTACAGGAAAGCTCAGGCGAGTGGCCACTGCCTCAGTACCCACGAGCCACTGAAGCGGCGTTTCTATGCCTGCCAGTCCGGAATGGTGCTGCTTCCGGCGAATGGAAATGGCGGCGAAGAAGAAGATGGCTACCCTCATATTATTTTACTAACATCGGGTGGAGATTTATTGCATCAAAAAATAGTCACAAAGCGACCGGAGCAAGACTCATCATCGGCGAGCGATCTTACACGATCCCGGATAGGACATTCGAACGTTACGGAAGAGCTGCACCATTGGCACGAGAAGCTGCTGCTGGATGAATCGATAAAACCCAAACCGTACAAGGCAACCGATTTTAGAACGTTAAAAAGGTTTCGCGACATCTTTAACTGCACGCACGACCCAAACGAGCTAAAGGACATCGTATTTCGCCCTCCAACCAAAAAATGGTCTAGAGGGCAGCGCGAAAAGCAGGCCGATTTGAGTGCGCAAATGTGCAGGGAGCCAAGTCCCACGAGGTCCATTTCATCCGTCTCCGATACATCCTTGTCGGCTTCAGCTGCGGGTGATTATGTCTCTGCCCGGGCGACAGTTTCCAACGGTCCTCGGCAACGACCAGAGCCTCTAGCCTGGCGTCAAACAATCGAGGAACTGCAGGAATACAAGGATGTCCTAGCGCCCGGAATGCTAGCCGTTTGGGGCTACGGTGGACCAGTTGGTGGAACGTTTGCCCAAGGCTTCCCGGAGCAAATTCCTACCAAGCTGCCACCCTACCAGAACGTGAACGAGCGAGTTGGTAGCTGGGTTGCGAAGACGACTTCTGCCGAACAGTTTGGATTGGGTAGGGCCGATGAACACATGAGTGAGATTCAGGACGAAATACCGTACGACGAATTTGGGCTACAACCGTGGCAAGAACCGAAAAACGCCAATAAGGTTGAACTACCAAACCAATTCCAACGGTTGCGCGATGAACAACTGATGGAAGTAATCTCGCAGAATGACACGGCATCACTTTCTCGAGCAGTTTTCGAAGTCCAAGCGGAACCGAAACCTTCCACCACTACCCGTCCGGCGAAGAAAAAGTATGTGAAAGGTTTCTGATCACAAACTCTGGCGGCCATCGATGGACCGTCAAGTGCATGGTGACGCATTTATGTGTGTATGAAAAAAGTTTTTAAAATATAAAATATATTTTAACCTTTAAACGAATCAGTAATTATTTGGAAAACTCCATTTCATAATATTTATAACTCGCAATAAACCGTCTGTTTCGTTTCTGTTCTGAAAGGGTTTGAATTTATTACTTCATTATTTATTAATATATATATATATGTGTGTAATATATATATATTTTATATATATGTATTTATTTATAATTTTATATAAACTATTGTTTTCTTGTTCTTAATCTTAATATTTTCCCCTTACTTTAATATACGCCCATCCGTGTTCTCTCACAAGTGCAACATTGCTTGCAAGTTGCTTCTTTCTCTGTTTTTTGTTTGAATTCGCCTCCCGATCTGCAGTTTTTCGCTCCTTTTGGATTTCGTATTATTTCGTTAATCCTTTTTTTTCATCCTTCGTAAATTTTATCCTCGCCTGCTCTAGTAATCGATCTATTTTACATATTTCACAGTCTGATGCAATTAAACATAAAAATACAAAGAAAGACGAACGTTTTTATTTTCATCTCATTTCCCATGTAAAAGTTCTAACGCCTACTGTTTTTGTTTTTGCTGGGTGGAACACAATCCACCACAAGAGCGCGCGATCGCAGCGCGAACTTCGCTTCCCCTTGTTCCATCGTCTAATTCCTATCATACATTTATTACGCATTTTCGTTATGATATATCGTGTCATCTTACTTAACTCTTTTGCTGTGCGCTTCTACCACGCTAATTCAGCATTAATAAGTGTGACAAAAAGCGCAAACTACATACACGCATCATCATCATCATCATGCACACACCAATTTCCGTGTTCTTCACTTTTCTTTTTTTTTTTTCCCCACACGCTCCATAGTCCGAGTCACAAAAATGTGCAATTTCGAATGTTGGCAATCTTCCCATGGAAACACAGTCCACTGTGAGGATGGATTTCTCCTGCTGGTAGTACTTAGGTCCTATCGACTCCAGTTTTTCCCGATGTTCTTTCAGTAAGGTGAACGTAAAAAGCATTAAAACATTTGGTTATTTTAATGAACCGTCCCGCAGCGATGGCCAGCCGAGGGATCTAGTAGTCATTGTTTTAATACCTGTTGTTTTAAACATATAACGCAGTAGAACCTGGATAGCGTAGAACAGAAGAAACCGGGACTTTATTCTAGCTCTTCGAGTTTACTTTTAACAGGTTTGGTAAAACCCCAGGCCTTCGCACTAATGAGGTTCTTCTCACGTCCAAAGACGTCGTACGTTGTGAAGACTGCAAAAATGGTGTTCCGATATTCATATGAAAGCAAACACTTGTGCTTATATCTACATCTGGTTCATATCTTCGTTTCGACAATATTCAGGTTTTACTGTTTTTGTGGTTTGAAAAGGTAGTTTCAAATAATCAAACTTTTACGGTTACCAGTTCTAGTTTGGTATAAACAGAAAAGACCAGAAACAGATTTCTATCCTTCTGTTGTCCTCTTTCATCTATCCTTGGAAGAATCGTCGGTTGCGATGGAAATTATTGCAACAATTATACATTGTCCAAAACACCACTTTCTCCTTTGCCGTTAAACGTAGAAAGCTGTTTTCTTCCTCGATTCACCCATTGCTACCGCAAATCCATTGGTTTACTCCGACTTCCAAATTCTTGCTTCGAAGGACAAATCTTTGCGGGACCAGGTTGTATGCGTGTTTGGGGTGGAAAAAAGCTCAATATTCTTCTATATTACCTATCAGTCTAATGATGACAGTGAAAGGACAGGTCAGAATCTAAACGTAGGGATTAGATTATACCACACAAAAGATTGCCACACGAAGCTGCCAGCCACTGCCCTCTTCCCACACACACCACCCTCGAACAAACCCTTATCGCCTTCTCTCCTTTCGATCTTCCTCTGCACTCCTGATTTTGTTTTTTGTTTGTTTTTGTGTTACTTCTTTATTGCCTACCCTACAACATATATCACTTGCACATTTGCCTTGTGCTACGGGGTTCGGATTCCGCTCGATCGTAATTTGGAAGTGGCCGCATCGTCGGCAGGGCAGAAAGCGAGGGCTGGTTTAAGAAATAACCGGTATGGGGGTGTGGTATGGTGTGGTGGCAGAACCACATCCCAAACGGGAAGGAGGACTGAAATGGTGGGAATTTAAACTAATGTTAATCAATTAATTGCTAAACCTCTTACGTTGCCCAACACAAACCCCCCAACTCTATGTACTCCTCTGGGTGGTTTCCTTTTTGTCGATCGTTTATATTTTAAGCAAATCATTAAAGAGGATGAATGTAATACAACGACCAGCTACAGGAGAATGTAAAATGTTTATAGATTGCGTCCATCGTTAGCGGCTTACTATTAATTAATGATGTTTACTTTTCCATTAAGCCAACTGACCTCCTAGTTTTCCGCTGGAACTGTCCTTCAATAGTGGATTGAACATAACTTTAAGACCCACGAAATTAGCACAGACATGATGGACCACGAGTTTCGGTGCCCGTTAGAACGTTTCCACCCTCGCAGAACCCGAATCGGCGCGTATGCGTTCTCTGGACACACAGGAAATTCGGGACCGATAATAGTGGGTAGTGGTTTCAATAGTGGGTGTATGTGTGCTAAACGTTTTCCACGGGTTTGTGTGTATGTGTGAATCTGTAATTCTATGTTTCCTACTACCTATCGTCACTTGTCGCTGACGGTTTCCATTCATTGCTCTTTGCTTATTCTTTTTCACTTGTCTCTACATTTTATGCCGGTACTTTGTCCATTTCGAGAAACTCCTAATCGTTCATACTTCGGTCAACCCGATAATTCACAAACAAACACACTACATACGTTCCCTCCCATGGGAGGAGGAGGGTCTGGGATTTTTCCTAGCCTCCTCGCCGGAGGGAGGCTATTTGCCATTCGTTCGCTTTCACACACTCGCACACACGCAAAGACACATCTTATTTCTACCAACATAAGCACGATTAAAAGAACTTATGTTATAAGGAGTAGTTTTTTCTCGTTTGTTTGTTTTTGTTTGTTTACTGTTTGATCGTCATCGGATCTTGATGATGCTGCTTCGTCTTCGTTCGCCGTTACACTCACTCCACCGCCATCGTCTCAACGTCGGGAGATCACACCGAGTGGAGCGCAGCAGCTGCCGTTATGCCTGAAAACTTGCCGCTGCAGCATCGCCACGGACGCACGGTACCTCCACAACCCGCCACCGTCCTTAACCGTCCTCTTTCGGCGGCGTAAACCAGCCATTCTTTTCGTGGATTTGCACGAGCGATTTGAAACTCTGCTGCGCTCTAGCTAAGCTGTACTGACCCTGCGAAACAGACTGAACCTCGATTAGAGTTTGTGTCGGCAAACGGGGACATCAAGTTTTTCAGCTTCACATTCGTTAATCAAAGGGCATAGTTTCAAGTTGATTGAGGATTCGTGTATAAAATGTCTCACCTTTGTCGGACCGAACTGTATCCTCGCCTTGCCCTTGACTAGTGTTGCCGCTATTTGCATGATAACGGCCTCCACCGTGTAGGCCGAGCTCCAGCCCTGCTTGGTGAGAAGTTCCATGCATATTGCACCACCCACCAGTACGTAGCCACCTGCAGTGGAAGGTAAAAATTAGTCTACGCAAATGCCACGCAAATCTATGGATGGCCATCGGATACGCACCGGATATGATCGGATGTACGACGCGTACGAACGGTGGCTCGAAGGGGTACGATTCTTTGAACATAATGTTGAGCAGTATGCTGTCCTTGCCCTCGCGCTCCTTCAGCAGGATCAGATCGTTGTGCAGTGGGCTGTCCGGGTCAACTGACATCAGTCGAATATTCCACTCGTAGATCGAATCGTTCACCAGCTCGATAGAGTACATGTTATTCTTGAACGAGTCTGACCGATAAATGTCTCGCAGTTCCTTCATCAGTCGATCCGTCGCTTGCACCGAGCCGGAAACTGACCCCTGAAGGGCGTAGAAAAACGAAATTTATACTTTTTCTTAGAGGCGAAGGGAAAAATCGTATACTTACCTTCAAATAGTCTTGCCGTTGTGTTTGTCTTAATCTTTCTAGTGTGGCTAAATGTTCCACTTCCATTTCGTCTTTCTGCAATGAAATAAGGATCAACACTTTAATTACAAGGAAAAATCATTTTTATAAGCTTAAAAGAGAATAGTTAACTTGGAATCGAAACAGGCCTCACGATCAAAGACTCTACCGGAACCGGGTGAGATCACCCTGCACCGGATTGTGTATATGGGTCATCTTGATAAGCAACATTAAGTGTGTGTTCCACAAAAGGAATGTAATGCGAATTGGCAAGAATAACACAACACACCAAAGAAATACTTCTTTCTCAAATGAAATGGGGAAATTAAAAATTGTGACGAGAAAAGATCCTGTTGTGAACATTGGTTCTTATTAGAAATTATTCACACCTAGTTTAATAGCGCGTTGTACGGTCAATTGTATGTTTTGCAGTACACCTTTCTTCCTTTCTGAGACTCAGAAGATCGATCATAGCAGGCATCACACACTCTTTTGCACATGGCACCAGCCTACTATGATAAACAATTCATTGGGCTGACTTGTTATAGCCTACTACAACACGCAACCCATTTCGCCCACCATACCTTAGCTGTACTGCGACCATCGTCCATTTCGAGGGGAAGATCCTCTTCGCCTTCGCTCTCCTGATCACTCTCGCCCACGACATCCTCTATATCATCACAGTCGGAGTCGATCTCTTCGATCGGCTGTTGTTGCTGCATCTGCAGCTCCTGGTGTTGTTGCTGCTGGAGCGCCGGAAGGAGCTGCTGAGGTGACATGCCGTGCTGCTGCTGGTGGTGGGCGGCCGGATGTTGGAGCTGGCCGGCGGCACCACCATTAGGTTGGAAGGCCTTTTTGAGCGTCTCCAGATCGGGAGGTAGTGGAACCGTATGCTGCCGGCAGAGCTCCCGTAGCAGTATATGAACCTATGATGGGATGGAGAAGAAAAAACAGCATGTTTTGTCATTTCATGCGTAGAGCTCTAACCGTGGAAATGCGAATTGTACGCTACTCACCTGATTTATAACATGATTATCTAGTCCGTTCGTATTCGTAAGTATTTGCACGGCGTTACTGATGCTCGTGTCCTCACTCTCGGCGAACCATACTGGTGGTGTGGATGGGTATGTTTCCTGTAAAGAATAATGAAAAATGTTGTTAAATGGACATGTTTAAGGCTGGTAATTCCAGAAAAAAAAATCGTTAAATCAAAACCGTAGTGCGGACAAGCTTTTTGACGAATTATTTCCATTTTGTTGTTTCGCATCAAAGAAAAAAATGTTCATTTTATGTTTGTAAATGTTTTTCATTTGTATTCAATTTATAAAACAAATCGGAAAGTCAATAACCTCTTCTGTTATGTTTCGGCCTTGATGACGGTCAATGGTCAATGGATAAAGTTAAAATTTATCTTGCGCAAGAAAAACAAGACAGGAATATTCTCTTGCAAACCAAATGCAGTTGCGCATTACTTTTGCTACTGAAATAATAGCATCAAATAACATTGAGCAACGAATCAATCGAAGGATTGTCAACAAGAACTAGAACGAGGATGACGAAAACCTAGGAATGCAACTGCTAAACAGCTGGTGCATTCGGTGACAGTGCAGTGCAGGTGTATCGGAATAATTTTATGTCGTCAACAATGGCGCGTCTGAAACAAGAGCCAACCCCTTTAACTCAATATAATAAATTAAATTGCGTTTTTTAAATATGAATGGTGTGAACAAAATTACAATAGATACACTTTTAGATGACATTAAATCATTAATATTTGTTATTAAATGCTACGTTATCAGAAATCTATAATGATGCTAAGAAACCAAAATTGACCTGTCGTTTGTAGAACTTTGCACATAATGCAATGTCTTTGTTATCTAGGATGAATCAAGCAAAATAACTTTCTTGAAGGTTTTTGAGAAGGCTAACAAAAATGTTTATGGGATTCCTGCACCGATTGCACTTTGATATGTGCCATATGCAAAACAAAAACATATGCATGTACGTGTCGGAAATACATTATGTAGACTACGACAGAAACTATAGCAAGTTCTTCGACCAAAGCAATTCAATACTCTACAACGTCATATCTATGATTTTCCCAGGCTTGATCGGCTTCGTAAGTGTCCTGATTCCATAAGGATGTCTGATAGCTATCGGAGGGCATTTTTTAATCAATGGATCCGTTTTAATTAACCTTTAGAGGATTTCCGCTAGCATCTCCAAAAGGACCTGTCTCCATATTTGCTTATCCCAAGAAGGTAAGACGTAAAACAAAACAAAAAAGGGCATAAAGCACGGAGCATGAAACCGTTACGTACCGTAATGTTGGCATGGATTACGTATTGTTTGCCGTTGCGGCCGATGAAGCGGCAGCTCAGTTCGTCCACCGTGGCGCTAAGGATCTGGAACCGTTCATGGTTCTTCGGGAAGACCTGCTCGAGCGTTTTGATTTCCAGCTTCAGCGTATTCAGGCACGCCATCACGCCGAATGTTGGTGCAGTGCCTCCTCACCACACCTGCGGAGGGCTGGGGAGGGGCACACAACGCCGCGGGAATGGATGAGGGAGGGTAGGCTGGGGAAAGGCAACTAATAATAATTCCGGTTCCTGTTTGGATCCGACGTCTGCGATGATGGAGATGATGGTTCCTTGGTGTTGGCTGCTGCTGCTGCTGCTTGTTTGTTGTGGCGCTGATGGCTTGCGGGATACCCTAAAAACGCACTGGGAGGAGATGGAGTGTGTTTGCACTCGTACAAACGACTTTCAAATCAACTTTCACAACACTTTGCACTTAGTTTTATGTTTAGAATCGGCAATCACAAGCTAAAATCACTAGAGAATTTTTTCGCTTGAAACAGAGGTAATCGTCGAGCTTTGACAGATCCGTCCGTCACACTTCTACCTGGTATACTAACACATTCACACCAGGACGAATGACGTTTGGCTTCGTGCGCACAACAGCCTTCTTCGCTACTGCTATCGAGTGGAATTATGTTTATGTTTATGCCTCCAATACGTAGAACCAGCTAAAACAGAGAAATTGTAAATCCAGGGCAGGACACGGAAAAGAAAAAAAATTGTTTTATAATACCACGATTTTATCAGAACAGCAGTTACATGTATTTTGTGTTTTCTATGAATTTTAAAAAGAGGAATTCTCATTTAAAGTTATGCAGCCTCTTCTTGACCCGAACATTTTTTGTCCTAAATTATTGTGTCCTGCTGCTGGTACAGTTCTCAAAATACATTTACCCAGTGGAGCTATGTTTATTAGGACTTTGCACGAAGAAGGACCCTATTACACACGCTTCTTTCCTGACGACAGATCAATGAAACTCCGTGGCCTAAGTATAGACACTGTAGCTTGTTCCTTAACCCCTAACTCGTATATCCTGGAGGAAAGGCAGGCAGGGACTGCAGGGATGTAATGAAGTCCTTTGTCGATGATTTCCACACAAATACGTTGTTGGCCCTTTCTCCGTAGCAAAAGTTTGCATTCCACTAAACATGAACTTCATCAATTTATGAGAAACATATACACACACGTATAATTACACGCACAGGGCACACAACATATCGAAAATCGCTTGGCTACACACATCACAAACTGAATGTACTGAAAAACATCGGAAACTTCAACATTACGTCCCGACCGTACACACTTCCGGGTTTTGCGCAGCTCGGCTGTTTTCCACTCTTGTTGTTTAGTTTATATCACTTCGCTGTACGTTTCCATTCGAAAGATTCTCACCAGATCAGTGCCAGTGCAATAATACAGTCCATTCGGACGTAACGCACAAACATGTCCGCGGTTTAACTGTTCTGCTGAATTTTCATTTTGAGCTTTACCCAACCAGTTCTCGCCCCATGCTAACCCTCTACCACACCACCACACCACGCCCACCCCACGCACACATCGGGTGACAAGAAAAGTAAGAAAGTTATTTTGTAGTGCCAAAGATTGCTACCGACTGAAATCATTGAAGTCAAACAAATGTGCAATATACGCTTGAGTTTAGCATGCACGGGAACTTTCCGAAAAGGAATGCTTTTTCAAAACGGTACTGCCGATCATGATTGAAAAACATCCGACGATGCGTATTAGGGGAAGGGTTAATAATTTATCTTAATGTTGGATTTTCACTTCATCACTCGTTTTCACTCACATTATTGTTTGCCAATAGCAAAAGCTAAAAACGGGGGAATGAAGGAAGTTTAAAACAAAAAGGAGGACTACTTGATGGGAATTCGCAGGCTGTCTTCCGTAATGCCAGTAAGCCCCAATGCCACACAGTTCATGGTATAATCTACGGGCATTTCAAGAACACCGCGGCCAATACGGCGATATATTACATTAGCACATAATTAGGAAGAATATTTCAGGTATCCTAAATACAAAAGCGTTTGGCTTTACGATGTTCATACTGCTGGTGTTTTCCTGAACATGCCATTCAACAATAACTGCACAATCTTCGCAAGGTAGCCATGTATAAAATAATCCAAATATAATTGCAGTGACGCAGTGCAATTGTGAAAGGAAAGTCTTTTACTTTGATCAATCAGCTCACTGTGACTCACTCGAAAACATACATTCGACAAAGAATTTTGTCTCACGGATTCACACGAGTGGAAATTGGTCTGGATTCGCGATCGCAGACTAAATTATACACGCGGAATGAAATAGGACTTCACGATGAAGATTTGCCATCGATATTGAAGCACGTAGGGAAAAGCTAGGGTGTCCCAGAGGGCTGCAGAGGTGATACACTAAAAAGTTTACTTGATTGAAATGGCGGCTGTTTTGACAATTGCATTTCGTTTTCGCAGAGTTTAATGATCTTGATTGTGTTTTTACCAATTTTGAAATATCAATAAAAATCCACGTAAATCAATCCTTTTTTCAAAAATAGAATGCTATCTTAAAACATATGAGAAATTTTAAAAATGCCTAAATAAAATCAAATTACAACTCGTAACACCTTGCAAAGACATGAACCCTTGGTCAACATTTCTGTCAAATTACATTTTGGAACGCGACTACGATATTCCTCCAAAATGAGATTTCAAATTCACAAAATGCTCCAAAATACCTACAGAGATAGACGTTAAGATTTTTTTTCTGGAAGATCACCACAATTTCACCAACCATTTGCATAGCGATCGCTGTGCATCGATGCACCAAAAGAACATCAGATAACCTTTTTTCTGCAAAATAGAATACAATTATCTAAAATACCAAATTTGTTGATCCTAAAACGTCTATAGTAGATTTCAAATTGTAAGATTAGGAATTCCTAATGCGCATGTGCTTTCTATCAACAAGGATTCGGGTTTTGTCGGAATTTGTGCTTGGGAAGTTCTGGCCGTATTGGTCTCTTGTGGGGGATGTTTGGAAACAGTTATGTTTCTGATTTTCAAGCTGCAAAACGTAAGTACGTAGACGTCGCTTAGGTACTGGAGAGAGTCCGTACAAGTGCTGTAACCGGAAGAAAAAATGGTTCCTCAGTAAAAGGTTGGCAACCGAGGAATAGATAATGGATCGAATTATGTTTCTTGTGTTCACAGTTTGTGCATACTATATAGCGTTTTTTCTCTAGTAGAAATTGGAACTGGCTGAACTTATTTCTGTGTTCGTTGTCTAACAATTCTTAACATTAACATTCGTCTTATCCCGTGTATGGTGGGTTCAAATTCTGGTAGCCCAATCCAGACAACACATCTTTAATATCAAAGCATTAACGATTGTCTGAACTTCTTATAGCTAACAGCTAATTTAATATCGTTGATATACGGATAGCACATGCCGCAAACAATCCTTTACTTTTGTCGTCCACCAACAATTGCAGCTATTCCTGGTTGGTAATTATGCTCGAAGAAAGCTCAGCATAAAACCACTCCGTGGTTGTACTCCTTGTAAAGTCGATAACCCTTTTTCCGAGAAAATCAGGGTGGCATTACGAACGTCATGATGCGTCTGCCAACAAGTTACCAAGTGCTTACCTAACCACTATACCATCTTTTAAAGTATAATTGACCTCAATGATTGAAATTGGTATACTTACTAACTAGTTCTTTCGATAGTTAAATATCTGGGAGATCCGTGGGGTGATTTTCACGTGTCGTCGAGCTCCCCCAACGGCTATGCTAGAGCAACAGGTGCTAAGATGTTGTCCTCCACTGTACCCCCTTGTTTTGTTCATTATCAGCTGTCAGTAGCAGGCTGACAGAAGTACAACATCGTTTGCTGCGCGGTTGCTAGCAACACAAACAGCAACAACACCACGAACACATAAGTTTTCGGCGATAAAACCAGTTCGCGGGGAACACTACCCGCAAATTGTGACGCACGGTTTGTTCCTTTAGCTAATCCGCTTCAAAACGAAAATTTTTCCCATAACACACGGAAGCGCAGGTAACACCTAAACGCGTTCGCTAGAAACGAGTTCTACCAGTGCCAACAGGAGGAGTGCGAGGTTTGCGGTTGGTCGGGAAAGTTGTGTCCTATCACGCAATAGGAAACATCGTACGTACTCTTGAGCGAGGTCGTCTTTGACAGCTGCAAAGAGTACGGTGAGCGCATCTTGCGCACTTCCTCGTAAAAATGACGATCAATAATATACTCTGGTTCCGCCACGGACTCCGATTGCACGATAATCCGAGCCTCCTGGAAGCGCTGAAAAATGACTGCGCAAATCATTCGAGCGAAACGGTGAAGCTGTTCCCAGTGTTTATATTCGATGGGGAAAGTGCAGGTATGTTTCAACAATAATTGCCCAGATCCAGATGATCAGCAAGTGACCCGGTTGCTACGTTTCTTCCCCCCCGCAAAAGGTACCAAAATCGTCGGTTACAATCGGATGAAGTTTTTGCTGGAATCGCTGACTGACCTTGACCGCCAATTCCGTGAGCTCGGCGGGCAACTGCTCGTATTCCGTGGGGATAGTGTGACCGTGCTGCGACGCTTGTTCGAGGAGCTGAACGTTAAAAAAGTATGCTTCGAGCAGGATTGTGAACCGATTTGGAAGGAGCGCGATGATCGGGTGGCGAAACTGTGCCAGTCCATGGATGTCCGTTGCGTCGAGCATGTCTCACATACGCTTTGGAATCCGCTGGAGGTGATCCAGACGAATGGAGATATTCCACCGCTGACATATCAGATGTTTTTGGTAGGTCAAATGCTTGACGATGCTCGATCGGTCCCAGGCCATATAAAAGGATTTATTTGTTTTCTCTCCCCTCTATAGCATACGGTGAATATTATAGGAGAACCACCGCGTCCCGTTGGAGCCCCCAACTTTGAGTATATCGAATTTGGCCGCATTCCGGCCATTCTGTCCTCGGAGCTGAAGTTATTCACGAAGATTCCAACGCCCGAAGATTTTGGGATACGCTACGATGGACAGGCGGACATCGCGTACCAAAAATGGATCGGTGGTGAGACGCGAGCCCTTTCCGCTCTTGGCTCACGGCTCAAGCAGGAGGAGGAAGCATTCCGTGAAGGATACTACCTTCCAACGCAGGCCAACCCGGAGATACTGGGCCCTGCGACGTCGATGAGTGCCGCCCTTCGCTTCGGATGCCTGTCCGTGCGCCTGTTCTACTGGTGCGTTCACGATCTGTTCGCCAAGGTGCAGTCGGACAGCCAGTTCAAGTACCCGGGTGGGCAGCACATCACCGGACAGCTGGTATGGCGCGAGTACTTCTACACCATGTCGGTGCAGAATCCTTACTACGGCGAAATGGAGCGCAATCCGATCTGTCTGAACATCCCTTGGTACGAGCCGATGGACGATTCGCTCGCCCGTTGGAAGGAGGGTCGGACGGGTTTCCCGATGATCGATGCGGCCATGCGTCAACTGCTGGCCGAAGGCTGGCTGCATCACATTCTGCGCAACATTACCGCGACGTAAGTAGCTAGTATTCTCGCAAATTGTTTAATAATTTGGGCGCCTTATCAGATTATTCAAATCGTTTGCAAAAACAGATAGAGGCGTGTATCGAAATCAAAAAGTTGTTAGCACAAGTAATCTTGTTGTCAAATTGCAGTCATGTGTCCTACAGCTGTTATCTCTGTGCTTGAGAAGCATAATCAGCCTTTTTTTTGGCTAAATATAGGAAAAAAAAACATTGGGTCCACTACATTCATTCCTGCTGTAAAATTGTATTAATACGTGCTAAATAGCCGTTACATTGATTCCTGCTATAGCATTGTTATGGATTAACATATTTAGAGCGAATGTTAAATTTGCAAATGTTCCCCATGTATCCAGTCCCTTCGTTCTGTTATGCAAATGATGCCATGAAGATGATGATACGAAGGTGAAGGTGAAAAGAAAACGCAATAAGATGAAACGATCCTCGTGCGATCTTCGCCCGGTTGCTGGTAATGTATTCGTCTTTCTTTCCCTTTATGCCCTCTAGTTCGCATTTGTTGCGTGATGAACGGGTTTGCTTCTGGGTAATCCCAGAGCAACGGGACTGTTCGTTAAAGAATCATATCCGTGTGACAAAATAAATCGTTTAACATCGTCTTCCAGCTTTCTCACTCGAGGCGGCCTGTGGATCAGCTGGGAGGCGGGCCTGCAGCACTTCCTGAAGTATCTACTCGATGCGGATTGGTCCGTTTGCGCTGGCAACTGGATGTGGGTGTCCTCATCCGCGTTTGAGCGGCTACTCGACTCGTCCAAGTGCACCGACCCGATCTCTCTCGGACGGCGCCTCGACCCCAAGGGAAGCTACGTGAAGCGCTATGTGCCCGAGTTGGCCAACTATCCACCGGAGCTTATGTAGGTTCTCGCCAGCGATCATTATAAGCAACATATTTTTTATCCTTTTTCTTTTCGTTCCCACTAGCCATGAGCCGTGGAAAGCGAACCGGGAGCAGCAAACCGAGTACGGGTGCGTCATCGGTGAACACTATCCAGCTCCGATGGTCGATCTTGCCGTAGTCGGTAAGCGCAACGCGCAGACAATGGCCTCATTACGAGAGAACCTGGTAGCTGACGGCAGCTCGACGCCGCCCCATTGTCGTCCGTCCGACATTGACGAGATCCGGCAGTTCTTCTGGCTGTCGGATGATGTCGTCCCGGAAGCCTAAAAGGCCACATCCGCCCCACACGATATACAGGGATACAAGTGTACACTACCAGGCTGCAACAGCACTAAAGCTAAAGGGTAAAGTTACCGATGGTTCCAATCTCGCCCTGTAAGGGTGAAGAGTTTATTTTTGTTATTTCTTATTTTCTTCTACGCGGGATTTTGCTAGGTCTGTGCAATGTATCTACACATTTTCTGTTGTTGGTGGCAATCTATAAGTTGGGGTTGCCGCTTATCGTCGTTATAATCACGTTTGAGAAGATTTACTTCTAGTTTTTAGTGGTATACGTTTTGATATGCATTTTATAATGAGAACAAGACGCGCGAAAATACGTTCCACAGATGCAAGAACGTGAACACAGTTAACGAAGGGTCAATGGATGAAGGGTGGACAAGATTGGTCTCAGAAATGTATAATCCTAGATGTATACTAATTGTATAATCAATGTGCAACACAAAAAAAATGTCAATAAACTTACCATAAAATCAGAGAGTATCTACTTGTTATCAATTTGTTCTCACTCCACAAGAAGTTGTGCACAGAAACAATGATTGGTTTGGAATTTAATGTTTTCTTTTGTCGCTTAGTTTTGTTTTCATTTGCTGTTGTTTTCTTTTTAAATATTTTACACACATACTGAACAAGAACATCAGTGTTTGTTGTATTAGTATTGTTTTTTCTGCACTGTTTTTTTTATTCTACTACACTTTTTCTTCCTATTCGTTTCGATCGTTTTCGCTGCATTCTGCCGTTTTTCCAAGTGTTCTCTTCTGCTCTGTACTAATGCAATTCATATTAGAATCAACAATGTGAGTTTCCTCACTGCTACCAGGATGCTTTTATATATGAGCTTAGGTTCGCTTTTCTCGATAATTTTGTATTTTACTGTAAGTGTTAAATATTCTTCGCTTCGAGTGTTTGCTTTCTAATTTGTATAGGATTTTATCCCAGTTCCCTACATCTTCAGGACGTTCTTCATCGCTTCGTCTTTTTGCAACGAATGGGTGCACAATGGTTTTGCATTTACGATGGTTCGTACTTCGTTACCATGTTCCCAAGGAGCAGTTTTGCCCAGCCAGCTTTGATTAGGAGTAATTATTTGAAGAGAGATTCGATGTTGGCCAATACACATGTACAATGTTTCAAACAACATTTAGACATTAGAAAATCCATCCTCAATTAGTCCTTCCAGGTGTGCGTATCACATGGTGATGGAAGTAGAATTGATAATAACAACAGTTTGCATCGCTCCCATCGACAACTTTTTAACCGGCGTAAGTAGTGGTTGGATTATGTTCCGGAGTTCATCCCATCATAATCGCAAATTTCATCCAGAAAACCCCTCTTCCTAACCGATATCATCACAAACGCAAGGTGGTTTTTCTGATTTTTTTTCATGTACTAATCACTTCATCATTGTTGAACTACGTGTATGGCGTACAGGCTAAAGGGTTCTCGTGGTGTGTTAGATAAGAGCTCTTGTGTTCGTACAATTTTTCCATTTGGTTCCCCAATTTATACGGTTGTTGTCTAGTTTGAAAGTACGAGTAAATATATTTGTTAAATATATGTTTATAGGGTGTGTTGGCATGTGCTACATGCTTTCTCACATGTGGCCATTCTCTACTACTCGGTACTGGTTACTTTTTTGAGTCTGCCATAGAAAGGTTCTTTTGGTGCCGCTGTGTGTTCTTAGATATTTGTGTTCCCTTTTCTTCTACTATTACTTGCACCACCAAGTTTAAACAGTAATGTTTATGTTTTTCGGGTTTTTTTCAATTTCTTCAAACATTTGAAACCCATTCTCGGTAAGATTCTACAGCGCCGATTGATGGAAAGAAAGAAGACTCAAATGACCGATCGGTTGAAGTAAAAACCTGTGTATATAGCGCTACTAAGGACGGCTTCGGCATCGGGATAATGGAGCAGAAATAAAACTTTGTCGGAAAGTATTCCCCAAAATGGCATGGGACAAAGCTTGTTCTAATCATAAAAATGAGTGGCAACCGTTGGTTTTAAATATTGCAGAGCGCTTAAAACTTATTGCTTCTACTGTTCTGTTTTTTATGTTTGGCTTGTAGGTAAAGTTGTTTATTTTGCGTTCTATTTTTCCACGTTTTGTCAGCTTCGTTTGTAAATATTGTCAATTACTTTTGCGCCAACTACGATTTACGATCTTCTGTTTTGACTTACAATATATTTCTTTGCTTTTTTGTTGGCATTGCATGCACGAGGGTCGAATGTTTGCATAATTGCCATTTTAAATGGTACAATTTTGTATTTGGTTTGATAGGTTGCATCGAGCAACAAGTTCTGATGTTCTTTACATTGAACACATGTATGAGCTTGAAACGTTTGCATTTGACTTAGGTGATCATATTTAGGATGCCAACCAAGTTGATTTTTCATCACCCTGCTTGTGTAATTAACTAAAAATGTGTCAAGAAATAAAATCTACCATTGAAAATAAAACATATTAAACTTAAATTATTTCAATACTCACCTTTAAAAAACAAACAGTTGAAAGTGGGAAACCTGAATTTGTGGTCTTCCTAAAACGCTGATAGAAAAAAATAAAAATGGATAATGCAAAAGAATAACGTGATAAATGTGCTGCTGTGTTGGAAATAAAAACGTGATCGTTCATGAACGAGCTAAACCGCCACAACAATAAAATGTGGTAAATGCACTTGTGCAAATACTTGTTTTCCAGAGAGTCTTCTATTCACTGCTGAACCAGATACTGTCCGGTGGATTGGAAGATTGGCTATAACGGGTATGTAAGCTTCCTGCTTAACATTAACGTGTTTCTACCCCTCATCTGAAGAGGGCTTTCTGACTTTTCTTTCAAACATTTTGCAGCATCTAACCGTAACGCAAGAGAAAAGTTCTTCCGGTATGCTTTCCCAATCAGGCTTATGTGAATGAAAAGCAACTGGTGTTTTATTGAACTAATAATCCTTTCTCGCGTTTTTCTTTCTCACTGGCTCCTCATCCCCTTTCCTCCATACTTGTGTGTTTTAAAAACCAATGGCATTGTCAGGCAAAAATCGACACGAAACAAATAATAGGCCCTAAGCAAAAGATAAGCAAATTGCTAGCTGTTTGTCGGCAGGTAACCTTCTTCCACCCGTCGTCCTTTAAACCTTTCCTTGATTAGCGTTTTGCGTTTGGATTTTGTTTACTCTGTATCACTAAAGTACCGGGTGCCATGCATACCGCGTTTCTGTTCGCGAATAAGATCCTACCAGTTTTAATGCTGTTCGGTTTCACGTTGGAACGTTGCGTTTGTGTTACACGTTTGTCCTGCTCATTTCGGTTTACGGTGTGTGCGAGTGATCCCGAGCAGTGCACTCCCGCCCGACCGTATTGTGGGGTTTTCTATTAGAAGAATTGGAATTGTGTCCCTATTTAATGCTTCGCCTATGATTTTACCCTTTTTCCGCGCTCCCGCACATTCAAACATCACATTTTATCGTTTGTTTGCTCTCCATCATACTTGGACAATGTTTTCCCGCTTTTTTTTATTGGTTATTGCAAATGTTTTTTCCTTTTATTTCCTTCGTTAGTATTACCATTGCTATTGCGAATGTTAGTTCTTCCCTTCCTTTTTCTGCACACACATTTAATGTTCTCGCTACATTTCACCTTACATGTTAATACACTTTGCGCCTCGTCCTTTGACTGCCGCCCGGTTGTCTTGCGATCGTCATCTTGCTCTTGTTTGTCCCACTATTAGTTCTGTTTTGTTTTGTTTTGCCTCTTACACCACACCACACACATAACCTTTCCAGTTGTCGCTTGCGGTTAAATCACCTTAGATGAAAAAAAAAAATAAAGTAACTTACGAGGAAAACCAAGAAAAAAAACATATAAACAAACGACCGCCTCCTTCACGCAAAACACCTCCTCCCATATTTTTCCATTTATTCCGGAGACGAAATGAGAACGGTTGGTCGGGTTGTTGAACCACCCATCCGTCTCACTTGCAGCCCCAAACAACTCATCCCTGGCGCTCGTTGCTTTCTCACAGCTGTCTACTTGATACAGGGTGGCCGGCTGGTAAGCTTAGTCGGTTTCAGCCCGCATTCCGCGCACTTCACCGAGGTGGCGCTGCTTGTCCAGCTCCTCTTTGGTTTTGTCTTCCAGCTCACGGATGTCCTGCATTGTTAGCCCGTGCCAGCTATCCATCCAACAGAAGACTTGTCTGCAAAGTCACCAAATAAACAACAGGGGTGCGTTTAGGGCGACAAACTACTGACCAGACAAACCCTTCCCCTTACCGGTGGAATATGGTGAACAGCCTCCGTTCCGACTTCTGGATGAAGCTTTCTATTCTCGACTGTAGCCCGAACCATTTGAACTCACACGTGACCAGCTTGTAGCAGGTCATGACCGGCGATACCTTCTTCTTCCATTCTGGGCCGACCAGCGGACCGCGACCAGTTTTCTTCGACTTGAACCTGAAGAAGGTCGGGAAACTTTTAGTATTGTTGCACAGTTGTTGCGGATGGGGTTGGAACTTACTTCGTAGGATCCTCCGTTTCTTTGTAGTCCGCCTGCGTGACGGGATCGTTGGCGATGTCGATGTGGACCACATCACGCTGCTTCAGCTTCTCCGGGGTCAGCTCGTGGGCCTTTCGTATTCGCATATTCGAAGCAACAAAAAAGGTGTACACGAATGGCAGATTTACAGCAATATTACGGGGGTGTTTTTGTTTGTTTCGGTTGATAGCGACACCAACGGAGAACAGCATAGTGTACAAGAAGAAGTAAAACAGAAAACTGTTAATAATTGAAACCACGTGGAGGAGAGGTTCCGGTTCTATTTCGTAAATGGGTTTAAATGTTGTTTTATTAATTTTGCTAACGACGATATGTTGTTATGACGATAAAGCAACCGGATGGGAATGCACCGCATCAAAGCAAGCAATAAACTATGAGTTGGAGAGGCTCGAGTAAGTGTGAACAATAAAATGGTCAAAGCAGATACGGGGGATAAAAAAAAAAAAGATATATAAAATGACGTCACAACGTTGAAGGAGCAATTTAAGTATTAGCAAGGGAATGACGCATGTTTGCTAGGTGAGATTTTTTGTTGATCTCTAGAATTGTTAAGATTAAAATTTAAAAGATTTGATTGTCTCGTACAATTACACCAAGAAGATTATTTTAAAGAATAACAGATTTTCTGAGTCCCAGGACCTGATTTCAGTTCTTAAAATAATATATGCAAGCATAAGGTGAAATATAAACATCTCATATAGACAAAAAGTTCTAAAGAAATACCCACATTACCGAATGTCTTACATAAGGATTTAATAAAACTGTTCATCTCGAATGCTAGTGTTTCTAGTGCTAGGTGAGGCAGTTTCGTGAAATATATAGCAAAAGCGTTTCCCCCGATTAGAATTACACTTAGAATATTCCCCACTTAAAACTATACTCCTGACTGGGTTTTCTCGGGATGGTTTCGATTTTTGGTGCGAAAACACCATATGCGGGGCCGAAAATACACTCACATTAGGCTGATCGCCGGCATCGGCGACGTGTAATGATTCGATGCAGATGATGAAATTATCCTTCATGTAGCCGGGATTCTGCAGCCATTGGGAAGTGGTAAGCGCGCGCGCGGTAGTGATGTTGGCAGTGTTGGCGACCCCAGTGTTGGGGCATGTTGTGGAGTGGAGTGAGCGAAGGGAAAAAGGAAGTGGTTGGCATGTACAGAAGGAGTTTGCGGTGGCGTGATATACCCGTGGTTTGATATTCCACAGCAAGGATGAACGAAAGCGGCCACGCAAACGTAGGTTGACGATGGGTTGTCGTTTGTGGTTGCAATATTCGAAGCGAATCCATCAGTGTGCCAGCGATGGACGGTTGGTGGCGGGTTGCGTGGAAGGTGGGTGTGTATGTTGGAGGACCGGTTGGAGGCATGCCGGTAATTCGATTGGCATCGAAGAACCACCAAGTGCCATTGTGAGAGGTTGTGTGAGCCGTTTAATGATCAACGTTTAGGGATCGATTTGAAAGGATTCCGTGTGCCAGCGGGAAGGGGGGTGCAGGCAAATCCAGCAGCGAGAGCAGGTTCCGGTGTCGATTCACAGGGCATATACAACAGGACATATACACACAAGTAGGTTTGTTTTGTTTTACATGTAACCATTAACCGCCGAAGGAGTGTCGAAGAACATTACGTTGTGTTCGTTGGACATTTTCCGGGATGTGTTGTTTTTTGTTCGTTCGTTCGTGGATTGGTTTAAAAGTTAGGATTAATTTTTCAGCGCAGTGTGTTTCCAGCAATTAGAGCAAGGTTCCGCCAGGTAGCAGCATGGAAAGAGATTGTTTAACGGGAGCGGAACGGAAACAAAATCCCAGAAATGGGAATATGGAGAGGAATGTGGAATTGGGAGGGTAACACAAAATGAAAAAAAAACGAACCAAACAAGCAAACCAAATAACAACAATCCAAAAATCATATCCAAAATCGTCCAACGGGACAGGGAGTGAACGTGGGGGGGGGGGGGGGGGGGGGAAGAAAGTGGAATAGGGGATACATTTTGGTAGGCATACATAGAAAAAAAGAGCAGAGAAAAAAAACGAAACAAACATACATTAGTTCCACACCACATCCTTTGCCACTTACGTTCTCGAGATCGTCGTCACCATCGATACTGTACGTCTCGATCATGATGGTCATCTTTTCCTTCATCCAATTCGGGTTCTACGGGGAGGCGATGGTTTAATTATTCACTATTCAATATAAGGATCGTTGACTGACGACGACGCTGGAAAACCCTCCCATGGGTTGTCGCAATGGGTCATGCAAAGTTACGATGGAGTCAAGTTGGATCTATTTTCTGCACGGACACACAAACACAGTTCATTCGCCCTTTCGACGTGTGTTGCACGGGTTACGAATTAAAAATAGCCCAAACGTAAAGGACGGGGCATGATAACGGAGGTAGTCCTTGGAGAAGGAACGTCCATTGGTGGTAATAATAGGCCCGAAAGGTGTTCCATCCAAAGCGAAATCGTAACCGACACACAAAGGCACACAATCATTTTATCAATTTCCGGAACATCCGGAACCTGCTAAAAAAAAGGTACTAATCCAGGACGAGGACAACGTTGATCGGAATTACCATCATCATCGTCGTCATCATCATCATCTCTATTGCTGCACGCGCATTTGGGTTGAAGATGGTATCAAAAATTAATTTCGGTGATTCGTTAGGAATCGGAACGCTTCCACTTGACCGTTATTAAAGTGTCCTGGTGGTGTGGAAAGATCAATAAAAATGTCCACATATGGCATTCATATGTTTGTGTTTGTGTGTTTACCAATGTTATATCTCGCATGACAAAATAAACAAAATGCTGCTCCTTTGAAATTAGCTGTTATGGCCTTATCACACTGGTCACCAATGGTGGCATGGAAAAAGCACTGGATTGTCAAACGACCATCGGAAACGAATGACATTGGAGTGGCTGGGGGTCCGTTGGTGAATGAGCTTGCCCGTATCACCGAGCTGTCATTGTGTGGAGTTTGGTGTATCTGGCATGTTAAGCTTGATTTGAAAGTGATTCATGTTTTTTAATTTTGTTAATAATCAATTATAAGCATAATAAGATTATAAAATTTCGGTATTTTGATCTTAAACTGCCGAAAACCGCATGAACCGAAAGTGAATTATATAAACTCCCACTCCCAGGTGGCCTGCCTTATCACACTACCAAGAGGCACCATTGTGTCAAACTGGATGCCAAAACTAAATTTTGATAGTTAGGTGGCTTTGCAAAGCCACCATTGGTGACCAGTGTGATAAGGCCATTACAGTTTGAATTTCGGTAGTTTTGACAAGCTCCCGCCTGCTTTGTTAAATTATCTTTTTAGTTGTCAAAAAAAGTTTCCCTAAAAATGGTTTAAAAAGGTCAACCCAGTAAAGTTTGTGCCTGAATGTATGTTTCCCATGAGTTTCGCTCTTCACGCATGTGTCCACGCAATGAAGACACGTGTTGGGAATTCGTTGGAATTTGGAAATGAGACGCTCACGAACCGTGCACGATCGACGGCACAACAACTTCGTTTTCAGTTTGTCGCTAGGCCGGGACATCGGGCGGCACCGAACGATCGAACGAATGACTTACGGTGATGACTGTCCGGCAGTACGGATATGCGTTCCAGGCTTCCTCGTGCACCTCCAGCGATCCCTTTGGGGCGAGCAGCCGGATGAAGGCCGGTACCTTCGAGGCCAGATGGTAAATTTTGTACGTATACTGGCCAGAGTTGTACTTTCCTCCTGCGGATGTTTGTGGCGATGGTCAGTTGTCGCGGAGGGTTGTGAAGATTTCATGATGAACGGAAGCCACGAACGGAACCGCCGGATTTGTGCGATGGAACGAGAGAAAAACATCATAATTATATTGCACACGGTTCGTGCGTCAGGTTGGGCCTCGCCGGGTTCTTACCCAGCAGTGGGTAGTTGTCGAAAGGTTCATTTTTCAGCACCTCGATGCCTTCACCGCCTCCGGTTTCATTTTTGGAAACTTCCGCCACGCAGTACAACTGTGCAACTTGGTACTACGGTAGAGAAAAGTGAGAAAGAAACAAAGAATTTTGTTAGAAAACTTACTAAATACACTCCTCCCGATACCGCTGTTTTGAAACCAGCACACATCAAACACAAAAAAAAACCTCTCCAACGCGCAAAACATCTCCTCTTGAAAGTCTTCTCGCCCGGAAGGCCTACAATTGCAATTCAGACACTTCTTCCGGCGCGCCTTAGTTTTTCGAGGGGTAGGACAAAAAAAGAACCCACCATAAATCACCCACCGCATGATCCTTCCATTCCATCCCTATAACAACGCCCACCGACACCCTCATCTATCACGAAACACTTGATTTACGAAAAATTATCAAATGAAGTGTGAATATCGTCCGCCAACCTCCGGTCGGATTCCTATTAAAAAGGAAAACTTTCCTGCGGCCGTGGGTTGGTCGAACGGGAAGGGAAACGCAACGAAAAAACGAGGACGAGGATCCACCTAACTAAGTGCAAACCGAAAGGGGGACACGACACGTCTATGAAAGAGAATACTTTATACTCGTACCTTGGGTTGTTGTTTCATACTTTTTCCAAAGGTCAACGTTAAGTTTTTCTTTTGCAACAGTGGACTTGCTTTTTAAGTGTTTCTTGTTTGCTTTATTGGAAGGACATTTGGCAAACAGAACACTTGCGGCCCGTTCTTTGGGGAAAGACGAAAGGGCCAATCGAGCTGTTTTATTTTAGCGTTTAAAAAGGGTTTTAAAAGAGATCATTTTATCCTTCACGTCCTTTTTTGTGTTTAGAAAATTGTTCTAAAATTCCTGACGGAGATACTGAGATAAAAACAAGCTTAAAATTAACATCCGCATAGCTTTAGCGGAAGTGCACAATCTCACAGGAAAAATGAAATATTATGAATGCTACCCGTATGATTTTTCCTACGAACATTGCCATCTTCAACCATCCATGGGTTGCTGTGTGTGACATCCTCCTCCGAGATTGATTTCAATGGAGCCAAAGTTCAGCATTAGTTACGTCTCTCCAACCTATGGTGCTTTGGGAAAAGCGCAACGATCAACTTTACATTCATTATTTGCATGCACGGGTTCGACCAACGTGAAAGGGAAAGGATAGTTGAGGAATGTGCTTTTTCCGGAACGAAACGTTAGTTAAAAACCCCAACTCCCAGCTCTTCCAGCTCAACCAGCTGTTTATAGTTTTTCCTTTTCAATTTCACCCTATCAACTGCAGGCCAGCGGGAAGCGAATAGATTGCCCAGCAGGTGGAACAAAGTTTGATTTGTTTTTTAAGATGGAAAAAACAACTTGTGAATTCTGCTGTTGCGAGTTTGCGTACATCCAAAGGGCGCCACTTCCGTTACAACTTGTTTCATTTTTCTCTCCCTTCGGGAAAACTCACTCACCACCCGCCAGGGCAGAACGGTAGTCCCATGCAAGATCGAATGTGAAACGTGACAAGCGCAAAGGTGGTCTCAAGCAGAGCAAAAGGTAAAGGTCGGATTTCAAATTTAAATTAAACAGATTTAACTTCCTTCCATCGCAGGGCATGGTGAGATGAAGAATAATACACCATAGTCTTCGTGCTGACGTGACGAAAAACTTTCCGAGTGCACTTATTTTGGGGAAAGATTACGTAGGAGTGCGAAAGAAATATAGCCCATCGAGCGACTTCAGGAACGTACAGCTTATAATCTTTTTGGACTCGATAAAACGAGCCTTTAAAATCAATCCCCAACCACCGGGTAGTTCTGCACGAGGAGCGAAGATAAAAACACTGTCCATTAAATTTTGCACAATATTGGCAAACGTCAATTTCATCCAATTGGAATTGGAAATTGGAGAACGGTGTCGCCGTCACGGTGGCCGCGTTATTGGCAACCGCTTCTGCGTGTCCTCGTGTCGGTGCAAGGTAATGGGATCTTTTTCTCCACCCAATTTCCGGCCCCCGCCGATGGATGCTTCCCTTCGGTAGCAATTGGTTTTTCGACGCGGTTAGTCGGCTGGGGGGGACTGGGAAAAGGCCCGAATTCGGGGTTGGAAAAGAAATTATAGGTGTGCGTAGTTTTGTTTTTTTCATAGAAACAAACCCAATCTTCTTTCTATTTAGATTTTTGTTCGGTAAACAGCACATGATAACTGCCTTCAAGGTGTTAGTTAAGTCGTACAGTTAATACGCTTTCTAAAAATAAAACTATGCGCCAAAGGTTGAGGTGAAATAATCGATACAGCCATCATCATCATCATCATAGTTGTATGACGAACGGAGGAACAGATTATGCTTCCTTGCTCAACAATCGCGATCTCGGAATCATTTACTTCATCTTCACCCACGAGACTCGATTACGATGCGGTTCCCATGAATGTTAGGCAGCGGAAAAGTCCACGACGTACGGTGTTTACTTTTTATTATTTCTGGCCATTCCTCGAGCCTTTCGTTCCGTTTCAGTGACGTAAGAGAGAACACGATCGGGCGAGCGGGCGATGGTTCATTTCCAACACGTTTTCCATACCTACACCAACGTCAAGTGCCGCATCGTGGTTGGTTTGGGGTTCGATGGCGACACACGGCCAACAAACTGACCACCAACATCAACAACCACGAAACCAAGCAGAGCATAAAAGACCCCCCCGACCATGATTTACACCCATCCTGAAGCCATCCTGGAAACGTGGTATTTATAGACAAATCACAACTACAACTAACCGGGTCGGGTCGGGTCGGCTGAGCAGTCGTCTCACACGCGACAACATTTCCACGACTGGAAGGAGAGGTTATCCTGTGTGTGGGTTTTTTAAATTTGCCACACCGTTTTGCTTTAGCCGTGAGAAGGCCATCGGGACCCAAACATGCATTGGGCGGACGAGCAAACGTGATTCCTAAAGGACTTTATTATTGGAAATCCAAAATGTACGTTCCAGGGCGAATTAGTGTTGTGGTCAATTACAGATGGCAAAAGGTTGGCCAGGTAGAGTACGAATGATTTTATTCAACTGGCAAAAAATACACAAGCACAGTCACACTACTTATTTCAATAAGCTAATCGCAATTTCTTGCGAAAATGGGGAGAATTTGGCGAGTGTTATTGATTTTTCTATGCAAATGATGATGACCATTCAAACCAAATGGAAATCGTTATATACCGGCGTTCTTTTTACTTCCAAGGATTCGTGCTTTCCAAACCGACCTTTATCGGCGTTGGAGTGTCCTTTAGCGAACCGCTTCTTGAGAGGTTGGCAATAAAAAGAAAATCTGTGTTTCTATATCAACACAGACTCAAGCGAAGAGCAATTATTCATCATTCTATTTGAAGAGAATATCGCTTTCAACCTCGCCTCCCCCCTCCAGCAAAGGATTTACGACTTACCGAGCCTTACGGTAGCTCACCCCATTTTTCCTCATGGCTCCAATGCTGCGAAAGAGATTTCCAGCAAACGAATGATGCTACCGTAACCGTGGAATCCACGTGAATCTCCTGCGTCACCGATCCCCGGCATTCATTCATGGTTTTGCACGGGTTACCGTGGTTCAGTTTGTTGCCCGTTGTAGGTGCGAGATTGCTTTCTGGTTTTTGCTTTCGCCTTGCCCGCCCTTCTTGTTCATTGCATGTAACAAATTTCTCGATGTTGAATATTTAATGTTTATCGTGCAACGAAGGAAAGTGATCTGCGACGAGAAGTCCTTCGTATTCTTGCTAAACCAACTTCCAGATAAGCACCGAACCGAGAAGTTTTCCCGGCTTGCAAAAAACCACCACAGTGTGGGTGTGTGTGAATGATCCGATTTGAATCCTGTTAATATTGGTAGCTCCCACCCAGTACCGATATCAGTTACCCCGAAGTTACGTTTTTTTATTCTTTGCAGCTCTCCAAGATCGTCACAGACGTATGGAAACAGTAGTTTCATTGTTTTTTTTTCTTCGTTTTTCTATACTTTTCCCCCCATTTTCATCCATAAACAGAATGGTTGCCCCCACGCAGAGGGAGAAAACGACAATGAATGATGGTGAGTAATAAAGTTTCCGAAATGAGAGGAACCTTGAGCCCGATCAGAAACAGTGCTGACGGAGCGGTTGATTAAAAAAACATGCACACAAACACACGGTTTCTTTTATCGAATACTTTCACTACAAGTGTGCCAAAATGGGTATGGCTTTTGGAAGAAACATTATTTTGCATATTCATTCTTCCCCCGTAAGGGTGATTTTCATTTCCACCTAAAGGCATCTTTTCTAAACTGTCAAAAAGCGTGATTACATAAGTATCATTTTTCCTATTTCTACCCACACCAAATGTGTGCCTGCCAAAGAGAAGAGCTAGGACTAACTTCTAGGATTAAGTGCTCACGAGGTGTGTGGAGGGTTTCCCGATGAATATTTGCGCCTTTACCATGAATTCTAAAAGGTGAATTTATGGAAAATGTTCGATCCGATGGTCTTTCGCCGCAACACGTTGGCATTTTCTTCTTCATTACATGAGACAATATAATAATTACCGACCGGAGGCGTTCGAATAAAAACGATCCTAACGATCGCCCAGTTCTCTGGAGGTGGTGGTTGAAGGCAATCCTTTTTTGAAGAATTTGTTTCATTGCAACGCAATTTGGACTAGCATCAAACCAAACGAAGATATTCGTTCGTATTCAAGAACTTTGCAGCAGTTAAACTTGGTCACGTTGTTACCATAAACCCCTGGCGCGTAACTGGTTTACGTATGTATCTTCAATTCCATTGAACTTTTAACCATAAACCCTTAATTGGGTTGCAACAAAAAGCTCCAACATGTCATCGGCATGCTACGAAAACAAATCCCTCCCTTCAGGCTTTTTTTTTGGACGTGGGACAAACAGTGTGGCGACGTCTTCTGTGGCTCCACCGCTGGAGCTCCACCAAGGAGCTAACGAACCAGCGTGTAAGGATACTCTTTTTCGGCATGGGGTCCCTTCCTAAACCGGAACGTGTTACAACGATCCGGTGATCCGAGCTGGTGCGTGGGTTGGAAGAATGCGTGCTTCTGTGCGAAGTGCCCCCCTACTCTTGCGGTTGGCAGATGTGGCCCGGGGATTCGTGAGGATTTTTGTGTTTAAATCGGGCGCTTTCATGTCTATCGGCTGGAAAAACGATGTTAAGTGACGCTTACCTCCTCGACCGTCAGTGGCAGGGTAACTCGACTGTAACGAGAAGGGAAAAGATAACACAAATCGGTAATTAGTGTCGGTGTCGGCTGGGCGGTAGGTAGCAGCAAGCAGCGGGGCAAACGTTTCGCCGTGGACAAGTTCTTGGTTTGCTTGTTTAAATAATTAGGTTGGAGGGAAGCAAACCAAATGTCTGTCATACAAAATCAAATCAAAAAGAGTTGATTTGCATGATGGAGGAATATGGGTGTTGAAGAAATGGAATGAATTATCGCAAGGCATGCTTTGAGATATTTTTAAATCCTTTTTTTCCCATAAGTAACCTTCCCAACATCGAACGAAAATGGTTTATTTATTTGTTTGGATCTCCATTAAAAGCTGCGATAAAATGCATAAATGACGACAGTGTTTGATGATGAGAGGGCAGGGAAGAATAAGAAAGCAAAAGCGTAGCAAAGTTTGAAGCATTACATAACACAACACACAGCGGCGGTTCTCCAGAACCATTCTGAGCGCGGTAAGAATTTTATGCTGGAACGCTTAAACACGTGGAGCGAGACGAAAGAGAGAGAGAGAGAGAGAGAGAGAGAGAGAGAGCTACTAAAGTTACACTACTAACAGTCAGAGAAGAGTGTGAACAATTCCGCCGGCCCTCGCATCCTTTTTGACACTGGCGTTGGCATCCTTTCTGGCACTATCCTGTGACTGTGAGAATTGTTGCTCACTGGCTAGGAGTGAACATTTGCCACGAAGTGAGCGAGTGAGCGGTGAACTGCTTGAACGAGACGATTATCTCACAAAGCCGGCAGTCTCGAGCCTTCCTTGCGAAGAGGAAGAATAAACATCAGCCCAGCACGTGCTTGTGACGCGATGATGATGCTGAAGGAAGAGCTTGTAAGGACGATGGAAAGGAATGAAAAATCAAGAGACAGCATCAGACGGTTTGGTAATACCTCTCCCCTTCTCACCAAACGACCAACTAGTAGTTGGTTTTAATTGTATTAGCTGTCGATTTTCTGCTACTAAATGTTCCCACTTCCTCTTCCGGGTACCGATCGCTTGGCACTCATGTTTTAAGGGCGGTGGAAAGTAGGTTAAGTATCAGAATCGAATTAAGGACATGATTGGGGCGAACCCTTTTCGCGTTCGCTGCGAAATCAATAAAGAGCTTCATTGAAAAGAGGGAGCAGCAGGAGGTATAGCTTGCAGCGGTTTACAACACGCCATTATTTACGCAGATGTGATAACAACAGCGGACAATTACCTCGACTTCAAGGGCGCCGGTTCAACCGATACGACTGTGCAACGTGTCGGAGTGTCAATAATGAGTTGCGATTATTGGTGGTTCGAAAAGTTGGCCCGAAGAAGCCATTTTCGTTTCCGAACGCCAACTATCCGCCAACTGTGAAACCGAAAGTCATCGAGGCCGGGCGCGCGTTCGGCCAAGCATAAAGATAACATTCTTTCGCTGAGCGCGCTGATAAGGTTTCGGTGCCGAGAAACGAGAGCTACAAGGGATTCACTACTTTATGGTGCGATATGTTCGCGTTATCGCATTTTATCGTTTCTATCTGATAGCTTTACGGAAGGGCTGCTCGTTGCGCAACACTACATCGTCCAGAGCTTCCGGGGCAAGTATGTTGAAAACTTGTGACTGACTTGTGTAAACAGCAATGCTTCGATTTAGGAAAAATTGTGAATAACCAAAAGATAATATAAATAAAATGATAAAACCTAACTTATTGCGCGCAAACAACCAAATCATGTAAAACCTATCGAAATGCCCATAGCTAGACACAAGAGGAACATGTTTCGAAAAACTACTCAACGGTCCATGGGAACTAAACTAAGAGGGTTTGTAATTAGTTGATTGTGTTTTGGTTTTCCTGTGCGTTTGATCATATCGTCCGGATAGTAATTGCATTCACACGCTGGCCCCTACAGCCACAAAAGCTTAATATAGGGATTTCCTATGTAGAACTACTTGCGGGTGTTCGACTCATTACTTTGTTTTTTCTTTTCATTCAACCTTCGTAAACCACTTTGCGTTGCTGTATTTCGCCATCGCAAGTCTCAAAAAGAAACTAATGCTTCCAAATGCAGCAATTTCATCTAAGGCAGTAAAGTAAGTCCACACTAATAGTTAAAAATAAAAGACTGGCGGAGAGTTTTTGCACCTTTCTCTCTCGCCACTCGTGACGTCCTTCGCACTTTATTGCCGACCGTTTTCCATCATGGAAATGTTGATGTTATTCGCACTTTGAATGTATGCCAAAGCCAAACGGCCGAATGGTTGGTTCATCTTATTCGCCGAGAATGATTGCCCGTTGCTCGTCTAAAGAAGTGTTTCACATACGCAGGTTGTTGTTGTCAGGGCCTTTTGGTCTATTCAACTACCATAGGATACGTAGGCCTGCGAATGTATCATTGCACTATACGGGGAAACGTTAAATGTAATTAAAGACATGTGGACACACGACTTACAAGGTCATTTTAAACCAGTCAACCTTCAATGATGGCGGTTCAAATGTTAAACGAGATGAATAGGTTCTCAGTTTGGTTTAATTTCTATTAGAAAATGCCAACAAAGAGGGACATAACAGTACTAAATCATAAAATTTAAATTTTGGCAAAAGCACCTACAAAAATGAAACATTGTTTTGTTTTCTTTAGTTGTCAAAATATATTCATCATTTGGAAAACTTAAAAAAATGGTCAAACTGCCATTTGCTTCACTTTTGGCACGGTTCACCAACACTGTTATAAAACGATGATTAATCGGTGCCACGACCAAGTATCTGGCCGGCATAGATCCATCATTCGCTCAGCAGTTCAAAGACGTAACGTCTATCATTGAATAAGTGATATCCGGTCATGGAACGATCGTCTTGGAGGGAGTCTCGCACGCCAATGATTAGTAGTAGGTAGGTTCTATATGCAAATAAGGGGCCTCGGAGGCAACCGAACCCATTAACCTTCTCAGAACCAGCCAGCCACGGTTCGAGTATCCGATCTCGCACGCTGACTCTGGTTAGCGATTCTTAACTCATGCATGATTAAACAGAACACGGATACTGTTTGCAGTTCACCCTCTCTTTCTTCTGACTAAGAGTGGAGGAACAAAATGGACCAAAAATGATTAGTGGTAGAATGATAAGATCTCGATCATGGAGGGGTATAATAATGTTATTTGAAATATTGATGATATTAAAAACCGCGTGCAGGCATTCATCAATACAAACCACCATCGATGAGACCATTCGCATCCAGTATCCCGGCGAGTTATGAAGTGATATTCCCAGCCCATGATTAATGTCTAATGAGGGTCATTTAGTTCTATTCCACCAGCGGGCGCCAATTACATTCCCGACCGTCAACAGGGAAAGGGAATTTTCGATTCTTGAATCTCCCGCCCCGAAACGAAACTCGACCGCTTATTTTTGTCAGCTGACGGAAGCGTGAAAGACGGATCCGGCTTATCAACCACCGACCGACGATTCCATTTTCTTCTTCCTTCTAATCAGGCGACAAATGAGCATGTGGGCGCGTCTGAACAACCACTCCTCTATCCAACGAATCTAAATCGAAAATCGAACTGCCGCCTTCAGTTGGCCAGTTTATTGTTTGATATTTACTTGCGAAGCATTCGATGGCGGTGCCTTACATACGATTACATTGTTTAATTAAGATCTGTACACGTGGAACATAAGCCCAACCGCATTGAACAGCGTCGGCAACAGCTAGAGAAAATCGCTTTCAAACGACATTTTAGTAACACATTCAATTTTAATATTTGTTATAGTGTTATGAGTCGAAAACGTTTAACGTTGCTCGTTTCACTCTTTCGGAACTAGCTTTCCTTACGTTTTAGTTCAAATCAAGCACTTATCAACGATGGATTCCCTAAGGAAGATAAGCCCTTCCATCGTTGAGCCACGCAACCGGAACGAACTGAGCTCCTCCGATCGATTTGGTTCAAGAGTTATCGCGAATGACGGTAAAAATTTGCTGGTCTGTTGAACCTGTTTGATAAGAAGCACCTATGATTGCCCCTTTTCCTTAAATAGTAACATAAATTCGTACTGGACTATTCGTGTTGTGTTATTGATCACAAAAATCATATGCCGCAGGTTCATAGTTGTTTAATAAAATTTATAAAATTCTTAAACACATAATCGAGGCTATTTGGAGAAAACGCAAAGTAGGACTTGGAATTGGTGTCTGCTGAGTCATTTTATGCTTTTCTTATGTCTGTTTCGCTTTCACACATGTGCTACACGTTGGCAAACGTACTAACGACCATATTTGGACGAAAGATAACAGAAGCTCACATCACTCAATAATCTACTGGGGTCGATAACGTTTCGCAAGAGATTGTAAGTACCAAAATGAAACCTGTAATCTAACCTGTTTGCTTCATACGAGTCGGAAAGCTTTTTTAAACTATTCTTGTAAAAATGGCAAAAATGTACAAAAAAATTTTGTTAGAGGTCAATTTGAACAAAACAGATAGAAAGGGACAATGCACTTGCAACTACATACAATTACGATAAAAAATCAATCAAATTAATTGGTGCCATAGTTCGTGCATAAAATTGAACGGAGAAAAATTGTCTCCTTGCCAAAAAATGCTCCAACACGGGATAAACAATCCCACAGTCTCGTTCTTCACCATCATCCGTCCTTGCGATGGTATACCCTTCTGAGGCCGGCGTGTTGCAAAATTGCATTTGCTTGTGAATCAATGATAACGTCAACCTTGACACCGATACCGTGCAAGTGTGTGCGGGATTATTGGTTCGATTACTCGTGTCACCAATTAATGTCTATTATGCGCCTTCCAACGGGATCAGTCATCAAAACCCCGTGAGCAATCAGAAACTTTTTATGTTTCTTTATAATTGTCGAAACTATGGCATTGTTAAAACTATGCCACCCACTCCAGTGCAAAAATTGCAAAAAAGTTCCCCTCTTCAGGACATGAATAAGAAATGAAAGTAAATCACAACTGCCAAGACTTTCGATCAGGAATTAACCATTCATTCACCCACTGTGCAATCGACCATGCCAATCAATGGGCACCGTAAAAAGAGGCCACAATAATGTGCGGTCGAACGGATGATTAGCGTGAGAAGGGGCCGTTTTCTTGTGACCGGTTTAACATTGAAGGCATACGCGGAATGTGCGCAAAAACATGATACAGATCTTAAGGTTCGATACATTTCATAGAAAAGCCCCAAACTTAGCCTTGGAGCACTTTTTGGGACAACTCCTCATGGAAACAGGAAAAAAAGAGAACAAAACAAAAATTAAAGTAATGTCTCCTCTGCTAGTAAATATTAATTTAATACAACAATAGAAAATCAACCAATTTCCACCAAAACCAATCAACAAAACAGATTGAATTTTTAAAACCTCTAGCAAACTGCAAAAATCAACAAAACAATTAACAATATCTCATTCTCACTTATAGTGAGAAAATTTGAGGAGGTTGCGGCGTGTCGCTCTCGCCCGAGAAGACTCTCTCTCTCTTTCACTCACCAGCTCCAAGCTGATCTGTCAAGTTACAATTGCAAGAATTGTACGTCACCAATTCTTTCGTAGGATAATTTTCGTTCTTGACAATGGGGAGTTTTCCAGGATTCCTTTCCCGTCCTGTCCATTAAACCCAATGTTTCGCTTCACCAAACACTTTACCGCTTTAGCTCCTGTAAACTCTCTGCTGTTCTCCCAGCAGTCATGTGTCAAACTATTGGCGGTGAAAAATCAATTTTTGTTTTGTTGCCTAAGGAACTTCCAACTAGTAAGAACGGCTAGGAGTTTAAGCGAACAGTGGAAATAAGGGAGTATTTTTTCAGCCTTAGTTGAAATAATACATGGGAACAACACGCTTGGTATTTTTAAATGGCTCCACATTGATCATTAACTGTGAATATTATGAGTTGCAAGGGTGTATTTTAACTGGCTATTATATATATAAAAAATTAAATACTTACAATTCTTTGATCAACATTATGCACTTCACTCGCAGTCAAAGCGTTGTCACTGTTGTTGTTTTGCTACTTTTTGTTTAACACTGAACCCAAAAATCAGCTATCCTTCCGGCCGATACTGATACAAGGTGTTGGGTATCCTTGCAGAAATGCTGTTCACTTATTCTTTTGACACTTTCGTTCACTATCGAATGGAGCAGATTGGTGGAAGCAGCACGATGCGACGCAACGGAAGCTCACTGATCGTGAAAAGGAATGCAGATGCTATAAATCAATATTTGCAATTAAGGTACGTAAAAATGTGAAGCCAGGGCCGCATAAGCTGAGACTACAATCTTGAATCACACACTAGATTCTGTTGTATTAAAAAGATAATTCTAAGCAATTGAACCAATCTATAATGAAACTAAACAAAGAATCAACAATGTTATGGCATGGTAGAACGCCAAAGCGTTTTATCAGGATGCTTCATGAACGGAGGCCACGGTGCGGCCCCCCCCCCCCACGGCAGGTGGGGAAACTAAATCCTTGAAACATATCCCTACGTTATCCCTTGGTGTTCACATGCACACTTTCTCTTTTCGCGCTGCATGAGTGTGCTGCTCTTACGAGATTAACCGGATGTCTCGTTGCCCCGCGGTGCACCATTTGGGCATCCATTTCAAGGTCCATTTGGCCTACTAAGAACGGCGACTCCGTGAAAATCTGCACGACGAGTGGGTGGGAGATGTTGGATTACACAAGCTTTCGGCAAACTCGTTTACAGAACAGATGGCCTTCTTTCTTTGACTGTTTTTGATGATGCTGCTGCCTGACTCATCTCTTCAACCCCGCTACATACCACTCGGAATCTCTCTTTTCTATCTATCTTGACTTTGCGAAACGTGCGAAGAGGTTAGCGCACACAGTGTACTTGAGAATGCCGTCGTTTCTGTGTGCTTTTATTGCTAAAATTGATGTTGGCAAGGCATGCTGCTGTCGTCAGCAGTTAGTACACGTCGCCTTGATGTTGACGCTCCGTGCACCCGCGGAGACACTTCCGATGGATAGTGGAACAGGAGACGCACCCGGAACAGTGATAAACATCCGAACCAAGCTGCCGGAAAGGTACTTCACATAAGCCTCGTGGACACTAATGCGTGACTCACGCTCTACACACGGGATTTCGAAGGATATTCGGTTGTGTCGGCTAGTGTTGGAGTGGGTGGTTCCTTTTACAAGAAGTAACCCTTCTTTTCGCTATGACAATGTGAATCCGCCCTAGGCGGGGGGCGAGCGCCAATGCGACCAAGACACGCGTTCAACTGCGAGACAGAGGAAAGAACGGGGCGAAGAAATGTCCAATACCGCATAAATCACCTTCTCTATCGACAAAATGTCCGAACAATTCACACCAAATTGTGCGGAACCGACGACCGAGCTGCACGCCACCGAAATCGAACCGACCAGAATCGTTGAACCAATAGAACTGATTGTGTCAGATTTTCAGAGATGTCAAAAACTCGCGGAGTCTCAAAATTCCATCTTGTGACTCACATACCGTTCTACTGCGAGCGTCAGATATAACGCAATTCTCTGAATTCGCAAACAAAATGGATCAAATCGGATGGTGCTATTTAATGTCGTTATACATAACAAGAACATTTAAATTAGGCAAAAATAAAAATTACAGAAAACGAAAGATACAGGCATATCCAGCACCATTTTAGAGAACTTCAATAGTGTCCCACCTGCAACGCTGAACCACTTTGGGCTGTCATTTGTGCGATATACGTTTACACTCGCTAGTTCCGTACGCCGCTCAAGCTGCTATACCGGCTTTACAGGGTTTCTTTCACCTTTCTTGAAACTTGTAAGAAGCTGTGAGATACAGCCCACTAGGCAAAAACTTGCATGCTAACTCCTAATTTTGTGTCACCTCGATTTTGCCCATACAAAATTGAGGAGTTTTGAGCAGTTTTGAGGAGTTTGAGCCCCGGGCTTATGAGCGTGTGTGAGTGAGAACGTGCAGTCCAGATCTATGCATGTGTTGGTGAGGACCATGGGATTTATGTATGTAGTAGTGATAGATATTTTCTTTCGGTTGGCGCCACAAAACACGAATGTCAAAATTAAAATTCCATCGAATTTTTATTTATTTATAACGCAATCGCAATTTGCTTACGTTCAGTTTTAGCTCCTACTGAAGAAAGGTAAGATTTCCTCACTTTGCATAAGTTAACCATTAAAAATAATACAATGTAATGTTTACAATTATACATACCCAAACTTCAGATGGCTTCACCAAAAAAAGAGATCATTCCGAATAATCCGGTGCCAGACTTTGCAAAAGAATTTCTTTCGATACGCAGGAGCATGGCGCAGCTAAAACTACAATCGGACATTGTTACTACGAAGGTTGAAGAGCTACATGAAAAAATGGATAAGCTTACCGAAATGATGGATAAACTCATGGTAATCCATAACGCCAGTGCATCCGTAACTGCTAGTGATTCAATGCCAGAGGTTACCTTATTTTCAACGTTGGAGAGCTTCGAGGCGATGAATTGCCTGGGAGTGCGGTTGGAGGACGAGACAGTCCATATTAGTTTTAAAAAATGGGTGAACCGCAATATTCGCGGAGGCAGTGCGAAACAGCGAGCCTGCGACGCACTAACTTTAATAAACTGCCTGCGACTGCGGATTCTCGAACTTGTCATTTGCTCACTGGCTTTTTTTCCACGCACGGTTCCACTAACACAGACAAATTTTTGAATCGCTGTGTCCAGACACGGGAAGTTATGTTTATACCACCCGTGTTGGATCCGACAGAACGTTGATTTATACAGATGAGCGGGACAGACGATGACGAGCTACACGCTAAAAAGAGATAGCATACTCGACAACTTGTGTGCAAAGACCGAAGTATGGGCCAAGAGGGATCGGGGGTGGGAAAACTTGTATGGTAACGGCTAAATTGACTAGTGGGAGGATGATTTGTTTGGTCAGTTAGAACGAGATGTTAAGTGTTAATACATTCTAAGGCGTTTCGCAAGACGTCTAATACCGATGATCTAGAAGTCACCAAATGTAGTCTGGACGATGGTGTGGAAGAATATCCACTTCTCGAAATTATCATCGGAGCCCCGGTTCGTTGCGAATGGCAAGGTGCCGCACGGCGTGCTGCGGATGGGACGCACGCCTTCGGTTTCCTGCATGTTCTGTGTTAAGTGTGACACCCTGGAACACATGTTCACCTCCTGCACTCGCTTTATTGCCGCCTTGGACCTGCTGCAGCAGTGCATCAAAAATGAAGCTCCAGGGGTCAGTCGTCATTCCAGTGTCTCCGATTTCCAGTGCTTGGAGACATAAGCATACATAACACATGTCCTTAAGTGTGAACTGTATATGTGATGCTAGAGTATAAGAGAGTTTATGGTTTAACTTTCACCATTTTATAATTTATAAAAAAATACATACAAAATGATCATGTTTATTTTTTCTTTGAAAAAGAATTTCATTTGCCATTTATTTGCCGAACGAAAGTAAAAAGGAAAAGTAAATGCTATGCAAATTGTTCGTGAAGTATTTTCGAACGAAGTTTCGTACCGGAATTTACGCGGATGGCGGCTTAATATGCATCTTTGCATCTTTAATACTTTTTAGTTTTAAGCATCGAAGCATTGCTCACGTATTTCAACAACTAATTGGAGTAATTTAACTAATCATTACAAATTCACCGTCATACAGCCCTCTCATCAATACAACTACCTGGCACTGAATCGCATTTCAAATTTCAACTACTTAATGGATAACGAGCAGACTAGCGAAAGCGCATTACAATTTTTGTATTTTTTGTTCGACGCTATTGTCGATCGTTCGTTCGCTTGTACGTCGCCAAACCTCCCTGGAGATATCACGTACGCTGTGCCTCAATGGATGGTCCCGCGGTCCGATGAACGAAGCATGGTAGCATTTACAATCTAATTTGGTGGTTGGCTATCGAAATAAGATGCTGCCTGTGTGCCATCATTAGGTGTCTAGTATCTCGAATTCAACGTCCGATTTGTTGATCTCGCGCAATGAATTGATCACCATGTAGCGGGAGAATACTATATACAGCTTCCGGAACCATACCATCTGGGAGTTGTGCAGGCGCATTGCATTTTGCACAGCGCGGCGCGCCCGCCAGCTGAGAATGACCCTGGGAATAGAAAAATATAAAGTGCATCAGACTTTCATATTTAAGGAAATATTAAATGCGCATTCACATATTATTTTTCACATTATGCAACAAATGAATATATTTATTGCATACCGATTGCATCCAATCGGTATGCGATACCCTTCCAGAATGTCATAGCAGCTGCCCCTGCATCTTATCGACTAATCCTTGACCGATAGGAGATCGAACCCGAAAGCCAGTGTGCGTTTGTTCGACGTCATTGCAATTTCATCGGATGGTCGATTAGCAGGCATCATTAAACGATAATTCCGTTATCGTTATTTTCACCAGACCCCGTTGGGAAGCAAGGTAGACCTGGGCTCACACTATGCCTAAATCGGACGATAAGGATTTAACTATGTTTTTGGACAGCTGCGAAGATAATGCCTAAAAAGTGCGTATATACTACTATTTTAGTAACACCTAGACTAATAAATCACGCGTTTGTCAAGCGGATTTATTTTGAACCGATAAGAAATATCAGCAAAACCTCCAGACACGCACTAGTTAAGGTTTGGTAAAAAGACTATTTAAGGGTTCTCGACTAACGGAGCTCACCACAGTAGCTCAGCGCCTCCCGAATCCAAAATGATCAAGTTCCTGCTGATTGCCGCGATCCTGCCGGCTGTTGTCTTCGGACAAACACCCTTCCGTCCATGTAAGTTTATTCGCTTGCTGACTAATAAAATTGATCTATACTAAGCACTCGTACAAACTACTCCTTCTCTTGGCACAGGCTCCGGTCGGCCCGCTCCTGTCTCAGTTAACATCGAAGGCTGCACTGCGCTTCCCTGTGACATCGTCTCAGGTGTTCCACTAAGAGCTCATGCTACAATCACCACACCAGTGGCCACTCCCACCGTAACCGCATACCTACGCGCTACTCTGTTCGGTCTAGACCTTGGATTTAACATCCCTGAAGATCTCCAGGATGCTTGTGCCGTGGGCATCACAGGAGCATCGTGTCCTCTCACTGCCGGACAGACTTTTGACTACACGCTAGAGTATGCCATGGTACTTCCGATTGTCGGTATTACCGCGCAAGTGGAAGTCGGTCTGAGAGCAGCGGACGGTACATATATTACCTGTATCGACATTGATGCCCGTATTAGCGGATAAATGATATGTAACTTACAAATAAAATTGTTTAAAAATAGCTACATGAATTGAACCCTTCTTCCGATGAAAAATGAAGTAATGAACTGCGCCCTTGGGTTCCCCTTTGATTCTCGAAATTTAGACGATAAGTAACTTTATAGGATTTCTTATCGATAAAACTTATATCGTACACAAACGAATGCTGGGAGTGTCTTCTAGCAATATTTTTCGTTTGCGATAAACTGCGTAAGGCTCTCGTTGATAACAAAATATAACCATGGATCGTTCAAACAAAATATAACCATGGATGGAGGTAAATGGTAAATTGCAACATTACGCTCAAATGAAGTCAGTCTCGAAGGAGACAATCTGTTAAACATGAATTCATATAAACTTACAATAGAAATAAAGGAACAATGGATAAAAATGACCTTCTCTGGTATAGTAACTTCTCACTGCTCACAAGAATCTTCTTCTTCTTCTTCTTCTTGGTGTCACGACCTCTTGGTCATGCCTGCCCGTTAAGGGCTTACGAGACTTGTTTCCCTGTTGTACGTGGATAGTCAGTCCTCTCGTACAGGAGGGAGGGTCCGGTCTCGGTTGGGATTCGAACCCACGCCGTCGAGGTGGTGAGCCCCGGCGATCATGGGCCTATTTTCTAACCAGTGCTAACGCTCGGCTGTCGCGGACCCCCACAAGAATCATTTTGCTTATTATTAAAACATCTACCGCTCCACCTGAGTATGTAACTTCAAGCCGGTCTTCACGTATTAAAAACTGATCCTTAGCGTAAGATCTGGTTATTACGCAATAAAACATCGATAAGAAATCCTCACAGGTGAAAAGATAGAAATGCTGTACCCTTGATGCCTTGACGTAACAAAGTTCCCCACAGTAAGGTGTTATTTTTCTGCCAAATTTTTCTATCTTATCGTGCGCTTTTTGTTTTAATTGTTCACCCAACCGATGGAACAAACAATTTACCCCCCACAGTGGGTGAATTATTCACACACAAGAAGAAGAAAAAAGGAACAATAAGTATCCTTAGAGGTAAAGTGCAGCTAATCCTTCTTTCCGTTCCGATTATCGGCTACGAGTATTCAATCGATAATACCTCAATACGTTTTACCGATTGATTGCATATACTGTACAATGCAGTTTAAACATTAAATGAAAACGATCAAATAATTTAATTAATTTTACAAACTCCTCGAGGACTAAAGATGAATAAACAAGAAACTTAGTAAAAAAGAAACTTACAATAAAAAGGAATTGATTCCAATTATTTAGTAAAAACGATAAATGTATCGGATACCAATCGATCTTGGGACTCAACGATACAGGAAATAAACTTTGTAAGTAGAACCAAGGCGATCCAATAATCAGGAAAAATAAATATTATGCTGCTTTTTTTACATCGTATTTTTTCCAATCGTGGGTTTTTTAGGTAATGCAAAGATAAAGTCGAAACAAACACATACGCGACAATTAATGGCTCCCTTTTGTGGCTACCATTATTTTGGCGATCGATAAGAAACAACGATAGAAGAATTTGGCTAATCTGCTTGATTGCAAAGCGTCCGCAGATTCGAACCCCCAGCAGCAAACATCGTGCTTCCAGTATTTAAGCGGTGTCTATAAGCAACATCAGTCAGTTCCACTGGAAAGCACACAAACCACAGCCAAGCGAAATGTACAAGTTCCTGCTGATCGCGGCCCTGCTGCCGGCCATCGTCTTCGGACAGACCCCGTTCCGAGCATGTAAGTACAGCACCGTCGTTGACTAGGACTAAAATGGTAATCTAAAAATGATTCCTACACGGTCTAGGCGGCGGTGGAAGGCCAACCCCGGCAAGCCTCAGCATTGAGGGATGCACTGCTCTGCCGTGCACCATCACTTCTGGTGCACCACTGATTGCCCGTGGCTTTGGCATCGTGTCTCCTGTTGCCACGCCCACCCTGACTGCCTACCTCAACGCCTTCCTGCTCGGACTGGATGTTGGCTTTGAAATTCCGGCGGATCTTGAAGACGCCTGCGCTGTCGGCATTGTTGGCGCTTCCTGCCCGATTGCTGCCGGACAGTCGTTCGACTACGAGCTCAACTACTCCATGGAACTCCCGCTTACCGGTATCACTGTGCAGGTTCAGGTTGGCCTGACCGCCGCCGATGGAACTCCAGTCACCTGCGTGGAGATTGATGCTACCATCCTCGCCTAAAAACCGCCCTCATCCTGCCCTAATAAACTGAATACCCACTAATCAAAAAACCGTTTTTAACTCGTGTTTGCAAGATTCGTTGGAATTGATTCGCATCGTAACGTTTCAAATGTCTCTTATGAAAAAGTATTCAGCTTTACGTTTCTTACTATTGCTTCAAACGGTTATGGAATCATATTTGCTACTTGTGTTAAGAACTTACCAATTAGTAGAAAGCAGCAGTGTTATCGGCAGATCAAATATTGATAGATATTTTCTGCAAAGGTTTACCGTTTCTAACGTTAATACTTTACAATCTGCAATTGATGAATATAAAAAAGGATTCTGGTTAGGTCAAATGTGCTCGCCAACTAATCTAGGACGGAACATACTGCTAGGGATCATTCCGGAAAGGCATAGCGATGCGGTGGCATAGTAAATTGCACAATGATTCGGATGGCCGCTTACACCATCCTTGTCGAACGTAATGACCAGATCCACATCGAGCGATTCGACTTGGCGCAGTAACTGGTTCGCAATCGTCACCGTCTTCCACTCGATCGTCGGATCATCCTGCAGGTGGGTGGCGTTAAACAGCGTAATGTCCTCCGGCCGGACACCGAGACTTTCGCAAGCGTCCCACAGCTCCTGTCGGCGGATGGGCCCCTTGCGGTCGTGATTTCCTTCCGAGAGACAAAGCACAAACACGCGACACTGGCGTCGGCGTAGTTCCAGTATCGTGGGCCCGAAGAACATGACTTCGTCATCGGGGTGGGCGGTCACGAGAAGTGCTCGCGTGCATGGCGGCAGATGACTTTTGCGTACCAGCCATCGGCGATATCCGGGACCGAGCCGACGAAAGAGTAGTTTGTATAAAATTATGCATAGTATGCTGTAGGCCAACAGCACCAGAATAATATGATCCAGTGTTTCGTTTAGGTAATGTATCACGATACTGTAAAATGCGTTTAAGTAGTTTTCCTGACTTCGCCCCTCCTGTTGCTGATTCTCTGTATCCTCCTTGTGGTATACCGCTGGTTCTGTTAGCAACACCGGATCGTAAAACTCTTCTGAAGAGACTGTGGGAATATTCACTACACTTCCGTTCGCGTCGACCGGTGATGAATGAAACATTGCCTCATCACATCACATGGACCAAGGTGTCACAAATCGCTCTAACAAATGAGAGAAATAAATACGCGGGCAAATGGTCCATCTAAGTGTGCGCTGCTTCTGCTCAGTTACAGCTAAAATTAGTTTCTTCAAAATATGGTGCGTTGCCGATTTTGGTAGAATCCAATTTTTGGTTTTTCCAATCGAAAGGGGTCCGGCTGCAGTGCACTCCCAAGTCAAGTCTTGCAACGATCTGGGAGGAAATTAAAACGAATTAAATGGCAAAAATAGCATGCCAGGATGTTCTTAATATAGGATCTCTTTTTTTAGAGCTTCACTTTTCTTTTCTTACCGATATGATACGTTTTGTTTACCTTTTTGCAAATCTTTCTGAGGTCCGACATGCCAATTTACGAAGTGACACATCAAACGGCTGTTTTCTGTTTTCTTCTTCTTCGTGAACATAAAAAGGAGAATTTCGAATCAGCCCTGATCTAGAATTCGAATAATTGTTTACTGGTCTTTTACTTAAAACCTACATATATTAGTAGTTTAATGGATTTCGGAGAAGTAATATTCGTTCTTATAACTGCATCATAGTAATTTATTGAAAATTCTTTTCAAAGAAAAGGAAAACACGTTTCTGACATATCTCTCCGCGGTGACAAGTGCAAGTTTGACAGTTCGCAAACGAAGGAAAGGAAAATGTCGAAAGACAAGTGTGTTCTGCCCATCACTCTTGACGGATGCTGATCCACACGGAATTGGCCTCAAAAAGCCGTGGAGATCGTTCTACTATCGTGCGGTGGTCAGCATAGCAGTACAATTGGTTGGACAGTGAATTAAAACAGCACGCAACGAAAACTACAATCATCGACGGTCGACGACGACGACGAGCTGCTGAATTCGCAGATCGCCAGCACGATGCAGAACGACGACTTTGTGTACGAGCGCAAACTGCGGCCAATATGGGGTAAGTCGTGGGGAGCCCACACTGTAGCATGCTTTTCTTTTTGCACATTGGTACACAATCGTGAATGGAAAGTGTTACTTTGGTGGGATAGTCGTGCTCGATTCTTCACAATATTTTACATATGGTATCCTATTTGAAGACGTGTTCTAATCTACGTCACCTTTCTGCTGTTTACTTAGCGGAAGGTTGGTGGAAGTAAAGGATTCGTGTGGGAGAAGAACTGCCTTGTAGATGGAGGTATTGAGTTTTTCGATGAAACCGGTTCCAACAGCCGGCCGGCCGGCCGGCATCGTTCGCTTCTTCTATAGGACCTTTCGCTGCTTTGCTTTGCTCATCCCGTCGTTTTCTTCCGAGCGATTGAACGTATTGTTTCCCTATTTTTAGAATCGATCGAAATTGGCAACTACAAAAAGGCCCTGCAGGATGCCGAGAAAATGCTGAAGAAAAAACCCACCATGCAGTGCGCACGGGCACTGAAAGCCTGGGCATTTTTGCGGCTCGGACGGGAAGAGGAAAGTAACGCTATCATCGCTACCCTCGAGAAGGAGGAACCAGTGGAGGCGCCAACCCTGCATGCCCTCACGCTGTGCTATAAGGAAACGCACCGGCTGGACAAAATCTGTACGCTATTCAGCAACGCCGTACGGCAGGTGCCGGGAAGCGAGGAACTGCTATCGCAGCTCTTCATCGCCTACATGCGCGTGGACGACTTTAAGGCCCAGCAGTCGGTCGCGTTGCAGCTTTACAAATTGCGGCCGCGCAATTCGTACTACTTCTGGGCCGTCATGAGCATAGTGTTGCAGGCATTGCGTGGCCCCGATGCGGACAACGCGCAGAAAGTGCAACTACTGTTGGCCCTTTCCCAGCGCATGGTTGATAAGTTCATTGCGGAGAACAAGCTGGAGGGGGCACAGGAAGCCCAGCTCTATCTTCAGATCCTGCAGGAGCAGCACAAGTACGGCGAGGCGTACGATTTTCTCCACGGTGCCTTATGTCAGAAGCTGTACCCGGGTGCGCCGGTATACGGTAAGATAGATCTTCTCAAGAAGCTCAACAAATGGGGCGAACTGAATCGGTTGCTGAAGGAACTGCTGCTTCAAGAGTAAGTAGTTGTAATTGCACCTCACGCAGGAATACAAAACCGATGTCCATTTTCCACCCACAGTCAGGACCGTTGGGATTACTATCAGGATTACATTAACTCGACATTCGAACTGATAAAGGTCGGAGAAACCCCAGACGGAACGGATCACACGGTTGAGATGTGTCACGAATTTTTATGCGACGTAAGTTTGTCGGGAACATAAAGGCCAAATTTGTCTAAGGTAGTAAGTTTGGCTCATGTCTTGTGAATTGCAGATAATCGAAGCCCAAGCGAAAAAGTGTCGTGGACCGTATTTGGCTCGATTGGAACTGAATAGACGCATGTTGGAACAGCGGTACGATGAAGAGCAACTGTTTGGCAAAATGTCCGACATGCTAGCGGAGTATTTTGAATTGTTTGGCGATAAGCCTTGTTGTGCGCTAGACATGAAGCTCTTCCTCGAGTACGTCCGGCCAGCATCGGAGCGGCGTGTGCTTGCTGCGAAGTTATTGAATGGCCTTGGGCTTAGTTCTGCCACTCTACCAGCGAGTGTAAGTACAGGACACGAAGATTAGGGATATGGGAATATGACAGTTCTTTCCGGTTTCACAGAAAGCGCAAATGCAACGACACATCTGTACGCTACAGCTTGCGCGATACAGTGGGGCACATGCGGTCGTGAGCGAGGAACTGCTGCATGCCATCTACACCTCATTGAGTCTACACTATGAGCACGGTTTCAATGCACACGGCCAGGGCCTTCTCGTTACCGATATGGGACCATCGGATCCGTATGCAATCCTAGCAGGTATGTACGGTGGGAAATGGCTGGGAATGCCATGTTTTGTGGCCACATTGCGTTGACCATGTTATTGTTATTCAATTCAACACAGCTCAAATCATGTATGAACGCGCATGGCGCATTCAACGTTCCGAGCCGGCCATCGAAGCGCTCTGCCTGCTGGCCCACCTGCTGTCGAACAGTGTGAACAATTTCCACGCCAAATTGCTTGTATTGCAGCTGTACCACCGATTAGGGCTGACCCTGGCAGCCCAGGAAGCCTACGAGGCGCTCGACATCAAGCACATTCAGCTCGACTCGCTCGGGTATCTGCACTGCGCACACCTGGCGAACGGCGGATTCCCTGCCTTCGCCAAAACTATCTACGAACGTACGTTAAACTTTTTCGAGAACGACAACGAAGCGGCAGCCGAGTTTCCGAAGGCATCGTACAACTTTGGCACCTATTCGAAGCTGGTGGAAATTATCGACTTCCGGAATCGGCTCACGAATAGCTTTCACTTTACGCTCGTCTCGGTGGAAGCGCAGCTGCTGATGGTGGTCGGTTTCGTCGGTACCTTACCGCAGCTGCTATCGCTGTATAGACAGACGCGCCCCAAGCCTGGCGACGATCGCATTCGGTGGAACAAGCTGGCGGACAATCGTGATCTAACGATATTCGTTTGCTGGGATCCGACGAGCAATGACGAGGAGGGTGACGCAACGAAGACATCCCATCCCATGGCCAATGGTAACGAACGTGAGCAACCGTTTGCTCCGGCCAACTCCAAACCGGTCGGAGCTTTGCTGGAAGAGCGCCGGGAGGCACTGCAGAAGGTCAGCTATGAGCAGGATTACGATCTTCTTCGGTTGCGATCCGGTCTGCAACGGATAGTCTTCTCGCTGGTCGAGCTAAGTCTCGTGCGTCCATCGGGTCAAGAAGAAACCAGCGGTGCTACATCCGAATATGCCGTGTCGCTTAAGTTGCGCGATCATTGGGTCACGCTGATGGAAGAAATTCGACGCAAGCAGCACGTCCCAATCAGTGGGCGGTATCTAGTCAACCTGTTGCCCTCGCGGTTGCATCTGTACCTGCGCCTACCGTACGAGGCCGTGTTCACTCACTTGGCCGACTTTGTGCTTTCCCTGTGGCGAGGTTATAGCAGCGAACACAAGCAGAACCCCAACACTACCAGCCTCGAAGCGCTTTCTCAGCAGGCGGAACGGTGCGCAAACGATGTAACGAACCTGTCCGAAACGTTGAAACGTGCTATCGATACGTACCACGAGTCGGTTGATCTACTCTGGCACTGGAAAGCCACGCACGAGCTCGTCAATGGTTGCATCGAGGTAAGCAACGCTTTGCAAGCCTACTCTGATTTAGTACTAATTGATTATCGTTCTTTCTCTCCTATTCCGGTAGATGATCTCACTTATGGTCTTCGTGCTAGCGGTATGCTACGATAAGTATGTGCACGCTTCCGCCACACCAACGGTTACACCAGCGTCGGGGAAACGGTCCAAAAAGCAGACGACAAATGATGCCGCCGCTAACAGCGACACTGCCACCAACGGTGCCTCCGGACCTACACCCGCTTGTGTGCCCGAGAAGGATCGACTTGCACTGGTAACGAAAGTCCTGCGAGAGCTGAAGCAACGAATCAACGAGGTGGACCTGGCGTTAGGTACGAACCTCTTACCCAATGACATCCAAGTACAAACTTATAAGGCAAACTTTATGAGGCGGTTGCTTTAATGTTATTCACAAACCTTTTTGCAGCCTCCTGGAAGGCGCCCGTCGTCGAGGATACCCTGTCCGCTGCCGTCGAGCGAATGTCGCTAAACCCCAAGTGTGCGACGAACGTGGAGGCGGCGATTGTTGTAAACACCCAGTCCGAGGTGAAGGAACTTCGCAAACTAGTAAAGGATAAGCTGAAGCTGATGAGCAAAGCCATTTAATTGTTCGCGCCAGAGACATTTTTCGCATCTAGTGTATGACGTTCCATTTCAACACCACGTGCCCAGTGTCTCGACTCCACCGCCAACCGCCACGTCACGTCAGTAGTACCTTTTTTTCCTCTCCCGCTGATCGGTGAGAAATGCGCCCTGTAGGGATTCGCATTGGTCAAGTCTTGTTAGTAGGCGATTTAAAGTTTAAGTACGACCATGCCGATGTTTCCGATTTCTAGTTTCTGCGACTATAATAATGCTTTGGCAACCGAATGTTCTAGTTTCCCCTTTTGTTGCAATAAAAATTCGTCTGTTCTCATCTCAAGCGCGGATGCACAGCATTCGATCGCAAAAACGTCGTGTTTGGATTGTTCCTTCATGTTTGCGCTGAAAAAAGAATCTGCCTAGAATAGACATTGGAGGGAATGTTCAATAAATATTCATTTCAAATACTAAAGAACATGAACGACTGATTGCGACGAGTTTTGGTGCATTTCTTGGTGCATCTGTGTTACAAGCGGAAAACAATACTAACTGTTGAATCAAAATGGCATAAAGACTTCTCTCCGAAGGAGCTGACCGGGAACTGAAATAAACAGATTGAGTAAATGATTATTGTAACTAGAATAAAAAAACGCATCAGTTATCCGAAAAATCCAATTCTTGTGACGACAAAGTTATTGAATAATTTGACTTTATTATCTCTTTGAAACGCATTTTTATAAGAATTTTTTTAAACATGTGCGCATTAGAGGCTTTCGCTGCGTTCTACATGTGCATGCAGTTACTTCTGCTCCTTTTCCGCTAGGTTGTTACAGTTATTTGTAATAAATAATAATAAGACGGGTACGGATGGAACACTAAATTAAACTACCTAGCTTTCCTATGACATTTTTCTTGCGTTTATAACTCGCCAGACCATTGCACATCAATCCAATAATTGTGTTTTTGTATATAATGCTTCATTGATTTCATTTAACATATATGATTAAATAGATGTTTCATGCACCCGCAACACAATTTTGATCTTGCACGAAGGTGAAAGAAAACAGGAAATTAACGTACATATTAAATACTAGAGACGAGCGCAGACCGTTAGCCACAGCACAATCTCGTGGGGAGAAGGATGATTATTCTAAGGAAAGAAAGGCACCAGTGAAATTGTTCTCTTGTTCTCGATTTCTTCCTCCTTTTCAACTGCCCTTTTTGCCAAGGGAGTACTACTTCGTGCCACGTCGTTTTATCGATGACTTAAACATCTAAAAAAATTACATCGAAAAACAGCTACAAGCAAAAATGAACGCTTTTTTCTCTGATTTATACGTAGCTTTTCAAATAAAACTACAGATAATGTGGGTTTCAAAACAGAGATATCATACGTTATGTACTAAATATGCGAATGGGTACACATACAGTTTTCTCTGTGTCATCTATGCCGTAAATTTCATTCAAAATTAAACGACAGGATTTTGTAATAACATTAATTCTCTGTTCGAAAATTTACGATAAAAATGATTTTACATTTTTTGCTGACGTGGTGTTTGAGACGATGGAATGAAAGGTAAGGAAATAACTGTTCTATGGATCAAAGATTATTCATGCAACATTGCTTCCCTTTACTTCACATGCATTTTAGTTTAAGTTTCAAAAAGTGTATATTTCCTACATCTATCACACGAAACTCATCGAAAAGATTCGATCGAAAAAGGATGTAATGCAAGAAAAGAATATCGAGATCGGAATAATGTTTTCGAATGAAATCGCCTTCCTAATAACGATCTCCCTAAGTTCAATGATGGATGGGATCTGATTGATGTTCCTCGTAGAATAGACGCAATATTGTACTATAAACCATTCGCACCAAAACAATGGCAAATGGAACGGACGTAGCGCTGTGGTTCGTTTTGTCTGATATTGTTAACCGTTGCAGTGTCTCCATCCTTATAGCTACTAATTTTGCTAAAGAAGTTCTTCCAGTGACTTCTTATGGTGCTTAAACTACCAACGTTCCACTCTCTACACTTGTTGTCGAATTTCATGCGTACATTGTCAAACCAATTTATATATCTTAACACTATTTATCCCAACAAGAGAAAATATTGAAAGAAGTTTGGGGAAAGCAAAAGCTTATCTTTTCGATTATTTTTGCTTGGAAAGAAAAAGGTTGCTGATATTTTTAAACTTGAACAACGAGCAGTGGTGTTTGTAATTCACTTCTTAGTCAGCTTCCGGTTAATGTAGCGCACTTGAACGTATTTCCCCCCGGACTAGTTCTCCCGTCAACTCCCTGCTTCTAGGGCGTGTCTTCGGGCTACGTACTCCTACCTGGTAACGCGGCACCACCGGTCCCGTTGGTAGACCCATTTTTCTGCTGCTCTAGCTTTGCCTTCCGGTGCAGCATTTCGATCTTTTTGTGCTCCCGGTGGAAATCGTCGATAGTGATATTCAATCGGAAGATATGGTGCATGATAAAGTCCTCCTCGAGGAACTTTTTCGGTGGCGATCGGAGCACTGCCAGCGTCTCGCACAGGCCGTTGCACTGTGAACGAACCTTCTGCGGGCCAAGCGTCGCTCCGATGATGACGAGCGCGACTTTGAAGAATATCCGAACACCCTCGCACAGGAAACAGTCCCACACGCGCAATAAAGTGTCCCAGGGAAGAGTACGCGTCATGGCGCACAGAAACCAGTCGGTCATGTACAGCAGTGGGTCGACGTTGTGCTTTTGCAGATGCCGGTACGCTGAGGGAGATGTTTTCTTGAGTAGCCGGTTCAGCATGCCCGCGTCCCGCTGTAGCATTTCGAGCCCGGGTGTGAAGTAGTTTTCCAGGTATCTGTAATGAGACGAATCGAAAGCATGATAAAGCATGTCTCTACGGAAGCGCCACGGCAAGCTTATCATCTTACTTATCGCAGATTGCGACGAAACACCAGAACGCCTGTTCGGCAGGGAGCTGCATGAGCAGAAAGGCCGCGATCGGAGCTTGCGCCTGACAATAGCCCACGGTCGGATTGTACACCGAATACGCCTTCAAGACGTTGAACAGCTCCTTCTGGCCCGGCTTATCATCGTCGATGAACATCTCGTGATGTGGAAACTGTCGATGTTGGTCCTTGCGTATCTCGTCGATAATCTGTGGATTGCCCGGCTGCTCCAACAGCTGCTCGTACCAGTTGGGAAATTTCTCCATCAGATGGTTCTCTCCGGTCAGCAGAAACCAAGCCTTCTGTCGAAGTGCATCGGGGATACCTTTGCGACAACGTTCCCTAACCTAATGAAGACAAAAGCGTAGCGACATTAACATAATCCCCGATCACCAGGTTTGAAGTTGGACGTAGGTTAGGTACCTTTTTGTAGTTCGTGTTCATATACTCCGACCAGTGCGTCGTCATGTGGATCCATTTCTTCTCACGAGCGAGGATCTGTTCGCGTGTCAGAGTTTCCTTTTTTGGCTTCTCCGAGAACTGGTGCCCACCGTAGAATCCGTGCCGGTCCGGACAGTGCGAGAAGGTGCTGGCCGTCGAGCTGAGGGAAACGGTGTCGGCGTTCTTGCTCGACTGTCGATGCAGCGACACGGACGTCGCCGACGCGCTGCTCGTGGACGTTGGTGACGTTGCCATGGCGATCATACTATCCTACGATCCCTGGTTTTGTTCGACATCCGCTGTATTCTTCGCCAAAAAATTCACTAACAAGAAGTCACTGATATGTTGTGATGTGATAAACTGACCTCAAACTGCAAATGACAAAATAAAACAAAACAAGTATCGTAACTGTAATCTAGGTTCAGTTCATCTTACTTTCTTTTACTTCCAAAAACATCCGACCAACAGCCATTGGCTCAAGATTTAAAATCACATAAATTATCGCTTAGTTTTTGCTTTCGACGTTCGTTGTCTATTTGTTCATCGTCCTACTGTTGCTAGCGCTATGGTTAACACGAAAAATACTACCCAGAGACGACAGCTTCAACCACAGCAATACGGCATTCTCATGATTGGTATGCATTTATTCTTTTGAGCAAAAGTGAAAGTAAAACACTGCGTTGGCTCCATCGGACACTTTTGAAACAGCTAGCGATGAACAGAATAGAGCTAACGCATATTTTTCCACAAATCAGTCAACTATTTCCGCTCCATCCGATACAAAACTTTTTACTAACCGATGGAGAAGGAAGATTGCCCCACAAACAATTTATAATCCCGACAGTTGCTAGTTGGACAATGTGTACGTTTTGCTTTTACGATTCAGAAGAAAGCATAAGTGTTCAACCAAAATCAAAGAACGACACGATGTAGTAGTTCGATCGTTCGTTCTAGAAGGAATGAGATCTGTTATCCCCCGTTGGCTGCAGCGTATCACTTACTTCCGTATAATTCAGCGCAAACGGACGATTTATTTTTGTCCGAAAGTCCCTTCCGTTGTGGTAGGTTATGGTTTTAAGTACGGACTGCCAGCGATCGAGTTGGAGCGGTGTTAGGATGCTGCTATATCCGGATCACCGGTTGATTGGATGTTAGCTCCAATGGTTGGGCGTTGGAAGTTTCACACACTTTCCTACAGGAATGTAACACCGTAACGGCGTACTCCCGATGGCTAGGGGTTGGCAAAATCTAATTCGTGAAGGGAGAGGGATCGACACTAGCGATCGGGGATGCATTCGGCGGAGGCTAAATTTAAACCCCAACCTTATTGCTGTCGCGGCAACTACCACAGCATTCGACTGAGGGATTCCAAGTAGGGAGCATGTAATGTTCCATGCGGTTCGACGAGGTATTGATTGATGACTCGCTTTCGGTGAGGCGAGGGGAGAAACATATAGCCCTAAAATAACACGATCGTATGCAATTGATTTTCCGATGGGTTTTCGTCTCGGGTATCTTGGGTGTTGAAATTGTTAATACAACACAAACGACGAGAAGAACCACTTCTTTTAAGATAAGCTGAAATGCATACTACTTGCATTCAATAGACACACGAAATCGATTTTTGTAGCTCACCAGTAGAATAAAAACCGATCCCGATATGTTGTATATGAGGAGGCCGGCCTTCCGTCCTGTACCACACTGCAGAAGATTCATTTATTTCAATTGAACCTAACCGGTTGCACACCATTAAGATTGATCTTCCGCAGAGGAGACGGGAGGGAACTAAAACAACGCAAACTTGGCCCGGAAAAGAAGAGCACCTAGCGTAGACGTTTGCTTTGCTAAAACCGTTGATTGGTTTAGTGGCCACTCGGGATGTGTGTGCATAGCGAATGGCTTCATATGTGAAGAAAACGGGATCTTGGGTTGGAGCCAGTAGAAACAGAAGAAGATACTTCGGCTTACAAGGGTTCAAAGACTAGCGGAGTCGGATCAATGTTGATAAATTATGTTCCATAGTATTGCATCCGTCGTTTTAGCAGATCAAAAGCCGGAATATTTTAACAAGGTTCTGAAATCAGATAGTAGGTATTTCATAAGTTCAAAAGACATCTGGAAGATTCGTTTGAAAAACAAAAAAGCGATTCTGTATGGCTAACTACGTTGCCAACAGGCTGGCACACACTGTAGTATGATACTCGCTCAATCGATTTAACACACCGCTGAGTTCACGCTGTGCCCTAATTGTTCGCGCAAAATAACGGATGGCTTCTTCAGCACCTCCATCGCACGCTCTCTTCCCCATAAAGCGAATCGGAACCACTCCAATCCCTCCGCCGGGCACCACATTGTTGACTGCGCCGTATACTCCCGTTCGGTACTCCCGGCCAGTGAAGCGCAAATGTCTAAGTGGGTGAGCGCATTTCGGTTGAATCTGGGCGAATTTGGCCAGCGAAGAGAAACGATGTACCATGTAGATGGACAGGAAAAGTCGATGGTTTTGTAAAACCAACCTGGAAATTTAAGAGCGTTATGCGAAGGCTTTCAAATATACATTCAATACAGATTGAAGGTGTAACCCTTTAACCTCAAATTGTGTGACTGCTAACGAGCTCGGTCTTTCAAATAAGCATGCCAATCCGCTGCACGTGTTAATGCGAGATCTACGATGGCGCGCGCGCGCGGACAGACACTTTCCAACTTGCACTTGTTGAAGTAGAAGACTAGGGAGCCACAGGGTTCCGCGGCAGGGTGCCAATCGTGTAAAATTAGCATAACCTACCTCCCTCCAATATTTGTCGCAATAAACAAGACCCCTCCGAGGAAGGAAGACGGCCGCTACGATGGCCACCATCGCCAACTAACTTTGCGTAAGCAGCAACAAGTAGACAAGTGAACCCTCCCCGTCTAATGTGTCTCGCGCGTCCGGTTAGAAATTGAGGAGTAACGCGAAGCAAAACTGGCGAATAAAAAACGAACTCATAAAAATAAAACAATCGCGCACGGGCGATCACGATCATCCATCGACGGTTTGGTTTCGCCTTCTGTTTACCGAGTGTTGGTACCTTAATTAACAAAATGAAAGCCAATCGCAACCGCCCACCCCCAACGGACGTTAGAAGGGAATGGTCCGAATTGCGTTTCTAATTGGAGGATCAGAAGTGTAACGTATACGAAGGTTATTTCAATTGCTGTCAAAGCGGAAAAATTGCTATCAAATTCAACTGTTATTCTGGATTTTTTTCATGCTATCGGTCCATGCTTCCCAACTGAATTGGGTTTGTAATGTGCGTAATGTTTTGGGTACATTACTAAAACTTGTAAATTCATTTGTTCAAGTCCAACAGTTATCATTAACACCAAATTGGGTTCGAAAGTTTAGTAATTGTTGATTTCCTTAAATAGAATAGTTCTTATCGCGAAAAAACTATACAAATTAGCCACAAGCTACCTTTATCAAAAACTGTTACTGAAGTGAATGGAAAAATTGGTTCTAGAACTGGACAATGTTCCGACAAGGTTCCACACCTTTTTTGTGATTTTAGAATACATACACCCTACACGACGAACTCCTTAAGTTTTATCATTCATTCATTATCATGCTAGAAAAACGGGGTTAGCCTCAATAGTGTGCATGACTCTTATCTTTCCCGTGATAAACACTATACATGGCGATGGTAGGCATGGGCAAATTGAATCAGAACTGTATGATTCACTCTGATCTTTCTACTGAGCGAACGAGTACCGCACATTCAAATCAACCAAAATGATTCTTCCGCACGCCGATGGTCCCGACTATGCATACATAGGAAAAATCACGACTCGCCAGCTGTGTGACGATGCCCTAGTGGCAAAATCAGCATGCTTTCTCGTTCTGCCCAATTGACAATTGATACCGACAGAACGAGAAAGCATGATCATTTTGCCACCGGGTTCCTTACCGTCTATAGCCGTACGCCAGCGGTGCGATATTGATTCGTTCTACGGTTGATCATGAATGTGTAAGACAATACGTCACCCGCTGGCGGTGTGGTATAGGTTCTACGTACGATCGTTCACTGTGCTCCCTAGCCCTGCTCAACCGCACGCCAGACGTGCGGTATTGATTCCTCGTGCGGTCACCTACCGTGCCGGCTATAGCCGCACGCCAGCGGTGCGATATTGATTCGTTCTACGGTTGATCAAGAATGGATAAGACAATACGCTACCCGCTGGCGGAGTGGTATTGGTTCTACCCACGACGATCGTTCTCCGTGCTCCTTAGCCCTGCTCAATCGCACGCCAGACGTGCGGTATTGATTCCTCGTGCGGTCACCTACCGTGCAGGCTATAGCCGCACGCCAGCGGTGCGATATTGATTCGTTCTACGGTTGATCATGAATGGATAAGACAATACGCTACCCGCTGGCGGAGTGGTATTGGTTTTACCCACGACGATCGTTCTCCGTGCTCCTTAGCCCTGCTCAATCGCACGCCAGACGTGCGGTATTGATTCTTCGTGCGGTCACCTACCGTGCAGGCTATAGCCGCACGCCAGCGGTGCGATATTGATTCGTTCTACGGTTGATCATGAATGTGTACGACAACACTCCACCAACCGGCGGTGTGGTATTGGTTTATTCATTGATCAACGAGCTGGCTAGCCCTGCTCAATCGCACGCCAGAGGTGCGGTTATGATTCTTCGTATGGTTGATCAACTTTCCTACTATGTAAGTGTGGGGCAAATCTTTACACCATTCTTTCTTTCGTTCGTACATAAACGATAGCAAAAAAAAGCGGTTATTGTATCAACCGCTATAATTTTGAATGAATTACTGTTTTAGGTGGGCAACGATATTAATTATGGTTGTTAAAATCACATCCAGAAATATCATGAATAAATATTCTAATATCGAATATTTATGTAAAAAATATTCTGAATGTATGTGATATCTTACAATATATCCCATTTTTCACGGTGTTATAATGACCAGGCCAATATTTGTCGTTTAATCTATAACCCATTCGACGAAAAATCGCTCTTGGGACGTGCGGAAGAATCACCGCACGCGTTCAGTTCATCTCACTGAGCGAACTGCACCGCACCTGATCTTTTTAAAGAATCATCTTTCCCATCTCTAGGCGATGGACGTGATTCACGGGATGTTGCTCTTCATGTCGGCTGGTCAACGGCGCACCTCGGCAACTCCTGATATTGCAAAATTCATCGGGGTGTGAGATGTTCGTTTAGAATGAGGTAGTAAAGACTGTGGTTCTTCACACCAGCCAGACGAATATAGAACAAGAGTGTCTCTTCAAGTATACAATCCTAGTCTTTATAAGCGAGAAATAGCACACTAAATCCCATCAGCCCTTTGAGTATCATACATATGGATTTCTACCTACAGTCAAGAGTTACAACTTTAGTTAAAATGACAACATCAAATTTATTTTACCAATACACGAATTATTTAAAGTGGCAGGCAGTCGAAACGAACAGAACGGGAGAGAAAAGCAGAACCGTGGCAATTGATCCCAACAACTCCACCAGATGTCCACAGTCGTGGATCACGTAAACGCATTGTTTTAGGAGCTCTATGCTAATTTTCGGTTCATCAAATTGTGCTCGATGCGAAGTAGGCAATGTTTCAGTCTGCTGTCCATTTCGGCCATGGTATATGGTAAGCCAAACCGAAAAGTAAACATGTTTGGCCACGGACATTGGCATCGCATATCGTCATCATCTCAGGTTGAACTCAGGGGTCGTAAATCTCCGTTTGCCGGATCGGACTAGGGGGAGCCGCAGGGTATTTACATTTGATGTCCCTGGAACCGCAGAAAGTTAGACCGTGTCACTCATACTCATTGTTTGCACACAACAATTTCACGCATACACGAATCGCTCCCTGGGCGGTCGGAGTCACGTTTCGTGTCGCCGCCACAACACCACGAACGACGGTGATGTTTGAGCTAGCTGAGGCTTCTTCTGCGATTTCACGCTTCCATGTTGCTCAACACATTCTACGGGCAATAGTGGCGTGGTCGCTTTTAAAGAAATGTTTAAACTAAAAGACCTTGGCCGAAGGAAATAATGTCTGGTAATGCACGGCCTGCAGGTGCGAGTTTCGATCGAAGCGCTAACCCCTGCTCACGTTCGTAATTTGTTTCCGTTTTTATTTTAATCACGCGCGACATAAACGAGAACAAATTCCGACCGAGAGATTTCGATCAAGACTGATGTCATCGAAGTGAAATTAATCACTGCGGTTGTCTTTTTTGTTGTTGTACGATTAGAACTGAGGCGGAAAGTTTTGAACAATTTCTCCGTTCACCGTCATTTCAAAAGCATACATCAGCGTTATCAGAAGAATGCAACCCTCTTTTACAAGCATGTGGAAAAGGAAAGGAGAATCGAAGGGTATTCGCGGTGTTGTGTAAACTGGCAATATTTCCAGTTGCATTTCTGTACCTTTTTTCTTACTTACATTATCATACACAAACAGTGTTATCAGCTCATCTCGTTCCAGGGGAGTATTAGCTGCTACGGCTTGGACAAATGGATACTAAGCATCACCACCGAACGCGAATATTAAACTCTACACCACCAGGGTATCGACACAGGGGATAATAAATGATAACAATGCTACTTGACTCGGTTGCCTTTTCTTCACGTACAGGAACAAAACTTCCGCAGTATGACGAACTTTATCAGTGCAGATATCAAATTAGCAATATAGAAACTGGAATTTCCGAAGTACGTGCTTGCCCTTTTGATAGTAAGATTCATGCACTATTTTCAAACATTCCCCATAACAGGAGGGAAAAAAAACACTATGTATTACATACGCGTTTTGGATACTTGCGGGCGGAATGTGCGCTCGTGGTGACGAACGTATTTTCTTCTTTGCCTTTGCACGACAAAGCTTTATTCAAGGCTCCACGGTATCCAGCGGAATGTGAATGTTGCTCCGAGCCGATTTCACTGCACCTGGTTATGATTTCACCGACAGCTCGTCGTACTGCTGCACTGTCGATAGATTATAAATTTTATTGCCTTCCACCGTACTCGTCCGTCAATTTCGTCACTAGTCAACAGCGAACGGAACCATTTACGGGAAATGGTATTTTCGCTCGAGATTGGTTGTTTCGCTGAACATTTGAGCAGCACACAGAGCGCCCTACATCGTACCACTGCTGCGGGGGAGGTCTACATTATTTTTGTCAACACGTACGCCTGCACATCCGTTTGTTGCTGATATTGTGTATTTACAAATAAGTTTATCGATTTTGTAATGGTTTCTCTAGCGCATCACTGAGCATGATCACGAAAACATTTCGCGGCAATGACCACAATATCACCCGAAGGCTCGCTGGGCCAGCAAATGGTTCTACGCGTACACGAATAATGTCAATCTGCTAAGTACGCCGTTTTACTACCAGTGCTGCTGGGTTTTCGTAAGCGAAGCAGTGTGCTGTGGGAGGAGGCTAGCAATACTGACATGCTAGTTCGTGCCATGCGAACGTGGGAGGTAAAAACTCGAATAAATGACAGTTCAAGTGACAGAACTGGCCTGCAAGCTGTCAAGTACTAACTTTGTGTGTACCGTTGGTTGGAAATCGTTTCTCCAAATTAAAATGTTTTCTTTTTAATGACTTCTAGAGAAATTTATTTGTCTTTCTAAACGGAAGGTGAGTGGGTAAATACAAAATCGCAGTTGTGCAAAAGCTATCGGGCACGATAAAATAGACACAATTTATTTAACAATTTATCCATTGTTAAACTCATCGAAGTAGACTTGCCTTCGTACAAACGTATTCTATTTTAGTCATTCGGTTAGAGCCTATGAGCAAGATCAGATAGGATTTTTCGAACTTTTTTCCGAAGACATTTTGGCCAGATCCAGATCAAACGAATCAAATAGAAAAATGTCGTTTAGAGCATTGCAGAAAATTGTTCGATCGTCTTTAAAATCTTTTCATTATTTGCCCATCCGAAACATTCAACACAATGTGAAAATAAAAGAACAGTGCTCGAATCCAGCGTCTCGAGGGTTAGTGCTCGGAGTATACGCGGACGAAAGTGATCGACTGGATATCGGGGTACTTACTCCGACGGCAGCTAAGTATAATGAGGTATTTTTTCACATCATTAAAATTGTTAATCCACGTAAACTAGACCCTTTTGCATGGCATTTTTCTAGGCGTATACCAGTGGACGACTGCTTGAGCTTCTTCGACTGGCCGGACCGATGCCGAAACGTGGTGAGGTGAGAATTTTATACAATCTCGAACCAACCTATTCCGCCGTGGCAGTTTGTGGTCTTGGTAGCGAATGTCTCGGTTACGATGATGTAGAAAAGATGGACGTATCGAAGGAAGCAATCCGTATCGCAGCAGCACGCGGTTGTCAGGAGTTGCAGAATTTGGAAGCCAGCCGCATCTACGTGGAAGACTTTGGTCATGCGGAATCCGCCGCGGAAGGAGCCCACATGGGGCTTTGGGTCAATCAGGAGCTACGCAGCGTGGATCAGCGGAAGTTTGTTCCCCAGCTTCAGTTGTACTACGAACCGGAACTACCCTGTGATTCCAATGGATGGCGCATTGGACTGGCGAAGGCCGAAGCCCAGAACCTTGCTCGGCAACTACAAGAGACACCATCGAATCTGATGACACCTACAACATTCGCCCAAAACGTCGTTCAAATTCTCTGCAACTCGGGCGTCAATGTGGAGGTGAAGGTACGCGGTTGGGCTGAGAATCAAGGAATGACATCCTTCCTGACGGTAGCTAAGGGTTCCTGTGAACCTCCGATCTTTCTCGAGCTAAGCTATTACGGTGCAAAAAGTAACGAACGACCGATTGTACTTATCGGCCAGGGTAATACCTTCGACAGCGGCGGCCTTTGCCTAAAACCACTCGAAGCATTAACGGACATGCGAGCAGATATGACGGGAGCAGCATGCGTTGTAGCAACCTGCAGGGCGATTGCCGCCCTCAAGCTGCCCGTAAACATTCGCGCACTAATTCCACTTTGCGAGAACATGATCGGATGTAATGCAATGAAACCGGGCGATGTGATTACGGTCAAGAATGGCAAGAGTATCGAGATTGTGAAAACCAGCAATGAAGGACCTCTGACACTGGTGGATGCATTGCTGTATGCGGAACACTTTGGCCCCAAGTACATCGTGGACGTTTCGACTATCTCGAAATCCGTGCTGGAAAGCTTCGGAAAAGTTTGTAGCGCCGTCTTCACCAACTCCGAGGACCTTTGGCAACGAATGCAAAATGCCAGCATTCACACGGGCGATCGAGTATGGCGGTTGCCATTGTGGGATTATTATACGCAGCAAATTTGTTCTGCAGACCACGTGGATGTGCAGAATATTGGTTTGGGTGAGGGGGCGAACAGCTGCAAGTCTGCTGCGCTTCTTCGCGAGTTTCTCCCTTGTGGGCCGTGGCTCCACATTGACGCGTTGAATGTAATGAAGACCAAGGGAACCGACTTTCCGTACATTCGCCGTGGAATGGCTGGTCGACCAACGCGCACACTGATCGAATTTATTGCTCAAAGCGTTGTCCAACGCCCGGACTGTGGCAAAGGGAGTTCTACCAAAGAGGTTCAACCATACCGATAGAAAATTACGTAAGGGCTAAGCAAATAAATCCATAACCGTCTAAATTTGAATGGTGAGCGTTCATGTTATTTTTCTGACATGTCGGAGCAACAGGCAGTTTTACTGTAGTTTTGTAAGAAACACAAACAACAGAAAGAGGGAGTAAGAGAGATAGACAGAGAGAGTGGAGAAAGCAAAACAACAATCACTCGATCGCACACAGTTTCATCTCTTTCGGGTTATTTGTCGTGACCGGTGTCTCGGGCAAAGTCCCTTCGAACAGTGTACAGTGAATTTGCATTTAATAAACTTTACGATAAGATTCAACATGTTTGCTCTTCGTTCGGCTATCCGCATGGGTAAGAAAATTGCCGTTAAGATTGGAAAGCTCCGATCATTTCGACAATCAAAACAGTTGCACCTTGTGTTGATTTACACACACGCCATCGGCCGTTGAACTTTGGTCCTTCGTTTCTTGATTTCCGGTTACCGCTCTTTCAGGACATCGTCTTCGATATTCCAATGCACCTCGTACGATTGCGAGTTTAGCCGCACTTCCAGAGACTCATCAAATGCTGCAGAGAACCTGCCGCGATTTCGCAGATAACGAGCTTGTTCCGAATGCGGCCAGGTTCGATCGGGAGCATCTCTACCCGGCGGAACAGATCCGTAAAATGGGTGAACTGGGCCTGATGGCGGTGTCGGTGAAGGAGGACTACGGTGGCACCGGATTGGATTACCTCGCCTACGCCATCGCGATGGAGGAGATTTCGCGCGGATGTGCCTCGGCTGGGGTTATAATGTCGGTAAACAACTCCCTCTACCTTGGACCACTGACGCACTTTGGCAATGAGGAGCAACTGCAAAAGTTCGTAGTGGGTTACACGGATGGATCGAAGGTGGGATGTTTTGCCCTGTCTGAACCGGGCAATGGATCCGACGCCGGTGCGGCATCAACAACAGCAACACTAAAGGGCGACCGATGGGTCCTGAACGGTACGAAATGCTGGATTACGAACGGATACGAGGCTGGTGCGGCGGTTGTATTTGCCACCACCGATAAGTCGCTCAAACACAAGGGCATTTCCGCATTCATTGTGGCGAAGGAAACGGCCGGCTTTTCACTCGGAAAGAAGGAGGACAAACTGGGCATTCGCGGCTCATCCACTTGCTCCCTGATTTTCGAAGATTGCTCGATTCCGAAAGAAAACCTGCTTGGCGAACCGGGCTTTGGCTTCAAGATTGCGATGCAAACGCTCGATGCGGGTAGAATCGGAATTGCCAGTCAGGCGCTGGGGATTGCTCAGGCCTCATTGGAATGTGCGGTGGATTACGCCAACAAGCGAATTGCTTTCGGCAAACCCATCGCAAAGCTGCAAGCAATTCAGACGAAAATTGCCGACATGGCTACGCGCGTCGAGTCGGCCCGCCTACTTACCTGGCGGGCAGCCTGGCTTAAGGATAACAAGAAGCCGTTCACCAAGGAAGCTGCGCAGGCTAAGCTGGCCGCATCAGAAGCGGCGACCTACTGTGCCCATCAATCGATTCAAGTGCTCGGTGGCATGGGGTATGTGTCTGATATGCCGGCGGAGCGGCACTATCGGGATGCAAGGATAACGGAAATCTACGAGGGAACGTCTGAGATTCAACGGCTCGTCATTGCCGGGGCAGTCCTTAAGGAACTGTCGGCATAATACGGTAGAAGGGTTGGTTTATGTTTGGAAATTCATCTTAGTTCAATTTTCTGTTATATGGTACATTTACGGATGAAAAGATACATTAAATATTATATTTTGCAAATAATATTCTACTATAGAAAATACATGAAACATATTTATTTGTGACTATATGATGATATCCACTGATATACCTTCTTCCATTTGCCAATTATTAATACATTATTTACTATTGTAAAGTTCAACAGCAGATGAGGATCCTCTTTCGAAAAGGATCATGGTGGCATTTGTTAACCATAGTTTAGTAGACTAAAACTATCTGCTAACGAAACGGTGTTACTTCAAAAGTTTGTTCATCGAGGTTATTCTCTAGCTTCACTAGAAGTTGGGTACACACTTTGTAAAGGGTTCTGCTATCTTTTCTTAAATATCGTTAGAAATGTAAAGACCGTTATCTACATAACGGTGTGCAAAAACAGTTGACGTTATTATCTGGAAATATGTTTTTTTTCTACACTAATCACACACCTTGCTTTGAGACCATATCTTTAGCGTGAGTGAAAAACTAGCAACTTCAACCGTGTCCATTTTCCGCGAAGGAAGGCAGAAGGATTTGTAAATAGAGAACAGAAACTACGTGGTAGAAAATTATCACAATACTTGTTAAATAAACCCTGCTGCTTCATCTCTATTCCTACTGCTTGCGTGTAACGGCAACGAATTTTAAATTATGTTTTCTGCGTTGTCCCAATCCCATACCCTATTGGTCGCAAAACATGTTCGCGATGTGCGATACACTAAATACTACTCTTCCTTGCTTTTTCGTTTAAACACAGCTTTTTCTTGACTCTTTGATTTGATTAAATCCTGTTTAAACTGCATTGCGGGACTACTAGTATGTTTAGCATTTGAGATCTAATGCTCTTTGAACTTCCGCCGAAAAAATATCGTTGTATACGGGTACAACTTCTGAAAACAAAGGTTAAAGATTTATTAATCACCACGTATAAATCAGACAGCACGCAGCATTTCTGTCTTAAGGTTACTTACCTTCTTTGCGTTATAGGCAATCATTTTCAGTGCCAATTGCGAGGACCTATTGTATCATTCTGAATCGTCGTCCTCATTGAAACACAACTTTTTCTTTATTAAAAAAGACGAAAAGCCGGTGGATGGAGTATCACAGGCCGAGGCACCGGCACTACGGAGTAAGGAACAGTTTGGTGTACTGGAGATGGACAGTTCGCGCACCGTGGCGGACGGTGATAGGAGGTCATTGGATGCATCGCCGCATATGGATGCGTTAAGGTTTGGCGGGGAAGGCCCAAGGGGACGAATATCACTGTCGCTATCATTTAGCCGAGGAACTTGACACGGTGTTGAATGGACTCGACGCGATGGACCATTATCCGATGCCGATGGAACATCGAAGTCTTCGTCGAAACTGTGTGGGAGAAAACAGGTTTTAAGTATTCCTATTTTTTTTTAAATCCCTACTTCAGTTGCTGCTATAATATCATGTTCCACCAATACGTACCACAGGAGCCGCGAAGGCGACCATAAAACTCTACTCGAGTGCCGAGAATCATTTCGACTATGCTGCAACGGCAGCTGACCGTTTTGCAGATGATGCTGTAGATGATGATGATTCAGCGGGGTTGAGTTGACAATACGGATCGTCGGAGTGTGAACGGGGATGGAGTTGTTCAATGTCGGCGTTACTTCCACGCTGTTCTTATCATTGTCAGAGGAGTCGTCCTGGAAACTTTCGCGTAAGAAGTGAGCACGGATATTCCGAGTATTCCCACTGCAAGGACTGCTTTCGAACGAGGACAAATCATCGAACATGTCATCCTCTGCCAGCAAACTAGAGACGTGATCCTGGAAAGACCGCGACACTCCAAAAGATACTCCATTTCGGTGTCCACTTGACGCGTTGGAAATATTCATTGCGCTCCCACAACAGCTACTCGCTTCATGATTGGTCCGCATGCTCTGCTCTTTCACGCTGTGTTCGGCAACGGTTTCCGTCTTGTCCGCGGGAAACTTTCGATGCTGCAGGCGTAGGCAAGCCGCAAACCACATGACGGCGGTAACCACAAATCGCCAAAGAGAAGACAGCTTGCGGCGAAAGTACGATCTTCGTTTTCTTGACTGGTGCAACTTCCGGATTATCGGATGATTCAGCAGCGCATCCACCGTTGGTCGGTCCTCCGGCAGTGGCTTCATCATGCGAACAATAATCTCCCTCAACGATGGCGAGATTTTCCGCGCCAGATTCTCCGGCAACGGTTGTCCACTGCGCAGTCGCTGCCACATGCGTCCATTCCGGGGCAATTCTAGGTTGCACGTTAGCTCGAGCGTCGCGATTCCTAAGCTGAATATATCGGCCGCCTTCGTGTACCGACCGGCCATCAACTCCGGTGCCAGATAGCGTGAATCACCTTCCATAGCGTCCTCCGTTTTGCCTTTGGTGAGGTCGAAAACGAGCCCAAAATCGGCCAACTTACACGTTCCATCGTCCGTGACGAGAATGTTGTCCAGCTTTATGTCTAGATGAATTAGGTTGCGATCGTGTAGGCTTTTTAGGGCCAGTAGTAGATCCAACAGTATCGACCATATTCGTTCGTCGGAAAGCTGCTGCTGTTCGCGTGCATACACCTCCAGGTTTTCCCGGCACAGCTCCATTTGCATGTACAACCGATCGTCCTGTTCCCAGGCTTGGTAGAGTTTCACACAGTTTTCGTGATCGGAAAATTGCTCGTACTGTCGTACCTCTTCCAAGCAGTTGCTGCGGCAATACGAGCTGCGGAAGTAGGTTTTCGATTTTTTCACGGCATACAGGCGACCGTCGGTACGGCTACGTACTTTGAACACTTCCCCGAACGATCCCTCGCCCACCTTTTTCAGCTGCTCGAAGCATTGTTCGTAGTAGGTCTCCGGACGAGAACGATTGTACAATGAGCTTAATTCGGCCCGGCTATCGTTCAATCGGAACGAGATTGCGTTCGCTACGGATGCGTTAAGGCTGCGATTGTACGGATGCTGTATCTTCGGTGGCCGACGCATATGAAAGGAATCATGATTTCCTCGAGGCTAAAGAAAAAAAAGCAAATCAAAGTTAGCAAGACTACGTGGCATCCTATGATCAACTAAATACCTGTTTGAACGAAAAGTCTTCTTCAAAAATTTCTGGGACAGGCAAGGGAGATTTCATGGCTGCTGTTTTTTTTACGAGCCCGCACTCTGGATAACTATAGACCGGTTTTAGGATGTATCCTATTTCAGTTGATTTCGTTCTGGATGATTCACATCAACGCATGTTTCAGCATATGGTTTCGAATAACTGCGAAAGCACACACTATTTGCAGGATCGTGTATTAAACGGCTCAAAACCTAGCATGAACAACAAACTTTGCTTTGTTTTCAATGTTTAGCTTATAAACAGCATCCACGCACGATACAAAAATCCTATTGGATTCGCTTCAGCTTGAAGCACAACAAGATCCCTGGATGGAAATCTCTTCGGAGACTGATCGCTCAACTTTTCGCAATACTGCCGTTGTGAGGTTAGGACGTTCTAACGTTTACACCACTTTTTGGGGATTTACCCTACACTTCGGTTCGTTGATTCTCTAGAATGAATATCCTCAATAGCTGCCACTTTTATACATCATTCTGATGCAAACGCATTTCACGACGAACGAAATAAACTGCAACAGGTTTACGCTTCGGACATTCTGCCTCGCTACGAGTGTGATTTGTTGTGATGTTGTGATTTGAAGTAACACTTGGTCGTTGCAATTTCAAATGAAACTCGGAGGGCTCTCAGCTGTCACTTTAGGTACAGAGCCCTGTTGGCTACGCATTGGTTATCAATCAGTGGAAAAATAAATGTTTCCTCAAACGTTTGAGGTACCTTTACCAAATTCCTTCGAAAAAGTTAAAAATATATCAGTAAACGAAAAACGTTGACTATAATTCTCTTAAATTAAGCAAGAATATTTTATTTCTTATTGTCAACAGGGCACTCACCGGATTTGGTTTTTTGAATCAAAACCTACGCCTATGAAAAAGCGAGAGAAGAAGAAACCTGGTAACTGACAAACATACGAAGCGGCAAACGCAAGCTGGTTTTAGTTCAGCTGTTCGTAGAGCATGACGCTCCGGCCTAACATTTGTAATAAACTTCAATCTATGGCGGTCTTTTTAATATTATTTTGAGGCTTTCTTTTTACCAGAAGGCAAAGTGATCGAATAACAAACGAGATTATTAGTATTGTATGTATAAATCGTAAGTTGATCATGTATGAAATGTGGCCCGCATCAATACACTCTTCTTTTCACTTTCGTTCCACAGCAAATCGTTAAAGCTGCCATTAAACCAACATGGCTTCTGAGATATCCTTCAAGGAAAAGGTTGCAAAATATCGTCGACAGCTGGGATCATCCAGTGTACCAGAGATGTTGCTTCGCACGCTCAAGGAAATGGAATGTTACGTCGACGGCTTTCCAGACGATTCAAACAGGCAAATATGCGCCGCACATCTGGGAAAGGAACTGGTGGATTGGATCTCTCAGAAACAGGATGATGTGTTACAAATGGAACTCGGTCAATCGTTGTTCGTCGTGCTCGAGCGTTTCCTAGCCATTTGCCACAAGGCACAGAGTGCAATAAGGTGTTTTTGTGTAGCCCGATTGTATAATGCGGGCATTGCGCTCAACACGAAAAACACCAGCCAACGTCTGCGGTTGCGTGTTTGCGCACTGATATATCAATTTCCGATCGAAGATGAACAAGCGGAACTGTTCGATCGGATAAAGCGAATCGTGCTGAAGACGGTACAGGATTGGGGCTCAAAAGATGGGACAGGAAAATCGCTGGAGGAAGGCATCGATCTGGTGATTGAACTGCACCGCAAGTTGCTCGTTCATGCAGCGGGCAAATCAGCCGCCACCAATGGAACACGTTCCGGAGCATTGACTTTATTCCGCGAACTTTTCGACACAAATTTGGCACTGCTGTATCGAATTTTTACACTCAGCCGACCTAAAGCACACCATCTTTTCAATGTCGTCATGGAAACTATGAAAACGGTGATGCGACCGAATGAGATAGAACTGGAAAGTTTGCTAAACGAGAGTGTCGGCTTTGTGGAAAATATTATCACCTTCAGCGGAGAGGGAGGAGAATACCTGAAGTTTACAAAGTTCATATCCATGTTCGCCGGACTCAGTCGGGAACCGTACGCCAGCTGCCTCTACCTGCTTGACCAACAGCTACAACTTCAACAGCAGCCCAAACCGACGATCAGAGATATAGATCAACTCACCAATCAGTTGAAAAAGCTGCACAGAGAATATGTATCGAACCCGTTGGTGGTGAAGGTGGCCATCTTTCTCGCCTGCCAAGGAACCGTCTACTACTATCGATTACCACAGGATATAACACTGGCGATTTCGGGGAGTGTAATTGAGTTATTCCAATCACTAATGCCTTTCGTACGCCACTGTCCGGCGGAGACGGTGCCTGAGCTATGCCGAAAGTGCACCAGCTCTCGCCGTCACTTCGCTGAACGATTGCTTACCATGCTGGTGCAACAGTGCATCTCGCAGGTGAAAGATGCTGTCGAACGGAAAGCAACCGGTGGAGTTCCGCTAAACCCTTCCTGCACCGTTGACCGGGTCTGTGAGCTGATTACGAAAAAGTTGGCCCTACTTGACTCGCTCGGCTGTGAGCGTAAACGTCTACTGATCGATAGTACGATTCGACAGAGCGTTACGTGGATAAAGTACGCCCTGACGACTTTACGCGATGACCCGAAGAACGCCGATGATACTGCGGAAGTGCTTAAACTACTGAAGCTATTGATCACCACACAAAACACTCATAAATTCGATTTCCTGACCGATTTGCATCTGGTGCGACTGCTGGAAAACTGCTACATCGAACGTCCCGATTCCACGCCTGCACAAGCGAGTGTCTTCTGCTGGGGAAGCGTCAGTGTCCGTATGCTGAAGTTACTCCTCACTCTACGCGAAGGTAGAACTGGTGCTGAGAAAGAAGAGGATCAATCGACGTCGACAGTCATCCCCATTATTCGATCAATCATGTTCAACCAGGTAAACGCACCGGATGGTGATCCGATTCGATCGCTCAGCACGGTTCAGCTGTACGAGCATCCTTCGTTCGATCGTCACGGATTCACGTTCAGTTGTGTGCTATCTAGGGAGGAGAAGTTTACGATACTGGCCAAGGAAATGGCCCTAGCGGTGAAGTACAAAACGACGCTTTCGTTCACACCATTGGACTACTTTATCCAGCTGCAAAAGTTGGGTGATCTGCGCGAAAACTGTCTCACCTTCGGTATGGCACTGTACGGTTTCAGTGATACCGATGCGGAAAGTATACCGGCGGAAACGATGGACAAGCTTCGTGCTAGTTTAGCCGCGTACGAACCGACGAACATTCAGGAGCGCGTACAGCGCTCGGCATCGTTGGCGATAGGAAGCTACCTTTCCTTCAGCCTGCTTAGTCGCGAGACGTTAAGCCGGGTGCGAGACGTACCGTTCAAGATCGAGCACTTCCGAAACGACCAGATCGACGGACTGCTTACCGAGAGTCAGCTCGATCGGGAAATTCGGCTGATCGACCAAATGGAAGCGATTCGGGCGCACTACGGTGAAATGCTTACGGCGCTGGTGGAGGACAACTTCCAGTCGATCGGAGTGTTGCTATCGGTGGTGCAGATTGCGAGCATCCTGGACAACGTGGCTAGATACTGTCAGCTGAATTACTATCCACACCGGGCGGTCGAGCTACAGCTGCAGAATTTACTACTCGTAAGCCAGGGCCGGGAAGAGCGTCCACTGGAGCAGTGCGCACCGTTGGGATTTCTGTTGGAACAACACCGTGAAACGGAGGAACTGTTGGACCAATGCGCTACAAGCGAGACTGCATGCTGGCAAAAGTATGCCGGTACAAAGTTGGGCCCACTGGCGAATCTTGCGAAACGTGCTGCAGAACTTCTGAAGTCTTTCTCCAGTCCAGCGCAACAATTCACCGATGATGTGCCCGATAATAGAAAATATCAGTTTCTCAATCTCTACCTAAGCCTGGCCGTGTATTATGCTTCACTGGGAAACCTTGCGAAATCGCTTGAACTTATACGCCGAACCCTGGCACATCTTCCTCCAACCGAGCCTTCGTCCGTTTTCGGGGAAGGAACAGACGGCGTGAAGTTACTGTCTCCAATCGAAACCATTGGTCTGCTTGTTAGGGGTCGGACGGCGCAGATCATTTTTCGCCTAGTGGTCGAGTACGGACTTCCCTGGCCAGGAACCACGGACGACACGGCTGAGGCGCCTCCCGCTATGTGCACCTTCCTCAAATCGATGCTCAGCAACTTTAACGAACTGCAAAAGCTCCCCAACAAGCACACGTTCGTCTTTTCGCTAGCTACGGTCGAGATGACGGTTTCCGTACTGCAGTACTCGATCGTCCGGTATGACACGGGTGCACTGGTGGAACCGTACGTTGATCAGCTATTAAAGTTTGTCCTTCGTCGAGGAGCTGGACTGCGCGTGATGCAAGTATTGCTACTGTACGGACACATGAGTGCCGATATGCAGAAGCTTGACCGGGGCGAGGTGAGTGGGCAAAGACCATCAATCTTTGTGAAGATATTATTCCAATTGTTTGATTTTTTACAGATCTCCCTACGTTATCTCTACCGTGTGCTAATGCTACGACCCATTGGCAGCAGTCCAAGTCGCAAGGAATTTGGGAAGAAGATCCAAGAACCTCCCGTACTGTCCGACCGACATGATAGTCGCCATCGTGTGCCATTGGTGTCCCCAAATGGTACTGATAACGATTGCGACCGTTTGCGAAAAGTAGTGCCAAAACATTTGGAGAATTCGATCGTAAGTTTGCTGGTTGCTTATTGTGCCAACTGATTTCCAGCTCTCTAACGTTTAAAATGCATTCCAGACACCCGCCAAAAAGTGGACGCATTTGGACCCGAGCGAGTCGGCAGAGCCGACGATCGAGCAGTATTTAATGTTTCGACATGCGACCACTTGTGACTGTTCCTACTGTCGCTATCCCCAGTACAAGTGTATGTCGTTTCAGGCGGCCGCTCTATCTGCCCGACTTTCCGCTCTCCAGCGATCCCCTGTGAGCACGAACCGGGCCGAACTCGCCTACGAGGCTATTGTCGACCATTGGATCACCGCGGTGGAACCCGAGCTGGATCGATCTTCCGAGACGGCCTCCGGTTGGTTCGGCGCTGGCTATAGGACGGATGTCGTTACGAGTGTAATCCGGACGCTTGTGCAGTGGGGACAATTTCTAGGTGCATTGCATAGGTTTGGTCCCGCGTTGAACGCATTAGATCGAGCGGTTCGGTTCAGCGAAAGGGTGAAACAAATTGCTCCGATTGATCCGGCATTGCTCGAGGATGTCAATTTCAACAGAATAACGATGGCTTACGCACAAAAACGACACGACAGTCAGCCATCGCTGCGACATAAAAGAAGTCGCTCGATGATAGAGAAAAACTTTCTCCAGACGGTGGTGCCAGGAAGGATTGATGGTGGTGACCCAACGGATGGTGAAATAGTGACGCTGAGCACGGAGCTGAATAAACTCTTGCTGACACCACAACAGCAACCTCCTTCAAAGATGTCGGAAAGTAGAGGTCGGGGCCCATCGAGGACTGTCGATGGTGTGAACGAGTTGATTCGGCAAGCGGCCTCCCGGCGTCATCAGCTGAAGAAGAAAGCTCAGCATGAGCCGGCGGTTCCAACGATCACCCCGCTTTTTTCCCGATCCTACTCTGCTTCGGCCCGCAAACCAAAGACGGTGAACATTTTCGTGGATTCGCCACCGGGACCTCCTGCTGGCAAGCACAGATCCGCGGTTCCCGCTACGGTAGCGAAAATGAAGCTCTCTTCTACGGCACAATCGGCGAGTGCGCCAAATAGTGCCATCTCCGGGGATGACGTTGATGTAATCAACGAGCACATACCACACACTGCTCCGACTACTGAACGAAAACGCCGTGTCTATGGAAAAAGAGCATTGCTGCAGGATGATTCCCTCACGCCCACCAAAAGCAAGATTAAGTCGTACAAAGAAGCATTAGAGGCACCCGGAAAGGGCGAAAACAACCGAAAACAAACCAATGTGCATCGTTTCGAAATGAACGGTTTCCCCAACCTTGGCCAGTCGACGAGTGGTTCTGAGGTCTCGCCCCCGAAAACTCCCCAAAGGAGCAAAACAGCTGGTACGCAAGCGAGAGAAGATGTTGCTGCCAGTCCCGGATTGAACGGTTCGTTTCGGGATGTGCTGGTGCTGGGCGGGGCAAAGAAAACCAATGATTCTTCGTGTGTCATCGTGCTGGACGATTCTGCCGATAGTCATCAGTCGGAGGAAGCGGTCGAGGCAAGTTTCGTCCACCATGCAGCCACCATGTCGACGGGTAAAAATTCCGCCCTCTCACTTAAATCCTACTCCGATCGGAAGCGGCTAGCACAGGCGGCCAGTGGATCGAACCTGACACCCTCGACACAAGCATCCACAAATCGTAGGGCACCCTTTGTGGCAAGTAAAACCAAACTACGTTTTGACGATCCCAGTCCGGAGCACAAAGAAGATAATGTACCCTCACCGGATGCCACCAAACCTTCGGTGGTAGCGGCGGAGTCATTGCAATCGAAAGGCTTTGTTAGCGTCGCGCGCAACACTACACGAAAACGAACATGCCAACCAACGATGGACGATGCGCCAGAGACGACCGGACCAAATGTTTCGCCAAATAAAATGCCCGCCTCAGGTGTGGATACCATCGCCACAAGGACAAGGCAACGCAGAAAACGAATATGAGAGATTGTCGCGGATTTCACGCTTTTAAATCTACCTGAATTACCGAGAATGTTTTTAATTATGTTTTGGACTGAATAGATAATAGAAATAAACCAATTGAACTGTAAGGCAACATATTTGTGTAAATCGTTATATTAACTAAACATGGTACTACTTTCGATACGAAGTAAAATTGAGATTTATTTTAAAAAAAAGGCATCCTTTGTCTAATCAGAGCTAGTTCTCACACCATGCGCTGTGTGTGTCAAGGCACTTTTAAAATCTAATACGAAAGAGAAACACTTGGCACGTGCGGCGATTGGACATTGGTCACGCCAGTATCGGCCCTTGTTGGTTGAGCAGCTCCGGTGGAGGGTTGTCGATGATAAATCGGATGTTATATTCCGGCCATTCGTACGTGAGAGGTATCTTGAGATTGTCCGAACTCTTGGTGCCCAGCTCGGCAAAGCTGTCCACCATTCGCGGCACGAGCCGGTTCGGGATGAGTATTTGCACCCAGCAGCCGAGCACGGCGTAGGGCGTTTGACGGTTCACGATCGACCCGGTCACCGATTCGGCTACAAACGTGACCGCCATATTCTGCGCCTTGAAGGTAAAGTGGCGACCGTGACGAATGCGGTCCTTAACGGCGAGGATGAGAAATTTGGCGGCATACGGTGCCAACGTGAGCTCGATCCCGGTCAGTGGGAACACCCGCGACGGGATGTTCGGATTATCGAACGGGTTAACCATGTCGGAGGAAGTGGACCCAATGGACGAATGCTCGATGCCATCGTTCGGTTCCTGCTTGACGGCAATGTTGCACGACGAAATGGAGCGCGTGAGATCTTCTTCCGGATCGAGCAATTCGCTTTTCACCTCCACAGCGAGGGTCCCTTTGGCGAGCTCTTTGAAAGTAAAGTCCGCATTTACGCCAGCCAGATCGGATCCTTCCTTCTCGAGATCGAGCTCTAGCTGACGGAGAGTTTCGGGAAACTGTTCAAATACGCTTCCGGAGCGTGCCATATCCGTGATGAGCCATGGTCCACCCGTAGCCGGATCTTTACGCAGCAAATTGAGCACGCCTTTTCCGTTCCACCGTGACGCCTGTTCGAGCTCTTCACCCGTCACACCTACAATCTGCAGAAAATCAACCCAACCGAAGGGAGTTTCCGTCCGCGGAAGCTGCGGATCCTCGGCTATCAGCATGTGCTGAATGTCGGCAGCGGTGGCGTTGTTCGCCTTGCTTCCATCGAGCGGACGACGCCATGGTATGTTATCGCCCGAACAAAGACGGTTGCCCGATTGGAAGACGTACTTTGCTAGCGATTGGAGTAGGTTCGCGGGCCACGTTGGAGGACGTTCATCTGGCGGAGCGTCGGGCGATTTCACCAATCGAAACGTTAGCTCGAAACCCATTCCGGACCGTGGTTCAAGTCCACCTGAGGTGTCCGCTAAGTGAACTCGCCCATCCCCATGGAGATCCGACAATCCGAAGCTTACGTAGTGCCAGTGCGGGGGAATGTTTTGCTCGGGATCGCCTGGATTGTGGTACATGCTGATGTAATCCAGCGGATCTTGTCCACCAAGCCTGTAATGTTCAAATATTTTAAGAAGCAAAGCAAACTCCTTCCAGTGGATGTCTGATATCTTACCAGTACTTAAGGACGGTGGTCACTTGCAAGGGATTCGTTTGATCGGGATAAATTTTCAAACACTGTTCGATCAGTTTTTGCAGCCCTCGAGGAAGAATGCGTCGTTTGAGACCATCGTCTTTTTCAGTCTTGTTTGTTGCCATCGTTTGGGATTGGGCAATACAGCAGCAACTAAAATTCGGTAAAACAAGGCGCTGTAAACAAAAAACTGACGCTAGGTATGGGGTATCACTTTTGTAAACAAGCGAACCAATTTCACATATGACGGATTAGGACTCGGATTTGAAGATCCGGAATGGATTCAGTTTTCCCATCACTACAAGGGTTGCAAAATGTAAACAAGTTACTAAAAATCAAAGCCGTTCCTAAAGGGAATCGTAAAATATGAAAAGCAACTGTGGTAACAGACTATTTAAGAAACAACCGTTAAAGTTCGAATTCGTTTTGCAATGTTTTTAACAAATTTAGCACTCTATTTCGGAATAAATATTTGAATAAACATACAGAAGCGTGTTTTTAAAAAATAAAGGTGCAATATGATTAGATGTTGTAATAAATAACTTATTTTCACATGCTCATATTCAGCTCAACAAAAAAAGAGCGATGATTGTGATAGCAAAAAGTTCTTCTTTGTGTGTTTCGTTGTCGAATTCCACTGCATAAATTTCATTAAAAAGTTTTCAAAATGGCCACATATTTCTATCGCCCTATTATGAGTCAGCTTTCAATACGAAGCAGTTTTTGCTTAAATCAAACAATTTTATCTTTTATGGACCAGGCTTGGTTGAGGATTGTATTTTTGTTCAAGAAAGAGATATTGTTGTGCAACATCTACCATATTGTAAGCGAAAAAGGACGAAATGGTTTGCCACATTCCTTCTCTAGAACAAAACCGGGGAGCAAGGTAATCATGCCACCAACAAAATAATTAAATCTGCTTGTAATGAACAAAAGTTTGCCGCTACTTCTGTGGTATAAGCGTTCCACAACCACCACCCAACAATTTTCTCTTTATCTTTTGCCTTGCTACATCAAGCGACCAATATAAAAAAAAACACGCGAACGATGGGCAAATTAGACGAAGAACTTTCTTCGTTTCGAGTGGATTAAAATCAGATAAGATGAAAAAAAAATGTTTGAAAAAGAGATGTATAAAAACAAATCCTCCCGCTTTGCGCTACCAAGGTAGAAAGGAAGGAAAAAAGTTCAGGTTCTGTTGCTTGAGATAACCACTGTACGTGGTCCATGCACACTATACGTGTGGAACTACGGAAAAAAGCTCAAAAATATACGAACAAGTGAAAAGGGAGAGTTAGAATCATGATATGTTACTACAGGCAGAATTAATTGAATTAAATACGTAAAAGATTGCTCAAAACATTAAGCTACATAACAGAATTAAGATAACATTAAAATACTTTTTTCGAAAGAATGCCATTGTAAAAACAAACTAAAAAGCCAACATATTAAAGATAGCAAATCGAATCGGAGAATTATCGTGGAATATTTCATAGATCTGTGCTAGCATCGAAACTCTGGTGGAACAATGCTCGTCCTCGACGTGGAAAAAGTAAAATCCAGCCATCATTTCAGAAGGAAAAACAGCGAAGGGAAACCGATCCGTACAAAACGTTCATGTGCCAGTTCAAAGATGAAAGGCATTCCGGAGGCGACTCGGGGGCGAAATCTATTAACGATTCGACCAGAGTAGTGCCCTCCCTCCAGGATCCTGTACAGGCTGGACGGCAGGACGAAGGATGAACCGCAGCCCATCAACCGTCCCGGAAACGGCTATTTAACTTCCTCGCACGGCCACGGGCCTTCCAAACGTTTTCCCTCTATTTTCGTACCTTTTTTACTGCGGTCTGCACGGGGATCCGGGTTTCCCCACGGATAAACGCGCTCCGTGGATGTTTATCGTTATGAGATTTGCAGCTCGGTGAAAAGTGAAATTCCGCCCTTCCGTCCCGGGGACGGGAATGCATGAAGAAGAGCATGTAAAACCGTACCGGTCAGAGGGTGAGGAGGGACAAGGTAGAATTGAAAAATGGCCGCAACGGAAAAGCACGCGTACCTTGGAAGGAAAACTCTATCAAAGCGAGTCCGTTTCCGAAACGAGCATCCGAAATACTTTCACTTGATTTTTCTCTCTTTCTAATGATGTCGATATATTTTTTCGCTTAGTTTGAAATTGTTAAATTTTTCTACTTACAAGAGCTATAATGGTTTTCATGTTTATCCTTGCAAACAATATTTGCCGAATATAATATTTACTTTATAGGATTTCGCTGCCATTGATTTTACAATCCTTTTTGTTTTCGGTTATTGTTTGACTTGTTTTTTTCTGAGAAGTTTCTAGACTTCATTCGAAAAACTTTCCCTATAACTCAATTGCGGTCGCATCAGGGCAACCTCTTTGTAAATTTAATAAATGTCTTCATAAACATCATCGTGCCCGGAACGGTTATTATAAATTGCAACGCAATCGAGCGTCCAAAAGATTTTCCAAGGCCCTCAATGTGTATTTGCATTGGCGTCGCCTTACCGAATCAGCGTAAAGCTCGGTGATTTATGGAAGTCGATAATGAATAAATTTACCAACAATTTGTTCCCGCACTTCTTTCCAACAGCCGTATTCTACGTGCTAGCTGAAAAGCGGCCTCTAGACAAAGACAGTGCTTTCCCAGGTGGCAGCATAAGATGGCCACTGCTGGAGAGCATTGTACCAAGGAAGTTCGAGGAGAAGAGAATATTAAAGCATCGAAAGTACAAGGAAATCCGTATCCAGCCGCAAAAACGGCTGTCGCGATTTGTTTTCCTTCGCCCGCTTTGTGCTGGGAAAAAGACGCTTAGCACAATTAGCACTTGATGGATGGTTGCTTCCCTTGTAAGAAAGAAGTCTCAACCAGCGGGAAGAGGAGATCAATAACGGGTTGTCACGAAGAGGTACGGAAAGGGAAGAGATTTATTTATTTTCCTTTCGATAACGCCGGGGTTTATATACAGCTGGAAGTTTTCTTCGTTTTAATCGCCTCGGAAGTGTCAACCTTGGTAATAATGATTATGTAAAGAGGACGGGAAACGAAGCGTAATCGCTAGCGTAATCGTGGTATTCTGCTGGTCAATCTGTCAAAAAGAATTTTGGCTCACCTACCCTATAATCGCATGCGTAATCTTGTCAGAACGTAAACAAACCAATCAATAGTTCATTCATCCGTGACTAGTTATCAAATTTCTATGATTATTTAGCGTAGTTTTTGTATTTATTACAATAAACAACAAAATAATAGCAGTAGCTTCAACAAATGTTGCCATTTTTACCAAATCGCAAAACATAAACAAAGCAAAGATGACGCTTGGCCTGAATATCGACGATACACGAGAGACCAGCGATTACGCTTCGTTTACCGTGCCCTTAAGGATAATATAAAGCTGCAGATAGACGGATGCAATATTTCACTGCAATGAAATAAAATTTGACATTCCTACCAAAAATGACAGTGAAAGCAATATTTCGATGCTTAACCTCCCCGTTTGGATCTTTGCAATGTTGCAATGAAATACGCATAGAAATATTGCAATGACTGTCATTTTGGGTAGAAATGTCAAATTTTATTTCATTGCATTGAAATATTGCATCCGTCTATCCGCAGCTTAACTAATAAGTGGATTTATATAACAAAGAGTGGTGGAAAACAAAACTGGTTTTCTGTCGAAATTTAAAAAAAATGTAGCCTCTTTAATTCTTCCTGACAACATAAATGTGCGTAGTTTAATTTCGCTACAAAATATTATATTTAAACAAAGAATCACATGATAACAATACTTTTCTTCGGAAGTTACCCGGAAAACGGCGTCGTTCTCACAAAGAATAACGTGACCATCGACTCTTAAGCGAGTAAGCCACTTGTTCCTTCGTGTTTCAATTGGCCGGGCGTTCGGCATGCGCCAACCCGCCATCGGGAGGTATTTGGGCATGTAAATTTAATCTAAATCTATTTAATGATCATGATGATGACAATATTTGCTACCGTGGCCACACAGAAGAGGGAGCAGACCTTTCGCTCCATATAAAAGACAAGAAAAAACGAAACCATGAGGGAGAGATGGAAAATTCGTATCGCGCGGAGATAAATTTAATATGACGTAAAAAAGAAGGGAACTAGCAGTTAAGGGAAAAAGAGCTACAACGATTATTTTCGGTGGCGGATGAACGAAATGTTTATGGATAAGAGTGATCGGCTTTTTTTTTTTGTCAAACAGGGCCTACGAAGAATTGTCCACCAGTCATTCCCTCCATGAATGGCCTTCAAATGGAGGGGAAAATGCTTGTTTAATGTTTGAATCACGCTTTTCCTTCAAACATTCACACCAACCGGTGGGGTGCGGAAACTTCCACCCGCGGAAAAGGACAGATCCTCGAGAGGTCGACTGTACAGAAGTGGAAAAGTTACGTCAGGGGGGGAGGATGTAGAAGCAGGTGCCATCGGAAGAACGAACACGTGTTCGGACGCGTGACAATTCGGAGAGAAAAGCAATAAATTTCATATTAAACACCACCGAAGACCCGCAATGAACCATGCGACAAATCTCTGTCGTTGTTTTCGGAAGCAAAGGTGACTTGATTCCGCGGAAGGAACATAAACACGTGCTTTTTTCGTTGGCGCAAAAGGGAAAACCACGTGCCACCGCTTAACGTACGAGCGGCTCGACACGTTAAACTAGGTGATGTGTTCTTTTGATGTTGACTATCTTGTGTCCATCGGCAGCTCATGATATTGATATGGCATCAATACGTAGATGATGATGTCTCATAAAAGTTTGCCCTCTTAAGGTAGCACGTGCATTGGGACTTTTCTCAGATAAAGTTATTTAGCATGCATAAGACAAATGTAACATAAATATGGAGTTGGTAGGAAAGAATAAGAGCCACAAAGTGTAAATATATTTTCCCCCGGGAATACAATACTTTTGATCAATCGTATATGTTCAAGCAGAAAATATTTTAATGAAAATCTCTACCAACAACTAGTGATCAACAAGTTGACATTTATAATAGCTAAATAGTGAAAAATTGGGAGGGGCTTTCTTAGTTCAAATAGGCCAAAATGACCTCCGCTAAAAACTATTTATTGAATGCTTAAGAATCAATGTACAATTTGTCACCCTTACCGCCTGGAAATTAGCATCCATCCCTCCTAATTTGTCCGTCCATCAGGCATGAAGGAAAGCTAGCTGTCAAATGAAAATTTTCCATTCGGCTCGCTTAATGCTTTACGGTACGGATTGCAATGTTCAAGCTTTGGTAAACAGTATTCACGGCACATTAACTTTTACCATCCAGTCAAGTCAGCTATCATTTGGTGCTGGAGGGACAAACGGGGACATTTTCTAGAAAACGAGGAAATGGTGGCCACCGTTTGGTTAAGGCACCTGTTTTGTATTTATTCCCCTTAGCAGTCCTTTTTCCATCCTCGGATGGCTATGCCTTGACTTGAGGACTCCCTTGAATCGGCTACTGGTGAAAGCAATTTCGTATTATTATAGGAAAACGATGAAAATATCCTTTTGGAGGAGGAAAAGCGTAGCTGGTATGTATAATGTCCCCTAGTGATATCAGTCACGATTTACGGCTTATTACGGCAAATTAGTCGTATCATCATTATTGGATTTGCTACAATCGTTTGACAAATATTTTAATAACGCACATTCCAACCTCAACCGTCGCGTCCCGTCCCGTCTAAAAGGCCTTCCTTCGTTCCGGAGGGGTTGCAAACCCGAGGGAACCACGCTGCCACTCCTTGACTGAATGAGCTCGTTCGGGTCCCGAAAACCCTCCCGACTTCAAAGGTAGCTTCCCAATGTTCCGTTACCCAACTCAAACCAACTCTCGTCTTTGATGCATTTTCCGTGCAGAGCTAGGGGGAAAACCTAGCGAAAGCATTTGTGTTGTTCTTTTTCCCTCTGTTTGTCGGGGTTTCCCGGAAGGTGAGGGTTCCGGAAAAAGGTGGCAATAATCACAGACAAACATATTGCCCGAGCTCATTCATCTTCATTCGCGTGACACCCCGTTATCCACCCGGTCGATTGTTGGCATTATTAGATCGAGAAGTCGACAGCCCCTTCAAGTAGCCATTTCGGAAAAACATTTGCCCTTTTCCCGATCACTTGCATGCTTTGTTTATTTTTTATTCTTTTTGCAACATGCTTTTGCAGATTGGTAAATGTTTGCGGAATTGATCATCTTCGTTTTCCCACTTTACTCTTCCACGACGTTCATTAATGGTTCGTTGCGGGAATCTTCGAATCCACCCCGCTTCGGGGTAATGAAATTATCTACAAAATTTTAATTAAACTTTCGATATTATTTATCCTCAAAATAACAACATCATCCCATTAGCGGCTGCAGTTGAACAACCACCGGATCCATCGTTGTTGTTTTTCATCTGAAAAGGATAATCACTGGCCGGCGTAATATCACGACGGCGAAAAGCGAACGATTATTAGCCGCAGCGCCGAGGCAAGGACATTCTTCCTTCATCAGCCACTCCCGGCATTGCTCCTCCGGCATGGCAATGGCGGCTGGATAATTTTGCGCCAGATTATCGCCATAACAATAATAATCACCGAGGAGAACGGAGGCGAATTTTAATTAATGCGTTAATTAATTACCATTCCTTCCTGCCGCTTCTGAGCCCTTGTTTTCCCTTTCGAAGCGAACATAATGTCACCATCAATGGGTAATTTATGTGTCTTTTGGCGGGCCAAAAACGTCCCGATGCCGTGATGTTCGGCGGAAAAGCGTCACCGGAAGCTACGGTAGCTCTCCACCTTCCATCGCTAATGGGATGGACTCGCGTCGGGTCGGTTCGGGACATAATAATAAGCTGATGTTTCGTGGTTTCCGGGGTCCGGGGTTCGGCTTGGGAGCGGTTTTATTATATCATAATTCGAGTGATAATAATGACGCCCAGGGCCGATCTTCAGGGTGATGATGGCGCATGCTAGTACCGTCTCATCGGATTCGTTGAGAGGAAACGCGATGACGATACGTTGGCTATTTGGAAAATGGCCTGGATTTACAAGAAGCTCTAAGTAATGAAGATTCCAGAAAAGAGTTTTCCATACCAAAGATGGTTGCAAAACGTGTAGTTTTAGCTTAAATTACTCAAAAGAAAACATTTTTAATGATAAAAGGTTTTTACACGCTCAAAAACTCCTTGTCATATTTTCGGTTAAGTTGGGGATGTCAAAAAAATGAACACTCGATTTCTATTTGTTGCTTGTTAATGTGCAAGCATGTGATCATTTCATCTGCGCATCAAGCTTTGTGGTCAGTTCAACTGTGTTCAAAAATATTTCTTACCAGTTATTTTATGAAATTTATATTATTTATATTATTTAATTACCCTTTGGACGTTTAATTGTGTCAAAAAAACACAAAAACTATCTAGCCCTCTCGTGTGGAAATGGATTAAAGAGGTAATTTCCAAAGTTCAAAGAAGTCTCAGATGCCTGATAAACCAGGGTATATCCAAATGGGGCTCCAGGGCTCGAGCTGGAGTAAAAATGTATTCTCCACTCGGTGTTTTTCCTCCGCTCCTGCTCCAGTGGAACTACCATAACTAGCTTCCGGGTCCATGTCGATCGTGTGCCCCACGGTACACTGTTATCAAAGAGAAAAATTAGCAAATGAATCAAAACAGGCGAGGGCGCTTTTCCTATTTTCCACCGACCTCAGGCTGGCCTGTGGTAATTGCAATCAAATCTGAATGCAAAACCATCATGGCCCTTTGCTCATGGCAGCCATCATTCGGTTGTGGTTTACCTTTTATTTATCTCTTCCTCCTCAGGAGAGCTACCGCTTTTCCCGCTTTTCGCCGGTAAACGGACGCCATCGAGAATTGTCTGGGGCCCATCGTGATGATCATCATAATTTTGGTACGATATAATGGCCTTTTTCAAATCCCCATTTCCCAAGCGATGTTTGCTCCCTACCGGAACCGGAAAAGTTTTCATTTTTCTGCCCCCCCTTCGTTGTTTCTCCTTTTTCTCTCACACGTACAACCTCCCACTACAATTTTCCACTTCAACAAAATGGACGGCTTGGTAGAGGGATGGGATGAAATAGCAAAACACACAGATATTCCACTCGAGCTTACTCGATGGATGCGTTTGCAGTTCAAGCAGATATTGGACGAATAAATGGATGGAGTGACTGATAGCAGGGTTCGCTCAGAATAAATAGTCTCCCGGGAAACGAAAAGGGCAAACGGGCAATTTTGTGGCCACCAGAGAGAAAGAGAAGCCGGATAAACGAATGCACGAATAATATTGTTTTACAGTGTTGATGAAAGCCAGCGGCCGAGGCTTCAATCATAGTCGAAGAAAAAACAAACAAATGTGCATTGCAACAATGGAGAAGTGGGGATACGACTACCCTCCCCCGGAGGGTGGAGATCAAAAATGGCAATTTTATTAATAATTTTGTAGCCATATCATTGCGAATTACTCCTCTTCCGTTCGGCTCTCCTGGCGACGAGGCAAACAATCGTCGATGGTAACCAAAGGATCAAATTAATATGGATTTCCCGGCTACCGGGCGGGCTTGACCGGGGTCCCCCCTTCTAGAAGGCTCAGCGCAAGGTTGGGTGCAAGGGGAAAATATTCTCATCAAAATTTGTTTTTGCGTTCCGAGCAATTATTCGTTTACTCGTACTATTCGGATCGGCAACCATCCTGGGTTGAAGTTGGTTTTACAATTTTGAATTTATTCCCGTGGTGAAGCTTTTCCAACAGGGGCGGGAAATGTGCGGGTGGAATGGTTGCACTAATTGTATGTTATTAGATTTTCAACGCAAAAGGTAAATTTTCTAGCGGTTTGCTTCTCTAACCGACCTTTTGTTTTTGATGGAGGCCTTTTTTCTGGTCAAAGGCTTTCCACTGAATTTGTTTTACTTAGCTCAAACATTATTTGGTAGTTGTCTCGTTTAATTATTCTACATCTACTGTTTACTCTTTCACAACACGTTGCCTTTGACTCTCGAAGATATTGGATTGAATTACTTTATTTCGAACATAAATATTCTCGTATTCCTTTGATTATCGAGCATTCCGTTCGGTTGCATTTCACCGAACAAAATTGTTTTCGAACGAAGCGGCGTGACTCGAGTGGGAATTCGCTTGAAGCTTAAAAAATACGGGATAATCAATCGAAATAACTTCGAAAATTTCAATCTATTTAATTACACCAAAGTAAGGATACACTGGACACATATATAAAAAAGATGTTGTTTGCTAACACAAATTTATTTGATTTGTAGAACAAAAATACAGCAATGTATACTGAAAATAAATTGTTCAAATACTAGTCCCTGTATGGACCAGCTTGTAAAGCAACATTTACATACCTTAAGGATAATCTCTGTACAAGCTGTAATTAAAATATGAGCTAGTTCAACGATGCAGCAGCTATGCATCTAGCATAAACGAAAATTTCTAACGAGCGAGTTTCAATGGATTAATTAAAAAGTTCATTTGGATTGCAGCAAATATGGCAACCCATATGCCCAAGTCTGTCCTTACTGATGGGCAGCTTGAAAGGGTGCTGGCTAGCAAATGTCCTGCTAAAAGGGATTAGATTTTATCGGAATCATAGTCCGGCTGGACAAACGCTAGCTCGTTACGACAGAGTAATACCGGGAAAAAAAACTTCCATAGCAACGACTGCAAAACTGTAGCTGAGCTGAACGTTTAATGGGCACCAGGGATACTGAATTTATAATAAGATTAGCCGACCACTGAGTGGATCCACATTTGTAACGTTTTGTCTGGATGGTGAAATTTGATTTTTTATCAGTGTTTTGAATTGCATTTCAGCAGTTTCAACGAATTATTTTCAAAAGAAAATTGTTTAGTACATCAACCACAACCCACAAGACCACAGAGTGTACTCAAAACCAAATGAAATTTTGATGAATAATCCACATTTATTGTTACACAATTATGAAACAAACACTCGGAAAGTTAATCGGTATGAACTAATAATGATGTCGAAGCAAATTAACAAGAAACGGAGAAAATCCATGCTACCACATTTTCCACCCCAGCGTGCATCCTTCCCTCCATCGTAAACATTCTACTGAATTATTACGAGCCGGTCGGGTTTTCCGCTTCGAGGCGGATGGAAGTAAATACGTGGGCGGAGCCTAAAACCAACAGCCACCGGCAAACGAATGGGGGAGAAAAGCGTTTCCACGTGGTAGAGGGAGGTAGGAAAAATGGTTGCACAAACTACCCCACCAACCAAGCGGCCACCCATCGCCAACGTAGTGTCTATGGTTTTACTTTACGGGAGACCGTCACCGTTGTCATCATTAGCATCGTCGGAGGTTGCCATAAAACAAACCGTGCCGTGCGTCGTCATAAACATGGCCCCATGGACATTGGACTTTGATGGCAGTTTTAGCCTTCCGGATGGTTTTTTTACCGGAAGCTTTGAGGTGAAGTTAGAACACAAAGATCCAGACAAAAATTACTCTTTCATCTTTTTCTGTACGTTTTCGCACAAGGGTAAGAGAATTAACCAAGAGATGCAAATTAAGTCTTTAACATACCTTCGGAAGCTTCGATGCACAATAGATCTTGATGGTAAACTCCAAAATGATGGCCTTTAATTTCAAACACTCTCTTTTCTCCTTCCTTCACTCAGTTCTACTCCTCCTCGAGGAAGGCAATTGAATGTGTGAAGTCTTAATTAACTCAATGCTGGCGTAATCTAATTAAGGTCTGGAGGGCAAACCTCGACGGCTATCGATCGATTTGGGGTTGAGAAATGTATAGCCGAAGTATCTTTGCTTCTAGTAAACTGCTAAAGACGAATGTTTGGTGATATTTAAAGCCTCCACTGATTGATCCAATGGCGCGCCAAATGTAGCTCAGCCTCGCTAATTGCCTATCGTATTTGAGAACTCCTCTCACGACGGCATTCCCGACATTGGTACATTTCCTCCGCGTCTGGACGTCTGGTCCCGAACCACGGTCTCGGAATGTCACCATTTTCGTGGAATTCTACTTGATGCTGGGCCTCTCTCAATCCCATGCCTACCGCCAGCCTGCCTTTTCCCAATCGCGATGGAGTCAGAAAGTGTCGAAGACGCGCAATAATGCAATTAACGTTCATTTCCAGTTCATTTGCCCTCCTCCGCAATGGGGAAGAGCTTTTCCGAGCTACGCCAGACCCAATTTTCCGGCCATCGCTTCAATTGGGCGTTTACCCCGTCCTTCACTCCATTGGCACAACTCAATTACAGTCCGTGCGTGCTACAGAAATTGGCTCTCATTTAAGGCTCATGATAAAATCCGTTCAGCTTCTCTCCGGTTTCCGCTTTCGAAAGCAAGCGCGTACGCCGGAAACTCCTTTCCGGACAAGATTGCACTGGTCTCGGTTTTCACTTTCGCTGAAAACATCCGTTCCATTTCAACCCATAAATACCCCAATCGCAAATCGGCGTCCTGCAGACGCTGTCTGGACTTCCGGGGCATCCATGTTGGGTGCCTTCAGTATTATATTCTTCTACCCCGAAAACCCGTCGGCAACGAGAGTAACCGATTCTGGTACTCCTTTATCGTGTCTTTCGTGTCGGCTACAACATTTACCTCCTTTTCCTGCGGGGTCAGTTTTTAGTTTTACGTTCGTCCGACGGAAGAAATTTGCTCGAGAAAGGATACGTAAATGGCGTTTTCGGGAGGAACATTCTTACTCGGAAGGACGTTTTTGATATGGCCTCCCGCGATAGGGACGATGATGGAAACTCGGGGACGTCAACGTAAGACGACGGCGCAGTACGAAAAGTATTTCAATTAGAATTCCTTTCCCCGCTATGTCGGGCGAATTGTTGTTTATTTTGTGCCAAAAATCCATGCAATTTTCGTGTGATATTTTTTCACTTTCAAAACGCGGCTCCTTGATATAAGAATATGAGTATATTACAAAATAAGAATCTAGTATAGTAAATAAAAAAACCCAAATGAATATGACAAGTGAAAACGAAATACTTAAATAATCTTATACATTAAACATAAAAAAGACTCACAAAAAGATACTAGATCCATTTTAAGTAAAAACTAACGTTTCAAACATTTTCTGATGAGTTACATAACTTCTGAACGTCACATAACTATTTCTAATGGTCATGTTTGTTTTATGTTAGCTTATTGATTTGCCGGTGGTTTACTATTCCAATATACACCTTTCAAACCGCTAGTTGCTTTACAAAACCAACCACTTTTGGGTTTTGCCAACGAGCGTTCGTTTACGCTTCATTTAATTTGCTCCCCATTGCTGCTCATTTGATCTCACGACGATAGCTACGGAACATTCCTTGCATCCACAGACAGTCTTCAAAGCCCCATACTTCACTTTTCCTCTCTTTTCCCCATCCTGGGAGCTCCACCGAGCCACATCCTTCAAACCTTGCCAAAGCAATCTTACTGTCAATTAAATTTCCGTTAAGAAAATGAGCCCGAAAATTCACAGCAACTTAATCAGACCCGGGGCGGGGTCCCTCCCTTCACCAGATCGGTCGGTGGTCGGGTTTTTCCACATCCTTTCCCGGGGCCCGGAAATTTCCATCGGCTCGGCTTCGTGCTTCATTTTCCGCTCGTAACAATTACCCCCCGGGGCTGGGAGTTTTTCTACGTGCGTGAGTGAGATCGCCAACGAAACGAAACGAGAAGGGGAATGAAAATGTGCACCGGGAAAATATAGGAAAATAAGTCGGAGGTGATGCGTTTTTCACTGGCGTGGAAACGAGACAACAGTTCGCATTGGTTTACACACGTTTTATCTTCCGAGTTGGAGTTTTTCCTCACGCGAAGAAAAATGGCCGATCCAGAAAACTTCCCCTGCTCGTGGACGGAAATGGCAAAGGCAGTTTTCCGGAAACCCATTTCAGTACGCATGACCAAATCCCCTCCATGGGACGGAAAGCCGACAACATAGCTATCCTTTTTCCATCCCAGAAGAAAATAGTACCTTACGAGAGAGTCCTTTTCACTCCTTTAGAGGTGTTCCTCCTCTTACCACCATTCCTTTATCATGCTCAGGGTAACAAATTGTGGTGAAAATATTCCACATTCTCTCGCTAATATTGTTGTCAAGTGTTATGATTTTATTTTAGCCCATCCTTTTCCCATCGCTAGGCTCCCCAGAACCTAGCTCTCGGTTGGGCTCCTAGGGTTTTCCACATGTATATTTTCCCTCCTACTCCTTCTCCTATTTTGAGCGGTCCTTGTGTTCATTTCGCTTTCCTTTTCCTACTGTACGGTGGAGGTCGAGCGACTGAGGACGGATTACACAATGAACATTGAGAGATCACAGATTTGTTGGGTTGGTTAGACCTTCTTCCACCCATCCCTCCACCCCACTAGCTCATGCTTCGTACCCGTTGCACGTGTGCTTCCCATTCATGACTTTATGGTATTTTTATTAGTCCTTCCGGGAAAACGGGGAAGTTCCCTACCGGAACCGAATCGGGTGCGAAGGGAGGAGGTGGTTTTGATTGTCTGGTCAAATTAACGAACCTTCCGCTGCAGCCACAGCCGTTTCCCTTCCTCTCGTTGCGTGCACCTGCAAAAACAACATCATCACCATCAGGATCATCATCCTCCTCGTCGTTGTCGTTTTTCCTACCCTAATGGAAGTGAAATGGTGGTCGGGATGATGGTGGCTAATCGGTTGCATCGGGGAGGGCGATATCATTCCGAGACGAGAGCCTGACTGCATTGTCCTGATGTCCGGCACCGATGCTGCCAGGATGCCAGTCCGTTGTTGACGTTCGACCGCGCGGTATCGTCACCAGTTCACAGGAACTCCTTGCTCAACTCCAAGGAGCAATGGACAGTACCTGTGTCTATTAACCTAATAGTGGTGTGTTGTTCATTAAGCTGTTTGATTATGCAGTTGTTTCCTAATATCCGAAGTGTACAAAGGATGGTAAAAGTTTCTCCAACGCTTGTGACAATCTATCCTCAGCTCATCAAGTACTTAGCGAAACATAAAGATTGTGATTCCTCCGACGGTGTTTTGATTTCTTGCAATACCAGCTGTGGGGGAGCTCAGAAGTATTAGACGCCCGGTGACTCGGGAAAACCCCCTTGGTTCTCTTCGGTCATTGACAGGGGTCCATCGACATTAGCCTCACTTATCCCCACCACAAAAGGGGCAATTACAGTGGACAAATCAAATCCAACTTCACCATGCCATAGGCCAGGCCTACCATCCTTTCATTTGTGCACAGTGGATCAGGTTACACCCAACGCCCTCAGTTCAGGTGGTCAGCCAGGTGAAACCAAGTGGCCAGTTCGGTGTGTTTGGGAGGTGAACTACTCGTGAAATCACAGTAAGGTTCCACTTTTCGTCGGTTGCAGACCATAGTCAAGCACTTACTCCGAGGTTCGATGGCTCTACATTTTTCGTCAGTGAGTTTGGAAAAGTGGTTTAAAGTGATACAGTGAGATTAGTTGGGAAAGTTCTCGTATTTGTTTATTAGAGTTTTTCCTTCAGAGAACGAATGAGACTAATTAGAATTGGGAAAACTATGAATGTGTGCTGTATAGAAATAAAGTGACAATTAGACACCTCCTTCGGCCAACGGTAGTTTTGAACTGAAATATAATTCTAGTGATACGAAAAGGAAGCCTGTTGATGATTTATGTTTGAAATTAAATAATAATGAAACATTGTTCGAATAAATAAGTGTGGTCTCCCATTCTGTCGAAATATACTTTAAATACCGACGAGATACGACGATACCAGACGAGATACAGAGTGTGCATGTTGCGAAGTGCTCTGAAATGAATTAATTGATGATGATAAATTGAAAAACAAGTGATTCTCCGCCGCACTCTCAGATACTTATGTATGAATGTTCAATGGAGTGTGATTGAATAACCACTACTATTTTCGTTTCGAAAAGTAAAAAGCTGTGGCTGTCGAGAACGCAACAATTGGTAGGTAGCTTTCGTTTGAAACACTGCGGTCGAATTAAAATTGATCATTTTTCTGGTATCATCACTGGTATTTTTCGAAAGCTTTGTCCCATTTAGACGGTCTGTTTGCTCTTCTCCGTTCGACTCAGGATGAACCAAAATTGTAACGTTATCTTGCGTCACTTATGCAAACCGGTACGGTACAGGGAAGGGATTGAATTTCCAGTTGAAGCTACAGTTTATGCCAAATTGTTTCGCATCTTCCGTCTCGCCGGTGGCGCAAAAGGAAGGGTTAATCTTAAATATCACCCACTAGGGCTTCATTGGAATGGAAATGGATCGGTACTTATGGGTGTCGCCAGAAAAGGAAACACCAGAACGTAAACCAACTGTGCGGCGAGATTCTCACTTTACTAACCGCTATAAACTCGTTGTTCGTCTCCGGTGAACAATAGAGTCGGCCCTACACTTATGCTGCCATTGCCATTGTTCAAGCATGATCATGTTTCCGACAGCGGTCTGTATGAGGCCCAAAACATACCATATTTGTATGCTTTCTTTGCAGTCAGCCCCGTAGAGACTCATAAGAGCATGTTTGAGCTGTCCATCGAAGTAAATCCGGAAGTTTGATACTCGGTTGGATGATCCCTTTTTCAACAATGATGATTTCCATCAAGCATGGTAAAGTGACCTCATAAAAAAGGACATGCGATACGCACTGTTGAGCATATTTATGCAAATGTAATAACCCCTTGCCAGTGTTTTGCATTTGTTGCGTGTATCCATCCCTTTTGCGGTTTCTCATTCAACAAGCTGCCCAAACGTTATACTTTAAACCAATTAAGTTCGGTTTTCTTGGGGCGAATGATTTCCTCAATAGTTTATTACGTCTTTGACATGTGTATAGACAAATTTTCAAAAGTTGTTTAGGTTTTGACATAAAATATACCCGCATTAAATCAAAATTTACCTCAGAAATGACTATCTCTGAAGATTCCAACTAACCTTCTCCGGTGGTAATCTACAACGCCTTATACGAATCACTTTAAGTATTCATTACATTGTTCAATTCAATCCATTCGATCGTATATTGCAATATTATTTGATTTACATTTCTGATTGAAAAATGTATTTTATTTCTCTTTAACTTGTAACTTATTTACAACGTTTGTTGTTTTTCTGAGTAGACAAGCCTTTGGCTAAAAAGTGGAATTTAAGTTTAGTTAATGCTGTTGGCAGCACTTTTTTGCGTTGTTATACATTTGTGATCTCTTCTTTTTTATAGTTGTAACTACAGCGGTACTTACATTTTCGTAATAAAAGTCTTTTCGAAAATAACATTAAAACAGTATAGTTGTTTAACAAGACACTTAAATATTCTTCAAAAACTATACTTTATTGGTTTAATTCAAACAGTTAGAGCTTCATTTTTACAGCAAATCAACATTTTGAAAACCTATAACATACTTTTACTTTGTCTAGCAAATCAATATTTTGATAACCTGTAACATACTCTTACTTTGTCTTTTTAAACTCAATTTTAAATATTTATAGCTGTCAGAACCCAAGAATAATGGACAATTTCTCTGAGTTATGGAGTTCACGTGGCGTACTATGGAAACCCATGAAAGACTACAGAAAAGATTCACTCTCAACAAAGCTTATCGTTCACGTCTTTCGGTTGGACATAAACTTGTCTTTTTTTCTACTTTGGGTCAAGCTTGGTTAATTAGCGGTTAAAGTACCTGCTGGTTCGTGCGGTTTTCGGATAGTTCGATGGCAAACGATAAAGTTTCGGTTTCCCTTGTCGCTTGTATGGTTAATATGGGTTAATTAATAGAGTAAGAGTAGGGGGTTTTGCAAGTTATAGCCACCGTAGCAACACCATAAATCACCAGCGAACATTAATCTCCTTTTTTTGTATTGTTTTCTCAACTATTCCCATCAGATCGAAGTGGTACTTGTGGGGTAACTTCTACAACACATAGTTTTCAAAAATGATCCATCATCAGCCCACAAAGTATCACCATGCGAACCCGTTGACACACTTCCTCAATCTGCATACTTCCCACGCAACGGCCGCTGCTGCTGCAGCCCTCGCTCTCGCCTCCGACGCTGGGCTGGGACAACACCATCATGGCCATCACTCCCACCATGGACATCCGGTGACCGGAACCAACACCCATCAGCATCACCATCTATCCAGCAGTTCACAGCAGCACTACCAACAGCAAATGGAAGGTCAGCGTCAACACCGAGAGGATATTAACGCAGGTGTTGGGTACCGGGGAAAAACCTGTAAATTTGAGACACAAACAGATGAGGACGAGGAAGGACAGGACGATAGTAGCAACGAGCGAACCTGTGCCGGAGACCGGAAACGTCCGTTCGATAGGGGGAGCGAGCAGGAGAGACAAGAAGAGTTGAGTGAATCGGAGAACAACGTTGATATCGATGTAGATGATCGTGAGACTGGGGAAAGTGAAGGCAGAGGGATTGTTGAGTATGATCACCAGGAGAACGGCAGAGAAGGTTGTAGAACATCAAACAGTCTACGTGAGCAACCGCGATGTAGTAAAGAAATGGTTAGCTCTAGTGACGTTGAGGAGGAAGACGAAGAAGATGACGAGGAGATTATCATAGATGGGAAAGGATCAAAGGGCGAAGGCGGCTTCAGGGATGGGGACGAAAACATGCATAGAAACAACCATGCTGGGTGTGCCAGTCCATGTACCAACGAAGCAAACACCGCCGTACTTGAAACGGATGGATTTGTCGGAAAATCGTTCACAATAGCGGCCATTTTGGGGCTCAAAAAGAAGCAAGACGAGGCGGCTGCAGCGGCGGCTGCCAACGAGTACAGTGATGGCGCTATGAATCTCTCCACGGGAGCCACCTTCCAGCCACAACAGCATCAACAAAGGGCAGCTGCTGCAGTGGCTGTTGCTGCGGCGGCCATGGGTCGTTTACCGCTCGTAATGGCGGCAATGGAAAAGCGGGAGCGTGCCGACAGTGTGGACAGTGCGGATACTTGCGGTGGACCGCTAGGGTACGGACCGCTACGTCCTCTAAGTGCTGGCCATCATCAACCTGGTGCTACAGGAGGAGGAGCTTTAACGGCCCTGCAAAGCCTACACCAACTACCGGGTCTTCACGGCACTGGAGGAGGCTTTTCAGCTTTTCATCCATCCACTGGTGGCGTTGGGGTTCATCCAAATCTTCATCAGCAACATCAGCATCATCCCGGGAACCACCATCACCCCCATCACCATCATCCTGGATTCGGAGGCCATCACCATTTTCATCACAATCAGGGGCAACCAACTCCACAACACCCCCAACAGCAGCAGCAACAACAACAGCACCAGAATCAACACCAACAACTACATCTTCAGCAACATTCCACGCATCAACAACAACAGCAGCAGCAGCAACAGCACACTACTGGTGGACATCATATGGCATTGGGGCCACATCATCATAGTCAAAATCATAACAGGGATAAGTTTAAAGGTAAAACTCCTATTGACCATAGTCGAACATGGATGTGTCTTAATTATAAAATTTTTTCATCTCTCCCTCAGATCTTGCCAAAAAGTCCAATCTTTCATCATCAGCCGCATCGCTCAAGAGCAAAAGAGTTCGTACAATTTTCACCCCAGAACAGCTGGAACGTCTTGAGGCAGAATTCGAACGGCAGCAGTACATGGTTGGTCCGGAGCGACTCTATCTGGCACACACGCTTCAGCTGACGGAGGCGCAGGTAAGGATCCTTGAAAACGCGGCGATCCTTGAAAATGTTTCCTTGAAAAGCCATTTCCGAATTGGATCCCATTGTAGGTTAAAGTGTGGTTCCAGAATCGTCGAATTAAATGGCGCAAGCATCATCTAGAAATCACACAGCAACGGTTAGCAATGATACGGCAACGGCAGATAGCGAACGGATTACCGATCGGGACTACACCAGGTCCACAGGCTCATCTCGCCCAACCGGCGCAGGCACAAGGAGGCATGAGTGGAGGCCGGATGGTTAACCAGATCGACTCGCCGGATCTGACTATTTGTACCGATTCCATGGATGCACGCAGTGCTAGTGAAGGTGACGACTAAGTCGGCGATTATTGGCGCTAGTGAGGGTGATCTACACCAGAAGCTCGGACTTTATACAGGGAGAGATAGGTTAAATATATCGTATTGGGTTCGCTGTTAATTACCAGCAAGTAGCTTAAGCTTCGTAGAGCTTTAATCATACATAAAAGAGATGATGCAGATGAGATAAACACAAGATTTGATTGGAGTTAGAAAGCAGCCTGCAATAGATGTAAATTTGTTGTAAATATGTATGGGTATAAATAAATCTACATTGGACATATCAAAACAAAATTGGGAAATCACTACCGAAATTAAACCGATTTTTATAATTTAACTGTTTTAATCTAAGGTGGTTTGAAGGAGTAGACTTTCAAATATTACTGAACAGTTTATGAATTGAAATTTTGAATTTTCGATTAGTACTCCCACATTCAAATTATTACCACAGCAGTCATGAACATACGATTTGACATTTTTGAAAGTCACAAATTGGTTGTAATAAGTTTAGTACCGTTTTTTTGTTCTAAAATTCAATTGTTTTGAAGCCAAGATTATTATATAGTGTAGACGTGTATAGTGACCTTGTTGTGGAATTCTACAAAACTAAAAACAATGCAAAAACTTTTCTTAGAGCAATGTAACTTGCCTTCAAAAGACCTTTCATTTGTGGGGTCTGTTGCTGAAATTGACCAAGGCACTAACAAGTTATTAACAAATTAGCTATTGCAGACATTATTTCAAGCAGTGACCAAGGTTTTTAAGCTTGTCGACACGCTGCTGCTTCGTTCTAGTGGTGGGTACATCGGATCCCCAAATCCGAATCCCAATCCATAAATCAATCGCGAGACGATGTAACCAATCAATGCCAGTTTGGAAACCGTTTATCCTAATCTGAATCCCCATCGAATCACAACTGATAAATCGATTTTTCCGTAATAAAAACATGCCACACATTTCCGACGTTCGCCGCTGTAAGTAGTTCTGTTGATCATGAAAATAAACTAACGTAAGGAAATGTATGATCTTCGCAGGCATTGAAAAACCGGGCACAGTAATTTTTTTACCCCACCCTCAGACCGTACCATTAGGTTGATAGCTTGGCCGAATATTAACGGTCCACACAACGTTTCAAATAATTGTAGATCGAAATTAATCGATGTTCTACTGTCAAATCAAGTCCCAAACAAATCAAATCTTAATCGAGGATTGGGAATCAATTGGATTCGAATCTTTGGAATCCGTGTAGGGATCGAATCTTCAAATCTTCCGAATTCCCATTCTGCCAACACTAATAGTTTCCAGAGTCGTCCGAGCATTCGAGGCAGACGTACGCGAAACTGTAGAAAAAGGTACTAGCAACAAACACAATTTTGCTGACCGTTTTATTGCATTGGTGGCGAGCCCATTGTGTGATTATTACAAATTCTAGCCCTTTTGCTACTCTGCTCCACCGTTGCAGTATTATTTGCAAGTTAAAACCGACATAAACGCAGTGCTACGTGGTGATAAATACTCCTGCGGGGGGTGAAATACAGTGACCAAGAATGTACTCCCTAAAAATATGGAAAAATAATAGTTTTCCAATGTTTCAGTGTGAATAAATGCATTTAGTTGTTTGGAAAAGTTCTTGTCATGATGGATGGTCGCCCGTGCTCGAAGGGAAAGTTCTCAAGTGCTGCGAATGCCCTTCTGTTTCATCGTCACGATTTACCTTTCTGCGTGTTGCGTTATTTATGTGTGGTGCCCGTGTGTTTATCGGTTTCCCAAGCCTTCACCAACCACTCCGCGTGCGATAATATTCTCCGCGACCTGTTTCTAGTGTTCCCGTCAAGTCGAGTGTCGAGCGACGTTAAAAACGAACGGGACTCTTTCGGGACAACTTTTCGCGGTGGCCTGTTTCTGTTTTTTAGCAATCTGCGAACTACCTCGCCCCTCTTTTCCTCGCTCCCTTTGCAAAGTTTAACGTTGGAAAATCTCGCACCTGCACTTGCTCTTAGCTACTGATACTACGCCTGACGGGTGTAGGTCTTTTTTCTTTCTTGGCATGTGAGTCCTCTTCTTTGTTGCTTGGACTACTTGTGTTTCTTCCCTTCGCTTTGATCTGTTGTGCCAGAAAAGAACAAGGTGGATGGGAAAAACTGTCTTCCTCAGCATCGACCTGTCATAACCTCCGTCTTCTATGGCAACCAACATAGCAGCATAAAAATCTTGTCCATGATTTTATTTGTTTTATGCTAACACTGGACAAAAAAGAAGGGGTTTACTAGCTGCCAAAACAACAGAGAGATGTTGCGAATGTTTTAATTTTCATCAACAAAACTTCTCCCGTTTTTTTATTTGTTTGTCATCTTGGTTTTCTCATTTTCCATATGTCACTTCTCGCACACACAACAAAGTTTGGCTCAACTTTCCCCCGAAGAGGCTTCATCCACGGAAAACACTTGATTTTCTGTTCATCAAATAAGTTGCGAAGTCATTATTTTGAGGAGGAAACGTCCCGGTCCGCTATCGGAGAAAAATCAACGCAGGAACATAGTGGAGAGGAAGTATGCAGCTGGCATTTCCTGCCCGTGCGCGTTACCAGAATATTTGATGCGTTGTTTTTGTGTGATGCAGGAAAGCGAATAACCAACCATTCCCGCAAGGAAACACTACCATCATTCGACGCATCGGACCTTCAAACGAAAAACCGAATAAAAATCAAGTGTAACGGGAAAGGCGCAACCCTTTTACAACATCGGCTGTGCTTTCAGTGCTCAAATCGTCCAATCAAACATTTCGCTGCCCAAAAACGTTTCCCTGCTGGACTCTTCTCTAACTCCGCGAGGAAGAAAATTGATCTATTACGGCTCCAATCATTTCCGTGGCATACCGTTTATAATTCCATCTGGCCCTTTGCCAATCGATGTAAGGCGATTAATGGTTGATTTCGTTTCTTTGTAGTGTGCGGTGTGTTGTACGTGTGTGTGTAGTGTAGAATAGTGTTTGTCCAACGGGGGTTCCGAAGGGGGTGAACCGAGTGAAACGGAGGAGGGAGTGCATTGGCTGCAATCAAACACACCGGAAGCGAGCGGAAGCCGGGCGGCGGGAGTCGGGAATCTAGCCACAACGCAAGCGACAACGGAAACGGCCAAAGAAGCTGGATGCGTGCGAGATCGGTCTGAGGGAAATGTCGGCCAACCGTAGCCGCTCGATGCTGTCGGTAAACCTCGAGGCGGCCGCCATGGCCAACGATCCGCTGCGCGACCTGTTCGAGGCCTGCAAGACGGGCGATCTCGTGAAGGTGAAAAAGCTCATCACACCACAGACGGTCAATGCGCGGGACACGGCGGGAAGGAAGTCGACGCCGTTGCACTTTGCTGCTGGTAAGTGTAGGCTTTTGTTGCCTTCTTTCGAAACGTTTCGATCTAAGCATCCTTTCTCCTAAGTGTTGTTTGTTAATTGGCGCAACAACCGCTGGGCGGACTAGGCCTGGCGAAGCTCCATCCGAAACCACTTTCTTCTACGTGGGAGAAGGACAAGTTTAACAGAAAATGGGACACAGTTAACAATCATGTACATGAAAACCCCCCAATGTGAACACATCGTGGACCCCAAGAGTTAGGAGCCAATTTATGCCATCAGCTTAAAGAATTGAATTGTGAAATTCTTTTCCCCTTTTCTTGCTTGGATCGATTGAGAGTCAGAAAAAGTCAGTATAGCGACAAACAAGAATCCCACATAAGAAACGGAACAAAATTTCCATCTAGTGACACTTGAACTTTTACTTCCGGTGTGTGGATCAGTATTAGCTCAAACTGCACAAAAAGCCTCCCACGATTGACCCACTCTCTTTTTTTCATTTCAACTTTCTCCGTCCTTCCATTAGTCCTTGGACACACACACAAACATACAGAGCATCCTTTTGCCATTCTCGAGATGGAAAGAAGGGGAGCACATCATTACTGGTGTCCTTCACGAATGCAAAAATAGTGCAGCAGCGACGATGCTAGAGTGCAGTGCAAAAAAATGCACGTGTGTGTTGTACAAGGGGAGAAAGGTTGACAACTCGTTGAGCGTTATCAACCCGATGGGAGCATGCACCCGTAAAACGACAAATATTTTCCGAGACCACATGACTGTGTTTCATACCATTTGCGATGAACGAGCTTTAGAAAGCTTCAAGTGGGGCAAATGGATATTACCATTGCCAAGGATACCACTCCATCGGCTACCTGTCTTTATTCTTCGACTTCCGGTTGTTCGGCAGTGGTTCGCAGGAGATGAGAACGTGCATAATATATGACGAAATTGCTTTCGACCCGATAGCCAAGATACATGAAGGCCAGAAGCTCAAGGATATGCCACTATTGAACAAAAAGCAGCAGTAGTATTAGACGCTTTTAAACATCCGACAGCTTACCCAATCTCATCGGAGTCCTTTTGTTATCCGATAGATTTAAGCAGCATTGACAAAAGTGAATGCAGAGAGAGCATTTCTACCTGTTGACGTGATGTAGCGTTGAAATTGAATTCAGAAGTGAGGATTGTGGACTTCAACGATAGTATGCAAAAACTGTACGTGACTGTAATGCCAACAACTTCGTGGGCCATCGTCATAGAGTTTCACTACAGACGCGTCGACGCCCTCCCCATACCAGGGAAACCGAAGTGCGTCTGTATACTTTTGCATTCAATCGGTGCAGACCTAGATCTCGGGGGTATAAAAAGAATTTTCAATGTTAATCAAGGGTTGCCCAAAAGACCAAAGTGTGGAGTTTCACATGGCAACGTAGCTTCGACACTCGCATTATGTACGATTATTTCCTACGAGCTACTTGCAAAAAGTGGAAGGAAACGGAAAGTGAAACCTCTATGAGGTTAAACTCAATACGCAAAGAGAAACCTTAAGTGAAGTAGGGTGCAGGTCGTTGTGAGGTCCACCCTCAAGACAACAACGAAACAACACAAGCACCAACAGCTTGGTTGGTTGGCGGGGAAACAAAATGCAAACAATACTTGTAATAAAGCAGCATCTCAGTCATTCACGGAAAATACAAATGTAGTCCGCAGCCGGAACCAGTGTTGTCGAGGAACTTTGGAGACACTCTCGGAAGATCATCTAACATAACATACAAATGTATCGAGGTTTTAATAAATTGAACCCGATGAAAAATATCGGCAACTGTCCGCCAAGGAAAAGGAATAATCTCGTCAACAACGTGTAGGCTAGGCTCATCTTCTGTTCGTTTCTTTTGCCCACTTACTTCTTCTTCCCAATGACGACGATAGGCTCTTGAAAGGTTGTGTTGCGAGATACACCTTATGATTCATTCGCCCCCGTGTGTGTACACAACTTCTCCGGCGTCTGTAGATTGTGGCGTGCGTGATCCACGGAGCGATGATTCACGAACAGACCGATCACAATGCAGACACGCAACAACGATCATCGCAAAAATAAAGGCCCGAACGTGAAGCTGCCTCCAACATCCGACAATGTGTAATGATGAGTTTACACATGCTTCTCTATGCATGTTTTACCGTTGCTGCTTGCATTGTAAATCCCAAATATTTCCAACTGCTTAACCAACGCGTCAACGCGTTAGTGGTTATTTTGTGTCCGTTTGCCCTTTCTTCGGCAAGTGAAGTTGTTAATGTAATGATAATCAAAAACAAGTTGTGGTACCATGTTTGTCGATCACAAATGGAAGCAAACCCCCCACGCCACGGCCTCGCCTTTTCTCTTCTGCAACTGCAGATACTTTGCCGGATTGCCATTTGGAGCTGCTTATCATCGGACCACTTCGGTCACACCTCATTGCATCAAATTATTCTCTGATAAGCAATCAAAAACACACCTTGTTATTTCGAAACACCAATAAACGATGATGTGACGGTATTAGATATTGATAAGATGCATTTCGGAAGATAGCAGAATCTCGTTTGCCTTGTAGGAAAAAATCACACATTAGAGCACAATTTAACGACATTTACGACGTTCATAAAAATGAAACGGATGACCTGTTTTTCCCCTACGATCGTTATGGTGGTGTGTCCGTGGCAATGAAAGTAAGCACCCGCTGTGCGTTGGTGCTTCAAACGATCGCACAGCTTTCTTCCTCCGGAACCGGAACGAGCTTCCGTTCGATTTCGTTTCGAACGGAATGAGTTTGTGTTAATTACTAACAGCACCACCTTCACTGCCCGAGCGAAAACTACCATTTCTCTTTCGTTTTCATTTGTATTACCAATTCCCCAGCGAATTGATTTCAATTCGATATCCAAGTTTGAATTCATTGAAAAGTATCCACTTTTCATTGGTTCCAAACTTTGCAGATTTTAATTAAACTTTTCCGGGAGCCGATGTGATCAGTCGAAATGGGCGATCGTGAAGAAAAGATATTTCAAGAAACGTTGTGTTTCAATGATTCTTCTATCAAATGAGCATTCATAGTATGAACTTCCCTTTGGAGCCCCACTTGTAGACCTACAAGAAATAGGACTTCCCAAACCCAAACCTCTTTCGGCATATGTTTGATCAGATGTTGCCCGTATGTAAGCTTCCCTTCCCATCACCGAACGGTACGAAAACAACTTTTGTAGTAATCAACCATCTGCGAATCGAATCGATTCACGTTGAAGGTGCCTACCTTCTGACCTCCATCGAGTTTCTCTCCAATAGACGGCCTCTTTGTTGTAACTTCCTTTGCCGCTGCAAAGCTTTGGAGCTGTTCAGACAACAGATGCTGCTTTTCCCTGTCAGTGAATGGAAAAATTAATATCTAGTAAATGGGCCAAACGATGATGGACAGTTTGCGGCGTACCGGGACAAAGAAACTAATTTCTGCCCGTTCTTCGCTTCTATTCGTTTTTACTCGACAAAACGTGGATTTTGGTTGTAAATCTGGCGTAATTCATGCTTAAGCACAAGCAATGTTCCTCCGTTGGCCTATGTTGAGGTCAAAAACGATAATTATTTTCTTTCAACAATGTTGAAACGAGGCTTCGGTCGGGTTTGGAATGGAAAAGGCTTGGCGAGGTTGAACGTGGTTTGAAGCGACTACATGTATGTTGTGGTCTATTGTGTTTGTGTTTCTTTTTTAGACTGTTCATGGACACGCCGTCGGATCTGTCGAATGCCGCCTGTAAATGCTTTCTCAATGCAAGCCGACTGGAGCTTCCGTGTAAAAGTGTTTAACTTTGAGCTCAAAATAGCATCAATAAAAACTATTTCTGCATATTGACGGTATAAGATTATCTTGCTAACCCTAACCTCGGATGCTGAGTAAGACGGAGGTTTGTTTGGCTTCCTCTAGAGCCTTTCACTATCAACCCACAATACTGTGAAGAAAATGAGTTGAAAACCAACACAAGCCCTTTTGTGGGGGTTTGTGCAAGAAGCGGGGGAATGAAATGGAACGATGCGAACTTGAATTATGGAACCGCCGACGAAGGAAATGTGTGTATGTATGCAGCCAATGTAAAGCGTGTGCCCAGTGGGTTTTCACAATAGAGATGTCAAGAAGGAAAATCGTTCACAAATGATAGGAGGAGGAGAAGAAAATCATAAATGGACCTTGTTCAAAAGGAATGAAAAGCGTTGTTTGAAAGCGAATGTTTCATCTTTAAAAGCATCACGTATTGTTGTGTTAGGAGTAGAAATCCAATCGAAATAGTTCAAACTTTCATATCATAGTTTCAATCATATTTCATTCGGATTGTCTCCTGTTCATCAGGAAACTACTGCATCAAAATTGAGACCACCGGACGACTCTGACACTATGCTCTATGCTCTATGCGTCCTCGCCTACTACCAACTTGTTATGGTGCATAAGCAAAGCTTTTGGTAAGGAACCGAACTGCTGCAGCTCTGTTGTAACCATCCGTGTTGTTGCCGACTCTACCAATACTACTCCGGTGGTGGTTGTTACCGAAAGACAGCATATCGAAACCACAAACAGTGCACTGCTGCACACGAACACTGGCACAAGAATGGAGCGCCACGAAAGACGGCTCCGACGACTCTGACGGCGGCACGCCGTGACCTGGTTTCGCACGACGTAAGCCACCCCAATCGTTGTCTGCAGGGATTCGTTAACCAGCAGCACCATGAAGGAGGATAGATTCGCAACATGGCTATGGCTATGGCTATGGCGTGGAGAAGCTGGAGTGATGGTGCGGGATTATCATCTCATGTTCGTGTGGACAGCGACACTGCTTCGTGTTGTGGAAATTTTCATCAGGCGAGAGTCATCTAGTAGCTCCTTCTCCTACTGGGAGGGATGTTGGTTGCTAGACATGTGGGCTACTTAGTTGTTCCCGGGGGAGTATAGCCATGTTTTTAAATGTCGTTACTCCTAAACCTAAACGAGGTGAGGTCAGCCATGACTGCAGCCATTGGAAGGATTATGCTATAACTCTACCCTTATTAGTCGCTATGGAAACCGAGCTCGCGGTTCACTCCACGCAAAACCTGCTTCAGTTTAGACTGAAATGACTTTTTACCAGCATTGGAACGTCGCGGACCCTTGTGTTTACGATCCATGAGCTCTAACTTTCGCATTGCATTTTAATTTTTATCATGCACATCCCGTATGCTTATGCTCCCTACGTGTTCTGTGTAGATGAGCCTCAAGCGAGTGTCGTCGAGGTCGACGGCGCGGTGTTTTTTCCCATCCATCCTCGCTGGACATTTGCCAACAAACCATACGTCTCGACCTTGGTGTCACGGGTTGGTAGCGCTCCTGCAGAACGCCCTTTTCGAATGGAGAGTCCCCGGTTTTGTGGAAGTTAGTTTTGTATCCAAACGAGCCCCGAAGCATAACCTTCACTTTTCTAGTTCGCCTGGGTAGGGATAATTTTTAACCCCAAAGCGAAAGAAAAAAAAAGTGTTACTCAGGGATGGGGAAATTCTGTCCGATGGAAGTTTGTATTTTATTTCACGACACATACGGGGACATTTTAAATCGAAAGTATTTTTAAACAATCTACTACACTTTTCATCCATATTTTGTTTGCCATGAAACAAACAGATTTTAAAGTAGGTCGTGATAAACATGATGGCACAAGAGATATTATACCTTTCTTGTTTAACGACGTTATAAACCATAATGCTTAAACCAGGCATCACCTCTTTTGCTTTTTAATTTGATGATTAAATCTGTCGCACTCCGAACACTCTTGGCATGGAGTCTCCGTTGGGAGTCGCCCCATGCCAAGCAGGCCAACAAAAGCGTTATGTTTAATGGTGATGAGTGCAGTAGCATAACGCAACAACGCCAGTAATCAGCTTTCCGATTGCGAATGATAATGCAGGCCAAACGTTGACGCACGCTGCGTTATAAAATCGTACAAATGGTGGTTGCTTTTAATAAAAAAAAAATCACCACCAACCGACGTGCGACGATGGAGTTTCGGCGTGTGTGCCTTACGAAAGCCATGGCCTGTTGGCACGGAGTGAAAAAGGGGGTTCTACATGGGAAAGTGGAAATGGGGTGCGTTTTTATGTTTGCCACCTCGCAAGAGTGGCGCTTTTTAGCGAACACCGGGGCAAGCCAGCGATAGACGGGGAGGCTATGCTCCAAAACCAACCAACAGGGGGCTTAGATCTGACCGCGCTGCCGTGTAGAAATGCAACCCCGACCCGATGGTGAATATGACAGCACCTTAAATTGACCGTAATAAATCATTAACGCCATCGACGGGGAAACGAACCGGACGAGGTGTAGTAAAGAACCAAGCGGACCGTGAAATCGAACCTGCGGTACTCAGGCGTGTGGTACATAATCCTTTGGTGTTGCTAGACTTCCTGTTGTTGAATGGGTCAAGAAATAGCGTTAACACTAACTCTGATGAAGTAGGCCTTGTATCATGAATGTTCACGGTTTAATACCCATTTGAAGCTTTTGGTATATTTTGTTGTTTTGAAGCTTTTGGTATAATGTTCAAGCGACGAAAACTGGATCTCTCTTCTTCTCTGCTAATGACCATCCGTTGGTTTTTCTTTCTTTTTAGGTTATGGACGAAGAGACGTGGTTGAGTTCCTGCTCGCGAACGGAGCCTCCATTCAGGCGCGGGATGACGGTGGGCTGCATCCGCTGCACAACGCCTGCTCCTTTGGACACGCGGATGTTGTCCGCTTGTTGCTGGAGGCCGGCGCTAATCCGAACACGCGTGACAACTGGAACTATACACCGCTGCACGAGGCTGCCAGCAAGGGCAAGATCGATGTGTGCATCGCCCTACTCCAGCACGGTGCCGACCCAAACATCCGCAACTCGGAGAACAAGATCCCGCTCGATCTGGCCGATCCTTGCACGCGCCCCGTGCTCACCGGAGAGTATCGCAAGGATGAGCTGCTAGAGGCGGCCCGCTCGGGCTCGGAAGAGCGGCTGCTGGAGCTGCTGACGCCCCTGAACGTCAACTGTCACGCCAGCGATGGGCGAAAGTCGACCCCGTTGCATCTGGCCGCGGGCTACAATCGCATTCGGGTGGTGCAAATCCTGCTGCAGCATGGGGCTGATGTTCACGCGAAGGACAAGGGTGGTCTAGTGCCGCTGCACAACGCTTGCTCTTACGGACACTTCGAGGTGACGGAGCTGCTCATCAAACACGGTGGCAACGTGAACGCAAATGATCTGTGGGCGTTTACGCCGCTGCACGAGGCCGCTTCGAAAAGCCGGGTCGAGGTGTGCAGCCTGTTGCTGAGCGAGGGTGCTGATCCGACGCTCCTGAACTGCCATAACAAGTCTGCGATCGATTCTGCGCCGACCCGGGAGCTGCAGGAGAAAATTGCATGTAAGTCAACACGTAAAGACTACGACGAAGACCATCCTTTATCTTGTTGTTTTGGTTTCCTATCCTCCTGTGTAGATGAATATAAAGGCCACTGCGTGCTGGACGCATGCCGGCAGGCGGATATTCAGCGACTGAAGAAGAACCTCACGACCGAGACGGTCAACTTCATCCACCCCTACTCTGGCGATACGCCGGTGCACGCGGTCGCACAGTCCGTCTATCCGAAGCGCAAGCAGGTGCTCGAAGTGTTGATCCGCAAGGGCGCCCTGCTAAACGAAAAGAATAAAGACTTCCTCACGCCGCTGCACATCTCGGCGGACAACTCGCACAACGAACTGATGGATGTGCTGCTGCGGCACGGTGCCAAGGTGGACGCACTGGATGGACTCGGCCAGACGGCACTTCATCGGTGCGCCCGGGAGGACAACATCCAGGCTTGCCGACTACTGCTCTCCTACGGCATCGACACGGGCATCGTTTCGCTGCAGGGCTACACGGCCGCCCAGCTGGCCACGGAGAACGTACTGAAGATCCTCCAGGACCCACCATCCGACACGGTGGACCTTGAGTGTCAGCTGCTGGAGGCGGCTAAGACCGGCGATATCGACTCGGTCCGGCGGATCATACTCTCCAGCCCGATGACGGTCAACTGCCGAGATCTGGACGGACGTCACTCGACACCGTTGCACTTTGCCGCCGGCTACAACCGCGTGCCGGTGGTGGAGTTTCTGCTCGAGCACGGCGCGGAGGTGCATGCGTCCGATAAGGGCGGCCTGGTGCCGCTGCACAACGCTTGCTCGTACGGCCACTACGAGGTGACGGAGCTGCTGGTCAAGCACGGGGCCAACGTGAACGTGGCGGACTTGTGGAAGTTCACACCGCTACATGAAGCGGCCGCCAAGGGCAAGTACGAGATTGTCAAGCTCTTGATAAAGGTAGGTTGCAAACACAAATCCTGTGACGGCAAATGTATGTTCTTACGCTCTCTTTGGCATTGCAGCATGGAGCTGACGTGACGAAAAAGAATCGAGATGGCGCAACACCACTCGATCTGGTCCGGGAGGGAGATCAGGATGTAGCCGATTTGCTACGTGGAAATGCAGCGTTGTTGGACGCGGCTAAGAAAGGTAACCTGGCACGGGTGCAGCGGCTTGTCACGGCCGATAACATCAACTGCCGGGATGCACAGGGTCGTAATTCCACTCCTTTACACCTAGCTGGTAGGTTTCGGTGAATTCGTACGAAGTTTATTCCATTTTTCTCTATTCAAACACATCTTTCACTCGCTTTTATTCTAGCTGGTTATAATAACCTAGAGGTTGCGGAATACCTTCTGGAGCACGGTGCCGACGTGAATGCCCAGGACAAGGGTGGTTTGATACCTCTGCACAATGCCTCCTCGTATGGCCATCTCGACATTGCCGCTCTGCTCATTAAGCACAACACGGTGGTGAACGCCACGGACAAATGGGGCTACACACCATTGCACGAGGCCGCTCAGAAAGGGCGTACCCAGCTGTGTTCACTTCTTGTGAGTTTTTTTTTTCAAAAAGTTACTTTCGGTTCCTAAAGATGATTTACGAAATCATATTCCCCATCTTTTAGCTCGCACACGGAGCCGATCCATTTATGAAAAACCAGGAAGGTCAAACCAGTCTCGATCTCGCCACCGCCGAAGATGTCAAGTGTTTGCTGCAGGATGCCATGGTCGCCTCGCAGGGTACGGCCGGTGCTTCCGGCGGCACGCTCACCGGCGCCACAGGAACTGCCATCCTTTCCTCGAACGGAACGCTCCTTGCGACGACCTGCTCACCGACCACGGAAACGGTCACCTTGCCGACGGGCGCATCAATGACGCTATCTGTTCCCGTGCCACAGGTTGGAGGCTTAATTATTTCCTCCCTATAAATCGTAACTTATTGGCGCAGCAACCATTCTTTTCACCTCTAAGTTGAGCCCACGATGGATACAATTGCACCTCATATTCACCATACGTTTGTTCTTTTTCCCTCGGTCAATTTACAGCTCCCAATCCGTAGCTGCCTCAGCCCGGCGCAGGGCGCCGAAGCGAACGTCGACGGTATCGTGGTGGATCACGACGACAAGATGTCCTCGGTGCCGTCGATCGAATCGTCCGTTTCGGTGTTCCTCACCAGCCTGCAGCTGGAGCATCTGATCGACCTGTTCGAGCGGGAGCAGATCACGATGGATATCCTGGCCGAGATGGGCCACGAGGATCTGAAGCAGGTCGGTGTTTCGGCGTACGGCTTCCGGCACAAAATTCTTAAGGGCATTGCTACGCTTCGAGCGACCACAGGTACGATGAGAGGGTACGAAATGATTGCATTTTGAATGGGGATGATCAATGCGGTTGGAACTGCTTACAGGACTAGGACTTACGCCGAACCCTGGGACGCTGCTGGTGGATCTTCTTCCCGACGACAAGGAGTTTCTTGCGGTCGAGGAGGAAATGCAAGCCACCATCAGGGAGCATCGCGATAACGGCCACTCTGGTGGCTATTTCACTCGCTACAATATTGTACGGGTAAGTAAGCAATACCCTTCTCCCCCCTGAAGGAAGACATAACACGATCTTTTTGCTTGCCACACAGATACAAAAGGTACAGAACCGAAAGCTCTGGGAGCGGTACGTCCATCGACGGCAGGAGATTTCCGAGGAGAATGGTCACCAGGCGAGCGAGCGGATGCTCTTCCACGGGTCACCGTTTATCAACGCCATCGTGCAGAAGGGTTTCGACGAGCGGCATGCGTACATCGGTGGCATGTTTGGAGCCGGAATCTACTTTGCCGAGCACAGCTCCAAGTCGAACCAGTACGTGTACGGTATTGGCGGTGGCATCGGATGCCCAACGCACAAGGATAAATCGTGTTATCAGTGCCATCGGTAAGAGCTGCTTCCTGAGTGTTTAGTGCATTAGTTTGCAATGTAGTTAATCTGTTACTTCTTGTTGCACAGACAATTGCTACTCTGCCGTGTAGCGCTTGGCAAATCGTTCCTGCAGTTTAGTGCGATGAAAATGGCACATGCTCCCCCGGGGCACCATTCAGTGATCGGACGTCCATCGGCAGGTGGATTGCATTTTCCCGAGTACGTTGTCTACCGAGGTGAACAGGTACGTGTGTGTGTGTGTGTGGTAACGAAAATGCAGGACAATTGCACGGATATCCTGACCGTTTTGTTTCTTTACCTTGCTTCTTTCAGGCTTACCCGGAGTATTTAATAACGTACCAGATCGCCAAGCCGGACGATTGTGCCAGTGGCGAAGAGCCGGCAAGATGATGGACAATATCGGCCGCTAGTAACATCAGCCAAAACAACAACATTCTCGTCTCCGTCGTCGGTAGTAGCGGTGGTGGTAGTAGTGCTGGTGGTGGGAACGGTGGAACTGGTGATGGTACTAATGGAAGTGGCGCCTCGAATGGAAGCAACAATGCAATTGTCGGTGTATGCAGCAACGTGGGAGGATTATTTACTGGAGGCGGAGCAGGTGTCGTGGGAGGTGCCGATGGAAGTGGTTCCGGGTCGAATTTTACGCGCATTCGCTCGACGACACGCTCAACGATGGCTAAAGCGACGGCAGTCCGTGTTTCGACGGGAAAAAAGTTTAGCCAACTATTGATCATTACGCCGGCGGTCGCGATCGATAGCAACGAACACGATGACTACAATGGTCCGTTTAATTCGTCCTCGCTGGATAGCGGGTGTGGAGGAAGTAGCGAGGGTAGTCTTTCCGATGACCCGATCGTCGACGAGGCAGGGCAAAGCCAGGGTGGCGGTGATCGTCGCAACAACAACAATGGCACGCGACTGTTGCCTTTATTCGCCGGAGGAAGGGCATCGTCATCCCAGACGGCTTCGGCATCATCGTCGACTCCCGGATGGCGCTGGTGTGGATTGATCTGTTCGGCGGTGAAATGTTTCCGTGCGGCTGCAGCCACAACTACCGGAAGGCAATCAAGCGCCTCGGTTAGGGAACCGCTAGCCGGAACGACTGTCCGTTACACAACGTCGGAAGCTGGTGCTGCACCCTCGGGAAGATCCCGTGCGGGTGGCCGTCGTCCTGGTGCTCCCCGGTTTAGCCGCAATCATGTGTACGAATACACGATCAAAAGCTATCACCATCCGCAGCGTGAGCGACGTTCGAATGGCCATGCCGCTGGAAGCCGATCTGCATCGATATCATCCGAGTCGTCTTCGCTGTCCGGCGGTGGAGCGGTAGCACCAATTGTCACGGCCGATCATGATCATATCAACAATAACAACGGCCACTGCCCCAACAGCAGCGCCAATGGCAATGGGAATATTATAATGAGCTCAACGTTGCTGCCAAGAACGGGATCGGGTGCGGTTGTAGTTACGACTACGCAGATGCTCACGGACACCGAAAGGACACCTTCACCCTTGATGGATACGGGCACAGCTAGGGCCAATGAACGGAACAACATTATGTACAAGTTGTGACCGGGCAGTGTTAACATTGAGCGAGGAGTTAATCGACAGGAGCGAAGGATCGACGTTACTTTCACGGTGATCCTTGGTTTTACCCTCTATGCATGAACTTTCAAAACCGACCAGCTTTCGATTCATGTTGTTGAAGCTTTTTTCGAAGAGGGAAACCACAAGCATCGTGCTTTAGCTGCCACAATATCGTCTATATATATCAGCATCTCTCTTTATTCTTAAAAACAATACCCTTCCAGCCGCAGGGGAAAGTATTAATCGAAAGCCCATCTTGTACTGAGCCGATACCAGGACGGAAATGTCGTAGGGCAAGGGAGTGTGTGAAAGCATGTGAACGCCCGTCCGCCCGGGATCAGTTAGTTAAATAATCGTAATTATTCATGCATCATATTTAAAGGCATTTTTGCATCGACATTGCTAGCTACAACGCCATCACCGGCAGACCACGTGTACCCAGTGGTTTATTTCCTTTTTTTACCGATTATCCACCTACCATCGAAGCGAACCACATACACCGCCATTGCATATTCAGCCGGACGTAAACGCGAACGAACATGGCTACGAAAAGACAGAACCCCCGATTAGTTAAGCGCCAAATAGCGGGCAAAAAGAAGACCAACGAAGCGACGAAACGAACAGATCCTGTCACGAAGGATACACCCCACGTAAAGACAGGCCAGGCAACTCGCTCCTTCGCATAATTAGTTAAGAGGCTGAAGGAGTAATGCGTACGTTATTACTCCTGCAGGAAGAAGTTATATTTCATATACGAATCCACGCAATCGTAAATTACCAAGCCAATAACGTGATTCTACACAGCAAAAAGGGAAAAGTAAGAGCGATAAAATGAAAAAAAATCATTAAACCGACGGGAGGAGGCTCGATCATATGCAAATGGAATGCAATTTCTGTAAGTGACCGACTATGGCGACGCTCTTATTATGTTGAGCGAGGAAAACAAATGTGCGGAAAACCCGTGGTAAATATTTCGAATTTATGCGTGATGAAACGTGTGCGAGTGTGATGATTCAGAATAATGACAAGACGAGAGGTAGCAGGAATGCAAGCAGACACATTATACATCCTACATTTTTTACTATAAATAAATAAAACCAACATACGAAAAAGTAACTCAAGATGGTTCGCAAGTTAATACACAATGATGACGATTAAATAGGGTGATTCCATGGTGTTATATTATCCCCAGCATCCCCTACAACAAGATAAAAATGTCAGTGGCGTTGTTATGAAAAGGTTGACAGCTGTTTTCTGTGAAAAAAGAAAACATAACTTCCCCCCCTCATCGCTCTACCTTACGATTGCGCGAAGGGCAAATAAAAACAAAGCAATCTCCGCCTGCAAACTGCGGTCAGTCGCGGATTGAAGCTTGTCGTGGACTATTCGCTCTCGTAGGGATTGCCGAAAAATAGAATCTCATCATATTCTAACTCAACGCTGAAGAATTCTTCCATGTGATTCATCAGTTATCGAAATAAGTTTTCCACGTCGAAGCTTCCGGAAGGAGTAGAAAACATTCATCCAATAAAGTGTTGCTTTACCAAACCGCTTCGGAATAGTTGGGCCACATTAGTCAAAGTGCTATAATTATTGGTATCGTCATGACCGTTTCGTTGTAAAGTGTTGTTTCGTGGTTGTGCTAAAATTTTCCCCGGAATCTCAAGTACACGTCACCGTTTGCTGCGTGGTTTTTCTATTTTCCAACTCAATAAACGGGACGGTTTTCAAGTGGTTGACGAAATATCACATCATCCGGCAAACGCTGTGCACTATCGCGTGGTTAATTTGGCGTAAAACAGTCCGTGAGCTGGTGGTGTTCATTCGTGGAGCGTGCAGCTGATAACAAACTATCTACAGCAGCGGGCGCAAATTGACTGCAAGGTAATAAAAAAAGAAAATGGGACCGTTTTATAAACCTGTTATATTTTTGGCATCGGTTGTGTAAGTTTCTGGTTTTTAGAAGTGGCAAAGACATGTTTGCATTGCATTTTCAGAATGGTGCAACGTGAAGAAGTAGAAGAAAGATTGATCTCGAAACTTGTCAAATAAAGCCATTCACTTTCCGTTTCTTTGAATGCCAACTAATCGAAGTAGCACTTGAAAGGTGTCGTAACCAGGAAGAAACCACTTTACGGAGGCTTGGATTACAGAAAAACCACCTCAAACATACAGAAGAACCTTCTCAAGAAAAGACCAAGAAGGAAAACGCCGTCGTCATTGGGTTTTAATCAACAATTCTAATCGCATGCGCATCGCGTACGTATTGGGAGAGTGCCAAATTTCCACTTGTTGCATGCGCTGGATTACTTGTATTTATTTCCAAATAAAGCACCCACGAAACATTTTCATCTTTAAAAAGTTCGATATTCGATGCAATGAATGATATTTGGCAATCAATCACAGGTCAGTTGGTGACGTCGAATCTTGTAGGTGCTAGACGATTTCAAATGTATTGGAATGATTTACAATAACTTACTCTAGACTCCCTTTAGTCGTGTATTTTGTTGTAAAGTATGGCTTCTTTTTCTTCCACGCACAACCAGAAAGCATCAGCACCTCGCACTAGATGTAGTTTTTATTATGCCTATAATGTTGTTAATTGCTCTATGCTAAACACACATTTTAGATGACAAAATGACCTCTTACTTACCCCCCATTTGCTTCCTCAGAGACGGCAGATTTCGCCTGGAGAACGATGTTTCCATCGGATTCGACGACGACGCTGACCGCCAGCGCCAAAGAATGGCGCCGTACATTCGACGCGATTAAAGCAGGCCATGACGAAGCGTACCGGACGATCGAGCGCGCGATAAAGTTTGAAGAACACGAACGCCCCGATCTGGCACTTCAGACGTACAAGGATGGTATCCAGCGGATCGACGAAACACTTGCCCTTCCGGTGGAAGTACCGGATCTGGGCGTGCAGGGCCAGGCGGACGATAGCTGGCAGCAGGCCATCGGGATGATTCACAAGCTGAAACGGACGCGTGGCGAGGTGCTGCAACGTGTTGGGCAGCTTGGTGGAGGGGCAGCAGGTGATGGTGGTCAGTCGGAAAAGAATGATAAAACTGGTCAACGTCCGTGGACGTACACCGAGCTGGCGAGGGCACTGCAGGAAATGTCCGACGAGCAAAGCAGCGAATCAAAGGAGGCCGCTTCGACGCCGACGACGACGACGAGGTTGGAGTTGCTTTTCTCCTGCGACGGAGTACAGATGTATTACATCGAGCCGGACGGTGTCGTTAGCAGGACGATGGCCGATTCGACTTTGCGCGTCGTCCGGATCGAAGGAGACGAGCAGAGGATGCTTCAGTCGACCGTTTTTCTGCAAGTCATCGAAACACGTGCTGCTATTCGAATTGAAAACGCCGAGGAACCGCTGGCGGAAATTCCCGAGGCCATGGAGGCCACGATGGAGCAGGAACCACCATCGGTTTCCATTCCAGAAGACCAGGCCAAGGAAGAAACAACCGAATTCCTTCTGTATCCACTCATCCCGGGCGTTTCTCCTTGCTATCGGACCGAATTCGGCGCGTTTATTCTGCCGGATCTTTCCACAGACGCTGGTGTGGATGGACGTGCCATAGGGCTTATCATTCCGCCAGGTGCGGACGAGGTGGTGCTAGAGATTCTGGTCGCCTTTCTCCACGGTGTGGTGACGCAACCCGCGTCGGATGTGCCCGTAGGTCGTGCCGATCGTAAACGTTCCCTCCTGCCCGATTCGACGACCGTTTCTGCCGGAATTATCCGCGGTGCGTTCTACTTATCGCAAGGATTAGTACGGGGCGCCGAGAAAACGGGCCAGCTTATAGCGACCGGAACGCCGTACGTCATCTCGAAGATGGGTCCGAAACCGGAACCTCAGCCGGACGCAGCGCAATCCGCGGGAGGAGGAGGAGTTCAGGTGCCAAAAAACGTCCGCACCGGCATCGAAATCGCCCGGAGTGTCACCGGAACGGCGGCCGGTGTGACGAGCTACGTGGCGGGGAAAGTCGGATCGGCCACGATGGCTCTCGGGCGCTTCCTGGCACCGCACATTCAGCGTCACGGTAGCGCCCTGCTCTCCTACGGCACTGGTATGAGCGCGGAGGACGCCTCGGAACGGATGAACGGTGCGCTTACGATCTGCGCCGGTGCCGTCGAGGGTTTCGGAACGGTTTACGAAGGGCTCGAACGATCTGCGTCCATTCTCGGCCAAAGCCTAAGCAGCAGCACGGTGAAGATCGTGGAGCATCGGTACGGCGAGGAGGCGAGTCGCGTCGTCGGCAGCTCGCTCGATACGGTCGGCAACGTGATCAACGTGACGCACAACGTGAACTGCATCACGCCGAAAGGGTTTGCCAAGCGGACGGCCAAAAATGCCGGCAAAGCGCTCGTTGCGGGCTATCGACCAATGGTGCCGGAAGTGGACGCTATTGCTGGTTCCAACGGGACAACGCTTGGAGAACCAGGATCCACCATTGGAACCATCGGAACCGTGGCAAGCACCAGTAGAATCGTACCAGCCTCTGTACTCTATCCGGATCTGGGAGGTTTGGCTAAGCAACTGCAACAGTAAAAACAGCCCAACAGACTCCAAATGGAACATAGAGGGACCGATCCAGCAAACCAGGGAACGTTGTGTTAAGGTTATGGTTATTTAGATACTCATCCGTCAAAGGCAGCAATCTCCAAACGAAGGCACTAGAGTTTACCCACATTAAGGGAACTTTTTTTTGTAAAACGCTTTAGGTATATCTTGCCATTTTTGCATTTCATGTTTTTACTTCGGAATGGTTTTAAAAGTAAGAACAGGGTTTTAAATAATAGGATGTAAAGTGAGATTTTACGCGGGACAATTATTGTGAAATCAAAAATGATCTGAGATGAATCTTATATAAATGTTAACTCAATGAAACAATAAATTAGTACAAGTGTTTACCCAATCAAATCAAGTTTTTCTCTCAATGTTGTTCAGAGATTGATATCGTCTTTCTCTTAAATCATTTTTGTTTAGTTTGTTCATTCTATTGTTTATTATTTGTCTCCCTTTTTTCCCTTATCTTGTTTTTTTGTTTGTAATGCAAATTTCTTCACAATTCTCCCTTTCGGTCTATTCTTTTAGTGCTACTCTCTTTTGTTCCACTTAACTGCTCCACTACTATACCTACACTTGTTACACTCTTATCACCTCTTCTTCCATAACTGCAGAAATGTATCCTTCGTCGGGAACTACTCTCTACACAAGAACAGGTATTTCCGGATCACGCTCTGGTTACCATTATCGTTTCCATATTTCGTAATAATTTTTCATTAACTGTGTGTGTGTTTCTTCTTGCAGGGGAGAAGGGCGTTTGTTCAAGATACTTTAGGCTGTTGGTTTTAAATGTTGTTGCCCCCGTTTTTGTCTTCAACCCTTCTGTCGATTCATTGAACTATTTATATCGTTTTCCTCTTTGTTCTTGTTAAAATGCTGCCGTCAATCGCTTACGCTGCGGTATTATGCGCATAACTTTTCCTTCCTTTCTTTAGTTTTGGGAGGAATTTTGTGGGTTTTCGTTCCATCGTTTCCCGGCATTTGACTTGTGTAGCGGAATGGTTTTTATCTAGATTTCATGTTTTCCCCTGTTGTCGATGTTGTGTTTTAGAGATTTTCTGTTTAAATTATTTTGTTTTTTCCTTTGCCCGCTCGATTCACACATGTATTTTGCTTCCATCCTCTAGATTGGCTATTTTCGTAGAAGCATTTCTTGTGTATGTGTGGCAATATGTGTGTCCGTCCCAGCCTTCCGGATACAGTACCAGCAGCCCCCATTCGTAATCATAATCATAATAGTAAATCGTGCTAAAAACAGAGTAAGAAAATCATCATACAATAATAATATTCGTGTTCACTACAATAACAGTCGAAAAACACTACTTCCGCCGTCCGCCCCTGTTTGGAATTCGATTCTTTTCCGTTTTGCTCCAGTTTTTTATTGGGTGAAACTCTATCCATAACAATATCCAACCAGTGTGGCTCCCGCCTCGGTTAATTTTCTTCTAGAGATACTCTTTCCTTTACTTGAATCCTCGCCGAACAGCCAATGTATTTCTTGTTTTGTTTTTGTTTATTTTTTAATTTAAATAGTTACTCTATGATCCTAGGTTTATCTTTTTATTTTTTTTCCTTTTGAGACTTGTTGGAGAAGTTTATGCAGTGTAAGCAAAATTAGAATAAGAGAGTAAAAAAAAACATAAGAGCTTCAATTGTTTGTTGAGACCATAAAGCATTTCCTTCCTCAATGTTGCCTTTATTGCATATTTTTATACGCTTTCACTACGAGGAATCTGTTACCATATCCTTGTATTTATCATTTTGTTAATGTTAACTAACTATATCTTCCATTGACGATCCATTTATCAGGAAAAGACAGCGGGTTGGACAGCTTTAAAAACTGTTAAATTGTTCGTCAATTTCATTCACTCTCGACACGTACACGGATTGTTGCTTACTTTCTGCCAAAATTGCCACGAAAGAAGACACAAACAACGTGCGGCGCCTCGCCAACGTCCTCGGCTTTCCTTGCGAACCATCTCATCTAATGAACACGTTCGGTTATTAGTTGCTGCTAAGGGGTTTTTCAATCGATTCCATAAATTGTAGGTGAGAATCGACCCATCAACGGTTTCTCGATTTTGAGTTGACATCGTCATCGAGGCATCGGTGTTGCTAAGGAACGAAGCGTTCGAAAGCACGAATGCCTACTTGATTTGGAATAGAACATGTTTTTACAAATAGTTTAATAAAATCACAATCCTAAAGGTCAAAAAAACAAAAATCCAAAAAGAATCGAGTTGGTGGAAGGTGAACTGATAAATTCGTCCTATCATCATGCCGGATCCCGGGTTCCCCAGGATCGACCGGCTCCGCCCGATGATTAGCTTGTCATCTCAGCCTCTCCCGCGTACACCTTTGAATGTGCCTTTAAATTGCTCTGCAACAGGAAGGTTTGTGTTTGTGTGTGTTATAATTATTCCTTTATTATCATCGCTGCATCTTGCTACACTTTTGCTCCGTTTAGTCTGAATCAGTTCTGAGTTTTTTTTCCGGGGGGGTGGTATTTATGTATATGTTCGTGTTTTTAACTTTCTCCTACTCCGTGCCTTTCTGTTGTTTACAATCCCGTTAAAAACTGTACCGCTCCAGAAATTGTTATAGAAGTAACATATAAAAAAATGTGTTGCGAAAAAAGAAAAACAACATGAATGTCCCAAGCAATTCGTAAGATTTAATTTTGAGAAACGTTGTTTTTTTACAATAAGTGGCGCCAATGGTCTTGGGAGTCTCCTGTTATGAAAAAAGGGAACCAAAGTACCCCCCCAGTCCGGGGAGCCAGCGTTCACCGGAGAACCAGAAGGGAAACGGAACGGAACGCAACGGAGGAGGTACACGGCGTCAGAGAGATTGGAACAGGATGGGGCTTTTGATGGAAAGTGATGATGATGATGATACATTCACGCGATTCCTCTCGGCCAAGCAGGAGTGTTTTCCGTCTTTCTTTCACCCCCCCGCCGCTTTCTCGCTGACAGAAGTGGAAAAAGGTAAGGATGGGAGGGGACCTTTCCTCTTTTAGTCGCTCAGTTCGTCGTTCTGGTTGTTCGTCCTATTGTTGTGTAGCAGATGGTTGACACCGTTGTTCTGGTTGTTGCTACCGTTGCCACCACCACCTTCAGCGCCCCCATTCGGACCGAGGGCACCACCGCCAGCTCCCCCGAGACCGCCGCCAACGGCACCCACACTGGAGCCACTGCCGCTACTGCTTCCGCTGTTGTTGTGAAGGTTCATCTGCGGGGGGAAGAAAACGTAACACGCGGTTAAACTCGTTCTTGCACCATTTTGGATGGAGCCAATGTTGGGCACAATCTGTTAGGCGCGCTCACTTTAGGCACATACCATGCTGGTATTGGGCACCACCACCGACGGCTCCTCCTTGGGCGAGCAGTTGAGGAAGTCCCATATCAGAATCGTGTCATCGTGCGAACTGCTCACGATCTGGAATTCATCGAATTGCAACCGGAATACGCGACCGGTATGTTCCTGTAACGGGATGAACAATGCACCATTAGCCCTTAGAACTTCCTCCGACGTCCGACTTGCGTTTGGCAAGGGCAACTTACCACCAACGTTTTCAAGCACAGCGTGTTAGTCTGTGCTCGAATGTCTAAGGCAGCTTGGAGATCCCATACTTTGATTTTGCCATCGTACGCCCCGCTGACGATGCGCTTCGAATCGAACCGGATGCAGCGAACGAGCTCCTCGTGGCCCTCGAGAATTCGCAGGCAGGTCCCGCACTCGATGTCCCACAGTCTGTTGACAAAAGAAAAGAAACGTTTTTTTACGATATTTGCGATGCATTCAAACGTTTGTCCATGAATACACACGTACCTTATCGAATTGTCGGAGCTGCCACTAACCACCAGCCGGTCGCGGTACTGTAGGCAAGCGATGCCCCGTTTGTGGCCGTTCAGCGTGCGCAGAAACTCGCAGGTCGTCGAGTTCCACACCTTAATCGTGCGATCGCCGGACGCCGACACGATGTACTTTTCGTCAAAGTCGACCACGTTGACTGCCGCCCGGTGCCCGACCAGGACGCGCCTTAGGCCGATCTCCGTCGGCGACACCATGTCCCATACGGCAATTGAGCGGTCCTACGTAACGACGAAATTCGATGAGAATAAAATTAAATAAAATATCTACAACATTTTTAAACAATAACAACTTTTACTAAACGATAACTGTCAAAAGCTTGTTGAACCTCAAACTACCTTTTGTAAACGCAACAATTCCATGGCAACGTGAGATGTTTCATCATTGCAACGACACTTAACACTTCGGTTTGGCAAAGGAATGTGTTGCTTGGTAACTTGTGGTTTCCAAGCTCCACAAATCAATGTATGAGATAGCACTCTCCTTTGCGCTTATCTTGGTTGCTTTGTTATATTTTGAAGTATTTGGAGTTAAATTGACGAGTAACATAGTATTTTGCAATTTTAATGATGCAAATAGTTTAAGCCTATCCTGTTGCCTTCCGTTAGAAAGTTTACGTGGCAAAACTGTGTTAAGAAACTGTCTATCCACCATGAACGTTGAAAGTTAGCACTCGATGAAAGTTGCTATCATTTCGCCAGCGAAAGACACAAAAAGTTTGGCCATTTTACCTTTGAACAGGTCACCATCATGCCGTTGTTGAAGCGTAGATGTAATACCGCCTCGCAGTGATGTATCAGTGTGTTGACCATTTCGCCTGTCTTGACGTCCCACACGCGCACCGTCGAATCGCTGGACCCGCTGATGATGACCTTATCGTCGTACTGCAGGCACAGCACCGATCCGGTGTGTCCCGTGAGGATCTGCGGAAAGTGAGAAAACCATACGCAGCCGATTAGAACACCGGAGCCCGTTCCAGGCAGCAGGTCTCGCGCGCCGTACCATGCAACACTGAAGCGATGAGCGGTTCCAGATCTTGATGGTGTTGTCCCGCAGGCCGGACACAATCTTGTCGTCGTCGTACTGCAGACAGTAGACGCCCTTCGAATTCTCTGACCGGCAGTTTATCCGCTGAAGATTGTGATTGCCCGTGCGCCAGTTGTTCTCGATCGCTTCGATGTCCTTCATGATCTTCGGGAAGAGCTCGCGGTAGAATTTGTGCTGCCGCAGCGTCACGCCCGGTCGTGGGATGAAGAGATATTTGATCCTGTTGAGGGAAAACGAGCGGGCATTAGCAAAGGGAGACGTTATCCAGTGAAAGGCCGATGAACTCACCATCCTTTGCGATCTGCTAACCCCCGCCAGAGGGTATCGGTGCGGACGTTTCGTTCGATCAACTTCTTCCACAGCATGCCCTCGGAGATGACGCGGGACCATTCCTTGCAGACGCGTTCCGCCCGGCACAGCGACTTTGCGTCCAGATAGGAGAGAATGTTTTCCGCCACGTGATCCAATCCTTTTGCTGCAAAACAAATGACAATCAATATTAAGCCAACGTTATGGAACTATTTTGGTTGAGAAGGTATCCTTTCTTTTGCTCAAGGATATCGGGAATGTTAAAACCCAAACCCGAGTAAAGTATTGCGTACAACAAATAACATTTTGGGAAAATTGTCCTTCCAGTTTTTGCCTTCGATCCACACGGACATTTGGTATTTTATCCTTCCTTTGGATGGTCATGCTGAGTTCCTTAGAAGCTTTTTCCTATTTCCAACATTCATTGACGATGAAAAACAGTATGATGTCAAGGTTACTCTCCCAAACCTTTCTTCCCTTTTTTGCCTTTCTTTCTTTTGGATTCCGCAGGGTGTGAAATTAACGGGACTAGCCTTCATATGGACACCATATGGCAGGCAATAGGGAAACGAGATGTACTGTACTTTTCACTATAACTCAGTGAAACATTGTGTGTTACTTCGCTGAAATGGCTTCCATGGGGCGACGACGGCGACGCTGAACGAGGAACCACCAAATCCCTATCGATCGATTTCGTGATTCATTGCTGGACACAACGGCACGAACCCGGAACGCCGCAGATTTATACGTTTTCTCGCTGCCTCAATGCAAAGTGTGTGCCGTGGCGGCGCCGTCGGCCAGTTAAAACAATATGGTTCTCTTCACACCACTCCGCGGCCGAGGCTGATTTGCAAAATCACTGACCGCACCAGCTCCATCGTTCCCTTGCGTTTTGGGTTTCGTTTGGCCGGTTTGTTGCGCGTAAAACAATCATGCAGAACAAACACGCGACGACGGGTTTGAGGTGCCCCATGGTTATTAAATGCCGCCCAGGGGTTCAATGAACGCGTGAGTAGTGGTAGCGAACCTTCCGCACGTATATACATTTTTTCCGTAATTAAAGCCCTTTTTCGCACGCAAAATGCCCCGAACCTGGGGACCCGTGCGGACGTGCCACCCGAGGGTCAATCACAAACAGGCGATGGGACCGGTAGTGAATAACCACAAAGGGAATGGGGATAGGTTTGAGACCGAAAATGAAACGAAAATAGACCTAACGTCAAGATGACGATGGGGTAAGCGACGGCGGACTCAACCGATCCTTTTAATGGCGAGGATTGGCCAACATATACTCTTTGATGGTAATCTTTAGCCATTAGCCTTGCGTAACCCTTCCAAAGCGAGGAGCATTTCGGGATGCCAAGTCCTGCGAAACCCCGAAAAAGGAGCACCAAACAAAGGTGAAAACTGTGACCAATCTACTTCCCGAGAGGGATGATCTTAAAATAATCTTCTATCATATAACGTTTAAATTGGGTTTAAAAGGATCGTGTCGGTTGGAAGCAGCCTACAAGGAGGGTAGACCTTTGGAGTTTCTAAGCACGCTCCACGGGAGGATAACGATCCTAACGATAAACAGTTTTGATGGACGGACAAAACGTTGGGATGTTTTTAAACCATCATTTCATCTTGCTGTTTGTGCAAGTTTGTTGTTAATGCATTTTTAGTGACCGAATAGTCAATGAAACTTTCCTAAGTCAGTATCTTTTGTTGCAGTTGGAACTAAAAATCTTGATGGAAAACTGTCAGAACTTGTCAAACTCCTAATCAGAAATTACTTTAAGTTCCGTGTTCATCTCCCGTGGGGGAAACTATTTCCAAACCTAGAACATGTTGTCCCGGTGTCTCAAACCTTCTACGGGACATCATCCGTCCGTCCTTTATGGTTACCCTAATGTGTTCTACGTTGATTCTCTGTTTGCTGAACATCGACACCATGATGATGTCGCGACAATGTATATTTTCTTGCGAGGTTTAACGAGTTTCTTAGTGTCTAAGGACTCCAGCAACTGACTCCCGCGATTTGTCATTCTGCCACCCCTTGCGACAGTGGGTGGAAAACGGTCAAAAAAAAAATTCGAAGGAGCTTTTTCAGAACACACACACACACAAACCCCCCAATTAAGGGCATGTGGCGAATGTTTTATGTTTTCTCCCTCCCTCACTCTCTCTCTCTCTGGTTGGCTGTCGATTTTACCGAATGGTGTCTTTATAGCTTCTACCTGATACTCTCTATTAGTTCCGGTCTTCTCATACCACCTTCTCCACCTCAGGAAAGCCGCAAAAGAGATGATTATGGCGCTGGGGCATCAACAACGCCAGACGCCAGACCCGGCCCGTCGCCATCGGCTTTTATAGCTTTCGTCGGCTCAAATGGGTCAAATTTGTCCCACCCCTCGTGGTAGTGACCAAGGGGCATGTGTTGGGCACCGACCGACGCCGTGAATGGGCTCTTCTAGTTTTATCCACACCGTAGAACCCGAACACACCCAACCCGGGGAGGAGAGCTCTAAGGCAAACCTCTAAGGCTAGGAGGCGCTGGTTCTGACAGTAAAATGTAGGTTTATTGAGTATTAAACCGTTCCCCTAAAGGAACGGAGATCCGCGCCGTCCACAACAACGGTGAAACCAATCGAATGTTCCGAGGTTTTCGGACCGGAAATTACACCCCATCTAGGGAAGGCATATGGGGAACAAATGTGTTAGCCGCCGTCGATAACGAACGCCGGGGGGTGCTCATCGGATAATTTGGGTAGCCATTTGGCGCGCTTAGCAATGAGTGATGTGCGAAAAGTGATTTCTAAACGTTTACCACCCTCCTCAAACCTCGAACACTCCGAGAAACCGATCGGCGAACGGTGGTGGGAGGATATTATTTTTCCTCCAGCGAAAGCTCGTGCACCAACACATGTGTTTTAGTCCATTTTTCCATCCCTGCCATTTCCGTTCCCACGCCAAACGATTCCTTGGTGTGGTGAACTTGAATCGGCCCTTAACCTTCCGAACCATCCTACTATCCATCCGCTGACCTTTTTCCTCCTTTCTTTTTGAGTTTCTCAGTTTGGGTCCGGGATTGCCTTTCCTACAGAATCTCCCGAGCAAACATGCGGAAGCAAACAAACTTTAGCAAACTCTCCCATCATCGTTCTGCCTCTTTCTAAGCCTCCATTCTTTTGCCCATTGTTGGCGAGGAAAAGAAAGGCCCCCGGGCCGGCTCTTCCTAAACAGGTCGGTCGGTGAAAGATCTGCGACGAGTTGGGAACCTGCGTTTCCTGCAAACTACCTGACCATCATCGGGGACATGCCCGACCGAGAGATGATGGTGTGCCCGTGTCTGCGAGCAGACCTGGAGAACGGCGGCAATCGAGAGCAAGCGCGGGTTTGACCTACTTTCGCGTGTGACCTGGCGTACGAAGGCCCGCCGGGAGAACGCACCCAAAACCGGTGGGCTCTCTTTGCTGGAGTTGGTGGTTGGAAAAAAGGGCAACTCATCATCGGCCGCATGCCGCGCCCCACTCTCGCATGCATTAGAAGGGAAGGTGGTGGTGCTCCTTTGGAGGAACAAGTTTCCCCCCTCGGCCGTTGCCACGAAGGGCTCCCGCGGAAGGGATGTACTTACTGGGTAGCAGTGTGATGAAGTCCCGCTGGAGCATCGGTTTCAGGTAAGCGTTGATGTGTCCGTGCTGGTAATGGCACATGCGGGAGAGAAGCTGCTCGACGAACTCCACCTGGTTGGCCTCGTTCCATTTGGTGAACAACGTCAGACAGGTGTCGAGCTCGGTCTGGAACGCCGGTGACGGTTCTTTCTTCCGCGCCGGATCGTACAGTATCTGGGTGGTGTACTGGAACGGAAACGGGGTGAAAGGAGCAGAGAACAGAACGGAACACAATTAGCACAACAACAACAACAACAAAAAACACACACACGTTTGCGTACAAAGAAGACGGGGCCCTGTCAAACAAGAGGCTGTGAGAGAGCGAAGAGCGTACATCGGTCGTCGTAATCGCACAAAAATGCGCTCGTTAACGGAACCGGAACCGGTTCCCTCCCTTTCCCCCCTCCGCTGCGCGGTCGGGAAATCCCGCTTTCCAAACAAATTCCACCCCGAGGCCAAGGGGAAAACTAGGAAAACAGTTTAATGAATGAAGCCGAATTTGGCGGAGAACAAACAAACATCTGTGGTTATCGCCTTTAATTAAAGCCTTCGAACAACTGAGCGAGTACAGTTAAACGTTGAAGAAACGTGCAATCAAAAAAGACCACACTTTACGGTTTTCGAACGTTCCGCAACTAGACGATGGCCAGCGTTTGGTTGAGGTATCGAATTTGTGTTTTGGGGAGGAACAACAAACCTGATTTATATCTTTCCGAGAGGAGAGTAACCGCGGCAGTGTATGTAGAACATCAACATTGCTAGCCTACTGTAAAGTAATTGATGTTGAATCGACAAACCTTCAAATGGCAACACAAACGGGTAAGTAGAAAATTCGTCGTTTCCTAGGATCACGACCAAGTCGAGAGGTGCAGGTAAAAGTAGGCGAAAATCGCATTCCGGTCGAAACATACTTTTGCGAGGATTGTTGTGATTCGCGCTCGTTTTCTGATGCGAAAAAGCGATCATAGCCTACCTTATCCTGTATCTTTCAACTGGTCGTCTCTACTTCATGCGACAACTTTCATTCTGGTAGATCCCAGAAAGTGACGAATTGTCTATTTACCCGATTGTGTTGCCTGTTGAGGATCCGATCCGAGACTCGATCCTCAGAATCCGATCCGACAACTTACAGTTGGTTGATCCAGATTCCAATCTGTGGAATTGGAATTCTTCCTAAAGCTAAAATCTAGAGCTGGAAGAAAAGCTGGTTTCTTCATCTGGGGGACTCTGTCCTGGCACCGGTTTCCTAGGTCTTGGATTTAGCATCCATTTCGAATCGATCGAGCCAAGGATCGAGTCTGTGAATCAGATTGAGCTCCATTTGTAAATCTTAGATTGTGTAAAAGAGAAGAACTAAGGCAGTATCGGGTGCAACATCCAAAATAATCCTTGATTAGGTGGACCAATCAATAAGAAGCACAGCAGCATTAAATCATTACAGGGTTCACCAAACATTTGGAATATTTGATCTCAATCCAGATTAATCTTTGATCAGTCCTGGGAACTGATCTTTAGGATGCTGCCAGATTAGAAACCCGATTCGTGTGTAACCAACATCCGGATCCCACTTCCCAATAAACATTCGTTTGAAACACCGACCATAAGTAAACGTTATTCAATTGTAGAATGAGACGGCCCAAAAAACTTTCTTTTACTCGCCATGACTCACCGAAGTCCACCCGGGGTAAAATTCGAGTTGTAAGTAACGTTACATTCGGCTATCGGAAAAGAGACAACGACAACGACAACTACAACATTTCCCCACGTGTTTGCTTACTGCTGCTGACAAGCGCTGTAAAACAGTTTCAAACAGCTCCAAATATTTGCCTCGCATACACGAGCAGTGATTTGGTTATGTTATTTTTAAGACGATATAAAAAAACCACTCCCGGAGGTGTCAAAAACTCCAGCACCGAGCCCGCAGGTTGGTTCCCACCCAGGCCGTTTTCCCACCATCAATTGTGCATTACATACGGGGTGGTTTTGGGTGATGGCCATTAGCACCGTTTTCTATGTCACCATGCCCCCGCCGGTACCGTTAGTGCAGCACTCACACTGGGGCGGCTTTTTGGTTTTTGTGGGACACAGGGGCGAGGCTTCCAAACTCTCCGTTGCATTGCACGTATTGTTGGGATCCGCAACGTAACCACCGTTTCGGAGCAGGCTCCCAGCGTTAAGGGCGCAGTTTATTGTTTAAAAAAAAAACCTGCGACTCATCAAACATTTGGAATACATTTGCATACACTTTGCGCATCGATAGACGACGCGTGAGTCGGCTTCAAGTGGTTTTTGGGAGGTTTTGTTTTTTAATGAAAAAAAGGTAACAAATATTTGCCCAAAAATAGCACCACATTTTAAAAAGGGATTACGAACCACCAGGTGGGCTTAATTAAATCAGGCAGGTTTTCGACATTTTATGCCCACTTGGTATCGGGGGCTAAATGCAACCTGAAAACACTGACAAGGGGAAGAGGGTTGAAAGTTTGGTTTTCTCATCTAATCAATGGATGATGAGATAACCGAACCCCGGCTTCGGCCTGTGGCCACTTTTCTCTTTCGTTTTCGGTAACACCAATTGCTCCTATCAAAAAACAAAAAACAAACTGTGTCGTAAAGCGACGTCGTGTCTGGAAAATTCACCCCAAAATTCCGTGTGTGTGTATGACGAGACGAGGCGACAAGGCCAACAACGGTGTGTGCTAGCCCAAAATGGTGCGTTCCACGATGCCTTCCATTTTCCATCTGGGTCAACCGGAGGAAGAGGGAGGAGACTGTCACGTGGTTGCATGCAGTACAGGGGAACGGGAGGGAGCCGGGTTGGCTAAAACCCATCACCTCCGTGGACAGTGCATTCGGCGCTGCATGCGATGAACCTCTGGCCTCTATTTGTTCCGAGCCATCATTTTTCGATCCGACGCTCATCGAATGGCTCCGTTTTGCAGCAGAAGCCAACGCATAGTACGTTAGCGATGGCAACGAGCGATCGATCGGGGGGTGGAGATTGCCAAATTATCACGCCACACGAAAAGCGATCGCCGCAATCGTCGGTCGAACGGATACGCGATTTTCCCACCTCCTACCCCGCGGCTACAATCGAATTTGAGAGATCTAGATCGAGAAATCGGTACCGATCGTGCGCGAAAACGCTGTGCCTTGCCAAATTTTGCCAAGGGGCACACTCGAATTCGATCTCGATTGGAACACGAAAGAGGCCTGTTTTCGCCGGGTGTTTCGCTTTTTTTTCCCCTCCCAAGCCGAGCATAGCTAAAGAGAACCCAATTTAAACCTGAGCACCGGAAATCACATGACGAGCATGGCCTACAAAAAAAGTAAAACAAGGTGCACCACCCCGTGTAGCTAATCAACATTTGTGCGAACAGTAATTTTATGATCTCCACCACCGATCGTGCACATCGAACATCGAACGCTTTCCTAGCGCGTGTAAACGAAAGGAGTGAAAGTGTTACAAGAAAACAAGTGAGGAAAATTGGGGTTAGGATAAAAAAGAAAGAAAACAAGATTCACACCAAATAAAAGCACGATGCATCGGACCAAATAAATTTCGTGACTCAATTTTGAAACCAACCCGTGGACTTCGAAGTTGCCAATTTCAAACCGTCTTTTTTCTGTCCTGCGATGGATGATTAAGTGTTGAAAAATGAACAAAACCTCCACCTTGAGAGGGTGGTTTGCTTGAGATGACAGATTTGTTCTTAAATCAAACTCGGCAACAGTATTGAACATATCTTGATTTTCAGCTCAAGTATCGGCGAACCCGGCATGTTTGCCATGGTCGTGGTTAGCTTCAACTTACTCATCCTGCTAGTGTCGTACGAAGATTTCACCCATTCAACTATTCCGAACCGCTGATCGATAGGAAGAGCGCGTGGAATAGATTTGTCAACCGAAAACGAACGGCAGATGGTGGCGATTTTTCGAACCGAAAACATGAGTTCTATTTTAGTTTTCTGTTGTGTTCAATTTTTTTCGCTCTAAAAAATGAGAAGGAAGAGTTTTCTTGTGACTTACGATTGATCCATTGCCAAAAACAAAAAGATGTTTCCTTTCGCATTCTTTCAAACTTCTCGTAGTCTTTTTTCTTCGTCTTGGATGTGGATTTCCTCCAGTACGGCTTTTGAATTCAGCTTCCTGGACCTCCGCAAGCTAACCTGGAGACATAGACCTCTATAGTGTTAAGGCCATATGTCCTTTCGGTAGACATTTCCTGTGCTGGATCATTGCCTTTTCTTCTCTTCAAGAGTTGTAGATGAGAGCTGCGGCTATGTTTTGAACCTGAAACCTTAACTGAATAACTTTGTCGAAAACAGTGCAAGCAAAAAGCGGGCAGAAGTACAGGAAACCTTGACTCACTTACTCTTTTTGCCAGGAACGGTCAGTTCAAATCTGCAACGATCGGACAACAAAAGTGCACACGTTTGACTGTTTCCCTTCCAGCTTGTGTCGGAGGCATTTTTTTTTTCGTTCGCCATTCCTTCCACTTGTGGCTACACTGTGTTGAAGGTTTTCGTGGTCATAACCATGCGTCTGCGAATTTTACGTTTATTTGGAGCAACAAAAAAAAAAGTGTGTGTGTTAAATGAAATGTTACTATACAATACAGCGTGTCGTGTCTCCCTTCGCAGCGGCTTGTCGTCGTCCGTAGTATCGAGGGCGCGAAATGCAACTCCCTTGTAACCGAAAAACAAGGCCAATGTCACAGACACACACACACACACACACACCGACAAGGCGGAGAAATCACGGCGAAGACGGACGACTTTGGAATTACAATTTCGTCGCGACATGTGCGAAGTTCTTACACATTCTCGCCAAGGGAGGGTGGTAAGATGGCGGTTTCGAGTATCAATGGACAACAAAGAACGCGAGTTGCATTTTTCGATGTAGTTGAAAGAAAGAAGAAAATTGTTTATTTTGCAAAGGGACAAGGGAGGAAAGTCGTCAAACTGCACCTTCTTGCACTCATTCATTTGCATGCCACGACGACGACGACGATGATGATAAAGCGGCGGGCAATGTACCAAACCCGAAGAAAGAAGGAGGGAAAGAGGGAGGACTTTGTGGTACAAAGGGCATGGAAGATTATTTTATTTCTTTACTTCCAGAATAGCAAACGCTTGAGCAATGCTGCGATGTCATTACAATTAAAAGACAATATTCAAACATAGATAAAATACCCGGTGGAACTTGGTTTTGACAGCGAAATTTGAACCCGTGCTTATGAAATATTCGAAATAAATTATCACGCTACCTTTTCCTTCATCCTGATGTGGAAACGATGCTTTACCACAACAGAGAGGTTAAAACATGGCGTGAAGAAACTAATTGTTTCCGACAGCTGTCGTTCGTTACGGCAACATGCATTCATAAAAATACCGAAAAATAAACATACCACACAGGGGGTCGGTCGGGTGAGCGGCTTTCACAGTGAATTACATCAAAACCATCAACATCACGCATTTCCCTTAAAACACGCACATTCGTATTCGAAACGGTGCCAGGTTTTCACTGTCGAGGCGATGCCACTGGTGGATGGAATTGATAAATCATTTAACGTAACACCGATTGACGCCGGTGGTAGTGGTGGTGGTGATCCTTTGTGGCGAATGAGGAAGGTGTTAGCAAGTAAATAGGATGAAAAATTCATAAATCCACCCACCACCACGGACTATCTTCTCTCGATATGATGAATAAATTATCCGAAGCAATGTTGTGATAGTCTGATGATTATCCGGAGTGATCGAAAGTAATTTAGGCGTCATTTATCATTTGGAAGACATTCAATGGGAAATAGTAAGTAACAAACTAAGGTCTATATTGTATCAACGGCCTTTTTATATAACTTCGCACCCTCGCCCAGAATTCATCTGGGTCCACCTAACGATCTGTGGGATGCACCTCTAGCGAACCCCTTCAATATCTCAACGCTTAAAAACCTACGTCGGGTATCATTGACTCACCAAAGCTGCACCTCCAACGTGTAATCTCGCAATCGAAGAAGGTGTACTCCATTCACCAGCCATGTGACTCTCTTTTAAGCAACGAAGAAGAACTATCTGGTTGCCAACTCCAAGTGGTCTTCTCTTCCCATATCCACCTCTTCGTGGGTTGGCGCCTCTCGTTCATTGTTCGTTGGCTTCGTAATCGAAACATTACCACCAGAAGGTACGCCGCCCCCGGGGGGTGGGGGCTGCCATTCGACACGCACCTCTCTCTCCTTCTCGAACATAACCCCACCGGCAACAAAGCCGTTTGTCTTGGCGCCTTCAGCTTCACAACAGCAAAAGCGCGCTTGCAATTCCACGTTTTGCACAATCGCACCACACGGGCTGCGTGGCTGATCTTTTGCAGCATCACCTTCGTACGGGTGGTGCAGAGTACTAGGCTTTACAACGGGGAGGCTTTGCATAGACATCTTCGGAGGTTGCGAGTGTCGAAACGAAGACTGAAACAAGGCCATATGCCAACCAGCGGATGGCATCATCCATGGAAGACCAAGGGGCACCCCCTCGTGGTTTGAAGAAACCGATTACGATTGTGTTTGCCTCATAGGAACTCCTCTTTTGCGTCAGAAGTACCAATGGAGTTTGTAATGCGAGTTGCAGGAAGTACAGAATAATCGATTATTGATATTCTTAATGCAAGTTGTTGCTTCGAATGGATGTACTAGTCGGCAATATCTGAGTCATATAGAGCTTCCAAGTAAGTCCCAGTTCAACCATGACTAGTGGGAGAATGGAAAAATGGAATGTAGTTACCAAGAATCATAAACATGCAAATTCGCCGATTATATTACTTTCCTAATTGCTCTAACTTTCAACAGTCTTCTTCCGAGAGAGAATAAATCAGAAGCTAATAAGAACCATCGAAGGACAACGAATCCGCTCTAACGGAAATTATGCCTTGGTTGTTCTAGGTCCAAAAATCTCCTTCAATGTTTCATCCTTGAGCAAAGACCAAAACCTACGACCGACAAGCACACACGGTCAATTTCCGCTAATTCAGGTTTGAACTCACACGCGCCTGTCCTTTCTCATATGTGCAGGTATCACTTTTTTTTTCTACCGGATGTGACTTCGTTTGTGGTCCCTGTCGTTGCCTTCCTAAGTTGCCGCTCAACTTTATTACACTTCGCCTTCACCGGACCTTTAGCTTACTCGCACGAGAGTTTTGATCGGGGAGCATGGAGTGATTTCTTCGTCATGTTATTTGTCGTTTTCGTTCCAGTCCACTCCAGAGCATCGGCAGGTTTAGAGCGTGATGCGTCGAGCGAACGAGGCCGCATCCCATCTCCGCTGGAAACTGGTTCCACACCACCCCGTCGTGGTTAGCGACTCGTTTTATGTCTCTACCTCAACCTGTAATCGATACCTTGCGCTGCTGCCTTGCTGCCGATTTAAACCCGACGACCGGATGCTTAGAAGCGCGAATAAGGGTTTGTGTATCGGAGGGGTCTTCTGCGTGTGCGGTCACTTCGGGCAACCTAAGAACTCACACGCATCAAACTTGCCCGAGGAACGTTGTTTTTGGTGTCAAGGTTTTTTCTACCAAATGAGGCACATTAAAAGGCTATCATAAGCCCGCTTCAGAAACCGGGCGGATTATGTTTAAGGGAAAGTTCCCGAACACGAACCGAAAGGTTGGCCTGGAGTTTGGAGTCGGAGGAGAAAGTTTCCAGGAACTTGCGGGATCGTGTCAGATAACCCTTTTGTGAATGAAGTGTCTAACATTGGACAGGGGGAACTGAAACTCCGTGGAATAAAAACATAAATGTTTATTTATTTTACGTATCTTAAGTATGAACACTAGACGAAACATGAATGTAAGCAACTGTTCAGGAATTTTTACTTCAAGACATTTACCTCATCACTTCTACGGCTGATTAATAAGTTAATCATTTTCACGGCACACAAATTATCTTAAATGATCCCAATTTCATCTGCTTTCCCGCTGCTCTTCTAACACTCCTCCTCTTTTCTACAATATGTTTCTCCTTCTCTGATGCTCTTGCCAAGAAAGTGAAACATACTGAAACGTCTTCTAGATTGCTTTTTTGTGTCAGTTTCAGCACAAAGTATGAAGATGCAAAAATCGGAACGAAGAAGAAGGATAGATTAATAATTCCGCGACACATCTTTACCTATTCCTCCGCTTGATTCACCTTCCACATTTCCACAGCCACACACATGCGGAGAGGAGCTCTGGTTTTGTGTGTAGGTTTTCACCCCAACCCGGGTGCATTCGCGTGGCCTAGTTTTCCATTCCCGGAGCTGGCAACATGGAATGGAACATGGGATGAGAGACTGGAGACTGGCTGTGCGTCGTCTTTGATGCGAAAGGCACGCTTCAGAACACGTGTGACAAATTTAATCTAGCAAGGGACATTTGAGTGGAAATCAGCGAACCAAGGTAACGAGGAAACATTTCCTAGCATGATGACAGATTTGATGGATGCGCTGAAGAATGTTCCGATTGTAATTCCAAAGGCTAGCCATGGGACATTTGTTTGTTGGACCATATTATTATCCAAACGGAACTAGGTAGGTAATCCGGGAGAGATCGTAAACATTCACTCCACAATTAATCGCATTGCAAACTAGCAGTTCTACCGTTATTCCGTTATCAAAAGCGAACTCGTCATACCGTTGGCGTGAAGTGGCTTTGGGTAAAAGCCTCGCAACAAAGTTTGTGCCAGGTAACGATTAATAGATAATGTATCCGGGGATCATTTTTCTAACACCTTTTGTTCCCGAAGCAATACATATTTGATGTGATTAGCTTTCACAAATGACTACAAGAGAAAGCTGATCATATTTTCTGAAAAAGATACATAAAAATGACTCCCAGAACGCCGATTTTTTCTAGCAATCGGGAAAACCGCTATTGTGCGCCACGATGCATCGTTAGTTTCCCGGACGGAAACCGCAATGAAACAGTATCTCTCATCGGTTGCATCCATCATCCATCCCATGCACCGTTGACTCACCGACTCACACCCCCAGAACCGTCTCCCCCTTTCGCCGCCTCTCGCGGGAGTTGGGTTCGTTCACACACATTCAACCGATTGCTTGCAAGCAACAACAAGACGCACACGGGCACGACCGATGCATGTACTGCACTCCCTTGACCCTCGACGAGCACGGATCGGGTGGGTTTGGGGAAGGAAAGGGAATCGATCCTCGGTTGTACGGAGGAGTGGAGGCTCGTGCGCTTCACAAGAAACACGCGGGACGACTTCCTCGACAGCCGGTTATTCGTTGTGTAGATGTCGTTTACACCTTCACAACCCGACAACCCACAGCCGCCTCCGGTTCTCCCTCGCCTTCGCCATCAGCCCGCAGCAGCAGCAGCAGCCTCTGTCGCGGATGACCTCGATTTCTTGTGCCGCCGGACGAGCCTCAGATTCAGGTCGGCCCCGGTGCGACTGTAAAAGGGCACACACTACCTCCTTCCGGAGCAGAGAACGGGGGGGTAGTGGAGGTGATTTTTTGCTCAGTTTTAAAGCCGCCAGCTTTATTAGAGACCACGGGTACAGCAGCAGCAGCCTCGAAGTGTGCCACTCACACACAGGTGAACGGTTGAAGGTGGTTTCCGCCATCAAATGGAAGAAGGTAAAGTTTAGCTACACCTTTCCTTTATCTTTTGATAAGTTAAATACATTCTCAAAAGTCTTCTTACAACATCAAGCTTTAATTATTCTCTTGACAATTGCAGAACTTCAAAAACTTTTCTGGATGTTCCCTTTTTCTTCTCGATTCTTTCTATTTCATTTGTTATTCTAATGGGCTGAGTTCTTTTCTATTTTCACTTCAGAAGTCTCTTTCGTCATTTATCTTTCTTTCCTTGCAATTTCACTAGTACTTTCATTCGCATCCCATGTTTTTTTCTTATGTACCGTCTAAATTGCACATGCCCCCCACCAATGATGCACTACGATCCTCTCTACCCCTCTTATTCTATCTTATTTCTCGAATCAAACTCGAATCGTACGCAATACCGGCAATTTTCCTCTTTCCGTTCAGGCTTTGTGAGTTTTTTTTTCTTCTGCTCTTAGTTTCTCTCGAGCGTAAATTGATTTATTTTTGGACCACGAGGTCAGTAGGTCCCGATGCGTCTGCTGCGAGAAGGGAAAAGTGCAATGATCGTGAGCGTTGGCTGCACTGCACTGCCGACATGCGGTTGATGAGCATGCACTTTCATGTTGGTGAACATTATTTTCTGCACAATTCGTTGACAAAGAAAGTGTCGCATGCAGAAAGTAGCCCCTATCTAGATGAACTGCAAAGTTGAAAAAAGAAACGATAGCTGATAAGATAACGAACGCATCAGCAGCAGTCGTAGATGAATTAGAACAAATTCATACTTCATTGCATGCACTTCAATTTAATTTAGTTTTCTTTTTACTCATCTCTTTTTCCTCAACATATTGTTCAAAAGTTCGAGTCCTGTTACAAGTTATCGAAGATACAGTAAATTACAAAAGAAAAGAATATTGAACATAAAATTAAGCAAACCAAGCAACGGCATCCCGAGGAGTCGTTTGTATCCCGGCGCATCCGGACCTATCTCAACCAAAATTACAATGTGCAGTGTGCAATTGCATCATCGTCTCAACGCTGCATCGCTGCATCTTTCCTGTCGCTTCGGTCACGCACGCGTTTATACTTGTTTTGGCATGTTTCTCTTTGAGTGTGAGTAACGTGGTGTCGGTCACTTTCATGAGGAATATTCTTACCGGATACGAAACAGTATTTATTGATCCTTTGTTTGTTACTGAAGCGAGAACGGATAACCATTATCCAGTCAAAGGTCAATAACGTACAATAATCTTTCCAATCCGTTTCGACCTACTCATTGCAGATCAAGATCAAACATCTTAACCATCGTCTTAACCATAAGACGCGGAATGGACCGCCTGATAAATGACAAAAATAGGATAACATTTATTTAAACTTCGTTACGTGAACCGACGCAATGTTTTATCTTCTGTTTCTGTCCCAACGTTCCCACGAGGTCACTTCCGGTTCGTTTGCCTAGACACACACGGTGCGAAGGAATACAAACCTAACCGACGACATGAGCATTAAAGGAGGCAAAATAACGTTCACGATATGCATTTGAAGAGAACGTATAAAAAAATCCTCATCTTATTTGAAGCTGTTGGCCTCTGTGCGCTTGATTTTGCAAAGCGTGTTAACCTTGCACCGCACCACACAGCTCTCCCCCACCAAGCCGGATCCGGATCTCGACTCCGATTTGTTTCCTTTCCCTTCGTGGAAGTGTAATAAAGTTGGTCGGAACTTCGTCGCAGCGTATGGTAGAATTTAAAATCAGAGTAATTTATCATGTCTAAACGAATAAAATTGTAATTATTGGTCACCATAAGGATTTGAAACGTGCGTCAAATGGAAATTGAATTACTTCCCAAAAGGAAGCACCAGAAGTATCACTTCCTTGTCCTGAATACTCAAGGCTAAGAGTTTGAAATCCCCAAATCGTAACAGTTGTGATAGCTTAGGCACAAATCGAATCATCAAACGGCGATTTCCTCTATCCCCTTCCTTCCATTCGGAACGTTCAACCCGCGGCCGGAAAGAAATGCAAATGAAGAACTTTCTCTTTTTCGTTCCTTTCACTCACTCGTCCATGGAAGGTTTGTTGTTTGCTGAGCCACACAGAGTCGTTCGCGCGACGGTTTTACTTCAGATGGAAAGTGTACTTTTCCACCGTGCAAAATTATGATTTTTCATTTACGCTCATTGATGAACCGTTGCACTGCAATTTGGTTGTTTATGGAAATAAAAGTACATTTGCCCACTCCATAGCGAATCATGCGGTTCGAAGGAAAACGCATCCAGAGCGGACAGCCAATGTCCAATTTTTCCAACCGTTGGAAAGGAACTTTTCCTGCGGCGCGTGAAAGTGCATGTCGCTTAACAGCGATTCGACGCATCCGGAAAACAGCGGCGGTAAACGGAAATGTAGCCACCGATCGGACACAAGCCGATCGGTATGTGGAGAAATGGAACAGAGAAAGGAAATCGATTCCGTGTGCGCCAACAAACCAAAACCGCGTGGGCGTGAAAATAGCCCAATTTTCTTTCCCTTGAATGTTTTTCCGCTGAAAGTGAAACTCATTGCTCTGCGGTGTCTTCCGCGCCCCGCCGAGTGTTCCGACACACGGCCTTTGGTGTGCAGCGATGCGAGGTGCATGGTTTTGTAACCGAAGCAAGCTCCCCAGGGGTGGGAGGAAAAACAACGACAATATGCACATATTTATATAAACATTTGAAAGGAAAACCGCCTTGGCGCTTTCGCTCTCCGGTGAGGGGCTTGAGTTATGTGGATTTATTCTTCCTGTAGCAAACAACAAGCGCGAAGTTTGCCATACACATATCAGCCGAAGAAACGATGCGAAAAGTTGTGTTTCGGGCCGTAATATCTCACAACGAATGTACTTCTTCATCGGCATAAACTTTTACCTTAAAAATTCAAACCATTAAATGAGATAGTTTTGAAAGAGGGTGGCCTACTAAACATAACAAACTCACCTGTGAGTTGCTGATCCCATCGTCCATGATTTTATCCGTATCCATTTTCATCATTTCGGTGTCCAGGATTCCTTGCTAGCGTTTCCTGTGGCGATCACCAGAAACGCGACGGTCTAAAGACCTATGTAAGTTGCTTTTGACGACAAACTCCACTGAGAAACCGGCCCGGGAAACTGATCCTGCAGGAGAAGCGTCACCCGGGAGAGATTTTCTTGTTTTGTGTTTTCAAACGATCACAGACACGGTCAAGTGCGTTGGGATTTCCTTCGGGACGTATCCTTGCCACCGGTGGTGCAACATTAATGGAGGTTGCTTGTATCTTAAACGAACACTTTAAGGATAATGCTGATCACGTTCAACCTATATATTAGAAATAAACACTGTGGACAAAAAGGTAAGAAGCTTTCATTAAACATCGCTCCGCGGGTTTCGCACAAACATAAAACGCAAACGCTGGCTGTCTATCGAATCACTGTCGATAAAGGAATTTCCACCGAGCAAGCAAGTTGTTAGCTAGCAAGTTACGGTGAGTAGATGAATCTAGATGGAAAAGATAACAAATAAAAAAAAACTCCCGTAGGCATAATCGATCGTGAAGTGCAGCTTCTTCCGTACACCGACAGAGCGATAGAGCGAGAAGTGCCTATCTGCAGCACACGAAAGAGATGGAGAAAAGAAAAGGCAGCACAAAAAGAGGAACCCTCTCTGAATCACTCTCTTTGGAGAAACTTTTTACTCTCCACTTTTGTGCGAACGACATTCACATAAGCATTTCCACGATTTTTTCCTTTCTTTCTTTTCGTGCCTCCATTCCCAATTCCACACGGGCATATTGTGTGCTATCTTCCGCGCTAGGGCTGCTGTTCTGTGGCGGAAATTTCGCTGGTCAGCATTTTGCTGAGGAAACTGTACAACAACACGCGGGCTTAATGGGGATCACTCTTTTTTCGAGACACACGAAAACTAAATTCACTCCAGCACCACACAACAACGCACGCTTCCTTCGCTGAACGTCGCATAACAACGCGTTGATTTCGTTTGCAGAACGCACCTCTCTTTAACAAACGTCAACACTGACGGAAGGCTGCCAAATGCATGGTAAAATAGCGTTGTGCTGCGAGGAATGACCCAGCAGCAAACGTGTACCAGGCACCAGCCAGACGGAGGCCTATCCGCCGTAATCAATATTTAAACTCCGCTCGAACGAAACACGGGTTCGAAAACAGGCACACCACACACAAGCGGGCGACAATGGCGGCGAATGCCTTTTCCGAGCGTTGAGTGGAGAGGAGGCTCGGGCTGCGAAAGTCACCTTTCAGGCACACTGGGCGCGCACCTCTGAGTCGGGGATGTTTTCCGCTTTACCCGTAAGATGCAGCGACCGCGAACAACTTCTCGGCCGTTCTCGATGGGCAATGATTAGCGATATTCAGGCAACCGTGGGTCGCAGAAAGATATGAAAAAAACACTTACGATTCGTTCGTCCAGCATCGAACCGCGGAGACGAGACGAAATAGTCCGAACCGAACGAGTGACGTCAACTAACTGAAAAAGGTCGAACAACAAGAAAACTGACAAAAGGAACCCCTAGGACGGTGCCGTACGAAACGAAGCACATTCGCTGTCGGCTGACGTCACGATAGCAGCAAAGAAGCGGGCCTTCAGTGGTAGATAGAATGAGCGCAAAACACTCTGCTACTGCAGGACAAAACAACATGTTATGACTATGCAGAATGTAAACGCTCAATCGAATATTGAGCTACTGTGTGAGCGAAACGGCTAGCTACTTGACGTGGGATGGAATGAGAACAGCTTTTCAAATCAATCTGGCAGCACTGCTCTCAGCAAAGTTGCTGAATTCCGTGCGTTTTGACACAACTGCACTATGGGATTTCAAAAGTGTTTAACGTTTTCAGGCGATGCTGTGCTTCCGTAATTATTTTTGTACACTTTCAAACGCACGTTCTTGTTATGGCGAATGAGCCAGTCATATTTTAGTTCAGTATTCAGTCCATAAACACTATCTGAATTCGTTTCGGCTGTGGACCTCAGTGTTTGTTGATAACGAGCGCCAAAAATTTACCGCAAGCCGCCCCGGGCAAACAGAGCAAAATCAGTTGGTGATGTGCATTCTAAGTAAGATTGAGCTAACTGGTGTATTCCGATAAACATTGATGGACTTAAATAGCAGTTTTTGCAACTCTTTTGTGATTGAAAGATTATTTCCATCGCTAAAACCAATACATTCGATTGATTTAGTTTACGGTTGTTTTACGGCTAGAGCTGCTGCGTGTGATCTTCTTATCATCTTCCCCGAGATCCACAATGGCACAATCCATCAGGTTGCGCGGAAGACAACCGCACGGGTGATGCAAATGTGGCGGAAAAGAGGACGTTGGGAAAGATTGGAGGGTGTCTGGTGTCTGTGATTATTCTAAAAAAAAGTACTGGTCTCTGCCACGGGTGGCCCATTATTATCAGTGCGCGGTTTGTCAGTTCGCATCGGGAATTTGGTCGATTCGTTAACCTATTTATTTCACCTACATCGTGGCTGGCGGAGCGTGGTGTGGTTGGCTGGTCACTAAATTCTAGCTAGTATTTATGTTTCGTTGAAAAATGAGTGCAGCTCCCCCGTAGTGCGCTGAGTCGTGTCGTTTCTACTGCGAAGATTGAGAAAAGAAGCTACGGCTAGCTCGGAAAGAGAAAGGGAGAGAGAGAGCGCACGAGTGTGATTAGTGCTTGGCCGAGAAAGTGATAGAACGAGCGAGGAGCGTTTGCGCCGCTGGGCGAGTGGAGAGTGTGGCACTACTATTAGTAGGCGAGATAATCATAAAAGGATACGATCGTTACACGGCTGATAAACCAACAGGAAGGAAAAGTACCGTGCTAGGGTTCACAGCAGCAGCTGTAATCAGTGCTCGTGCTGGTGTGCCGGCCATCCGGAGGGTCGCGCTGCCTCCCTGCGTGGGTAAGGAATTTGTGTCATCGGAGAGGCCATCCCTGAGCGACCCGTTGTGGTCTTTTGGGGCCAAGGACCGATACAGTGCGAGATTACCTGCGCGCCCAAAAGAACGAGTGAAGGTCGTCGCCGTCGCCAACGGTGCCGTTGACGTCGTCGTCGTCGTTGTCGTCTGCTCTTTCGAACGGCGCAGCGTTGGGTGGACCATTATCTGCGGAGGAAGAAGTATTGCAGGGCAAGTGCCGCCACTGCAAGAAAAACCAAATACGACATCGCAGAGGAACGTGACTTTTTGGCCATCAATAATAACGCGCCCTCCGCCCTCGCGTCCAAGATCCGCGAGTATTCGCGCTTTGACAGTTGATGTGCGAAAGAAAAACAAACCAAAACAAAAAGTAAATAACAGCCGCAGAAGCCGCAGTTTGGTTTCCCCATCGAAACAGCTGTTGCTTCACAGGAGGAAGCTTCTGCTCGTGTGGCGCCCGGTCAATCCACTCACCGTCGTGCAGACGGGCGCTAATCGCATCAGCGTGTCGCCACGTTCCTGCTGTCTGACCGAGGGAAGAAGTGGACGGTAAACCTGTGCTACCATATTGTGTTGGAGCTCGACGGTACCGTGCCGTTTACTCGTGTCACCGTTGCTCCACACATGCCACACCGGTGTGTGGAACTACAGACTTCGCTAGACCGGAAACCAAAGGTAACAATGTCGGCAGCATCATCGTCGGTCGACGAGGAATCGAGACGGGCGGCGTGTGCGAGGGGTGACAAAAAGATGCGCGTCGTGGCACTGGTCAGCGGAGGGAAGGATAGCACGTACAACATGATGCAGGTGGCGGCCGAGGGCCACGAGGTGGTCGCCCTGGCCAATCTCCATCCGAAAGATCGGGACGAGCTGGACAGCTACATGTACCAGACGGTCGGACATCAGGGCATCGAGAAGCTGGCCCAGGCCATGGAGCTACCGCTCTACCGGCGGATGACGCGTGGCCATTCGATCAACACTAAGGGCCACTACGAGCCGACCGAGGACGACGAGGTGGAGGACCTGTACGAGCTGCTCGGTCAGGTGCAACGGGAGCAGCAGATCGAAGCCGTTGCCGTCGGCGCCATCCTCTCCGACTATCAGCGTGTGCGCGTCGAAAATGTGTAAGTTTAGGAAAAACAGATCATCCGTCGTCAATCGCAACGCTCCTCGTGATGCAATTGCGTTCGGCACACACCGAGTCATAATAAGCTGATGCTGATGAGCTTCCCTTATCTTATCGTGCCGGCGGACGACAATCAAATGCATTTCTATTGCATCTTTTGCAACCCCAACCAAGCACCGCATTGCAGTGTCTTGTGTCGTTGCGCTGTGTTTGTTTTTCTTTGATTCCCTCCCTTGATACGTTCAGTCAAGTAACGCGCGTCAACACGTGTTTTACATTGTTGTTTCGTTTGTTCCTGTTTGCTTGTTTGCTCGCACTTGTGACGTCATGCCGAGTGGTTGTCAATTAATTTTGTAACTGCATATTTTTTCTTTTCTGTTCGATCGATTTTGATTTATTTCCTACGGAGAACTCCTCAAATAAGGATAAATTTGCTTAGAGTTTTTAATTTACCATTTTTTTTTTACACTTTCCTAGACACAGTCGGCAACATTGTATATGCGACCGCACGATGGACGATAAGGTTAATTTATGAGCCATGCTTGACGAACAGCCCGGGCGGAGATTTTTGTAATCCATCCCGTGGGCATACATTTTAGCAAAGTTCTGATAGGCCAGCGTCTAATGAGGGGTTTTTTTCTTTCTACATTTTCCAGCTGCGCCCGACTGAACCTTATCTCGCTGGCCTATCTGTGGCGCCGGGACCAAACGGAGCTGCTGCAGGAGATGATCGACTGTCAGGTGCACGCGATCATCATCAAGGTGGCGGCGTTGGGCCTGATGCCCGACCGCCACCTCGGCAAGTCGCTCAAGGAGATGCAACCGCACCTGCTGCTGATGCGGGACAAGTACGGACTGAACGTGTGCGGCGAGGGTGGCGAGTACGAGACGTTTACGCTCGACTGCCCACTGTTCCGACGGCGCATCGTCGTGGACGACGTGCAGACGGTGATCAGCTCGGCCGATCCCGTCTGCCCGGTGGGCTATCTGAACTTCACTAAGCTACGGTTGGTACCGAAGGAGCATCGGGGTGAGCCGGTGGTGATTAAAAACTCGCTCGACTTCATCCACGACCTGAACGAGTCGAGCTATAGCGACCTGAGCGATCCGGACCTGAGCGAGACCGAGCTGGAGCTGATCGAGCGCAGCAGCAGCGGAATCGTGGCGGCCGTTTCGCGCGGTGCCGCCATGCGCAACTCCTTCAGCAAGGACGACCTCAGTGGGGGGCTGAGCTCGGCCGTGCTTTCGCGGAGCAACAGCATCACGAAGGAGCTGGACGCGACGACACCGACGAGTACGGCCACCAGCACGGCCACCACGACGCCGGTGCGCATCATCACCAAGGCACGCGCCAGCATACCCTCCGACAACGGTGAAGCGCTCGCGCTGCCCACCGAGCTGGCCATGTTTCAGTACGCCCGCGAAAGCCGTCCGCTGTGCAACAAACCGAGGGCAATCGTTAACTCGAAGGGTTGGATGTGGGTGGCTGGAGTGCAGGGCGTCGGTGACGATTCCCGGGAAGCGATGGCCAGTGCACTGTCGACGCTAGAAGGTGCGATTCAAAGGGCAAAGAAACGAATTACCAAGTCGTTAAACTCTTGAAACATTTCTTCCAAATAATTTTTTTTTTTCTAGAAATGGTCCAATCACGTTCATTCACGCTCAGACAAATCTGCTACATTACGCTGTACGTGCGCAATATGGCCGAGTACAGCTTCATCAATGCGATCTACTCGAAGGTGTTCAACTTTCCCAATCCTCCCACGCGGGTAAGTACGAATATGTAGTTTCTGAAAAGGTTTAAGCCAGAAGGATTTAAAATGTTTGAACGTTATCTACTACTAATTTATTTTCTTTCCCAGGTGTGTGTTGAATGTCCGTTGCCAGCGGAATGTGCCGTTGTCCTGGAAGCTGTCGCTTTTAATCCAGTTTCCAGTGGTAAGAAACAGTTTCCCAGCGGAGTAGAATTTTTGTGATACATGCGCCTAATTGTTGCTTTCATTATTACTTTCTTACGTAGCATCAGAACTAGAACACAGACGACAAACGATGCACGTACAGGGCATTTCCCACTGGGCCCCGGCTAACATCGGCACCTATAGTCAGTCGACGAAGGTACGCGGACGCAATGGCAAGGAAGGCCGTACGAAGTGTTCATTGAATAAACCACCCGTTTTCGTTGTAGGTCGGCCACATAACGTACATCTCGGGACAAATTGCGCTCGTTCCGGGTAGCATGACGATCATCGAGGGTGGTATCAAACAGCAGTGTAAGTTGACTCTACGCCATCTCAGCCGGATAGCGAAAGCAATGAACGCACAGGGCGGCCAGCTGCGGGATGTGGTGCAGGGTATCTGCTTCGTGACGCACCCGAGCTACATCTATGAGGCCCGGCGGCAGTGGGAACGACGGACGGCCAACGCCATCATCGATTACATCGTCGTGCCGGCGCTGCCTAGGGGTGCCCTGGTCGAGTGGCAGGTGTGGGCTCACTCGCATAACGACAAATTCGACTGTAAGTACCCGTTGGTTACATTGAGGCAAGGGATGTATTAAGTTATCTAAATAATTTCATTACTCTTTCGGTAGATGAAGAAACTGGCTGCGCCATCGGTGAATACTCAATCTCGATCCGGCGACGTTGGAACTATGAGAACAATTGCTCCTCGATCGTGTGCTACGTCTCGACCGGTCTCGCCACCTCCACCACCAAGCTGACCGAGCTTACGGACGACTATCTCCAGCGGCATCATCAGTTGGCGCAGCGTGTCACGCCCCACCAGATCCACGAAACGATCGCGTATGTCCTGCGCAAGTTACTCCAGGACTGTCCCGGTCTGCTCGGTCCCACCAGTACCAGTCCCACCTCCGGTTGTTCATCGTCCTCCTCGTTCTCCAGTGCTGTACCAGCGGCCGAAGTAGAAACCGAGCACCAAGTAAACCACCACCACCACCACCACCAGCAACCGCTGGCCGTTCCAACGAAACCGGCCGTCCATCTACGCGTGTTCTACCAGGTCGATGCCGTTCCGTCCGTGCAGTTTCTGATCGATGCGCTCGAGAGCTTCCTGGTGTCGCCGGCCAATGTGGCCCGCATCGCCTACACCGTTATCCCGGCCTGCCATCTGCAGAACTTCAGCACCTTCATCTCTATCTGCGGTCTGCGCCACCACGAGTAAGCTAGAGACTACTCCGCCACGCGCTTGTTTTTTAATAAGTGGTCATACAATTTCACTCTAAGGTAGCTTTTTAAGGGCATCAAAAAAAAAAAAAAGATCAAAGAAGAGAACAGTCGTGAGCAGTCGTGATAAGGGCACTAACAAAATATGGGATAAAAGCTTTCCGTTTTGCGACATAGTGTTGTAAGGGCAGACAGTACAGTTGAGCAGGTTCGACTTCCGGAGGAAAGGACTAGGAAAGACATAGGCATTATTGTAGAATCGCGAATAGTACGGAGCGTGTGAATGTGTGTTTGCGTGTGTAAGTGCGATTTAGAGTGAGCAAGAACAAACCCTGGGTGAGAGAACGCAATGCCGCTGCCACCGTGTGGGAGGGGGAGGCAGGCGAGTATGATAATCTAAGTCCGAAAAGTTCAAGTCCGTGTGTAACACGCCGAGGAAACGATAAAAAGTATGAATAATATATGAAATTGTTGATCTTACGCCATGTGAAGTTTTTGTTTTGTTTAAGAAAGAATGAAATGAATTTTAATGAAATAATTAAAAATCGATAGACGATTTTCATTCAGAAACAAACTTATGAATGGGTTTAAGTTTGCAAAAAATAAATCCGTCACGTGACGCAAACCACCAACATTCGCGCACTGCTTATTACACGTGCACCTTCGTGGTCGTTTGGTTAACATAAAAATCTTCGTTCGACCGGTCCGGTCAGTATCTGGAGGGCATCGAGTTTGCCATCGCCACTTATGTTAATCGTCTCTCCGTGACTTTGTGTGTGTTTGTGCTTCTTTCCCTTCAATCAAACGCAATCGGGGGTATCTCGCGCCATCCCCCTTATCAATGACGGGGCGCAATTAAGACTTTACAAAATAGTACGAGGAGTGAAAGAGAAACCAGCCCTGGGCAAAACAACACCCTTAAGAAGCGGCCGGGCACAAGTACGACGGGGTGCAATTGCATCGAAGGTTCTCTGGAGGGTAGGCTCGTAGTAACAGCTGACCGTTTCTAGCGAGTGGAGTTTGCAAAGCGAGCCTTGGTTCCGCTTCCCGTTATTGCACAGGTCACAGGAGCCCGGGTTTAAAGGAAACATTTCTTTGACGTTGAAGATGCCGTCGACCAAGTTCTTCCATTCTACGCGTAAAATAATCGGTGCAGGCGTTAACTACAAGTAAGTAGCTGTGTTGGTCTTTGAAGTCAAGTGTTTTGCTCAGTATGACCTCCTTCTGGTTGGATTTATGCGTAGAAAACATTGCATATTCCGTAAAAACTTTGGCAAAAGCTCTGTGAGTGATGAATTGGTTTAGAAACAATTTCGGTGTATTGTCACGGTCTAGGTTGCCTTGGAAAAATGGTTTCTTTTTAATGCCGATCATATTTTTGTTCATGATCAAATATATAATACAAATAAATATACTCTAGGACAAATGCGTTACAACATTCCGTCTAATCGTACACTTTATTATCGGGTCTTGTTTAAACTAGCATAAAATAATTGGGTTACGTAAAACTATTTTTCTCTTGACCGGTTAAAACAATGCAATGAACCATAGGACGGTATGACTTTGTTGCTTTATTTAAGGAATTTGAAAATAAGGACGATAAATCAACAGCCTCTGGATATCTTTCCTTTGGGTTTTAAAAAGTAGTTACAGTATTTGCCCTAGTTCAATAGATGAAGCTATGATCAATATTTTTTCTCTTATCACTCTTAACACATACAGATAGGTACATCTTTATAGCATTCAGTAGGGAATCCTTGCTCCCACATGCTGTGATACTTTTTGCGTAATGTTTTCGGTCGGATTTCGCTAATATTTTATCTCACTATCGAGTGCCTCGCATCAATTGTTTCTAACCTTGCTTTGGATTTGACGGTTTTGTTTTATCGTCGCTGCAGAGAAATTCTGCGCCTCACCAACGCCCCGAAACCGGACGCACCCGTCATATTCTTCAAGCCCATCTCGTCACTGCTCGATGCGGAACTATCAGCGAGTGCTTCCACATCCGTACCCACGATTCGGGTACCGCGCGTCTTTGGTGGTGTGATCAACTTTGAGGCCGAGCTGGGTGTGATTATTGGGCAACGGTGTGCCAACGTGACGCCCGACCAGGCCATGGCGTTCGTTGGTGGCTACTGTCTGGCACTGGACATGACCGGCATGGACTTTATCATCAATGCTCGCCCAAGAGGGCTACCCTGGTGTTTGGGCAAAGGGTTCGACACCTCGACTCCGGTTAGTCGATTCATCGCCGTCAAGGAACTGCCCAATCCGGACGATGTGCGCGTGTGGTGCGATGTTAACGGCGTGCGCAAACAAGATGACAGCACGAGCAATCTGATCTTCCCGATCGCTGAACTAATCGCGTACGTGTCGCGGTTTATGACCCTCGAGGAGAACGATCTGTTGCTCACGGGAACACCAGCGGGGGCGGGTCCAGTGCGCCCAGGGGACGTTATTGAATGTGGGCTCGGCGATGGTTTGGTACAGATGAGGTGCAGCGTCGTCGATGAGTAGTGTAGAGACTGAATGATGTTTGTTTGGTTGTTAAAAAATCCACAATAAATTCGTGCTTCGTTCGTAGCAGGCGGATCATATCCTTTGGGTAACGGACACCTGTCAGCCAACTGTGATGGATTATATCCACTTAGCTTCCTTTTGCTCGATGGCGGAAGAAAGAAGGCTTCTCGTTTCCCCCTCCGAGTCGTCGGCCCCATTGCCTTCGATCGTTCGACCGTCGTAGTTTGATTTTGTGACCAGTGGCGATCCGGACGGGGGAGGCGGCGCCCCAGCTTGGAGCCTTTTGCCACGGTTTGGACTGTGCTGGTTCTTTATGGCTGATGGTGACGAGCCCAAGCACGACTCCTGATACTGCAGGGGCAAGTACGGCAGATGGCAGTTGCGTTCAGCAAACGCCGGATAATACTGACGGTAGCATATGTAGGAAAGGACTAGTCCAATCAACGACCCAATAGTCACGTCCTGCCAGTGATGATGGTAGTCACAGGTTCGACTGATCGCAATCATTGTTGCTGCGAACAGAGGCAGTCCTGCCAATATTACTCGCACCGAGCGACCTCGACCACGTTCGTTCATCAGGTGCAGCTTTCCGATCAAGTACCAGGTAAGAAATCCGAGACCAACAAACGCAACTACACAGAAACAAGTAAGAACCATTAGGAACATGTCGATGTGAGGGACTAATCTTACCGTATACTTACAGGAGGAGTGTCCGGATGGGAAACTTTTCCGCCCATCCATGAGAGCCCGCATGTCTGTTCCGGTGCAACGCAGATCTTCGTTCATCACCCCATCGGGGAAGCAGCGCCAGAAAAAGTCGGGCCGTGGGCGACCGACGGCAATTTTTATCGTGTTCGTAATGACCCCGTTCAGACCGAGGCCAAGGGTGAACGCCAGCACGGCGGAACGTAGGTCGTGGCGGTCTTGCGTTCGCAGATAGTGCAGTGTGAAAAACAGCCCCGGCACACCGAGCACCACTGGCCAGAGCATGGTGAGGGGGACGTAGCTATCGGACCTTGGGTTCCGGTACAGCCATAATTCTTCCGGTTGAATTTTACGCACAAACGGTGCTTTGAACTCGAGCGCTCTAGATAAAAGAGGGTCAAAGGTCGGTCGGGGATTATCACAATTGAGAGGGATTTTGTAGCAGAGTGGCGATCCGGTTATCCTTACATGTATATACAGGTCAGTATAATCCTCACGGTTGTCTCCAGGGGTAGATTAAGCTCCAGTCCGGTGCGAAGATGTTTCTTTTGTGATGACTCAACCGAGCCTCCACAGGGATATGCTGGTTCCAGCGAATTCGTGGACGTCATTCTATTGCCCGTTGGTGCGCGAGGAAATATGTTTGACCGCCTGTTTTACCACGAAACCACTTGGAAACAGGGTATTCACGTCTTACCCGGTCGAGGGCATCGAGCACATAATGACGGGATGGTCCAACGCGGTCGAATGCTGGAAATCGTACGATCCAGCTGCAAATGCCACAACGCAGTCGACTGACAGTTGTGGAGGAAAGACAACGGGCATGTTTGCGAAAAGTGAAACGAATGTAAACATCAACGGCATGTAAATAAAGCAACCTTGCAGGTTTCCTGCATGATGATGAATCCTTTTGTTTCTCATCCAAGCAACAGATGGTAAAGGCAAACTTTAATAGGAATTCGAATGATTAAAGAAGATGTACTTAGTTGGAATGAAAATACTACGAAGTTTTGATTGATATTGCGTCAGCTAGTAGCTCAATTTTCACTATTGTGTTTATTAAGTGCCGCAAACAAGCCCAGATAGTGACCAAGGGTTACGCGGACGTTCGCTCGCTCGACGATCGACTCCAGGGAACGAGTAAATTTGTCTTTCGCACTGTTTAGCGTCGGTGGGCGGAGAATACCGAACCAAGAGGCCGGATCGATGCGGTCTTCCTCCGCATCGACCGGGTGACTTTCGAGGGTCATGTGTGGCAAGGCACCGGCGGACTCGTCCGGGGCAACTGCGACGGTGTGTAGGGCCCGGAACGGTTTGTAATCTTCGGCCGGGAGCTGAATGGCACTAACGGCATTCGGGCCTTTGGTGAAGCGCGTGTGGGCAAGGTCTATTTGACCCTCGGTCATTAGCCGATCGATATCCTGGCTCAGCTGGACGTCTCGCTCCACCAGCTCGAGCGAATTGATCAGGAGTTTGTCCATCAGTTCACATAACTCCTCCCGGTCGGTGTTTTCCATGGTGATTTTTAAGATTTCTCCACACAACAGGAATGTTTTTCCTCACAAATTCGTTGGTATTTCGATACTGTCATGTGACTTTGACAGAGCTGTTATGTTTGTGTGTTTGTCTGCCCCGAACGTCAGCGAATGCCATGTCGACCGAAAACTGTCATAAACAGTGGACAGCCTCTTGCTCAAGCTGATACGCGTGGAAAACTGTTTTCCTAATTCCGAATCAAATTTAAAGGTAATCTTCTGAATTACAACGTGTAAGAAGTCAGCTGTACCGGAAATCCGGACGCCACCATGTCAAAGGCCGAGGCCAAGGAAGCCACCATTAGGCAGCTGTACACGGAGCTCAACAAGTACTGTGGCAGCGCCGAATACGACAAGGCCCTGAAAGTGGCCAACAAGAGTAAGTTACGATCGGACACAGCCACCAGCAATACTTACCTTTTCATCCACCGTTTTTTGCAGTCATTACGTTGGATGGCTCGGAATGGAAAGCAGCCAAGTGTAAGTTGGTCTGCCTGCTACAGAACGGGAAGTTCGAGGAGGTGCTCAAGTTTCTTGACCGCGGTACATCCATCCCGGACACCACCTTCGAGAAGGCGTACAGCGAGTATCGGCTGAATCGGGCCGAGGATGCCTTCCGTACGATTCAGGCGGTGGCGGGTTCACCTGGCGCATCGGTGGAGCAGTGGGCCGCTCTGGCACCGAATCTAAAGGAACTGCTGGCGCAGGTCCTGTACCGCCTCGAGCGCTACGATGAGTGTTTCGAGCTGTATCGCAGCATTATTAAAAACACTCACGACGACTACGACGATGAGCGGAGGACGAACATGAGCGCGGTGGCAGCGAATCGGTGCATCGTGGCGGGAGCTAACGGCGACCAGACGCAGCTACCCGAGAACTCGTACGAGCTTGCGTACAATGCCGGCTGTGCATTGGCTGGCCGCCAGCAGTACGGCGAGGCGGAGCGAAAGCTGCGCACGAGCGAGAAGATGTGCCGGGAGGCGCTGGAGGAGGACGGTGCGACTGAGGAGGACATTATCGATGAGATCACGATCATTAAGGTGCAGCTGGCCTACTGCCTGCAGATGCAGGGGCGCGTGAAGGAAGCGTCGGCACTGTATGCGGACGCACTGCGCCATAAGACGAATGATGCCGCGTTGACGGCGGTGGTAAGCAACAATCTGGTGGTGATCAACCGGGACCAGAACGTGTTCGACTCGCGGAAGAAGATGAAGGTAGCCACCTCGGAGCAGGCGGAACAGAAGCTAACCTCGTGCCAGCGCAAGACGATCGCCTTCAACAATTGCCTGCTGGCGTACTTTGCCAGTCCGGCCGAGTGTGGTCTGCTGGCGACCAGGCTGGCGGTGGCTCATCCGGAGCTGGAGTTTCAATCGCTGCTGATCCGTGTGGCCCAGCTGGCTCGGGACAAGAAGTATCGGGAGGCGATCGAGTTGCTGGAGGCGTACGCGCAAAAGTTGCCACGCGAGCGCACGGTTGAGTTGTTGCAGGTACGCTTCGCCATCGTTCAGCTGCAGCTAGTGGCCGGTAACCGTAAGGCGGCCATCGAGACGCTCGAGGCGCTCGGTGATGCACGCTATCGGCCGGGAGTCGTATCGGCCCTGGTAACGCTGCACCTCGGGCTGGACAACAAGCAGGCCGCCTCGGAGATTCTCAAGAGTGCGGTCGATTGGTACAAGCGGCAGAAGGGCGGTATCAGCGACGCGGATCTGAGCGACATGTGGCGCCAGGCTGCCAGCTTCCACCTGCGGGGTGGCGAGCCTGCGACGGCTGCCAAGAGCCTCGAGGAGTTGCTCCGGACGCACCCGAACGATATGAAGCTACTTGCCCAGCTCGTCATCGCGTACGCCCAGTTCGACCCGGCCAAGGCGCAACAGGCCAGCAAGCGACTGCCGGCTCTGGAGACGCTCACGACCGTGTCGGAGATCGATGCACTCGAGGCAACCAACTGGATGATGATCGCGAAGGCCGTAAAGCGCAAGCAACCACTGCCAGGTGGCGGTGCTTCAGGCGGTGGTGCACGTGGTACGGGTGCGGATCAGTCACCGGGTGCCGGAACGCCTGCCGAGCAGCGCAGGCAGAAGCGCAAGAAGCGTAAGGGCAAGCTGCCGAAGAACTACGATGCCAGCGCTCAGCCGGATCCGGAACGGTGGCTTCCACGCTACGAACGTACCGGCTACCGGAAGAAGCGCGACCGTCGTGTGAAGGAGGTCATCAAGGGCAGCCAGGGAACCGCCTCCGGGCAGGCTGACCAATAGTAAGTCTAAAAGCGTCGTCACGATTTTCGCATCGCAGAAACTAACTTTCTTTCTTCTCTACAGCGACATGAGCAAGGTGTACAACCAGGCGAAACAGTCCCCGGCCACGCCGGGTGCTGGAGGCTCGGCGCAGCACGAGCAGACGGCTGCAGCTGCCGCTGCCACCCGCCAGTTGCCACGTAAGAATCAGCACAAGAAAAAAAAGGGCAAACACTAAAACATTTCCAATAAAGTGTGCATTGCATATAACGTCAATCAATTAAACCTTGTAATGCGCTGGTTCAAAAACACATCAAATATACACCGAAGAACAGCTTTGGCGAAGGATATTGTAGTTATAAATGTGTAATGATGTGGAGCCAATCATTTTGTCCGTACATCTTCTGCATTTTGTGTAAATGATACGCGTTTTTATTCAAATTAAATAATAATAGATAAAAATTCTAATATCTTCTTTTAATGCATGTTCAAATATGACGCTCTGCAGACTGTTGGGTTATCTTTGTGTTAAGGCACTTCAATCATTACTCACCGACGTTGAGGCGTTTGTTCTGATTTTGAAAGAAAAGCTACACAATTGGATGGAAGCTAACCAAAGGTAGTTGCTACAGGTGGGAATCAGCTCAAGCACAATTCTATTCTTTCCACTATAGAACATGACATGATGTGTACCTTCCGTCTTGCCAGTATCGTCGCCGTCGTCTTCGTTAAGGAGCACCTTGGCCTCGCCGTTCTTCAGCAGATAACGTACGGTGCTGTTAAATTGCTCTCGACCTGCCTTGTGACGCAGGGCCGGCAACAGGTGAAGCCAGCAGGCAGCCCGTTCCCGCGAACCGAAGTAGAGATCTTCCGTATTCGTGTACTTTTCACCATATTTAATGAACTTCACCGCCAGACGTCCAATCTCTATCAGTTGCTTTTCCATATCCGCTTCAGTCTGAAGCGAATGCGAGACTTGCAGGCTCATGGTTTGATCCATTTTGAGCGCGGCCGCATCGCACTGAAGTTGACAAAAGCATGCCATTATGGCGGCCCAATCATGTGCACCACTGCTTTTCTCCTTGGCCAGTACGCTCCAGGCGAACAGCACACTGTAGTACACCGTTCCGACGGTGGGTGATTCGTGGTTCAGCGCGTAATCAAGCGCTTCGGCCAGCGTCAGCGGCGGCTTTTGGGCCTGCGAACGAGTGAACATTTTCTCCAGCAGCGAAAGTGTTTCGAGATGTTGACTTTTGTGTGGAAGAGTGAACGTATTTATCCAGGCCCTTTTGGCGCGCCCAAGGAGGACAAGCTTTTGAGCGGTCGTTTGTTGGTCTTCGATACGTTTGCAAAGCTGCACAAATTGAGCATTAAAAAACACCTCATCTTTCGTTCTAATATGATCCCAGTCGTGCGCGTCAAGCGACAGTAGGTGGTTGTACACGATGCGGGAGCCGTCGAAAACGATCGGTTTGTTTGCAGTCCTTTGGGCCATATCAAGTAAGAAGCGTAAGGCGCGTGAATAGCAATAGCTATTATCAGTGTGTCCGTTAATTAACCAATGGAAAAATATTGTATCGCCATCCGGCCCGAGTCTAGTAGAGCGGATCGTGTTCAACTGCTTCGTTTCCTCCTTCTTGAGCTCAACAAGTGCTTTCAGTAGCTCTAGCCGGTTGTGGCTCGGCGCATTCCACCAAGCCAGCAGTGTACCGAACGTGAGTAGATGTCCTTTGCCAATGGTGATGTACTCACCCAATTCGCAGGGCACATTGTTGAGCTTTCCAACCAATATCATAAGGGTAATCAACCCATCAATGATCTCCTGCGTAAAGACTCCATTTTTCAGTGAGCATATCTTCTTGATCGGATCAAAGTAGCTTCCCACGTAGTTCAGAAGTTTTCGAATTGCAGTTATCTGGAGCTTAAACAGAGTTTCAAATTTAAACTCGTATCCGAACAGCCGGAGCGTGATAAACTGGTCGTCTACGCTAAACTTCACATCCTTTAGCGAAGGAAAGTAGTTAACCGCTAAATCCAGCAATTGAGGAAACCAATTAGGAAGCTTGCTCCTAATGGTGTCACGTGCCAAGTTGGTGCAATAAGTGAGGAAAAATCGTTCTACTCCGTGCTTTTGCATTCCTATAAACAGTGCGGCCGCATTCGCCGCTGTAATTATTTCGCGGAACGCAAAGCAAAGGTTTGTCGCGACTGCCACCCATTCCTTGGCATCCAGTTGCTGCCAGCCGTTCACGCAACTGATGATTGAGTATACGGTGTTTGCGGTGGAAGTGACCTTAGCCGTTACTGTTTGGATGATATAAATTGTAATTAAATTGAAATCCTAGTAACCATGCAGTGTGTTTATTACCTACCCTTCATGAAGGCTTCCGCTTGTTCAAGCAGCAGCAGCTTCTCCGGCGACAGGGCGTTCCGCAGGCGGGTTACCTTACTGGCCGCCGTCAAACCGACGCTCGAAAAAGCTACCAGGTTTACCACCAGGGCAGCACTGCGACCGAAAACCACCGTCCCTCGCTCATGTTTGCACCCGTCCACCAGGTCCGCAATGGAAAACCCGAGCAAGGGTACGTTAGCCAGCACAGCTAGCGGCATGGCTACCACTGGAGCGATCGGTGCCAACAGCAGCCCCGACGCAGCGGCACCACCCACGGCTGCGATTGTTTTCAATGTCTCAATTTTTCGCTTTTCGATAGTGCAACTGGACACGAGCAGTTCGTGACACTCGTTAAACTGTATCACTCCATCGGTTGGAAACCACAGCTGGCACGGGGGCATTCTGTTCGACTCCAGGAACTTGGGAAAGTCATCGTAAAGCCGCAGGTTGAAGTCCAGGTACGAGACAGATCGTGTTTTCGGCTTACGAACACGCAACAGTGGCACGAGGGAAAGACCTTCCGCTTCACGGACAAGCACCAGTGGAATAATCATAAACTCGAAAGACGGCATACGCTCGACGATGGGAAGCAGCGCTTTGCGGGCTTTTTCATCCAGCAGATCCTTGCTTTCGAACTTGGCCAAATCATCCAGGTTCTTATCTACATAACCCATCACAAATCCGAGTATGTTTATCACTTGCATTTGCGATTCTGCAACAACGAACTTGTCCGCCTGTTCGCTTTGCGTTTCCGGTTCGGTATTAACGTTCCGGTAGATGAACTCCATCATCAGTTTGGTGATATGTTTTTGAGCCATGTTTCCCACACAGTAGTTTGGTACACTTTTAGCCTAAATTTGTTACTTGCTCCTTGCTAAGACTCTGCAGCGCTTATGCACCAATGCAACTTCGGTAGCAGAGTGTGTGATCGATAAGTGTACAATGCCAGGGGTTGGCACAATTTTTTTTATTGCGTGCCAGGTTAAAAAGAAAGCAGAAAATGTCCCCAGTTTCGGGGTACTTTTAGTGCAGGATTTTTTAATTTAAACTACAATTTCAAAAAGCACAACACTGCGACATCGCGTTCACTTTTGTTCTTGAGCACGTAATCTGCGAGGCACAATTTAACGACCCCTGTGATAAATAATTGGAAGGTGGTTATAAGGGTGGGTTGAAAGTGTGGCAAAGAAACAAGATTGCATTAATCCAGACGAATACCGTTGTTAAAAGAATCGTTAATTCGATCTACTGCGATAGCAAGCGAGTAGAGTTGAAAAACCTGATAGCCAAAATCGCGATCGTGATCGTGTACAAAATGTTCTTCATTTGATTCCAACACAAATTCTTCTGAGCTCCATTTCAACGCTACATGTCATCAAGTACTTGATCTACACAGACTTGAGTCTACAACTGTAAACGTAAAACGAACTCTTACTACGGCCTACTAATTTGTTTTGTTTTGTGTCTTTCCTTGGAATATCTTCGGTTCACAATTGAAAGAGAACGGACAATTGAATTGACGGATCTTAACGGGTTACTATGGCGAAGAAACTTCATCAGTTGCCGCTGCAGTCGCTGCCGGCCTCCGGCACACGATCAAGCCCTTCTCCCACAGGCTACGGATGAACTCGAGCCGATCTTCGACTGGTAGGCTGGCCACGGGAATGTACCGCGGGTACATCTTGATTAGCAGCTCCACCCCGAGCGCCGTTTCGTGGTCGAGCTCGAGAAAATTCGCCTCGTACTGGTGGTACTCGCGCGAATTGTCCGTGTGGTAGTAGATACGCAGCTTGTCCTCCTCGCTCACCAGCCGCAGGATGTTGCGACGCAGCAGCCGCACCGACGACTGCTCCTCGATCGGCCGCACGCACTCCACCGTTCCGTCCGGACGGAACTCGTAGTTTCCTGCGCCGTAAACCGTGTCGTTCCACTCGGTGTAGTCGACCAGCGGTGGCAGGGCATCGTGCTGGAAACGCTTGGCCAGCTGATCGACGGCCGCATCAATCGCCGTATCGGAGAACAGCTTGTCGAACATGGCCCGAATGCGCACGATCAGTCGACGTCGCTCGGTGGTCACCTCGTCCGAGTGAACGATACCGAAGTGGTGATGCAGATCGAGCGGTAATCCTTCGCGCAGCTGCTGGTTCTCCTCGGCGGCGCTGGCCAGCGCCAGCGGGAGCATCTGCTCGAATAGGTCCGCCCAGCAGTTGCGCTGGTACACGCTTAGCGTCACGTGCAGCGAGTGAGCGCCCGGAACGGTGGCCGCCTGGTGGATGCAGCCACGCGGAAAGTACAGCAAATCGCCCGCCTCAAGCACCACGTCCAGCAGTGGCGTAGCCAGTTCCTCCTCGCTCAGGTTTTCCGACGATACGCGCGCCAACGTTTCTTGCGGCTGGCGGGCCGGGTACAAGCGCCATCGCTTGCGACCCTCAACCTGTAGTACGAACGCCTCGATGTCGTCGTAGTGTGGCGCGAAGCCCTGACTGTTTGGTGGCGTTAGGTAGAAGTTGGCCCCGGTCATGCAGTGGAAGTACTCCTGCAGCTTCACGTTCAGCTCGTAGATCGAGCGCAGGTAGGTCTGCGGGTTGAGCATGCGCACGCTGCAGCCTTCGCCGTAGAAGTGCCACATGTCGGGCGGGAGGACGCGCCCATCCGGGTTGTGCGTCTCGCGCTGCCCGCCCACGTACGACGTGATGTCGATGTTCTTCGTGTACTCGACGTTGTTGGTGCGCAGCATCTCGTCGATCATGGCGCGCGACAGCAGGCCGGCGTAGTATTGCCGGTCGTTGCGCTGAACCAGCAGCGGCTTCCGCTCCCAGTAGCTACCCATGAACTCCTCTACAGTGATCGGTCCGATGAGCCAGCCGAACGTATGCCGGCCGATCGTCACACTGTCTAGCTCATTTGGCATTCCCGCCGGCAGGACCGGTGTCGAGGCGGCTGGCCGTTGCAGCTTGCCTTGGGGTGTTTTTGGCTCCTGCTTAATTTTGATGGGCGTGAAATTGCTCGTTGGCGGAGGCAACACATACTCTCCTCCTGCTTGCGCAGCACCGTTCGAGGCCGGTGTGGCCGGTTTTGAGGCGTTCGCTTTGGAGCGGTTTCGCTTAGTAGGAGGTTTCTTAGCGTCCGTTGCACCATTCTGCTGCTGCCTCTGCCCTTTGGTACCACCGCTTTGCTCGCCCTTTGGTTGCGCCTTGGGAGTCGTCTGTTGTTTGGCCTTCTTTTTCTTTGCTATCGCGGCCGCTGAGGTGGCCTGCGGTTGTGACGTCTTCGTTGGATACAGTTTGATCTGAAAGCGCACCTGCTTGGCGGGTTTCTTCTGCTTCTTTCCACCATCGCTAACACCACTTCCGGCGGGAGAAGTAACCACCATGTCCGTAGCGTTGGTGGTATGTTTATTCTTTTGTTTCTTCTTGGCAGGCTGATCGGTTTTGCCATCTTCTTCTGTACCCAGTTTTTCATTCATTTCCTCCATGATCTTCGGGGGGGAAAAGAATGGCAAATCGAACGTTTTATAAACGTGAAAATACAAAAAAAGACGCCCAAAACGGTCACTAACTCACCTCGTTGATCATTTGCGCTTTCATTTTCGTAGAGGCTGGTGTGGGCGTTCCAGGCGGCTGACCAGCGACCGGGGATGAGGCCGGCTTTTTTCTCTTCTGCGGCGGTTTTTTACTGCTCGCGCCTTCCATGCCTTCGACGGCGGCGGACTCGGCCACAACGACCGGCACCACGGTTTCCATCGCCCTGCAGGACCGATCACAAATTTACACGATAATAGCACGAACCCCAACACGCGCTTTCACGCAATGTTTACTATGATGTTGCTCGTGCGCCCTCTCCCGCCGCCCTTCCCAAACATCCGTCAAACGGTGAGCGCCGTTTTTTGTTATGACTTTTCCGTTACACGTCCCAGTGACAACGCGTGGAGAAGGGGCCCGCTTAGTAGCGATAAAATCCAAACGAGTTAGAAATATTCTGGCTGGTAATTGTAGTAATGGTTTTACACAACCTAGGCAATGTTATAATTTTCAAACTCATAAATCACCAGCACCAATATGGTAGAATTAGCAACTGAAGATTCATCCGGTTCGATCTGAGGGCTGTCAAAATACTCCATATTATGCAACCTTCTACATGTAGATTGTTTTGCAGCAACATTGGTACATTTCGGCAACTAAAAGAACGTAACCGGATCCGGTGGTCTCGTTTTAGCTGATAATTTTACGTTATTTTCCACCTTATGGTGCGTAACTAGAGTGCAATGTTTCTCACTAATATTCTACTGAAGAAAGCAAAGAGCAAGTAAGCCTAAGACCATGTTTTTCTATCATGTAGCCTAAGACACATGGTGTCCGTAACTTCATGACTGTTTTCATGTACTATTCCTTTCGTGTTCGTTGTGCAGGAACATCCTTGTTCTCATGGAAAGTGCGGTCAGCGGCCATCAGTTTACGACCATACGGGAACGGCTTGCCGATAAGCTGGAGCTGCAACGGTTCGACCCATACAGTAGGTTTTACGGTGCTTTTACACTTTTGGGTTCCATTGTAATTCAGTATCCCCTTTCCAAACCATTTCTAGTTCAAAGGATGTCTCTCTATCGGGAACGGAAGCGAATTCGAAGCTTAAACTGATTGCCAGCAGAAGGAAAGCGTAGCATTTCATTCGTAGAATGTACTGTAAATGAGTAGAATAAGTTCACTACACGTGGAATAAACCTATGTCTTGCACACCCTTTAAACTCTCATAGGGCTCACGCCAGAAACAAACACATTGTTGCTGAATTCAACAAAAGATCACATATTATGTCTTATGCTCTATCGATTCAGAGAAAAATGTGATACCAATATCAAACATAAGAAATTGTCAACATGGATACCATAGACATGCATGTATCCATGGATACGTTACAGTGGAAACTTACCACACGTGGTGTTAGAATATCTCGAAAAACACCCAGTAGCTTGCCAATATATTGCTTGACTAAATGTAAATTACATATGTTTAGTTTGATTCTTGTATATCTTACTTCGTTCAATGCTTTCGGATGGTTAACGTATACGTAAAGAAAACATCCCACATTACATAGTACATTTGTTTTTCATTTGAATTCATCATCATTGTTGCATTCCCTAAGGAGAATTGTTGATAACGGAACGGTGATTTGAACAATGCTATAATCATTTCACTCGCATCGGGCTTCCTTGGTCAGCCAAGTTGCCATCATGCCGACCGACCGATACCGTATTTCCTTAGTTCGTGTGCCCAAGCTCTTGCATGTTTCTTCGTTTCTCTATAAAATCAACTACGAGTTTGGCTACGTGCTCAAACAGTGGGCTGGATGGGTTTTTAATTTAAAAAACAAACTGAACTGGTACAAACTGGTCCGAGAGCGAAAGAGAGAACACACACACCGAAAGTATTCGTCCTTTCTACTAACGCTATAGTTATTAATTGTATTATTATATAACAGTATCGTTTCACTAGTTTATGGTTGATAGTTATTTATTATGCTCTTGTCTGTATTCATTGTTTTATTCATATATTATTGACGACTGGAAACGAGCGGCGTCCAAAAGAAGAAAAAGGCTGGCGAATACACTCCACAGCTGACCGATTTGACCGGGGCCATTGGGCCAAGAAAAAGGGGTCCCTCGCCTTCCGGTACTCGGAACCGGGCGAAGAGAAGCACTTCTTGTTTCCATTTAATAGATAATCTCCTTCTTCTCGGGATGTATGTCCCGTGTGTCCCATGTTCACTGCTCCTGTCTCTCTTCAGAGGGACACATAGTTAGGAATGATATTTTTGTATGTGCGTGCCTTTCCCTTCTCTCCTGCTCTGCTGGTGTTTCCTTAACGTCCCATATTACACCACCGACGTCGAGGGTTTTGGAGGCCGACAATTGTGTCCCGCTTCCGGTGGCGCTTATGATAGTAACCTGCTTAAAACATAAACGACTAGAGTGTTTCTTTTTTTTATCTGTCAACGCTGGATTTTGAATAGCTGTATGTCCCGGGACCTCACTGCGCACCACTGCAGCAAGAGTTAACGGAAAAAAATGTTTCACAACAAATCTAGGCAAGTGCAATATGATGTGGTTGAATAAAAAGGGACCTTCCTTTCATCCTTTCGCAACCCCCCTTTTTCGTCTGCCGATTTTCGATAGCGCCCAGGAAGGAAGGAACGAGAGGAATGATCAAGAAGGACACTGAGACGACGAGATCAACCTCCCAGATCCAGTTCCGTGGCATTGGAGAGGAATTCCGGTTCGGTTGTCTCGAAATAGGCACTAATATGACTCTCATTCGCATTGCGTTCGTTTGCGCACACAGGATTGCACGTTCATTCGTTAGATTTGGGTGTACGTGTTTTAAATGTTGCTAATTTGCTTACGAACATTGAAAAGTGCTAGTTATATAGCATTCAACGCCGGAAAGGTTGAAACACGCACGTTTAACGGATTTCTAAACAACAGAGTAAGTTAATCAGGTCTCACCATGGCAATGGACGCATATAGAAAGAGTGCTTGGATTCGAAACAATCTCTAGGAAAAGTTTCTTCCCTTTGCAATAACTAAATCAGCAGACATTTCCTCCATGATTCGTTTTTTTTCAGCGGGCGCGCGATTCTGTCGAAAAGACAAGAGAACTCAACTTTTTACTACTTAATAATTTTGATTAGAACATAATACAAGTATTGTTTGACAAGTTAACAGCGTGTTTCATACCTTCATACTGCTACTTTGGGTGTAATTTGGTATCAATTGCCTCATCTTTGTTCCGTGGCTCTTACTAAAAGGTAACTGGTCAATGATTTTCAATCGGTTTCCTAATGTTTCTTGCTTTTTTCACATGCAACAAGTTCACTGGTCCTTCTAACAAATGAAAATCAATCAATCAAAGAGATTGTACAATTTGGATATCTGTTTCTGTTTCATTCGCGTTGTTTTCGAGCGATGTTTGATTTCTTTTCCTTTTTATTGTTTATTGGATTTCTCTAGGATTGATTTTATCAAGTGCATGGCCTGTCCTTGGTATAGAATAAAATTGCTAGCGACAATCAATTTGTCCTTTCACAAAATCGGAAACTCAAGCGAATGGTATAGAAGGAACGATTCCTCTAGAAAATGTTCATTCTCAATTGACTTTTTTTCGATAATGCCCGATCGCAAATAAATTAAACTGATCTACTAACACTAAAGAGCTACAGCCAATCAAAGTGTTTTTAGACATATTCTCATTAACAAAGTAATTTAGCAAACAGCAAAAAGAACTATAACATTCAGGCAAATGGAAAACATGTGACTATAAAAAAGGCAAGAAAATGTGTTCTCGCTGATCGCTATAATTGTTCTTTCGCTTTGGTTTTCTCTTCCTTAGACCTCTTAGATTATGTGTATATGTTTGTATGGATTTTAAGTTTACATATGTATGTGATTTGGACAAATGCATTGCACATCGCTATTGTTCACCCACGTGGCGCGTGGACAGTTTTCCCTGCTGCGATAGGACCTTTCAGCCATGAACAACCATGAACGAAGGTAACTGTTGGGTTGCCGGTATCGGTATTATCGGTTCATAAACTGTATAGGGTGGATACTGGACGTAAATACACTCTCCTTGATGCCTTCCTTCCCGGTAGTTACAACAATCCGGTACGATAACTAGTTGGTTCTTTAACATAAACTAAATAAAAACAAAATAGCTAGCTGGAGATCCGTGGCGGCTTGCCACGACGCACAACATCACAAACGATTCTTTAGGTCCTTCAGGTCCACAACCCCGCCGAAACTCTCAAGCCGTTATCCTTATTTCTGTATGACCACCGTTCAGCCTTCGATCTACGATCCAGGATATGATTGGAGGATTGAGATCCGGACGTTCCGGTCGGTTTAGGCGAAAAACTCGTACTTCGATGCCAGCTTGTATTCCTCTTCGTCCACTTTGTACATTTCGATGAGCTGCGTTTTATGGAGAGGAAAAGAAAAGATTTTAATTTTGATTGTTCCTTTCCGTTCGATCGGTTTGGGCGGATGATAGTGGTTAGTAAAGCAGCTTATTTTCCCGGTTGCTAGGATAGAACTCGATTTTTGTGGTGGCGGCTTTTTCCACATTTCAGCTAGTATGGTAGTTGGTCACTTTTTCCGACTGGAGTATCGAATTAAACCGTCTTAAGAGCCCCCCAGGGAGCAGACAAACTAATTATTAAAGGTTAAATACAAAAGAATCTATTTTGAAACATAGAGAAGATGTTTAAACGTTTCAGGAGGATTGGAAATAAACAGTTTAAAATATATATTGATATAAGCGTGATTTCCTACCGTTGATACTGTGCGTATGCAAATCCATAAAACATGGCCATATTACTTAAAAGAAGATGCTGAACAAGCAGTATGACATTATAGAAAGAGACAAACTTGTTTATCCTTTAAAAAATTAAAACAACAAAGTGAGTCGAAGCAAGAATGAAAGAAAGCGATTAGTAGAGAGTAGAAACAACAAAAGTACAACATAAAAATAGAAAAATATAGCTTACATTGACTAAATAATACTTTTTTGCATTCAGCACGAATCAGAAAGCGTCCACTAAAGGCGCGCTGCTTTATGCATTTTCCTTTGGAGCGGCATCAATGCGAAGGTGGGTTCTCAGGAGCAAATGCAGGGACAGTCGGCCCTCTGTTTGGCGTTCTCTCGTTTCGCCTCTTCGATGGTGTTCAGTCGGAGCAGATGCTGCGCCGATGGCGGAGGAATGGTTGACACGCTCCGGAACGCAGCAACGGGTGGTGCCGGGGCTGGGGCTGCCTTGTTGTTCGATCCCGCGACGGCGTTCGGGCCGGTGAGTGATGCCGTGCTTGCCGACGACTTGGCCATCAGCTGCTCGGCATCAATACTAGCGCTACTATCACTACCTATAAGCCTACTTCCGTTTTCCGACAGCTGATGTGGAAAGTTTGTGCGGTTTTGTGCGTGAGTTTTTTTTGGTAACGCATTCGACAAAAAAAAAATCGATTGAAATGGTACAAAAGAAAAAAACAAAATTAACGATGCTCGTTTTTTTGAAACTGTATCAATGGAATCACAAACACATAGAAAAATATATGTAAACGAAAAAGGCAACAAGCCACAAAACAGGCAAAGTAGTAACAACAAATATGGGAAATAAAATTAGACTAATGCAAAGTAATACTAAAATGAGTAAATTACAACTAATAAAACATAAAAAGAAGAGGAACCGAAAAGCACAAAACAAAACAAACAAACTTATGAATAAATACAACGTACGAGGGAACGTTTCGAATTGGAAGCTAATGGGGCAAACATCTGCTCTCACTATTTGGGTCCTGGAAAATTCGAACTACACATGCACTACACAGGCGCAGCCTACTACGCAACTACTATCACTCTGTCTATAATGCCTACTCGATGACTCGAATGCAAACGAATCTGGTAACCACTGAAACGTTATACCACGGAACAGAAATTCACTTTTCCGCGCCACGGCAGCGAGCGGCACGGGTCACGGTTGGTTTTGATTTTGGTGAAAACGTTATTATTGCGCTTTTTGAAAGGAAGATGAAAGAGGATGGACGTGGAAACACGAGGAGCATACAACAGCACGATTTACATAGCGAAGATCCGAGGGGGGGTGGATTGGCCGGCAAAAGATGGTGAAGGAATTTGTTTCAACACGAACTGAACAGAACGAACGATGCGCTATACAACGGTTTCGATCGTCACGATCTCCCGGCCAGCGCCACCAACCACCAAACCACCCATCAGACCGTTGGGGGACTGGGATACCTTTTGCACATCGTTCGCCAGCTCCTCCAGCTGCTTGTCGTGGGTGACCTTTAGCTTTTCCTTCTCCCGGTTCTGCTTGATGGTGGCAGTCTGGAAAAGGAAGAAATGGCCCGTGAGATTCACCGTTGGGTCTTTCAAAGCACAGACGTGTAGTGTGTACTGTGCAAAGTTACCTTTTTCTCGTCCATGAACCGCTTGATATTGTTTTGCTTTTTCTCGCGCAACCGTCGATCCTTCTCGCCCTTGGTCTTGAGTGTTTTGTCGTTCGCCACCTCCTTCGAAGTCTCGACCGAGATCTTCGCCTGGCGGCTGTTTAGCTCTTTGATTTCGCGCTCGTGCTTCGCCTCGAGCTGCTTCATTTGGGCGGCCTGTGTCGTCTCCATCAGCTTGCGAAGGATGTCCTGCTGGTCGGCGAGCTGCTGCTTGAGTAGGTCCCATTCCTCCTTCTTGTGCCGCTCGGCCATCTCCGTCCACTGGGCGTTCTGCTCCTGGATCAGCTTGCGCACGGCCGGATCCGCCTTGATCTCCTCCTTGCTCTTGCCTTTGATCAGCCGCTCGATCGCAGCGTTCTGTTGCTTCTGCACGCCCGCCCGCTCCTTCGCGTGCTTCTTCTTGACCGCGTCGAGTTCCTTCTGCTGCTTCTTGGCCGTCTTCTGGAAGCCCTTCTCCTGGCGCAGCGAGTCGACCGTGATCGGATCGAACACGAGCGGCGGCTCCGTTACCTTCTGCTCGTCGCGCTTCGCCTGATCGTCCTTGTCCTTCTTGCCCGTCTCCTCGATGCCCATCGCCTTCATGTTGTCGGAGCGCTCCTTGGCTGCGCCCATGAACGCTCGCGGATCGGATAGCGCGTCCATAAAGTCCTCGAACCCGTCCGGCACGTAGATCTTTAGCTCGATGTTACAGAACAGCATCGGCAGCGACATCGGGAAGTTGGCCTCGGTACGCAGCGAAATGTGCCGGTAGCCGCCTTGCAACCCATCCAGCGGCAGGATACGCTGTCCTAGCAGCTTACCGTTCTCGTCGTACACGCCGAATCGCAGCACGGCCAGATCGGGCAGCACCACCTTACGGAACAGGAATGGTTCCTCGTTGTACACCGGATTGAGACCGTTCGCCGGCACCATACGCGTCCGGAACTCCTTGCGCACCGTATCCGACGGCAGTCCGTACATGTCCACCTCGACGTACGTGCCCACCTTCTTGTCGGACAAGAACTGGCCGGCGATGACCTGCACGGCACAGGAAGCCGCAATCACCCCATCGACCGGTGCGTCCGCGAACGGATCGAAGCTACGGTCCGCGCGTCGCATGAAGTCCGGCTTCAGCAGATACCCGCAGTTCCCGTTGTACTCGAACTTGCCCTGGTTCAGCTGCATCGGCAGATCGGACGTCTGGAAGTTGAGCGACACCATCTGGCAGCCGGCGTTCCAGAACACCTGCGGCATGTAGTTGGACGAGTCGGCCCGCGTGCCCTTCGGGTAGATGCGCGACATCTGGCGCTTGTTGTAGTTCACGAACTCGATCGCCTGCGACTTCAGCAGGTTCATGCCGGTCGTCTCGGCGAACGACGACATGTTGTGGTGCACGTTCTTCTTCTCCGCGTAGTCGAACGACTGGAACTTGACCGGCTGCGCGTAGTTCACCATCGACGACAGCCACGGGTGCACGTTGGTCGTCGAGCCGGTGTACTGGATTGGTGGGGCCTCTGGATCGCCCCCGTCCTGCGAGGCAGCTGCCGCCGCCACCGGAGCCACCGCGGCCGCCGTCGGAGCGCCCCCCGCCGCCGCCAGCTCTTCGATCTTCTTCACATCGACCGCACTGGCGTCCTCCTTGTCCTCGTCCTCGATCACGAACTCGCCCTGCAGGAACAGCTCCAGCTCCTTCTTCTCCACCTCCGTCTTCAGCCGTTTGTTCTTGATGAGAATCTTGCGCTTGAGTAACGAGGGCGGCGGTAGCGGTGCGCCCGGCTCGAGCGGGTAGTCCGGCAACTGCTCCTTCAGCAGCAGATCGCCCAGAATCTCGTCGCAGTACTTGGCCAGCTTGTACTGCTGCGACTTGCAGCAGTGGTTCTCGAACGACAGGATCACCGGGTAGTCCGAGGTAACGAAGGCCGTGTCGCGCAGCGCGTAGATCACGTCCTTGAACAGGATGTCCGTGCACATCGCCATACCGTGCGTGATGATCGGCTCCTCGTCCTCACCCTTGCCGTCCCAGCAGTCCAGCTCGACGCACCGACATCCGGCCAGCAGCGTCTGGCGGTACATCTCCACCGAGCTCTTGCCACCGAACTGCCGCCCGGACAGGTACGTGTTGTGGGACGAGTTGATGTAGTAATGCGACAGCGGCTGGTCCATGTCCATATAGATGTCGAGCCGATCGAGAAACACCGGCGCATTCTCGTCCGACATCAGGTACCGAATGAGTCCATCTTTGGTGAGTGTTTCTATATTGAGGGTTTGGAGGATAAAAACATGAGTCATGAGGGTTCACTGCCACTTCCAGAAAAAAAGACCCAGCACATACTTGCTTCACGCGCCTCATCGTTCTGCTCGTACATGTTGATGATTTCCAGTGCTCGCTTCTCGTCGTACAGCGGGTAGAGGATTTCGTTCAGGCGCGGATCGCGCTGCTTCTCGTTCAGGAAGTTAATAAATTGGTCCAGGTTGATCGAATTCGCCTTTCCCTGCGTTCTGTTTCGGGCGGGGGGTCGGGAAAAGGGGTAGATAAATACACAGTTCTTTACGCCAAAACTCCCTAGCTCTACTCACATCGAGCGGAACAGCTCTTCGATGTCGTTGCGGGGACAGATTTTGTGGTACAGCTCGTAGAACTTTTCGAACGTAAAGTCAGCCTTCTCGATCGAGTCGTTCTTACCGCTCGGCAGCCCCAGGTCGGCCAGGATCTGATAGATAAGCTTTTCCGTTTTTCCTACGGAAGATACGGAGAATCGTTTTGAGAGCACTGCACTTGAGGTGGACGATTTCAACAACGATGCTTACCGGAAGCGAATGTACGGGCGACCACTTTGACCGGAACTTTTCCCCGCGGATCGACTAGAAATCCGAGCCGCATCCAACTGGAGGATCGAGGTGAATGTGTTGTAAAAGAAAAGAGATGTAGGTGAGCGAGTTTATATTTCCTGTTTACAGTAGGATGTTTCAATAAGGTGAAATCAAGCAAGAAACAACTTTAAAACTTACTAACTATTAATTATTACTGTTAACAAACACTAACATAAGCATCAAATGATAATCATGCATGAAAATAAGAAGTAGTTAGTACCAGGATAAAAAAATTAAAAAGAGGAATCAAAATGTTACAGGAATTTTGAAGCCTGAATAATCAATAGACTGAGAATAAAGTGGCAATGAAAGCGAGAACATAGATTGAGCGAATAGCAAATTATAACTTCTTGATTTCAAATCAAAGAATCTAAGTATAACAATAAATAAAATGCGTACAGAAAATCTCGGAACAGGAACATGGTTGCTACTTATAAATAACTTATATTTTTTACACCAACTTTTATGATGAAACGCATCAATTTAATCGTAAGGATCAATCTAATAAATATTATGTAACGTTACACGTTGACAATCTCGTGTTGGAACCGTCCCGGGTGGGCGATATGTTTGTTCAATGTCCGCCGGCAACACTCGACACCCGCCGATAATAATACACATCTCCGGGGGCCGGGTGTTGGCACAATGTTGGCCGCCCAATCGCTATGATAGCCTCCTACCACCCTCCTCACCCCATCCTTAGCCTACGACACTGTCGTCGATGTTGCGCCTGCAATCAACGCTTGTACAACACAATGGGTTGAATTAGGGCGTGCTCGGTGTTTGGCCACTCCGGCCCGACGGTCAGTCAGCTGCAGCCACTTTGCATCGTGTAGAAGGGTAGTTTCGGGATAATCGGGTCGTGCTTCCCGGCCCGAGTGAAACGCCTTTTTGTGCTCCACTTGAGGTGCTCTGACCTTGTGGAGCAGTTTGTGCCGGGGTAATGGTATGGTTCGCTTTCTCGTTTTATTAGTAGATAATTTATGGTTCATCTTTATTGTATGCCTTTGGTTCCATCCGGTGGATGAATATTTCAATGCAGGGATTAGGTTCTTCATTACAGTCACGTGTTTGGTTACTCCAGTAGATGTAATATTAACCTCCTTATTTATTGATCACCATGTCTAAGCTGCAACGATCTTATACAAACTACACACTTTCTAATTGATTCTACTGGAGTTAACGTGCCTGTTCGTAAGAAAACGATTTAATCGAGTGACAATTGAAATCTCCGTTCGTTAAGCACGCGTTCGATTGCCTTCGATCAATTCACACCTGACACAATATGTGCACACAGCTCGGCTCAGGTTCGTGCCACGTGTGGAGGTGAGAACAAACAAAAAATTATCATACATAAATATTGCAAGAAACAACCACCGTGTGTTCGCACCATGAGATGTAAGCGGGGCGCGGTTTAATTGAGTAGTCAAACAGGGCATAATAGTTATATTAGCCCCAGGGAATGTTCAACAAGTTCTTGCGTGTCCAGATAAATGATAATCCGAACGATTCTGAGTCGTATTTACATCAGTAAATCACTAGCACGAGAACGATGATTAATAAATAAAAGTATCGCAGAAGATAAGGTTGTCGTGGTGAGCTGTTCTGGAGAAAGCAACGGCAACAACGTCAAGTGCATAACGCCGGCTCATGCCGTCGATGGAGGCGCATGGTGGACGGTGGTATCGGAAGCGCATTTAACGTAACGCTGCTCGCAAACAAGACGCGTCTAAATTGCTTAAGTGCGCCATATCAAACGTGGTGCAGCGGCACACATTCGCGTTCTGCTGGTCCCCCGGGACGAGTAATTTAATTCGATTCCCACCCAGCGGGCCGCCTTCCCCTCCCCCTTCGCGCCCCCACACGGTCGGTGCAGTCCGTGAAAGAAGGTGCAAATTCAATTAAGTCCATCCGCACCGATTCCGTCCGTCCGTCCGTCCGTCCGTGCGATGCGCTGTGGTCAGGATGCCGCCACGATCCGGGCCCGGGTCGAGATGAAATGGATATATTTGTGGCTTTGCGAGTTCGAGGTTTCGATGGGGTTCCACTCCCATTCCCTCCCGTACTTGAAAGTCAATTTACGCAATATGCATGATTGCCTCCAAACCCTGGATGGAGCTTCGATGGGGGTTTCTTCTGCGATGCATCCGTACCACTCGAGAGATTCAGCTAAATATGTGCCAGCAGTGCCTAAATGGACTAGTATAGCCTGTTTTTGCTGTGCAATACAACTGACAACGGAAGATACGGGATGATGAACGATGCGATGAGCGATATTCTAATGAACAAAAGCGAGTCTTTTAAAGGTACGAAACGAGTTTATCGAAGTCAAATCTACAAAAAAGTTACTTTCTGGCATACCTCGGTAACAAAGTTCTAAACATAACGTCGAACGAATAAACTAGTGTCTACTACTCAACGGGGATTTAAGTAAACATCAGATAAATATGTCTCATGTACTTTCCGGTCATTGGAACTTACTGCTTCATCAAGTTCGTCCTTGGGCAAACATTGTTCATTTTACTGTTGTGTGTGATGTCACGAAGTCCTTGTTGCCAAAGCTACAACCGAGGGTAACAGAAGCATAAAAATAAACAATGGAAATAGAGGAAACTATATGAACCATGAAAAGATACACGAAATCGAACTAAATTAAAATAAGGTTGTGTACATTTGCTCGAACCAAAAGTCCATACGTCACAGAACATCGGCCGAAGTCCCCTGTTTCTCGGTGCAATGGCGGCACGGAGAGTGTGTTATTTTCCGACTTTCCGAGAAATTGTGCAATTACAACATGAACCCCCGGGTTCGGGTTCATTTACTGCCGCCTTCGTCGGCGTGCGATTCGGGTGGCCTTATCTTCCGCTCGCACGCCACATTTAGGTCAAGGCCTGTGGGAAATGAAGTGAATTACGGGACGACGACGACGGGCTGGAGCGACGTTCTCCGGGGGGTGCTGTGCTGCCAAAATAACTTCCCCGGGAAGGCGAAACGAAGGAGTGAACGACACCGAGACCAGCATCAGGCAACTGACGCATCCTTCCTTTCCTACCGGGGGAGGAGGATGGTAAATTCAACCAGACGATGACCTTACGCTGGCTAGAAGTATCCTTTTGCAGTTGAAAAGGAAATTATGTCGCAAACTTAATTACGACTGCGTTTGCTGGGTGGTTATTTTTCCTCATGGTTCAACAACATGCAAGATATGCTATAATTAATTGAGGTCTTTCTGAGTTGTTCGAAATAGAAGGTATTTATAAAGTGCAACCGAGGTGTTTACATGTTTTTGAACTTTTCTGAGCTATTTTGCAAAAAAAAAAAAATCAAAGCAATCCTTGGTGAATGCCAAGATCAATAGGGCACAGATAAGCCAAGATTTATAGGGCACAGTCCTTTACTGAGAATGTGCTCAAATGAACATCGTGGAGGCAAAGGTTTTGATTATTTTTCGTTTTCGTGTACATTGTGTTGTGTTGTCACTGTTATATTCACAAGGGTTGCGTCAAGATAGAGCCGGCAGATAGTAGATTTATCGTGATCCACCGATCGATTGCTTTACTATTGTTTGCCGCCGATTATCAGAAACCAAACATTTGCATAGTTCTGCTTCCTGCTCCGCTGTGTATTGGAAGTCGTCGCGCAAAAACAAGCGTTTGAAAACGGGCCATTAAAAAAGTATGGCGCGTATTGGACGGCACGGTTGCGTACAATTTAATTTACAACACACTCCTTCCGGCAACCCGATAGTGGACGGTCTCCGTATACGGCATTGTTTTTCGTGCCTTGCAAGAGTTTCCCAGCACGTCGCCGACGATGGGAGTGGCGGCAGATGTAGTTGAATTTTTCCCATTAAAAACCGGCACCGGCGAGTGTTGTGTGACAGATGACACACAAGCGAAAAAGAACTGCTACGGACGGATTATCGAATAATTTATTGAACACTCCCGGCAACTCTCCATTGCCATAGCCATTGTTTCAATTAAGTTCCATAAGGTCCGTCCCTCCCCGCCACAACCCGGGAGTGTGGGAAATGGGGATCGTAAATACTTCCCGTGGTCCGTGTTTATGGCGAACTAGTGGAAAATTACCACCGGGGTAAAGTGTTCTTCCCCGTGCGGCACTATTTCTCGGGCGGATTTAAGTAATAAGCAAAAAAGTAGATGCGGCGCCGCACCAACGTCGGGGCGGTTCAGTTTTCCGAACTATGATTGACGCAATAAATCTTGAAAAGTGTTTTAAAACCCACTGCGTTTATCCCAGTTGCAGTTGCAATTAACGATTAAATGTGTTTTTCCTTTTATGTGTTCCCCGAGCGGAACTGCAACAAATGGATTAAGTGGGGTGTAAAGTCGAAGGAAAAGTATGTTAATCGCGGAAATGAGCTGGAGCGTTTACAACCCGGATTAGTATAGTTTTACTAGATGTGACAGAAAAAAGGCATTAGTGTGTTGGAATCGAAGCACCGTTGGATAGGAAAAACCGAATGAAAAAAGCATGCACAAAAGCATATCCCATGCACCATTGAAAATAACAAACAAATTGAAAACATGCAGAGCAAAAGAGTGGGAGAGAGAGAAAGTAGAGGAATAACGTCATCAAGACACAGGAACTTACTGCTTCTTGAGGGCGGTCATGGGGCAGAAATTGTTGGCCTTGCCGTTGTGGGTGATTTTCCGCAAACCGTCAACCCAGATCTGTGAAGCGGGAGAGAGTTGAAGAATAAGTGGAAGTCGCGGACGGTTTCAAAACGGAGCCAACATATTGACGTGAAATAGCAGGTCCACGTTTGACCCACGCGGCTGACTCATGGGCTCGGGAACTGTGACAAGGAACGCAAACTCAATTTAAATTTTCCCGGCCTGCCACGGCTCGTTTTGTAATGGGAAAACTTCCCCCCGAGGGCGACGCTTTACATGGGCTAATTAAATAGAAAAGCAGGTCTCGTCGTGCCGCACAACTTCCACTAGGCCGCACTAAGAACAAATAATTGGTTGGAAATAGTTTGTCCAACCCGTTTTGTCGCCAACATTGACAATCGTCTATAGAGCGTGGTGTGACAACGAAACTTTAATGAGTTTGAAATTCTTCCCGAAAATATGCTGTCGCAGGAGGCTTTTGCTCATCCACCTGTCAACCATTGCGCTCGAACAATTCATTCGGGACGGGGGTGTGAACTCACATACGGAAGACGAACGGGAAAAGTTTTCCCGCCTGCCAAGACCGAGGAATAATATCGTATTTTCATTGCGTTTGGAGGAAACTTTGGAGCACACTATGAAGTTTCCAACACTCCCAAAATTCGTTGTAATATTCTTGTCTGCAGCCGTTGATGACAGTTGAACGGATCGCGACATCATGTTCCGTGGGTTTCTAAAACGCCTTCAACGTCTACGTCGCAATCGTTTCCTGGAGTCGATGTCGGGACCGAAGATTGATCCGGAATTCCGGATGAATGGTTGCGCCCTCCCGTCCTCGCACCTTTCCTTCCTTCGGTCGTTATTATCGCCCGCGGGCTGGATAAAGCCGACCCCAGAGCAGAGGTTAGGTTGGAAGCCAAAGGTCACAACAACAGGGAGGGGCCCGGCCGATTACGGTCGTCGAGACGATCGGTGCGGAACGAGTTGGCCCTAGGGTCGACCACCGGAAGGCTTGGGGGCGTTCGGTTGACTGCGCAAATTATCTGCCAGTGGGTATTAATAACAGCGAGCGCCGCACGTATGATGGCAGAACGATGATGCTGATGATGATGATGATGATGGCGGCAACAAACGGGCGATGGTGGCGATGGGGCGCAATATAATATATAACAATGTTATCACTCGGAAGGCATCCTCCGCCAACACGCAGGACGGTAGCCCCCCTCCCCCCGTCGTTGGTGTTGAGCGGGAAAACCGGAAGGGGCCACAGGGTTTTCCTTCGCTTACTTTCCCTTCCGAGTGTTCGGGGCAGAGTTTCGTTACCGTAGCCGTATGTCTTGGAGTTCCGAGTTTGGTATGAAGTTCCTAGCTGTTTGCCTTCGGGCGGCGGGAAAGGTAATATTGTCGGAGTATTTAACCCCCGATGTTTGCTCTGCACATGGGTAGTGGCCAGTGCACGCTTTCCTTCCGTTGGGTCCACGAAGGTTGGTTCCAAGTCCAGGGAATTGTTATCCCCATCACGGGAGGTACAACGTGTTATAGTTCGCTTCCTTCGTCCACCATCGGTCCTGCCCCTCCCGTTGAGGTTGTTGTTCACTAATGAGCGAAACTGGAAAGTGAAGTGAACTTAATTCCCGACTCTTGGGCACGCCGGGTCCTCTCTTTCGGTGTCGCAAATTGCGTTTAATGATGGCGCACAACATTCAATCAGGTGACGCGCCGGTTGGCGCCTCGTATGTGTTGTTGCGCCACTCAATTATGGGGCTCGATCGATTTCCACCCCCGGTTTCTCATCGTAAGACGAGCCGATAATTGCACAGAGCTTGCTCCCGGGGTCCGTGGTCCCGTTTGCAACAAGTGTCCGGCAACAGGTTGGCTCCTCCTGTTGGCTTGCTGTCAAATCGGACGATCCTAACCTCCACAATTCGTCGCAGCGGGTGATTGTAGGTTTCGTCTAGCGTCTAGGCCTAAATGCAGCACCATCCAGAAAATCCCGCAGTTTCCTCTTCCAATTCCACGTGGGGAGGGTTTCCCTTGCTTTGGTGCAGCTGAAAAAGGAAACCCGGATGGTCCGGTTCGGTTCGGTTAGGGTCGACTTACCTTCGCCGTGGCCGCATCCGGACAGACGACATGCTGGTAGTTGATGTTGATGTAGTCCGTGCCCGAGCAGATGGTGAGTGATTTTTCCTCCACATTTTCACCATGCTTGTTGCACAGTTGATTGTACAGCTTCATGTCCTGTTGGAATGGTGGAGGAGGTGAAGAAACGGAAAGCTATTAGAATGTTTGGCACTGAAGGAACGGTCCGTTTCGGACACCCGGTAGCAGACAGCTCGGGACACTCTCTGGACAACATGTTGCTCACATCGTGGGGGGGTGTTTCTTATGACGTACGTTTTCAATCAACAACTGTGAGCTGTTGTATTTAAAATAAACGCTTTGAAATGAGTACACAAGATTACTCAATTTCGTGATACCAAAGGGCGTAATTGTTTTATATCACTGAAAATTTATACTACCATCAAAATTACACATTCTTTAGAACTTGCTTGAAGAGACATCATTTAAATTCATCTCATTCAGCATACAGAAAGAAAGCATCCACTGAAAACATATGAAAGGTGAAAGCAAGTAGCACTTCGGTAGCGTTGTAGTTTCACTGAAGTACAGTTTCAGCACGCTTCAAACGACATGTAAAGCGTTTTGGATGGCACTTCCGTGTTGTTTCGAGGGTTTACTTCTCCGCCCCGTGTGTGGGCCCCGGGGGTGGAGCCGGAAAAAACACCCCTCGGTTACATCAAAGAGGTGCGCGAAGGTGCACATAAATGGTAGAAGCTGCAGAAAAGCACATCTCGAGTAGCGGCACCGTACAAAAGCTCCGGTAGAGGTGGCTCCACACGAATTAAAAAAGGAAAGAAAAGGAGAGTTAGGTTACCCGCCGGGGGAAAATCCGTCCTAGAGCCGCAGTTGTTTATTTACAGTAGCTTTCTGCAATTTGGTGACGATGACTTACGCTCGATCGGATATGCTTGAGTTGTTAGTTAAAGCAGGAAGGATTCATTTCCACAGTTAAACTAACTAAATTGCCTTATGTGCTATGTTGAAATATGAAATCGTCTAAGAACTGGTTAAATCAATGTAAATTTAAATTATATTTCGATTCAAAACGATTTCCAAGTTGCTAGGCAAACAGTAAAACATGGTATGCAACGAAAGGAATATCGAATTTAGTAAAATAAAGTACATGTTAGATTGCCTCTTTGTTCATTTACTTTCTGAATTCGTTGAACGGGTTTGAAGATGGAAGGATTGTTTACAATAATTTGACTTCATTAATTGCCTTTTGTGTTATGTTTTCATGTTAAATTGGTTAAAAACTGCCCAAATAAATATAACAATGTAATCATTCTGATCGAACACTATTCGTAATCGTTCTACAAATAATTTTAAACTGGCAGATATTCTCGGCTTCCAATCCTCTTTAACGACGATGCAATTTAATTCATGTGATTTGGTCCATCGCTGGCAAAAAAAAGAGATACATACATTTGCATCAGATGAAGTGACGAACATGACTGTTTACCGTTCTAGCCATTTTGCTTTCTCATCGAACTGTTTTGCTTTATGTTTTCATCCATCCGAGGGATGGAACATCAATCTTCGTATTGCTACCGTTTAGGGTGCATTTAAAAATAAATATCGACAATACAAAAAAAAAGAACCAGCGGGAAAACAGACACAGATCGTTCGCAAATCGAACCCAGACCACCGTCATCGCATCGATTGTGGATTCGAATTGACGAACGGCTTTTAGCCCGCTGCAAAGAGAGTTCGCTTCGAAAAGCGGTTGCAATTAATACTTCCTCTCCATTCATGTCAAGTGGTTTCATTGCAGGAAAATTTAACCGAAGCAGGCCGCGGCCAGTCCCCGACACGCGGCAAATGGACCGAGGCACGTGTTTGACGTGCTTAATCCGATCTGGAGAGCGGGCCGCTTAATGGCGCGCGCCGTGGAACTAAATTAAAATATGTACGACGAGGCCCGGGCGCGGTAATGAGTTGATTTTACTCAACGTCAATTAAAATTCATATTGTTTGGCGCGGGAAAGCGTTCGGGGCCCGGGTTGAAGAGCAACGGGATATATAATACAATTATGTTACAGTTTATAGGATTACTTTGGCGCGAGATGCAAACATTGGCGGACAACAACAACTAAGCGAAGCAGGACGTTCAATCGGAGCGTTGTGAATATTTTTAACCACCATTCTACCGGATTTCCTCATCCTACGCTCTGGCGCTCCAAAAAGGATGCAGTGTATAGGTCAGTTAATTTCTTCCCTCCGCCTCACACTTCGGCCCAGAAGCATCCCACGTCAATAAGACGTCGACGACAGAACACTCACCTTTGGCATTCCGCCCGCTCTGATATCGCTGACTTGGCATAATTCAATAACGTCACCTTCCTGCGGGGGCGTGATGGGAAAAGAAAAAGAAAAAGAGAGGAAGTTGAGTTGAAGAACGAGAAACTTGACGGCCCGGGGCCACGTGCACCAGGGCACGTGGGCACGTGGAGCTCGTGGCGAAAACTGGCGAAAAAGGAAAAGCGAAGTGAAAATGGCAAATGGCAGGAAAAGGGGAACCTGGAACTTACCCGGCCCTCGCTTTTCCAGTAGATGAAGAACCCGTACTCGTCCACCTTGAACGTGCAGTTCGGCTCGAGCTCGTTGTTGTCCTTCTCCTCCGTCCACCGGTCGAACACGCATCCTGTCAGCAGCGGCTCCGGCACCGAAATTTGCCAGTTGAACTCGAACTTCTTCGTCATCGTGCGGCGGGCGGGCGGGCGGTTGGGTTCAGAACGGAAATGCACACACTCCTACACAGCCCGCACAGGCGAGAGAGGACGGGAAACACTTTCCTTGCGTGGCCGCTCGCGGGAGGAGCTCCGATGGCGCTGCTCACGTTACGTTTGTTTATCTGCAAGCGTGCAAGTGGAAGGAAGAAGAAAGTAAGCATTTAGAGAAAGCATTACCCGGAAGTGGCGGGGGAAATCTTGAGTGAGAGTGAAAACCGGGAAAACAACAGACTAATGGAAGAGAATGGGAGGACAATTTTCTGCCCGAAGAAAGCAACGAAAGGAGTAAACAGCAGAAGTATAATTTAATTTCGCCACTATCCTTCGAGCTCGCGCGGTTGATGAAAATAGTTCCACAATTGTCCCCGTCGCATCCGAGAGTTGGAAAAACGTGATGCTTTGTAGATGTAACGAAAGAGTGATGGTGGAGTGGAGAGGCAAAACGAACGAAACGAAAAAAAGGCATGTAACAACCTGCTCGACGAGCGAGCGAACACGCGACTTTATGCGTCCCCCCCCATCATGGGGTGGTACGTACGTATATGCCACCCGCCGTGGTGGTGCCGCCCTTGAGTTTCCCTCCTCCCTGCCCCACCATCCCCTACCATTCTCCTCCACCCGCCCCGTCCTTGCCTTCAGCACGATGGCAGTAATTAAATAAATCAAACAACATTTATTAAATTAAGTGTTACTACGACAGCCGTCGTGCCATTCGCGGCACATGCCATTCGATTAGTGGTGACATGCACATGCACCACCACCACCACCTCTCACAGCTTTTCCCACCCCACTTGGGAGCATTACCGATCGTGAGTCTCGTGCATCGCGCGCCTCGGATGCAGAGACCGGGTTTGGTTTTTTTTTGTTTTTTGCCAAGGTGCCATCGGGTTCGGTTCCCTTAACGGGCGCGCTTGACTGGAATGACACCAAAGTGTCTGACTTTTGGCCGTGGCAGCAAAGCAAGAGATAAATACAACTTCACCAGCTAATGAGATGACCGATAAATTGCTTAGAGACTTCGGTTAAGTAAGAGTGGTTTGCATCTTCATTCTGTAGCGCTCTGCAAAATGGCGAAGCGAAGACGAACCGGCCCAGCCGTTTCGGTGTCCTTCCAAACCAGATGGTCACCCCGTTATGACGTTAGAGTCGCCGTCGTCGAGTGATGCCTTAAGTGCGTTGAATGGTTTCGCTTTGGACACAGACACACACACACGCACCATGTAGGCGTGCGATTGTAAGTAATCAAAGCAAATTATCCCCCGCGACTCTGAGGGGGGAAAGGGCTGGCGTGTGTGCGAGTGTGGAAAGAAAGGTAATCTTGTTACGGCTGACATGTCCATCGACCGAAGCAGAGGAGGGTGGGGTTCGGGGGGTTCTGGCCGACCGGAACACGCGCGCACACACCCTTTGGTGGCGGTAGCCGGTTTGTTGCTTTCAATTAACAGTTTATCCATCATGTTCACTTCGTTCCAATTACATCCGAGTGCTGCAAACGACACACGGGCGAGGAAAATGCTACGGTGATCTCAGTAGAACAAAACGAAGAAAAAAAAAACAACGTTGCTCCCACAAAGGGCTGTGAATTGATTGACTTTTTCACTCGGAATCGTACGGTGATTAACAAAAAAACAAAACTGTCACTATTTTTCATCCTTCATCCGAGCTTCTAGCTGTAACAAGCTATGCGGGAATATTTAAAAAGCAATTTATATGTCCCATTAATTCAAAATTTAGATTTATTAACTAACAATTTGCTTGTTATGTTTTGATCGAGTTCATGAACAAATACACTACACAAAAGGCCAATTACTTACAATTTCTCCATTTTCTTTTTTCTACAAACGTTTGATCTGTTTAGATAAACTTATGGTTCCAAATAATGAGCAGTAAAACGAGAGGTCGGGTTAAAGTTTTTTTCTACTCCGCCATTTTTGTGACAGTTGGTTGAAAAAGTGTTTACAAACATACGTGCAGTATGTGGGAGTTCTTCGCTAAAAACTCTTTAACGAAATAGGTAATTGGAAATTTTGGATCAGAGTACCCATGGTTTCGCGGATAGAAACTGTTCTTCTGTGTGAAATCACGGGATATGGATCCTGTTGGTTGCCATGATTAGCGAATTAAGTGTGGTGGTCTTCCTCACGTGCAGGCCGCTCCAAAACATATTCCGAACGCCTCAATTGCCCCTCTGTTGATGAAACATACCAAATTTGCAGTTTTACCTCACTTTCCTGGCTGCTCGTAAGAGGTAAACAAAATTTCAAACAACTGTCAAAAATTTTCCCACGGTTTTTCTCTCGTTACATGGCATACTTCGACCTCTTTTCCATTGGCTTTGAGCGGGATGGTTGATTTTGGTGTTGCTCTGGTAATTTTTTTTCTTTTGTGCTGTTCACAAAAATACATGCAAAAGCATTTGTTTGCACTTCTCGAGGAAAGAAATCTTAGAAGATTGAGTTTTTAAAAAACGTTTTCTGGTTTATCATATTACCTTTTGATATATTTTAGTACATGCCGTGCATAAAGCGTTAGGAAACTTGTAGGCCTGTGCAATTAAACAGATTGAAAGTAATTAATCGATGAAAGTGTTGCCCGAAATGTTGTGTTCAGGAGAAAATCATGTCCTGTATCCAGTCTTTTATTGTTGTAAAAAGCAAAACTAAATCAATTAAAAGAGAAGCATCGGTGTACCGGTTTATAAAAAAAAAAACAACATTGAGTTTACTGAAGGGGAAAGTGTCTGTTCAAAATCAGAAATCCCTCAACCGAACGTACAAAGGACGTCCATTGTATAGTTACCTTACTCGGAAAATCCTCACCCTCGTACTGCACTCGTTTAACATTCGTTTCGTGGTTACTTTGAAGGGTTTTACACCCGGATCAAAGTAAAAACTATAACGTTCCATGAGCTCGCCAGAGCCTGTATGTTTGTGTGCAGCAGCAACAAACACTATGCCAGTGTGGTGTGAGGGCTCAATCGACTGGAAAAACACTGGTTCAATCCCACTCCAAGGTCAGTGCGGCCCTGGTTTGCCCAGCTTCCGAGCGCTCGGGATGATGAGGGGAGAGAGAGAGAGAGAGGCGGCAAGGGAAAACTAAAACTGTAATCCTACCGAAACTACCCTCCCCATCCACCCGCTTCTTCGTCTGTGTGGCGAACGAGTGGCGACCCATTTCCGGCCGACAAAAGCGGGGAGGTGGCCCAGCCAGCACAGGATGGATGTCATCAATTATTCACAATCCGTAGTGTGTCCTTTTGGGGACACCACGTATCCTGGACGTTCACTTCAAACACAAACGTCCTGTGACCCTGTGCAGACTTGGCGAAGGGTAGGTTCGGAGGTGGGAAAAGGTAATTTCATGGGGACACATTTCCACCGCCCCGCGCGGCTGGTGGAAAAGCGCGGGATCGCACCGAAGGTACGGCGAGGCCGTTTTTGGGCTATAAATAGCCGCCTCTTATTAACACTTATTATTCGGCGTGGGGGCGGACACCATCCAGCAAAAGAGTGTGTGTGTGTGCGAACATCATTGCCGCTGGAAGAATGGAAGAAGGATGTGTCCAAATTTCTTATTTCCGCCTCCAATGTCGACCCGCAGCGGGTGGCAGAAAGGAAGAGGTGTGGCATAAATTTGCAAATCTTCGTACTGTTTTGGATATAAATTTAGGATTTCCTTGCCTCGCAAAGCGATGGAAGCGTGACCGAACCGGTGGAATGTCTCGGAGCCAACAGAGAAGTGGTGTTAAATGGCAATGCAAAATGGAATCGGTTGGATTTCCTTAAACGAACACGATGGAACATTCCAATCGACAGCAATGACCAGGGGTGTGTTGGTTGATGGACAGAAGGCAAGTGACGCTCCTAACCTTCTGTTTCCGATCTTTACACGGAGAAGGACAAAATGTGAAAGATGAAAGGAAAAGCGCGTGCCCTCAAGAAGATACGATGCAACTGGAAAATCGAACGCAAAAGAAGGGATGATGAACAAACAAGATGAAAAGTAAAATTATAAACTGCTCGTACAAGAGTTCCGTAGATTTCTTAGGAGGAGAACAGTGTGTTCAAAGATAAGTGAAGCCAAGTTGGAAGTAAATCTGTTCTGGAACCGGGTGGAACAGATATCTTCTCATTCCTATTTCCCTTTTTCCTCCTCGGGGAGATACTTGTTCACCCCGTTGAGTGATTCGCCATTTGTGCATTGAAGATGTGGCCTAACAAGCGACTGGTTGAATAAAGAAGAAATTTAAAGTAGATCAAAGTTGAGCACACCAGACCGCTTCCACGCTTGCTTCTGCACTTTACATCGCGCGTCCCTCTTTTCGATTGAACGCACAAGAGGCCGTTCCCCGTTCCACACTCTCCTTTAGTGGCTCCAGGACTCTTTGCATGCCATAGTTCCATCGGGGTCAGTCGATTCGGATCGAGAAAGCCGTAAAATCGCCCCAAGGAAGGCTGAATATCGAGGAAAACCTCGCTCCCAGCCATATAGTATACATCACAGCCGCAATCGCTTAACTCGCAATCCGCAACTCGATCGTTGAAGTTCGTTCCTTCGCGGAGTGGAACGGAGGCAAGTAGGGGGAGATTTTTATCATCCCTACTAATCTTTCGCCCCACCCGCGAACTCCCCAAAAACCCCCATTTTGACTTGACGGGTCAGCCATGGTGAACTACTTCAGCAAAGCTGAAAATAGAATCTAACTGGACATGAAGTGAGGCCTCGTTTGCGCGAACAAATATTCTGATGTTTCCATCGACACCCCCACCCCCTGGCATTCCAACATGATGGAAAACACTTTTCCTGATGCCCCTCCCCCCAGCAGCTTTCGACCACTCTGTGTCGACCGAGTTTCATTCCATGGGTTTGATGTTTTACATCGCATCAAAAACAATTGTATGTCGCTAAAGTTTACAACCGCTCCACTGCTCCATATCAACGATTTAGTATATTTTATTCATTTGGCTCCAATAAGAGACAAAATCGAACCGTGGTTACCTAACCGAAGCAAGGCGGGGAAGAAGTTTTGCATGCGTGATACAATATCCCTCGAACGCCACTCCGGAGGAGCAATATTAATATTGATAGGTCCCCCGAGACGGGACTATGTTTTCATAAGCAAATGTGTTTGAATTCACACAATCCCACGAGGTGCACGGGTGCGGGGGGAAAGGAATAAAAGTTACCAAAGAGCAAATAGATTTGTATCGATCCGGTCCGGACCATACAAGTGCTGTTCAATGAACACCGCTATGGTTTAATGATTTTTGAAGATGAAGTTACAGTTACATTGCTTTTTGTCTCTAAGAACCATTTTTCTTCGAACATTTTTGTCGCTTGCCTAAAACAAGAAAATGGAAAACTTTAATAATAACTAATAAAATTATGCCTCATGCTTAACGTTTTATCTATTTTTGTGTACTCTTTTCTACCAATTCCGTTTAGCCAAAATTGCCAAAATTCGCTTGATTCGTTTATTATTATTTATTTCGATCGTATAATCGATCGTTTTTTGATTATGCCGAATGTATTTAACCCTGCGTAATAACGTTTTTTTTTAAAAAGGGACAAATTTTTAATGTTAGAGACCGAAAATTCGTGCCTTAGAGACAAATATTGGTTGGCTGATGGACAGAGCCCAATTAACACGTTGACTGCCATGGCTATCATTTTTGATAGTGAGCTGTCATTAGTTCTAAAAAGGTTTCGTCCCATAAATACATGAGAATGCAACGCAACGATTATAGTAATGTTCAAAACTTATTCTTTGGGAAGCTTTGGGAAGGAAGATTCTTTGTTTAGCTTTCGAAAACCGTCGGTTTTATGAAAAAAAAGTGTGCCAAAAACGCTTAGCAGTCAACGTGTTAAAGGAAAATATAAGCAAGTTTAGTGAAAGTACGATATATTAGTTGACCAACAAGACAATATTGATTAGAAAAAACATCTTTAATATTTAATAAACTGTGATGTAGAATTCTACATTTTTTTTAGAAAAGATCACAGATTTAAAAACAATTGAACAACGTGCTGTTTAAAAAGCGTATCCTAAGTGTTCCTTTGAAACCTTTCACCGTCTCGGGCGGTGGCGGGCCTTTTTGCCACCAGTTCTGTGGCAATAGTTTTGTGACAAAAGACACCGCAACAAACACGGAAACAATAGCAGCTCACAAGTGCGGTTTTGTGCTCTTTGTGACAAACACAATTTAAAAGACGCGGCCACCTTCTACGGGCAAGTACCTGTGAATGGGCAGGACCGGTTTTCCGACCCACCAGCGGTAGAGAAAAGCGAGCAAAAGCGCGATGGCGACGTACACCAGAAACCACTGCATAAAACCTCCGACACACTACACGCCCTCCCCCACCCTTCTCCTTCTCTTGCACTTGCCTCGCGAAACAATGGAGACACTCGGAGATTAAGACACAACACGACGGCTCTTCCCGGTGTTGTGATTCAGGAAGATTTTTAGAGCCACTTCTAGACAGGGGCCTCGAACTGTCGCACACAAACACTCACACATACACCCACCCACTCGATTTTCCACCGGCACTGAAGTTCTACTATGTTCCGGACACGGTTTTTGCTCGATGGCCGCGGACCGTCTGCGAGCGGCTCGGCTGGCCGACAATGGTTTTGTGCGACAGGCGCTGGAGCCCGTTTTCCTTTGGTGGGCTTCTCCCATCGCCTCCCGCCCTTTCGCCCCCGCCCGACCCGGGTCCAATGGCCCCATGGGGAAAACGGGAACCTTCGTCCCGCAGGGGGGGGCGAAAACCCATCGGTCTAAAGTGTGTGGAAGAATAAATGCGTCCGATGGGAACCTTCAAATTTGATTGCACACTCGGAGCCATTACAGCGGAGTTGACATTCAAGCTGGGGGATGATGTGGTGGGATTTCTGCACGTGAAAAACTATTCCCCATAATGTGCGGCAGTTTTCCCGAAAAGGAACAATGGGCAAGAACTAGAAGGCGAAACAGGATTAAAGGTTGGGAGGTTTCATACGACGGTGCCTGGGACGTGTAGCGTTCGGATTAGGGAAGCCATTCAGCGTACCAAGGCTGAACACCTGGTGCTGTTGGACATCCGTAGACATTGCTTCAGTAGGCAGTTGGGTTGGTTAGTAGGATGTCCTAGAATGTGTCTATATTTTACAGAACACACATTGAAGGCTCCAAAACGGTGACATTCTACAAAAGAGGATTTAAAGTTGAGTAAAAACACCACCAAAGAATTCTGGTTTGTGGAATAGAAAGTGGAACTTCAGAGCCAGGCAATATATATTTCATAAAACATTTGCTATTTAAGAGATGTCAAACACGGTTTCTCCAATGTGTCCGCTTGAGTTCCAACACCTTTTCCACACCATATTTGTGGTCGAACCGTTTCGTTCTCTTCAGTTCAAAGACAGGAAAAAGAAAAGAAGCTTCCCAGATCCCTTGCGGGTTTATACACGGTGAAATCATTTTCGTGCATGTTACATATTTTAAACCTACCGGTTTGGTCGGTAGAACTGGGTTGACTGGGTCTCGGGATCGAGAGGACTAGAGCTGTTCCTTTTTTTTTCGCCTCTTGTTCTTCTGGTACTTGTAATCACTTTCCGCAGGCAACAAACAAACATTGCTATCGATTTAGAGTGGCGTATGTAGGGCTTGGTGGAGTCCATAGGAAGACATTCACCAAAGGCTTCCTCCTGGCAAATCCATTTACTGGGAGTAGAATCCCAGCACCATGTGGTGTTCTCCTTGTGCTGCTGCCTTCCGTTTGTTTGCTTTCTGCTTTTCTATATCGATTTTTGTCAAGACTGCCACTCCCCCCTCCCTTGGGTGGCCTGGGGGCTTGGTTTTGTATTTATGAAGTTTTCCTTTTGGGGTGAAATTGTGTTTTTCTATTGCGCCGCTAGAGGGGGCTCGCAGAAAAATGTCACCACAGCTTTGACAGCTTCGTTGGCCTGTTCCGTAGAATCGTTCCGTAGGTGACATTCAGGCTTGGTGAAAGCGCTATTCTTTCCCCCCGCCCCCGGGGCCGTCACCATCAACTGCCATGAAGTAAATGCAGCGTTTTCTTTTCGGTCGCAGCCCATGGAAAATCTAAAAATGGCCAACGATTGATCGATCGTTCGCACCGGTTCTCGCGGGTTTTTGGACGCTCGTCGTAACGGTTATGCAAGCTGATAAGAGCTGGGACAAGTTTTCAACTTTTGCAAACATTGATTTACCATCTGTTTTGATTTCCCTGATGAATTCCAATAGAGTCTGGGCCATTGATAGTTGATGGCAAAAATTGGCAAAGTGACTTAATGAAAGTGATAAGTAATAAGATATGAGTTTTCGGTTGTGTCATTGAAGAAATAGTAGTATTCGTCTTTAAAAATTATGCGAAATTGCAGACACGGATTTGTTTGTTGGCGCTGTGTCCATTACAGTTTGAAATATGTAATTCCTTTAAAACTCGTAATTTAGGAACAAGGAAGCAGAATCCACACTCCACTGGAACACACACACTCCCTTACGGATGTGCGATCTTTCTCGTTTGGCGTCGGACAGAGAAAACAACTGCACCGGCAAAACGATGAGCGAACGATGTTTCCATCTGAACTGGGATTTCACGTTTTCCTCGACAGCCCAGAATTTTCCCCCATTTCTTCTTCTTCTTCCCGACGATCGTGCCCCAGTGCGAATGACAGAGGAATTTGCTTCGGTGAAATGATTTATTTATGCTACACCATTACCGCCATCTACAGCTTCACCACCACCCCCCGGTTGAAACGCGGGCACACACACACACACACAGTCCCTTTCACCTGCCCCTACCCTTGTTATCATGAAAATAATCATCGTCAGTGTGTGATCTACTCCCGGCCGACATATGCAACAGTATGCATGGGTCCTGTGGTTTGTCTGTTCGAAGGATTTCCTCCCCGAAAAGTAATTACAGTGAAGGTATCAGGATTGGCAAGTTGAATTATTCAATCTCACAAAGTGGAATTCAATTGAGGAACGCGCACTATGTTTAAAAAATACCGATTGTCAACTCATTTGAGTAAGAGATCAATAATTGTGTCGAAAAGAAAACCTGGAAAGCAGAACGGTGAACCAAACCTTGGTCCAACACTGTACACATTTGGGTTGGGAGGAAATTCGGCCGAATTTTCATTTCGTGTCCCCGCGAGCCACGGGCACACGATTACCGTTTGTTTATTTTCCTGTCCCGCATCCATCGTCGTTTCGGCCAGCTTTTCCCCGTCGGCCTTTCCACCCGCATGCATCAGTGGTGCTGGCGGAAAGTCATGATCATTGCCAATGGCTGCCGGGATGGAATGCTGGGGGATCGTGGGAGCGTCAGGAAATCATATTTTTGATCAACCACCTCCACCAACCCCCCGCCCGATGTAACCCGCTTTTCCCGATTCACCGATTATCGGCACACACACACTCACTCCCTCTCGCTCTCTTTTTCTAACGATGTGCGAGATGCGGTTTTGGATTGGGAAGGCATCGGCATGTTTTTGGCACTTTTGCACCGATTTTTTGCCGCTTGCTCTTTTGAATTGCCCCTAGATTTAGATACTTGAATGTTTTATCATGACAGCGGGAATGTGGTGCAAAAAACCAGAATTGCTGCTGATAATAAATAGTATCTGGGGGGGGGGGGGGGGGGGGGGGGGGGGGGGTGGAGTTTTCAAACTTGTTTCCCATGAGGGAAACAGTTTATAGAATTCGTGTCGTGGAGGTAACATATTCAACTTAACTTAAGCAGCTGAATTGTGATATTTTAATTTTTTTAAATTGTTTATTTCACAAAAAAAACATTTCCAGTATGAATAAGGAAGTACAGGCCGGCCTCGGTTTTCATCACCAAACGGGACGGTCTAACGTTCTTAAGCAAGCCGTAGACGTTACATATTAATCTGCACAGATGTTTGACGTCTACAGCCTTTCCTTAGCTATTTCCAACATCCCTCGAGATATTCGAGATATCTGGAGGGATGTTTGACAGACGATGGGTACGAGAGAACAAAGGAAATCTGTAGACGTCAAAGATCTGCACAGATTAATATGTGACGTCTACAGCCAGCTTTACGATTATAATACCTACTTAAGACTTGACGGACACAAAACAATCGTTGTTTGTGTACATTCTTCTCGTCTGAATTTGCAGTGGTTGATATGAAGGAGTTCTTCAAACTTTAACAAAGTTCATGTGTTTGATCATCAAATCAATGGCCATCAATCGTTTTATACTCCGTTTTACTTCCTGGGTTTCCATGCCGTGTAGGTTTACAATAATACATACAGTGCTTCAATTGAAAGACCTTTTTGATTGAGCAAAGTAGGCTCTGAAGCAGAAAACCTGCACCACTCGTTTATGAGTCCATGTTCGGCTCTTCTTTCATACAAAATGCATTGCATCGTATGAGTAAAGAACAAAGCACGCTACTATAAACCAACTTCGAACGATTTGTCAAACGACGAAAACCGAGGCCGACGAAAACCGGGGCCAGCCTGTATAGGAAACTGATTTGAACAACCTCAAGTCTCAAACTTTGAAGTTTGTAGGTCAGATATAGTCAAGAAAACAAATTTAACCGACCTCTACGAGTTCAGCTTCGGTTTTCAACAATTATCGGTTGTCGACTTAATGACCTAAACTACAAAATAGTTTGCTCTTTATTTTGATTATTTTTAATGTGATTGAATAGTGGCGTTTAGACATTATGGATCAAATAATAAATTGAGAAATTAAACCCATCGGTAGTAGTTTATCATTCTCTGAACCTTTACTCACCAGGAGTGAATGTACTTGAGGACCTCTAAAGACACCTTGCAATGTGAACTCCCTGACATCGGCCCAGGTATTAATCGGGTGCACTCGTCTCCTAAGCATCGATGGATGGCGTCGTCACCGGTGATGATGTCAAACGGGTCGAGGATTAACTTTTCCCCCGGGTGCCACCAGGTGGACACCTGGAGCACCCGGGATTGATGGATTTATTTATACCGCTTAACCTCAGAAGCGACGAGAAGCCTATGGATTGATATCCGATTCCGTCGTGCTAAGTGCCCATAATGGATCCTCTTTGATTCCATTTGAACCGAAGGTGACCGGCGGAAATCGAATGACGGATAGATGGATACCCATCCCGTACCTTCCTTGACCAGGTGTGTGATAGTTCGTGGCACGTTTGAGTGAATTACAGGCGGTTCAATACCACGAGATAGATGGGAGGTGTAGTGGATGGAATTTAATCAACGAAGCGATCCATTCATATCGTCGTCGAGATTGTACCCGAACAATGCAATGCAATGTTCAGCTGAAAGGATGTTCATGCGCCCGCGGTAATTGTGCAACTTTCAAGGCCTACATTTTAATAACTTTTCCGACCTTGACTGGCACATGTTATATTCTGGCACAATGCATCCACGTCCTGGTAAACTGAAGGTAAGCGATTCTAGCTAGGACTACGGTCCACGAATCGATGTACTTCTTGGAATCGGTTCAAGTAACATCGGTCCGCCTTTTCTCCGTTGACCTTCAGGTTCTTCGCAAGGCACGGTACGAAAACGCTGCTCCAACCCGTTGGGCCCGTGTTGGAAAGCCGACAATCCCAGTCCGGGCCTCGAGAGCGCCCATATTTTCCAGCACACGTACGTACAGCACACCACCAAGTTGGAGTCAAGTTATCGTCAGCAAATTATCCAACGTTTATCACGTTTGACGTCAGAGCGATCGGCCACACTTTGGGGCTTCTCCTTTCCTTCCTTGGCTCGGAAAAGTTAGGCACCCTGAAGTCTTCTCCATTTTCCTGCCGATGTCCCGCCGACTGTAAAAGTCGGGGAAGGGAGGAGGGTGGCCAACATGTTAAGTGTTCCGATGTACGTACGTCAGTTCCAAGCCCTTCCACAAACCGTGCGGCGCTTCGGGGTGCTTTCAATATGTCGGATTATATTTTTAGCGAACAAGCAGCGCGGCCTCCGATTTGATTGCATTTCTCAGCCGGGCTAAGTCAGCTCCATATCCCTTGATCCATTCCGCGCGGGAACCTCACCTTGTTGGGAAACGAGGCGTCAGGCGGTTGAGGCGTCAACCACACCAGATGTACGACGTTCACTGTTCGCTTCCCGCACCACGACATTATTGACATCATCGAGAAGCAATCAGCATGCAGGCGGACATGGGTTCGACTCTGAGGAATTAGTCCACAAGTCTAGTACGATTTGGAAGCAGGAGTTCCGAGGCGACTCCCTTGTGGCGAGAGACCGCACAACCGCAACCACGTTCAGGGTCTCTCGAACTGGATGAGCTGAGACTTCCGCGATTCACGATTGCCGGTTGGATCGGGTGTTGAGTTGTATAATCGATTTTTACATACCCCACATTTCATCCTTGATCGATCCCTTCCCAAAAGGGAAGGTATGGAACTATGGTAGGACCGGAGAGGCTCTAAAAAGGAGCTTCATTTCTGTGGCATCTCCAAGCGAGTCACGATGACTACAATTGGAACTTAAATGCCCCGTGGGGAAATACTCTTTTCTTCCCCCTCACCTCTATGATCCGGAGAGTTTCCCAGATTGTCACAAAAGGGGCTCATCAACGATTCTAGACCTCCCCGCCGCCGCTCATCAGCCTCTCGAAGGTCGACCGTTTTATGATGGTTCGGCTAACAAAGGAGTAAAAGACCCGGGTACGTCTGAACGGCGGAAGGAGGCTTGGCATGGTTACCCTGTCAGCCGCAGGCATTGTGAGCCCCGGCAGGAAGTCCATGGAAAACCGGGCACGTAAAGTGGGCCAGGATCAATGGCGGTGCATCTGCAGTGAAATTTTCCATCGCTGTCGTTGAAGGTTGAAGGAGCAAAAAAAAAAAGGGAAACAAAAGGAGTGCAATTTTTATCGTTTTTTACTTGCTTCCAATTTGAAATAAAGGTTAGATAGTAACAGTGAGGCCGTTTTGTAGATGCAGTTGTCTTGCATGGGCTTTTTGGAAAGTCTAGCAAATAGTTTCCTTGACCTATATTTCAGCTTATAAAATATGAAACTGCAAACGTTGTCCATGAAGATAGCCTCCAATCTGTTGGAAAACATTTCTTTTCGTTACCTTTCGAGGCGATTTGAGTGAAGTGAACCGTTCCACATATCAAAAGGCTTATCATACAACGTGCTTCCGTTTTTACCCCTTTCACTCTTCGGTGATCTTCGCTTTTCATAGAGCCACACCTCCAAAATCCGCCCTATTACGGTGTGCTGATAAAGTGAAAATGCCACGAAAAGTTGATATCGAAAAGATGTAAAAACAACTTCTCGTCCTTTCACGGCACCACGTGCCAAACGTGCAAAAGATCTATCCAATCTCTCTCTGGCGCTCCATTTCCGCAACTACATAAAGTAAACAGACGCCATACACTTTTTCTCCGGTTTTCCCACCTGGCCTCCGGAAAGCGGGGATGGAGCGAGGGGGGGCGGAATACTCAAGCTGCTGGCAGTGGATTTATTAAAAAAGTTTTTTCACACCACAAACGGCAACCAAACTACTTATACACACACACACCCACACATAGAAGGGAAGATAGAAAACTAAAGGCCACCGCCCGCAGAAGGTTAGACGAGCTGTTTATTGCGAAGAATGTTGCAAGAACTGTTACAGCGACGGACGGAACGAGGGGTTTGGTAGTAACTGTTTACCGAGGTGCCACTCGTGTTCACGCTTTATTTTCCCGGCATTTTCCGCCGGGACGAGCGAGTGTGTGTTTGCAATGCGAAATAAAATCGCGAAATCCGGAAGGGTGTTTGGGCTTCCCGTTGGTCACCGAAAGGGAAAAGTGTGACCAAAGGGCGGGAAAAAGGGAAGAATAAATGGGGTGAACCGCTTGGGGAAAAGGTCAACTGGTGCGGTTTTGCCACTTTCGAACGGCTTCGCTGGGGAAACTGTCAAAATAGTAAAACCTTAAAAACGATAATGGCGACAGCTATTTGATGTTACCGACCTCGGGAGAGTGGTATATGAAAGGGGACAACTTTTCGTGGAAATGGTTCAAGACTTAACAAACAAAGGCACTAAGAATGTTTCGGTTTGATATAGTTTGTTCACAAGTGAATAATAGACAGTTGTGAAAAAATTACCCAAATGTGACAAAATAACCCTTTAAGTAACAGTGTACAGGAAACCGTGCTATCGATTAGGCCATGTGTCGCCGTTAGAAAAAGAAAACGATCCAAAACCCGCTTGTACCAACTACGCAGAAAATATGGAAGTAGATTTTATCAGGAAAGGGACATCATGGCCGCCAGACCCCGGCCTTTCTTAGCATAAAAACAACTTTCTCCTCGAGCTCTATTTTTACTCCTTCTTACCGTGGAGTGCGAATGGGAGAAGAAGCAGAAGAAGAAGAAGAAAGGTAAGGCCCGAGGAGTGATCACCTTCATCATCGGCGTCATTATCGGCACGGAAGGCAAGAAAGTTGGACCCCGGTGCTAATGCGCGACCATCGTGGATGGAGTGTCCTTGGAGTGGAGGGCTCGTGCGTATCCTCTGGTGCTGACGACATACAGCTCGTGCCTTGAAACCTGGACAAAGGGCGTGACACGGAGGGGGGAGAAAGAATTTGAGCGGCCGGATGGATTGATTTTTGAACTGCTGTGCGTGTGAGTGACTTCAGATACGAAAGCGATCACTGTCAAATGTGCTCCAGATTACGAGCCTCCGGAAGCATAAAGAGGGAAGCATCGTGAAAGACTAGAAAAGGAACTGCCTGCCTAAAGCACATGAACATGATTTACTTTTCGCAATGGGAGCGAGTTTTCATAACTTTGTTTCGATACAAAGCAGCGTGGCGAAGTTAGGAACTCATAACTTTGGGCCAATTATCGATACTTTTTGAAAGTACTAATATCATATCCAGATATCTTCTGACACAAGCTTCGATTACTTGGCGATAATGAAAACTTCCATTCGTTTTCAAGAATTTGCAAAAGGAAAAAGATGAGTAGGCTGTATGCTAGACGTTTGATTCAAAAACTTTCTTCGCGTATTTTTAAAAGGCACAGGGTTTCGATCCATATAATGGAATGTTTCAATAGGTAGAGAGAGCATTTTAAACACACAGGAGATATTTTTAACCGGTTGAGAGAACTTTGCAGTCATATAGGGAAATGTTTCAGACAGCTAGGGGTGGCAATGCTCCCCGGTGAGTTTGCACTATTCCCCTAGCTGTCTGACACATTCCCCTATATGATTGCAAAGTTCTCTCAACCGGTTGAAAACATCCCCTGTGTGTTTAAAATGTTCTCTCTACTCTCTAAATGTATCGAAAAAATGGAACAAGAGGAAAATTGTTAGTAAAAAAACGATTGATCCATAGATTTTGGTCTAATATAAGCAAGACGAACATGAAAAATATATAAAAAAGAAAAGCACACTGACAATAAATACAAACACATACCTAGAACTAACAGAGAGCATCATAGAACAACACAAAACCTTAAGCAAAATAAATGTTGCCTAGCAACGAAATGGCAGCCATCGTTGGTTATTCTTTGTTGCCTCCTTGGCGAGGCAAACGTTTGGCGAGGTTGATGAGGGCTCGAAATTGCAAAGTCGAATGGAAGAAAAAAAACTGTACCGGCCCATAAAACATTTCCCCGTGCATTACACAAAATCGAGCAATAAAATGCGCTCAATTAGAAATGCAGAACCACACATCGCCAGGTTTCTCCCCCGGGGATGTACAGATACGAATCGGCTAACTCTCCGATACCAGTTCCCCTACAGCATTTGGCTGGCGGCCAACGCACGGTCGGATAAATGAATGAAACCAGGCACGGGAAAAAGGGCAAAGGAAAATTCGACATTAGATAGTTTAAACACGAGAGCGCGCGACGTCCGCGTTCCATTGGCAACCACGAGCCGCAGAAGAGCTCGGTCGGCCAGGGGGTTTTTCATGGTCACATTTAAGTGCGATCAGGCCATCTGTTCCCTGCTTTGGCGGTTCGCGGAAGCGGACGTTTAAAGCTAGATGAACTACAAACCGTTTCGGTTGGGATCAATAAAAGATTGATTGTATCATAAAATCATCTTCCAGCCTCTATATTCGTTTACATCTCAGATGTTGGTGTAACGTAACTTTTGCAACGTAGAGATATATGAACTCAATTAGAGATTTGAATAATCCTTTACTCTCATACTTGAGTAGTGTGAGTAGTGCTTCGTGGAGTAAATCTCCAATTAGAAATCAGAGCTACCTTAGAGGACCCTCTTCAAACTCAGAGCATTCGCAGGGAGGGAACAGAAGGACCTTTTGCATACATTTGTCCGACATTCCGTTTCATTTAAATTAATAAACACCACCGTACGTGGCGGAGGGATTGCGAAAGGTTCCACTTTCGATCCACTAGTTCAGGAGGCTGGATCTCAGTTTCTCCCACTTGGCCTGGAACCGTATCCTCTCCCTCCATTCGATGCGAAACGATGGTCCAGTCCCGGCAAAACTTGAAGTTTCATCTTCCCAAGTACAAAACGACTCCGCAATGAACTCCCGGGTGCAAAGGGCGAGGAGGTTAAAGACGTGGTGGCGTCCGGTGTAGCCCCCGGGTGAAGTTGCCGTGAACTCGTTAAATCCAACACCTTTCACCCGAGGACAGCACCCTGGGAGTTAGGGTAGACTCAAGAGGAATAGTCAAAGTCCAGAAGGAAGGTAGTCCAAGTGAGACGAAACAACTCGGGACGGACAAGGACTCGACTCCGCTGGACGGAAATGAACCGGTGGCAGATCTCGTTAGAGGCATCGTGTATGCAGTCCGGGGACTCGGGTGAACAAGAGCTTCCAGGTGGTACCCGGGCGGGAGGATTAGTAGTACTCTTCCCGAAGGATCTCTCCAACTATGCCTCTTCTCGCAATCACCGTTCCAACTTGGTAATTTATCTCTTTTACGCGATGAGGATTTCATGGATATTCATGGAGGAGTGTTGAGGCAGTACTTCATGCCTTGAAATTGCAATATAAATTTGCTTTTCCGGGAAATTCCAGCCCTCTCTATCTGCTATCCATTACGCCAGCTACGAGGCAAGGTACGGATGCCAGCACAGGTGAGCACTTGCAGAAGAGTGTCGCTGACACGAGCTGCAACGTACCGGGGCCAATTACGGAACCCTTGTTCCGAAGGACCATGTGCGCCCGAGGGTGTGTGAAGTGGAAAAAGGGCTTGAAATAACACCATCGAAATTGAGCCGTCCAGTGAGAGAAGTAGTACCAGAGACCCGGTTCTACATATCGATGCCCGGAGATCGTTTGTAAATTAAAGTTATTCCATCCGGGGTTTTCCCATCACGAATTCCTACCCCGAGGGGGGGACGAGATGTTAATGACGAGATCGGAAAATCACATTTTTATTTGCTCACCACCACCGCCGAAAATTAACACGATTTTCCAAAACCACAGACGGAACAGACTTTTCGGGTTTCGTTGTGATGTTTTCCGTTGACCGCAGGGTTTCTTTTTTGGGAACGCCAAGGTTTTAACAAGGGAGGGCAAAGAAGCTGGGGGAGGGAGGGGGGGGGGGACTGAATGGAAAGGTTCGGAACCGAGCTTCTGCTGCATGCGGGAAATAGTGGGTTGGGAAAACTTTGACACAACGTGTGAACCAACCCACCTGTTACTGGGTTGGGTTTGGAAAATCTGTCTTCTCTTTTCTCTCTTTCTCTCTTTTCTCTCTCTTTCTATCTTCTCTCTCTCTTTCTCTTTTTCTCCATTTTATGTACTGCTGTTTTTCAAAGTTTTCACTGGACTGGTCAGCAGTTCTTCTTCGTCAACATTCCTTTGAATTCCGCCAACATTTTGCCATCGACTCATTTGAAAATCGGAAACAGAAGATGGAAAAGAAAAATTCTAACGTAAATAAACCGATTTAATACTGTTTTTTATGGATAAAATTTGATGCTAATACATTCCTTTTTTTATAAAGTGCGTTTCAAATGTTATTAGATTGAAGGTTAGAGATATAACTTAGAAAGTTCAACCAAAATATTGTGTGTTAAGTTCAGCAACACTTTACCTTCCAAGCAGGAAGAAGTAGTAAATCGCACAGAAAAAAAGGTCAAAAAGTTTATTTTTAAGTTCACCTCAGTTTATTGTCCAAATTTGTCGAATCAATTTACGCCTTTGACTTCATTAGCATCAATCAAGATGTTTTGCACGACTTCGATTCATTGTCGTGGTGCTGATTAAGGCGCGAGAAATGTGGCCAGAAGAGAATATCTGGTCCAAAGCCGAACCTGGAATGTGTTATTACCCTAACTTTTACTACAAACACGACGGTTTCAGTATTTTCCCCCAGAACGTTTGACTTATGGTAAAAGTAAACAAACGTTGGGGAAAACGAAGAATGAATTGATTGAATTCGAAAATCGCTTCTTTTTTATTGAGGGGGGAGAAGACATCGATCAGATTCAGACGCACAGACAGAAGCAGCTTCCTCTGGGGCAACGCGTGTCTGGTTGTTTTTCCCTTCCCCTCCCTTGGCCAGCTTCCGGTTTGGTTTCCGATGGTCGGAATGGCGAGGATGCAATTTAATTACCGTATATAAAATCGCTCCCAATGGTGGGAAACCGTTCGTCGATGGCGTTCGGGGTCCCCATCCCTTCCTGCTACTACCCGCGTCAACCGTTCGGCCCGTGATTGTTTACAGCAATTGCCCTTTGGCGGAGGTCACGCGAAGCAACAGCACGGCTCTGGCGCGAAAAAAAACCGCAAACCGCTGGAATGCCACGCTGGGGCGATTTATTGAGCGTGATTCTTTACGACAGGCCGACCCGAAAGCTGCCGTTTCGCCGCTACTTTGTGCATATGTTTTGCGAGCGAAATATTAACGATTAAGCGCAGCTAAAGTATTAACTCAAAACGCGACGGTGGAAAATATCTCCTAGCGCTTCGGGGGGACCTTGGAATGCAATCGGTTCGCCGATAAGGGGTGAGGGGTTGATTACGTCATATCTTGTACCCGATCTTATCTGTATATTGGAGTCGGTGGATAACGTGGTATTTGATAGCGTGAACCAGCTCATTGTTTGTGGTAAAATAAGAACGATTGCTCCACCGTAGATTGTTTTGGAACTCGTCGTGAGCACATTCAATACGACACTGTTTCTTAACCGACCCATTCCTCTGCCCATCGGGGCCAAGAAGAGTTGTGTCGAAGGAAGGCACGACAGCAAGGCACGGGAACGGAGGATAATTGGATCGAATTACTTAATTCGATAGTGACTATAAACGCATCGCTCGAGCAACGGGCAGCGATAAAAACCGGCTTCTTTCCCGAGTCCGCGAAACGTTATCTCGCCTACTTCGATGGGATGGGAGGTTTGGCAGAGAGCAAATCGTGTCAATTCCATCGCGTCCGTGATGATTGGCGATAATCGGGCGTAATTTTGGGGTCGTTTAAAACTGAAAATGAACTCTCCACGCCACGGTCTCCAACACCGGGAATGGTGGGGTCGAAAGTTTGGCAGATTTCGGTAAAGGTGACACAATGACATTTGAATAGGAATGTCGAACATGGAACAAAATGACTTTGGTAGCCATTTTGGCATAAAGTCTTTGGTATATTTTTATTTTCTCTGCTGAAGTCTTTGGAATCTAACTATTGCTGGGTCGAATAAATCTATTCTAACTTTACAAGAAGAGGGATTGGGATTCTGGGATTGTGGTTCAAAAACCAAACCAAAAGTTTATGTTTGCCTTAATGTTCAGAACGGAACGGCTGGTTTGAATTGTGTAAATTTGTAACAAGTAAATTCGAGTAGGCGTTTCTTGACTGCGTTTTGGGGGTGAAATTTTTTACTAACGCAGTAGGCTAGATTAAGTTTTTTCTGTATTGTAATAATATTGCGTTGTAGATAGTTTGCACGAGAAGCACGCGTTTACCATTTTTTAAAATAAAACACAACGTAGGGACGTTAAAGGAAACTAGGAGTGATAGTTTCAAGAGGTAGTTTCGAACAAAACACCTTAGAAACGAAGTTGATATCAATGTAATTATGGTGGCTTATAGCCAAACATGAGCGGCAACGGTTGTATCTTGCAGATTTTTTCATTAATTCTCCCTTTTTGATACAAATAAGGAACCATTCTTACGTTCATATATACTTTAGCTTGATTTGAAGGTTTGTGTGGATGTGTTATTGCTCTAAATTTATCCACAATCGTTAGTTCTACAATATTTTCCCCCCTCTTTTAGTGGATCACCATCTTATCTTTCTCGGCCGTTTCGTGATTCACCAAAGTAGTACAAATAAACTAACTTCTGGCGAAACCATTCCATGAGAAAAATAAACTCCAAACGAGTTGCTAAATCCCGGAACTAAATTAGGAAGCACAAACCTAGGAATGAAGCATTTTCCTTAAGCAAGAAGAATAAAAAAAATAGTACACCCCATAAGGCACAATGCCTTCCACTGTTCTCTTCCCTTTTGGCGGCGGATCCGGCCCGGGCCGGCTTTCCATTGAAGTAGCTGTGTCCCACAGCCCTTTTCCCAGCCACCCACCCCTTCATCCCGTGGTATGGTAAGAAAGTGTTATCATCGCCGTTGGCAAACACCTGCGCATCTTTCGGACGCACCGTTTTTTTGCGGTTGGTGTTTTGGTTGTTGAGTAAACACACATTTTTACTCGAGTACAGCCGATGTGTGTTTGTTTAGCGGAGGGGTGGTTTTGCTGGCTTTTGGGGTGGGATTGGGAGCTGCTTCCGGTGAACTAAACCAAGGCGGGGTTTTTGGAACTGTTGTAACTTTTGGGCTTTTTAGCGTACTCGTTTAAATAACGTTACCTTCTTTTATCCTCTCGACAAGAGAGTTTGATAACAAAAAAAAAACCCGGAATGTATGTAACGAATGTGTTTTTTAGCAAATAATATTGGCACACTAGAGAACGTGTTTTGTTGATTCTATCGGTGGTAAGAAAAACAACACGGAACAATATACGAAATAAAGATTGGTCGTGCTATTTTCGGCGTTCGATATACGGTTTTTACGATGCCTTTTAAGAATGAGCCAAACTTAAGTAAAGTGTGCTACTGTTTTCACATCCTTGCGCTCGGGGATGTGTATATGTGTATTCTGTAAACTCACCTTGAACTCCTCGTGCACGTTAACGATGTGATGCTGATGGTGCAGCGCGCATTAGTTTCACGAGCTTCACGTGGCGCAAAATTGGGGGGTGATGGTGATAAAATAGGCCGAATGGGCCCGGGTGCTCTGCGCTGGGTGCTCCGTGTTCGGAAAATTCGATTCTTCACCGAACGCCTACCATACGCACACACACGCACACGCACCGCCTGACGAGTGATGTTTTCCACAAATCAACAATTTCCGCTCATTTTCCCTCGCGGGGCACGTGCTTGCACGGTGATGACGATGGGAAAAAAATCCAACACAAATTTCGATCACGGCCACCGTGCGGCCATTTCCCGCACCACACACTTCACACACCGCCTCTTCGCCCCCGCACCGAGGGTAGGGAGGGGGAGATGGGTTTGTTTTCCGTGTTGCACAGCCGGCTGCACAAAATCACCACCACAACTGCACGCGCGCGGGTGGGAAAATCGAACTCGCATACCCACGCATACACACTCAGCCACACACGTACACCCGCGCACACACACACTCGCACACACACACATACACACACCACACCGCACCACACCACACACTGCTTCGTTTGTGGGCTGCTGTTGCTGGCCGAGGAAGAAACAAGTTGTTGTTATTAACACTTCACTACACGGGATCCGAGTGTGCCGTGGAAATGATCTACGTGAGTCAGCGCGGGGAGGAAAACTGTGTACCTTTGTACACTGGGAGTGTGTCCCCCCGCCCCGAAGAGAAAGAAAAACCGATTCAAAGCCCGGGGAAAATTCGCCAATCCGCCAGCGCGAGGCAGAGGATGATGACCGATCTGTCAAAAATCCGTCGACTGAGTATCGGCCGTTCGCGAATTTCCACCGACAGCTGTCGGTGAGCTCCACGGAGTGAGAAGTGCGTACTCGGCGCTGTCGGGCCAGGAAAACGCTGACACTGCCTGTGTCCTTTAGTTTTTTTTTTCTATTGTTGCGTCCCCACTTCGCCAGGGATTCAGGGAAAATCGGCGAGCACACGGGACGGGAACAAAGTATCACTGATGGCAAACCATTTTTGCTGCCACTGCTACTGCTCTTGGGATGCAGGTACTCATTTTCGCGAACAACGGTTACTGCGACGATGGGGGTTGTTTTTCTCTCCGGGGATTCGGGTTTTCCATCGCGAACGCGCGTTCGCGTCGCTCTCGCGGAAAATGAGTGACCACCTTGGGCCGCGTGGGTTACTGAATGGGCAAGAGATAAATGCGCACGATTCTCGCGAAAAACGAGATTGTGTCCCCAAAAAACCCCCCAAACGGAAATAGAGGATGGGGGAGAGTGAGAGAAAGTCAGGGAAAATACACAAAACATCCAAGGGGTAGATTTATGCCAAGGGGGGTGGGAAAAGGAAGGATATCTCCGAAGCACGCACGGGAAAATGGAAAAGCAAATTTTTCCTCCGTACTGTACTGACGGTTATTAGAATGGAAGTTTAATCGACTATTACTAAAGTGACGTTCTTTCCGGCTTTTCACCCATCCCCGACACTGGAGTGTCATTCACTCGCACACGCCCTTTTTGAGGTTTTCCGACCGAAAATGGCATAGGAAAAAAATTGGGGGGAAAATTTCCTCCCGTTCAGTTTTCCACACAACGTGTACAATAGAGCATTTCGGGCGTCTTATCTTTCGCCCTTGATGTCGCGAGGGTTCACGGACCGTTTTTGACAGATCCCCAAATCTTACAATCGAACACCTTCGGCGAGAGCCTGATGATAACACACGAAAACGCTCTCAGAAATGCTAAATTTGGGGGTTCAACGTTTCCAAAGGACACCCTTCACGCAGACGATGCTGTTTTAAAAGTCAGGAAATTGTTTAGAAAAATGTCTGTTGTAGTCAGCGCCGAAAATTTTATGGGAGAGCTCTCGGTGTGATTCCATAGCAAAGTCTCTGCTACTGGGGTTTTCCTCAAACCCGTCGACGGTGGAGACTTTTAAGGTTTTTCTTTTTGCCAAAGTTTACTTTTTGTTCCTTCATTCACCCTTATTCCGCGCCCTTTAATAGTTATCATTTTACGTTGCCTGTGATAAAGCGGAGCTGATCGAATTCTACTAAGCTATCGGGCGACCCCCAAGGGGGTTTGATAAGAGCGCGATGCTAGTTGTCGCCAAGCCGATTTAGTAGGTGGTAGTTACAAAAAGTATTACAACCAAGTAAACCATGGATCCCTCTAATCATGCACCCATGCAGGAAACATGCACCCAAAATTATGCTTTAAAAAATCACAAGGACATTAATCAAGTTAGGCAAACGCATGACCTAACCTAACCTAAGATCTCGATCCCGTGGTTTGTTCCGGTCAGAAAGGAGGGGGACCATCCGCTTAATCGGCGACCTGGCCTTTTCGGGGGGGCTCTCTGAGCAAGGTCGTTCCGGTGCTGTGAAGTCCAAGGCGCGTCAGATGCATTCTGCTTTTGCTTTTTCACACTGCCACTATCTGCGAGTGTGAAGTTTTATTTGAAGACGTCTTTGCTTTGCGACGGATTTGTCACGGGACTTTCGCAAGAAGAAAAGAAAATTACGATTGGCGCCCGGTTCTCTGTGTGTCCCAAAACGAAAAAGGCATCTAACGACGACCGACGACCGTGAGTCTTTACGGCACTGCGGGGTTATCTGCTCACCGTTTCACATGGCGTATTCACAACGCAGCTCGGTCTGGGTAAGCTTTTAGGCTATCACACTCGACACCACCGCAATGGCCACTCTGCGAAGCTGGCCAATTTGTTGTTGATGTTGCGAGTCGCGGTGCTGTACACTTCACAAAGTACACCGGGTGATTGAAAACGGAGGATGGTCGTCGAACGAACGGACGAACGACGCTAACCGTGCGACTTCACCAACGACTTTGACAGAACTGACGCTCGAACTGACTTTGACAGAATTTACTCGGCTGGCCGAGTAATGCCGGGCATTTCTGCTGAAATAACAAATTTGTTAATAACTTCATGATCGCTTAACCGATTGGTACATGTGACCCCTCAAATGAATAGTCTTTTCAGGACACACAACTTGTGATACAAAAGATCTTTCTGTTTTTCCTAGTTTTTGAGAAAATTAATTGTGGGAAAAAGTGACAGCACTCTACCGGGAACAAGGTTGATAAACCTCGATTACTGTTTAAGTAATTTTGGCAAAAATTTGCCAAATTGTTGAAAACTATTGATTCTTTCAACCGATATTCACAATTGACCCCTTAAATGAAAGGTCTTTTCATAACGTGCAACTTTGTCGAAGGTAGATTTTCGCGTAGTTTTTTGTTTTTGATAAAAAAAACCACAGGTGGGAACGCGTTCGCCCGAGGGGGCGAAAAGGTAAAGCAACCTTGATTTCCAATTTAGGTTACAAAAGCCAATTCTCACATTACTTTTTAGTTCCTTGACCGATTTCCACAAATGACCCCTCAAACGAAAGGTCTTTTTATGACACGTAACTTTGTCGCGAGTAACATTTTACATTTTGACCAACCTTTCTAGTTTTTCTACCAGCTCTCGACGAGCGAAGAGCGGACAATTTCCTCTCCGCGAGAACGAAACTTCGGTTCGGTTTACCGGTTCGTAGAACAGATCTTTTTGTTTCATATGTTCAAAAATGGACTAAATTTGACGGTTTTCGTTTCTCGACTAGTTGGCAGTTGATGAAAAAAAAGAAGTGATTCAACCCCGCCACAGTCCTACCAAGTCGAGGCAAAGCAGTACAAATCTCATCCGGTTGCACGAGTCAGGTTTGGGCAAAACTGGGAAGGTGTTAACTAACAATTTAACAAAGTACAGTTATTCACATTTTTAAATTTTAAACACCTGTTGTTTGATATTGGATAAACGGCGAAACAAATTGTCTGCAAGCAAGGAATACTTACCATTTTAGAAAAAAATCATAATTGTAATAAAGCATATATTATTCAATAAACAACACGTCACGTTAATATTTCAGTATCGGTTAAATATTTCATTTCGTTTTCGTCTTATTTTCACCTTTTTGTTTGTTTTCCATCCAGAATGGTTCGATTTTGCAACCATCTCCTGCTTTAGTGTCATCACCTTATGTTCTTATCGCAATTGATAAAATTTTGTTACACAAATTTTTATTCTCCGTGATGATTGATGGATTTCGAAAACTTATATTGCCAGAAAAAACTTACTGCATCGTCTGCCTCCTCTTTTGGGATGGATAGTGAACTGAAATGGATGCCGGAACAATAAGTTCTTCAGACATTCTGTGCGTTTTCATGGTGAAGGAAGTAAGGAAGCCGAATGGCGGTTGTGGTAAAACACGCTTGGCTGGGAGGACCTACAAGGGATTCACTAAGTGACTACCGTGCCACATTGTGGCACATACTGGTTCCTGGACTAGTGTGTTGAGGCCTTTTTTTCCAGAGCGGACGCTATCTGCACATGCTATGCTACTGTTAACGTTTTCTTCTCTCACACTATAAAGAACTCACGCACGCATAAACACACGCAAACTAGCACTATGGTGGTCTACTATCCTGAGATACTTGACGATAAAGGATGTCAAAAGAAGGAAAACTGTTTAAAAGCTCCAAAAGTGTGCAAAAAGAAACCAAAAACCATCCACCAAAAAGTGGAGTCTTCGAAAGGTTGTCCCTAAGATTTTTTTTCTCTATCCTTCACACCTTCTGTAATGTTCAATCCCCATTACAAAGCTTTGACTTGATGGGATACTCCACCTGAAGAGACTTTCGATTCTAATTGCAACCTAAATTCGCTTCCCTATGTATTCCTATCGCTATACAAACTGGCTTTCTCTATCGGCTATCTGGGTTTCCATCCATGGCGTAGTACCGTACTGGGTATCGTTTTTAAAGTGTGTCCTCTAGTTATGTCCGCACTCACAATAGTGATGGCAAATGTCTCCATTCCTGTGTTTTTAGGCTTCGGTGTTTGTATTCGTTTCTGTTACTGCTTCCATCCACCGTACTACTGAGGGCTTTTGGATTGAGGAAGGAAGGATACGCGCCCGTCGTTCGGTACGAAACGTTTCGTTAAATGCTACCCTGTGTGGCATATATTCTATTCTAATTTAATACACATTATCTTAAAGTGTTCGGTGCGATTTTTCATTTCGTGAAGCAAACTCTGACATCTCTTAATTCGTATGTTAAGCGGATCTCCTACTCCGTTCATTTTTCTTCTCCTACTTTAATTTACAAATATGATTTGCCACAAATTATACTTGTGTTAGCAGCCCGTTTGACAACTTTTACCTCCGATTTCTTCTGCCGATTTATTAATTATCATTGTTTAATATTAGATTCGTTTCGATCACAATGGTTTACAGTATTGTTATTCGGGATTAAACGTTTTCAAATGTGCTCTTTTTTTCTATTCTGTTATCTGGCACACAGACAGCGTACGCCACACCGTTGACTGTGCCACGGTAAGCTCCGTTACGTGTGAAAATTGGTAAACGTCGACAATTTGGCTTCTAGGGGGATCGTTGTCCTGGCGAAAAACATTAAAACATAAGGGCAAACAAATAATTATGATAGATGGGTTAAAAATACCTTAGTTAACAAAAAACAGCACAGAGAAACAAAGAAGTAAATTAAACATGAAACCGGAAAACAGGTCCTTAACAAAATAAAGAAAATTAGTAGAGAAGCTGAAAGCTGACTTTAAAGAACCTATACCTTCTGTTCTTACCATAAATGATGCACAGTTAAAATTTTTAATCTATCGATTTGGTTTCGAGTTGCCTTCGGTCTACGGTCACGCTTATTGGTGCGCCTAATCAGCACGTAGAAAATTATTGTGAAAAAACAAACCCCTACTAAATGCAGATACAAACGTTCAAATTTACTGCACCGTTGCTTTGGCAGAGTGTTCTTGAATACATTATAATTACAGTAGAGGAGTGGCGCGTGGGCTTTTGTCCCTCTTTGAGCTTAAACAAACCGCCGAACGATCTCCATATTCAGATCTTATACGTCATAACTTAGTAGAGGGAATGTTTTGTGTTGTCGAACTAAGTAACTTATCGTACATACATATGGTTGATTATGTTTTAACTGGTCGCTACATAAATATATCATTATACACTTTTCTCGATAGCACGCGCAATGGTGAAAACAAAAAGATCTCATTACAAACGATGTAACACACATGACTATCGATGTGATCGTCACGAATTAGGTAAAATACCAAAGTCTCCTTCAACACGCGGACAAGGACGTCTCATGATAGTGATTCACTGTAACACCCTACGATGAAAACAAAACGTTTCAATAACATTTGCTTCATGAAATTTGGTAATAATGATGATGATGATGATGATGATTATTATTATGATAATGATAAAGATCACGAAAAGGTTGATAAGATTAGTGCGTGCCTGAGGAGGCCACAAAGAAAGCTAATGATAAAGAGGGGGGCAAAGATGATAAGCTACGAAAATGAGTCGGTTATGCTCAGAGTATCGAAGCGCTTAAGCTCGGTCGGTTGAAGGTTGATGATGTTGTCGATTTGTCCTTATCATGGTAATATTTCCCACGACCGTCGCTCATTCCAAAGGAGGATTATACGTAAAAGTCTACTGTGTTGATAGGAATCGTTGTAAATGCAAATGATAAACGATCGCCAGCATCCGTCCCAGCGTAAGAAGGGAAGGAAAGAAAGCACGCTAGTCTTTGAAGAAGGCTCGCCGGGGTGAGCCGGGCAGGTGCGCTCACTTGAGCCGCTGGTGATCCGGGGTGCTTTTCAGGATGTCCGGCTGACCGTGCGAGCTGAGCGTGTGGCTGACGTGGGAGTTGAGGGTGTGCGAGTGTGAGGTGAGCGTGTTGTTGGCATGGGTGGCGTGGGAGTTCAGCGTGTTGTGGGCGGGAGTTCCCGTCAGCGAACCGGGCATTGCGCGGGATCTGCGGATGGAGAAGAAAACGCACACAAACAAAGAAAGGATAAATAAAAGTACACCAGACGAAGCTTTAGCGGGTTCAGCGAAGCGCATGGGGTCGAACATTGAAAGGATGAGGATGATTTTTGGTGGAAGATGAGGGATATGAAGTCGGAACATCCATGCTTACCGAATGCTCCGATGGCTTCCATTGCGGGTCAGCGTGTTCATCTGTGGCGTTCCGGGCAGCGTGTGCCCGAGTGCGTTCATATAATCCGCAATCAGTAGCGTGATTTCCAGTATCTTTGGCTTGCTCATGGCAAAGAGTAGCTTCTGTTCGTTGTTCGCCGACTGGAGCGTGTCCTCTGCGCTCACAACTAGCATAAAATCGTCTTGGCAACCGCCGAACGTCATGACGGTGCTGTACGGATAGCGTGCGATCGTCGCCATCGAAGACAGCTCGAGCACACTGAGGGCATCTTCCGAGACAGCCAACCAAGCCATTGCCTGATCGGAGTGTCTCGGTTTCGCCTGGAACAGGGACGCCCCGAAGAAGGGCCACTTGCGGGCACACGTCAGGTAGATTCGCACACAGTCCAGTATCGATCGGCCCTTGAGGAGCGCCCACTTGGCCGAGAGTAGATCCTGGAGCTCTTTTAAGCCCTCCTGGTTCAGGGCGTCCCGGTAGCGGTACGGGTAGAACTTGTCCAGTGCCTGCAGCGAGCTGGTCTTTGATTTATCCGCCGAGAAGTCTCCCAAATCGATCTGGGCCATAAGTGAGGCCAGTTCCAGAGCCAGATCGCGCGATAGCGGAAAACGTCCTTGTACCACTAGAACCAAAATTCAGATTAATCCAAAATTTCAGATTAATCATCACAACTATGACAATAGTTATTTAATGGCATACCTTGTAGATTCACTTGATAGCAGAGCAGTAACCGTTCCTTCTCCGTTTCCAGTTTGGCCGCATGCTTCCAGTAGAGCCGGTTTTTATACGTCAGCTGAATAACGCGTGAGTTCTCGAACTTGCCCGATCCCTTCTCACGTAGTGCCGTTTCCCATTTTGAAATCACGTCACAAAGCTAGAGGAAAGAAGCAACGACATGTCAGTATGATCGCTGCATTGCCATGACAAATCTCACAATATTTTCTTACCTTCGCCTGCGGATCGAGATAGTGCTCGAGGTCCTTCTCGATCGGGTCGTCACTGAATAGCGTGAAACCGTTCGCCGAATCGCGACAACCGATCTCCTGCGCGAGCGTACTGTGGAACTCCTCGATCGTGGTCGATCCATCGAAGGACACCACCTGGTACGTGCCATTCATCATGTGCACCGGGATGGCGTGCGGGAGCGAGTGGTGGTACGGATTCTTCAGCAGTATTGACAGAACCTCCATGCGCGACGGCTTCGTTTCGCGTCCTCCGTTCTGCATGGTGCGTTCTAGCGCTCGCTCGCAGTAGGCCGCATATTTTCCGCACTCCGTTTTCGAGTCAGCGTTCCGTGAAAGGTGTAGCTTTAAGTACCACAGTAGGCTGAAGAAAAGGCAACGCAAGGAAACATGGGTTAAGTTACTGCGATAGGAGGAAACATTACGTGCAGTGGATATTCCTTAACACTTACCGACTGTTTTTAGGAACGAATAGTGACACGGCCAGGGCCAGTAACTGCCAGCCCTGGATGAACGTGTACGTTGGAGGGTTTGACTTGCAATCGATCGGAGGAACGGTTGGGGCCTGTAACGTGGAGTATTTCCGGTTGAGAAAGGAGAAGCAGCAAATCAAGTAGCAGCATTGATAAGTAACTTAGTTAGTAAAGCAACATGACAGGCGTTTAAATTATAGGTTAAGTTTGTAACGCATAGTTAGTTTCAACTTGCCACCAAACATAAACAATCTATGCAAGTAAAAAGAGGGATTTTTAATTTAAGGTAACATCACGAAAGAAGCTTAAACTGATGATAAGAAATGATTCAATGGAAAGTTGAGCAAACAAACGGTGTTCATGATTGGTTAGTCATAGAAACGTGTTAATAAGTAGGAATCAATTAAAAAAAAGAAAAGCAAAATAGAAATGCTATGCCCGTAGTTGGTGTAAAGCGTAACCAATCGTACTAACTCAAGAAGAATAATAGTCAGCCATATCGGGGAGTAAAATTGTGAATTTTAACATTTTTTGCGAAGCAGTTTTCAAAGCCAATGGGAAGCGAAGGAATGATTATTGCAAAGGAAATAAGGTTGAGGCTCTTTAACTCCGGATAATATTGTGTTGGCATTCGAGCATTAAATGGAGCAATTGGATTTTAGGGATTGTATTAATCAAAAATATTCACAATTCACAATTGTAGTAAAAATTTGTTTGGTACCAATTAAAAACATTTTCTTACTTAATAATAAGCTTATTAGAGGAAAATTAGGGCATGGCGGCCTTAATGAGGGTCTATACGAGCAAAACAGGGTGCAGATTGTGTTAAAAAATCAGGTGAAAAGAAAACAACCAAAAACGCCCTGTCAATAAAGGGTTGTGTAAGTAGAGTTCGGTTGGCAACTAAAGCAAGAAAAATAATTCGGACAAAAAAAAAGGGATAAAACCAAAAACACAACTAAACAAAGTGGTAGAGAACAGAACAGAAACCGAAAACATCAAACCGAAAAGTCGTAGCCACAAAACTCAAATCCAACAAATTGTCCTACCTGAATGGAAGTGGGTGAGCTCCCATTCGCTTGGGCACCTGGGCCCTGCTGCGTATCGCAAGTGAACAAACTCTGGGTTGCGCAAAGCAGTAGTTGCTACAGAGAGGAAAAGGAGAAACGAAATTGCACAAACGGATGGACACGGTAACCGGCGACGATGGAGGCGGGGAGGGTGTGTGGCAGAATTGGCATCAGAATCCAAAAATAACATATCAGTTGCCAAAGGTGTCGTTGGGTGGTTTTTTGCGAAAGGAACATTTTAATGAAATACAACCATTTTGGGGAAAGATGCACAAACAGGAGAAATTCAAATCAATTTTTCAAAATAGGTACGGGGTAGGGGATAAAGAGAAAAAAGAGAGAAAGAGATAAACAAAGTTCAGTTAATGGAATATGATTGAAAAAGATAATCAATCGAATGAACATGATATGCATCATTTGGTGGTATAGAGTAGAACGGTAGTGACGAGAAGTAGTGAAAGGACATGAAAACTAGTTTGATTTCACATATGCACTAATCGACACTGCTATATAGACCCCTATCGGTATGAGCTAGGTGTATAATAACTTTGTTTTATGCACAATCCTTTTGCACACTACAACAGTTATTGACTAGTTTGGCTCCGATACAACTACAACTATGTTTTGTCTAGTTTGCTGATGAAAATTAAAACATCGATAAACAATACATGAAGTAGAAAAAGATGATAATCACTGCAGCAATAGGACTTGCCTAATGTCTATGTTCAATCATACACATGCTCGCGGCAGGAAGTAGATATTTTTATCGTTTTTCATTTATAACTATAAAATAGGCTAAATGTATAAATCAACCATTTAGCTGGCATACATGAGCTCGAATGTATTTACGGGTTTCTGTTAAAAATAAAAGAACTAAAAAAATGTGAAAATAAATAAAAAGTTAAACAAAACTTCGATTGAACATCAATTGAAATAAAGAAAAGTTTTACAACTAAAATGTTTGTTATGGATTGCATCACTGTAGAAAAAGCATAGAAGTATTGGTCAAACGGCAAAATATAAAAACACAAAAATAAATGTATACAAAGCAAAGCGAGTTACACATGTTGCTATGAACTAAATTGTTATGCATTTTCTGCTAATCTAAGGCAAGCAAAAGTATTATCATTCCACAATTAGTTTTACGATACAAAGCAAAATGTTAAAACAGCATTCGATAGTATGATATGTTATCTTCGGACGGAGAAAAGGACGATTAAATAAGATGAGTATGAGTACTGAGGGCATTCTATAACCTACACTCGTGTAACGGTTGTTGGCCATTCGGTAAGGGTTCGCTATTGCGGTTGCTAAATGAAAACTAATGAACGCAACTGAGATGAAACTAACGTTTGGAGAATTTAAACCGAGAAGTGTGTGGGACTCGTTGAAGATTTTGTGTGAAACCTTTACGGTATGGGACGATTTTAAATACTGCATTCGCTGCTATTCTAGTTCGGAAGTGAAAACAAAACTGAACAAAAACGCAAGGGTGCTGCAGCTGATTGTGGATCGATTTACATGGCCGAATCATGTTGTTTCCTTTGGGAGGAAGTAAATTTCGTGCAAGGAATGATTTCAACAAAACCGAACAAACGATCACGAATTTGGTGAAACATCCAATTGGAAGGGAGGGTTGTGTAACGATTGATTCCGAAACATTGTTGTGGGGATAACGACAAACAAATAATAAAGATGGTTAACGCAGGGTCAACGCCGGTTAGAACTAAGTGTTAGATTGAAGACGTAACGCAAAACGAGTACGGAAAGACGAATTAAAACTGGAGAAGAATAAAAAGCACATAGAAGCGCCCTCGTCGGGACAAACTTACACGAGCGGGTTTGGCCAGTTTCTTGTTTACCTGGACACCTACACCCAGCTTCTGACCGGTATGGCGGGACGTTTGCTTGATCAGCGCGCAGATCAGCTCGGACTGCAGCTCGGGCATGTCCAGGCACTGCTGGAGTGCGTTCTGCGCCAGCACGACATGGTAGTCGATGCCGGGCTGATTGACCGCCACCGAGAGGAACAGTTGGCAGCTCTGAAAGAGATGAAAAGTGTTAACCGAGCGTCGTGAAATCGAACGAAATACTTATTGAGATGGTCGGTGTTGGTACCTTGAACAGTTTTATCGCTTCCGCTTGGAGCGTTTCGGAATGTAACGAAGTCAAGGGGGACGTAATGTTGTCCTTCGTGTGAAGCAGAATCGGATGTCGCCAGAGAACACAGTCTGGAGGGAAGGAAAGAAGGAAATCAGTAAAGAACAGCCACTAGCGCACCGAGGAAAAGCTCGTACTTGGATCACCATCGGTTTCCATCAGCTTTTGGATCAACTGTTCGTACTGCGTGCCGGCATTGGGTCCTCCTCCCGAAACGACCGTTAGGTGATAGAGCCAATTGTCTCGCTCTTGTTTCCCTGGCAGGATTAGATAGGTAGGACCCTATGGACATGGAAACGGAGACAGATTAGTGTGTGTTGATCGCGTGCCGTAGATCGGGCTTACCACTCCTTGTTGTTGTGGATAGATGGCCACCGTGAGACGCGCCTGACTTTGGGCGGGATCTTCCCTCTCTTCCGAGTCCGAATCGGATACGTGTTCCACTTCCTCAACGCGTGCGTCCCGCATATTGATCTGTCCGAGGGGATTCTGGAAAGGTACCCAAAAGGTGAGGGTTAGTATATGAGTCTTCCCAATCAGAGTATTCCTTTCTTACCGTCTCGCCCGGTGCCTTGAAGTAGAGGAACATTTTTCCCAGCAGCACACACCAGCACTTCTTCGCGTGTCCATTCTTCACCTTCGTCACCCAACCCTGCACGGTCGGTTTCTGATCGTCGCGACTCAGCAGCAACTTGGTGGCGTTCCGACGCTGCACGTTCTGCAGCACCCGGATCCAGTCGTCCATGGTGGCGTTCGAGTCGGCCGTCAGATAGTACACCTTCTTGCCGGTGTCAATTTCGAACGTGGACGCACCATCGGCCCGATTGATACGGCACGCTTCGTCCAGCGCTATCTGACCCTGCGGTTTCCGGTTGACATCGTGCTGGCTCTTCCAGTACGTCAGCGTGCCGTTCTTCAGCACGAACCACCGTTTGCGCCACGTCTTCAGCTTTCCGCCCAGCTTCGCCAGGTGGCCCACTTTCTCGAGCGTTTCCATCTTCTTGTTGGGCGAATCGGCGTACGAGGTGCGCATCAGGAGGGAGGGCATTGACGCGTCCATGCAGGTCGTATCGACGGTGGACACCGCGTCCGGCGGGATGGCGTAGTCGTCCGAGAGGCCTGATTCAAAGGACAGTTCGGAAATTACTGTCGAGCGTTAAGCGGATTTCGCCGCCGGGACACGCCAGATCGAGATCGATGATCGAGTGTTGGTGTATTTATGTAGTGTTGTTGTTGTTGTTGTTGTTTGTTGTTGATGTTAGTGTTTTGTAACGCAACGCAAGAAATAGAAAAAAAACGTAGAGAAACAAACGAAACAAAAAGAGAATCAAAATGAAAATAAAACAAAAAGATGTAAATGAGTGAAAAAGTTTTTAATGGTATTAATGTCAATGCAATAACTTCAAGCATAGTAGAAAGTAGATTTTTAAATTTAAAAATGCAAAGCATTTGGTAAATAAAAAAGCAGACCTTCAAAATAAAAGGTAAGTTTTAGGAAATTAAAACATGATGCAACTCGAATAAAAATAAACTTATTTATGGATTCTGAGTGTATCCATCCATTTCTTTGCCTTGAAAAAAACCCTTGGAACTTACCACGCCCTTTGTTCTTTGGACTTTCCGAGCCGGAGCGCTTGGCCGGGCTGAGACTAGAGGAAGTTTTGAGTGACTTCGAGGGACTAGAGGCACTGCCGGACGTGCTCGTCTCCGTGTTGTCCGTGCTGGTGGAGTTGTGCGAGTTGTGCGTCGAGGTGGCGCAGGTCAGCATCGCGCCGTGGCCGTCCTCGCCGTCGCTGCTGTCGTCACTGGAGTCCCCGGTGAACGGCATCGAGCGGATCTGGGATGCACGCTGCGAAGGGAAAAACAGTGAGAATGTCAAACCAGGGTTTCTCTGCGACCTTTTGACGTCCGCCTTACCCCCTTAACGGTGGCGTACACCGGGACGCTGATATCACAGTAGCCTCCGGAGACGGTCTGCGAGCGGGTGTTGGGCCCACCGAGGCTGGACGTCATACCGGAACCGGACTCCTGGTCCTGGGATTCGTTCTCATCGCCAGCACCGTTGCCACTCCCCGCCCCGGCCAGTCCATCGTTGGCGACCTGGTAGATTTTGGCCTCCCAGCTGGGGAAGCGGTGCAAGGGTGGAGTTGGTGGCCTCGGTGTGCCAAGATCGGCCACGGAGTCGGAGGTGGTAGTGCTGGACCCTCCGCTTGGGAGTCCCTTAAGCCAGGCCGGGGCCTTCTCACGCGAAGGCGTGTATATCTCGGCATAGTCGTGTACGGCGTCGACATCCGAACCGGGACTTACGCCGACCCCGGGCGGCGGAGGAGCCGGATGCTGGTGGTGGTGATGGTGATGGCCCACGATCGTCGGTGGGTGATGATGGTGGGCCGACGTTTGCGGTACGGCCGTGGACAGCGTCGGAGGCTGCTGGCTGAGGGGAAGCAGATTCAACCCGTCGACGGCGGCCGCCAGATCGCGGGCCAACTCCTGCGGTTCCATCGAGAGGTTCCGCCGGTGGTGATGGTGGTGGTGGTGGTGATGATGCGGGTGATGGTGCGAGCCGGCGCCGGAGCTGCCGGCGTGGAGCGAGCGGTGTTCGGGTGGATCGAGCGACTCGCTGCGCCGTCGGCCGCTGCGCCGCTTGACGTCCTGCACGTCCAAGCTCAGGCTCGTCCGGACGGGCTGCGAGGAGGCGATACTGCTGTGCCGGGTGCTTTGCGTCGCGATGTGGTTCCGCAGCAGCTCGAGCTGCTGGTTGCACTTGATGTTCTGCTCGCGCAGCAGCTGGTTCTGCTCCTCGAGCTCGCGCAGCTTGTTCGTGACCCACTCCTTGATCTTGGCCGCCTTCGCACCGACCTGGCGCGCGTCCTGCAGGCGCAGCTGCTTCTGCTCCTCGATGGCCGACTCGAGCTGACTGATCTTCACCGGATCGGTACCGTTCTTCGTCGGCTCGGCGTTGCTTCCGAGACCGCCCGGTCCCTGCCCTGGTCCTCCGGCTCCAGCGGCGGCAACGGCTAACTGTTGCGAGCCTGCTGTTGCTGCTGCTGCTGCTGTTGTTGCTGCGGCCGGATTGCTGCTCGGTGATGGTGATGGCCCGCTTAAGTGCTGTGACTTGGGCCAGTCACACAGTCGCTGCTCCATGGCCCGCACCTAAAAGAGGAGGAAAGAGAAGTAGAAAGAAGAAAACAAGTGTGAGTCCATGAGACAAAAACAAGCCATTTCATTTCCCTCCGTGGAGCAACACTTCGCAGCAACAAGTCCGCAAAGGCAAGCAATTTCGCCGTAACCAAACGCCGAGAATGGAGACTATTATCCTGGCTGTTATTAAACTTTCCCACTGCTTCATCACCGAACACACTCGGGTCGCCTCCGTTTCTCGCCGCACGATGACCGAGCAAATTAGTTTTCATCATAGTTTAATTGAATTTTGCAACCGCATTCAGCCGGGACGGTCGAGCCGGGACAGTGGCCGGGAAGGAGGCGAAACCGCTTAAAGGACTTTCGTTGGGTCGTTGTCCTTGTCCATTTTGCGTCGGGTTTTCTTGAACGAGGATGGTGATGCAGCATCGTGAAACGTTGTCTTACAGAGACAATATGCGATGTTTCTTTTCTCCCGAAGCTTGTCAGCCAAAGGAAAATCTTCTTTAGAAAAGGAAAACAAAAACGGAAATAATGGAAAATTGCGAAAGAGAACGCGATTTCATTGCCGAACGGTCAGAGGATTAAAGTAGAATAACAAACAATAACAATGAAAGTTAAATCGACAAACACTGGTTGCTAAAGGAAACCACAAATAAAGACAAATGTTTTCTGGTAAAAGTTTTACAGTCTCCAACAAAACTTGGTTTGGGTTCTTGCGGGAAAGAACATTTAGTCACAATGAAATGCAAAGTGTACAGACGCGTGTCGAGACACGTGTCGCCACAGGAACCCAGTTCTAGAGCACGGTAAATCTCTCAGCGCCAGTTGACAATTAATTAGTAACAATGTTTACACATTGTCATTCGAGAGGATCCGATTCTTCCCCCCGGGCCGGGACAATTCGTTTCATCTTTTATGTCCTTCGTCTGTCTATTACTGTACGCCATCAGAATGGTTTTTGTCCTGGAAGCGACCGTTTTTTCTAATGGATGAAATTTGTTTTACTTCGTCCGTTCTACAGATTGAAGCAGCGAGTGTCTGACAGTTTGTTTAAAGAACTTTTGCATGGACAAATTAAATTGTACGTAAAAGGGTCAAACGAAACGAGATGAAGAGACCGTAATTCGATTGTCCCGTACGGCTGCATTGTTCTACATCCAATTTGTATTCCCCGTGGAGTTCGTGACTTCTCGTGCTCGGAATGTGCTGGCGCGTGTGAGTTATGACTGTGAGGTTCTTTCAATTATCTAATTCTTTCTGGGCCAATTTCGTACCAGAAGCTCCAACCCGAACAGGGGCACGTTCAAACGATCGCACATTGCGTTATGAAGAATGACATAGTAGTTATCCGTTGGAAGTAAACATTAACACACCCACCAACCAGTCGGCTTCAGTCGTGTTGGGAAATGGTTCAGAACATCCCCCCCTGGGAATGGGTGATGAAAAATGAGTATTCCACGCGCCCCGGGGAATTGTCCCAGTGTGAGTGAGTGTCACGAAGTGTTCACGCAGGGCATGGCGTGATATATCATCCCCCCACCCCCATCCGAGAGGGCGAGGAATCTCGGACGATGCTCCGGAGGAGTATAGCTATGCCCCCCCTGGTGCAATGACACCCTCCTAACGAGATAGAATGCACACAATGTGCGCAGGGGCATTTCTCTGATGTGTTGTGCTCGTTGGCAGTGAAGCTTGACAATCGCTGGACGTTTCCATTTCACTGATCAAGGAACTTGGCTGGGAGCGGCGATCAAAAGAAAGAAAAAAGGGTGAAGATGAACCAACGGGTCACGTTGTGCAACAGCATCACTTACATTTGATTGAATATTCGCATCCATTTCAAACCCCTTTTTCCAATAGACTGCAACCTTATTGTGCTATTCACACGTTTCATTGGAAGATGGTGCTCGTTATATGTATTTAATAGATCACTTTCTAGTAATCTATTTTAGTCTCTAGTCGATGATAGGTTTTTTTCATCGATTTGTATCCTTATATCAGTTTTCCAGTATATATATAGTCTTTCCTATTTCGCCCAAGTCTATGATCGTTTGCATTAGCTTATGTTACTTTACTTTTGAATCTAAAGGTTTCTTTTTATTTTGTCAATAATTTTACATAACTTTCTTTTTGTATTATTAGTTCATCATGTTTTGTTTCTTTTCTCCTATAAGTGTGTCATTTTTCTTGCATTTAATTGCGCTTGAAAAGTAACACGAATACATTTTTCTACGATATTTTGGATGGTTTTTCAACCAACTTTTAGAGTTACCTATGTTTCGAAATTCTGACCAGCATTAATGGTAAAAAAATCGTTCAGAATACACTTGCACTGGACAGGAAAGAACCATTAGTGAAACAATTTGCAGTTTATCACGCCCTCTTGTTCCTTTCTTTTTTTTCCCCTTTCAGTATGTCATTGTTTCGCGTTGTTCGCTGGTCAGAAACTTTTGCGCTCTCGGGTTCGCAAAGTCCTTTGTGCATACGAGGATGCACTTTCGGTGTCATCGTTGCACCGAAATACCGCCTGAGATGAAGATACAGTGTTTCGTTTCGTTACGTTTCACCGGCACCAGAAACACCGAAGACCGACCGAGTAGAAATGGAAATGCGAAGCCTGGCAGGTACGTGCGCGGATGTGTCCGTGTGAGATGGAAAATTTCACTTCCGATTTCACAACGAGCAGACACTGTTTGCTTTTCTAATGTTTTTTTTTTTGAAAGTGTAGGTTTACATGCAAACGCGAAAAAAAACGCACGTTCGTACTTTTTATCTTATGCTATGCACTTTTTGATGGACGTTTGTTCATACCATTCCTCTTGGATGAACAGTTTTCCAAGCTTCAAGCGAGCAAAAGAGGTATGGACGTAACATTGCGCCGGGACAAGATGAAATATTGCAGATTGCGAAAAATCTTTCCACCATTTCCAAAACGGGACGGAGAGGTGGGAAAGGGGTTTGTAGCAATGCAAGGGACAGAAAACAGCCATTCAAAACAACCAGCGGATCCGAGGGCTATGATTGAATTTTACTGCTTGCTGGCTTACTACTGTTTGCTCTTTCGTGATGGAACCGGCGCTTCCCTGTACCGGGTAGGATGTTGATCTTTACCATCCACCAACCGTTATCTCCATCCGCAGACATCCGCTCTCGGGGATCGAGCGTTATTTCGGGTAGGACGATGGCAAATCAGACAAACGGGTAATCATTTGAGTGAAGGAAAAACAATACGGATACTTGTGTTGGGCCAAAAAGGGTTCAGAAGTTCCCGACCCGGGTGGGGGGGAGGGTGCAGCAAGGAAGTGCATGTCATTGACCTGGGCCACAAAAAACGGGCAGGAAAAGTTCATCCGGTTGCATAACTGATGGGCGCACAAATCGTGTAGCATGTCGGAAAATGCCCCTTTTGGTCGTGTTTGGAGCAGAAAACCCTTTAACGGGGATTGGTATGAATTCAAACGAATGCTGAAATGCTTCATCAACATCCTTTGTTTGCATAACACGGGCGAAGGAACGGGGGGAAAATATGAAAAACCATCGGATTGTTTTCCGACATCGATCGAGAAAGATTAAATTCCATCGGATTAACAATGATTCCACCGAAAAACATGCACCAAAACGGGGCACAAACAGTGGATAAACATCTCTTTCGGGGCGATGAATAATCGAGGTGTACATAATTCGTAATCAACTTGCGACCGACTTTGACATGTTACATCGTTTTCCAGAGGTAAGTACGTGCATGTGGCACGTCATAAGACGGGGGGCGTTGTTGAATTAATCAACCTGATTTACGTGATGTGTTCCATTTCGAACCTCCCAAGCCAGAAAGGAACTACAAAATTGGCTCACAACAATACAGCGTGCCGTTAACGTTCAACAAACCAGCTCCTGGGCCAGGGAATGTAACCTCGCACTCGCGCAAATGAACGACTTTGGGTGGGAAATTTGTTACCCTTCACCAACCACCGACGCCCACACGTTGTTAAGGAAACATTGTTTTCCCTCCTCCCTCCCAGCGAGATTCGATCACCCTTTCCCTTCGAGCGGGGAAAACTTTGGCGAAACTTTGGCGAAACATTTGAAATCGACTCCCGAACTCCAGAGTATATCCTCCCGTTCTTTCTCGAGAGCGCGCGACGCCTGCTTTGTTTGTTGCTTGTTGGGTGAAAAGTGCATTTTGCGTGAAGTTTAAAATTTACGGCAATGGCAACGGCACCGAAATACACAACCGAACACGATGCTGCTGCCGCTTCTTCCGCTCAAGAAGTTCGACAAGCGCACAAGTATTACAACATAGCGCACCATAGGCGATGCGGTAGTTTCCCTGCTTTCCTCGCGAACTTTCCGTGGATCCGTGTAATTTATTGCAAATGCGTTTCCCATCAGGCAAGCAAGAGGGAGAGAAGGAGAGAGTTTTCTCACAGCAGTTTCGCCCCGCAAGGCAAACCTGCAGCTGATTAAATGCAATCTCGTGCCAGCAAAACTCCCGGTGGTGGATGATCCGCGCCATGGGAGGGAAAAACCGATACCATAAACATGGCTACCGAAGGTCCGGGGGGTCGAGGATGCTTGGAGCTGAAAGATACAGCACTCCCGCACATATTTCCCGGCAAAAACGTTTCCAGGGGAATGTAAAACCATTTCCCGCACCAACGAAAGAGCTGATGGTCTTTGCGGAAATGCGCACACACACACACACACACGAGAGATAGGGTTTATAATAATCCTCTCGCCATCCATAATTCGGGCGGAAAAAGCTCGTCATCGAACCGGAACAATCCGTTTTTTTCCATAGATTGTGTGCACTCTCAACGGATGCACCGGGATGCAGTCGATGTTTTTCCTTCATCAAAATGCATCTCGGTGCGCTGATCCTCGCCTCGAAGGTACCTTAATCCAATCGACGACATTACTTCCCGTTTATGGTTATTATGCCATCGGCATTTCTACCGGAAATGCGAGTGCGAAGGATTACACGACTGGGAATTGGATTGGATTTAAGTAAATCAAATGGAAACGTTTTGAAAAATATATCTGGTAGGTAATGTTAAATTTTGTTTCATGAAAATAGGGAACGTTTTACATACATTTCGTTAAAGTTGTCTTTTTACTAACTGACATTCAGCCATTTGCAAAAGAAGCAAGATCAAAGGAAAGGTTTGCTTCCTTTGGAGTAAAAATTGCTTCGGGCAACCTTTGAAGAACTTCCCACGACTTCGGTTTCGAGCAGGTGGAATGTCTCGTCATATTTGCATACCTCATCGGGTTCTCGTCAACTTCGGCTCGGCTTGAGCTCATCCTTGCCGGCGAAAGTCACCTGACCGAACGAAGATCAACTTTCCAAAGCTTCGTGTGCTCAATCATTCATAGGGCTTCGAGTTTGCTGGTTTGCCTTTACCTCTGGTTGTACCTTTGGCCTATCACAGCCGTACAGAGGAGCACCTTATTTTGGCTTAAGAAAGTTTAAGTGGAAGATTTGTACGGGTTCTACCATTAGGGGTTAATCCCATCTAAAGACACCCAACTGGAGCGGGAACTCGGGGAAGAATGCGTAACGAAACTAATTAAACTTTCTTTGCAGCAGTGTCACTTGTTTTCTAGCTCCTTTAAATCCTTGTTAAAGTACTGAGCTATCAAGAAAGTACAGTTACAAACCCATTGCGAACTTCAATCTATGCGTACTCTAATTGAAGTTTTGTGAGATAGTCTTCAAGGTTCAAATGCAACAAAGTATAACATTTGATATTGTTGATTTGAAGTCTCAGAAGATATGCTTCGGTGTCAAAGTAAGGAAGATTTAGTTTGGTGTCATCCAAGTCTTAAACGGGACACTTGCAGGTTCCATTAACGACTTCAAACGTAAAGCCACGGATTGCGGATTCAATTAAATCCTTCAACAGACACTTCAGGTTCCTCCGAGGGTGTCATTCTAAGTTCTTTCTTTCCCTTCCCTTTCCGAGCTGCTTTAAATCTGCAAATACATGAAGGAAGCTGTCAAGAATTGCACTCTATTTCCGCGTGGATCTCTTTCTTCGCGCCCCAGTATTTTGCGTTGCGGTTGTAAGCGGCTGCGAAGGAAAGTTATTCTAAAGGCAGAAGAAGGTTGTGCCTCCCCTTTAAGGCTGCAAAACGTGGTGGAAAGAAAGGGTATGTGCCTTTCCACTCGGAGCACTGACAACGGCTCTCCGACCAGCAAGGCGAAGATCAAGAATGTCACCGATGACATCGCGAGGCCATAAAAGCGCGCCGTGGTGTGGAGAAACGAGCGTAAGAAACGCACGGCGTAAGGCGTCTAGTTTTTGCAAGGCAACGGCCACAAAAGGGCACTGACAGCTGATGATGGCTCCAAGACGTCGGTAAAGTGGCGGACTTTACGGGGCGGGAACGCCGTAGAAGGGCGACGACTGGCGCCGACTGGGAGTTGAAGAAATCGTCGTCTAGCCTGGGACGTTCTAGCGTCTAGAACGCAATGGGGGGGTGCAAAAGTGTCGCTAAAATGGCAAAAGTTGTGCGGCAACGTATTAGAATTCGCTCCAAAACGTTGGGACAGTATTAGATGAAATAAAAAAGAACTGAATACGATGCCCTTCAGCAGCCCTTAACGGCTCTCGACTGGGCTTCATCCCGGTTGTTGGATTGCAGTTGTTGTGCTGCAAAAAAAAAAGTGGATGGCGCAACATTCTAAATCGCTTTACAAAATAATGGCCCACTTTACCGTCGGTTATTACTCAAACAGGAAACATCGAGTTCTATTTCTCAACAAAAATAGCTTTCAATACTATTTGAATTGCTTCCTTTCCCGTTCCACAATAAAAAAAAACTCCAGCTGGATCACCCGAGGTCCAACACTTTTCGAATCCGGTTTCAATTTTTCGTTTCGCCATGGGATGCAAATAGGAAAAAAACGGCATGGAAATGCAATAAACGTGCTAGAATGTGAGCAAATGAAATGTAGAGTGGAAAATAATCGCACAGCCGCGCGCGCGCTAGATGATTGTTTTTAAATTGCCATTTTTCCATTATTTCCTTTACAGACAGACGGAACTGAATGTGGTTGGAGTTTGTTTTCATGGGGCAGATTTGCATCGTTCGTTTCCAGCATGCATTGATCCTCCGCAGAGGGAACTTTTCTTTATCATCATTCTAAATAAACTTGGTTTTTTGCTTTCGAACAACATGGCTTAATCATTTTTAATGTCTCTACGGTTTTGATTGGATAGAAAACGGCGTACGATTCGCATTTGTTTACTAGTATTATCGAATGGAAATTTGTTCTGCTTGTTGCCATTGCTGCATTGATGTTTTCACAGTTAATAAGTTCGTCTGACTCAAAACACATTTTACCACTTTGTTTGTTTATGCATTTGAAAATGGTATGGCGAGCGAATTGATTACGACCGTGCGCCTCGATTACGATTGCTACAAAACGTAGAGCAGCTCTCTAATAAATATGTTTATTTATGCTGGACCCTTCACCGTAACCGTTGGCTTTACTTATGTTGGCCCACAAACTGACTGGACGAGAGGGAAGTTCCTGTCAGGGGGGGGAGGAGAGGCAAAGTCAATAATAATAAGCCACAGTCACAGTTCGCCAGATGGTCAAGTAAATGCAACGACTTTCTATGATACGAACCCCATTGAGTTTGTTCATTCCCATTTTCGTTTCGTTGTGGATCGCTTGGAGAAAAACTTCTGTTGTTCCAGTTTGGAAAAACTAAACCATTGTGTGGCTTAGTTTAAGCGATCTTGCGCAATTCCATTCCGACCGTAAGTGAATCATTTCAAGCAGAAGAATAACGCACATGAAAGTTGGCCATGATTAACAACCTTCGGCCCTTCTCGATTCGATCGATGGAAATCATTGGGGATTCAAGTCGGTCACCAATGGGAGGTGGGGAGGGTTCGGTTTAATGCTGTTTATGCGCTCGATGCTTGGGCAAAACCCGTGCCGCTCGAGGCATAAAATATGGGTGCGCTCTCTTTATGGCCGGCGCACTGATTGACGTATCTTCTCCTTTTCGGAAAAAATAAAAGGAGCAGAAACCGGAACCGGTTGGCAAAGGAAGCTTGGAAGCAATGGGTGGGCTGGTGAGGGGGACAAATGTGTAGGTGGGGGAATAATTTCGACCAAGAAAATCAATACGTACACAAAAGAAATAATTTTCTCAGCGCCATTGTGCTGCTCGTCGGTTTCTTCGCTGCAACGACGACGAGGAAGAACATCCGCTTCCGTGCGGTTCATCGAAACGTTGATACTGCTGGCCATCATGGTGGCGGTGAAGACGTTTTTATTCTCTCGCAGTTTTGGTTTTCATGTAAAGTATCTCGGTTTTTTATTTGTCGGAATTATTATGTATATATTTTCAATCTGATTTTTCTCCTCGAACACCCAGATGACACTTTCGGCACTTCACTTCCATATCGATATCATTCGGAAAAGAAAACGCACATACAAAAACACACACATTTGGGCACAACACCTTTTTATGGTTTTTTTGTGTGGCGGAAAATTGAGATCAAATTTCGTTGAGTGTTTTATGATTTTTCTTAGAAAAATCTTTCTTCACACGTGTTTGCACTCAGTTAATGATTGTAAATTATGGCTGAAAAGGTTTTCCATTCCAAAAGATAATGGGCACATACATCACAAGGAGACGTATAAATAATTGATTAAATTTTGTAATATTACTTTTGAGCACTTGTTCTATGCAATGTGTGTTATTTTAGCATCACTAACAAAACTGTGGATCGATTCGTTGGAAAATAGCAAGTTTTCCCAAAACAAGAAAGATTGTATACTTTCCTAAACACAATTAATCAAAAGTAACTTATGGTTTTCAAGTTATTTTTGGTATTTCTTCCTACCGATAAATCAAAAGGAAACATCGAACGGAAGATGATTGAATCCTAGCTTTATACGAACCCTTGTGTTATGCTCAATACTTTATTCCTATGTTTGTTCTGTTGCTTCCAACCTTTTCGGTTTACTCGGGGTGATTAAAACCTATACCAACACAGACACACACACATACACATCCTTGGGAACCGTTAACTGACGGGAAGGATACGCGTTCCTTTCGAGGGGTTACCAAGGGAACGATAACCTCACACGCGCAAAATAGGGGAATAAAACTGTGAGGGGAGAAACCACCGATGCGATGACTGTACAACGCATTGATCGACCGGAGGATTTTACGATGCCTCATCCTGCAGTTTGCCGATGAAGAAAAATAAGTTGCAAAGTCCTTCTTCTCGAGCGGTGCGCTTGAGATTTCCGTTGATCGTTGCAATGCAGTTTTCGGTTCGCGTCGCTGTCGCAAAAGAAAATTTATGACCAAGTGTGCATTTAATGCGTTCATTAGCATCATGCGTTCCTGCGACTTGCCTGGCGGCCAACTGCGCGGTTGTATGCGTAAGCGAACGGAGAGCGAGCGTCAGCTGGCCGCGACCCTTCGGCAACGTTTCGTTAACATAGGGACGGAACATGCAAAAGGGAACATGACGTGGCGGGGAAGTTGTCGTCGGCAGCGGCAGACGTCGAGACGATATGGTTGATGAATTTTCAGCTTCGCTTTGTCGTTCCTGCCCACTCTTTCCCGCCGCACCCACCCCCAAAGCACGTGCCCTTTCGCTCTTTCGCACGTCTCCAAAAACGGAGAACATATTTTCAACATAATTATGCTCGCTAAGTCCCGTGCGTTATGGTGCGATTTGTGATGTGTTGCGCAAGCAACAAAGAAGTGGCGCACGAACAGGGACGGAGGGTGGCCAGCGGGATGTTGAACCGTCTTTCGGGGCTTTCTTTGTGTTTCACCAGCGCAACATTAACCCTTCGGTGCGGTTTTGATTGGTTTTGACACGAAAATTGCACGATTGCGAAACAAAACCAGGTGACGAAAAACGCTTTGTCAGAAAAATTAAACTTCTATGGGGGTTTCAATTTTTTTCATAAAAGAACAACAAAACGTCGCCAAACCCCTGGCGCCAATTTTGGAAGGTAGTAAACGTGTTAATTTATTTGACACACTCAACAGCAACTCTTAACAGGAAAAAATATGCCAAAATAATGTAGGGCAGGTTATATTTTTCAAACCCAGCCTAAAAAAAGGCCCCTTCAGTTCCGTTCCATCGACAGTAGATTTTATTTTTTGTTTATGAACATAATTTACTGTTGATCGAACAACACACTCATACAACAAACAGGCGGCAGAAGGCATGGCAAAAGATTTGCTACCTTCGAACGGTTTTCTTGCGTGTTTGGTTCGCCTTCCGAGCGAAACCCCCGAATAATGGCGAACGAGAAAATCACGTGCAAAAGAGTGGTTGGAAAGGAACATTTGGTGAACTTTCCATTTCTATCGTGGTTCAAATTTTGCCCGAAAACGATTTGTGCGTGCTGTTCTCACAGGGTAAGGAAAATTGTTTGGAAAACTGATTTGTTGAAGTCCGACCGAAAGTTGTTCGGAATGGAAAAAAATCAATTTGTATACCAATTTGTCGCAAGTTTACATAATTTATGGTTTGGACGCATTGGAGTTGGTAGGAAATTAATCAACAGAACCGTTGTGCGAATATGTTTGACTTAAATCAAGGCAGTTTCCGATGAACATAATTTCGTCTCGTGTCTGTGCTCGATCATCACGTTTGGCTTTCGAAGGGAAACAGAGCATATGGAAAACTTTTCACGCACGCATTTTTTCAACAGGATCTCGATTCGTTCCGCTTCCTTCCGATCATCTTGTGTAATCGAGCACGCACGGCGTGGAAAACCCGCTTTTCATTCCGCACTGACTCACGTACGCATCGAAGCAAGCACGCACGAAACGCTACGAAACGACGATTCACACAATTCACAGTAGCGAAGAAAGAAAAGTAAAACGGAAGGAAACAGCAGGCGTCGATCAATTAGTTCCATTTGCGGTACGATTTTTCCCGTATCCGGTGTTTTCTCTTCTTCTTGATGCGCCGTTTAATTGTGGCAATAAAAAGGTGGAAAGAATGAGATACTTTAAAACTACTCAATGGTAGGATTTTCCTATTTTCACACACTGAGAACAAGAACCAACAACAGCTTCAAACAATATGCTTTTTCACTGACCACATGATCACGAAATTTTCATTTCCCTCCGATTTTCCGTGCCACTAACACCACCTCAAAAACGCCCCGACTTTGAGAAGATCAACCAAACGGGCGTTCCGGCACCGCAAATACACAACCGGGCGGAATTTCCATCGCGAAAAATCCACTCCCGAAATAAAGATCGAAGTGTGCGATGGGATCTCTTTGGTTTTCCTTTTTTTTCTGCTAATTAAGAAACCAAAATCCTCCTAGTTCGCACTCGAGCCAGCGGGTTGTTCAAGATCAGAAACCAGACCAGAACTTCCAAACCGATCCGATCGAGCGTTACGCGAAAACTATTCGAAGAAGAGTCCTCGTCGCCGAGTCGGGTTCGCTATAGAATACGCAGGAGGAGATTCCATGATGGAGAGCGTCGCCCATATAGGATTCGGCAGAGAGAAAATGGACTCCCAGAGTCTGAGTGAGCGAACATTAAACTCGAGGTTCTCTGGTTCTCGCGTGTACGCGAAGGGACGGCGATGTGCGTACTCCCTTGTTCTCAGTTGGTTTTGAGGCGTTTGAGGCATGAAAAACGCTTCAAGGGACCGCCGGCACACGACCGCAAGTTGGGAGCGAACTACGAACGTTGACATGGTTACACGGGGGAGTGCGGTTCTCTTAAACCATTTTCCCTTCCAATCGCTGTTTTCCACAAGCGAAGTCCACCGCAGAAGTCCACACCAGGAAAAGGCAGGAAAATCAAACGCACTCTCTTTTCGGTCGTGGAGTGGCCGCTTCGACTCACGCCAAACCTGTGTTCTTTGGCAGATGATTCCCATTCGTTCTTGATTTGGTTTTTTGGAACTGGCACTTGCCGAGAACGGGGTGCGAGGAACGACATCATTAGAATGGCTACACTATACTTAGCGCCACCAAGACGCAGGGCAGACAGAGGCTAAGAGTCTTCTAAGCCGAGTGCCAGGCGAGGTTAATCCGAAATGGATTACGATTACGTGTTTGTTTTATGTGGGGCTGATGAAAAGGCCGGGCGCGTTAGATGCGTTCAACATTTTCGTCTGCGTTGGTGTTGGAAATGATAGACATATAGAACCTGTTTCGGTTGTTTTTCCTAGCGATAGGCAAGGTTTGGGGAAATACTGGTCACTACACACGGATGTGTGATAGGCACATACTGGCATAAAGATTACTTGTTTCTTGCATTAGTTTTTGAGGAACTGAGCAATCAACCAACATTGTTAGAATTTTGCACGCCCGTAGAAGTTGGAAACTAATTAGCGACGCCACCGTCATGATTGGCATTTCGAAAGTAATGGTCGTTAGGAAATAGTCAATTGGAAAGAAACATCGAAGAACTAACATGTGCAAATGAGAGGTTGCCTTTGTGGTGTGTAATGATGAGCGTCTAAGGTATCAATTAAATAAAATAACAAGAATTTAGAAGCCCCTAAACTACATACAAATTGAGGCAGCAATTTTTGGGAAACGTAACAGAACTCCGTAGAAAACAAAGTATTAACAACGTATTGTGATTACATTTTATATTCTTGACTGTGTTATGATAGTTTAATTCTGTTGTAAATGAACAAAACAAGCATTCTTTTCATTACCGATATTGAGCATTTGTTTGTTTAAACCTTTTCTTAGCCCAGGACATCTGACAGAAAAGGGTTCTCACCTGAAACGAGAGAAAGAAAAACGGAAGAAATTTAATATCGTTTGTATGGAAGCAATTTAATTAACAGTTCCGCGTTCCAATCCCGAGAATTCGTTTTCTTCTATTTCCCACTACGAGCACAATCACCGACGGTGGAAAAATTCTTTTAATCCCTTCTAGTTTTCCCACCGGTCAGGTGTCTTGTACCTCGGGTCAGCTGTTTTGATCACGTCCCGAACGTGTTGTTGTCGCAGAAAACGATCGAAAGGTAAATCCCCGTCGGAGCAATTTGGAATGCAGTTTCTGGATTTCACGTTTTTGCTCATCTGTGTTTGGTTCGAAATTGCATTCAACCTGCCATGGTTCTCCGGTTCGGCCTTGGACAGGAAACCAGGGTCTGTTTCCTTCAGAGTGCTTCCCGAGTACCCTTGTGAAGTGTGTCCCAAAGGGTGGATTTGCCTTTTTGGCACAGCTTTTACTACTGCAGATGCCACTGCAATATGCAAAAACCCGGAAAGCCATCCCCAGGAGCAGCCACGAAAGCCGGCGAGGATTGTTTGTCATAATCAAATCTCTTTCGGGGTAGTAGTGGAGGGATAAAAAAGGAAAAGAATATTAAGGAGTTGGGGACAACATAAAGAAAAGCTGTTGACGTTTCATATAAAGTGAATCTTATCCTTTAATGAAAAAAATACCCGTTAGTATGATTTCGAACACTTCACAATAAAGAGTCGTTGTGCATAATGCGCTTCTATTAGAAAAACAATAAAATTGACACTCCTTGATAGGATTTTTATGAACATAAATAAAGGTTCTTGTTTTAAAACCCATTTCAATAGTTTTCAGTAGATTATTTCGTTGCTCGCATAACAAATGGCTCCCATTCTCGAGCCTTTTCTCATTAGCCGGATGGCAGGCATGAATTAAAGCAACATGAAATACATTACCATTTTCACGGTAGGGAAAAACCAGTACCACTAATGGTAATGGTGTAAATTCAACACTTTATGATTCCTCTCCGCGATTCCTCTCTCTGCAGGGGAAGGTGCATCCGGTATATATTTTCCGTTCCACCACAAACATCGCTTTCAGGGTATTTTGTTTTCGAAAAAATAAAAGGAAATTACACCCCAGTCGACAATGTGGGGAAATATTTATGTGTCACTAATTACGGATGCTAGCGGGAGCAAAGGTGCTATTTAATGCTCTTTGATTTTTTTTCCTTAGTTCCAATTTATCTCTGGAATGCAACGCGGAAGTATGGAGTTTTGGGAAATGTGCAAGGAATATATTGTATCGTGAAAGTTACGCGTTTCCGGATGGGGATAACTGATTTCACTTTAAGATAGAAAAGGATCAACTATTCTACAAGGATACTATCACCAAAAACAAGTATAAATGTAAACCCTCTGACAAACCTGCACGTATAATGGTAGGTCAACTTTCGAATAAAGGAGATAATATTCCTTTCCTTTGATATCCGTCCCTTTTTTAACAAGGACACTATCACCTTCAAAGCCATTCGTACTGCAGTTGAAGTGTGGCAACGATAAAACCATGCCAGCAGGAAAAAGGCAACGGATCGCCTTCCTATAAGCCAGCAGCAAAAGAAGAGGATCACACTGCGTAACCTAGAAAACGTGCAACTTTATCAGTCAATCCTCTGCTACCGGCGAGACGTTTGGGATCTTTGCCAGCATAATGTTTAAACCCCTTCGCTTTGTAGTCCGCTGCGGTAAAAACGGTTTGCACGATCCGTTTTCCGCTGGGAGTTTGTTTTATGTGCTTCGTGCATTTTCTCATCTTGCGCGGAAAAGCGGAAACGTGGACATTCTCAATCACACCAGAGTGGATAAAATTTTATTTAACCTTACCAAAAATGAATCATCGAACATATCTTAAACGGCATGTATTCAATATGTATTCATGATTAAAATAAATAAATTTAAATCATACATTTATCATAAAGGCTTTTTCTTACAACACCCCGTGAGCATTCAATTGTTTGCAGAGTCCCCCCTCCCACCGTGTTTTTCATATTATCATAGAAAAGTTGTGCATCGTACCCGTTTCACTTTTATCGTCATTTTCCGACAACTTCCTTCTGCAGCTTCGAAACAATACCTGGCGAAGAGCCACGTCGCCCGGTGGAAAGTTTTTACTTGTCACAGCTCCCTCTGCTGTTTCATCTCTTCCTATTTTTTCCTTCCTTTTTACAATTTTCAACTGAGAGTAAACTGTCGAAAACAGTGCCAGGAAGTAGGCGAAAAAAAACCCCGCACGGTTAAGGATATTACTTTATTTTCCCTTTTTTTCGCAAGGGTTGCTCGGATAGAAGGAAGCGCTCGATCTCGACAAGGATCCCAAGGATCCGTAGCGCATTGCCATCATTTTAATGGGACAGGATCAAAATGGGAAACAAGGACGTTCGCAAAAAACCGAGCAGACAGTGAAACCGAACGGAATGGAAAACGGTGTTCAAACCGGAGTTTATTTCACTGAAGAAAAGGGGCGACATGAAACTTCGGAAAAATAACTCAAAGATGGATTACTTCCATCGCTAGTTTCGCAGGATGATGATGCGGTCCCAGGAAGAAGTTGCAGTTTCGTTGCAGCCAAACGACAAATCCAACCTGAAAATTGGCAATCCATTGGGTTGAATGGAAAAGTTGGATTTTTATCGCGTATAAATAGGATACAAGAAATATTTCTTCCTTCGCAGCGTTTCGGCGGAGTGCAACTTAATGTCGTTGAAGAAGTGGACAACATTTATTATTTCATCTCTACTTTCGTTTATGGTACGTCGGATTGACCGGACGACTGTTGGTTTCCACCGACGGTTGGAAAAGGTGAACGAAATAAAATATTTTTCCCGACGACGAACGTCTGCAGTCGAAAGGTGATTCGTTCCGCCTTTCAGCTGGAAGACAGACACCATTCGATAAAAGCGATTGCAGGGAAAAAAACGCTCACAAACGATTCAATTAAAGTAAATCGTTTGGAAACGAGGGAAAACTGTTAGGAGTTAGGATTGGAAGGATACTTTGGACGTTGGTATCATGATCAAGAGGGTGCGTGGCAAAAAAAGAAGAAGGTAATGATAATCGTGGCCATATTTGTGACACTTTGTGAAAATTTGTAGCTGAGCTTCGCAAAGGATGAAGAAGTTATAATAATCGTCATGTTTTAGGTAATAGTACAACCTTGTTCCTTTTACGAGCAACATATCAAACAGCACATTTACTGAAGAATTATTTCAAGCCCGTGACAAATTCGTTAACAAATTTTAAAATATGTTAGCCATTCACCTTTCGGCGCGTCCCGACAAGGACGACATCGCTTAATGATACCGATAAATCAACTTTGAAGAGTGACAACTTGAAACCCGTGACTGTTTCCAATCGTGCTGCCACTCCTAACGTTTGATCTGTTTTGTATTTTCATCCACCGTAACCGCTTTTCGCTGGCGGCCCGGTCCATGATTCATATTTTCATAACCGAAACGGGAACGTTCCGAAACACTTACATTTACGTGTGAAGTGTCAGCTTTGTTTTTAATTCCGCTCGAATCAAATTTAATTCCATGAAGCAGCTTTGACGATGCTCGTTTCAGCATTTTCTTGTTTTCTTTCACCCTCCACGCCCCGCGTGTTTCGTTTTGTGGTGACACATTAATGACTCTACTGAAGCCAAACCTGAGGCGACCGCAGGATGAGGTTTTTCTCTTGGGCAAGGAAAAACACGTCGTGTGGTTGACGTTCGTTAAATATGTCGGGTCGGTTTTTATTACTCCCTTCCCTCGGTCGGTTCATTGTTGATTTTTCAACTGATAGTTAGACGCGAGACAGTTCCGAGCCGGCGGTAGTTAATCATTGGGAAAATCCATCGCGACAAATCGCGTGAAAAAAGAAGAAATGAAATAATAATAAAAGTCAAAAATTCACCATAAAACACCGAGACCGTCAGTGCCGTTGGGAAATGGAAAAAATGTAGCCCCGCAAGGGACCAAACAAATTAGGTGTGAGATGTGTCGAATTTTCCAGACTCGCGCGTTGTTAGAACACATTTCACGCAAGAACTGAATACGTCTTTCGACTTGGGGGCAAGCGTAAGTAGATGGCAGCATAAAGCCGGGCCAACCTCTTCCAATCACGCCACGAAATTTTTAAAACAAAACCACTCACAACACAGCGGGTTTTCTTGACTTTCAAACACACACATAAGGCGAGAGTCGATTGCCTCCTGTTGTGGCCACCTCACTTGACTTGGTGCCCTGCTACGTTGGCGATTGCGTCTGCGGGATTTATAAATAAAATCATTGAGAGGAACATATAAGAAACCGGCACCAGGCGTTTTCTTTCGGTTTTTCTTTCCGTTTTTCGCTGACGAACGCGCGCTCAAGTGCGGCCATCGCAGACGGACGTTTCCCGGGGGAGGGTTGGAAGTTTTACAAACAAGTTGATCCAGTTTTTGACCGGAGTTTGGGACGCGTGGATGCGGAAAAATTGTCACCCGAAAGATACGGGGCTCGGAAAACGGCTGGGATGAAATTCGCGTTCGCGTTGGCTTTTGGGGCATGATTTGACTGCTTTACGAAATCTGCAACACGCGAGGGAAATACTGCACCTTCCCTGGGAATCGGACGGTGCGCTCCCGCTGGGCCAGGGAAATGGGTTTGGTTTTTCCGACGACTCATCTTGCGCCATGCCAGTGCGTCGTTGAATTGAACGTTGCAGTAACATCGTTGCATTTTCACGATTTTCGCTATCGTCACAAACACACACACAGACCGGGGAGTTTCTCTTCTCGTGAAAGTTGGCGCTAGGCGAGGGAAAATTAATTTATTTCCAACCCATCCGTCCGTCAGCGAATGACGAGCATGAAAAATCCCCTCCCCGACAGTTGGTTTTCTTTGGAGCAGTTTTTCTTTCGCAAAATATTGAAACTGACGTTTTGCAGCGCAATTTTGAGGTCAATTTAATCATCGATAAAAAGCGTTTTTTTTACCCCTTTTTGTCAAAAACGATTTAATTAAAACGATTCCCTTTTCCTAGCCACGGTCAGCAGGATGATGATGGACGTATAAATGGAAAGTACTTGTAATAAATTTTCCTCCTACATGGTTGCATCAAGGCGTGGCTCGGTGCGAACGAAAAACATGAACCATGTTTTCCACCGTGTTTCTCTTGTTTTCCATCGGACGGGTTGAATTGTGGTGAAAACACTTGACACCACTTGACGCCACGGGAAAATCGGTTGGTTTTGTTGGTTTGGAACGATATGCCAAAAGTTGTGATTTACTTATTCACTCTAGTATAAATACTCATATATTCTTAGGTTTATTAGTTTTAACAGTTTTTATCATTTTTTGATTGAGTTATTTTTATCTTTAAAAATACTTATTTTTTTGCTTGACTTGAAACAACCCTTACACTTCTCGGATGTGGTGATAACTCTACTTAATCTTTCCCTGGACCTAAGGGAAGAAATTTGCCACTGTTCATGTGTTAGTGGGTTGATGTGGGGTGCTTCTTTCTTATCGTTTAGTTTTCACCAGCTTCCCTCTTCCATAAAGTCCAAACTCGTCCACGGAACGGATCGATCGTTACAAGACATGGATCAGCGGGATTTGCTTTGCGGACGGGCTGCGGATTTTGACCAACAACAAGGACCCATCCCAGGCAGAAAGGAAGTTTGTACATCGCTCAACATCTCGTGCGCTCATGCTGACACCGACGATGATGCATACATAATCCGGGTTGGCAACACTTGAGAGCGGCGGCTTTCTTGCATGCTGCCGAAACATGGAAACACGTTCTCGGACGAGCCAGCATCCACCGTGTATCGGGTGCACAGTGGAGAGGAAGGAAATCGATGACACCCAGACGAAGGTACGGGCGGGGAAAACCCCTACCACGTGCCTTATGCTTATGCTCGTTTGCAGTCGTCGCCAGAGTGGCCAGTCTGGCTGTCGGCCAACATATTTCGGTCGCCATCGGTAGCAAAACGACCCCCGGAGAAAATTGCCGCACGCCACGCGTGCCAGGGAAACTCGTCATACGCCACCCTTTTTTCCTGGGGGTTTCCTGAGACGGCAGGGGGAGGAAAGTGTCTCGCCAGTTGTTCTCCGAACTATACGGGACGAAGGGAAAATTGAGTGAACGGCGTGATCTCGATGCTGGCGGTGGCGTCTGGTGTGAAATGATGGGTGCCAAAGTTTCGGCCACTCCCATCGCTCACACCCCCCAAACTAGGTTTTCTTTTTTTTCTAACCTTTTTAAAAAGAATTGGAGAAAACGAGTCTATTATCGTGTGATGGTTTTAAAAAATTAAAGCAGTTTAAAACATAAGCTACAGTAAACAAGGGTTTTTGTGTAGCAAAGTGTGAAATATATTTCTAAAGGGTTTTCGAAACCATGATCATCAATACAATAACGATAAGGATGTTTATTAATCTATTACTACCATCTTTAGACGAAAAGGTGAACATATAAAACAAACACCGATAACATTTTCTTAACCGTTTCGAACCGAGGAGAGAAGGGAACAGAAAAATCCAAATCAAGCGTCAAGAATGTTCAAAGGAAAAACTTTCCTTCGCGATGACCATATTATTGCTTAGGAAAAAAACAGATTTTCTCAAAGTATCTTTCCTTCGCTAACTCTTTCGCCACGTACCGCACTTTAAACCACGTAGAGCATTGGAAAATGGAGTTGATGACAAGAAACTGCGACTAAGTTCGTGGAAAGAATGAAGGTATTTTTGCACCGTATAGACAACCGATTGGAAACCGGTTGAGGCAGAGTGTCATTCCCTTAGGTTATTCTTTTCAAGGTATTTCTTAGATCTTCCTGCCTGAAGAGACGGAGAGCGGAGACACGGATTATCGATGGCATTAAACTTTGCCCACGCTTTGCAGACGGAGAGCGGAGACACGGATTATCGATGGCATTAAACTTTGCCCAAAGGGAAAGATGCTTCAGAACAAATTTTAAAAACTTTTCCGCTAACGATGGTTAGGACATTCGAACGTGGCATCGAAAGAAAATGAGGGAAGATATTGAAATCACGTGCACAGTGTGGATAAGGTCAATGCCCTTCTAACAACAGATTGATTGATTAAAACTCGTTATGTAAGACAGAAAAAAATATATAATTTCACATAATTTTGTTTGCTTCATTTTCATACATTTTCCCATTGCTTGGCTTCACAGGAAACAGCTAAATAATTACTATGTAGGTCAAGGTTAAAACACGTGCGTGTTTGATCGGTATCGGTGTGTTGGTAGCTTTGAGTCTGTTTTAACAACGACGATGATATCGAAAAGCCCAAAGCGATCCCAGACTGTTTCCCCAAACGATCGATGAGATGTTCCCGTAAGTCCATGCTTTCTCCCACGTTCTCAATTTTCCTTCCTGTTTACCTTATCTCATAGATCCCGTGACATTTTATGTTTGTGTGCTGGTGGGCTGCGTGACGGTTGTTGACTTCGTGGGAATCTTGAAGGATATTGGCACTTAAAAAAGTGACACTTTTCACCGAAACACTGCTACACTTCTAGCGAAATAGGTTTAGATTAGGGTTGGAAAACATTTAAATACCATATCAGGGAAGTACACAACAGGAAAATATTACAAACAAACGCCGCCACGGTTACCTACACAGCGTTAGAGGACACAACCTTTTTTTTGTTTTTCGTTCACAAATGAGAACTAACATCCAGTGTTACGAAATTTGCTCACTCACTTTCTCGATCGAAAGAGCAACACACAGGAAAAGCTTCCATCTCTTTGGAGCTTCCTGTCACAGGACGGACGACGCTTTTCCTCGCTCTCTCTCACATTCGCGGGGAGCATTTTCACCACTCTGTTGTTGTCTCACAGCCACGGTTTTGGCATTCCTTTAACTTTAACTTTATTTCTTCTTTCGCACATTTTCCATTACAACACAACAGAGCAAGGGTGAAAACCAGGGAAGGCGGAGGGAAATTCTTGCCATTCCGTTCAATGAAACAGAAGCACCCAAACGCTGATGGATGAAAACATTGACTGGTGACTTTTACGACCGGAATTTTCTCAACTTTGTCCCGAAAGTGGCGAAAGTTGACGTCGTACAGCTTGGTTTGGTTCACACTTTTACGTTTTCGGTATGAACTTTTCCGACGCATCTGGGCCCAGAATGGGAGACATTTCCAATTCTTAAACCCCCTGCTGAAGGATAACTCTTTTACGACCTTTTCATCGATTTTGATATGGGTTTTTTTTTCTTTTCCTCTATTTTCCACCAGCAGGTAGAGGAACAAGTACGGGCTGTGCAAGTTTGCGCAATCGATCACGAACACCACCGTACGCGAGAAGGATTCCGACGCGCATTTGAATATTGAAACTAGATGAAATGAACGCCAAATTAAGAACAGGGGGTTTATGGTTACGGCCAATAAAGAAAACGACTACAAGTAACATTAATCAATAAAAGCACGCGCTTCAGACACGATTGATTCTGCACTGAACGGAAAATGCTGTGCATTCTACACGCTCTAAACCTGCTATCTTTTCTGAAAACCTATGCAAAAGGACGCCCTCGTGTCTGGTGAAAACGGAAAACACAGTTGGCGCTGGATGGTTGTGGTGTGTTCGCTATTTACACAGTTGTTTTCCGATTTTCCACGCCACTTTTCCACTCTCTAGCAGGTTTGGTTTGCTGCTTTGAACTGTTAAATCATAGCCGCACTTACGGAAAACGAATCGAATCGAAAATTTTCCGAGTAAATACACGCGCACGCGACTAGCAAAACAAGATCCGTCGAGGTAGTCGATAAAAAACGCGTACCCCTCAGAACGTCCGTCAAAAACGCGAGACATTCGAAACTACCTCGCTTAGACGTGTTGGTGTGCGTATGTGTGTTTGCGTTTGGTTTATATGAACTATGTGTAGTGCTGCTTACTGCCACTAACACAACACGACATTCGTCCTACGGGTGAGGAAAACCAGTGTCAACATAAGGAGTTGGGTAAAAGGCCCTTTTCAAGGAGGGCTGGAATGATGACAGTTTTCAAAGAAGGCTCGTCTGAAGGGATCGGGCGCACGGAAAAGTCCTTTTTCCCCCTGTTTTCTTCCCCCAAGAAAAGGGACCTTCATCTTCTTTCGATGGGCTCGTTTTCGCAATGGTGTAAGTATCATCGAGCAGCGTGGAAAATAGGCCTTTTAGTCGTTGGATTGCAATGTGTCTGTGTATGTAGACAGTTGAATGCCAAACGATGGTATTTGTGACCCTGCAGAAGGATCCTTCGTGCGCATGCGAGAAATTTTGGTGGATCGTGCAGGACGAGCGAAGGGATGAAGATGGTGGGTGCAACCTGACAGATCCAGACTGTCATAATTTGACAGAAAAACGATCAAAACGGAAAAAGGAGTGCTTTTGATGGCTGCTAAGTTTGCACCGTTTTGGAGCTTTTTATAAAGTACTAGTTCTCAAGCTCCATTGAAATCCAAATGTTAAATGGTAGTGTTTTCTTGTTTCCAACTTGAGTTGTGACAATGTTGAGAAAGGATTTATTAAAAATCAGGGAAATTTTTTTGTTTTTTAACATTAAAACTAATAAAAGCTAACGAAACAGTATATCGGAAACAGGAAAACATAAAACTAAATAATACTTCCTTAACTTAGATGTATAAGGTTTGTCCTTTTCGACGAAGCGATCGATTGCTAGGTATGTTTACCCTATCTGAGAAGATGAACAAAATATCGTTATTCGGAATCAAATCCCTCCCTGTTACGTTTGTTTATTTTGGGCCGTGTTTACTTTTAACCACATTAAATGATTGAGTGCAAGTTGTATTGGGGTTCGAGGGAAGCCTGGGAGGAAGAAACGAAAAAGAATCTGTAGAACGAAAGGCAAATCCATCATAAACGAATAAATGTCAACGCTCCTGGATACCTATCGTGAAAAGTAAACCAAGTAAGAAACTGGCTTATCGAAGAAAGGCATAAGAGGGAAAAGAAATTCTTCGTTTTGAATAACACATTTTGCCCGAGGATGAGGAACATGGTCTGCCAAGATCAAACGGAAAAGAAAACACGACTTACCTTATCTTCAGCTTCATCGGCGCGTTCCTCCGCTTCGATGACTCGCTGCTCCAGTTCGGAGAGCTGAAAAGAAAGCAGAGTGGAGAATTTCAACTTATTTTTTAGTTAAATTAATTATGTCTATATTCTTTAATAAATTATGTATTTTTCAATACGTTTTTCTGGTAAAAAATTGTAAGATTTTTTAGGAGTTAATTCTTCGAAATTGCACAAACGGCGCTAGTTTCATTTCGAACTACGTTTGTGTCTCGACTAAATACGAGCAGTTGTTCTGTTTGACAACCAGGTGGCGCTGCTGTTGTTTCAAGTGATTACTCGTCTTCGAAGGAAAACGATAATTTTACGGAAAGAAAACTCGCTTCCCTGGGCTTTCGGCCACATTCCACGAGGGTCTCATTTACCCAAACATTTATTTGTAATTAAGTGATGGAGAAGTTTGTGAAGTGATTTACCACAATGGACCTAGGAGAGATTTGTCAACTCTCTCGATTCCGACTTTATTCTAGGATTGAAGTCATAATGAGCAGTGTTGCTGCCTTTTGCCTCCAAGCGAAATGGTCGGCCATTGCTTTCTACCACGCGATTTTCTTCTGCTGCTGCTGCCGTTGATGACTGCAATTAGTGCTAATTAAAATTTCGTTTCGTGATCAACTTTCTCTTCCATGGCGTTTGTGTTGTGTAGTGTTTTGGTGGCGCGCTCTGGCGCTGATGAAAACATTCCACCATTTCCAGCAGCAGTTCCAACAAATGGACTTCGCCCAATGCAACCGGAGGAAAACGCTGGAGAAGGGTGACATTTTTTGGAAGCTCCATCAACCACACGGAAAATGCAAGCAGCACACAATCGTTAATGGTGGCGTAGGATGAAGGCAACAGAAGGCAAAGCGGCAAGAAAATACAAACTAATGATCATGAGCTTGGATTGCAGCTTGGCAAAGCTAAACGACGACGTGGAGTTCCGAAGAATTCGTCTTAGCGTTTGTATTACCGAGGATATTCTTGGAACAATCGCAAACGGAAATGACTACATAGACGGCGTGGGATGTCATTAGGACGAATTCTGTGTGACTAAACGGACCTGCAGCAGGGAAACAAGGGAAATGATTTAATAAACAGCATGAGAGCGACAAAGGAAATTAAAATTTTGGAAACTTTAAAAGCAACAGTTTTCTTCAGATAATGAATTTTGATGTAAGAAATCTAACTCAAAACATCCATGTTGAAGTGGTTATTTCATAGGGTTATTTATGTCGAATATAAGAATTTCTGTATCGTAAGCAAGGCACTCATGTTCCTTCTTTTCCACGAGAACACCATTAAAGGCAGGCACGGAAAATGCAACAACTTTCAATTACAGATTCCCCTCCAACCTCGAGCCAATATTTGCCAACCGAGGCGAGCGGTGGAAACCCCTGATTGAAACCTTTTGCCTCATCCATTCGCCGAACGTCAATTTTCCGGTACTTTGGATTTTGCGGTCAACAGGTTGTTCGGGTTGCTCGGGAAAACCCGTCCCTTTGCTCCCGGTTTCGAAGGGATCGAAATGGCTAAACAAGCCTCCGGGCTCAGGAAAATTTGTTGTGAGCATCGGAATGAAATGTAATTATTCAGCCCCACTTACCCCGGCGACCTCCTCCCGCGCCGGTTCACCAACGTTCTTTCCGATCTCTTCCAAGTGGAGGGAATTTTTCTTCTTCGAAGTGGCGGCGAGATTTTGCTTTCCGCCAGTACAATCTAACGCGTTTAACGAGTATCGAAAAAGGTGAGCAGTTGTAGCAGTTCCGGCTTATCGAACGGGAAAATCGATCGTTTTTCGCACGTAGCGTACATTAAGGCGCGTGAGCCAATCCAGCGCGAGGAAAATGGGGAAAGCCTCGAAGGTGAAGATTTGCCAGGAATATTGTTAGCGTGCCTTTAACCATTCGGAGGAAAAAAGAAACGCCGTTCCGAAACCAAAGTCTAATTCAATTTAAAGAGGTATGTAAAGGAGCAAAGTTGAGGAGTCGTAAAATTTCCTGTTTAAAGGCGAAAAAAATCAAGAACTCGAAAGAATCATTAGACAATTAGTTAAATTATCTAAACCTTTGAAGTACGTTACGTTTTCCCACGATTCCAAGAATTAGTTCAATCAAAGAATCAAACAAGAATTCGGATATTATTATGTCCATTCAAATGAAAATAAACTTTTCCCAAAGTAACGTAGAGTTGAATAAATGATTGATTACTGAGAAGTAAAGATTTCCTGTGAAAAAGAAAACCGACACAACACAAATAGGAACGAAGTCCCTCTGGCGCAACTATGCTAAATGTAGTTACTTTCCTAACAAGGCTGGTTCCTAACAAGGCTGGCTCCTAACAAGGAAAAACAATGTGCGTGGGTTTTGCTACGGCTGTAAATGGGATTTGACGAATGCCAGACGAAGTGTAGGTTTTCCCGTACTTCCCTTTGTTGGCATATCATTAGGGGGAGCATTCCGCGGGCGATGCGATTTTCCTTCAACCATATTCTTCCTTCAGTTCGGTTTGGAAAGTAGGAAAGAAAAAGCCTACCACCATTGCGGGGGTGCTCTGGATGGAAATCTATTTTGATAAATGTTCCTGCCGAATTGTTTTGCGAAAGACATTCCACGCTCACATCCGCCGAAAGCAGCGTTTCGTGAAGAATCCTTCAAGAACACCTTAAAGGTTTCTACCAGAACCTTTTTCCGTTTCTTCCAGTAGAAAGTGGTTGGTTTTCGGAGGGCTCGAAGAACAGGAAAAAAGGATCGTAATGCGCTCTCCCAGCGTGGACCGGAAAATAGGCGAACGAATGGAGGATTTTTCATCATTTTTCCCCCCGCCGAAAGAAAAGATGACAAGATGATGGATGAACGACAATGGCAGGGAGAAAGGATGATTGTTGTTACACTGGGTAGGGCTTTTTCCTGGCGAAAAATCCTTTTTCCACACCGTTGTAAGTACCAAAAATACTGCCAAGTGGGGTGGATCCAATTTTCGTTGAGTAAACAGTTGCACTTTCACGCCCCAAAGCCCCAAACCAATGTTTTCCGTTGGGTTGTTTCCGTTGCCGTTTGTTTTTCTCTTGAGTTAAGGTAAAAATTAAGAAAAGCTGCAAAGAAGAGTTATGAACGTTACTGAATCCTTTCAGTTCGGAAACATGTCCACTTGTTAAGAATCCTTAAGTCTTTTTTATTCTATTTTTGCTTAAGGTTCTTTTCCACCTTTACGCTAATGAACTGGTACCGATTCAAAGAGGTGTAAAGCTGTACAACATTTTGATGATGATGGTGACAGATTTTCCCATAACTAACACATTGCAAATAATTTTACCTTCTGAGTGAAAACGAGTCCAGCTTTCTTGCTTTCCCTTTTTCCTTTCACCCGCCTAGATAACCAGGACTCGGTTGAATTCTAATTAAGTTGGCGGCCACTGGAAAAGTTTTCTCGTTCATCAAAACTTCAACAAGTGGCTTGGGAAATGGTAGCGAAAGGAAAGAGCACGGGAAGAAAAGAATAAAAAGGCACGCAGAGAGTGATACAAACACCGTCAAACAACCATCACCTTGGGAACATCGAGAGGCAAAGATAGACATTACGTCCAGCATCCATCCCTTCGGGCGGGATCACAAGGGTTCAACCATCCGAGGGCGACGGGGACGACGCAAGCCTGTCGGAGGCAAAGTTTACCCCCCTCTCCAACCCCCCATTCCCCCGGTCCGTTCCGGTCCAGGTTATTTTGAGGGGGATTTTTGTTCGCCCCGGGCCAAACGGTGTGACGAAGAAATCAAACACAACGAGCTACAATTTGATAAATTTAATTCACTTGGTGTCTGTTTGCGTTTTCCCAGGAAAAATAGGGAGGGTACGGCCCAGTGGCCTTTTGAAACAGGATAACGCACCTAAGAGGCCGCAACATTCGCACGCCGACACAAAAGAACTTTCCCCGTCCACTCGAGCCGAATTTTCATTCTTATGCCCTTCCCCTCGTGCGGTAGAAAAATGCAGGTGTCGGAAACGGAACGGTGGTGGTACGTCACGCCCTTTTGTATCGTAAGTTGATGCCGTCTGGCGAGGCTTTCGGGGGCTGTCGTCAAGGATTCATTCGCTCGCCACTTGAAGGAATACAATAAGCCTAACGAGGGGAAGACTTCGAAGCCGTTGGTGGGAGGGTAGGGAATGGGGAATGAAGTACCAGGCGTCTCCAATTTTCGGAGATTCTTCAGCGAAAAAGATGATCAAAGTAGAGAAGAAAAACCACCTACAGGGCGCTTTGAGAGGTTACCAAAAGCATGTTTCGAGGGGTGGCGGTCGGGAAAGCCGGCCTATTATTCGACTATTGATTGTCCGTTCGTTCGAATACGTTCCCGGTCGGTTCTTTGTCCTTCCGGTGACGTCTATCGGGGTGGTTTGATTTTTCGCAGATTTTTCGTGTTTGCTCGCCGGGGCAAGAGTGGGTGTGGGGGTGGGGGGAATAAGGTGGGAAAATCGAATTTTATCTACCATCAAATTTTATTGTTGTGCGGTAGATGAGCGGTTCCGTACGCAGGTTAGCGTGAAAAGACCCGTGACGAAACGTGAGAGAGGGCGCGCGCGAGAGCGAAAGGAAGGGGAAGAAAATGTGCCATCAGTTCGTCGCGAAGATTGTGCGTGGAAATGGATAGCGTTCGAGGGATTTCCCATTTGTTTGACCGATTCGCACTTGTTGATTTCCGGTGGCCTCCCGCAAGGAGGGAAAATAATCGTTAGAATATAATTTGGAACTATTAAATTACTTCCGGGATGAACGACATGGAGTTAAAAGAAGTTGTAACAAATTGAAATGATTAAATCCATGAAAAGAGTTATTTGTTATACGACCTTTTATTAAAAAAAAATACATTAAAATCAACTCCCAATTGAATGCACTGGAACGGTACCACCTTCCAAGACATTACCCTTTGCACGTAGAACACGTGTACCCCGTGTGACCTAATTTTCCGATCGAGCACGAGCTCCACCCAATGGCACACTGCGCGGTGTGCCCCGAAGCGTGATGATTTTCCACGAGCACAATTACGATTACCTTTTCGTCGAATGCACCCCTTGCTTGCTTGCACGAGGCGCCAACGTTGTAACGCTTCATGTAACGCCATTTATTTCGACACTCGTCGTGCGGTCGGTGTGACATGTTGACATTGGAAAAGTCCAGGAAAATCCCGGCACGTTCCACGACACAACCGGTGGTTCGCTTACCGAGTAGGGCAGGTGCCTTTGGGTTTCTGGAGTAAAACCAGGAACGAAACCAAAGGCGAGCATTTTCTTCGGGTCTTGTGGGACACACACACACCACGCGCGCCGGAGGAAATTGCAGCGAAAGGCAAACATGAACTCGCCCAAATGCACCAAAACTCCGGTGCTACGGTGCCATTGTGTGGCAACGCTACAATGCATTGCCCCCCTAATTAGTTTAGTTCTATGAATAAATTAGAGGCAATCGTTTCAAGGCAGAGTGTCAAAGGAATATTTTGAATAATTTCGGTTCGACGCGGAAAACTTCTGTTGAATACTTCCCTTTGCGAAGCACAATCTGTCTTCCTAAAAACATATCCAACTACAAGAATTCACCATACATGCACAACTTAAAAAGGGAGAGTCTTGCTGGAAACAACCCATTTTTCCAAATGGTTAACGGTGATGATTGTTAAAAACAATAATATAAATTCCGAATTTTCCAAGCGAATCGTACACGACCGTCCGCTATGTGCCACACTAAGGAAACGCGAATTATTCCTCCCATTGTTCAACGCCCAGTTGGGATGATGGTTGATGTGGTGGGGAGACTAGTATTTTCCTTTACCTTTTTTTTCTCCATCCCAGCAGGAAAACGAAACAGAACACAGCTCATGCATATTTTATCCAATAAAAACAAAGCGACGCTCATCGCTCGTCCTCGGCTGCAAGGGAGAGGTGGGTGGGTAAGGGCAGGGTGGGTTGTCTCCCAAGGACTGCATCAACATAGATCAAGCATCGTGTCGAGATGAAGGAAGTGAAGTGCAAGCGAATGAATGTTGACAGCGCAAACGACGCCAACGGCAGCGATGGAAAGCAATATTTTCCATTATATTTGTAGCGCGTGAAACTTTCCTCGCTATACACGGAAAACTGCACGCAGGGAAAACTTTTCTTCAAACCGCAAACAAGTGTGAAAGTTTTGCGATGAAAAGTTGGTGGTTTAGTTGCAGTTTCATACAGAATAAAATATGCATATCGCGGATAAATGAGTTAAATTAGTAAAAAATAATGGAAGGAAAAACGGAGGATTTTTACCTTTAGAATATAATCCATTTGAAATAATCCACGTAAGGTGCAAAACCTTGGTCAACATTTCATCCATCATCCTCCAAAATCCCTCATAATCCCTTGAGAACCCGTACCTAAAAAAGCATAAGAACACAATTTGTCAAAGTGGTGAAAATTAGTTTGCAAAGGATGAGTAAACAGTCCAAACAAAAAACTACCTACAAAAGCTCTTGGGAGAGAGACAACCCCGTACGTTCCTTCTGGTCCCTCGTCTGGACGTAAATTCATTATGGTTTCCCAAGGTGGATCCTCCTTTTTTCCTTTTGGTTTTCTCCCGGATCACAAAACAAAAACGATAAGGAAAACACATGTTCCACTTGACCATTGTTTTTTGTCGTTGCGTCTGCAATGAAACCCCGATATCCATCCATGTGGTGATGCCCTCTACTGATCTCACTACAGTCGACAACAATGACACAGAAACGGACCATTCCTTCCGTTTGGTGGAAAGTGTTCCATGATTTTCCTCCTTCCTGGCGAAAGGTTTTACCGAGTAACTCTGACCTGAGGTTTTCGGCAGAGGGGGAAGGAAAGAAGACTGCAAGAAATATGATCGCCCATGGATTACCCGCTCGCTTCTTCAAAGGCTAAACGTCGCTCCCTCACAATCCACACCGCTTTCCATCGGCACACAAACACGTGCCATTTTCCACGTTGCATCGTGAGCTGCCGTGTTCCTTTTTCTTTTTCCTCACTCGATGGGAGGGGATAGCATGAAAGATTGTTTTAGATTCGTTGGACAATACCTCGACGGTGGGAAGGGGGGGAAAAACACTGGACGGTGGCGCACTTTTCCCCCTAGAGAGCAAGACGTTCGTCTCTTCGAGGCACGCCATCCCTAGTGTGCGCATCTTTGAGTTACGGTGGAAAAAGAACTTCCTGTCTTCTGTTCCTGATGATCGCTGGCTGGGAAAAGCATGGCAGGGAAACACACACCCCGAGAGCCCTGAGCACGAAGTGCAACAATCACGAAGATGTAATTCATTTATTACCCGCTTCCCAACGGGGGAACGGAATTGAATCGGTCCCGTGACTCAGGGAAACTCCTCGAAGCGGAGGAAAAGAAAACCTATAGACATTGGAAGGGGAGAAAAAAAAATCCACTGCACCTCAGTTGTTCTGGAAGCGATGAAAAGCTTGCGTTGCCATGGTGAAAATCCCCCATCGCAGCTGATTCTAATAGCAACCATCGTTAGGTCGCTGATGTTCTACCATTTTCTTGAGCTCTTGGTTGGGAGAATTTCCTACTATTTTTTTTCCATCGTTTTCAAATTTCCCCGATGTTTTGCTCCGTCCCGTTGATAGGGAACCATTTTTCACCAGCGACGTGCATTTTACAACCCGGATCTGGAGTGGACTGGAAACTGGAAAAGCTCCTCCAATTCGTCGAGATTTTAAGTGTAGGAGATGTTTTCTTCTCTGCGAGATTTAAATACAATTTGTTTGGCCCAAAAGCCAAATGTTACGTTAGTACAAGCTCCTTCTTGTTTGGAAGCCATTGAAAAAGGGTTAAAATGAAAAATGTCTTTGCTTCCCCATTCGTGTTTCCCTTTTTTGAATCAGTTACAGTCAACCTGAACCAAAGTTTTCCCGGATCAATCGATGTGCTTGCGGTCGCTATGCGAAATAAAGCCTCCCATAAAACCCAAGCGATCCGAAAGGGAGGAAAAAGCTCGAAAGATTAATCGCAACCACTGACGACGCTAATGATAGACCGTAACGTGATGGATGCCTCATGTACTTGAAGAAGGAGCCAAAAAAGGTACACGATTGGGTACCAAAGATCACCCCTACCGATACTCACTCCCTTGTGAGCTGAATGAAATGGTTTAGTCATTTTTATACGATGTTACTTGGGTGGCTTTTCTAAGCAAACACTTTTTTTCTGAAAAGGGTAACAGAAGAATAAAAAAGGAACGCCATAAGAGAACTAGAAAAGAGTACGTGCAATCTCTAAAGGAACCATCAATCGCCAATCAATCGTAAGGATGGAAATATATTCCTACTTCCAGTTCAGTTCGATAAAGTGACGAAGTGGGGGTCATTATCCTTTGAGCTTATGTTGGGTGGATTTTTCAAAAAGTCCCATTTAATAAATTTCAAATGATGAAACCAACGGCGGCATGAAGCATATGCTGGAATCTTTTAGGATAGGGAAATAATAAATCGTCTTGATTGAACGACGAAAATACATGCTGTCCAATTTATTTCATACTTCCGCCTAGCTGAACAACATACTCCCGGAACAAAACGGATGATTGCTTTAATATTTCCCAAAATGCCTTTCAAAAGAACGCACGCAACCGTGATGGACGTTGAGTAAACCGGCAATAAAACCATTATTTTACCTATCCATAATTTTTTTTTCGTTTATGCGCACGCCCCGCGTTATAAAATAAATCGAAAAGGACAAAATTATCATCGCTCCCAGTTGACCCCACCGGGGGCTTGTCGTTTAATAACCCGAGGTAAAAAGGAAGCTACCTACATGCTTCATTCAAATCGCTTCTTCACTGCTCCATCGGGCAACAAACGGATGCAATTAATCGTTTTCCACGTGCCATTATCTACTTTTACTACCGCGATCGAGGCTAAAAGGTTTACGGCCCCGGGAACCGTCATCATCGTCCGGTGACATTAATTGAAAAAAGCGAGCGGGCGAAAATAAATTCACTACGTAATCCTGCCCTCCTCCCCGCCCTCAGCGAGACTTCCCCAAACGTTAAAGGGTGGACTTTATTTAAATCTCCCGCCCGTAATCCCGCATCGTAATAAAGTGGATTCACCGAAAAATCGCTACCGCAAACAAAAACACTTTTCCGGGTCTAGGAAACGTGGGATAATTTTTACAGAAGAATTATACTTCCGAAAACAGGATGAGATTCACCTGGACCTTGGAAAATGTATGCCACTCACGAGCACTCGGATCGTAATTTACTCCGGGACTGTTCGCTAACCAGGAAAACTATTCCCAAAGGATGAAGAGGACAAATATGCCTGGAAAAACTACCTCACAGGTATGATGGGAAAGAGAACTGGAAGCTTGTGTTTTTAAAGGTTTCTCTGCAAAAAAAAAAGGTTTTATTTGTATGTGAATATCCGTTTCCGGTTCGACGATGTCCTGAAATATCATTTTACAAATTGTTCATTCAACTATTTGGGGAAGCAAAGCGAACGCATGCGATATCGCGTTTTCATTAGAGGTCAGTCCTGGACTAGATCCATTAGATCCCTGGTCCACACACACACACACACACTGAAACCGAGAGACAGAAGGTTTGAGCTTCCCTTCTCTAATCGACCGTAACCGAAAGGAAAACAGGCAGGAAAGGCAACCAACCCTAGGGCTCATTTCAGTCGGGTTTGCGGACAATAAAGCGCTGAATTTATTAGCAAAGATTAAAAATGATTTCAGGATCGGCTACCGTTCGCCCTAGACCGGGACACTCTTTCCATATTCGCCTCCAACTAGCTTTTTCTTCACTTTTCAGGCGAATGCGAGTTTGTGACTTCATCAGCAGTCAGCTTTTTCTGCTACCCTTATGGACGAACCCGGCCGAGCACGATATGGCATGCAGTCGCTTCGATACCACTTCAAAATTCGCTTCAACCCCCCTCCCACTTCCCAAACCGACCAACGAGCGAAGGGTCAAGCAAGGGAGGCAAGGGAACCTGGAACGATGGTCTTTGTAAACATAATTGATTACATGAAGGTTTCAAAACGGCAAAATGCTAATTACTGCTGCAAAGCACAAGTTATGGAAGGATTATGAAAATCAACGACATTAAGGATGTGGAACTTGGCAGCAGGGGGAGGTCACACAGGGGTGGGTCGGGGTGGTGGGCGATTGGTGAATGAGAAAGTATGTTGCAACGCCAAGAGCAGCAGGTTTTTGAATGCTTTTGCAGCAAATTTGAACAACCCTGCGGTTGGCTGGTGAAAAGGGTTAGTTTTTTGCGTTGTATAAAGAAAGAAGCGATGTTTTTCGGCGTGAGTGGTAGGTATATGTGTTTGTTCGAAATGGCGTTAGGAAAAATGTAAAAGCTTTTAACAGATTTTTCAAACGAACGCTTTTCCTTCAGTGCATTCTGCTGGAGGAAGAACATTAAACATTGTATCAACTTTTAAACTAGATCCAACTGATCCGGATCCGACAAGAGTTAGATTCTCAGAATCAGAACTCAATCCCTGCTGTGCCAGATGACCAACGACAAATCCGGAATCAAATAACTTCTCAAGAGATCTTAATCTGGATTGTGAATTTTAATTTTAGGAGATACTAAGAGATCAGAATTTGTTTTTGGAATCCAGAACTCACGGGATGTGAATCTGTACTCTGGATCTGGATCCCATATGATCCGAATCCGGATTCTTAATCTAGAACTCAATAGATTTATATCCGTATTCTGGATCTAGATCCCATTGGATTTGGTTACCAAGTGAATCAACCAGGGATCAAGCTCCAGAAGCCTATCAGGACCCACTTCTCCAACACTACATATTCTGAATCAAACTAAGATATCTTGGTGGCATTTATTCCGAAACACTTACCACAATGGTTCCCCTTCCATCGATTGCTATCCGGCGTGGAACAAACCAGAATACATTTCCTTCCCATAATTAATCATTCCGCTAGCGCTAATTCGCAGATATATTATTTACTCGGAATTATTCTTCGCCAATCCGCCTCACGCTAAATCAGACCGAAACGAATCCATCGGACGCGTTCTAATTATAGACGGCCGCAGAAGCGAACTTTCGAACGAACGACCGAAGAGAGCTTTAACTTCCCCGAGCGAGCTCATTTGCATAATGCTACCGGACCGGATCGCATTACCGTGCGATTATCCTCCACGCGAAAACGCGGGGGCCGTGAAAACTATTCAAACTTTGACCCGACCTCTCCGGCTGGTATTAGTTTGCACAATTCGTTGTTGATTAATGGCTCCCACGCTTCCGGGGCCGGGACCGCTTTTTGCCGGGAGTCGTGCCTTCCTCGTGCTTTAAATTATGCACGCAAACTATGTGTCCTCCAGCGGAAGAATGCCCCCAGCACAGAAGGAGGCGTGGAGATGGATCCTTATCTGGCGACCGTGTTGTGACGCCCAAGGACCTTTGACCGGGCCTTCTCGGAAGGTGGGTCAGGATGGTCAGGACTTTTTCTCCCCCTCAGGAAGAGCAGAACGCTGTGTGGTGAATTGATTGGTAATCATTTCCTTCCCATTTCGTGTAGCGGATCTTTCGATCGGGAGTTTTCCACCCGCCAGGGTGGAAATCGAGTTCAAGGTGGCCGGACACACTGGAACTAAATCGATGGTCATTAATTTTCCCTCACGGTGGGCGACACCCAACCGATGGTTGGACGTCAAATTGAATTCATCTCGAGCGTGTTCGGGACGAACGGACGAGAGGGAATTTTCCGACAGTGAATTGCGTCGTTTGGAATTGAAACGGCAGCTAATCATTCAATTCGTGCGCAACTTCCGGGCGGGGAGAAATAAAGTAAACGAAGTAGCTACCGGTGCCCTAGCTGGTCGGCCCCTTTTTTTCTCTTTCCCGAGTGCCAGGACCAAGGTGGGACCGTCCTCCGGTGGCAGCGGCGTAATTCATCTTAATATATGACCGAAAGCAACGCGAAATTTGCGTGCCAATTGGACGTTACGGTACTTCGGCGTGTTTGGGATCGTGTTCCAGGGGCGGGAAGGCCCTATGGTATTATTTTTCATCTCTTGAACTGTTCAAACTTTATCATCCCTTAGGAGAGGGGGCAGTGGTCGAGTTGAATTAAATACGTTATAAACAAGTTCGCCTCTTGCTTAATGTTTCATTGTTCGTTGATGATCGGCAGCAAATAATAACCAAAAGTTTTCTTTCTTCGGTTTACCGGTTAATAATTACTGCTTGTGGATGAATGATTGATTAGAACGAAAGTAAATCAGCGAAATGAAATCAATAACGACACTGTTGTTTGACACGGAATTGCGATAACCATTAGAAAGTAAAAAAGGCAACCTTAAGTAAAAACGAGTGATGGTTTAAGGCCTAAAACCTGAGAGTAGATACGATAATTTGCTTTAAATCAGAAAGAAGATCAGAGCAGATGATAGTAGACAGTTTACAAATGTTTCAGATCAGACAAGATCGTGTACGACAAAGAGCAGATCAGCTAATAAGAAACTATTCTTCTAATTTTAATTCAATTCTTCCAAGTGGTGTTTGATTTTATTTTACTCTGCACTAGACTACATAACTAATATTTTTATTTGTGTACAATTTGAACGTTTCATGATACAATCCACCTCCAAAAGGTTCACCACGAAGAGTAAATCCAAACAAAACGAACGCCTTATCCTGTCAAAGTTTCTTTCTCGGAGTGCACTTCCGCACATCGTAAAAGTGAAGGTTTTTTTATGGATATATTTTATATTAAACAAGGCGCATAAGCAGCAACGAGCTTTTCGCGAGCACTTTTCTATCGTTTATGCGCTCTAAAAGTCGCTCGAAAGGAGGACAAAAAAAGTGGATGAATGTAAAAGAACGTGGAAAAAAAGAATGAAAGACAACATGAAAAACCATCTAGCGATAACGCAGCGCCCAACTGCGGTGGGTTGGAAAAACTTTGGCCAAATGTGCGCGCGTTACCATTCACTTTATCATATCTTTTGGTAAACTTTACAGTTTTATGTACTTTCTGTACTTGTTTTCGGGGTCGGAAAAAAAACCAACTTTGCACGAGAGTGGCCCGATACCGCTTGACGGTGCGAAAACTCATCGAGCCGTTTTTCTTTAGATCGTTTTTTCCTAAAGTTTGGGTGATTTCCGCGAGTGTCAATGCAGCGTGCAAAAAAGGACAGCTAAAAACATCGAAACTTGCATAAAAAGAAGAGAAAAACAGGCAGCATCTACTAAACGCACGCGACCGAAACGATTCAAAATACCGCTCACGTTTATTTGCATTGGATGGAAAAACAGCTACGATTTCCTTTTTGGTTGGAAGAAATTCACGTGTCTTTGGGAGAGTTTCTTTTAACCTCCAAGACAGTCTTTAATGATTTCTTGGACGGTTCAAGTTTGTCCCATTTCGAAACGCACACATATACACCCAATCTTGACACAGTTTTCCTCTTCGATTGGTTGTGTCGGGGTTTGTTTCTTTCTCTCTCTCTCTTGTTCCGTTTTATTTCCCCCTCCTTCTCCTCCTTCAGCCCGCAGAGTTTGGGGGAAAAAAGTTTGTCGTCAAAAAGTGCATTTTTATCTTTGGCCAACCATTTTTAGTGTGTTTCCGTTTAAAAGGAAAACTTTCGCGTTTTGGGGGTGGGTGGTTTTATATAGCTTTCTTGTTCCACTTTCCGCCGAGCGGGAGTGAGGGATAATGGAAACTTGTTTTCCACGATGGGCACGACACGATAATGCACCACCTCCGACTCCAGGGATAAGACGTATCTATCTGTTTCCCTCGCTCCACCCACCACGAGGGAGGAGGGAGAGGTGAAACCCATAAAGTGTCCTTCTCGGGCGCAAATGCAAATGTTTCAATTTCAACCAGCGTCGTCGGTTGGTGTCGGGAGCGCGTAATCGTAATGGGAATTTTATTGTTCATTTTCATTACTACAAACGACCGATGCTTAACGTAATCTTGCTTTACTGCAACTCGGTGTTATGGTGTGTGCGCTTTTCTCCCCCAAAGGAGCGCCACCCCGGAACGTCGTTTTGAAGGTTTAGGATTATCTCCACGAGCAAGAGAGAGGGAGTAAAATCCGGGAAGAAAGTTATGTATCACTATAAAGACGGTGCGCCAAGGGAACGGAAGAAAAGGGAAAACGGACAGTGCTCTTACAGGCGCGAGTTTGGTTTGATGAGTTTGTTGTGTACGGTGATAAAGGGGGAGTGGACCATAAATCGCCGCCACCGAGCGTACCGAGATAAAAGGGAAAACACTCCCAGATGCACGGGACATAAAAGTGAACCCCGGAAACGGCTAGTTTCCAAGGGGGTTTTTCCGGACGAACATCGGACAGGGGGGGTGTTTGTTTCACTTGATATTAATTCAAACGGTCAGCAGCCTTTTGTTTTTCCCGGAAAGGCACGCAGAGTAAAAGTTCAGGTGATGTTTGATTGTGCTTTGATCGTCACGTCTTTTATTGCTCCCGGATTGTCGTGCGCCGTTCTCTAATCCCCGTGAGAGCCGGTGGCGGTATCGGAAAAACAGGCCGCCGCCGCCACCACCACCGCCTTTCGACGTTTTACGACGACATTACGCCCGTCACAATCGGCATTGTGCTTTTCTTTCCGTTTTATTAACCCCCCCAAAGTCGCAAGTTCGGTCCCAAATAGTGCAAGGATTTCCCGAACGAAACGAGGCACCTCTTTCGCGCGGGAAGATTTATTTCCCTCGCCGATAAGCGATGGTTGCCGTGTGCCGTGTTGAATAGTGCTTTCTTTTATCGTCGACCGCCGAGATTCATCGCATTATGGTTTGCCGACTTGTATGGGGGGGGGAGGGGGGGGGGGGGATGGGTAACTAGCGAAGGGAACGTCGTCATCGAAGCCGGAAGGCTGGCGGAATGGCCTATTAAAGGGTGGGAAGCGGGAGTCAGATTCCGGCGCACTTCGCTGTTGTCACATTAAAGGCGTTTCCCACGAGGATGAAAAAGGATCTGGGCTGCCGAGTCGAGCTTTGTCGTTCAAGCTCTTAAGCGATGAGGAATGGGAGTATCTCTAGTTCGTTCGGTGAGATTTATCCGGGATTATCCATCGCTGTTTCGGAAAGATCGGCTCTCGGCTGAAGAAGTTCTCCCAAGCGCTAACAAGTAAATGATTTATGGAGACGCTTTACAAGCAGATGGAACAAAGCAAAACATGTAAAAAGGATCCTTCAAGCAAGCGAATTCGATTGTTTCTGTAATTGATTAGATTTTCCAACCAATGAAACAAAACATTAGACCTGAAGGTTTACCCATAAATTAAAAAAAAAAGGAGAAGAAAAGAAACCTTTCCCAAAACTGAATATAGGATCATCGAAAAAATGATTTTCAAACACATTTGCTATACAGTAAAATCTTAATAAAACTGTCTTTCAATACTTCAAACCACCAAAGAGTGAAAAACCATACTACATTAATCATAATAATCATTTGAGGAAAAATTTCCTCCGAGTATGGATATTTTGCATAAATGCATGTGGAAAATGGTGCCCATAAAAACGACATTAGGCGATAAATTCATTTTCCATTGCTTTAATACGCCGGCTTTCGCCATTAAACGGAACCGAAGGAGTGGCTTTGTTATCAAAGCTTTGCAATTACGTATTCAACAAACTGCTTCAACGACGTGAAGAAAGCTTCCTTGACTTACCATAAGATCCCTGTGTCTTCCTTCAAGTAAGGCTTCATTTTCCACCGGAAAACAGCTCACCACAATTGAAAAAATCGCAGGGAGGTGAATCAGAGGGTTCATTCAAACTGAACTGAATTAATTCTAAACAAATAAAACGCCTACTGAGTCGCATCGACGTTGGATTGGGCGTTTGTTTCGAGGAATGATTTGAGTTCTAAAGATTACCTTTCAACAGCCGGGAATTGGAGAAATGCTAATGCCATGCGTGCTTGCGAAGATATTCATTCTACTGGTATGTGTGTGGTGGTCGTAAAATTTACCACAATGTTCGATTCACTTCAGTAAACAGAAAAGATTAATGCAATTTGTTGGAAGACTCGTCGTTTGGCAGAGAGTCAACGTTCACAAATTCTTATTGTTGATCGTTAAAAAACAAAGCTTTGAAACAATCAACACCATGGCGATGAGAGAAGCCGGGTTTTGGACCCGTTTATACTTTTTCATTCCATTTTAATGGCATTCAAGCCGGCGTGCAATTAGAACGCGACGCAGATCATACGACCAACAACCGAAAGAAGGCATTTCAATTTGCATCTTTCTCCAGCGGAAAATAAAAGGACGAAGCCTTTCCCGACCGAACTCTACACGACGCACTCAAACGAGCTTCCACCTGTGCGTGTGTTTGTATGTATGATGAAAATAACATACACAAAGGTCGTTTTCCGTTTTATTTTCCCGAGCTGAATTCAACCTTAACAACAATGCGAAACCGGACGATTCCAGTTAATGGAACAACAATGGGCACTACAATGGGAACTACGCCCAGCAAAAACCCCGGTAATGGGCTGTTCAGTTTTCCGAAAGGGGGGAAAACACGTTGCAGCGTAGTCGTGGGGGGGAGGGAAAGGTTTTTCCTCTGGAGGGAAATTTCTACGCATTACGGCGAACTACACATCACAAACCGAATGAAAGCACCCGGGGATGGAGTTGACGCACTGTGGCTCTTCCGAAGTCGCTACGAGACCCGAAAGGGCCAGGCCAGGAGCAGGTAAGTGCAGGTAATGATGCTACCATCTCCACACCTACACACCGGTTCGGTGCTTAAAGTAGCCATCATCACATCCGACGAGCGGACGAAAACCTTTCGGAGGGCGTGCAGGAACGTGGAACCTGCTTTTTACGATCCCTGCCCCCGTCTTCAGTGAGTATGTGTGTGTGTGTGTGTGTGTGTGCTGCTTGGAGGAATGGAACTCACGCAATGGAATCGTCCAAATCTGAGCTACGGCGAGTACGCCGAGACCGTGATTTACAGCTTTCCGGAAGCTCGATCGGAAAGGGATAGAAACTGTTTCTGGGCTGTTCATATTAACTTGCCTTCGTCGATGCGCAAGGATGCTAATTGATCTTCTCACCACGGCGTGGAAGGAACACGTTAAATCTGGAGAAGACATACCTGCGAAAAAAGGCGAGAAAAGGCGAAGAGAAAACGTTAGAAAGGGTTCGTCGAAAAATGGGAAAATGATGTCGAAAGGAAGGCAAGTGCCGATAGAAGTTCTGACATTCAAAGATGTCTTTTCCAAATGGAGAAGTAATTCAGAAGATACGACATGCTGAGAATTAATATTATTGTTAGTTGGGTTCTGGGGAGCCTAATTTTCCTATTCCGATTTTAAACCTATAATATAGCCTACTTGATTGTTCACATAATTTACATTTCGCATAGTTTGCTATGATTCAAACATCGTCTATTCTGAGACCAGGATTAAACGAATTAAGTTGAAGACAACGAACCTTTGGTGAAAGAGAACTTAAAAACATGTATTTAAACATGTGTAAACTATTCATTAAATGTAAAAGGTCATGACAGTGAAATAAATTTCCATAATACAACACATTTGTTAAACAAATAGGCAAAATGAAAAACAGGAAAAATAAAAGATATACATTTGGCAAATGAATTTCGATGGTTGTACTTCATCAAACATTATTACAGATGATAAGTCGTTGCTTTGTGGCACCATCACGAATTGCCGTCGATCAAAAAACGAGCGGTTAACGAATTGCGTGGATTTAAGGCACTTACTTTGCTTGTTAAATATTCGCTTGGTTCGCGTATCTCGTAATCAAAGATGAAATCTCCCTCGGCATTCTTATCTTTCGCGGCTATTTCTTTCGTTTTTTGGTGGCGAAAACAAACACCAGGGCAAACAGAGAACAAATATACCGGCAAAATGAAAAAGAACCCCCAAGTTAAAGCAACCCTGCGTTCGGGGAATTTTGGGGCTCGCCAACAACAGGGCGCTGAAGAGCCTGGGAAAGCAAGGAAAAATGTGAGCATAATCGTCATCAGCAGCGCATCATCGCCACCATCATTGTTGAGGGGGACGCTGCCTTGCTCAAGTGGGGACCGTCTCGCGGTGAAGGCAAAGTGCCACATCAACCAAGAGACGGCGCCCGGGAGCCTTGGGAAAACAAATGGAAATCCTCGACGAAGCGCGGCGAAAGCCGACCGAGAATTGGCCGTTTGGTGTATGAAAAATTAACGAAGATATAAGCAAATTATGCGAACACGCGTCGCTGGGCGAGCGTTTTATTTAGTTTTCCTCTTCCTCTCGTGGTTGTTGTTGAGTTGTGCGGTGTGTGTGTTTTCCGTGGGAAACGTGGTGGACACGTTCAGGAGCTTGAGAAATTTGGAAACACAAGAACACAACGATTTTTTAGTTTGCCGCGAGATTCTTGTGCGGGAAAACTACGGGAAAAAATGTGACGCGAAACGTGAAGTGAAGTTAAGCATTTTGTTTCTGTTTCTGTCCCGGCCCACCGTAAGTGTGTGCGTGTGTGTGTCCAAGCTCACTCTTGCATGAATGCGTTGATGTGCCCCAAGGACCCGAGGGCTGGCACAAGCAAACCCGTGTTGTTGGCCATGTTGCTGGTTGTGTGGGTGAAAAACAGCGCATGAAGCAAACGCACCATACGCCTACGCACACTTACACTTGGGAATGGCTGTAAGGAATTCTTTTCCCTCCTTTTTCCGCCAGCGAACCGGCAACGGAATAAATATTTTCCCTTCCCAAACAAATCCCCTCGGGCAAGTTAGTTGTTGACTGGTACACTTTGGATGGCCAGTTTTTCTTCCAACCTTGTTGTTGTTTTTTTTTTATTTTCCCTATACCACCGGGTATCGTTTCATTTTTTTCCCATCGCAACGTAGGCGTTCTGTTCTCCTCGTTTTTCCACACAAATTTTTCTTTGTGGCTACACCGTAGATGAAATGGAATTTCATCTCGCGCATTTCATGGAATATTTTGCTTTTCCACTAAGGCTCTTTCCCCACCACCAGGTTTGGTTGTTTTTCCTTTTTTCGCCGACGTCGACGACGATGACGACGGTAGGCTTCGGAGAAAAGCGGATGCAACGAAGAAAAACGACGGACGAGCTTAAAATAAATAATACATTAGAGTAACAATTCCACCAAAAACGCATCGTCCAATAAGGGAGGGGGACGGCAGGGGAAGGCAGTGGGGAAGCTATTGGTGGAAATGGTTTATGGGTCGTGTTAGTGTCGTGGTAAATGTTTTGACAATTACTGGCAAGTCCTGAGAAATCGTTGAGTGTTCAGGTTCTGTAAAACCGCAAGGTTCGGTTTTGATTGCTCTATAGATTGTAGTTTATTCGTAAGCGGAACTATAACAATAATTGTAAATGTTCACCAGAGGTTTTTAGGAAAATTTGAGCGGAAGATATGATTTTATTTTCACTGAACAAATGTATAAAAAGTTCAACATCAAAATATTAAAGACTGTGCGCGTTTGGTGCGCTCTGCTTTAAAATCTTGAAAAAGCTTCTCTCACCATATGAAAATTGAAACTGTCAGGAAGTTATGTTTTATTTTTCCCGCATCCACACGTCACCGGGAGGATACATTTAAATCTCGTTTGTAGCACGTGCAACATATCACGGGCCGCGAGCGGATGTTATCTTGGCAAACATGCCGCGAACGCCAAATGTTTATGTCTGCTGCCGAGAGACAAGTGCCGTTTACACATTTTGCCATTTTTCCCCCCTCGCGCCATGTTGCCACATCCCACCGAGCCGGGAGCGGAAATGACAAAAGAAAAATCACTTCCGAATATGCTTCCCTCCGTCTGCTTTTCAACATTAAAATATTTCTTTCACGAAACGTCTGCAAAAAAAGGAACGACAACAAACAGCAATCGTTTGTAGGCCGTCGCTCGGAGGAACGTTTTGCTGACGATAGATCAAAACTATACACCGTTGGCATAAGTCAGAACACTTAAAGTCAGCTCGTTGTGCTGGCTGGGAGGATTGAGATCAAGCACTGGAAAATGAAGCACAACGTTGAAGGAAGCAAGTTTTTGTATTGTGTTGCGTTCGTAATTTATATCAATTTGATTGCTTCCGTTAACAACAGATTGTGCCCGTAAGTAAACAAATGGCTTTCAGAGTAAGCAGTGGTTGGGTTTTGGAACAATCTACATGTTTGGTGCACAATACTTCCAGGTGTCTACATGGAAACGAGATTTTAAAGAGTACTGTGTAAGAATATAAGCACAAAGTCGACTTGAGTGCATAAAAAGTTTATCAACACAATTCAATTCGTAGAATTAGCATAAGTCTGTTGAGTTTTCCTTCGCTTAGTTGACAAAGTTTCACGACTGACGAAAGGTGCAAAATTCCATTTAGGATCAGGGATTATCAGTCAAGTACCGAAAGCCAGCGCCCCGAAAAGGAAAATTCATCAGGCAAGCGGTGAGCGTAATGCATCTTACGAAACTGACCTCCAACATAAATAGACGCAACTTTCGATAAACAATTCCCACGTCGTTGCTACGAGGATTTACGACGAGCCCTTCGGTCGTTCCGTGGTTTACTTGCGGTGGGGGAAGGAGAACTGCGCTTACGGAAGCTTTGCCAAAGAGTTTTTCAGCCAACTTTTTGGCAGCTTTTTCCCGACTTACCACCGCCTACGGCATGCAAGTTCGCAGTAGGCCGACGAAAATCATTTTAAACTCTTCCACCAACACAAAGTGGCAAAGTGCCGGAAGAGTGTTGTTCGGGAGGAAGATTTAAAATCCATTACGCGGTTATTACGCGACTTGCGGCGGAATTTGTTTGCAAACGGATTTATGTTTGCCATACTTTCGCTTTTGTTGGACGGAATTTGGTGATGCGGTCCAAAGATGCTGAATTCTCGCCTGAGAGAAGCTGATAGACAAAAAAAAGGCAGAGAGAAAAAGTAAGAAACGCAATAAAGATAAGCGATACATAGAGTTAGATAAGAGATGTTAAGGACTTATAAGTTCTCTTTATGTACATCGCCAATCGTTGAAATCTCTTGGTTTTACTAAAAGAGTCTTTTTAATTTGCATTCTAAATAAATTTCACTGAAAATATTACAAAAATGCTAACCAAGGAAGAATTTGGTTTTGTCCTATTTATTACCCAATTTTATCCCATCAACTTTATTGCGACCCAAGAACAATGTTCGTAAGAAAGAAAAGCTTTTACTGAATTGACATTTTCCGTGAAAGCTGAAGCAACAGAAGTCTCTAAAAGTTGAGAACGAGAAATTCGATTGACGAATTTTACTTCCAAAAATAGAAAAACTACTTTTCAGTCCTTTTCTAATAAGTTAATTATTCGTTATAAAATGTTTGTCACTTCGAATGGGCAGTTTTGAAAACCCCAACATTAGCATCCACACAGCAAAACTTGACTACGTCGAGCGGTGGAAAATGTTGAAAAAGATACAGAAAAGAGAATGTTTCAAAGAGAATACACAAATAGGTAAAAATGCGACCAAAAAAAAGGTACGGGTAGCGTTTCGTTTTGAGCGATATTAAATTAAATTTAAATTTTGAATGAGATATGCACGAGAAAGTAAGGCAATGGACTAGAAACCGTCCCAGTTGAGTGTCGAAGAGAGAAGTAAAGAATGAATGGCGAAGGTTGGCTTCTGGAAAGAAGCGCACAGCGAACGCAAATGACATTAAAAAAGGACACACTGAATTTCATCAGCTTGCGGAAAACGAAACTGGCGGAAAGCGGCTACCGAATGGAAGAAGAACGAAAGAAACGTACCGCAAAAAACACATTCAAAAGCTCCTCGACCGGGGGCTGCTGGAATGTGCCGGGAATAAACAGAAAATAAATTCCGCCCGGCAATTTGAAACGTGAAGAGGGGCTGATGCTGATGGGCCGGCGGCGAGGTCGCCAGTAAACGACTTCACATGGTAATAAATAAGCTCATTTTTTCGTCAGTTGGCTGAAAGAAATAACTCAGTGCAGGCGTGCCGTGGCGTAGGGCAGACTTTGTAACAGAATTTTGTTAATTTCCTTGCCTCGCGCTGGAAAAGCCACGACAAGGAAAATCTCACCAGGATTACTGCATCTTAGCACCTGTGTGTTCGGGATTTCTTGGGTGGTTGTTGAGCCAATTTTCTCCTCTTTAATTCAGTGTTCCAAAATCTCGAAATGAAAGAACGAAAATTAGCAACGGGAAATAAAAAAGATAACAACACTGCCTTTAATGAATTATTCCACCAGAACGAGAAGTTGCAAATTATGATTCCACCCACAACAAACGGACGTTGTCGAGGTTGGGCGATAAATTATTGACTAATTGGCAGCCCAAATCACTATCGACGGCTTTCAACGGATCGAAGGGTCAGTGTTCGAATGGCAAAAAGATGCAAATGTAATTTACTGATGATGGATGACGGCGTGACCGGGACGAGAGTTCGCGCGGCCATCGACGACATTATCATGAATCATGTCAGCGTTCGATTGAGTGGCAGTGAAGATACCCCGTTGTGTAAATCCTTCAGCCATGCACAAAACCTCATACACTTTTTCCCGCCGACACGTTAAAACATAATAAATGGGTAGAACAAAAACCAAAAAAAAAATCAGCCATCCAATTATCGGTTTAATTGTGAAAATTAACTGCCAACGTGTTCTCGCCATTTCTCTGCCGCCTCGGTTTCCACCGCGTGGTGCGCGAGTGTCACACCGTGGTCTCATAATTGAGGTAATAAATTAGATTTCCTTGCGCTTCAAGTTAGCAGGACTTTTTTTTTATTTCCCCATATTTTCATTTAATCTCCGTTTTCCTTACTCCCGTTTGGGAATGAGTTTTTTTCCGAACGGATTTTCTAAAATACCTTCAACACTCGAGAGACCATCTGTCTATCTAGAGGCAGAGAATTTCCATCACACGCCCTCAAGCGGAAGCGATTTAGCAACGTCGACACAATGAGCGACATTGTCGGGATTAGTGAAAATCATATTAAGCTGTGCGAGCGCCCGGTGACTGACAGCAGTTGAAAAGAAAATCGTTCCCGTCTCGGGCCATGTCTCGGGCGCAGGTTTTACACGAGATAAGATCAGAGCTCAGCTCGCTGGGTTGAGGTTAGCAACAAACTAGTAGCTCGTGATGGGAAAAGCAACTGTTTTAGGAGTTTTGAAACAGACTGTACAATCATCATGATGGCTCAAATCGTAACTCTTTAGTAATTCTTTTCTGATTTTAAACCAGCAAAATTACTTATTAGATTAAAAAAGATATTTCCATACCAAATCCTTTGATCATAATCCAAACAGGGATCCGATCCTTCTTTGAAATCCCAAACGGAGATCCGGATTTATCGAATCATTCTATTGCTGTGGCGACTAAAAACTCCCAGGTGGATTCGAAACCGATTTAGGGATTTTGATTTTCGGTTGGGATCCGAATCTTTAACGATTCAAATAACGAAAGAGTCAGAAATAGTGTCTAAAATGGTGTAAAGAGTTCAATTCCTTAGTACGATTCAGTTCACTCACTCATTCGTACTCACTATGCCCATCACTACTAAGGTGATTTTTTGAAAGGCAAAATAAAATTCATTGATGACCGTTACCGGCGGCTCGGCTGGGCTGTTAAAACAACTCTATGCTACCGGCAGCCTTCGGAAGCCATCGGAAAACGCCCAGGATGTGACCGGAACATTATGCTTAACGGATAGAAAGCCAGACAAACACACACACACACCTCATCGATCGATCGAAAGGAGGCGGCACCGAGTGGTGTCGGATTGGCAAGAGATGGGTTTTTGTGGTGAGAAGATAAATTACTCCATTTCCGGAGGTGCAAAATCACGGAAGAACCACCACCACCACCACCACCCCCACACCACGCCAACCTTCCGTGGCCAGGATAGAGACTATCGATTTATCGCCACGGTTCGTTGCCTTCGTTCGTGCGTTCATTCGATCCCTCGATCGATCGCATGGCGGTGGCCCTTTTTGTATTCGGTTCTCCTTTGCGAACCGGAGAGTGACGGTCCCATCGGTAGTCTAGGTCCATCCGTTTGCCGGTTCGGTTCCGCCGAACAGAAAGCCGGTCGGAGCGAAATCGCAATCTATTTGTTTTATGTTTCTCATTAGCGTGACCCATTTTCCAAACGACGGCCCGGTCGAACGGATCGGTCCTGTGTCAAATCTCTGTGTGAGGGAAAACCGTTGCTCCGCCATCAGGAAGACGGCGGGAAGTTTCGCGGGAGATTGCCATCGGAATGGAGGTCACTGGCCAAGTCTGTGGCCACGAAATTAACGGCCATATAAATGAGCAACACGAAGCGAACATATTAAATTAGAATACTTCGCAAACCTCCGGCCGGGAGACATTTGTACATTATTCAATATTCATAGCGGGGGTGAATCGGATATCGTTTAGTTTGCAGTTAATTATTCATTCGAAATTAAGCTTGGAGTGAAAATGTTTATGAAACCCCACTTGAAAGTTAAAATTTGGGTGAAACAAACGCAGAGATAACATGAAACTTTAATTATACAGTATTTACCTCAGTTCATGTATTTGTTTTGGTTTTAAATTTCCATCCTTGGAAACACAGTAATGGTCTATAAATTACTTCATAGAAATGAAACGAAAATGCACTTCTAATTGCATTTCTAAGATGCGCAGATTGCAATGACTCGCTGCACTCATTGCACTTCAAAGTAACTGTAATCAGAACGCCATTTCTTAGCTTCCCTTGCTTGAGCAAGGTATGAAACGGTGAAAATGGAAAAAGGAAACATATCTTGGTTCAGTAAATCACTACCAACAGTTTTGTCATCAGCGTGTAAGAGGTTTCTTTTCGGGCGTACGAGGTTCCTACTTTCTACGAAGGCTCAGGAGATTGAGAGAGAGAGAGAGAGAGAGAAAGCGGGAAAAAGGGTGTGGGAAAGGTGAACTACAGAGCAAAGCACGAATGGGATATTGCCGGAAGAGCTCGTAAATTATCCACGGCAATCGCGCACGTTTCGGATTGCTTGCTACCCCACCGGCCTCTCTCTCTCTTCCTGCAAATTTTAATGTACCAATAAATATTTGTCTGTTTAAATGCAGGTTAACGTGAAGCGTGAATTATGAGCTTTTCCCGGGGCCACCGCCACCCGTGGAAAACTGGGCACCAAATTATGTCGCCTTTTGACTGGAGTTGAGCTGGAGTTCGGAAGGGAAGAAGACGGCACAATAGGGTGCGCAATCATGATGCCGTGGGAAAACTAATGTACGCCGCAGCACGAAGAAAACGATCCGGGGGGAAAATCACCTGCGCGAACCCCTTTCATGTTCGCTTTGATAGTTATTATTTATTTGCATTATCCTTCGCCGGTGAGTTCCGGGTCACGTACAACAAAGCAAAGCAAACGAACCCCGGTAAATGCGAACAAACATTTCAAAATTCTACCTCCGGAGATCATAAATAAGAGCTCGAGACATATTCAGTGCCGAAAAGCATCTTCAGGCCGGGGCCGGGAAAATCCCTCAGCTGAACCGTTGCGTTACACATGTGTAAATAAGGAGTATGGTTACATTCTCCGGGAGGATATCCTAAACTCGCAAGCTCCAGCGCAGGCAACACAGACACACATCAAGTTGGATAATATTTTTCCAACCAAACCCAAACAGGCATTCCACACACGCTTTCAGAAAGAACGGATTGTCCCAGCGTAAACCGGATGCAGTTCTCCCGTTCTCCCAACGGCACTAAAGAAGGTTTGTTTTAAACCATCCTGACATCCACACACATCACACGTTGTAAAGAGGTTTTCCCATCGAGCTGGTTAAGCCGGAATTTCTTCGCGGCTGGTAAAAACCTCTCCATCCTGCCGGAACGCGACTACTAGCACCATTTAGTTCCGAGGCATAAATATACATTTTATCCAGACGGAAAACAAAGATAAATACCTTCCACAGAAATGGGTGAAAAACACAATCGGTCGGTGCGCCCCGGCCCGGAAAAGCTCGGCTGTGGGAATCATACCAACGCGTGCTCAACAAACCGTCGTAGATGGAGGCGCCCAGCTGTGTTGGTACGCTTCCGGTCGCACGCGGTTGAAAAACAAAAGTAAAGCAAATGAAACAACCCTTGAGAAGTTTTTGAAAATACCAATAAACAAAGAAATTTAAACGAGTTTTAGAAAAGTGCTTGTAGTTTTCATTATTTAAGATAAGAGTTCCCTGAGTCAACATAGATGAAAATCGACATAAAAATTTATTAAATACGCAAATTAAGCAAATGTAACAACTCAAATTTCATAATAATCATTATAATTTCAACAACACAAAAAAACAGATGAAACCCGACTTTGTGAAAGTTCAAACGATTTTTTGCAAAGTGACGTAAACGTATAATAAAAAGAAAATGATGAATAAGAATGATTCAAAAACATGCAACATGGAAACCTCATTTTAAGAGAATAAACAAAACGAAAAAGCGCTACATTGTGACCTAGGTGGAGTTTGTAAAATTCAGCTTTTCCCTCTCTGATGGCACCACGTATGAAAATGATGAATGTTCATTTTCGTTGCTCAATGAAAATTAATATTTATTGTCCATTGTTTTGCGACGGGTATGCAAAAGGAAAAAACGAAAACAGGAGGTAAAACCAAATAAAACGAAAAACAACTGATTCTTCTTCCCATTCTCACGCGAGGGCACGGTTTTATTTTTACCGTGTTGCGTTGGTTTGAGTGGCAGATCATTTATTCCGCCATATTGGATTATGATGGCGAATGGCAGGCGATTTTCAGCGAAGGATGAAAACACGGGGCCACCGTGGTCCCCATGGTGGAAAAAGGCTGAATACAGCTGTCAGTTGTCCATTTTTTAGCCACCCAACCGGAAGATACTTCTCCGCAGATACACCCACACACAAACACACGCACACAGACAGCAAGGAACTGTCCGAACGGTCGGCTGACGGTTATTAACATTTTGCTCGTTCGTCATGCACGCATTTCCACCTGCTTGCCACTATCCGGGTCGAGGGTTCTGATGACAGATGGAGGGAGAAAAGCCCATATAATCCGGCCGAGAAAAGAAAAAAGCTTTCGCTTCGCAACCGGCAAAGTTGATGGAGAAAAGATGCCGATATGGGTGAGTAGGTTATCATTTTTCAACCGAAAAATATCTAAAAACCAGCCCCGGGTGTCTGTTTTGAGTTGAAACAAATACGAGCATGACATAATAAGCCCTTTCCCCAAACGGAAACTGACTTCGGACATCGGCGCGTAGCAGACGCATCATCATCGGGCTGCCAGACGGTGACCGAAAGTTGGGCCCTTTCCTCACCCTTCCCTACGTCCGCAGGATCTTCTTAGGGAACCTTTTCCCAACACTCAAAAAACCCTCTTCGAAGACTGACGCAAAATAAAGAGTGTAGAGCATTTGCGCCTGACAGCTAGACATATATATGTCAGAGGAATTAGGGTGTACGCTTCTTCTTTAAGAGCGGGTTTCTTCTTCGTTTCGTGGAATCCTTTTTTTCCAAACCATCCTTCATTCGGCACTGGCCGTGACAGCTGCAAGGACATGGTTGGGATCCACGCACATGTGTAGCTTGGAAAGAGCAACGGAAAAGCGGAGAAGAAAATTGGAGCAATCAATGGAACGGTCAACAGCAGATACAATACTCCAAATCGATGCTCGAAAAAGATGAACCTTCATAGAGGCTTGTTTCGATCTCGACCTAGTGTAGATAGCCATAAATCCCCCGAGTCTATAGGAATGTCTGCCCAAACCGACTGTATTCAACATTAATTTACCTTTTGAAGTTACATATGGTCGAATTTAGTACAAAATGGTAAGATTTGTTTCGTCAGACCGATTTTATGATTATTCTCTAAATAATCTACTCTGTGTTTAACATTATACGATCAGAAGTTACTTTTAAAAAAGTTTTGATTGTCAAAAAGATTTTTCTTTTCCCACCACATCGTATCCTAAGGGATTTCAGGGGGGAGGACAAAATGGGTGACAGATTCGTGTCCCACGCGTTTCTGTGTCAAGGATGATTTAGACAATTTGCCGGAAATGTGTCAACATACGAAGGAAAAATAAGCAGATTCTGGGTACGCCGCCCTTCAGGACTTTCCCTCGAGGGACTCGGTTAGGCTTTTCCGTTCAGTCCGACTCGGTGCTGCCTTCGTTAGCGGATACTTACAAGATTACCGCTTTTCCTTTCTAATCTTTTCTCCGTGTCGCTTCGGCTCGGATTGCGTAATGGGGCGATTCCAATTACGCGTCGTTCGTTCGTTATGATGCACAGAAAGCTTTAGTACAACAACAGCAACAACAAAAGGAACCAATTGTACTGAGGTTCCGTTTGGAAAAGGGCTTATTTTATACCATTCGTTGGCACCTTGATAGGCACAAGATTTGAATGACAGTTGATTGGGTCGTTGGTGTGATTTCCCAGCGGCCATCACTCACTCCGGAAAAGTGTGGATTTTCTTCGCTCAAGATCACGAACCGAAATTTCACGTACACGGTTTTTCATCGAGTTGACAAGCGACAAAATTGACCACATCTCTCCCGGGGGAATGGGAGGGAAAAAAACTGATCAACCTCTCGACCAGGACTGTTTTTATCGCATTTCAATTATTTTCGATATCCGAACGAAAGATGGAAAAGCAAAAAATTATGATTTTTTCGACGTTTGGATTCCCTCTGCTGGACTTCATTCGCACTTGATGATGGAAAGGCGAAAGCATAACTAAGTGAAACCGATGATAGATGAACGAGTGTCGTGCAAATAATTTGGTTTTTATCATTGACCGGCCGGGTCAAGTGGCAGAGCCGACAGGTACAGATGAGAAAAATATGCAAATAATAAATAAGTTATATACGATACACAGCCGAAAACACGGTTGCAAAAGAGCAGCGAGTGAAAGTTCTGTTCCGAAAACAATTTCCCGGAAGATGAAAATACACTGATTGCATTTTTTACAGCTTTTTATATTGTTGATTTTTAATCACGATTCAGAACATCGAATGGGGAAAGTAAATAAATATGTCCAGCGCCGTGGAAATGTCCAAATAGTATGCTCGTTTTGGTTTTCACCGGAACGGCAAAATAACTTACATAAATATAAATTCAATGATTATTCAACAGAATTAATGTAATTACTTTCGTGTACTTCGAATCGAACTTCACCAAAAACAGACGTAAGATAGAATATGTAAATTGTTAAATATACAATTGTTTACAATAAATTTGATTATCTCGTTCCATCTACCTAGCCATTAAAAACATTGTCGGTAAGTCTGATGATTTATCGAACCGATATAAATTTTTTCACTTAAAGAGAAATTTAATCTTTAAATAAATGTGTCACACTTACAAACATCCCATGCATCTCTTTCTGATAAGTTCAATGATTTTCCCTTCGCAAACATGTGTGGGCACAAGCTTACCTAGAAGAAAAAAGAGAAGAAAACAATACACGGCATTAGTTATTTATTTTTCCCATTAAATACATCCGTAACAAAACGCCGTCATTATCCAACCACTCTCAGCAGGACATAGGAAGCATTAATCACATAATTTCCTCACTATCGAGTCGATGCCGTCCGTTTGGCAGCCGCCTTAAACGGGTGGAAGATTTATCGGCCCTACATGGGCCCGTAACTCGAGAACCGTTGATTAAAAACATGATTTATTTGAAAACGTTCAACTGTGTTTCTCCGTTTCAAACGAGTGGGAAGTCGAACACCGACGATTATCTCGTCTGTGATTGTAAAAGCATGATGTGGATTCAACTTGAGACGATTGAGAATTTCTTCGGTAGGAATTAAGAAGACTATAGTGCTTCTGTTTATAATTTTCGTAAGAAGATTTAAGCTAAGATTAATTTATGGAAACAAAAAAAACAGTGTTTTCCACACAACACACGCCAGCTGTTGGAAAGCGTTTTACCAGTCGCTTCGATAGAGAGTCATTATTTATTATCCAATTTAGATTCAATTATAGCTACACGATGAGCGATCGAGAGCAAGATGTGGCACTCGTGTCTACGGATTCCTTCTTATAAAGGATACTGAAACCGAAAAGAAAGAAAAGTTCCATCTGAAGCCCGAGAAGTGAAACGGGACGATCATAATGACACGAGCGGGAATGCACTGATCTACTCAAACCTTTCTGCTGAGAAAACGAAACGGTAAAAACGCGCTATCGAACGACCAAGGAAAGGGAGGCCGATGGGAAGCTGTCAGCTCCTGTCAAGCTTCCGGAACAAACTAAACGAATCGGACAAACAGGACGCATCGACACAATGGGAGGTCAAGCACGGAACCCATCGGCGAGCAACGGAGCGTATCGAAGCCGGTCCAAATCCGTGCCGGCATGGAACGTTGGGGTTTGGTAAAGCTTGCGTCGAGGAAAAGAACTCGGTTGGGGTTCGCTGAAGCGAACGGGTCCGGAAGTGGTAACTTAAATCACGGTCTAATCTAATGAAAGCTCGTTCAACCCTCGGACGGTAACTGGTTGGGTGGAAGAAAACTTACGACGGCTTATGGAACGGCAACGAAGGATGGGGCGAGACGGAAAAGAAGTGAGTAAATCAGAGCAAAGTGAAAAAAAAGGCGTAAAGAAAAGAAGAAAGCAAAACTATACCATTCGATGGGACCAGCGAATGTATGGTGCGATACAATAAATAAATAAATGAAGAAACAATTAATTGACTCCGGAGCACGACAACGAGGTTCAACTGCAACTCTAATGAAGGTGGAAATGATTTAACTCAATTTGATTCATCTTTAATTGATTGCATTCGCTTCAGATGTGGAAAATGAGAACGCGATGTTGTTAAAACAGTTTATGTTAACTCACACTTTTGCGTTTAATACAATAGAATCTTGATTGCAGTGACGATGATGTTAAATTATATCTTATAAAACAGGTTTTTTCTATAGGAAGTTGATTTCCATTCACTTAGTTCTAACGAAAGGAATGACAGATAGGTAAGTGTTGACAAAAGGTACATAATTTGAAGCTCTACGCTTTTCCAGAACCCAGTCTATATGTTCCGTTGATAGGACACTAAGGATTGTGGTTACTATTCCTGATGAAGCTGAAACCTAACGTTGATCGCACAAATTACTACGGGCCAAACAAGTCCACATCAAACACTCCACAAGAACGTTGGAATCCTATGGTTTGAAGAACGATGGAATGGGAAAGACGGGTAAGATTTTCATTAATTATCGAATCGACTCGGAAAACCAAACATCCAGACATCACACCGACACCAACACCACCACCTGTCAGCTACACTCTCCTTCTCGTTTCGTCAGTTGACATTGGGCCATTCAGGGATTACAGCGTGGCGCTATAGACGAAGACATTTTCGTCCCAGGAAAGCTATAATGAATTTCGTCCCTTAATGAAGCATTCGGAAGCAGTCCTGCAAGAGGATGTAAAACATTAGCACACATTTGGCACTCGATTGAAGTGGTCTGGCGCATTACGGAACTCTAATCGAGTTGTTCCTGAGTTGGTGCTGAAATTCTAATCAAAGTATTGAAAAGGATGAATTTAATCCAAGAAGGAAATGATGCAGAAGTAGTTTTCGTAGTTTAAAGGTGGAACCTTTTACGTTTCTTTATAATGCTTCTATGAATAAAAGGTAAAACAATACATCACACAATTTTGTAACTATTCTTGTTAAAAAGGTTAAGCTTTTATTACAACAAAGTATTCCGCTCAGGAGCGTTTCCCATGTTCTACTAAAGAAGTCAACCGTTTCCCGTAACAAACACCAGGCGCCTCCATCTGTGGTTGTCTTGAATTTCGTAATAAAAAGAGCGGCTGGAGATGCGGAATGTGCAGAATTAATCTAAAACAGAATTCCAAACAGCCCGATCAGTTGCGGAATCACGCTCGGAAGTGAAACAGTGAATCCATCTGCCTTTTTCTTCCGTGCGGTAGGCCGAAATCTTAAGCAGTAGATTGATTGCCTTCACTTTCACTTTTCCGCAAGCGCACGCCGTCCCAAACGTTTTGTTACGAACGCTTGGTCAGATTCAGTATTCCTCTGCTCCAGTGTTGGGGGTAACGATTGCAAACTACCCGAACGACGAAAGCTACTGGACAAGGAAAAAGTGAAACTCATCCTCAGCCTCGGCTCGCATCACTCAAAGCGAAAGCCGGAAACGAGGAGACGCAGATTTTAATTCCCTTAAAAGCATCCCCGGTTGGGTCCAACCATCTTCGAGCTGAACGAAATGCTCGTGACGTAACCCACAATCAAACACACACACACACCAACAAGATGAACGGGAATTGATTTTTCTCCAGTACCCCTCTAGCGCCCCTTCAGGCCTCCCCGTAATCTCGTGAAAAGTTGGAATTTTGTGCTGCGCCATATTAATTAACTTGAATATAAACGTTAATTCATCACGCCGGAATGTTTCTCGACGAAGCGCAAGCTCGGAAAATTCTAAAAATGCCTCTGCGCACGATGCGTGTTGCGGACGACCCAGCGTTCTTGCCGGCACGAAGGAGATTGATTGAAAAATTATCGACAAAATGGAATAATCTGTTGTGTTTAACGACGCGAGCAACGGAAGCGAAAGATAATTTTCTCAATTTTGCTCCCCTTCATGCCAAAATTATCCTGGTGAGGCGAGAGAAAAAGTACGAGCAGAAAAGAGGACAACACGCTGTTGCGCTATCGATTACCGGCCATCAGTCAATTTCCGTTTTCGTTTGCAGATGCCAAACATTCCATCCATTTTATCCCGCGTCTGTAAAGTCGGTAGACCGTTGCATTTCCCAAAAAAAAAAAAAAACCGGAGGCAGCTATTTAGGTAGACGTGGGTGGTCACAGGAAAAACCTGCGGTAGCTAAATTTCTAAGCCTGCTCTAAATATTGGATTGGCAGGGGGAGGCAGCACTAAGCTTTTCCACCGCTTCGCTGCAGCATAATCAACCATGGCAAGCTCAGATTCAATCAATCATAACAACAGACGAGGGAGAAAATCCATCCAAGCAATTTCGTTGGTATCTCGTTCGTATTTTCCTGTCTCTTCCGGGCCGGCCAGACACAAGCAAGCCATGGTCTTGGTAGACATGAATTTTCTATGCATTAATGCCCGCCTATTGAAGCATAATCAAATAGATTTTCCGTTGATTCCATTTTTGTCTGCTCCGTGTTTCGTTTTTTCCTCCATCGTATCTCATGGCCTTTGCTTGTTCGAACGATTGTTTTGGTTTGGTTTTTTTCTGGCTTCCAGCAGTCGAAGGATTTTCCAATCAAACTGCACGCTTCGCAGGAGCCCACATTCTAGCCATCTTCTGCCACACCGGACTGCACTTCCTGTTTGCAAATATCCGGCTGGCAGTCGAATGAGAAGGAAATTCACTTCCGTCTGCCTCCGATCCGGTACGATGTCGGAGAGAAAAACATGCTTCCTGAAATTGAAGATTTCATCTTTTGCGATGTGATTTCTATTGTGTAGTTTCTACCATTCTTACCGAAAGATATTGTGGTTCTCTCTAGTTTAGGTTTGGTGATGCACACCGATGGATCAATAATTCCGTACTAAATTCGTTGAAGAGGACCACGAAATCGATAGGTTAAGTATAACAAACATTCGTTAATTTGTTCATGTTGTGTACGTTTTAATCATCGTTGAGGTGATCCAAAAGCAAGATCGAAATTTCTTATCGAATTCTTTAGGGTAGTAATGCAAGGTCAGAAAATGCTTTGTAAGATCAGTTTAGATGTTCAATTTAGTTGTTAGGTTTACTTGTTGTATTAATTAAAACGAGGTTATAGGAAAAAGCAAATGTTTACTAACTTTTTTAAATGTTAAGTTTTTGGCCGTTTGTACGTTCTCACTCTTCCTTCTTTCTTCCAACCAAACCTGCAAAGTCCCATTAAAGGTCTAGACGGCTTCTCATTTTCTAGTCCCGTGTGTTGCACATTATTTTTACACGCTTCAACTTCATTTAAAAAATCCCGAACGAGGTGAACGAAACCGCAAAACACCACCCGGGGTGTTGTAAAGAGCGTCGGGACGAAGGCAAAACCTCGGAAGTTATGGAAAAGTTTCCATTCGGCAGCCCATTTGAATACAACATTGTGTGTGCTGGCACAAAAGGCCTCGAAACGTACACGAGACGTGCTAAAACGCGGTGAGGAATATAATTTCTCTTTTCACGCAAGCTTTCTCCTAGGTTCGCACCCGTATGTGTAAGTGCATGTCCATGTCGATAATCCTTTCGGGACACCGAAAAAAAAGGGAGGAAAACCCCACCCCGAGGTGTAATTTTGCAGAGGTGAACGCCATACCAGCAACACACACGCCGCGCTGTTTCGAATAGGCGATTTTAAGGTCTGGTGGAGTTGCGGATTCTCGTTAAGCTTTTCACCTTCACAAAGTTGAGTGTGTTGCTTCAAGCTTTGCATTTAAGGTTCAAATACTTTTGACCTGATGTGTACCTTTAAAGCATTGATGTTTCGGTATTTAAATTTTAGTTACAGAATACGAATTAGCTTCATCATTTTCGATGTCTATTTAACTGGTTTAACAGTCAGAGGTAAACTGTAATCAATCTGTAATTGTCGGGTACGGCTAAGCTTAAAAGGTTTTTTTTCTGAATTATCCCTTTCGATCGCAATAATATAACGATTTATGCATACAGCTTTCGCTTTTCGTTCCTCTTCGTTTCATCTCATCAACATAATCGAGAAGTTCAAATAGATCACTTTCCGATGGCTCCATCATCCGCAACCCAACGCGACATAGAGCTCGCCAAAGTATTTCACATTGGTTTTGACGAGAGAAAATGATTGATACTCCTTCAGCTCCATTTCCAGCGAAGAGAAAAAAAATTGAAGCAAAACCCTTTCCATTCCGAAACATTTGCTCGCCAAATCTCCACGAGATCCTCCATCGGCGATGTCATTCGGGGCGCAAAGCTGCGCAACCGATTAGAATGTAAAACAGGTAGAGAGAGATGAGACTTCGGTTTAGGGCACTTCTACTTAATCGAATTTCCAAATCGTTCCCAACGTTAACCAACGTCGAGTGCTGCTTTAAAGGAGCATGGCGCAACCGTTGGGGACATCTGGGCAGCTGGTTTCCTTCCTTCTCTTCCCGACTGTGGCTGTGCACTTGAATATTAGATGGATGGGATAGAGAGAAGGGGGAAAACCTGAATCACCGGTAATGGAGTTGCATCCATCATCGCCATCAGTCTTGTGAAACGATCTGAAATTCCTCTTGCATCTCTTTGCTTTTCTTTTTGGCTGGGCCATGTGTTTGGAACGGTTTCACGAGTTTTTCCTTTCACTGGTCCACTGATGGAAAACTTCTCCCCAAGAAAGAGTTCTTCTCTAGAGAAGCGGAATGAAGTTGCCACTACAACTACATTCTTGTGATGACGACCAGGTGTTTCTTACCGTCGATGGAAATGGGTTAAATTGTTGGCTAAAAATCCTTTCTTTCGAGCTCATCATCAGCATTTTCATCCATCTGGCGCGAGAATAGCTTTGGATTGTTTCATTAGAGCCCTAGGCGATTAGAAAAAGTACTGCAATGGGGATGCTTATTAGCATAAAAGTTGGATCAAGCATTAGACTAATTTGTCACGGGATTTGTCAGGGATTCAATTTATGTTTTGGACAGATCTCTACGATTTGTGGCATATTAAATGCGTAAAATCATTTAGAAATCGTTATAGTAAATTAACTTTACGACGTACGCCCCTTCTTTACTAAAAAAGATAAAACTACTACCAGTTTATTTAAAATGCTACATTACAAAGGGCAATACTTTTCGATAAAAAAATCGCGTTAAACACTCTGTTCTTGTTACAAAGAATCTGTTCATGCCACATAAGAGATAGTTCGATGTGAGAAAAAACTGATCAATTGGACTAGAAAAAAAGACAACGACAACTTGCTATTAACTTCGCAAATGAAGCATTGACACATTTTGAGCTCTCGTCTTACGTTCCATCCACGAGTGACTGATTGCCGAGGGTTGACGGATGACTGAATCTAGAAACTCCTCCTAGTTCGAACGATCGGACGTGTTGATGATGGAGAAGACGGTAGAAAAATTGGTAAAGTGTAATGTTAAAGAGTTAGAAAACTGAAAAAAACACATGGAAACATATTCTGGAGAACTTAAAGAGCAATCTTAAAAGTTTTTTAGCAAAAGAACATGTTTGGTCATCGATGCTGAATAAGACTTGTGTCAACGTATTGAAAAATATGAAAAAGATAAGGCAAGTTTACACAGTATTCCTCAATAGCCTACTAATAGAGAAACTTTACCAACTGCTAACTATTGCAACGTTTCAATTTTCCTACCATTCCTTTGCAAATGCAACGCCATTCAATGTGGAAACTTCCTCGTGCATCGGAAAAATATTCGGTCACAACCTGGCACCATCCCTCCCCCGTTCGAAACCATTTCCTCCGGCCCGCCAAACGTCGAACGTCATCGTTTGCGTCAGCTTCTTCAAGCATCCATCACTCGAGCACCTTTTATGCTGGCCCACTCAGAGCTCGAGCTTGACGATGACCGGAGGCGGAGTAAATGGCGGTGTGCAAACGTTCCCATAAACTTTTCCCCCTCTCCCTCCATTCATTCCCCCTTGGTTTTGGCCGCGGCGGTCCTTGACGAGGGCATTTTCTTGGGCTCGGGTTCCTCCTTTTGGGTTGGAAATTTATTATTCAATCATCGCATGTTCACTGCTCGTATAATTCTCCCGCCCGGAGGACCATTCCATCTTTCCCGCCGTGCCATCGATAAAACGGTTCGCCGTGGTTGGAGTTTGTCTCTACGATTTTGTTTTTTGCTGTTGTACTTCGCAATCTGAAAACCGATCACCGAACGAAGGGAACTGCATGTCGAAAAATAATAGAGTTGATATGGAAAAAAATCGCAGCGACTCATTCCAGTCGTTCGTCTTCGGAACGTTTAAGTAGGAAAGGAGCTGGTGACAGCGGAAGGGAACGAAGCTGGTCTTGTTTCTCACTGTTCTTATTTTTCCTTTAGCTGCACTTCGGAAAACCCCAACCCGAGCACCTCCGGGGTTCGGTCCAATCGATAGCAATAATATGGGAAATGATACTTTCAAGTGGTTCTCGAGCAACTTCTCGCTCGCCCCCCGATGGGTGGGTGCTTCAAATAAAGTTCTCGGGTGGAACAAACTCTCTTGCGAAACTAGCGAAAAATAGTGGCAGCAAGAACGTCAAAACGCCAGGGAAGCGGAAACAAGCGTTCGGAAGAAATTGAAAGACTCATTTCAGCCGGCATGGCGGATTCCGCTTCGCGCTTGAAACGATCCGATTTTTCCATCGCTGAAGTTGTGTATCGACAGTACTTCGACTCGAGCGAATGAGTTCACTTACTCAACCCGTAGGAAATTGATAGGAAGAGCCGTTGCAACACGAAATGAAACATTCAGCTAAAGTGAAGAAATCTTTTACGTTGCATTATTTATGGAAAACTTTTCGTTTCAAAGCATATATTCAAGAGATCATAGGGTGCATCGTTAAAGAGACATAAAATCTCTCGATGAAGTTACAATCATGAACATCAAAATACATTTTACTAAATCAAACTATTCTACCATTTCATTACGTAAACCACTCTTTCCTACTTTAACTCGCACTTTGTTGAGAGCTTCGAAAGGATTGACTAAGTTACGATCCGCACGGGGATTTAAATCAGACTAAATTGATTTCCGGATAGTACGACGAAACGTCGACGTACGCCCTTTCAACGTGAATCCCGTTTCCCTTCCGCTAAGCTGCTCTTCTTTCCTTTTCGGAAAAGCTTTCCCTTAAACCGGAGGTCAGCTCAAGCTGGGAGACTGTTTTTCCTCCTTTTTCGTTCCTCTCCCAAGCAAATCCGCTTCTTCATGGAGGATTTCAGGTGAGGATTTTGCTGTGGACTTATCTTTGTCATGCTTTGGGTTCGTCGTTCTGCCGGAAAGTGCGCAAAGAATAAATTTCCAATGCATCGAACGGCAATTCCCTCCGGGGGTTGGGTTCCGGAAAGCGGATCCAGCACAACAAAACAACCGAAGTCGAAGGGCGCGTCTCAGAGTACCGTGTGGCATTGGGCCAACTTTTTCATCACCGGAAGGAGCTGGAAAATAAGAGAAGATCCTGCTCGTGTCGTCCGCTGCTGCGAGTGTTTAATGAAGAGATGCAGTTGCCTCCATTTTGGGGAGGGAAAATGAATTGAAGCCGATCGTGGATACTGGAAAATCTCCACTGTTTGGGTAGGGATTGTTGTACGATGCACTCGGGACGTGCTTTCGGTTACGGCTTTGCCTATCGGATTGACAGGGAAGCTATAAGCACGAACCGGAAGTTGGACTCTAAACGGGCAAGACAAGCGGAAGCACTCGAAATGAACGAGGCGGAATAAACCCGGCAAGTTTTTGTACATGGCCACGGAGCAATTTCCGAGCCGAGCGAAGTATCGGACTATCGATGAGCTTTGTTTGAAAAATCTTTCGATGGAGGCGCCTGGTGGCGCGTAGAATTAAACGGAACTATTGAGGGTTTTTTAAATGAAAAGGTTAAGTACGACGCCATCAATATACATTTTCATAACGCTACGGTTTCTAACCTCTCGAGTATGGTTTTACCTATACGGATATCTTTCTCACATTATTTTTTTCTGAAACGTAATCCAGCGATAAAGATGCTATTCCAGTTAATCGCTTTAATCGACTTCTTTCTCTTCGTACAATAAAACCGGTTTCACAGAAACGCTTCATTCGAATAAAATTAGTGTTAACGGTTATTTTTATGTGCGCCGAGGATCACTTCACGCCGATAAGACGCCCAAAAGTTTACACCGGGATCGTGCAGTCATTCAACCCGTCGTTCGCGTTCGGGTTTCGCCAATTTCCATACCGAATGAGCTTCATAAAAATTGGCGACGCCTCAATCCGCTTCTCCAAGCGAGGGTTGGGTTTAAAATATTTAACGGCGATGTATGCAATTGCAACACTTTAAAAACAAGTGCCTGCGGGTGGAAGCCCGATTATTTTGTGTGCGGCTTTAAGTGGTCAAACGTGGAAAACGACCATCAAACGACGTCCGACATGCAGATTGCTACCGTTTGGACCAATTTCGATTACCATTAAAATTTATTATTTATGAGCTTTTTAACTTACCCACGTTTGTTATACCATCGACCCAAGTGGTCGATACAATGTTTCTGCTCCGAGCTGGTTTTTTCGCAATTGCAATGCTAGTTGAATTAATAAAAAAGAACCACATTAAAAATTTGCTTCAATTTTCCACTTCCCCCTTGGCAACAACGCGGCCCGGCTGGACGTACATCGACAGTGATGACTTTTTCCCGTTTCAATCCAACAATTTCAACGCAATCTACCTTTTCCTTGTTTCCTTTTCCCTCCGTACGAAAGGATAATAGAGAAATGCAGTGGGTGCACCAACACCAGTGCATCCATTCCACCGGAAGCGTGCACCCGGTTACAATATCAACACGATCACGCCTGGTTTATTGTCAGCATGACGATTCGCAGACGAGCACGAAGGGACGAGACAACATCACGGGTAGTGGTGAGTTGTGTGAAAGCGGTCGCGGCAGACAACGCAGAATTTTATTTCCCGGTTCCATTTTGAACTCACATACATTTCACCATCCCCGGGCGATTTCCGTTTAAACTCGTACCATTATGTTTTTCCTAGATCATTTTCATACCTTCCAGCGCGAGCGGGTTCCGGTTTTACGATTCGCATCGCACGAATGGCAGATAATATCCTGTTGCATGTTTGATGCATTGCTCGTGTCTCGCTGTCCGGAAGCATTCCCTGTTTTCCTAAAGTTAACTGACCTCCACCCTCTGGCTAACCAATAGCCTGAACGGTCGGCTTGCAGTTAATGAATGTTTTGTGTCTCTGTTTGAGTGAAGAATGGGAAAAAGGGGGGATGAGAATGGAGGAACACTTTTTACTTCACGGAACAGGACATACTGCATGAATATTTCTTTTTACATAGTAGTTTGAAAAACAAACATACAGTTACTCCCAAAAGTGAAGGTACGGTAAACCTCAGATGAGATTCTTTAGTGATTTTGGCTCAGTTTTGGGCTATTATTAATAAAACAACATATTTGAAAGTCACTAAAGTCATAGTACACACATCGACAATTGCAAGAAAAAAGCTTCAGTATCAGTAAAAGTGTTATATTTTGCTAAAATGTGCTATCTTTTACCTTCAATAGTGGTCCTTTCAGTTAAAATTTCGTATTATTCATACAAAGTTGACCTTATCCTTGCTTGAAAGCATGAAAATCCACTATTTCGATAATGGATTAGAAATAAACACTGTACCGTCACTCTTGGTAGAAACTGTATGTAACTATGTAAAGCACCAAGCAAAAAAGTTACACGCGAGTGTGCAAGAGAAAAAATCAAAAGCATTGCACTTGCACCCGGTTTTTACAACTGCAGTAGTTGTTGTTCCCTGTCGTTATTACCTACTATTGCCAAGGCTGCCGTTTGCAGGAAGGAGTAAAAATCGATCCCACCCAGCAGCAAGTGTTCCCTTGGCCCAGGGAAAGGGGGGAGGAGGAAAACACACTGAACCACACACTTAACGACCTCTGCTGCAGTAGTAATAATAATGGAGAAGCCCACACCATCAACACTGCATTGCACACGGTTGTTGTTACTGCAGTCCATGTTAAAGCCGAAACCGTAAGTGGCGATTGGTTGGGTTGGGAGGTCAATTTGAGATCGGTGCGTGTGTGTGTGTCAGAAAAAAGAAGAGTTACTTCGCACACACCGATGTACGTTTGCATATCGGATCCGGAAGCCATCCATTCCGGGCTGCATAGCCAACTCCGATGCATAGTAATCAACTCATCAAGGGCCATGGGAGCAATAGGAGAGTGTTCGAATGGGCATCGAGGTGCAGTGTAATGAAAAATTAAGCGAATGTTGGTTCTCGTTAAATTACATTCCTCACTCCACAGTACCCCGTTCGATGTTGCGGATTATATATGTGGCACTAGGAATTTCCATTTGGTCAGTATAACATTTTTTATGATCATTTTCCCTGCCATATTCGACCACGGATCATTACAGACACTGTATATTGGACACACTACGACACTGAACTTCTTCACCTTCGAGTAGGTAAACAACATTCGAACCAATTCCATCGAACTTCTGGCCATCATCAGTTTCGCACTCGAGCACTCGCCGCATGAGTTCCACTTCAGATACACCCGACCGATTGTACTCCGCTGGCTTACCTTCTTGAGCATTTCCTCCAGGGACTCCATGTCGAGATTGCAGTAGAGATTGGTGCTGTTGTTCAGCATCGGGTTGGAGCAGTAGTAGTTTTTCGACCGGACCAGCAGATGCTGGTGGTGGCCCAGTTTCCGGCCGGCGATCGGCGTGCTGCGCGCGGACGAAACGAGGGCGCCGGGCGAGGGGGAGGCGGGGGAGAGGCGCTTGTGGGCCGGCGAGCCACCGCCCGGGGTGGAGGACGAGGCACCGTTGGCGGCACCACCGGAAGCGAGATGCTCGATCAGGAAATTATGGTAGCCGCCCTTCGGTGGAGGCGTTTCCAGCAAGAGCAGTATCGTGGCTAGGTCCATTGCATCAACCGTGTGCGATATGCGAGATTACAACCACCGACGACGGTGGACAGCGAAGACGACGACGACGACGACGAACGCGTCAATGATACCGATGACGGTGCTGATAACGAGCTTGATGATGCAAGCGAACGATTTGTTCCGTGCGACGATGCTCGTTCGATTACGACGGGATTCGGCTTGCTTGGTGTAGTGAAAAGGAGCTGCTGAGGCTGCTTTCCAGTCGAGTCGTCGCCCTCAAGTTTCCACGGCGAAGCGGCGGCAAAGCTTAGCGGCAAATAAAAAGCAAGCAAAAGCGTAACGGCAAAGCGGATGATGCTGGTGGCGACGGAAAGCGGCATTAACGCAAATGGGGCTGGCGGGCAGTTCGGGGCGGCAAAAGGCCAACCAGCAGCAGGGAGACACACACGCACGCACGCACGCACGCACACGGTTTGGTTTTGTTTATTTTATGATTCTCCGCTAGCACGCCGGGATATGTGTGTGACGAGATGTGTTGCCACTGATGCTTTTTTATGTTATCGATTAGCACCACACGACGATGGCGAGGTTAAAGAACGGCCCGGGACCGTTCTGGCGGTATGTTTTTCCGATACGGTGACACATTTTAAAGGAACACTGCTTCGGAACACCTCACTCACAAATTCACTATCAGCAGCATTTGTTTACAGCTTACACGATTATTGGGAAAAGATTTTTCACTACACAATTTCGTTCCATTCGAATTTACACCCAAATATGACTACTCTTTTTTCACTCAGCTTAACAAACCATCACTTCTTCCTAAAACCCCACCAAAAACGACGTCATGATATAATTAAATTGTGATTCCATCATAAAAATGTAAAAGAGAATATCTAACAAATACGAAGTTCAAATATTGATTTTGAAAGAAAAGAAACAAAGATAGAATTAATAGAGCAATTTTAATGATGAATTAATTGAAAACAGAAATCAAACGGGTATAAGGGTTTGGAGAACACTGCTGTTGAAATATACAAATTTGATTTCCAAAACACACAATTTTAGATCAAAAAACAAGTCAAAGGGACTATTGCTTCACCATTTAACACTTGAATAGAATTTCACCATACACTATTCACACTTTCGAGTAACATGCATCACATTTGAAAACGTTAGTGGAAATAATAATCTCATCGACATCGGTAAGTATTTTGGTTTTTAAATCTTCTCCAACATTCTTCCTTAATGAGTTGTTTTCCTTCGTTTACCACAAATGCTTCCACGGTAAGCTACGTACTCGGTCGTTCGATTAGTTTCGCGAAAAACTTCGACTTCAAATTTCGGCCCAGGTGAAAAGCATCCAGTTCGGACGACGGTTAACCCATCACTGACAAGCCCCGGTCGCTGCCGTGTAGCTCCCAAGGCAGGACGAAAATTCCACGACGGTGAAAATTGGCAGGAGATAAGAAACGACCAATTTTCCGAGAGTAACCGTACTCCCACACACACAGGGCGGAAAAGTCCTGTCGCGTGGTCGGCGAAGAGCGAACGAAGTGTGAAAATATGCGAGCCTGTTTTCCAAGGTATTTTCGGGCGAACGCTAGATGAGAGAAACAGTGGAAAACTCCTTATTGTCCGCTGCTCACTCTCGTGTTGGGAGGAAACTCCTCAAAACTCTCCCCCAATGAACACGCCGGCTGGGATGCGAGCGGTGGTAAACAAAGGTAACTCACTCTCAAAAGGCAGGATTTTTCGAATTGAGTTACGAAAATCCTTGTTTGAAGGAATGAGTGACATTCGCGGAAAGGGATATTCATTACCGAATGAATTTCCCTCGCGAGGGATTATTTTCCTTTCCACCCAAAAGTGTAAAAGGGCGGCGGTTTGATAGACTCCCAAACTGCAAACATTGTTGAGACAAATGTTAATTTTAGAGAACTCAAAACGGTAACCTTTCATTTATTTTCCATTTTACCTTTTTCTCTTTTCTTCTATAAGGCCATAAGGAAATTTAAAAAAATCCCATTTTAGTTCGTTTGGTAATATCTAACCTTGAAGAGCGTTTTGCAATAAAAGGCATGATTTACAATATTTTATAAATACGGCCGAGCTCCATCAGCCGAGCTAGCTTTCCCGGTCCGGCTTCTTCCGGATCTAAGGCTAAACCGAGAACGACCGACAGGAGGATCGGCAGTAGTTTCGCCTTGACTTCGGTCACGGGCAATGGGTCACGTCAGGGCACCGTTACATTTCCATTGACCATTTTTTGATTGGCTCGTTTTTCTACGTTCGCTTCCTTCCGGCACCACGAGAAACCTTCCGAATGCATCCTGGGAATAAAATATGAAGGCAAGGCGCGAAGAAACAGAATCCAAAACGCGTCCGAACACGCTTCGAATTTTCCGATCCCGAAAGGTATCTTTAGCGGTTGACGATGGGTTCGGGGAAAGGGTAGAAAATCGATTTTTCCATGTAGCGTTCGTATTAAAGAGGAACTGCCGGCGATTGACGACACGAGATCAAAGACGATGCTGCAAGGGAGTCGACACGAGGTGTGCCGTTTATGGTTGATAATAAGGCAAGATAATGAGGTGGACAGTTCTAGGAAATGAGGGGAAAAAAGTGGTTAAAATACAAGGTAGAATTTTTATGAGTATTTTCCTTCTCGGAAAACATTCAACTGTGTCCAACAAATTAACGTTGCGTAAGAGTTCAAATCATACTTTTTTCAACTGTTCTTCATCGACTTCCTTGCCACATAAACTTACGAAGGAGAAGTTGATAATAAAACCAAACCTATCAACCTGGGAAGGAGGAAGCCAAATGGAACAATTCTAATCATCGAATTTCAAGCACACCAAATGGGGCCCCGTCGATCGGAAAAGAACTGACCAATTTTACGGACGTTGATCGAAAACTTATTTTACGACGATTTCTATCCGTTCTCCAGGGAAAATCCCTTGTGCTGAATCAAACAAAATAGCGTTCGGGTAAATAGAGTAGCAAGGCGAGCGATGGCCGCTAGTTTTCTGTGTTTCTATTTCAGTTGTGACTGCCGAAATGGTTCATTTACGAAGGATACGGCAGCGAAAAGGGTGGAAATTGTGGAGGGAGCGACATCCTGTCCAGTGGTATCAGAACCTAGACTCGTTTTCGGTGCAAAAGCTATAAAGTTGTTCATGCTTTCATTAACCTCAAAATAAAGATGATGTAGGATGGTATCGGGAACGCTTTCGGGAAAATTTATACTTAAAGGCGATCGAGGGAGTGGGAAAACCAACCAAACTTTATGATTCAACGCCGCGTCTCCACGGTTCCAGAAGCGGAAATTAGGTCAAACTAGCACAGGGAAAAAAAGGAAACAATGGTAGAAGAAAAAAAAACCCCAAAATAAACGATACCATAACGTGCCATTATATACGAACGTTGGTGCCACGTGTTGTTTTTCGGTGGTGGTTTTTCAGCCGATTTTTCGATGCGCCTGATGAGGGTAGTATAAATAGAATCCTTGACCAGCACCCATCGAAAGGGTACGCACAATGTGTTACTCAAGCCGCAAGCCGTCAGCAGACTCCCCACAAATGAGTCCCGAAACAGTCGGCCCGTAATTTGAAGTCATCGCATGTTTTTCCATGTTTCTTTCTTCCCCGAAAGAGCGAAGCGAAATAACGAAAAAGCGTGTCCAAATCCACTAACATAAAAGTAAAAAATGAATAGGAAATGCAAACAACATTAGGCGCCTCCAGATTCAGGCCATTCTATCATCGGCTTTATTATACTCTTCCCGGCAAAAAAAAAAAAACCAAAACAGGACGAATGCGGAATTGGTGGCCATTATCCGGAAAGAAAGGTCAATAAATTGTTAAACCTGCGTGTTCCCTAGGGAAAACGATGGAAATCATTCGTTTCTGGAAGGACCAACGAGTTTACCACAGGAGTTGTTAAATGGAGCTATAACGCAACCACTTTTTTTTGGTAAAATTATTCAGCTAAACACCTTTCTCCAAATGATTTTATGATACATGCTACTACATAAAGCACCTTTATCAGAGCGGAACATTAAAGAACAAAAAAATAAAATTACAAACAAAAATAAAAACAGCATTCGGACTATGAAAAAGTCATAAATATTCCGATAAACTCACGAAAGAAGACAACAAACTCGCCTCCGAACCGATCTATCAAAGCTAATGTTCCACGACGAGAGTGTGGGATTTAGGTTAATGTCAACTTCTGGATATTGTATGTATTATTTATTGGCTTTTCCTCTATCCAATCTTTCCGATTTGAACTGCGTCCAAAGACCATCGGTTTTCGGCTTTTCCTACGGAAAAAGGTAAATTTACCGGTAATTTCTTACGCTCGACATTACGAACATTTCACGTATGCTGCCATAATCGGGTGCCACAAGACCTCCTTGGATGAAAAAGTACTTCATGACAGATGATCTGCCGGAAGTGATACTTTATTTTCTGACAAATATTTTTCCCCGGGTAGGTAAAGTATTATCCTCAATTGAAACGAAACAGAAAAGAAAATATATTCGCAAAAAGGCCGCAACTGGAACTTCTCCAAACCAAAAGCAAATAAAACAACCCGAACACAAAATGGTAAGAAAACAAGCAAATGGAAGGTGACAAATCTCATCACTCCCACCCCTCGACATTGAGCCGCGCGCAAAACTGACGAAAATCTCGCGGCAAGGCCCACTCGGCCAGTGGTTTTCCGAGGACGGTTTTTCTTTCGGGACTTGCGCCCGAACCTCCTCCAAAGCTTCATACTTTTCTTTCGACGGTGCACAGGCGAATGCTCGTTTTTCATGCTTTTGCTGATCGTTAAATTTATTTTATAGCCAATTCGGAAAAGTCGTTTTTCGCCCGTCGCTGCTGCCCGCCTCCCGTCCCCGTGTACCTTTTGTGTGATGTGTCCTTTTATATACCGCCTCAAGCTGCTGTTGAGGTTATACTTTCTCTAGCAAGCAGCAACAAAAACGAAAAAAAAACCCAACCCCAAAGTCCAAGGATCGGACCGAATGTTGGGGGGAAGGAAATTATGAACAGTGTGAGAAAACACATTGACTCGAGCGGAGGTTTCGACGATGTTGAACTATCTTCCACCGCAAGCTGACAGGTTGCGCTCGCTCGATGATCCACTAACGCGCCATTCGGTGGATGGCATAACGCCACCATAAAGTGCCAACCACCCTCGGGATAGTGATTGTTTGAGGGCAAAGGAATGAAAATCATATCGGCACATCGCAGGATATGATGTAGGACTTAATCCACAGTCCTTTTTTTTCGGTCGCCTCTCGTAGTTCTGCTTCGCCCGAGGCCCTCACAAACACACTCGCTGCGAGGAGAGTGCCACGAATGCTTTTGATCATCGTCCACTTTTATGGATAAACTATTTTTTGCGTTTTCAGCAGCACTTCAAACGGCCATAAATTCGTCGACTGTTTTCAAACAAAGAGTCGCAAAGGAATGTCATAAAATCTATTAAAGGCGTTTACACTCCCGACCAAGCGGTTGGGACCAATCCATTGAAGTGAAACATTCAGGATAAATAACATATGAATTACTCTATATTTGACTTGTTTCAGTTATATGTTATTCAAGATCATTTTCTGCTCACCATTAGCATACACAAAAGCTTGTTTAATTTCAAATCAAAATGTCACCATCGATTTTACTATGCCTTCTCGACAATTTGAGAAAATAGTTTCAGTACGTTTAGCGAGTACGACGAGTAAAGTATAGGACATTACTAAATCCCGCTCTGTCTTCCATGAAACGAAAGCTTTTAAGCCGACCTCGTTCGTACTGAATGCCGTAGAAGGGAAAGGAACTAACACGTAACGTCCTCATAGTATCCTCATGTCTTTCCATCAACTGCTCATTTTCCCTAACGAACTACAACATTAATTTTCCCAGCTGCCTTTGCACCGGCACCGAAGGCACAGCATTGGTACGCAACCGTGCAGAACAGTGAACCTATGATGAATAGCTGTCAGCGTGCACTTCCGGAACTGATGTCCCGTCAAGGACACCTGCAGAACCTGCGCTAGTTGAAATTAGCGACATTACCGTGTGCGACGCACGCCAAAGGTAGGCAAAAGTTAGTGGAAAGTAGTCCTTGAAACGAGATGCACCGTTGCAGCTGCATCAATGCGTGCAGTTGAGATGGAACTTGACACGCCAGGCATCCTTTTGAGCGTAATTGCGGAGTGCCTCCCTTCGGCAAGTGGCTTATAAAGGCATCGTTTGCGGGAGCTCATTTGAAAGTAAAATGCTTTAAATATGGTGCTGGAGTTCACACAGAATATCGGAAAAAATTTCCAAGAAGAGAAAAAATAAAGCACGATAACTTGACAGCCTCTTGAAGGCCATTTTTATATTTTCCAATTAAATTTGCTCGGTTTTACGACCGATCGAGTCATAAACAGATATTGCAAAACGATTGCAATCAATCGCGGACCACCTTCGGTCGGCCTCGGGCGAGATTATGGTTTTGAACGTATTGATTTCCAAGGTTTATAACTTTTCCCTAATGGATTCCATAAAAAAGAAGTGAGTTTATCACTCGAATTTATGTACGTCAGGTCACATCTAAAACTCATAATTTTGAAGCGAGAGTGCAAAAGATGAAAAAATTTCAATTTATTGAAAAGCTCTTGAATTTAAAGCCAACTGGAAAACATATTAACAAAACAATATTGGCATTAATAAACCAAGTAACGGAATAATTAAAATGTTCCAGTTTGGTGAATAAAATTCAATTTTAATTGCTTCTGATAATTTATCCCACCGCTCAGCTCTACATTGTTCTAACGAGCTGCGAGTTGTTTCCGTTCGGTTCCAATACCAATCGTCTGCTAAAATTTAATCAATTACCAGCAACATCATCACTCGCACCTCGCCGAAAGAGTTTCAAGCAACACCACGGCTCGGAAACGCAAAATGTCCTTTCAACGTTTGACAAATTTCATACCCTCGGTCGTGCGAGTAAATGAGTGCCTGCGTCAGGGCGGAAAATCGCTAACGAACAAATAGACGAACGGCGAACTGAAAGTGCATCGCACCGCAATTCGGTCGCCCTGCGACATTCGACACAAAACGCCAGCGAATCCGATGCACCGGGCGGTGTGAGTCTCAGCGGTCTGTGGTCGAGACCTAGAGGTATGAGCGGAAGGTTTCGTCCTCCGACTCGTCATTGTCTGGCGAACATCAAAACGAACGTTTCCGGCAGAATTGTTGCGCACAATGTTAATTATGATAAATTATGAAACCGCACAAAATGCAACACGATGCGAGGATCGGAAGGGCGTGAATCGTTTGGGCTGATGAGTGGATCAAGTTTGGGGATGCATCGAAAAGAGGGGGAGATGTTCATGCCATTGTGGAGAAAAGTGAATTTTATGTAGAGTGGATAAAGATCGTTAAACTATGAGGTAGTGAAGAGTAGATCCGATCCTAGCTGAGAATAGTTTCGGCTGATTCGGCCAACTCGGGATTGATGCTCCGAATCCGATCCGATGCTTTGTTGTTACAAGGATCCCAATCCTAGATTCCAAAGATGGCAAATGCTCTACATTCTGGATCTGGTGCTCAAGGATTATGGATCTAGATCCGAAAGGATCTGAATCCGGATTCCGATTTTGAAACCAGTTTCTCGATACGGATCTTGACAATTCCGCATTTGGGAACAAATCTGGATCAATTCGCGGATCGCATCCATAACTAATTTCCCATCACTAATATGTAGTAATTTAGCTTGCGAACTTTTAAACTTGTTCATATATTTGAGTAGTCTACTATTTAGTATGTCATTTCTAATACAAAACCATATCCAAAATTCTTATAAAACCCCTGAAAACTTCTTACTCGAGATATCGTTTAACGTGGTGTAAACATTTATTTGAAAAATGTATTGCTCATTCAATTAGGAACATTCGTAATGTGTACTTCTTTCATCCAACACGCCAATAATCTTGATCACTCGAGTCTAGAAACCACATACCGACGTTCAGGATGGATTCCTGGAACGGCAGCAACGTTGAATGGCGAACCAGTACTGAGAGTGGCTTTTATAGAGCTAAAAGTATTTTTTAATACTAACCAACGTTATTAGCAATCGCAAACGTATGATTGAAATTGCATTGGGATCCATTGCGGTGCAGCTTTGACCACCAGCGATGCCGGAGTCGTACCATCTAAAGCCGAACCGAATAAAATGGAGGAAATTTATTAAATGGATCACCACATCATCCAACCAAGTTAAGGAAGGAAAAAATCCTCCCTTTCACCAACGCAGCGAATTACGTTTCCAGATGTTCTGTATCGAAACATCCGTCAATGTTCTCACATTCGGCAAAGCCACCGAGCGACATACGATCCGGATCCCCGCTCGGAACGGCAGGAGTGATGAAAAATATAACTAGTTTTCCTTCCCCAAAAGGATACGCCACTCGGTCCACTGGCGATTGAAAGGAAGCCAATAAGTGGAAACGATTTTTCCGCTTCTTCGCATCCTATTTATTACGAGCGGACGGTGGACGGGACAAGTGGAGTCGGCGAAATCTAGTCTTACCGTTTATTAATGTACTCCCTGGTGGGGCAAGCGTACGCTGGGAAACCCGATGAACTTTGCCGGCTTGAAATCATATTTCGGTTCACTTGGTGTGTCCTTTTCGGAGTCTTCTTTTATCTCTCATCATTCCGAACATCGGCAGACTTCAGCGTGAAATAAATAAAGCTACCAACATTTTGTTATCGCATCGAGAAGAAAAACGGAATCATATATCGTTGGTTTCAAATGGCACATTTTAGGACGGTTTATTTTTCAACTCGGTATGAAATCATTTTTATAACGAGCCTCCAGTTGTCGATCACCAAGCTTGGTGTTGTTGGATTGTCATAAATTCCATCCCCATCGAGAAACGTCAAGTTATAAATTTCACACCGGAAAAATGAGACACCAACAGCAAAATTGCTATTTTGATAGCTCGCCCTAGCAAGGATGATGAATGGGAAAGATATTTATCAGATGATTTATTTCCGTATTAGGCTGTGGTTTTCCACCACATTTAATTGCAACAAACACGTTATTAGATTCTTTTAAAAAGAATAGTTTTTATTGACACATAAAAATATACTTCAAAAAGTGTCAGTTGTCCTCGATACGGGCTAATCGGTGGCCACTTTTCCCCAGAATCCATCTTTAAAGACCCTTCTAACGGGCGAAAGAAAACCAACCCGGCCCACCAGGGGCTAAAAGAAAAGCGCTGCAATCATCAGATAAAAGCAACGACGGCCCGATCTCGCTCGGATGGGCGGAAAGCAGTTCCACCGAGAGCGCGTTCTTTATCCCTAATGTCCTAGATTTGCCCCGACCCGCCTCAAAAACTGCAGCTAAGTTCTCTTTTCCATCAGCGTGCTGCTGCTTACTTCACGAGCATCGTCATCCAGTAACGTGAAAGGTAACGTGCAAGGGTCGAACCATCAGCACCATCAGGATCATCATCATCATCATCATCACGAGGGCCGGTTAGGAAAAGAGCGACGAAGGGCGAGCGCATCGCGCTTACCTTTTCCTTTCCTGCCAGACTGCAGACGGCCCGGACGGTTGCAGGATCACGTGGGAAATTGTGGGTGAAAGTTTTCCCCTGAAGAAAAATCGTTCAGCACAGCTCTTGCCTGCTTCCCCTAAAGATGGGCTGCTCCCAGCATTTACGTTCTTGACGATGGCAAACGGACAGTTTTCCGGTTGAAAGAAAACATGCAACCAGGTTCCACAAACCAGGTGAGCAGCACAGAGAGCGCGAGCGACAAAGCAAAAGGAGGAAAAAAGATCAAGATTGTAGATTTCTTGGGTTTAACTCGGATTGTACCATTTTACAAGGCAAAAAGGTAACGGCATGAAAGGCATCTGCAATGAACGTGGAGAGAAAGCAGATAATTTATGGAACTGGTAAGAAGTAGAACACACCACACACAGACACACAAGGAAAAAAGGGGGAAAAAGGAAAAACCCTGCACAACTCACAACTCGGCAAGAAGGAAATGAGGTTTCAGTAACATTAAAGAGTGCATATATTACCACTCTTTACGATCTGCAAGCTATCTTTAACCATCCTCTTGCCCGCATCATGCAATTTTCCGACATTGGCTTCATTTTTTCTTCTCTTCCCCTCCCCCCGACGGATGAAGTCAGACTCGCTCCCTTGATCTAGTGCTGGGAAAAGCGTGGTCGTAAGGAATGGCTCCTTACTTTACGGCGGGATGGGCGCGTTGAAAACCCAACCAGCAGATAAGGTTGAAGGCTGCGGCGTATAAGCATCACTCGAGTCACTTGGCGGATGATGTTGGGAATATTGAACCAGGCTGAGAGATAGCAGGCTTGCAAGTCAAGATTTGCCATGCATGAACGATGCGATTTTTATGAAGTAAATGATAATCTGAAGGAGGCATAAGACGTGGTTGTTTTATGCCCAAAATGTGTTGAAAAAAACTTCGTTTATCCTGGTTTAATAAGGTATAATTACTAGTGATGAGAATAACAACTCTTTTTAGAGATTTGAATGAGAGTGAATAATCATAACGATGATTCGAATCTTTAAGTCATTCTTTTGTGATTTAAATCGTGTAAAATGATTTATTAACCTTCGAGGTGATTTGAAACCTTAACTGGGATTCGAATCCCAAAAGAATGAACGAGTGGGTAAAAGAGTCACTAGTCGCCATAGAGATTCGAATCCCAAAATGTGATTCGAATCCCAAGTTGTGTTTCGAATCCCAAGTTGTGATTCGAATCCCAGTTTGGGAATCACTATATGGGATTCGAAACCCAATTACTGGGAATCACTATATGGGATTCGAAACCCAAAAGAATGAACGAGTTGGCAAAAGAGTCGCTAGTCGCCCATGTAGTGATCCCAATCTGGGATTCGAATCACAACTTGGGATTCGTATCACAACTTAGGATTCGAATATCTATGGCGACTAGCGACTCTTTTACCCACTCGTTCATTCTTTTGGGATTCGAATCCCAGTTAAGAATTCAAATCAAAGGGAGTCACAAAAACTATCTGTTAGGATTTAAATCGTTCATTCAATATTAAGATTCGAATCACTCACTCATTCTCACTCAGAGCGCACATCACTAATAATTACGGTATTTCAGATTGTTTAATTCTTTTTTTTACAACATTCACCCATGAACAAGGTTGTAACTTCAGATGATTCATTTCTGTACAAGTTGCAAAAAACCCGTTGAAGTTGCTATGTTCAACGGCTTTTTTGCAATGTAAAATGAAAAATCAAAGTAAAACATGCCAACCATTTGGGGACACATACATAATTTTTGTCGAGCAAAGTACAATAAAAACGATCCAAAGCGAACACAACGGATGAATGGTTTACATTGTAACGCATAAGTTCCGTCGTGAACATCTTCCCAGTAACTGCTGGCAAGAAACCTCCACATTTCCAATCCCGCCCCCACGCCCCATTCCATGTCCTTTTTGCTGGGTTCCGGGTGCACTTCCGGTACAAGAAATTACTGTGAGAACAACATTTATTACCATTGTTTTATAGTGCCTGGTCGTCGCCGTCGTGTAGCGATATTAAGAATTTACTGCTAACCTTTATCTACTTCCCCACAACCATCCCTGTTTCCTTGCCCCGGTTCCGGTCCCTCTAGTGAAGAGAAGTAGAAGAGACATCCTCGAAAATGCAAGCAGCTCGGAATAGAGAAGGAACGATGCGACAACGCACCATTTCCCTGTCATCCTTCCCCACCCATGTCCTGCCGCCAATGCGGTCGGTGGTCCCGGAGCACTCGTCTACAGCGCGGAATGGCCGGAACGCACCGAAGTAACATTTGATCAGCGCAACATGGCGAACCGGGAGCGATAGCAATGACAGCACGAAACAACAACGACGTCGACGATGGCGAAGACGACAATGTCCCAACAACACCCGGCCGTGGCCAAGTCGGTGCATTTTCATCGCCCTCGCCGGAATGCACCTCCCGGCTGCTGGCGGCCATCGTCGTCGTAATTTTCCCCCATCCAGCCTCCGACCATAACCCCTCCTTTTTAGATATAGCGCATTTTGCAGCCCACCAGAGTCTAATAGCGAAACGACGGTGGACGCACAATGTCTCGGCCATGGCCAACGCTGCCGATAACCCCGGATGGAGCAGGATGGAAAATGGAAATCCCTGGCTCGTAAAGTTCTTTTAAATGGAATGCAACCCCTTTGGAAATCCCGGTACGCATCCAGGGGAGGATGCTGCTGCCGCGGGCGAACATCAACCCATCATAAGACATTACAAGCCATTATCGTGTGCGCTCGCGACAATGGACGGAGGACCCGGAAAACCGGTAATGGAAGGACAAATAAAAATCATTGCATCCGTAGGGCGGTGTGTTAGAGAAGGGTCAAGGCAAAGTTGATAAGGAAAGGGCCCGACTTTGTCTTCTTTTCCTTGAAAAGATTGTAAAAATGTAAAAACGTAACAATGTTTGGTCAAAAATTTTGAAATAAAAGAACTAAATTTGCAGTTCTATTGGAAACACTTCCAGTAGTTCGGAAAAAGAATAAAATAGTTGAAATTAAAAAAAACCACAAAACAAAACAAGCCAGGAATATATGAAAAACATCCTTCGGTCAAATCTCCAAGCCTCAGATATTAAAAGTCAACCGACACATATACAAAACCCGGAAATGAGTGTCTCGGGGCAACGGATTTCCACCGATGAAAATAGTTGACGATCGGGGGAAAAGTGCACACGAGTGGGTTATGCTTTCCATCCCCCGCGGGATGGATGAGATTTTATTTCTCGACACTTATATTTTTGTTTCCGTCCCGTCGGCGTCGGAAAATCGGGGGGAAAAAATGGAAGAAAGTAAAGTATCGTACGATATATACTCCCGAGTGGACCATCGGAAAATGTCCACCATGGAGCGGAGCAGAGTGTGGAAAAACTCCCCCAAGCGCCGGGAATTTCCCTGTTTTTTATTTGTCCAGGGCTCTAGCGTCCCTTGAAATGCCCTCCGACTGGCTCCAGACTAACCGATTCCGGGAGGGCACAAATGTCAGCTGCAGTCAGCGCGTTTCTGCTGGAACCAGGATGTGTTATCATCCAGCCGGCTCCGGCGCCAGGAAGCAGCCCAGCATTCGGTTCGGTTCCGACCAATCGGCCACCGAACAAGCGTTTCCTCCCTATAAATCCTTTGAAATTACTGTGCACCAGGGAATCGGCCCTCGGCGGGGTCTCCGATTTCTCGCCGGAAGGAGGCGGCCAACGACCGGATCAAAGATTTCGTCTGCGGCGAAATCGGAAAACGGAACCACGCCGGTCGTACCGGTTCGGGTTTCTCGTGGATCCTGTGCGGTTCTGCTTTGTCCAGCAGCCGAAGCATGCAGCTTTGAACTGATAAGAACCTTAGAGCGACACTTTCCGGTGAAACCATTTAAAAGGGGACACATCCGGGGGATTTCTTTTTCAACACCTTTAGCTGATTTGAAGAAATAGAAAACGTGCTCCGGATCTTCTTAGTTAGACAGACACTAGCTTTAACTTGGACCGGGAAGATATCAATTTCAAAGTGTATTCGTCTCCTCTTATCTTGTTTAAATTATCTCTTTATAATCATTAGAGAGAGAGCACGGCTCTGTCTTTGTAAACAAATTAATTAAAAACGGCTCTCGCTGGAAGCCTTACTCGTGTGGAATTTTCATTCAAACCGAGCCCATCGAGCGACGAGCGGTACAAAATACCGGAAAACATCAGGCCAGACACGACACACACACACCAAAAGGCCGAGAAAGGCAAAGTATCATTGCAGGCTTAAATTCCCAAAGCATCTGGAGTATTCCTTCTTTCCACCGCGCGACGGAATACCACTTTCCACCTTAATCGTGTGAGAATCGAGGACTTTCCCACTGAGCTCTGTCAACCAAACGCAACCCGAGAGCTTAAACATGCTCTTAATGAAGGCGGATGTCGTTCCGAGGCCGTTGGAAAATTGTTCGAATTCATTCGTTGCCGTCGGACTGAATGCTGCGACTAAACCTTTCGCGTGAGCCGAACAAAACACCACGTCGACGAGAGCTCAGTTGTGGCTCAGTTTAACTCCACGCCGAGCACCATCACACAACCATGGTGGCGGCTTATGTGAAGGATTAGGTTGAAATGAGTTCTAGGTTGGGGCATCCGGAAGCGAAAAACAGACTGTCTTCAGCTTAGGCCACCGACTCCGACGAAAGAAAACGGACCGGATGGGAAAACGACACTTTCCGGATTCGACATTCGACATCCATCCAGCAAAGCGGATGATGATTTAATCCGTTTCAAGCTGATGAGCGAAGGTTTCACGTTGGTCGGCATTTAGATAGATTTTTGAAACGAAAAATTCATACTTAACCGTTTTGGCTTTCAAGGTTGCCAATGGATGAACATAAGCTGTTTTTACCTACAAAGAAAAAACAAAGAATTTTAAATTAGTAAACCATTTGAAATTTAATGTTTAATGAAATATGACAATAAAGAAAATAAAAAGTAAGGGAACTTACTTAATTAAGAAGTTCAGTAGATAAAACTCAATTCAAAGTATACTCAGACATCACAAAAAATTAGTACCGACCAACTTTTAAAACTCTGCGTGAAAAAAGAAATTGTTGACCACTTCCCTTTTATTGTTTATGCATGTCTTATTCCACAGACTTTATATTAAAAACACCATGTTTTCAACGACATAAAATGAAAACTCTCCTACTCTCAACCCCAATAAATGTCCATGACTGTTATCATTTTGGACACAGAAGAAAAAAAAAGATAGACAAACACCCCGAAGAAAACTGACCATCTCACATCTGGTTCGCCCAACGAACAAACGAACGAACCGAAATGCGACGAGGGTGAACTCAATGAAAAGTTTCAAGAATCAAAATTAAATTGACTCCAAGCGAAGGGTCAGTCGACAGGCTTGAGCTTTCTGATCAAAGACCCTCGGTTGGGGCTTGCTTTCCGCAAACAGTTTTGGGGAAAGCTTCCCCGGGTGTGCCGCCGGCCAAGCAGAAGTGAAAGAAATGTGAAAATTAAGAAATACTCCTCGCCGTTCGTCGCACCACATCCACATCCTGGCGATCCTTTTGCCCCGGGTTATACGAAATTCCGTATGCTACTGGTGTTTCATGGTATTTTTCTCAGTATGCCATCGGAAACTCCCCTTTCCGTTTCTTTTTCGGAAAGAAATCTAGTCACCCGAGCGTGAGCAAGTTGTTTTCCAATCGTTGTTTTCCACAACTCCCCGGATCACTATCGATAAGAAAGGTTCCATTCCATGGGCAATCAGAACTTCTGATTCGGACTTCGATTGGCCGGGAATGCCAGCTGTTTCATTAATATTTTCTACTTATCCGCTTGCTTAGTTACCCAGCGCTCGCCAAAGGGTATCCGTTCTCGGCGATATCTTTAGCACGCAGCTGGACTGGTTTCAGTAGATCTTATAATAAGATTTCAACCGAAGGAGAAAAACAAAAGAACGGGCATGTGAAATGCGGTTTTTAATACTTTTCTCGCGAAACTTGTACTTCTCAGCGAGGGAAAGATTATCGGCGAAACGCAGGCTAGCTACTTTTCTGAATAATCAAAGCAATCACGTGTGTTGCTGAGACGCTGTTTGATGCTGCCCTGATCAGGTTATTTCAACATTTTTTCTTATCTTCCACCATGTCCAGCATCGCTCTTTTCGTTTGCTTCCAACACTATCGACTCATCGTTTGCCTCCTACTGCGATGATGAAGATTAATATTTAATTAAACACATCACCACACTATCGCTCAGCATCGGCGAGCCACGGTATTTCATTGAAATAAAGAAAAGTGAAAATCCAAACCGTCTGGAAACGGTATCTAAGATTTTCAGATTAGTAAGTTCGGTTAGTAATAAGCTTTTGCTTTAATGAGACTGATATCCATAAAATAAATCTTTGCCCGGGAAACTATTTCTGGGGTCATGAACATTATCTCCCATCGGTAAATTCTCATGATTCATAAGGATTATAGAGATAGGAAGAAAGATGTTCAATAATTTAGCATCCGTATATTGAGTAGGATCTTGTTTCCGACGACGCCGGATCGCCTAAGTCTGGCAACACCATCATATCTTGCACAAGAAGAAGCGATGTAAAATTCATTATCGAAGTCATCAGTCGACATGACCTCGGGGTCATTGGAAAACACAACCAGACAGTCGCAGACAGACAGATAGACATGCGAATCGAAGGGAGGAGGAGGTTTGAATGTGGAAAACGGTTTTAAATTAAATCCTAAAATTTACAACTCGTCGCACCCTCCTACGGCTGGTGACCAGGATGATGGTCATTTTGGCGAACATAGAGTACATAAACGCACACACACACGCACGCTCGCACGCACACCGACATGGTCATCGCTAGAGTACGACCACTCGTGTCAGAAGCTGGCGGTCAGGGTCACGAATGCTATCGCCAGAAAACCGGGGTTCCCAACCAGCCCAAAATGATGCCGGCGGGGAAAATATGGCAGTAAATAATACGCAATACATTATGCTTAATGCGACCGGCCACCGTGTGTGTGTGTGTGCGTTGTGGTCGGCAGAGAACGAGAGAAAATCGTGTTCGGTTTGGCTTCCGGAGTGTCGTCTGGCCGTTTTGCGGACGGTGTCTAGCTGTTTCCGGTGCTTTTATTTTTTTTTCTGTGGTCCTCGTTTCGTGTCCCGGCAGTTCGAGGCTAAATGACCGTGTCCACATATGGCCAATTGCCGAATGGCTTAATTTATTAATTTCCGTCCCATACGAGGACGGAGGAGGAGAAGCAACTGTATTACAAGCCAAAACGGGGGACCAACCGAAGGAAACTACCCGGAGGATAGGAGGGGAAGATGGGCCAGCACGGGGGGGAAAACACATTCCAGACTCGCCGGGGCGCAGCATAGTTTTTCGTGTCGGATCGCTTGTTTCACGGCAATAAATGTGGCAATTATTGTGTTGAGTGTGACCAAAACGGGTTTGGTTAAATGTTTTGGCTTGGAGTGGTTTTCTTGTGGACTTTTTCGTGCTTCGTGCTCGCTTTCGTCTCGCACTGATCGCATCCTAGCGATAGTCAAGGACGAAAACCAAAAAAAAAAACAAATTAAACTGCCGTCTGCCGGATATTGGCTGGACAACAGGAAATCATTGAGTGGCCAGCCCCCATAAGCGGCTTTATATTGCTTGTCGGACAGTGCAAGTTTGTGTTCAAGAGGAAACACGTCCAACAAGAGTGTGGTCAACATTATTGGGGGGTTTTTAAAAGGGATCCAAAGTGCAGTTGTTAAATACAATTTGAATCAAAGATTTTTCATATCAAACAAACGTTTACAATTAAATAAATTAAAATGTAAATTATAGTGTTTATCCTGTCGAAACCCGATTCCCTCCGATATTCCAATGTTTCATTACACATCGAAAATAACCAACCCGAAGAACCTCTTTGATCAATGTCCATCACTCACAGAACCCTGTCCTGTAACGCTCATGTAACAACTGGTTATTCAACAAATTCCTGCACTAAAATAACGAACGCTCCTCCCCGCGTGCTTGTAATTACGATCGAAGTCCAATTTCAAAGCTAATTGATAGCTGTCCATCCACTGTTCGTTCAATTTAACACCCGTTGAAAGGGGAGGGCCGAATCGAGCGGATCTGTAATCTCGCGGCGTTCTGCCCCCGCGTTTAAACTGGTTAAACGAGCGAAACTAAACCAACTCGCAAATTAATCAATCCTCTCTTTCGACAGCAGTAAGCGTCCGGCAACGTCCGGTTTTTGGATAGCATCCCAGGTAAGGTGATTCATTTGCGCACACTATTACAATCAGCTCGTGTCAATTAGGATTGCTGCTATTCAAGCTAACGTAAGCATCGGTAGATTACTTAAACATTAGATACCAAATGAAATGAGCAATAATTTTTCTTTATTTGAGTAGTTTAAATGTAACTTGAAAAATCTAATAGTAAGTGTAGTTGATGATTAGAGTTGGGAATTGAGTCTGGATCGTTGAACCGTTAGTCGGATGGATTGATCCGGATGTGATCCGGAATTCCCAAGATTCAGATCCAGTGTTTGAATCCATATTCAAAAATTCGGATTGAAATCGTTTGGGTTCCAGATCTAGTTTGCTTCGGATTCAGATCCCGAGGGATCCAGATTCAAATACTAGATTGCAATCCCTTCGTATCAGGATCTGGCAGGATCAGAATCTGGATGTATTGACCAGATTAATTGTCATCTAGATGGATATCACCAGTTGCCTGCTATTCGGAGAATCAATCCCAACCGATCGAGACCATCACTACCAACGATATGCGTTAGTTCTGTAGTTGAGCTGAAGTGCAAGGAAACTAATTCCACAATGAGGTGATTGCTATGAAGCGCCCCAAGCAACATTTCTCGCAATTAGTCTGGAGCCATAATCAGCTGAAGCGTGTAGAACTTTAGGAAATTATTCAATTTTTAATTAAAAGCTTCATCAAGAATGCAACAAATGCGATTAGCACATAGACGAGAGACAAATAGGAGCATTGTGACTTTTGATTGGGCACTATAAGGCAGGGGAAAGCTAGGTACTTTTGCTCCTTTTTGACAATTCAGCTCGCCAAACTCCATCGGAAGAGATAAGCCCTTCGCTACGCTCGGTTTCTGTTCATTAAAACGGAATGCATCCTCATAGCAGGGGGCCAAAATCAAACCAGAGACAAAACAGGAAGGAAATTGCATCAGGCTAGGGAATGAATGAAGACGACCGTCCACTACCGGGACTTTCAAAACCCTAACAATCAAATGGAGTGACAAACCATGAACGTCGAAAGAATGAAGCCCAAACCCGTCGACAGGGCAAGAAAGGAATGCTAGAAATGAAATACGACGAAATTATCACAACATATCAAATTCTTCCACCGACCCGACCGTCGACTTCTGCGGTTGGAAGCGAAAGGCGAAGGACTCGAGAAGGCATCGTATGGCGAGCAATCCTTCCCCATTTCCGCAACGATACACACGATGAAAGGATATCTCGGTCGACTGAACTGGCCTTCCGGTATCGCTAAACGGACTTCCCGTCCGCACCCGGGGGGATGGGTAATGACGGTCCTGATGGTGGTGCTGACACTGCACAAACCACGGCCCTCCCGGAGCCGTCCCCCGGACGGAAGGCAAGCCGCCTCACAAACTAGGCTACCGTCATATATTCCTCTCGGTTACCTTCCTGCCGGAAAGGGGGACTGGTAGTGACGGTGGCGGTTAGTGTGTGTTGTAGCCGTTTTCCGCCTGTGGCCGCAATTTTCAGCCAACATCGACAAGCGGCACGGGCGGCTGAGGTCAGCTGCGGAACCACCCAAACTGCAGGGATCATATTTTGGTCGAGTTTATTTATTCTACGCCACTCGGTCACTTCATGTTCACTGCAAAAAAGGAAGTGAAAGTGAACGCGCAGCGAATGGAAACGTTTCTTTGGAGACTACAGAAGAAGGGTAGCACGAAGGAGAAAGCCTCTAACTCGTACGATTTCTGTTGCAGCGCACCAGATAGGACGAATCATTGGGAAAGTTTCATAAGCAAATGAAATAAAAGAAACTAAAGGAACAACATCGGTGCGAATTTGTTATTACTGATGGTTTTCCCAAGCTGTATCAACATCATTCGACAAACATGCACCGTTTGCAATATGCCAGCAGTTACCGAGGTTTATCAATTGAGGTTAGAGTCGAGAATACACATTGCGTGAGAAACCTACTAATAAAAGGTTGCAGAATCGAAAATCTCATAAAAATAGCATGGGAAATGTTGTATTATATTTCAAGACTCTTTTAAAACAAGAAAATGAATGAGTAAAAAGATGACAAAATGGTTAAGTGTTCAACTGAGGCGTCGTTTCACAAGTTGTTAAAATATATAAACAGATTAAACCATCGAAAAGAAATCTGGTATCGATCTGGTGAACGATAACTTATGAAAGGAGTGTAAATAAAAAAAATAAATGCATTAAGTAATGGTAGAAGTTGAATGTCAGGAGCAGTTTTGAGAATATATTTGTATTTGAACAATTACGATAGAGTAAACACAAATTGTCTAATGAGTCCAATCTCTGCTTGGAAGATAAGACTATTCTTCAGTTTATTCATCCCACTTATGAGTATAAGCTTTCGCCTCAAGCATGTCTCTGCTTGTTATGATGTCCCCAAAAGCCTTACCCCTTCCCACCGTCGCGGAATGATTTGTATATTTTCTTTTATGACAATTTTATATCACCGATAGTGTTGGGTCGTAAAAGAAAAATATATAATGGAACAACTAGCGAAATATGGTAAATTTATGGTTCACACGCGCTGCGGACGAGAAAATGGTACGATGATGGCCGTGAATGGGTACTCAAATCGAGGGCGCATCGTAAGGACGGCAAAATAATAACGGACAGGAAAATGGAAGCCGCTCCGAAAGGGGTGATGATCTAGCGAAAGACGGACAAATAGCTTGATTGGGAGTATCCCTGGGGCGGTCCTCCCTCAACGGCCTTTGGCCATTCTCAAGTGTGGTGTCTTCGGTCGGGGAAAAAAAACCTACTTCCAGCAGCCATCCCCTAAAAAGGATAATAGTCCCTCGGTCAATCGCCGGATTGGGCATGATGGCCACACCACTCCATCTCGTCGCCCAGTGCCTTTTTGTGGGTGGAAAAGGCCAAAAACTGATGCCAACGATAATAGCCTCTAGAGCCGGCTCTCGATGGGTGGTTAGCTGGCGTCTGCAAATGATTGACGATTTAGTGGTTACGGCGGTTGGAATCGATGACGGTGAAGAAGACAAAGCAAGAATAAAGCACACATGGCGAACTGGAGAGCCGAAGCGGAAAGAGAACAGAAAGGTGGGTATATTTTAAGTACCGTACGAAAACTGGATCCTTTTCGTTGAGGTTCTACTCTTGAGACTTGTCCGTTGTCCTATCGAGGTCCTTGAAAGTCGTTGAATTAGTCTGAAACGGAGTTTATTTTGGTGAAACGACAAATTCCCTCAGAATATTTTGAAAGCATTTTGAACTCAAACGTGCATTGCTAAGGCTCTCTTTGTCAGCCAATATTCTACGATTAAACAACGACAACATCTATGAAACTATAAAATTCTCCAACCCATCCATCACGCAACTAAGCGACAGGCGTGTAACGTTAATTATTTGATTTGCGTTTACGGCAAATTAACCAACTTGATTACCTTTCGATGGGTGGTGGTAACGCTACGTTCGCGGTTGGCTCGTATGTTAATAAGCTCCTCCGCACGACCCACAACACCCGCTGAAGATGATGAAATTTGATCGCTTCGTAAACAATACCGGCGGCGCGCCTGAAAGCTGCTCGCCTCGGCGGAAACTCTCGTGAGCCGCTCCAATTACGAGCTCCAGGGGCGTGAGGATGAACGAAAGCAACCATTTTGCCCGCAGGCAAACCGCTGTCACGTGCCCCCGAGAACGCCACGCCGTGTCGCGAGAACTAACACACGCACGCAACCACCAAATACCGCAGCGACGCGAGTTGGAAAATTGATAATTAAGATTCTTCCCCGCACGGTGGCCGGGAACTGAGCAGCAGCGCCCGCAACAGTATAAACAAATTCGTCATGCGGCTTCCTTATCCACCAACAACCGGGGGGGATTTCCACCTTCCCAGCATAAGGTGTTGTCTTCTAGTGTCGTGCGTTGTACACCTTTCCCGGGGCAAAAGGGGTTGGGGATTAGTTCGCATAAAATTTACGAGCGAGTAAATTATCAACCGCAACTATTTCGTCGAACCGGAGCGAAGCTTTTAGGCTTGTTGTTGGGAGGAAAATGAAGCCAAACTATCAACAACTGCGAGTCGGGTTTCTAACCGACGCGTTTGCGAAGTTACGCATAAACAAATAAATGACGAAGAATTATGAATTTAATGATTTCGTTGGATGGAAGTTACTGTAATGCCACAATTTTCTCTTTCAAAGGAAGCGACCTTTATTTTAACAGTCAACCAAAATCTATTACGACAAGGAAAATATAGCCACTGCTTAATGTACGAATCATTTCGAATAACTTTCAATGACTGCACAGGGAAAAACACTATTATTGCATAAACAATGCGGCCCCGGATATTAAACGTACAAATTTGCTTTCAATTCGGCGTAGTGGGGTGGGTGGTAATAATAGAGAGGAAAATATTCAAACATGCTTTGCTTCGATTTTGGTTACTTCCCTAAGAGGAGTGTCCATTTCCCCTACCACCCTGGTTCGTCACATTTAATATCCACATCCCGAGCAAACGCAGGGTACAGTGGCGCAGCGCCTTTATTCCGAACCCACCGCTCCGGGCGACTTCATTTTCAAACAGAAACCGAAAACGCATTGCCCAAACACGAAAGGAAGTCGCAAAACCGGAAAAATTACACGTACACGAATACGTACAGTCATGCCGGGGGGGGAGGGGTTGGCGAGTCCCAAAAATTAGAGACCGCCATTTGCAAACCGAGAAAACGTACGCAACGAGCTCGCGTTCGGGCGGCGGAGGAAAGTCTGCTTTCGAGTGGGGTAAAATTAAATGCTTGAAAAATGAAAAGCCAACAGCCGAGGCAGCACTTCACGTGGCGGGAAACATCAAAAACATGTTCCACATTATCCCTGCCGGTCCCCTCTCCGTCGTTTGCGGGGAACCCTTTTTAGGAGTGAAAAGGTCTTCATAGTACTCCCCGGAGAGTCATACGTTCATTCGGCCCGAGCTGGCCGGCCGCCGGTCGTGCGTCGTGTCCGCTCGCTTTTTTGGGTAGGAAAACGGAACCTAGCATTTCCATCCGTACGAGGAATGAGAGCGAGTGTTGCTAAGGGCCACTTCGAGGACAAGGGAAGTATGATGAAGCGGTATGAAGCGCAGGAAAGGATGAGAAAAGACACTAGATAATAATTGGATGCGTTCGTTCCGTTGTGCAGGGTTTGCCGGAAAAGTCTGAAAAGGAAATAATCTTCCTAATCATCACCACCACACGTCAGAAACATTTGTTTGAAAGATTTTACTTCTTGCCTTTTCACAGTTGACTTCCAACAGTTAATTTAAAATCTTGCGAAACATATTTTTATTCGGGAATTAATTTTCGAAATTGATCTTAAATGAACTTTAATGCAACTCTTAACGATAACTTTCGGTAACCAACGTTCCATTTTCCCTCATACTGGTTTAGGGAAACGCCAATCGGAGCAAACAAGCGCAACAAAGCACAAACAAAGGTACAATGTTTAACCCATCGCTGACCGAAAATCGGTGGCAAACATTGGCCTCATATTGACCGACGCACGAGTGAGTGTCAACATACCCTTCAGCACCGGGCTGAAACAGATCGACATTCAACACGACACGCAAACGATGGCGTTCTGCTTTTTTTTATTCCAGGTGGGGCTTTTTCGAAACTTCGGGGTGGAGTTTCACCAAACAATGCCAATCGACACGAACCGGGAGCGAACCGGTTCGACGCGGTACATAGTACATTCCGACCATTTGCAACCGACAATCAAACCCCGCTTGCTTTTCCTTTTTTTTTGGGTGTCTAGGTGGGTGTAGAAAGCGAAACAAAAAATGTTAAACACAAGGAAACACCCGGTCCGAGCATCAAACGAACGCGTGTCAAGTTGCTCGCAGAGCGATCATGAAAGCGACCAGGCGTCTCCATCGCAACGAAACATCATCCAATCGACGATGAATGCTGCTGACGCGTAGGAATTCGCTGTAGGGAATACCCGTGCAACCATGGTGAAAGAAATCCCTTCGTCACACATACACACGAAGGCACACATGCGTTGCAATCATTATTCCATCACCCATCCACCGTCCACTTGATTGAATGTGACTGTTTCGTTTAAAAATCGATTGACTTTTATTTGCCATCCTGCCACCAGGACGACACCGACATCGATACGGGAGTGGGGATCAAACGGAAGTATCAGACACATACCATAACAGCATGGTATCGGAGGATCTGACGGCGAATGAAAGCTTCCGAGGAACTTCAAATGGTGGTTTGGTTTACAGCACGAGCAAGTTTGAATCGTCGCCGTATGATTTCTCGCCTCCAACGCAGGAAGTTGTTTCGCTTACTATCCTTTGACGTAACGAATGTTTCCTTCATTATTTTGCTCATTCAAACAAACGTAACTGGATATGAAATGAAAATAACAAAACCCTTATATCCGGTGTTAACAAACATTGTCGTCGCGATAGTGCAAATGCAAATTCCATTTGATGAATTCTTCACTTTACAAAGCTACAATGTGTCACGACAGATACATTACACATGATTCCTTTTAATATGAGAAAAAAGAGGTTTGTGGAAGCTGAAACTAACAAACACAAAACACTGATGAAAGGTACAGTCAATACTAAAAGCAATTGCAAATAAAAAAATCTTTCACCACAGATTTTAAAATGAATAGGAAGAAGGATTATTGTATGACTACAAAAGAGTGAAACAAAAACCTTTTGGATATAACGAAGTCCTTTTTCTTGTGATACTTTTAACTTACTAGAATGACTTTTTTGTATTGAGCTCTACTTTTTCAAGGATTTAAACGATTGAAACTAACTTATTGCTTTCGGAGAGTTTTTTTTTAGTAAATTATAGTGCACAATTTGTTGTTTTTTCTGCGATATTTTGTCAAAAAACAAGTTGTATGGGATTTTACAATAATTACAATAATTGTATACAGAATTAGAGTTGATTTACCCTTCTTTAGTTATCTTATACCTCCTTTTGATGAAGTATTCCACTAATGATGGCTTTTCACAGAGGAGGGTCCTTCTCTTTTTCCACTCATGAACGAATCAGTGCTGCACAGAAAAAAAAACATGCACATGCCAGAGGATTTCATACTTTCAAAATTTGCATAAACAACTCAACCCATGGTTTGAGAAAAAAAAATCGTGCGTGAACATCAGCTGCACCGAATCACACACAGTTCCACCACAAGTGGTGAACAACGATCGCACGAAACGAACACACGAGAAACCTACGGTTTGATTGATTACAATCCTTCCGAGCAGGACGGCCACACGACGGCGCGTTTCCCCCTTTTTTCCCGTCCGGGAAATGCTTCTTCATTCGATACGAACTCATTTGTCGACAATGAAAACCGTTCGGGGCTACCGAACCCCAACGTGGGTCTATGCCAAACGGACACGGATAATGCACGGGATGCAGATAAATCGCATTCCGTGACGGCGCATATGTTTACCACACTCGCTCACACGCTTCCCCCATCCTCGGTGCCTTGTTTTCCCTAGTGGCGACGTTTGGAGCATTCGCACAGCGGTGTCCGTCGATGTTGGACGCTTCCTGCACATCACCAGATGATGATGATGATGATGAAATGGGGTTTTGCCACTCCTAATCAGCATCAGTTTGGTGTAGGATTACATTGACTTTCCTATTAATTTGCTGTCCCGTCTCGATTTTCCCCCCGGTCGGAGGAAAATGGCATCGTATGTTGCTGTAGAGTTTCACTTTCACCCGAGTCTCACACTGTCCGGGGACCGGGGGTTTTTGCCCCCTTGAGGAAAACCTTACGTGTCAATGGGAATTAGTTCCGAAGGCCCAAAACCATACCGGGAGATACATCGATTATACGTCGTACCAAGGCCATAGGCTCAAGTGTATCTAACAGTGATCACAAAGAGAGAAATTAATGTGCCGCAATTTACGACCAATGGTGGAAAATTATTGTGCTGAAAACATATGATACTTTATGCTTTCCCTGCTCTATTGTTCAATATGTCATGGATGAGTTTTGTGGTTGAAAACGGGTGGCTTTCCACCTTCAACACTTTGTGTTTTCAATCATGTGTTCGTTAAACACTTCAAATGACGAAAGTTAAACTTTAACAGCTCGGTCTTTAAATAGAAAACGATTCACAAAACCACACCCGCCGAACAAAACGATCGAACACTCCAACAACTTGTTCGCTCCATTACTTTATTCATGGGGTAAAAACAAAGCAATGATGTAAATGTCACGACCAGCCCCGGTTGAAACCAGGAATCCCGAACCGGATTCCCAAAGGACTCTTATGGTCGCACCGTGTGTTTGCATCGGCCCACGTTCGCAATGTTTGCAGTAAACATGTGGAAACAAATGACCACCCCACGACGATCCCGAAGCGTGCTGTTGATGATGATGATGGTCATGTCGATGATCGCAACAAATCGATGGTCGCTACCGGGCGGGTTGATTGTCTGGAAAGGGACAAACCTACGAGTTAGGTGAATCCATCAGCGGCCCCCAACCAGGGGAGAGTTTGACAAGAGGGCAAACCCGCTGTAAATACCATTTACCCGGATTTGTTTACGTGGAAGGATACAATGCGACCACCCAGCGCTCCGCCGGAAGCAACGAAATCGAACACAAACCGGGAAACTTGGTGGACAACAAGGTGTGTTTGATGAACGAGCCTTCGAGTGGACGGTTGTTCAAACGCAAGCGAACAAAAGCTCAATTACAGCAAACACACCTCCGTGGTCGGGAAACTCGTCCCACTCATGGCAGGTTCGAAATGGTTTTCCATTAACTTTCGACGCCCGGGTTGAAGTTAAACAAATCTCACACGTGGTTCATAGAATGTTATACTCTAGGAGCCATATTTGCAGGCAAACTAACTTGATGTTTGCTGAATGAAAACGCTGAGAAAACTTATTAGTTTAAGCTCAACATATATTAATGTATTTTGAAAAAAAATCAACATTTCATCAAATGACTGATAAAATATTTTATTCTTCAGCATAACATAATCATCAACCCATGGTAGCGTCGCTATTTTATTGAATATATTCCGCTTCGAATTACCTTTTATCAGCGAGAAACTATAGGAGCAAATGACTTAAACATAATCACCAAACAAAACGACCTCCGAATCCGTCACGTCAGGATAAACGTTCCCCTATCAAAAAAAGAAATCGATTACGGCCATTGACCATAAAACGATTAGGAAATAACCGCCAAGAAAAGGATATTAGAGTGTTGAGAACAATAAGCAGAACGGAGCCCTGCTATTGTCACAACATAGAAGCTAATCTTTATTCTTTAACCTTCACCTTAAAGCTCTGTTCTATAATGTTAAAGATTGAAACGGTCATATTTCCAAGCAAGGAACAGTTTATTTGGAAGAATTCCTTCGGTGTCCTCTCATAAATTTGAGGGCATTCTAAGTAAACGAAAATGTAAAAACGTCGCTGGCGCATCGTTGCGAATTCTAAGCATAATTTCCACACAAGAGAAAAACAAGCAAAAGAAAAATATAAATACCTTAGTAGCATATAATTGTTCAATTCATTGAAAGGGTGAAAATTGTCGAATAGATACGCATAACAGCTCAGAAACGCTTCCATATTTCTTATCGCAACAGCCAATAGGTCTAGTGTACTTAAACATTTTAAGTTTATCAAAACAACCGAATATAAAGAGGGGATTGCAATCAACTCAATTCGTTTGAATATCATTAGCAACAGTCGGTTATTAAAAAAGGTCCCACGTTGAAAATGCTGCCCTTCTTCGGCTCTGTTGCCAAGCGCTGGTAAATTTAAACCTTAGTAATCCACTTCAACCACACTTTCTTATCCCCCGTTTCACCAAGGAGTCGGTTACCAAGATCAACCGAACCTCGAATGGCGTCTGGAGAGAGAGGGAGAGAGAGAGAGAGAGACTTTCGCCAGACGGCCAATTATACGAATATCAACACGGCTGCTTTTCTTATCCCCGGCTGCCGTCTCAAGCAGCCCAATGTAAAGTGCTTTCAGGAATCCTCAGACACACGCCCGTCGAAGCAAGGAAAGGCGGGGAGGAAGCCAACAAATTAAACTGGAAAATATTGATTTTTTACACCGTTCACCGTTTGGGATGCCAGCTCTGTGTGTGTGTGTGTGTGTGTGTGTGTGTGTGTGTGTGTGTGACTTTGGGAAGAAAATGAAAATACCACTCACGAACTCTCGAAAGCCAGACGGCTGCCGTACCTGCCCTTGAAAATGCCTGCCCGGGAAATGAGGAACAATTTTTGCAAATGGCCAAACTTTTTGCAACAGCGTCGATAAGTGCTTACTTTTAATATTTGAGTTGTTTTTCCACGACACAAAGGAAAAGTAATGGATGTAACGAGGTTTGTAATGGACGCTGTTTAATCAAAACACCTGTACAGACACATTTACAGGACATTAACTTCGGCATACGAAGTAAGTTCTTTTCTACCGTTCTTATTGCGTTCAACACGTTTCATATTTCCATTGTTGCTCTCTTTGGTTCCAAGCACTTTTCGTCTGAAAAGCTGTTGGAATTTCGGCGGACCATGGGATATTTCAAACGTGATTAAAAGCGTCGCTATCGCACGCTTCATTTCGTATGCAAAATTGCAAGCAAATGGACAAATTTTCAAAGTGCCATTTCACACTCTCTTCCCAACAGCCGTCGAGGAAGAATTAACTATTAGCGGGCTGCAGCAGTTGCGAAGGGTTTCTCGGTCGCCTTATGCTGACTCACGCATAAAATATGTTCTCATCTCATCCCACGCCCCCTCTTATCCGGTTTTCTGCTCGTGTGGACATACTAAAGCGGGACCTTTGCAAACAGAGCGAACGGATTTCGGGTACGGGAACGTTCGTGTCGCTGAATTAATTTTAGCGATTTAGCAGACGTTCTTGCATAAAATGGGAAAATCATTACGATCTCGCCAACACCCCTGCTTCCCTCATCCACTTTTCAGTTCCCCCTGGTTTCTGGAATGGGTCTTTTTTCAAACAGAATATTAGAAAACATATTTGAACAGGTTCCGTCCTTTTTGCTCCTCCGTCGATTTTCACTTTCTTCCCCGTCGTCGTTCTCGGGCAAATCTTTGTGCGAGTTCATTGTCACGTCGGAATTGACTGCTTGCAACTAATGTCGTGAATGAAAGAAAAAGCCAGAGTCGAGTGAAAATAAAAGAACACTCCGCCAGCAAAGTGGAGTCAACATACCCTTCCAAGAGTAGCGACAGCTAAACATCATTTCGCAATCTCAACACGTGCCGGGTAAGATATTAAAGAAAAAACACCTCTCAAACGGACCGACTGTTGAAGAGCGACTTTTATGTCACAGATTATTATTCGGTTATTTGGTTATAAAACACTATAATGACAACAATTTAAATATTAAGTTTTCTCTCATTTCTCTCTTTTAAATTCTTCCTATAAAACTATGTTGAATGTCAAGGACTGAATACTATCAAATATGAAGTGTGTAAGCCATAGCTTTAAACGAAAGTTTCTCGAAGAAAACGAACACAATTCTCTAAGGAATCGAACGAAACGTACGATTCCCGCTGGTATATTGCGGTTGAATGTGTGTTTGAGCCACCTCCATCCGGTCCTCATCCGCGTGTTTCAGTTTCACCCACGTGTTGAGGGAAGCCCCGGCACAAATGGCCGAGAAATGGTGCAGTAAATTAAATCTAACATCGAGATAGAGCACATACAGAAGTTTTATTTCGTGTTAAAATACTTTATCTTGCCTGGCCGCCATGCGGTTTTCACACAGAGAGACAGAGAGTGAGAGCACCGGGGAATATGGCCACGAGGAAAGAAGCGGGTGGTGACGGTCACCGACAGGGCTGCACCATTCCATAGAAATGACAATATGCGAACGGCTCGTCGTTTCAGCTGTCAAAATGAGGAAATTAAGGAAGGATCGGCTGGGAATGGAGAAAATGGTCGGCTTTAGTGCCATAAAATCTTTATCCCTGCGTATTCCGATGTTGATTCTTTCTCTCCTCTTTTTCACCACCCACACTCACGCAAAAAAGATGATGTGTTCTTACACACTCCCGCCCGTCACTCGTTGTACGTCCATCGTTTAATGTGTTCGAAGGTTGAACCGCAATGAACTGGGGGAAATGGACCATACCATATGGAGATTTACCAATAAGGGAATGACACAGAGTGTGAGGCGGGATGCGGACAGTTTACTAAAAATCCATGCTACCATGAGGCGAAAAGGCAGCCACTGGCAGGCTCTTCTTTGAGGCTAAATGAATAATCATAAAATAATGAGCTTTACGAGCTGGTTTCCGGTGGCGAATACGGACTCATACGTCCCGGCTGTTCACTTCTTTCTCCCCCATTCACCGACGAAAGGATTCGAGCGAAGGATATCATTTTTACGAGGTGGTGATAATGTCCCGTAGTTGATGAGCGAATCCTGCCCTTCGTGCCTTCCGGCTCTGATGCGGAGGAAGCGAAAAAAATGCCATCGGCAACGCCAGTTTGACCAGGGTGCCTGAAGCCCTGACTCGTGAAGCTCGTGCGACAACGGTCCACAACGGCCGAGCTTTTGTGCACAAAGTACAGATAAGTTTAATGGGCCCGTTGGAAGATCATGAAGATGTAGTTTCATGCGAGGATTGAGCCGTTGTTTGCCTTACAGCAACACTTTGTTAAAGCACGTTGACGCGTGGCTTGTGATTTGATTTGATTAGGAAGCTGCCAAAACGAAGCTGCTGTGAGTGTATCGAGGTGGGATCGTCCAATAAGGCCGTTTTATGATGCACCACACATCGTTAAAGGAACTTGTTCCAATAACCCAGATTAATTCGCCATTAAAGAGCAGGGTTTGGATATCCCGTTTTGTGTCCCAGCATCAGTAGATTATTCAACCGTTCGTTTTAATCCTAGATTGCATAAACAAGCAGTCGTTAGAGTTGATTAAAGACTTTAGACTTGGGAGTAACTACCATACATACCTTATCCCGTAGCATATCCCGTACACGTCCAGCTTGATTCCGAGATCGATGCAGTTCCAATTGTAACTCCAAACAACGCTCCTGCCAGTTAATCTGGTTATGGTGAAAAGAAAACCAGTTAAACTATGAACTATATAGCTAAGTATTTTGTATATTCACCTCCGGTTGATGATGAAGATATCCACCCGGTCCTCCACCATGATGGTGTCCTTCCGCCATCGAAAGCGGATCGGAACCGAGGCTGGTAAATGGAGGCCACGGTGCATCGCAGTCCAACGCCACCAGCGAGGGGTTCGCGATGTAGGCCGCACTTGGTTTCTGCGGAATTGGCGGTGGCTTGGAGCTGCTTCCACCTGGTCCTCCTCCTCCGCCGCTTCCATTACGTCGACTCATCAATCGCGGACTGTTCGGTGTTGATCGTGAGCCCATCATAATCCTACCGAGCACGTGAGGGGGAGGTACAGGAAGGCCCATGCCACCACCACCACCTCCTCCACCACTTCCACTGCCACCAGAGCCGAGCGTTCCACCGATGTAACTCCCAGTGCTGCTGCTCGAGCTAAGCTTCGTACTCTGATTTGACACGGACGATAGCGATGTGGAGGAAGACGCGGTCGTATTGTAGTTGTAGCATCCGCCTCCAGCACCGTTGGTGTGGCCACTTGCCCCTCCACTACCTCCTCCATGGTGGTGCTGTAGCGTGGAAGACGACGAAAACGTTTGTGTCGAGGAAGAAGATGGCAGTGTTCCACCGATGGCTTGAGGGTGATGATGCAGTGGAAGTTGTTGAGCACATCCTCCTCCTCCTCCTCCTCCTACACCAACACCACCTCCACCTCCTCCTGCATACTTAAGATGCGCTAGTTGATGTTGCTGCTGCTGGATCTGAGCCTGCAGCTCGCTAAGGCTCATCAGAGGATCGAAAATCTGCGACAACCTTCGTGGCGGGCTTTCCTCCGCCATCTTGTGTAGAATTGAGCAAGTGTGCTACGGTGTAACAGTCGCTTTAAAAGTCACGACACAGGTGTTGGATTTTTTCTCCGCTCCTATAAACATGGTCAGTTCCTTCACGTCAATGGGATCTTAATATCTGTAAAGAAAATTAAATAGGAAAAGAATTAGTATCAACATGGGTGAAATTATATAATACTTTTACAGTTGACCACTTCAAACGCCGTAGGAACCATCCAAACGATACAACATCTGTTTAGTCGAAGCATTCATGTGGACGATTTCTATCAGTTATAATTCACATCCTCCACATTGGAGTGCGAGACAAAGGAACTGACTGGTTAATACACGCGTAGATATAAATTTTCAATCACGTCCTGATACTGCGCCATGATTTATTGGTCACACAAGGCCGATGTTCGCATCATTTGCACGAGCACGAGCACTCTAAAATGGTAAAGGATCGATTTTGCGTGCAGTTAGAGTTCGTTCACAGAACGTGTCTCTTGTCTGCGCGCTGGTCGGTTGCATATGCACTCGAGACTAGCACCAGAACGTTCTAAACACTCAAATCCAACGGCACGAACGACTTGTGGAGAACATAACTACGAGTAGTTCTAATCCGATATGAATATTTCATTGCTCTAATGTCCTAGATTGCGCACGTTTCTTGTTTCTAGCTTGTGCAAAGTGGCGGTTGTTTTACGAGCTACGATAATAAACATCGATACTGTTTGATTCTTTCTGTGAGCTTTATGGAAACTTCAACATTAAAAACCTGTAGAAGGATGTTAACGATCTTTCTAAACCATGCATCAAGAGCCAACGTGTTTGATAAAAAGAACTGTCAAACTCACAAAGGCAGTTGGAATCGATTTTTATATTCGTTATCCTTTTTGTTGCTCAAACTGTGCTCTAACAAGACCATGAGTGGAACGCGGTGTGAAAAAAATGAACACATGAATAAACACCCGGTGAAATGCCAACTGGTAACATGAAGTCGTTTGTTTCTGCACAAAACCAAAAGAAATAAAAAAAAACTTCGTTAATCCGTTCCTCGCAAACAACTCCACACACAACTGAACATGCCCGCGAGGACACGATAAACAATAGCATAGGCGTGTGCTCAGCATATTGCCATGTTTCCCACAAAACCATATCGGGCGCGCGGACATTTTATACATAATTCACACGACGCCACCGGAAGAGACAGCGCCCCAATATGCTATTTTGCCGCGCGCACATTTGCAATTCCACACCGGAATTGCGTAGTGCCACGAACTCGGAGATGGGTTTTCAACATGGGATATTGGCCGAATGGGATTGGCGAAAAACAAGGGTTAAAGAAACATTGGAAGCTTATACATACTTTAAATACATCTAACCATTTGTTTTGTTACACCAAAACTAAACTCCATAGAGTGAAATGGAATATTTTAAACGACAAAAATAAGATTCGTGGATTAATTCCAAAGGTCCAACTCCACCCACATCTGGTTACAGATCAAGCAGACAAAACTCGCCTTTATCGAAGGTATCAACACTCAATCTCTTTCAAGATTACGTTTGCAAACAAATCGTCCGATACTCATATATTTTCCCAACTGAAAAAATATCATACGTCAAAGGACATGAAGGAAACCAACAAGGTTTACACCCGCGGGCTCCAACGGGCTATCACTTTTCAACAAAGCATTTTCTCACCCATCAAATCACTCCACCCTCCCACTTTTCTTGCATTGAATATCCTTTGTATTCTGCTACTGGTTCGTGAAAAACATGTAAACCAAACACGGTTCTGTTGCGTACCGAAAACGGAGACAGAAATCGATGAGTACCTATATCATACACATTCCCAACGAAATGAACAAAATGGTACCCTTTGCATAGACGCGAATGGGAGGGGGGGATGAAGAAAATAACACACAAAAAACCTTCCTCTATTGTGAAGGAAAACCTTGGGGTGGTGGTGGCGGAAAAAAGGAAATTGGATTTCCACACCCCTTGGATTTGATTTGTCAAACATTTGCCATCCCACTCGTAGTTTTGCGGACCGCAATAAGAACCAAAAGAAAACGGAGGCAAAAAATTAAACGCAGTCAGAAGCGCTCATATGTTTCCATCAAACAGTGTTCGCTTGTTTACGAATCGGCTCGAAATTATCCACAACCTACACCGAAATCAAAAACCCTTAAATAAAAATACGCAAATCGATCACACTGTTCGATCCGGCGGGCTGCAACAATAATCATTGTGCCGTTTGCCTTTCTCCAGGCCAGGTTTTTCCGATGGCTAAACGTTGTCGAGCCCCCAAAAAAGACACAAATGCGTATGGTTGTTGCGTGAAAAAATATGATTGTATGAAGGCTGTAGCAAAAGACCGTTTTGATTGAAGCCTGAGGGTCGATTTCGGAGGAAAAGGCGAATGTTTTTATTTATTTTCCATTCCAAATGCTGGGCTTCGGTCGGGTTGCCGCAAAACGAAGGTGAAATGTTTTACAATGTGGCGGTTGCGGTTCAGATTTATGTGGTTTTACGGGTAACGGATTCACAATGCATGAGCTTGCACGAATGGAATCGTTCGAGATGAGTGTTATCGCAGTGTTGGACAGTCAAATTATGAGTAAACAGATTGGAATTGAATTGGACACATGTTTATTTCATGTTATCTGTATTGTTGGAATAAATTGCTACCACATAGAAATAAAGGAAACCATGAAATTAACATAGCATTTACAAACAAATCGATGATCTTAACCAAACAGGAGAAAGTTTGGTAGATATTATTTGAATGTTGTTGTAAAATTTATGTTGATATTACTTTCTTCTTTTATGTCTTTCACTTTACTCCCATAAATATCATCAATTGAAATGGGTTTGAAAATTATAAATACGTAGAAAATCATTGAAATACTAATGAAAGAATCCTTCTTTACGCTATTTCAAAAGAAAGCAAAGCAATTTCGTTTGTAAAAACCCGCTCTTAGTTTTCCTTCGCATAACAGCTTCCAACCAATTCAGTGCAGCACCAAGAGAAAGAAAGAGTGAAAAACGGAGTGAAGTATTCAGTAGGTAAGAACTACTCGGTGCTGCACACAATGCCAATGCAATAAACTCTGCCAAAGGCCCTCGAGGCGGGAGAAAGGGCTCTTTGCTCCGTTTGCAAATTACTGCAGAACCACTCATTGGAACCTCTGGACCGAAGTGTTTTCTTCCAATAACCCTACGCCCTACAAAGGCAAAGGTAAGGCGAAGGGGTTGGTGGGAAGGACGTGCCCGTTCCGCACTATTACGATCTGGTTTCAAATACCTCTCCACAAAGTAAAAACCGCTCCCATTCCTCCCACTGGCATATCAAATACCTCTCCGGATGGCAAATTACTGCAGAATTTTCCCCGAAACCGTTACCCAACGACCCCCAGAACCCTTGATATGGCTGCCTACTCCTTTGTGGATACGCTCACCGCAGAGATATCGGTGCCAAATGGGTCAAACGAGTGTACATAACATTTAACTTATGCTACGACACACTGAACGCAACGGATTCCTTTCGTCTACCGAGTGGATTGGATTTTCACTCGCCAAACTCATAAAGTTTCGGTGCGGACTCGTAGTAATTTCTGGAACTCTACCCTCTAAATCGGGTTGACTTCTCCAATTCCCCCTGTGCCCCTATCGATAATGGAAACACTGGCATTGCTTTCCGGAGTACGTTCCAAGGTACCTCCCGACGTTGATAATCCAATCAGGCACGTTCTCGAAACGGTTTTGCATCATATCCCTTCCGAATTAACATCGATCGAAAGAGGCAGCGAACTGCCGGCTCCATATCTCGAAATCCTACTGCATAATCGTTGACACTTGGAAATAATTACCCACCAATACAACCCCAACAGCCTGTTTACGCAACCGAAGCGTAAGAAGCAAAACCCGGGTCTCACTTCCTGAACTTTCTCGTGCGGATCTCCCACAAAAACTGGCTAATAATTACTTCGGCGTCGGAAGTGGCAACCACTTTTCCGGTGTTTGGTAAGACAACACCCGTTTCGGGCGACCGAAGGAAAAGGCGAACGAGGAATCACTTTATTGCCCGCGTCGAAACCACGAAGGGAGCAAAAAGGTGAATTTGTTTCCGGAGCGTGTTCGGAATGCGTGATGAGATATTTCAACAGGAGTTTCACAAATCGTTTTCAAAACACAGCACAACGGAACATACCAGTCCAGTGACACACATTTCATTAGAGTTGAACTTTGAGAAGCCCTCGAAAAGAGGTTGATCCTATTTATCCATGAAGAGAAACCCCGAAACCTTCTGAAACAATTTAAAGAAAATGAAAGAAAAATCTCGGCTGCCGCAGGTAGCAATCGTAACAAAGTGTCGTCAAAGTTGAATTACTTCCGCCACGTAAAACACTCAATCATCACCATTTTCGTTCCCTTCCCGAAACCCGGCAAGCTGTCCGTTTGGAAAAGCCTTTCACGCTCGGATTGCAGAAAATGGAGGGAGCGGGGACACACAATGGTGAAGCAAAATTTCAGTACGATTTCTATTTCTCGCGAATCGAAAATGGCAAAAGGACGTGTACACGGCAAAAGCTCGAGATGAAGAGAAGAAAAAACCTAAAGGCAACCTTAAACCCGGGCGCGCGGTACCGCACAAACCGAGCAAATAAATCCATTAACACAAATTTGATTTTCTACCAAAACTTTTATCAATTTGATTTATAGATAAAGTTAGTTCACCGAGCCCAAGAAGCGAAGCGGGGGGGAAATGGTCGACGTGCTGGAAAATGATGGAAAACTCGAAATGTTCCCCCGGAAAAAAACCGTTACCGCTAACCAGTGCGTTCATGCCAACAAAGAAAGGAGGAAAGTTCAGTGCCATTGCGCCAAAATTCTTTCATCAACACCATAAATCAAGTCGCACCAGAAAATAAGTGAGAAAAGTGAGACGGTATGATGGTGTGCGACGGTTTTCCCCGATCAACGTAGCAATATGGTGGGAAAGTAAGGAAAAAAAGAACATGAAAAAAAAGGTTGACAATGGTTAAACAGGTCAAGTGCCGCACAACATAACAGCGGCACCATGGGAGGAAAGTTGTGAGTTCGCATCCAATAAATCGATTCACCTAATCCGAGAGCCCACTCCGGAAGGCCCGAACAGTTTCCTGGGAGAAGTAAAAAAAAGGTCGACTCCACAGCCGCTACTAATTCATTGCAGATGACAAGAGTTTGAGCATCGAAACCACTTTGCGCGGCCGCACTGGATCAAGCGAGAGCCCGAGGACATCGATTCATCTTCCGGCCATCTTCTTGGCGGGACTTTCCTCCTGGCAGGATTGATTGATGTGTTTACGCCAACATCGCGCGCTGTGTTGGCTTCGACGTCGTTCGAATGGAGGCTTCTGCCTAAATGAGGATCAATTCATGTTGTGACAATGGCGATTTGTACCATACCGTGGTGGGGGCCGTTCCGGACGATCGTGGCGATGCGATTTTGATAGGAAAAAGTTTGGCAGATTATCCGATTCAATTCCGCTTTGCCTTTTCTGGCAACGGTAACGAGGTCAATTCTTATGCCTCTAAAGCTAGGAAAAACGCTGATTGCTTCTGCTTCGACAGAAGATAAACTTTTGATACACAACTTTATTTTTCACCAAAGCTGGCTTCTAGCGTAGAGGAAATGTCCTAGCAAAGAAGTTGAACCCGTTTTGTCTATACTAGTAAACCGAAAACAAGAGAATAAACACGATAATTGTCGTTATTATTCTTTATATTCTATAATTGTATTTACTCCTATTCCTATAAGTCGATTTTATTGCATGCCTACTTTAAATTCCCCTCAGAAGTAATTGCCTTCGATATCAAAACGTATGTTAATAGCTACCAAACTTCACTTGACTTGTATGTTGATGGTAGTTCTTGAAACTCACATATTTCTTATGTAGTTATAAATTTTTGCTAATATATTTTCTTTTCAGCATTTTACTGTTTTGTTTGAATATTTGGTTTATTTTCTAAAACAAAACTGTGTTATAATACAAGCTCAATCACAAAATTTTGATATAGGGAACAAATTTTGAATTTAAGAGATATTTTTTCTCTACATTTCTGATAAAACTTGTTTATGACGCGTAAAAATTCATGGTTTAAGTGACAAAAATTATCAAAAAAAATGCCTTAGCAAAATATTTGTTGCTCTTTTTCAATCACGGCTTCGTTTCATGCAAAAATAAGCACCAATGACTGTATTAGGAAAGTTGGTCCAAACTGGTAGTGGAATCATATCAAAATCCGGTCATGTAGAGGCGTTTTTGTGGCCCATTGAAACGAAAATGGTAAAATCAATGGGCCCTTCGAAAGCAACCAATGCCGGTGTACCAAGTACCGACCGAAAATCATTTTCTTTTTTCCTCACAAAATAAACTTCAAACCCATTTTCTGCGCCCCAAAATACTCTAATATAATGCACGCGTTCAAACTCATCCGAAAATGGACACTTTTTTGCCGTGGATTGCGATTGTGGCGATGGCCCAAAAGATGGCTCTTTTACACACGGAAAACACGGATGATCCTTGGGGTCGTCGGAAGGAAGCAACATACAAAAATGGGGGGTGAGGAAAAACACAACCCAATCGCGCTATGGAGATGTGTACAGGAAAATGGAAACGATAGCAGTGCAGGGTCGGGAAATGTCACTCGCAGCTGTGACACGCAGCAGCCTAACATTAGCATACGCTTCCGTGCGTGCGTGAGTTCGTGCGTCCGAACGGGGGCATACAAATCGCGCTTTCCCAAACGGGATCTACTTTCGTTCTGCTACTCTTTGCTGTGGCGCGGAAAGCCGTTTGTGACAAAGGATGAGCGAACGGATCGGGGGCTGGGAAAAGGATACACAGCACTTCACGGGTACTTTAAGATGCTCGCTATCGGATGCACGCTGACTCTTCTCCCCCCCATGTTTGGTTTGTTTCTTCTTTGCCGCCAGCTAAAAATATAAATATTCGATAATACTCGACACAAATCGGTATCGATTGGAGCCGGCAGAAGGAGACATATTTTAACGCTTTTTTACGATCCCATGATGATGGTGGAAATGGCAGCGTTGAGTTTCGAAAAACGGCTACTTGCGATATTACACTCTACGTTTGGACTGTCGTAGGAGGAAATCCTTTTTTCTTGCATTCTGTTATGGGTGGGAAATGGTTCTATTTCAACCAGATTCACGCATTCGAAACTAACATGTACAGTGCTCCGTTTAGAAGTATTTTATTCGGTTTAGTATGATTTTAAACATGAACTCAATACCATAACTCTATTTTATATACCAAATTAGTGACCATAATCTCAACAAACGGCAAAAGTTATGTTATGAAAGAAAACAGTGCCATTTGAAATGAAAAAAATTATACAAAATAAAAACAAACGGGAAACACAAAACCGTAACGATTTCATCTCATCAACACGAACAGCAACAAGCCAAACTGTTCGCCCGGAACCCGTTGGTGCGTAAATAAAAATGTTTCATGCGTTGGCGGTTTCTCGTCATGGCGGTGCGTTCAAGTGGTGGAATGACTCTTCATAACATCAAATTAGCATAATTTACTCTTTCCCCTTGCCGTTCGCTTCTTTATTATGTTTTGTTTTTGTTTTGCTGAGCCAAACCCCGCTCCGGGGACTGACCTTTCAGGGGCTGTGGTAAAATTATGGAAAGAAGGGCTGATATGCCCATCCGCCGATGATGTTGCCGATGCTGATGATGATAATGATGATTATGAGTAAAAGTGCATCATCACCAGGACCGTTCTGTGGTCGACACCAAACGGAAATGGAAGAGACTCGTTAGTATGGGGGTGTGAAAAATACAAGCTAACCTTTTTTTGTTCATTCACTGATTTCAGGCCTCGACCTATTCGCGAGCTGCAATAATCCTCCAGAGTTACGTGCGTAATTAATCTGAATTTAGTTTCTGTTAAATATACTCCAGTAAAACAACACTAAAACATATAAAACACACAGCTTAATATCCTTTTACTTCGTTTTTATCAGTTTCGTGTTTGTTTTAATCACCGTTATCCAATTGAACACATCATACGACGATTATGTTGCGTTTTCCTGCAACCAGGTGTGGCCTAAACGTTCGCGAAAGTGACATTCCAAAATATACGCCCCGAGGGTTCCATTTCTCGCCGATATATATGTAACACTCACAATCAACCAACAAGTACACCGTACACAGGGCGCTATCAACCGGTATCTTTTTTATCACGATATAAACATGGATACAAAAGCGGAAAATCTGAGAAAAACGCACCCCCGGCGTCTTGCGTCCGAAAGGAAAGAATGGAAGAAGCACGTGCAGCAGAGCAGCCAGCAAAAAAAGGCGAGAAAAAGGCCCATCGAGGTGCCAATAAAAAACGAAACACATGTTTGTACTCGATGCTCGATTGGGTGTGATTCATTCGAATCGATTACGATACAAACCGATATGTTTCTCCCGAGGCCCACAATGATTTGGCGATGTGGAAAAGCGTGGCGTGTAAGTGGCGCTTATGTTGATTTGGCAGAAAGTACCTTCCGCGCCCGCCCCCTAACCCCTTTTTATTATTCATCGGAAGGAAACGGCGCCGTACTGCCATTTTTATCTTCACCGAAAAGCTAACCGCCAGCCTTTGGCTTCCGCAGCATCATCGTCAATATTTTCTTGTACGTTGTTGCATACCCCCACCCACCGTCCTTTCTACTGCTGCGACGATTGGAAGTGGGCCACCCTCATTTCGGTCCACCCATCATTTCGTATAAATTTTCATAAATCGATGACTTTTATTGAAATATTATTCAGATTTACGCCACCGGAGAAACAGAGGGTTCGATTCGATGCTGTCCTGCTTCGGAGAAACCTTTTGCTGTTTGATTCCAGTTTTGTTGTTTTCCATTTGATATGACTACTTTTCTTCATTGTATGACGAAGCTGTGTAGCATGCCTATGCTATACGGCTTAAAATCCACCACCACTGAAGTACCGTGTTTTGCTGAGCGTGGAAAGCACAATGAACTCTCCATTCCATAATCAAATGTTATGAACTAAGTATCGAAAACAACTAGATCAGGTGACACCGCCAGAAAACAAACAAAACACATTTCGATAAACCCTCAACTCAGAAACAACAACTAAATACCCCAAACTGCAATCTAGGCAAATTGATAGATCGACGCACCCAGCGATACAGCGCAAGCAAGTTGCGACACGATGGTGCGCGAGCATTGCACCTAAGTAATATGACCCACGGCAAGCCGGTGCATGAAAAACAGGGAACCAACAGGTTCGGGCATTTGAGCCAAGTAAGCATGACCCACGGCGGGCCGGATGTTATGAAACAGACAGGGAACGATGCGCGCAAAAACGTTTGCGCGATCGACGTCAATAACCTAACCATGATTAAAAACACCAAAATTATCAAACCAGCATTTATAGAACCGATAAACAACTTTTGTAAAGTAGGTCAGCCTCATTACCAACACTTATTAAACCACCTGTAAACTAGCCTTAAGAAACAGTATAAATAAATCGATGCCGAATAGACAAAGGAACTATTCGGTGGAAACTGATCGGACGTGGTCGTAATGCCCGTCGCGAATCCAGTAACAAAATTTCTCTGAGTTTCATCTGATTTCAAAGTGTTTTCCCGATGACAACCTTCCGCTTCGACAAGTTCCGCGACCGCGAGTGGTTTCTCGCTGTATTAAAAATTGCATGGTGACCACGAACAATGGATACCGTATATCCACCACATGGCGACCGTGACCATAATCAGCAATCTTCGGAGTGAAGTGATTAATAAGTGACTCGAATCATCGTGACCAACAAGAACCCTGATGATTGATAGTGCGGAAAAGTGTAATTATACATTCAAAAACGATAACCTTTAAAAATAGACAAAATGGGAGGAAAATCGTCAAAACCGCAGGCTGATGTCTCTGGAACAAAAGACATTACAATTGTGCAAAATCAGGAAGTGCACACAGAAATGCACGAAGCACATGAGCTCAAGCTCAACATTCTTTTGGTTTTAGTGACAGCAATCTTACTGCTGCAGTGTTTAAAATGCGCATATAAACTCGTTGTAAAACACGCAAAAAAACAAGCATTAAAGGCATTAGAGCTACCACGTTAAAAGTGACGATAGTTATCGCAAATTTGAGTTTAACGAACACAGACACAAAGTGCCAATTATACAAAGATAAAAACAATTAAAATAATGGTGCGCGAAAAAGCAGTGTCGACGCACGCAGCAAACAAAACAGAGTGAAATGCATAACGCCTATCGTTAGAAAATCATGTTGTGTGTATGAGTGACTATGTTACGCAAAACACAGTTATTGGCGGAAATGAATCGAATGGTAACCGGAACGGCACTTGTATCAAAGGAAAAGGCGCACACCAAGCGACTACAGCAGTGAAGACGACTCTACCGAAGGAAGGAAGGAAGGAAGGAAGGATGACGATAGCAGCAATATAGGATGATGACGAATATCCCTGCACCCCAGGTCAACGATACACGATGGTGGCGAGAAGCATGAAAGTTAAGTTTATTACATTTTTATCATAAATATATTAGAGTAAGAATAAGAACTAAAGTAAAGAAAGATGCTCCACGGATAAAAGAAAATAATACGACAATGAAACAGAATATGAAGAATGAAACGAAAAAATATGAAAATATGAGACATTGGGGATAATATGCGTATAAATGAGAATTTCTATAACAAAGTTTACAATTAATCCAACAAATAGTTGCACGATGAACGATGCCAGACAATATTAAACCCGCGGATGGAATTAAAAAATTAGAAAGGATCTTAGATAGGATTAAAGATTATACGAAAAGGCATAGAAAGGCCACATTAAGAGCAATCGAATTAACTTCAGAAGAAACATTCGAAGGGTTACAACATTATTTCCTTAAGCATGAGAGCAAGTACTCGGACCACGAAGTAACTGCATATATGGTAGCAGCAAGAAACTTGCTGACAAAGATTAAAGAGTTAGTCAAGTTGCATATGTCAAAACCGCAACACGTACAGTTCAGTATACTGGTACGTTGCATTATTAATTTGACAAAATTACACAAAAAGCATAAGAAAATGGCTACGTTCGATTTCAAAACGATTAACGCGGTTGTACCGTCGTTTGATGGCAAGCCAGAAAATGTGAAAATGTTCATCAAGGCGATCAAGATAGCCAGGGATCTGGCCAAGGATAATGAACCAATGTTAGTAAGGGTATTAGAAACAAAGCTGATAGGGAAGGCAGCTCAAGCGATGCCCGAGGACATTATGAAAATTGATGACTTCATCGCCGAAATCAAGAAGCGATTTGAAGAAAAAACGGATCCATTGAAAGTGATCGCTGCTATCAAAGCAATCAGAAAGTCGGACAATAAGGCAATAGGAGAGGAGATTGAGCTCCTCACGAACAAGCTGATGGCTTTGTATAGGGAAAATAAAGTCCCTGACGACTTTGCAAATAAGATGGTAGTAGGACTGGCAGTCGATACACTGGTAGAAAAAATTAGTGGCGAGAGAACGAAAACATTGCTAATGGCAACTAAATTTGCAACTGTCTCAGAAGCAGTGCAAAGAATGCAGGAGCTCGATGCAGCAAATATGGACACCAGTAGAGTGTTAGCAGTTCAAAGGGAATCAGGAAAGGGACAACCTTATAGGAGACAGTTCGAGCCTTCCTATCAAAACAGAAACGAAGACAGATACCGGCAAGCTGGGAGGTATCAGTCGAACTACAGGAACGAAAGAGGTGGAAGAGGAAGAAGAGGAGGTTGCCAAAACTGCAACCACTCTAACAATGGATATCCATCCAATCGTTATGGATACCCACCCAACCCACCCAATCACTTCCAACACCACGCTAATAACCAAAACAGACAGGTGATTCCAGGCCATGCACGCAATGTGCAAACACAGCAAAACTGGCGTCAAAACTCGCAACGGGTTTTGATCGCGCAGGAAGGTGAACAAATGAATCCACCTTCTGGCGGCGAAGCGTATATGGAAGAAAAAATGCGCCAAGCGCCCAACGCCAACGCTGACCATTTTTTAGGCCAACAGGCGCAATCTCAACAAGATTGCCAGTTTTTGCAGTAAACTTATCAGCAAGCAATTACATTAAAGTAAAACTGGATATGTCAAGGGATGCATATAGCATACTAATCTTAGATACAGGTGCAAACATATCCCTATTCAAAATGAATAAAGTCAAACCAGATCAAATGTTAAATACTAACAGAAAGATCAATCTGAAAGACCTTAGTAGCACAGTAACTACAACAATAGCGGCAACATCATCAAAAATGCTATTTGGAAATAACTGGATTGAACATGAATTTCACCTCATACCTTCAACCATTGACATTAATGCAGATGGAATTCTTGGAAAGGATTTTCTTACAAAATTCATGTGCAACATTAACTACGAACATTGGTTACTTCAATTTCATCATAAAGGTGAAGTGATATCGCACCCAATTGAGGAAGAAGCCAGTAATCGAATAGTTTTGCCATTTAGAAGTGAAGTCATTCGAAGAATTAAATTAACTAATGTTCAGGAGGACTCAATAGTACAAGCCGAAGAAATTAAGCCAGGTATATTTTGTGGAAACACAATTATCACACAAAATGAACATTATGTTAAATTCATTAATACAACTGACGAAAATGTAATTTTATGTTTGAATTCATTTAAACCACAAACAGAACCACTGAGAAATTATAACGTTCTCAAGTTCATGAACAACAATAGCAACAACTTAAAGCGAATACAAACAATTCTTGATCAAATTGAACTTAGTAAAGCACCAATAGAAGCACAAAAAGATCTCGAAAAATTAATCATTGATTATTCAGACGTCTTTTGTGTTAACGATGATCCAATTACAACCAATAACTTTTACACACAACAAATCCAGTTAAAGGATAACATTCCTAGCTACATTCCAAACTATAAACAAATTCATTCACAGGCAGAAGAAATCAACAAACAGGTCGATAAAATGCTTAAAGACAACATTATAGAACACTCTGTTTCAGCATATAACTCTCCAATTCTTTTGGTACCGAAGAAATCGGATGAGGGAAACAAGAAATGGAGATTAGTTGTAGATTTTCGGCAATTAAACAAGAAAATCGTAACTGACAAATTTCCATTACCAAGGATTGACACAATTTTAGATCAATTAGGAAGAGCCAAGTACTTCAGTACTTTAGACTTGATGACAGGCTTCCACCAGATCTCTCTCGACAAAGACTCGCGAAGATACACAGCGTTCTCAACTCCTTCAGGCCATTACCAATTCACAAGAATGCCATTTGGACTAAACATTAGCCCCAACAGCTTCCAAAGAATGATGGCAATAGCCATGGCCGGGTTGACACCTGAACTCGCATTTGTATATATAGATGATATAATTGTTACTGGATGCAGTGCACAGCATCATATCAGTAACCTAGTTAAAGTATTTTGTAGATTAAGAAAATACAATCTTAAACTTAACCCTAGTAAATGTAAATTTTTCAAGTCTGAAGTGACTTATTTAGGACATAAAATAACAGATAAGGGCATTTTTCCGGATGAATCAAAATTCGATAAAGTAAAGAATTTCCCAACACCTACAAACGCAGACGAAGTGTTACGTTTTGTAGCATTCTGTAATTATTACAGGAAATTTGTCAAAGATTTTGCAAAGATTGCAAAGCCGCTCAACCAGTTGAAGAAGAAAGGAGTAGCATTTTTGTGGACTGACGAATGTCAGCTGGCGTTTGAGCAGCTAAAGCAATGTCTGCTATCGCCAACAATCCTTAAATACCCAGATTTTACAAAGGAATTTATTATTACAACGGACGCATCCGACTTGGCATGCGGGGCCGTATTATCCCAAATAACAGACGGAAATGATTTCCCTGTTGCGTACGCAAGCAAAAGCTTCACGCCGGGAGAAAAGACTAAGCCCATCATTGAAAAAGAGCTTACAGCGATTCACTGGGCTATCAATTATTTTAAACCCTATGTGTATGGTCGGAAGTTCAAAGTAAGAACCGATCATAGACCACTAGTATATCTATTTGGGATGAAAAACCCAACGTCTAAGTTAACTAGAATGAGATTAGATTTAGAAGAATTCGATTTCGAGATTGAATTTTTAGCAGGTAAAGCCAATGTAGCTGCAGATGCATTGTCCAGAATAGTCATCAATTCAGATGAACTAAAATCATTTATTCCCAAAAATAAGGAGGATAAGATGAATGTACAGATGAAGAGCACAATCTTAACAGTGACAACGAGAGCAATGTTAAAGAAGAAGGAGATAAACAAATCTGAGAAGAGTGAGGAAAAGAAGAAGAAAAATGAATCGAGGACTGATCATCCTGCGATGTGGGAAACGGATAGACCTTCCGAGGTATCCAAAATACTGAAAATAAAGACAAATGAAAGTAGAAAAGGAATAGAGCTCATGGTATATAACCATAAAGGAAATAAAGCGCTAGGGTCGATAATAATCCCCTCTAATAATGATGCACCGAAAAATGGAAGTCAAGCACTAGAGCTTGCTCTTCTAAAGTTGTGCCAAGTAGCAAAAGACTACCACAGAGACAAGTTAGCTTTGTCAATGCAAGATATATTGTTCAAGTACTTCTCCCATGAAATGGTAAAGGAAGTAGCCAATAGGACTATTTCTAATTTCAGTATAATTCTGTTCACTCCAACCAGTTGGATCACAGAAAGGGAAAATCAGCTGAGAATAATCCACGATTATCATATGACCCCTTCGGGAGGACATATAGGCCAGTACAGAACGTATCTAAAACTTAGAGAGAAGTATAGATGGAAAAACATGAAGGAAGACATAAAAAATTACGTACGAAATTGTAACGCGTGTATTAGGAATAAAACAATTAAGCATACTAAAGAAGAGACAGTTGTGACGACAACCCCTTCGAAACCATTTAGCGTAATATCCATAGACACAGTTGGACCACTTCCAAAAACAAACAACGAAAATAGATACGCAGTTACAATTCAATGTGACCTAACAAAATACGTTGTTATAATCCCCATACAAAACAAAGAAGCAAACACAATAGCCAGAGCATTGGTAGAAAACTTTATTCTCACTTTTGGTAATTTCTTAGAACTAAAATCTGATCAAGGTCTGGAGTACAACAATGAAATTTTAAGCAAAGTAGCAGAAATTCTCAAAATAAAACAAACATTTGCAACCGCATATCATCCACAAACCATAGGAGCGTTAGAAAGAAACCATAGATGCTTAAACGAATATTTAAGGTCATTCTCAAACGAACACCATAATGATTGGGATACCTGGACTAAATTTTACGAATTTGTGTACAATACCACAACCCATACAGATACAAGATATACACCATTTGAACTAGTTTTCGGGAGAACAGCAAATTTACCACAAGATTTATATAAAGCAAAAACAGAACCAGTTTATAATATCGAGCAATACTACAATGAAATGAAATTCAAGTTGCAAAAATCAAACGAAATAGCCAGGGAAAATTTAATCAGAACAAAAGAAAAACGACAGGCAACCTTGAACAAAACCACAAATCCAATAAACCTAAAAATAGGAGATACAGTGTACATTACAAATGAAACAGGAAGAAAACTAGATCCCATGTACATTGGACCATTTTTCATAAAAAGCATACGGGAAACCAATTGCGTAATACAAAATTGTCAATCTAAAAAGGAGAGCACAGTTCATAAAAACAGAATAATTAAACAACCTAGTGAGTAAGGTCATGATTCTTGACAATTGAGTAAGAACCATAACCTTCCTCAAGAAAAGGGGGGCGTGTAGCATGCCTATGCTATACGGCTTAAAATCCACCACCACTGAAGTACCGTGTTTTGCTGAGCGTGGAAAGCACAATGAACTCTCCATTCCATAATCAAATGTTATGAACTAAGTATCGAAAACAACTAGATCAGGTGACACCGCCAGAAAACAAACAAAACACATTTCGATAAACCCTCAACTCAGAAACAACAACTAAATACCCCAAACTGCAATCTAGGCAAATTGATAGATCGACGCACCCAGCGATACAGCGCAAGCAAGTTGCGACACGATGGTGCGCGAGCATTGCACCTAAGTAATATGACCCACGGCAAGCCGGTGCATGAAAAACAGGGAACCAACAGGTTCGGGCATTTGAGCCAAGTAAGCATGACCCACGGCGGGCCGGATGTTATGAAACAGACAGGGAACGATGCGCGCAAAAACGTTTGCGCGATCGACGTCAATAACCTAACCATGATTAAAAACACCAAAATTATCAAACCAGCATTTATAGAACCGATAAACAACTTTTGTAAAGTAGGTCAGCCTCATTACCAACACTTATTAAACCACCTGTAAACTAGCCTTAAGAAACAGTATAAATAAATCGATGCCGAATAGACAAAGGAACTATTCGGTGGAAACTGATCGGACGTGGTCGTAATGCCCGTCGCGAATCCAGTAACAAAATTTCTCTGAGTTTCATCTGATTTCAAAGTGTTTTCCCGATGACAACCTTCCGCTTCGACAAGTTCCGCGACCGCGAGTGGTTTCTCGCTGTATTAAAAATTGCATGGTGACCACGAACAATGGATACCGTATATCCACCACAGCTGAATCTCTTACCATATCTATAAACACGTCTATAAAGGGATCAGTTGAATATTCCTATCATTTACATCATTTGCAATGTAATGAGTGTGTTTTTGATAACTAGAAAGGCTATACAATTTAAAAATATGTTGCATAAAAATCAAACAGCAAACTAATAAATATTTTAAAGAGAGATGGTCAAAGCTACTGGACACTAGCATTTTAATTTAAAAAAAGCGACCATTCTTTACGACACTTCAATAAATGATACTCAACAGTACCGCCTCTCCTGCGCTGAGTGTGAGGGTTTATTCAGCTCGTCACGTTGTTCACCACTTGATGCCCAACATAAAACGGCATGGTGTCCGGACACTTAATTAAAAATCACAACAGACAGTTACTATTAATAATAATCTTCCATTCATAAAAAAACCACTTTCATTTGAAATGTAGGTTGCAGTATGTTGTCTGCATGTTAAAAAATAAAACGATTATAACAAACCTATCCAGTTGTGATGCAATCAGTGATTTCCGATAGCTGGTTTGCAATCAATAAATAAGAGTAAACGATTCAAACCTAACACCGTAATTATACGAATGCCGTTAATTCATTTGGACGTGACCAACAATAACAATAAGTCTCACATTATGATAATAAACTGTAATATTTATTCTATTGCGATTACATCAGTCAATGGTGCAAACATAAATACGTTTCATTTGCATCAGAATGTGTTTTCGAATGAATAAAGACAAAACATAACGGCTGTCCGTACTCGACAGATTAGGTATTTTCCCAATGTATTTAATTCATTGGGCAGCTTCTTACATCAACTTTCACTTCTTCAACCGCACGGGGCAACGACTTCAATGTATATTGAATGAATTTCATGCCCTCTTACATATTTATTCCTATGGCCACCGCAGCATCCGCAGCTTCTTCTCATCCCATTGCGTAAACGCTAATCCACGGGTTTCTGCTACAGAAGCGTAACAGCGGAGTGTAAATCGTCAACGCTTGTGAACAAAGATAAATGGACGAAGATAATTTTTAACAACCCACCCACCCAACAACCCAAGACGAGCCAATTGTGCGCGCGGGGCAGAAAAATGCGTCAGAAAAGACGGCATCCAACTGGTGGCACCGTAAATGTTTGGACTGACCACAGGGGTCAATTCATCGTTTTACGATTGAATTAATAAACGTCACAAGCATCATCATCATCATTGTCGCCCTCGGTGCGCACCCTTCACATAAACTGCGGCTGGCCAACACAGATTCAATCACGCTGTCAAAGACAAATGGATAGTGAAGGCACTGAAGAATAAGATAATCAACGTAAATGTTCATCAATGTATAGATGATTCACAAAGGAAAACATTGCTCAACTTTATTGAAATAGCGAATAATCCTAATCCAAGCAAGCACGCAACATAAAATACAGGTAAAAAAGAGAGACAATGTACAATTCTAACCACAAACACCTTCTTCCTGTAGTGGATTCGATGCATCCTATTTTATTACATCCTTTACCACAAAATCACCCTAGCTATCCAAAATTGAGAGCCCTCACAAACCTCATAATGGTTGAATAATGCAATATAATAACTGCAACGGTTGCCACCAAAACACCCATTTAAAATGCAGTACATTGTATGTCTACCGACATTTTAAACAGCACCAAACCAGGGTTAGATTCCCATTCCTACTGTACGCATCTACTTCCAATGATTTTCACTACAAAACGATTTCCTAACGCAACATTCCACCGGGAGCAAAACGCCAAACGCACAAACGATTGTGACGGTTATTTTCATAATTCGCTGCGCCAAATCCTGCTCCGGTAACGAAGCGGAAGAATCTAAGCGAGAGGTGAACCCTATGGATGAATAATTCAAAATGGCTATGATTGCAGCTGGCATGATTGCATGAACGATGGAGCTGCCGCTGGACAGTTGACCGTAGTTGTAAGCAGCGCTAAGCGTTACACATTCGCGATGCAAGTCTGCCGTAAGGGAACTCACTTAGCTCCACTAAACTGGCCCTGCATTGGACCGATTTGGACTGTGCATTTGTAGTTTAGCGAACGGGTGGCTCCATTCATCTACACAAAATTGCCGATTTGAAACTGTTTGCAGTCCATTTCAGGACTTCAAAGAGATTGCAAATGGAACATTTAGAAAGCATAGTAGGATCTATGCATTTGAGATGCATACTGTGGCCGTTGAATGCTTTCAAGTGCAGTGTGTTAATACAATTTTGATTTCTGGTTGAATTGGCCTAATATCCCCTTGAAGTGGGTCTTGTTTGAGATCTTAGGACTTCTATTACTATGCATTCTTCAAAGGAGCTTAAATATGGTGAAAGATCACCTAACGGATGCCATTTTTCAATAATTGACTTTGGCTTATAACCATCCCAATTTCTCAATTGTGGTACAGATAAATGATCATGAATTGAGCACCAATTTTCCCCAAGCAGCGCAAGTGCAACAAAAGCAAGACAGGCCAGTGGCGTACTTTATTTCATTTTTATTAACCGATGGGGAACTATGAAAAATAACGAGATGTGAAAATTTCCGCTATGGCCAACGGAGGGCTTAAAATTTCTTCAATAGCAGCTACAACCTGCCTTTAAAGCTCAGGTCTGTCCCCGGAAGGATGTGTCCGTTGGTGTTTCAAAGAAGCGACTTCTTCATCGCTTCAGCTCATAAACGGGCATGTGTTCGTGTTGATTCTTTCCCTCCTCAGCTGCCCCGAACACATTCCACCATGATCAGGGCGTGCAAATATTGCGCTGAACATGACAACAAGGACGCCAGGCAAAACATCGACCTTCCCACGCTGAACTGAGCTGGCTGCTCGTTTGCCATCCCGGCGGACGGAGATTTAAATAATTTAGTGGCTCTTGTCATGAAATGTTCTCGGGCAGGAAATGTTTCCCATTGCACTCTCCCACGGCCCTTACACCTTGCGAGATGCCGAGGCCCAGGACCTTGTCCGCCAGATCGACATTTTTCTACACGTGCTTTCCCATACCCAAGCGATCCCCAACATTCGATGGTTTTTTTTCCTCGCTGGCCACGCTAAGAGGTAAGGATAGAACGGCCAAACGATGTAGCACATATCTTAAACATCGCCAACATGCCAACGAAAATCAGATTTGACGGCGCACGCCGTGCTTCGAGATTTACGCCGTGATTTGTGACGATTTGACACGATATAATGGTGTCGAGAAAAACATGCCAAGTAACGAACACCTATGAACATGGTTTGCCCCGAAAAAAATTAATGTTACTAATGTATAGTTCTTTTTCGCGTAAGTTGACGCCTGAATGACTTTCATTTTAGAAAAAGCTCTTGGATTTTGTATATTTTCTTGAAAAGAACACAAAATAGATCTCTCTAAATATTTCCATCCTTATAAATACTACATCCTAAAACTTAAGCTATAAAACTTTTGCTAAGATCACCTAAGGGTTCTAGGAATATCTTGTCTTAATTAGAATCTTACAATGAAAGGCAATCCCTTTTCCATAAAATTGTCGTTTAACCCAAACTGCCAATGAGTAATTGCTAAGCGAAACGTTATAAACCGACCTCGATCACCTTTTGAGAAGTTGTTTCATCCTTGGAACACATACTCAATTACCAAGATCCGGAAAACTTTCCTTAGGAGTACTTTCGTTCCGTTCGCATGGAAGATAAATGTATGCTCCTTTGAAAACTATTTAAACTACTATGTCTCATTTCCCTCAAGAAGTTGCCTAATTTACCCCAGGTCCATCATTGTGTTCACCATCGTGCAGCCCAAAATTTGCCTCACGGCACCGAGATAAAGTCCAGCATCTGCCGGATGTGAGTACTTTCCAGCCAATTGCCCAACATTCAAGCCTCCCGGCAAACGGGGCTTATGTGAGACGTCCATCAAATTCTAAAGCATTCCTGCCAATTTCAACATGCTTCAAAAAGATCCTTTCCTTCCGATTATACCTTTTTCGCCTGCTCTACTAAATCTACAAAGGGCTAAGGATCTGGTCGCTTAAGCTAGAAAACTTTTCCTCTTTAATCAAATATTTATGACATCTAATTCTGGTACGGGAAGGATGCTTTTTCGAACTCATTCCTGTGGGACTTTAGGGATGCCTTCCCTAATCCATACGGGTAAAACTTCGACAAAGATTGACAGGGACAAGCGTAAAGATGAAATGTTTTGACAAAATTCACTTTCAATTACTTTTATCAATGTTAAGATGTATTGCAAAAATGTTTTTGCTTATAGGAATGTACTATTTTTCAGCTTGATGTGATGCCAATTCTTGCCAACTAGGTTTTTTGTCGAATATCGAAAACATTTTTTTACTTTTTTAATAATTTACCATCATTGCACATTCGTTAAGCTTACTATTGATTTATGAGAACTCCCGACATCAACCAGAGCATGGTAATTAATCTATGCATATTCCCGTAATTCTCCTTCTGTTAGGAACATAAAAATATACACATGGAAAAATGAATACGCTCTTCAGGGCCTAACGATCCACCATGTGTGAACTTGCGGCAGAAATAAACCACCATACTTAACCCAACTCAGAATAAGTCACCCATTGTGGAACTTCTTTTGCACTAAAGGTTACGTTCGGCTGGACGTCGTTATACCTTAGCGAACATCCCAAATTCCGGTGCGTCTGTTTGACATGACTATCGAAGGATATTTAACGGCCCATGAGACCGGATACGCACCTTGCGCTTTAGGGTAATTTGTTGCACCTGGTTGCATTCAACTCACTCCAAACCCTTCAAGCCATAAATCTCATTCTTTCCACGTGGAAAGCAGGTGCACATCTGCATGGCGTGAGCTTTACTTCCGTACTAAGTTTAATTAATGCGACAGATGGCAAACAACGGAGACGGTAAAACTTAGGAAATTGAAACTCCTATAAGAAAGTTTTACATTAGTGCAAGACTAATGTGCGCTAAATATTAATCAGAAAAAACAGTAGCGAGAGAGATCCGGTTAATATTCAACCAACTAAAATAAGGTTCCCACCAAACGCGCTGCGAGCAACCGTTTCACCACATTATCGAAAAGCAACTGAACCCAACAAATAAAGGAATTGACATCGGGAACGGAAACCACTGTACGAAAACGTACATTTCCACTGCTAATGAAACTTTTGTGGTGGATTGACTCGTTTGCTTATCGTACCGGAAGCGATGGTTGAGGGTGAAACAACCGGTACACAATCCGGACCGGGTTGCTGGAAAACTTTGCGACCGCCGAGTGCCAGATTGAAGGCAGGAAACGGTAGTGGCCCGACAATGTTCATCCTGCGGCGCCGATCTCGACATCGCCTTCACCGAACCGGCAGGATAATACCCACGAGATGTACAAGGATTCGATCTCTATAGGGACTGGCTAATAGAAGAGACAACGCGAAAGAGAGAAAGAGAGATGCCAAATGTGGTACGCCATGTACTAACGAAACCAAAGTCGCTCCACTCCGCGACGAAGCGTCATTCGAACGGAAATAGTTTCATTTTCTCTGCCCGTTTTTCCCGACCATTGTCGTCGTCGTTGTCACCGGCCCTTCATTGACTGTCGATGCGAGTACACTGTACCGTAACGGTCGCTTATCCATTTCCCGTCCCTGCTGTTTCCGGCCAAGCACTCGAGGGTTCCATGTTTTCGTAGCATCAGTTGGCATACTTCCTTTTGCTTTGGAAGAACATTTATTTCGTGGCACTCGTTGTTTCTGATCGTTACAGCTGCTTGCCAAGACCTCCTCCCTATGGTTCACAGAGTCCAACGTGCACCTGATGCTGTCGATCGCCGATTGTTTTTCCGTTCCCTATCCCCTTTCCCTTCTACTACGCACATCCAAACATGTGGAAAGCGGATTAAAAGTAGAACAGATCGTTTTCTCTGTTCGATTGCTTAAAGGTTGGAAGCGGGGCAGGAAATTATTTATACAAGCTTGATCTGTACAGACACCGATACCCGAAGGATTAGCAAACGGGTCATTCGAACCAATACAGAACAACAATGGATTGAAAACTTTTTGCCACCCTTTAACAAAAGGGAAATAGATTTCTCATATCCGTAAACTTCATCGTACTCAACAACTGGTACACTTTAACGCTGATATCAGCTGCTTTATGGTAAACTTTAAATGTCAAACTTTATCGTTACATAGGAAACAATCACCAAAAAAATATTTCGATTTAAGTTTGTAGATCATCAAGTAACGATTCATCGTTAACAAAGGCAAAACACAAAAATGCCAACTCTTAATGTCTTTAAAGTGGATCTTTCAAATAGACACCTCACTTTAACACGCGTGAGGGCTAAAAACCAGAACCGAGACCAAGTGTAAAGTGGACTCCCAAAAAGCCAACCGAAAAGAACAAACGCAGCTAGCGAGGCGAGACTGAGGAAAACTTTCAACCATATGGTCCTCCCAGGGCTAAAGTAGGAAAAAAAAGAATCCCTTTACCCTTGCGGAAAGGGAAAACAGCCACCATGGGCCGAAAAGCTAAAAACCATGAGGGAAAAACTTGGCTGGTACTCGACTGACGTTAGACTTGGCTAAGGGACATTGTGGACTTACCCGACCCCATAACACTAGGAGGGTGGGAGGAAATGCTAAGCTTGATTGCGGAGTGTCACAGGTGTAGTATGTTCGGGTGTGTGTGTGTATGCGCGCATGTGAGGTTATGCCTGTGCCAGCAAACGCGTACATGTGCATGTGTTCGAGGTTTAACCGCATGGTAGAAAACGAGGATAGCGGATTTAAGGACGAACGGGCGATTATAGCATAGGGCAGCGGTGGAATAGATTTATTACTGCACCAAAAATTCGCCCTCCTAGAGCTGTGGCTGCCGACCCAAAACCCCGGCCTGCAGTGGAGCTCGAGCACGGAGTACGGAGTAGATCCAACGCGCTCCCGGGTGCCTACGCCTCGTGCAACCTGGGACCAGCATAACCACAGTCGGGCGCTCTTCTGCGCCAGCACCGACCACAGGTCCGTTGCACATGCCGAAGGAATTAAATTCCCAATTTAAATTTATTCACTTCAGCGGTCCACGTCCAGCGGCACACTTTGACGATGACAACCGAGAGCGAGAGAAGGACGAGTTCTAGAGTTGGCACGGGCTATATCCGAGGTGGCCGTTGGTCAGAGGTAAGCGGAGCGGTGGCGACAGGGGTAAATAGCAGTTGGCAATGAATTTCTCGAGTCCTGCAGTCGAAGAAACCACCGAGCGTCACTGCTGCTGCTGGTCATTGGGTTTAATAATAGTTGAAGGGGTTAGCTAAAAATTAGATGGTTCGCCTCAAAATTAGACCAATCGAAAGTTTCGACTCCTGGCGTCCGACCCAGTTCGGTACCCGCACCGGATGAGCGCCCGAGTCGGAATGGAACGGACGTGACTGCTTTGCATATGAACGGGGAATAGAAATGGGGAAAATCATCCTCGCAACCGACCCGTCTCTTTCCTCGCGGGCAATTCTTAGAAATTTGATCAGACGTCCATTGTGGATTTTTGTGAAGTCCAGAACTTTGTAAACTCCACACAAGAGGTTCATTTCTAATTCAGCTACCGCCGGGGCGAAACTAGTCCACCACACGCCACAGAATGGTCCCCCGTACGGGGTTGGGAAAGGACCGAATCACCTTCATTTGGATAGTTTCGCCAAACGCACTGAAAATCCGGAACGGTCATCCGTCCCGGGTGGGCAAGAACTTCCCGCTGAAGGGTGGATCCCGGACTGTTGCTACGTGAGAATGCCACGCCGGATGACCGAGAGACCGAGTCCCGAGCTGGTCGGTTTGGAAGTTTGTTTGTGTATCCGTGAACAAATTGGGATAGGGCACGTTCCGAGCACGAGAGCACGCCGCCGATTGCCCAATCTCGGAATGTGGATCGATTTTCCACATCGCTCGAGGAGAGCCAGGCATGCACGCAACGCAGTGAAAAGAATTGACCAACTATCGGGTCCATTCGGTCAGATGTTTATTTTCGTTCAACCCAAAAAAAGGTTCTGCCTTTGACTGTTCAAACTAGCCTATATCGAACGGTTTTGTCCAATAGGCCAAAGATACGATGACACGAATCCTGTGCCTTCGGCCTAGAAGCGTAAACAAGGGCAGTATCCTTGGGTCCACAAACCTGCCCCAGAATCGTAGGATGAAGTCGAGGACGTGCCATTTCGGATGGGTTACTTTGGGTTGCACGATGTCGGACTACCGTCCATCAACAGAGGAAGCTCCAGGGAGTGTGAACTAACCTACCGAACGGTCGAATGAAGTTCCTTCCTAGAACGGAAGACAGCGAGTTTACTTTTGCGACAAAACGCTGCTGAAATGGAACATGTTTCATACAAAAATGGCCCTCATCTACTGAATACTTATACACTTAAAGTCGGTTTAATTGACTGCAACTTTCAATTTCCGTTAATTGACAAACGCTTTTAGAACTTTTAACCAGCATTTGTAAACGCAGTTTCCATGGCAAAGTGAAATGTTTCATCCGGGCAATCCTTGGAATGGAAAAAATCATTTCAAACAGAGAAAGGAAATATCATCGATACTTCTTCGAAAATGCTTGTCCTTAAGTGGAAACCATTTACTTCTCTTAATGATTCAATGTAAACGAACACAACCACGCCTTGACAGGAGATTATGACGTTCGGAGAAAGAATCGACATCAAACGGATGACTTCCAAGAACTCATTTGTTTGCAGTAAAATTTTATGAGAATTCACTCTGAGTTCATATGTCGTAAGTAACGACGGAGCCATTTTGCATGCTATCGTGCATTGTTGCTGAAGGATGTCCGGTCGATGCTAAATGTGTACTTTATCGGTAAACTCATCATCATTCCTGGATTTTTTTGATGATACCCTAAGTACATCGTTATCGGAATAAATTACGAATTATATACCTTATTTTGAGAGAACATGTTTTGAAGCTAATAAAGCTGGCCGGAAAAACTATTCAAAAAGTGAATTGCATTGATGTGTTGGAACAACATTGGTAAACAAATTCCCTACCACACAGTTTGATGAACAAATTAACCTCCGTTCCGCATCTCGAGCCCACTACAATTCGGATAATCACTTGACCACCGAAACGATTTTCTCATCAGCGCCAGCGCATTATCCGTTATTATAAAACGCTCGTCATTCAACGCACCAAATCTAGATTATTGTGCGTGATCAAAATTAACGTCAATCTACAGAATGACTTCACCAGAACCGAACCAGCGATTGACCGCGCGTTAGGTACGCAGGGAATGGCCAGTTGTTCTATTTTGAACCAGCATTCCCTTTAATCGAATTTACGAATTAGAGAGTCTGCTGCACAAATTCTAATGAAATTAGCCAATTTTCTATTATCTTTTTCCAAGGGTTGCGTGCCTGCAGAAAACACAATTTTGCATTCCCGCGCGGTGAGTTCGTGATCGGAAAAGCCTTTTCCTGTTTGAAAACCTGTCAAATAATCTACGGTGAGCACTTTCGCTCAAAAGCACCGACATCGGGTACCATTTTCGCCCCCAATTTTACGCACGTGCCTTCGTTGTTTGGATGGCGCCCCTCAGCGCTGATGCTCAGATTTTCTCACATGATTTTCCCACGCACATAGAACGGGAAAGCACGCAATCGTCACACAGCAGAACATAAAACACAACATTGGAACTGCAAACGCCGCTTCGAGCAGGATTGTTTTCATACCTGTCGATTTTACCCGCGGGCAGATTGTATACAACTCTCCCGACATCTAATCCCTGTGCAGGCGAAAGCAAGAAATAAGGTAAAAAAAACGCCATCATGTTCGCGAACCACCTTTTGCAAATAAAATATAAAACAAAAAGGAATTTTACGCGTTTGCGAGCCGACGTGCTTCACCCGTTCTGCGCTCTGCTTTCCATCCACGTACCTTTCATTATTTTCACCTTTAATTTCATTAAATTTATCATCGAGTCCGGGAGTCCGTGCAGGAAAGCGTGCCTGGCCTAGTTGATGATGGCCCTCACGGAAGGGGTTTCCCCGGGTTGGTTTCGTTTTTAACTTTGAAAGTTGTGCGTTTTCTGTTCCATTCTGCAGTTCCAAATTGAGATTCCCCAGGAAAAAGGAATCGTTTCCGGGAAATTTTCCCACTTCCAAAAGCTTACGGAACACATTCCCGAACCTCGTAGCCACCCTTTTAGTAAAGAAGGATGGTATTTCTTCGAAAGGTATCTGGAACACTTGGTCTGGTGCAGGTGAAATATTACCAAAACAGTTACAAGAAGAAGGAAAACAACACAGCAGAGCAAGTAAATTCAAGCACGAGAATATCAACGAACGAAGAATCGACCCTTTGCTTTGCAGAAAGTAATGAGCTGCCAGTTTCATAGTGAGTGAAAAGAATATTTAATTTCATCCGGTTCGCTTCGAACGATCCAATGGGAAAACTCTCAATTTTCCAACGACAGCGTACGGGTGAAGGTAACAAATCGAAAAAGTCTAATGAAACTCAGGTGCAAATGCTCAAATGCTGAATAGAAAAGCTTGTTCGTTTGTTTTTGGTAAGAATGTACCAACAGTGTTGAAGAAATAAACAAATGCTAAACGTTTCGTTCGAACCCAATTCATCTGGAATGAAGCTCGTACTTCCCCAAGTTCATTGTGGGACATTACTTTAAAATGAAAAAATGCTCAGAAATCTTTGATTTATATCGGTTTTAATAAAAGAAACACGATTGAAAGTAGTTAAAAAATAAGAGATGCAAAATCTTCGAATCCAGTTTCTAAAGGATTCTCTAAAACAGTACATTCTTGAACATTATTTAAATTACAAATACTCTCAAGCTTATGCAAAACCTATCCCTCGAACAAAGACCGCGGATTCAATGGCACAAATTCAAATTGACACAATTCTAAATGCGCGCACCCTAACCTTCGCGGAACAAATGAAATGAAGCGTATGACAAACTCCCACGCGGCCAAGCAGAAGCTGAAATAGAAACTCATTTAAATCCCAGACTAAATTCATCGTTTCCTCCCCCGTAACCTACACTCCCGGCGGGGACATAAAATGGGGAGACTTCTATTCGCGCCTGACGCTTTTACCAGCGGAAAGCCGATTGATTATTCAGCATTCGTACGCAACGCAGCCATGCTGCTGCTGACGGACGGGATTAAAATTCGGTTTTCGTTCTCTCCAGCCGGGCAACGGAGAAAAAGAACACGGAGAAACAAACGCCTCATCAAAAGGTACAAGCTGCTGCTTACTTTCAATGCCAAGGTTTCCTCCTTTGGGCTTTTCATGCAACCGCGTCTAAAACGACTCTCTACGCTGTTCTACGAGACGTACTGCTACTGAAGAAATCGCTCACGTACCAATTCCGACACCACGCTCGCGGACGAATCGACGAAAGCAAATCAATTCCAGGAGCGATCGAACGTTTGATGAAAGCTTCCCTCCTCGTTGTTCGGCAACTTACCTGTTGAGTAAAAAAGGTTAAATGAAAGATGAATAAATAAGTTATGCTGAAGTGTGATGAATTTCAATACAATGCCCTACAGTATGGAACACGCGGGGAGTTTATTATGAGCTCGTTTTAATATGTTTCTCAGAAAAAGATGTTCCCCGTCATATGACACCTTGGTTGTGGTGTTCGCTTACATACGATCACTTACGACTATTTCAACTTATAGCCAAGGGTAAGTTGTAAAGGCAAGCCCATCACATTTGAGTTGAACACATACAGAAGCAGAACCGGATCTGACTTAGTTAAACTTAGTTAGTTAAAAAGTCACAGCGTTTCTTTTAGTAAAATGTTGGTAAAATATATTTAATCTGGATTCTAACTTTGTTTAAAATTACCACCCAAATTTTCCGTGTTATTATTCCTTTTTATATAGATTTTCATTTTATGTTACTCATCTTTCCTCGTCTACTTTTCAAACAAACATTCAAAGTTCACAGCTGTAAAGAACAACTCTTAGCAATAAAACATCCATGTTAACATTTAATCTGAACTACACATTTTACTAGAGTGCTTAAGAAGCGCAAAAGCTAGCCAACAGTGCTCAAAGTGCAAGTCACAATGCACACACAGCTAAACATCGTTCCTCGTCGTTGTACAGTAATTGCAATATTGCTCCTCTTAGCAAATGCTGATAATGGTTGTGTTGATTACTCTCCGCCGCTAGATGGCTTCATCTGTCGGTGGTCTTAAGATAGACCCGACCCAACACCTCGAGATGCTTACAAGAACGCCGGAAAATACAGAGTATGATGTAAAAGTAGCGCACACTAAAAATAAAAAGACGATAACAGCTCGACAGTAAAACTACAGATATGCGGGACTAACTTTCATCCTATAGCGTTCTGTGAGAAGGAATAAGGAACGCTTGTGTAGGTGGCAAGGGAAAGATTGGTCAACCACTAAGCTAACGAGCAGTTCGATCGGGTGACTTGCGCCATTTCCGGAAACTGCACAACATGGTCAAGTAGCAAAAAAAAAAGGATAACCATAACGATAATGTCGGTGGCATTAGTGACGACGTAATGATTGAAAAAATGTCTTAGTTTTATGACCTGAAGAGCGAGAACGGGAAGTGAAAATAAGTAAACTCATCCCCCGAAGGGGAACCCATAGGGAACATCTTCTCGGTTGGTTTTCCCGGGCGGAAACCAGAAGCGACAAACAAATACAACTTCTTCCATCAACGCCATCAACCGTCGTCATCATCCCGAAGGCGCGTCCATTCATTCCAGTGTCCTCGTTTTCTCCCGGAACCGTCCGTTTTTTCACCGCTGCTTAATTGAAAATATATTAAACTTTCCCCATTTGGCGCTATCTTCTCTCAACCGGCCTCGGGAAGGTTCTACCCCTAATGAGGCACCCAAAGGGAGGAGGGAAAAAGAACCCCGACATAGACGAACACCAATTCGTCGTCCCTTGACCATCGACCAAGACACCGTCATCCGAGAGCAAGGTGTTTTCATTAGTTAAGATGTTTGATGCCGGCGAAATGCGCTCCAGTTTTCTTCCCGATCCTTCTTCCCCGCCGATGATTGGCGATCAGACTTTACGACTGTTTTGTGACTTTTTGTGGCGATGGGCGAGGAGAAAACTTTGACACACGACTCAAGGGTCTCCCGAACTGGAGTGACGAAGTTTCATTAGAATTAATAAAATAAAATCCAATCTTCTCCACGTCTATGTCGTCGATCAATGGTGACTGTTTTTTCTAGCTCTAGGTTATGAGAAGCTCTCCAGGAACGAAAGGGAATGCACACTCCTCCATTGGACCATATGGAATGTGTGTGAGTGTGTGTGTATGTTAGCTTCAAAGGACAACTTGAAAGAAAGCTTAATTAAAATTTATTCTCGTAGCACTTTGATGTATCTGCGTTAATTATGTTTACGTTGTCATGAACGTGTGACGAGAAATATGCTTTCGCTTCAAAGCAAATTAGTCGGGCGCTTGAGCTTTATGCTTTCTTTATTGCATTAAAAATCATACTCCCAACCATGTCATGTGTCTTGTGCTGGGGTAAACAATTATGTTGGATAAGTGATTCAAATGATTTAATTTAATATTTTTTTCTGCGCAAAGCGAATTATTTCTTTTTATTAAATAGATGCCTTGTTCCGTATTTCGACGTGGTTGTATTAACATATGCGGTAAATTATTCATGCAAATAAGCTCCATCACTTTTCTTGCCGAAGGTATGTTTGTCTACAACTAGGTAGTCAAAATATGCGCTCCTCTTGCGTAAGAACTAGTCTCCAATTTGTCCAGATGGTTGGGAAAGTAACTCCCAGCGCCTCTCAAAAAGTGCGTCCTGCGAAGAAATATCTTGCCAAACATTGTTGATGCTTTAGCTCCACCAACAACCCACTCATATACCCGGCAAGACACCAATTAGCGTCGAGCAACACAAACAGCCTACGTCGAGGCTTTTACGTCAAGGATCAACTGTGTGCCGCCCAACCTGACCGTGCCGCTAACTTCCCACCGGCGTCGACCTCACCCTCAGAACTCATGTGAGCTCGAGGATGAAGTCAAATTAAACTTTCAGCTAATAACAAGCTCGACGCTACAGCGTCTTTGACCTCCCCGGCACCCAGAACCACACCTGGCCACCCGAGTCCCATAGCCCCAGACACGCCGAACAAATCTTTTCTCCCCTTCCCTTTGGCAAATTTGAGGCAAAGGAGGCATAAATTTTCAAACTTTTCCGCTTCCGGGAATACCACCACCAACCGCCAGCTGGCAACTTTTTGCTAAAACATGCCACGGATTGGAGGGCAGAGCACAGCTTGCCCGATTCGTTTCGGTGACTCCTGTAGGATTATTTAGTATTCATACGTGCAACGTGACATCCCGGGGCGAGGGAAGATTTGCGCTCGTCGACTCCATCACGTGTAAGACCCGCTACCCGCGACACATCGTACACGAAAGTATTGAGTTTTCCATAGTGTGATGATGCCGGAGCGCACCAGAGACAGTCATCGTGTCGACCAAGAGACACTAAGTCCTCCTCCCCTCCGCAATAGCAGGTACCATCGCACAGAACTCAAGTAAAAGTTCCACACCCTGTTCCTCCAACCTGCTGTTTTATTTCTTCACTTAACTAACCCCTCGAAGATGTCTGAACTCTGACGGTTTCGCTCGATGACAGGAACCGATGTGCGATTCGAACCCAGAAGAAGTCATCAAGCCGTCAGTTTATTTCCTCAACTATCACTCGACGATTTCTCAGACCCCGAGCAGAAATCCTTTATCGATTCCATCCGGACATTCTCGACATAGTGGAATGGTTGCTTCTACGACGTACTTGGTAAGGGTTCTATGTCCAGCTATGTGTATCTATCCCCAAAACCGTACGCTTGGCCGCGATTGTCACCGAACATCGAGTGCAAACTTTTCCCACTCTTCCCAGCTACCGTAAGTGGAGCACAAACATACTTCCAGAAACAACCAGTTCTCCCAAAACTTCACGACCCACCGAAGGGGGATCTCTGCCGACGTGGTGACGAGATTTGGAAAGTTTACGTTTTGTACCAACGTTAATTTCGCACACACTAGCAAAAGAAGGGAAGAGAACCAAAAAAGTTGCATTTCAGTGCCCGGTAAACTTTGGGAGAAAGTTTTCCCAGGTCCGGAAACATCCACCCAATGGGACGATTGACAGTATATTCGCATTCGCTGTATCGATTTTCGAATCGACCCGTTGCTGGTGGTGAAGTTTGTGCTCTAGATTTCACCACCATTTGAGCTAGGACTAGTTACGTTCATTCTGCAAGCAATTCAAGGATTACCTTATTGCGCGCTAAATAAACTTTCTGGCAAGCGTTTTGTGTGTTATGTTCGTTCATTCTCTTGCGCTTAACCACATTCAATTAGGTTCCTAAACAAAGCATTCATTCTCAATATTGTTAAAGGAACTTGTTACTTGATACACAACCATGCATAACTGTAGTCACAACAACGATTTGCACATTAACCACATTTAATGAAAAGAATGAAAAATTTATAATTTTAGAAGATCACACTTGTGTAAAAGAAACTAGAAAGATTATAAAAACATGTGAATAAAGCTTAAAAAAAAATAAAAATGATTTAAGAAACCATGTATGGAGAAAAGCATTATAATAAAACAAATCCTTTTGACCCATTTTGCAGACAACATTATTTTTATTCCAACCGTTGCTTAGAAAACCTGGATACACTCAACATTCCGTGTACGGTCCTATTGACGGAAAATTAGTAGTTTTGTTCAAATGTGGTAGTTCGTTACAGTCGAGCGGATTGTTGATTAAATTTAAGTAATCTATATCTTTCGGAAGACTGCTCATGTTCAGTGCAGATATGTTATTATCATAAAGATACAATGCTTTCAGGTTGATAAGTGGCGTTAGGTAAACAAACGAAATATTGTTGGTCGAAAGAAACAACTCACTGAGCCTTATTGGAACTTCGTTTACATTCGAACTTACATTCACCAGCATGTTGTTAGCCATATCCAACGAATTCAGACTGTTCATAAAAGAAAAATGCATAAAGTCTAACTGTTCTATTTTGTTTCTTGCCAAATGGATGGATAGCAGAGATGCGAAGTAATCCGTACAGTTAGGGGTGGGTCGATTGTCGCCAGGTAGTTGAGATCCTTCCTGTTCCAAATAATAACTATGCCATGAGCAATATCCAACAGTCGTTTCATTCGAATCACCAGATACATTTAAGTCTGAGGAATTTTTCGTTAGTTCGACGCTCATATTCAAACTAACCAGTTGGTTTTCTTCCAGAAATATTGTCTTCAACTTGGCCATCAGCGCTAGCACGCTAAAGTCTAGCTGTTTCAATCGATTGCCGGATAGAAAAATTTCTTCCAAATTCTCGCAACAAACCAACCCTGGTGTTATGGAGATCGTCTCAATTTTGTTTCCCACCAAATAAAGAAGAGAAATGGACGAGTTGTGTAGTTTGTCGAAATTGAAGGATGTCAACTCCGAATGCGTTATCCAAAGAATATCCAAGAAGAGCAGTTTGGATATGGTCTGTGGTACTGTTTGCAACGATGTGTAATCCGCACGAAAATCTTGTATACCGGTGTTTTCATTGAAAATTAGCTCCTCAATGACCACGTTACGGAAGTTTACCACACTAGTAGTCATTTTTGAGGGAAACACTACTCGCGACACATTTGATCCAATAATCGACACCTTCCATGGCGTAATTTTCCTCATAGCCCCTGAGAGATCCAATGTGTCTAGCGATGCGTTTGTAAAGATGAGCTCCTCCGTTCTGTTGCTCAGAAACGAATAGTCCCCCATTTCGCTTTCCTTCGACAAGTTGATCACTGTACACGATACGTTTCCATTAATGATGGTAAAATTCAATGAATGCACCTCGCCAATAGCCGCAAAGCTGCACAAGGCGAGCCAGCACACCAATCTAAGGGAATGACATTTTTCCAATTTTAGTTGCTTTACAATTCACTTTACCAGTCAGTCAAATCTGGATATGACGAAACATTAAACAAACTTCAAAACAAAACGAAACCATAAAAGAAACATGCTACTTATTCGAACACGTGATTCTTATGTTTAGTCTGCATTATCCAGGTTTGACTGTTTATATCACTTTTACCTTTTCCACAACATCACAACGAACGATGATCTACGAGCCACAGCTTTAACTGGATTATTCGAAACTCACCACAGTGCGCCAATTTATAAATGTAATCTCTGTGAAATAATCATTTGCCAAATTTGCCATAATCAGACTAACAAATTATCACACCACGAATTCCCGGTATTCAAATGTGATTCATATCCGTTTTCAAATTCATCTGAACATCATTAGCATTGTTGAAAATTGAAACAGATCAAATACACATTACTAAAGTCATAAACATTAATATCAAAGGACTGAAGACACGAATAAAAACCAAGATGTTGTTTTTACCCACTTTATTTCTTCGCTTCACAGCAAAATTACCCTAAATCGAAAACAATAATTCTTCTTCTTCTTGGCGTAACGACCTCTTGGTCATGCCTGCCCGTTAAGGGCTTACGAGACTTGTTTCCCTGTTGTACGTGGATAGTCAGTCCTCTCGTACAGGGGAGGGTCCGATCTCGGTTGGGATTAGAACCCATGCCGTCGAAGTGGTGAGCCCCGACGCTCATGGGCCGATTTTCTAACAATAATTAGGAAGCTTTATTAATTTTGTTTCAAAAATGTAAACATATGTAAATGCATACCAAAACCGTAAGTGGTTTTATAAACGATATCATGTCTCTTACAGGTCACTCGAAGTCAAAGACCCGCGTCATAACCGTGAGATGCAACGAAGTCCACTCAAGCTAAACGATATAAATAGCATTTGTAAAAGTCAACGTCTTATTTTTGTAAATGGATGGTACTGCCTCGAATATTTAGTGGCCGAGGTATCTGTTAAGAGAAAACTTATCTCTTCAGTGCATCTCAGTTTACAGATACGTTATCAGTAATCATCGAATGCTTAATCGGAAACGAGAGCCAGATGAGGAGGTATTGAAAACACTTCCTGAACCAAAATCACGAGAAAATGACAATCGCTACACCCTGCTATGCTAAAAATACCTTAGCTTATATATGTTAAACATAGTAGTGGTGGTCTAGACCCAGGGGTCGCCATCTTTCGGCATAGCATGTCATTTTATCTCATGCATCTAATGGAAACGAACGACCAGGATCTAAAATGTATGATAATTTCATAATCAACTAAATAGGGAATAATGCTTTCTTCTACATAACAACTAACACATGATGAACACTTTCTTCTATTTAGAAAACATTATGAAAATACAAAAGAAAAAGGCATGGCAGAAGGTTCCTACAATCTCTTTCGTTTGAAAAGAATGTGCTACTGTTTGGCCTCCGGGGTTGCCACCCCCTGGCCTAGATTCTACAGGATACGCACTAATATCAACCCAAAGTGGCGCGACCGACCGGTACCCTCAGCTGATTATTTTACACATCGACCAGCTGTATCAACGACAGCGTTCCTCCAATGCTGTCGCGCACGCACGTCTTTTACGAATGTTTGTGCAATACAGCCCTCTCATAAAGTAATAATGCGAGATAAACACGCGCTACTTAAGCGTCTGCGCTCGACGCGAAACAGTGCGTTCGGACAGATGCAGGTTAACGGGCCAGTTTAAGATCCCATCTTCTCAACATCGCGTGTCGTTTGTCTTGTGTGTTGTTCTATCGTTCCTTCTTCGCTGCACAGAGGTATTCTACGCCTACGGCCGAGTTGCAATGGCAGGGATAGCGTTCGATGACATTCTTATAGAAATTGGATCGTTTGGGAGATTTCAATTACGACAGTTCCTGCTGATGATTTTACCTCTCGTATTCAACGCGTTCTCTAATCTATCATACGTATTTACCGCAGCGGATCTCCAATATAGGTGAGTAAATTAGGAGAATTGCTGTAATCATACTCATGCACTTTCATGTGAATTTCAGATGCTTTATTCCAACCTGCGAAAATCGCAGTAATGCCATCTACCAAACGGATTGGCTTCAAGCGGCGGTTCCCTACGAGAATAATCTCCCAGCAAAGTGTCTGCGATATGAGCCACTAACTAACACCACCACCGACCATTGTCGAGCCAATGATTTCAACCAATCTGTTATCGCCCAGTGTTCCAGCTTCGTTTATCAAGAGCCAACAGTAACAATTGTCAATGAGGTATGAGATGAACGCTATGCAAATCGTTCGAGTGTGTGGCAGAAGCGCAAATTCTGTCATTGGACTACAGCCTTGTACTTTTTATTCAATGTTTCTTTTTAGTTTAACTTAACATGTGACGAAAACATCTGGAAGATAACCCTCGTCGGTACGATTCACAGCGTCGCACAAGCCCTAGCGCTCTTGATCGGTGGTATGTTCTCCGATCGATATGGACGCAAATGGGCTTTACTAATTTGTATAGCGCTGGGTTCCAGCCTGGGTATAGTGCGGTCGTTCTCGGTGAATTACGAAATGTTTCTCGTGTTTGAATTCTTGGAGCCGCTCCTTGGATCGACGATGTACACGACGGCCTTCATCCTCGGACAGGAACTGGTTGGACCGAAGAAGCGCGTACTCGCCAAAAGTATGTGCCTGGTAGTGTTCGCACTCGGTGAAGCGTTCATGGGACTGATCGCGATGTTCATCCACAACTGGCGTTACTATTTGCTGGCCCTGTTTGTACCAGGACTAGTTTCGCTGACCTTTCTCTGGACGGCAAAGGAGAGCGTACGGTGGTTGCTTTCGAAAGGACGCCAAGGGGAAGCGATTGTTATTTTGCAACATGTGGCACGGGTCAACGGAAAGACACTCTCTGGAAATACCCAAAAAGCACTGGACGATCATTACCAACGCGAGCTGGCAGAACCGGCTGAGCAGAGTGCCTCCTTCGGTGATCAGTTGTTAGAAGTAATGAAATCGAAACGTCTCACCATCCGTTTGCTTATCTGCTCGTTTTGCTGGTTCACAAACGTGATGGTGTACTACGGACTCACATTGAACTCCGTTAGCTTGGCAGGAGACAAAAATGTTAATTTCATCCTGATAACGCTCGTTGAAATTCCTGCCGCCCTAAGCATGAACTTCATCATGAACCGATTCCCCCGACGGATGACTCAGTTTGTTTCACTGGCGATATGTGGTCTCCTATGTCTGGTTACGCTGCTCATACCAACAGGTAACACTATTTTAGGGTTACTAACTAAAAAATCCCAATTGATAAATTTATAATATCTTTCATTTTTCTCTCACAGATATCTTCTGGATGAACACGTTGATGTTCCTTCTAAGTAAAATGGCCATTTCCTTTTCGTTCGGCGTACTCTACATCTACACGGCCGAGATTTTCCCAACGAATCTTCGACAAAGTCTGCTTTCAATGTGCTCCATGATTGGACGACTGGGAGCGATCGTTGCTCCACAAATGCCACTGTTGGCGAAGGTTTGGAAACCGCTGCCGATGGTACTGTTCGGAAGCATCGCGCTGTTCTCCGCCGTCACAATTCTGAAGTTTCCCGAAACGGGCAACATACGACTGCCAAATACGGCCAGCGAGGCGGAAAATCTCAGGGCGGATAGCTCCGACTCGGAGCGATCGGAAAGTTAAGATGTAGAATAACGAAGGAACGAAAACATAGGTTAAGAAATATAGGATATCTGCAAAGAATGTACAAGAGTAAGAAATCTGTGGTTAAGTTAAGTCTTCTTATAAGAAAACTAGTAATACTCCCAGATATTTTGCAAAATGTTATTTGATTGACATTTTTAAAAACATGAACAATAAACAAATTGCATGTTATGTTACAACTGTACGTATATTTTGTGTTTGGATACACACAAAATATGGTTAATTCTTTCAATAACACGTGATAAAAAAAACTGCACGGAAAATAGATTGAACATGTAACTCCAGGCACCCAGCAAGAACCCTGGCGCTGTATAAAATAATTGCTTTAATAATTTTTCAAACACATACTTCGGTTATGAGTGTACGTGCTAATAAACGGTACGTTTGACTCCTGCAAAACTCCACAGTCATGCAACCTCACCAACTTCTGCAACAATTCCGTCGCCAAACGAACCGATTTGTGTCCAGGAATCGATACAGACCCACCGCGGTTCGCATCGTTGGGATGCCGTACGCTACCGTTAGTGGTTCCAGTGGGCCCAGATTGTGTTTAGTTAAGGATCGAAGCGTTCCATGACCTGCCCCCATTTCCGGCTCCATTCCCGCAGCGTCCCTTTGCCACGAGAGCGAGGGCAGGCAAAAAATCGTCAACATAGCTTCCTTTATACACGCGCCACATGCAGTGGCCGAACAGAAAAACCAATTTCCTATTACCGATGATTTATCGACGGTAATTCGCAACTTGGACGCAGTTTGCCATGGCGGGCCACAAAAAACGGTCAACGGCGGGGAATAAAACCATGTGTTAGGTACTCACAAGTAACCTCGCTTACTACGTTTTCCAATGAAGATGTAGCAAGCCCCGTGTTCCGGAGGGTGTTCTCGACCTCTTGCGATGTGAAATAAACTTAGAAGGCGAACAGATGAAGGAAGGAAGGGAACGACTTAGAGCAAGACGGGATGGAGTGCCAATTTATTAAAGAACGATTTATCGACTTCGATCACCTCCATGTCCTCTGATGAGATCGGTCGATGTAACAAAGGTCACCGTCAACACATTCCGAAAGTTGTTGAATAATTTCTATAAACTTACTGCTTTTCCATCTTGGCAAACAAGCCATAATGCATGATTACTTACTGAGAGTGGCGAAACTATTCTTCTAGCTACAGTTACTTCAACTCAATAACAAAGAGTTCAATTCCTTCTATCACAAAAGCACGTGAAGTATAATTTGTAACCAGAAAGCAGCACAAAACCAGACTCCAGTGGACCAGTTCTCCTTCTTTACATTGTCTTGTAATGATAAACCCAACCCCTTTATTAGCTCCCCATACTTTTTTGTTCCTGGTTCCACCAACCCATTCATCGACGAAGCACTTATCTACGCAAATGTTAAGTGTTGACATGAGCTTAATCTCCATCAAGTAAACAGACACCACCGCCCGAGACCTACTACCCAGTTCTCGGTTCCCCTTCGAACCCAACACCGGTACGCATTTGTGCCCCATTATCACCTCCAAGACAACGCGCGACGTTATAGGCAGGCAGGCGTTCAGCCTTATTAGCTTGCGGACGAAGCTGCGGACGCCTTATGAGGAGGAAGAGCATAGAACCACTCCGGGAGCATGTGGAGCAAAGAACATAAAACGCCGACCGGCTCGATTCGTCTCAAATCTGCGCAAACCAAGAGTAGAGTGAAAAAGATAACGAAGAGTAAAGAGAGAGTGAGAGGGAGTGTGAGCGAGCGCTCTATAACCACCACACGACAGCATAATTATCATTTTATTCGCATAAAATGCAAAATTTATTATAATAGTTCGTTAACATGGAATCGTTAGTTTATAAATTATTTATTAAGCGACGACCAAACACTATCGAGCGCCGAGCGCGCGTTGCCAACCGGGACGTTGGATGTATGTTTGGGAAACGGTGTATGTGTGTCTTCATACGCAAAAACCCCATCGATGGCAAGCCGAATACTCGGGAAGCTCGGGGATGGAATGGACCAAAGTAGGGCAAACCGGTATGCCACGGTTCGCGACTTCGCCGGGGTTGGTGGGTTAGTCCCTCTCCTCGAACGTGTGATGCGTGTGTTGTCCAAATGCCTGTATCGGTGTCCATCGCTCATGCCGGAAATGTGATGAAATGTGAAGGTACCACAAACGCCCGAGAGCCTGGAAGAACGTGCACTTTCAACACATTGCCGCACAGGCAGGCGCCTTAACCGTCGTCAACATCTTTGCTTTGCGACCCTATCGAGCTGAACCCCAGAAGAACTCGTCCCAGGTTCCCCAGCATACAACTCACACATACACACAAGCGCTCGCGTTCATTCAAAATAAGTTCCTCGAATGGTAGGCATGTCTTCGACGGAGGTTTTGTATAGCTTGTCTGCTCGGAGGCCTGGTCAGCACAGGCGCAGCCCTAGATGTGTTTAGTATGCAAAACAGACCCTATTGTTGTTGGGCCCTTCCTTGCGAATCGTTCTTCATACACACAGGGAGCACTCGGGAGGGCCGCCGTCTGCTGGGCGGAACTCGCTAAATAGGGGAATTCTTTTCCGCTTGGGAACCACAACGGGGCCTGACATCAGTTCCAAAAAGTAAGTCCATCGAGCAACGACTTCCCAAGGGGTACTGCCCAAGAACCCCAGTTTTTTGGTCAGCAACCGTTTTGGGACTCGATGAAAATACCCTATCCCGGTCCTTCTCGGGTATTCTGGCATGTCGAGGCGCTGTTTAGGAATTGGTAGTTGATGTGCCTACTGCAAATCCAGGCTATAATAGTCTCTCCTCCCAAGCGGGAGTTGCGCGACTGCGATTTAATCGAAAGGTTAGCCACAGTGACCACCACCTATCCCTCTTCCTATATCTCTCCCGGTGTGTCATGTTTGATAGAAGTTTGCCAAGAATTGCGCACCAAAGGAATGGGAGGAATGCGTTCGTTAGCGTCTCCGGTTCCGAGCTCTTCCGCTTGCCGTTCCTTTGCGGAAGAAGAAAGGCGTGTAAATTATACAACAGAATAAGGCCAACGGGTGACAGGAGAGCTGTGGATGTAGATGAATGGTTAGAAAATGTTAATGAAGATCTCCCACTCCCGAAGGAGGAACTCACACACTTTGTACAGCAGACCACATGCAGGCCTTTGACATACCGCCACTACAATGTCCACCGTGTCTCGCGGTTAGAGTTCTGGCAGGAACTTGTCGCGCCATTATCGCATACACTACCGTATACAACGGTGGTAAGGAATTTTATTAATCAAATTATGCCACCAGGGAATTTGTGGCATTTTTGGTCGAACAACCCCGTCCCCTACGTTCCGAACCTCGCGGAATCGCTGGAGAAACACTCGTTCGCCTCCGTAAATGGGTCCTGCATGGTGTTTACTTGTTGTCCAAAAAGTTGTCCTTCCGGAAAACTTGCTCCCCCCCAAAGCCACTGCGCGTCCCCTTTCCGGGAAATACACCGGAATCCATTTCCAATTATTAGGCAAACAAATGGCACAAAACCGGAGGCAAAGTTTTCAGCCCACTCGGTTCTTGTTACCGACAAACTTGGTGTAGGAGTAGGGGGTTGACCCGGTCATAGCTCTTTCTATTAAATCCAACAATGTGGGAGACGGCTTTAGTTCGGCTGCCGATGCGGTTGTTCTACAAAACACGGTAACATTGTACGTAAATCATTTTTTACGACTATTATGACGGTTTTTGGGGGGACTGCTAAAGAAATCCGTGCTCCATAACCTCAGGGGTTTGGGGGTTTGTTGATTTAATTAAATGGATTTTCGGGAAATTTTGATACGGTGGATATTGCTAAAGTTACGCTTCTACCAGTTCGCTAACATTTTCGGATATCTTTCACCAATATTAATTACAAAAATTGTTAATCCTATAAATGGACGGAAGAGTAATATAACGTCTAGGCACCTACTAAACGACTCCTAACAACCCGACCGTATAATCGGTAATACAATTCAACCAATGAATGCAGAAACCGCAAACCTTTAGACCCTCTTGCAGATAAATCCAAACACGAAAGCGAGCTCTGGTAATAAAATAAATTGTAAGCTCTCCATACCAACAACACACAGAATCTTCCAAAGGGGCTCTCAATGGACAATGAATCAGGATGCCAATGACACACGAAATGGGTAGAAAAACGCATTCCGCTATCTATTTTCACCCACTAGAAGGGCTCCTTGACAAACGGAAGTATAGCCCCAAAAAAGGGCACCAGAGAATCTTTTACAAGGCGCATGGCAAAGCCTGCAAGAATTACACGAATGTCTTCCAGGAGATGAATATCCTTTTTCTACGATTGCAAGGAAGCGGGGCAAAAAATTATCTAATAATTTTCCCGATGGGCCGACGGAGCGCAGCTTTCACCGAGGTCCAAAGAAAAAACCGAAGGAATGGGACAAGTACAAGAACATGATGACAATCCTGTGGAGCATCTTCTTAAGATCAAGCCCAACTCCCGCGAGAAAGGTGCTGAAAGCGGTGGAGAATCTGGAGAAAATTTATTCGACTTCTGCCCGATTCCTCCATATCCATATCCTCCGCTAAAACTGCTTCCTGAATGTAACAATCTCATTGCTCGCAGTAGAAGGAAAATGTCCTTTTTTCCACTGGTGCTGGCGACTAAGCTCTTGTCTCTCTCTCACCTTTTCGAGCCGCAGCTGCAGAATGCCAAAGTTGCACCACCAGGCACTAAACTATCATCCTTTCGCCCCCGTCGAGCATAAAATCCCGCACCGGAAGCGGGAGCGAAGGAGAAACTGTAAACCCAAACGAAACAGGTCACCGTCGTCTTTCTCATTTGCTCATTTCATATTCATAAGGATTTAAAAATACACCTTAAAATATCTATAAAGCTGAATAAAACATGAAACCGGCGCGCCCGCGCTTACGACGATGCGGTGCTGATGACGATATGGAACCGTTTTCCGTCCGCCCATCGGGAGCCCGGGATCGGGAAACTAGTTCTCGGTAAGCCCTCGCTGCTAAAACCGACTCGAAAGGTGATGGTGATCATGGTCTTGGCGGCGAGAAGATTTATTTGCGACCCGTGCAAATCTGTGTCCATCGCTGGAGAAATTTCTTTCGGCAAAAAATTAAGTTACTTGATTTGGGGACATTTTCCTGCATCGTTTCCTGAAGAACAACTTACGAACACCACAACGAGGAAATGTTGTTCTTGAAATATTCTTTTTCTGTTTTCTGTATAAACTGAACGCATACCTCCCCTTTTTGGAGATGCGAATAAATTAACTTATGTGCACGCAACCGGAAGCAGCTTATTACGCAAAGCGGTTGCATTTCCTGTTTCTCACGCCAACAGCTTCATGATTCATCACACGACATAAACGATTATCGTTGAGACCTCGAAATTGTGGCCAATAACATTTCCATCTCCTTCACTCGCTGCAAATTCAAAATTAATTGAATGAAATGATATTGCAAAAGAAAATTACCGACTGACAGCAAGTGGTAAGATTTGAATATCTGTGGTGTGTTGTGAAATATTTCAACAAAAACCTGCGTTTATGACATTTGCAAAATATGTCAATGATGTTTTTCTTCGGGTAGACCATAAAACGCACATGAGTACCTGACATACATTGTCTTCTAAATGCTTAGACGCCTCGTTGCCATACAAACATTCCATTTCAAACTGCGCCTCACTCTAACGTCTGCCAAAGTGGTGTGAGAAACAGTGGAATGAAAAAAAAACACTCGAATATAAAATATGCCACCGCCGGTCAAAGACCAGACAGCGAGCGAAGCTGACACCGACACGTTCGCGTTTTCGGGCGGCATCTTCAATTTAAGTTGTTCCCTTTCAAAACGTCAACCCGTCTGCGTCGGCCTGTCGGCTTCGCGAACCACCGACTTCACTCAAAACTCACGGCCCGCCACGACTTCGTCATAAGTTGTTCGCAACAAACTGTCCAAAACAAAACGAAAAAGAACACCCAAGGCATTTGGCAAGCCCGCGTGATCCCCAAGCAGAAAACTGGCAAAAACAGGAAAAAAAGCTCATCACCCGGAAGGGATGCCAGAATCGCTACCGCTCTATCCGAGTTCCGCTTGTGTCAGATCTTCTTGCCGCGTGCGTCGCGGTAAATGTGTGTCGGATGAAAATAAATCCTTGCCAAATCGAAAAACTCCCCCCTTTTCAACTGGCGGAGATTTGTAGGCGGTCCTGCGACATTCCCCATCAGCCATACAGCCAATAAAACTAAGTTTAATGCAGCACAAAGTTATCAAAAACTAATCATCCCCAACTCTTCTGCTGAGTGGCATCATGTTGAGGAAAGTGAAGAAGGCTGGAGAGATTTCGTTTTCTCTTCTTTTGATTCGCGCCAATATTTTTGGATTTTGTATTTTGTCGTCTTATACACAAGTACAACATTCTAAGCACGTCTTAACGCAAGTTAAAATTATCCACAATTTAAACAGGTAACTTTCTAAACATGACAAATGAATTCGTTCACCGTTCACTTCCAGTGTGAGCCAATGAATAATATGTCCTTCCGTAACTGCCTAGCGGCTGAACCACTCCCTACTAAGTGGAGATTCCTAGTCTGGAATTCCACACCATCGGACCGCGAACACCGGGAGGATTCGAACAGTTCTTAACTTAAAGAAAGTTCAAAACTAGCGGAAGTTACTGCTCTCGGAAGGAAAATCGAACCAGGAAGTGCCTTCATCACGTATTCGATATTAAACTTTTACTTTCAATTCTCGCCGGCATTCCATGGCGTCTGTCAGTCAGACGCGGCCGGGCTTTCTTTATCCTTTATCCTCCGCAAGCAATCGGAAAAGGGCACGAAGAAGGGACCAAAGATCTAGCCGGGCTAAAGCGTGCGTCCTTTGCAAAGAGCACGTAGGAAGCTGGAGCTCCTAAAAATTCAATGGAGCCGAAAAAGCCTCCCAAACCCCTCAGCACGAAGGGGGAGTGATGGGAGGGAGGAGGGGGAAACACTAGCCTGCCTGAACGGGGAGATCAACTTGTGAATCGATTTTCTTCTCTCGTTAGTCGCTCCCGTTTTTGGGATCGATTTTTGAGACGTGGAGTAACCTTTTTCCCTGGCCAATCTTTCTCTTTCTCTTACACTGGAAGCACACTGGAAACTCATTGCTCCGCGGGCACCCCGGCAGAGCCCTTTTCTTCGTAAAAGACTACCACAGCAAGGCAAAGGAAAATAAAAATCGCTGCATAACCAGGCTCACCTTTTCTCGTTTTACGACTCGCCCTCGTTCGACTGCCGTGCACGTTGCTTTTCTTTTTTGTGATGAGTCCCGCAGATGAAAATATGACAAAACTTTCTGCTCCTACCCCCCTCTCATCCTCTTCCTCCAACGCAAAGCAGTGGATATAAAAATATCCTTTCCCCGAAGCCGACGATCGATACGACACGAACACGGACGACAGTTTTTGACAGACCCTGCCCAAGGTAACTCGATTATTTTGTTGAGTGTGACGGTGCGAATCCCCTTGCCCTGCAGCAGGACCATTGGGGGAGGGGGTAGGAGACCTTTCGGTTGGCATTTACATAATTTTTGCAACCCACACCCACCCCCGACGGAAACTTCCCGTAAAAATTATATCAACTTTGCCGGGTGACCTTTTTTCCGCTTTTGTTTTGGTTGCGAAAGTGAGCTTTAAAATTTTTTGATGAATTTTGTCACACACCTTACGGCGTGTGGCCGTGCAAGGCCAGGACGAAATTGGAAGTTGGAACATTGTGGAAAGCGAGGGGACATCTTTATAGCGCCAAACCATAAACTTTACGAGCGCGAAAAGGAAAACTGGAGGGTTGGATTAAAAAAGCGCGAATGTTCCAACACGCCACCAACCACCAACCGCTTTTGCGTGTGATGCACAGTCACTGCATCCATCCATGGAAGACCGGTACTTCTGGGAGCCCTTTCCTCGCGGAAAAGTGTGCCACACACTTCCGTTTCGCTTACGAGAGTGCGTAAAGCTCTCATCGGTAACGGCGTGTAAAAAATCACAGCACATACCTGCAAACCACGTCCCAAGGCATCCCTCACAGCAACAAGACTTTGCTGCTCACATTTGCATGATACCTTGCTGTCGAGGTGTCGGTCTTTGTCTTGCGAGAAACAACAACGACCAAGATTAAATGTTTATACCCAAAAAAGGTTACCGCTTTCACTCACTTTTGGGCCGGAACAAGGGATTGGGGATCGTTTGGACCTACCATAATTTGTTTGCCGGTGAGATGTTTACGCCAAATCGAGATGAAATCGGCAAATCACCAGTGATTGCAGGACATGGCATTACATAAAACTTTAGATTATGCGCCTGAAATTCAATTGTTGCTACAACATCTACAAAGAACCAAAACAGGATTCGATCAATCTTGAAAATAACGACGATTGAGAAGTTTTTTTAAAAATAAAATGAAATCTGTGCTATTACTACCATTGGATTATTGCAAAATTTTGTAAAAGACATTCGTCCACATCACTAACTCTAATTATACCGCAAAAGAAAACAATCATTACTAAAACAAGCTAAGACAACAATAAACTGGAAAATATACAGGACAATCGAATCAAATCTGACCATTGCGATATCAAGCGATAATCAGGATTCTTTTGCCACTTGATAAGATCCCGTGCCATAAGGCTACGCACCTTTAACAGCGGATTATCCGATCCTTCCACCTAATTTCACCCGAAAAACGATTCCAACTAAATGTCTCGTTCCGCAGCGGCCGTGACTTGCAAAAACGCTGACCGTTTCTGTCAATTTATATAAATAGCTACTTAATTTGCTTCGTTAAACGAATGTCTCTCAACCGTTCCGCAGCACTCCACGGCGAAAAGCCAAATCTATTAGCGGGCAACAAGATTTTCCCACCCCTCGTTCGGCGCAAGAAGTTCCCCTTGAACGTGGGTTCAAAGGTCTCGACCGGCGTGGATTGTTTTCGCAGTCCGCATCTCCATTATCAGGACACGCTTGTACCTTGTGCAGGTGCTTGGCGGGAGGCTATTTTCCGACACCGACCCCGGGACGGCTTTTACCCTTGACCCATTGGAGGAGGAAAAGGCAAAGACACCTGGGCAGGTGAATCTCGATGAAGCTCGATTTGCCTCTTACGGTTAAAGTAGCACCATTTTTGTGCGCTTCCAGGAACGTTCATACATTTAAGATGAAGAAACGTTTAAAGCTGGAACAGCTGAAGATGGGGAAGCGAGGAGGGCTTTTATTGTAACGTCTAATCAGCACGCGCCTGACCACGACCACCAAAAGGACGGTTTTCGACGATTCTAGTGAAAGCTTACGCGATTCTCAGCGAAACACACGGAACGACACAAGTAAAGCTCTTCTGGACCAAGGATAGAAATGGATTCCTAACAACTGAAGTGACTTCGTCCTTCGCAAGGTGAAACAGAAGCAAAAAAACACAATCCAAGCATCGCTTTAAGTCCGTACCGTCCGAGTATCCTCTTTCGGGAGGGGGGCCTGAATTATTAATCGAGAACGACTTTTCCTTTTCATCGGAGACCAATTCGATGGAGATCGAGATTAGAGAAAACAGAACACCCATCCAGTCGTTTACGGTACAACAGATTTTGCGAAAGAAGAACTTTGGCACGAGAGCCGCTGCCGGTCTCCGGGGAATCTACTGAACCGAAACCAGCTCTTTCTGCCTCAGCTTTTGCTAATGGAGTGTCTCGGAAAATGGTCCCTTTACGCTAACCAACCCTGAAGCTTGCTCGTCTTACCGGTCGGTTGTTGTCTGTTTGGTGTTGTTTCATTCTTTTCACACACACTCTAGTGGATCAAAATTGTCGATGAGTCGTTGTATGAATGCGCAAAACACACAATGCACCCTTTTAGTGAACAATTTAATCGTACAAAGATTGTGTTTTCCTAAGCAACAAAAACCAAACGCTGCTGATAGGAGAACTGAGCAGGATCTAATAGTAAAATAAACAAATGAATATTAAAGCCAAATACTATCGCAAAAAATTATCACCTTTCAAAACGGTACAGGCCACATCACCAAACGAAATCTTCAGTTATCACTCGACGATTAACAAAACCTTGCTAATCAACGCGGTAAACACTCTCGAATAATCGAAACCGCAAACACTTGATGCACACGGTGACCTCACGCGGACGCACCAGACGGTTCTACGAAGATTCTACTCGAGACAGCACGCAAAAGCGACCCGATAAGGGCACCCATCTTGCCGACGCTGTCATCTGACAGTAGACAAATACCTCCTGTAGGCCTGACTTTGTAGAAGACACTTGTTTTTTTTCCTCCTTACTGAAGTCTGTAATTCAACAGGGAGCAAAAAAAAGTCTCGTGTCAATTTCCATAAAAAAACGGATGAAAAAAATTAGAACATGCGATAAGTCAACCCAGGCAAGCAATCTGTATCAAATGCTGCCGCCCTATCGGCCATTCAGTAGGTCACCCTGGGTTTTTTTACTTCTGCCCCGTTATCGGTTGAGTGATAAGCTCATTGATTGGGTTTGTTCTAGAAGAAAATCCTGCTTGACGCGAACCGCCGAAAACTGGTGATTGTTTTGCTCGATTATGTAAGAAAGGTCAGGTTTATCTTCTTGCATTGACAAATTTGCTGGTCATCGGTGCAATGCTGATAGCTTTTGTTTATCAAAAATCCCCAAACCCCATAAAAAATAATCCATGCCACTCCTCTCTCTTAATGTTATCGCGCAATCTATATATGAATACAATATTCAAACCACCACTACCTTGCATCTTTGAAATGACCCGTGAAAGATCGATCATCACTGAAACCCGATAATCTCCGATCTCAAACGAACTCTTTAATGATCAGAATTCTCATTTTCGAATTCCCGGACGAAAATATTCGACGTCAACACAATGACAATCATGCAGGAATACTGATGATGAGCTTTGGGGGATCGATTTGCATAACCCGTTTCTCAAACTGAACCAAAACTTGCGAATGCAAATACATACACGGCATAACACCATGCCAAAAGATCGATTTTGTATTCGTATTGAAACGAATTCGGAAGATGATTGTCCAGTCGGTCTTCAAACCGATCCAATTTACGAGCGATGCTGATTCCTGTGCGTTCTTCCTTCTCTGTATCTTCCAAAGACAACCCAATCGTACAAACAAATAAAATTCGCCATTTTTCCTAACATGGACAAAAACAAATCAATACCAATTGCTGCCAATCCAATGTAAACTGAAGCGAAGGCGGACAACAGATCAAAACCAATTTCCCTAGTCAAACGAAGTCTCCCATGCCCTCAACGTCAAACGAGGTGTAATGCAATTTGTGAACTGATTTTTCGCAATCCATCATTTCTTAAGCATCATAAATCACGTCACCCCGGTACAACCGCGAACTGCTGTTAGTCCGGTGACACGATGACCCTGGCGCTGGTCCGCTACAAGAAACGCTGGAACCCGTTTCTGCCTTTTCCCTTCGCGAACCACAGAAGCCATGCCATGCAGCTGCAATTTCTAATCCAGCGTCTAGACCAGCCCCTCCGGCTCGATACCTGGCATTTGGATCAAGTTTTTTGTTAGTTTTCTTGTCGCAACACACAACACTGTTCTCTTGCGTACCGCGTTCTCCCGATGCCGCAACCCCTGGGACACATTCCAGGGTACTCCAGCGCCAAGTTCTTCGCCACGCCATGCACGATGACGAGTGCAATTGCAATCCAGTGCATTAGGCGAAGGGAAAAGGTCCCCTTGCCACCACTCCCTAGCTTGTTTCGTCTAGCGGAGACCAGATCCAATCAACTCCTAAACGCCACACCATTTCCAGACATTCGCCGTTTGAACGTCCCAAGTCTCGTGGACGTGGTTCGGGTCCCCAGTATATACCCAGCCGTATTGGTCGCAGAGTCGCGGCGTTGTCGAGTTGATTGAACCGGGAGGACCCACGGGGCGAACCTCCTAATCGAGACCTCCCGCCGAACTACCCCGCCAAAGCATCAGCAGCCCCCGGGACTTATGGCAAAATGTCGAAGAATGTCGATTGTATGCACAAAAGTAGACAAAGTAAGACAACATCGAAAAGAAATAGCAGCAACAATTTCAGGGCAAGCGCAACAACGTCAGAACACCATCGAGAAACGGTTCACTGCGTTGTCATTCGTTGGCTGCCGTTACTGAAGAAAGCACAGGATCCGATGGATGTACAAGAGTTGGTGAGGATGAAGCAAGGGCAGGACGAGAACTGTGGCGTGTGTTATTATTATTATTATGACGACGTTCACAACGACAAACGAAGGCCGGAGTGCCATCTCGCGATGATGCACGTCGGAGTTTGGCGTTTGCAAAAGCGGGTTTCTTCGGTGCCGTTGCCATCCATACACACCTCTATCAATGTTTGTCATCATGGCCGTTGTTTTTGCTGTGCTATACGACTTCAGTAGACTTGATAGAATAGAACGATCGTGTGAGAGGGCATCAAGAGTGATGCATAAAGATTAGCAAACCAGCATGGGAATGAGAGGAAAAAAGGCAACAAGATAACCAAAGCACAAAGCGCTTGTTGTTGTTGTTGAGCAGTAAAAATTTGGAACCGGTCCAAAACCAACAAGTGATGAAAGCTCCAACATACGAAAACAGACTTTGAAAATGGACGAAACCAGTCACAACCAAGGACCAGTATTTGAAGGACGTTACTGTACCAAATTTCCTTCCATAAAACTGTGCTGTAATACCTACGGCAAAGCGACGACCTCCTAGGAGCTAACGGTTTGGCATCGATTGCAACTCAGCGGACGTGACACAGGGGGATACACGGCCGATGACAGCTCATCATCTTCCTCACCACCGAACGACCGAACCGAGCTGACGCTGCAATTTCTGGGCCGCAAAGTGAAAACCTTCCATCAGCTGTACCGACGGAAGATCGAAGGCCAACAACGGGCTTTGGTTTTGGGTAGCGTGAAGTGATCTAATTTCTTTGTCACTCGTCGTACGCGCACAACCCGGAGCGAAACTGTCCCTGCCCGACCATTTTTATTGCTCATCAGTCAACCATGACCAGCCTAATCCACAGTAAACTAATTTCCGGACCAGTGTTTACGATGAGCGATGAGGGCCCCCGAGTTGGGTTGAGTTGTTCCGAGTGGCCGACGGCTGCACCGGTAGACGTTCGCTTTGTGGAGCAAGTAGTAACCCTTATTCTGACATTTGCTGACTGGATGAACGAACCTGTTTGCCTGTGGCATGTTAATGGCAATGACAATAGGTCAGTAACGAACGGGCTTTTGGGTGACAAATTGATTAATGGCACCTTTTGTTTCCTCAGAAACGAATATATCATAACTTTTTGAGACGGTAATGGAATTTCCTAGATGCTGGTCTAACTCCTCTTTGTAGTGAAAAGTCATATTTTTCAGACTGGTCCAAAGACCGCAAAGATTTGTTTTGTCTTCCGGCCTCAAATCAGAGTCTTCGATTTGAAGACTCAAGTGCTTATTTATTCTAAGCGATAACGTTGCCTTAATTCCTGCAAAGAAGTGTAAACTACAGGCGGCACACGTAATCAAACAGACTGAGTAAATAATCCGAGTACGCGTGCGTCGCGATAACGGCACCGAAGTCAATGACTCCCTCTGGAACATCCCGCCACAGCGGCAGAGTTGGAGATTAGCAAGCTTAACTCGATTAACCCTTCGTGGCCGCCCTCGGCGATTTCTTAGGAAATGAGATGCTAGTTTAGATTCCCCGGTTTGCTGTGAATCCATCACTGTCGCGCGGCGGCATCGTATGAGGCCGAGGAATTAAATAATTTCATTCCTCTCCGACAAACACACACACGCACATCCTATCGGCTTTAATTAAGACAAATTGTCCCCCAAGAAAGAGGTTCCTCCCAAACCGAGGTCCCGACATTCACACTCCATTGGGTTTGATTTAAAATTCGTTCGGTTCCGAAAATCGCAATGTCACTCCTCGCAATCTCCGACGGACAACATTGTGGAGCTCGGTTTGAAGGTGGGGAAAAGAAACACCTCCGAGGAACGAACCGTGGACAGCGTGGTCTCCGCGAGGCGCATAACCTCTTCATTTGACCTTATTTTTTCTCTTTTCTTACAAGTCTTACAAGACACCGACGAAGAACTCGCGAACATTACGCTGTCTTAACGGTGCCCGGCGTTACGAAGTCTTACGAAAGTGTGGCGACAGCTGGTTGGAGCGCGTGGACGCGTTTGAAGGTCGACGCGAGGAAGGTGAAGGTTGCGTGCAATTTAAAGGCAAACCAAATTCCGAAACGCCTTTTTTTCTTCTTTCCCATCGAAGACTCGTGAAGAGGAAGAGAGCTGCCAACATATAAAATGTGCGACGCAAGAGGAATGCGTTATTCGTTAAGCTTACAATGCAAAAAATGAACACCAACAGTTGAATCACAATCGAATAATGCTGTGTCAAAACCGAGGAGTAAATTCCTAGCATGGAGATCGCGAAATAAAGAAAGAAAACATGGACATAAAAATAATGATTTATCGAATGAAAGGAATTTTCATTCCCTGGATACCTTTCAATCGTGGAAACTACAGAATCACATAAACTGATTATTGTGCATGTTTTCTGACGGGCCTTCATTTGACTAATGAATGTTATTGACGAATTTTGTTAACGGGAAACGTTGTCGGGGGTTCAACTTTGAACTGCCGAACTTTTGGTTTTTTTTCGAATTGAAAGAACGTTAAATGTTGAATCCGGTAATTGAATGGATATTTTTTAATTTGTTTCTTTCTCTTCTTTCATCTCTAGACACAACATCTCTAGTGGGACTTGGCATCTCTCCGAGGAGAGTTTCTTGCGTAGCATGTCCTAGCGACCACCACTGAGCCATGAACACTCCTAAGGTACGATTGCCTACAAACTCTTCGTTAAAGTTGCCCTGGGAACCTGAACCACCACGAATTATGGCCATTTAAACGCATAAACTATTCCAGATTTGTAGCTCTTGCGGAAATTATCCCTCGGAGGACCCAATTCAACACGATCCAGCAAAACTAGGTTAAATTGTGTCTGTCTCTATGGCTAAAACAGTCCCTTTAAAAGAGTTCAGGAGGACGGCCGCAAGGCATTATTGATTCAAAGACTAGAGGAAGGAAACCGCACAGGAATCGCACACAAAAGTGGATCAATCGAACGCCTATCCAACACTCAACTATTACTCTCCACGTCAACCTCACCCAACCCTCCTCTGGCAGGTTTCGATTTGGTCTCATGTTTATGCAAAAGGTCCCACCGAACGAATGTCGCCCAGGTGCCCTCGCATTGCCATCTGGGGACATCGAGGGCTAGGCGCGTTCCTCAAGCAAAAGGGTCGCTGCAACCTTTGGTAATGCAACCCCCGTGCCCTAGAGAGAGCCCCCGGCCCGCGTAGAGAAATAGAGAGAAGGGTGGGGAGGCAAATCTATCCAACACTAGCATCATCCAAGGGTATCGGAAAGTCTCTGCGACACTCTGGGGACGAGGAGAGTTCGGGCAACTCTTAGGTTCCATTTTTGGCATATTAAATTAGTCGCATCGTGACGAAGAGCCCTTCGGTGCCCACTTCGTTTTTGGTTTGGCCCGCAGAAGGTAAGATTCGGTCGGGAGTTGTTGCTTTCCAGCTCTTGGAGTTGGAGTGGCTGAGATTGGAAATTGTACTTTCCGAAGCTGCCGTACAATCCCTGTCAGACGGTCCAAAATTGTGTGCTAATCTAGCGATCGGTATAAGTTTGTAGCTAGAGGCATTGACAAAACCCTTCAATCGCACCCTAAAGCATCGGAAATTGGTTAGGAACTAGTAAAGTTAATTGATTGTTTATCCAATATAAGAAATCTGAAATCTTGTAATAAAATATTATGAGATTATTAGAAGACTGATGAAATGGAAGAGAATAGAATGTCTAATGCAGGCAAATAATATTCATTACTAAATTGGGATGTAAACTTCACATTATTTGAGTTTAATACGCACACCACCGTACCTACGAAATAAACTAAGCAACTACCTCTCCCTAGTCGACAGCAATCGTATTGAATTGCAAATTAAAATCTCATCATCACACGTGTTTAATAAATCAATGTTCAAAAAGCAACACTCCGTGCGGAGAGCTACCTTCCTCCAAGGCCGGGTGTATGTTCTCTTTCCGGCGGTCCCCGGACTGCGCGTATCTTCCCCTCCTCCCTCCCCCTTCTTTGAATTGAATATTTATACGACCACAATCATCGAGATCATGAACTTAAGCGATGATGAGTAGCGATGTTGGTGGTGACGTTGAATGAATATTCAAATTTGTCGCACCACTCTAACTCATTGCCACGCTCTGTCACTCTGGTGTCGTGGTCGATTTGCGCTTCACGGCAGGCAAAAACGGAAGCCTAAGATATTCGATACTTCATACCATTCTTAGCTTAGTGTCTGTTAATATCCTATTAATTGAAGATGCGTCGAGGATAAGTTGGCGAATTCGTGCAGCAAAGAGTATAGAATGTTTTAAAAATGAAAAAAAGAATGATTATTTTCCAGTTCGGCTGGAGTAAAAACCATACTGCAGAGGCATCAAACTCCACAACTGCAAAAGATCACTCAATATTTATCCAAGCATCAGTCAATCACTACACAAACTACGTCCATCGATCGGAACTACTCTTCGTGTTTACACAATCTAAACCCAAACAACCCCAGGTTCCCGGGAAATGCTTGACCGATGATAAAAATAACACAAGCTTAAAGATCTCAACAGAAACGGCTGCAGCTTCTTTTCTACACAGCCTTATAAGAAGATAAAAAAAAGTATGATCGTCTACCTCAAGGATTTTTCCTGCTTTCCAATGTGCATCGGAGCAGAACTCACCTCTTGGCGAAAAAAGACCATAGTATGTATACACCCTAACTGAGGAAGGACACTCCAGTGTACACGGCATACCTTCGCCGAAGCTAAATAAACTCCCAACTCATCATCTTCCGGAACTGTGTTCGAACCCATACCGTTTTTGTTGTTCTTTGATATCGTTATATCCTGACGAGAAAGGATGCACTTTCTTTTTCGCCTCACCGGATCACATCGTGTGGTTTGTTGTTGTATTTTTTCATGATTTAGTTTATTTTCTCCTTGACGTTCACATGAAACGTTATTTATTCTTCCTCACTTGTATCCTTAATACCGTGAACGAGTACTCTTAACGATTTTTTCTTGACTTTTTGTTTTTTCTCCACCGAACGTAACCAGCACGATATAAGATTCTGCTGATGATAGTGCACATTTCTACCGGATCGCCTTTTGCACTGCGTGTGGTTAAAAGTGGGAACCAGTCGGGGAGCATAGAGATGGACGTGCACGAAGCTTACACGATGAGCCCCCCATGCCTTCGCCATCACAAGTTTGCATATATTGTCGGATGATAAAGGATGCAACGGCTACGAGTTATTTTTAAAGTGCTGTCAGAAAAATAATGCCTGCAATGTTTGCAATGGCAGCGAAATATTTTTTCAATTTCTTTGCTTTCTAGTTATTGTGCCTCGTAAAGAAAAATAGAGAGGCAAATATATAATAACCATAGCGTCCACTATGGCCGGTCGGCCATTCGGTCACATAATCTTGTTATTTAAATTTATATGTATCGGTTTTCACGGTCGCAACGTAGGAAGGTGCAAAATTAGTTCATGTGCTAAGAAAGTTCTTGATTTTGCAAATTAACTTAGTTCTTGTAATCCATTATGTACAGGTAACTACAATCTATAAAAAAATATTTAAATTTTATCTGATAAAAAATGTGTGCAATATGGAAGGAATTTTCGAGTGCCATAAGTCCTCATGAAATTCTGCATCGTCTTCCACTTTCAATTTAAATACCCAGAATTTCTTTCTCTATCGTGTGTCAACCGGCTTTTGATCGGAGCTATCATTCGCGAGCAGGACATCGTCTATCGTCTAGATATCCTAGGAACTGCTCCAGTTGTTCATACTTCAGCTACCTTTGAAAAAAACATATTCGAGGTTCAATTTTAACAGTCGTTGTCAAGTTTACTTCGAACTAGATTTCAGGTTTAACAGCTAAAAATCGTAAAATGCAACTCTTAAATGTCAATGAAGATGGGTGACTACAAAGAAAAAAAAACTGTTGCATGAAACACTTGCAAAATTTATTTTTCATCTTAAACACAAAAAAGGTCCATCACTGTAGAATTCAAAACGATGAGAGTTGTGTTCTGTTTTTTATGCCCAACGGCAAGCTGCTAAGGGTTTTTTGCCGCCATTCTCATCGACTCACTTCGAGCCCTGGCCAAGGCATACCAGCCGGAACGTCCAGATTGTCGGAACCAGATCAACTTATATTGAACACACCGCTGCATCCCCATGCAGTCTTCGCCGCACGTGTGGCCGTTTTAGATTTCTCCCGACCGACCGGGCCGTGGGTAAATGGACATAAAATAAACGCAATCAACCGTTAAAAACCATCAAACTCGATCTCGGGCTCAGCGAACTGATGGCGCGGAGGGCCATATTTTACCCATATTTGTCCGGAGTCCACCCCGGCCGGTGACGTTGGTGCAGCAGTTCGGAGCTTGGACAGCTGGCCGTCTCGGCAATCACAACAACGGCGTTCGGTCGCCTCCAACGATGGATGGCGTCGCTGCACTCAACGGCTTACGTTGTACGTTACATTTTTAATTCCTACAGCGTGGAAAAAAAGCGCCCATGCAAAGGATTAAAAAATCAATAGCCAGAGGAAACGAAACGCTGAAAAAACACGAAACACTCAAACACGTGCCAGCAACAAGAGTGTTGTTATAAAAATGTTCCTAGTTCGCTCGATTTTTTTTCACTGTTGTTCATTACAAAGGCAAATCAATATTTTATAAAAGCGAAATTACGGGTTTTAAACATCTCCCAAGCCGATTTTGTTCATCCCTTCACGAGCGCTAGTAAATAAAAAGCACACAAAACTTACAACACAACTGAAAGTTGGTGGCTTTTCTTCCACCAAAAGCTGCTCTAAAACTCTCGAAACCTCATTCCCACCACCCAGCTTAAACTACCTTGGCTTGATCAGATACAAAAGAAAAGGGGAGCAAGAAAAAAAAAACAAATAAATAGGGCAGTTCCCAAACGAGGCAGATCCCCAACACCGACAAGGCCGGAGCATCTTCTTACCTGTAATGATGGGCAGGGCAAATGAATGAAACCCATTCGCAAGAGAAACCCGGAACAAGCGCGGGCCAACAGTTTCACTATGCTGCACTGCACTCCGGTGCAACAGCACGAGCATAAAACATCGTACACCGTTAGGAAGCAGCATAAAACAGCACACTGCGTAACGGACAAACGGTGAGGAGGGCATAGGAAAAGATAAGCGAACGATGAGTAGGAAAGCAGCAGAAGAAAAACGAAGATAGAAACGAAACAAAACACAAAACAAAGGCATGATTCAATCGCACTCAATTTATCCCAAAAACCTTCACCGCATGGTGGTGCGCTTCATCAATGGACAACCACCACCGTTTTCCTTCGTGTGTTCCGTTCCTTTCTCTTGGTTACGCGCGTTTTCTACCTCTCGCTAACGCGCTTTTCCCTATTGGGTTTTCATTGCACCTGCGGAGAATTCCCAGCGCCCGGATGTCTGAAGGGAAAAAAACACGACCAGCCGGTCGGGTCGCTTTATTCAATGAACGATTTTGGTTATCCACTTTCTCACAAGGGTTTCCCTATCTGCAGTGTTTTATGAGCTTCTGGTACGATTAGATGTATTTTCTATTTATCGTTTATTCATTTCATCTTCATCTTACATTTTTTAAATTTATTGTGACACAAGCTGGTATTTTCATCAAACATATTTGTTGCATCTTTTTTTTCCCTCTTCTTTCTCCTTATTGCCTTTTCTCTACCTTTAAATCTTTATTCAACATTTTTTGTAAACCTTTCCTATTTCAATCACGTTTGGGTTGCGTTTCTATTATTGTTTTGGCTCTTGTCTCGGCTACCATCTCCCATGTTCTCGACAGACAACGGGAAAAAAATCGAGGGAACCGTCAATGTCAGCACCGTTACTGATGATGAGACCATGTTAGACACGTACACTCTATCCGTTCCAATCCAGCTAGCTAGAACCTCGCATGCTACCTTTCACTGCAACAACGCTGTGCTGCTATTCTGCGCTATAACATTTATGCTGCGGGTGTTGCCGTTACCCTCCGTTTCCGTGACGACCCCAGCGTACATTTGAAAATACACCCTTCCCTCTTGTACCCTTTATCAGAAGTCATGCTCTGCTCGGAGCCACAATGGGTCGACACTTTATTTCACTTCAGCCACTGCCAATGTCTACCGAATGGGGGTGAAAAACATGTCCTTTCTTTTCATCACACCAGCGTCTAAACCCATTCTTACCTCTTCAGGTACTGTAGAAACATTGGCCTAGTCGCGGCATTGAAGAAGGGGCGCATAAAATCGTGAGAAGTTGCGTTTTATGAACCGACGCAAACTCCCATTTTCCTCAGCTGAAAGCGGGGAATGACGGGGTGGAGCGGAAAATGACGGTTCTTCATTTCATTGAACCGCCCGGACATTCGTTACCATCGTGGCAGCGACTTTCTTGATCGGGTTTTCACGCGATCGATCGATAGCAGAAACGTTTGCAAACATTGTGTGTTTGGCCCCGTCACGTAAAACGCCTATCGTACAACAATCTGTAGTGTCTGTCTGGCGTCAACTTCGTTGGGCAAATCCACTCGTTGGTGAGGGCAATATTTCACCAAATTTACAGACGTGGAATAAACAAAAAGTAAAAGCTACACTAGTAAGATAAAACCACCAACATGTTACGGAATTTTCTGTTTCCCATTACTTTATACTTTGAGCCGAAAGAAGCTTATCCTAAACCATCTCAACAAACCCTACAAAGCAGTGCTGCACTAACAATCATAATGTGTAACGGCATAGAAATAAAAACCCCATAATCATCCAACGGCAACGAACTAGCCGGAGGCGACGAACAGACGTGCAATGCAAGTGACATAACGTACGACAAATGTCTCGATGATACTTTCATTCACCCTTGAAGGGCCACCGGGCAACCCGCTCCCTGGCCGACTGATTACTGGCCTACGAGAGTGGTTCGTGACTTCTCGCGAATGGAATATAATTTATGCGCATTGTAGCTCCACAAGTGTGGAACAAAAATGTTTCCATTTGAATCATTACGAAAAATCTCGCCAAAGCTTCTCTCGTAAGCTTTGGTGTTTTTGCACGACTTCGTCCGTGAATTTCGTGATGTTGTTACGAGATTATATAAAGAGCAAATCTCGGCTTAGTCCGACCGAGGTTTCACATAATACATCGAAGCGGACTGCACTTCGCGAACTGTTTGATGCAGAATATGTACACGTGTAAGAAGATTACTCGTTAGCGAACATTAATTAACAATACCGTCGGCAAAACGTCGGTCGTTAAAGTTGTCCAACGCAATTTAAGTAGCTGACATACGCCGACTTCGTTAAAGCAAGTAAGTGCCTCCAATCGACAAGCAATAGAAAACCGATACGCGGCGTTGAACTGCGTATCATTTCGAAAAATATGGTGCTGTAAAACCAGTAACCTTCGCTTGTAACTGAACGAATCGCGAATTAGGTAATGAAGTTTACGGTGCACACCAGCTGCATTTGCTTCGCCTCGCGGATAAGCCTTCACCTTCGGCAAAGCCGGTGTACCAAAGTGCAGTAACAGCAGCACAAACGCAGGAAGGATTGCAACGCAGTTAGTTGCAGGGGGTTTTATTTTCTTCCCTCACGCTTTTTTATGTTTTTTTTTTGCCTAATGACTGCAACAGCTGCAGCAGCAGTTTTATTTCACGGTTGAGTGAAGGGCTCGATTAGAGGCATGAATTGCTAAGTCTCTAGTGATGGAGTTGAAGACTTCCTACATGTATTTGTCCTGAACCTTGTAGTACTGTTGAGTTTTCAAATGTATCCAAAACAACTTATCTCATTCCAAAATCGTAATAAATAGTATTTCAAACCTAATCCAGTGACTTATCAATTCATTTGTAACGCATTTCAACAACCAACATTCCTAGGGGCGAGGCTCTTGTTATGTGTCGAGATCGGAATGCGACGTATTTTCCACCAAATGTTGTTCCAAGAGTGTTTCAGAATTCGTCTTAGGCAAGCTAAGCACTAATGTGGCGAAATCCACGACTTGTTTACAACGAAGAGTTTCAAATAAAAATAAACTATTGACGAAACAAGTTCCAGAGTATGGCGTACCATACAATTACAGCTTGCTAAAGCATCTTTCACCTAACAGCCGTGAAATGATTTCGTTTTATGAACAAGCTTTTGAAAGATCTTGAAACTAGAACATGAAATCTCTGGAGGGAAAAGGCAAGTAGGACATGGCATTCTTCCAAAGACTAGGTGGTGTATCTTTGTTCCCCCTTCGCTTCGTTAGTGCCCTATTTTTCCTTTCAACTTTTCCCATCCGTCCTTTCTTATTCTTCACTCGATAAACAGTTGTTTTCAAACCGCCATGGGGCGAAAAAGGAACCTGCATCTTCAGAAAGCTGTAAAACAGTTTGAAACTTACATTTTTCCAACTCGTCTTTCAGCGCTTTTTATTGAAATGGCTGTTGGCTCGTGCATACGCGTTTCGGATCCAGCGGATGTGGAACCTTTGCACCTCCCTGGTTCCTGGTGAGGTGTACTTTTACCCAACTCTCACTCAACGATTCGCCAAATTTCCCTCTTCCATCGGCAAAGGGCGACCCAATTTTTTCCCCATCCCTTCTGGTACCGTGGCGTAATCCATATGTTTTCCTTGGAAACTTCACCGCGTACACCGCATTCGTATGCACACAAACACACTCACACACACACACAAGCACACATAAACACACTGGCAGGCCCGATTTGGCACCGGAGGTATATACGAAAACCACTCGCATCAAAATCAATAGAGACACCGGGGCGTACAAATACACACAGCGTAAACGCAGTGTCCTACCACACGCGGACGAGAAGGATATTTTTCGAGCCGGCTTTCATATCCTTTCCACTTTCATTCACCGGATCGGGGGGAGGGGTGCCCGAGATAAGCTTACGCAAGCACACATACACTCGTGCAGCGCCGGATATGGAAGGATCCGTCGTCATCCTTGTGCAAGCACCAGCAACTACCAGCACACAACAAACGCACCACGCTCTCCGCACGAAGCATTAGAGAGATTCCTCCTCCCTTTGCTCAAGTGGCACCTTTTCTTTTACTTTTATTTTTATTTCCCTTCCGCCGGAGAGGAGCGCACATAAAAATACAGAACGCACGAAGCTGGGACACGTTGGAAACGAACCAAACTACCAGGCCACCCGCGCCAAATCACCTTCAAAATTCCGCTCGTCGGCATCGCCGTTTTACGGCGGCGACAAATGCCATGCTTGATTATGTTTCCTCTCGCGCGTACAATTTCTTCTTCGCTGCTTTCCCAAAAAGGACACTAGCTTTTGCTCCGTCTCGTTTTGTTTGACCCTTCACATACGCTCTTCCTGTTTCACTCAAAACATTACATGGAAGGATCACGGCAAGGATCAATATTCAAGCTCACTACTCACTCGCTTGCACTCACTGAACGAAGAGCGGATTCACCAGATGGAATGAGAATGGATTCTCCGAATCACCGGATTCGATTTCGTTTCGCACGACCGATCTCTCTCGCACTCTCACGCACCACATGCTTCGCATGTAAACGTACAAACAAGTTGCGTCAAGCGATCTTCCTGCTTGATGGACTCTGTTAAAAAGATGTTTAACCTTTCGTTCGCCGGGGATGCGGGTTTCACTGCCTTTGACAGACGCCCACCCGAGGTGCCCAGTTATCAACAACAATCGTAACGCATCGTTACGATACACACGCATTCCGAAGCCCCGATTAACAGCGCGCACACGGTACGAAGCACACCTTCTTCACGACGTTAGCACGACACCACTGCTGGCAACTTTTTCATCGAAACCTCGCGGCGAGGCGCTATTTAGATGCATCTACGGAAAGAAGAGGGAGAAACGGAAAGCGCATGGACGTGAGCAAGACAGAAGAATCAGAGAGAGAGAGAGAGAGTGAGAAAGCGTGGATGATATAAAAAAAAACAAAAGCACACTTTGCAGCAAAGCACATTATTGCTTGCTCTGCAAAAGAGAAGTTTGATATGACAGTACGCGAGAAGTCCAAGGGACGCACAGGCACAGTGCAATGATCGATTGGAGAAAAGTTATACATTTCATTCACAATGCGGGTTAGAGTTGTAACGCACGTAACGCAGGCAAATAAACAACAGGGAGCGAATCTAGCACAACAAACGCACGTTAGACATCGAGAAAACTGACAGCGAACGTAGCAGTACCAAGTCGAAGTGGCATGGTTTGTTTTTCCAGTGTTTCTTAATCTCCTATTATAGGTCGCTTTTCTTGATTATCCACTCTCGCGGAAATGCTCTCGTGGATTCCTTCCTTTTTCACTCCCTCCCTCCAACACGATGGAAATTCTCTCCACGATGGACACCTACCTACTGTGGCCACAGTGGCGGAAACTTTTCGACGTACAACGAACCCCCATACCACACGCACTTTTGGATCCGCGGGATCCATGGACGATCGTCGTTCAAGCAAGACTGGAGCTTGCTCCAAGCTAGCTCATTCTGTGAAGGTTCCTCTCTCTCGAAATAAAATCTCTCTTCAGATCTATCGCTGTCTCGCGTCGAGAAAGAGACCACGAGCTGACGCTCTATTCGATCGATCGTTCAAAACGTGAAAACACAGCTGACAGTATCGCTCTCTGAGCGGGGAACTTTTTAAAAACCCCATCGTGTCTCGTGGAATGTGCTGCTGGAGTGTATCGAAATTTCAGCGCAAAAGAGATGGAAATAACAAGAGCAAAAACAGATGACAGTTCCTCCGACACGTGAGAAGCTGAGAAGATGGCGAGCACAGCTCACTTCTCGAGGAGAAGCTTCGGGGAAACCTTCTCATTGCTTCGGACAGTAGAAGGATTAATTTTTAATTTCAAACACGTGGTAGATCGGAAGGACCGGTGAATATTGGAAAAGCTTTTTGGACGAATGGATGAAAATATTATATTTCCATCGATCTTTTATATGTTAATGTAACTCCCATGATAAATGCAATAAACTTCCAAAATCATCATCTATGAATCTGAATTTCTTATAAACAATATCATTTAGTATGCTGCGGTTACATAGTTCTAAAACAATCAGCATTAACGAGACCATTATTCGGGGACTCGTAAAGACATTCAATCTTCACATACCAAGAGTACGAGTACTGTACGTATAGTACTGTCAACAACAAGTTTAGTTTATGTAAGCCCTCGAAAGAGCGCTCCATGTTCTCAATTTAAGTAATTGAAACTACGTACAAGAAACCCTCTCCATAAACTAACTTTTTTGCTTCTTATGAAATCACACCAAGGCAAACAAATGCTAACGCAAGAAGAAAACTAGCAGAAAAACATCCCTCGGTACGATTATTTATCTTCTCCACATGAGTTGATTCTTAAAGATGATCCTATAAAAAAGTGGCTTTCTGTTAGCCAAAAGGGGACAATAAGAGGAAGGAACAAAAAGGACACCGAAGAGGAAACTTGAGAAAAAATCAAACATCCTGAAACGATGCTATCGACGCCAGAAATCTGCCTTTACTGCTCGGCTCTATCCTGCTTGAATCCCCACCAAGGATTGTCGCAACGAAAGGGGTCAACTGTGTCGAGTAGTAGCACAGGGAGTGGTGCAAGAAAGAATCGAAAAAGAATAGTTTGCTCGTAATGAGATTCATTTATCTGCGGAAAATCAAACCAACCACCCCGCCTTCGGACGGATTCCTCATACCGACGGTTTCTTGAGCACCGGAAAATTACGGGACGAATCCATTTTCACAGCAGAGCGCCTCGTCGTATTCTTTTTGGAGTAAAATAAAATCAAACATTCTTGTTTGCCCTGCGTGCCGTCTACCGCCGAGGAGCAAAAAATAGACAACCCATCATGACACATAACCCTGCTTGTCGTCCTGCATTTGCCACAATGGAAAGCCAACTCCACTTTTCTTCGCTTTCATCTGGCTTTCCTTCGGCTGTAATCTGATGGGGCATGGGTGTAAAGAAAAGAATAAATGAAATGGCAAATATTTAGAGCTCGTTTCGGTTGATTAATATTGGCGCTCTGCCAGTTCGGGCGGAAGGACGAGAACGAAAATCCCCCCCGCCCCCCCCCCCCCCCCCCTCCCCACCAAACCGTCGAGCGGTTCGTTCGCTTCAGTTAACCTGTTCCGTTTGTAGCAAAGCGTGACGGCTTCGGTCGTGGAGGGTTGAAGCGTTTTGTATCCTTCAGATAAGACGTTGATGAGCCGAACAAGGTACGTACTTAACTCAAAGCGGAGGAAATACATCGTTCAAGCTAACAACAGGGCGGGCCGTGACGAGCGAGCGACGACAGAGTGTGGAAAAATTGTGAAAAATCACTGTTGACATCGTGTGGCGGCGCTGATTAATTCCGAAGACTGAGAGGAAAGCTCTTTTCAAGCAGGTTGAGGTGATATGTGCCAAAAAAGATGGAGGGCAAACATATTTGGCTTGCGAAGCAGTGTGACTTATACAAGCTTGTTAAATCACACAGATTAGATCGATGAACGAACAGTTTAAATATGATTTGCTTTTGTTTCAGTTAGATATCGTAATAAAACTGTGGCTTTTGTCGTTTCGTCGTTTACTGCAGAAATCTTTCAAATTAAATCAAAGCTATATGTCTCGTTGTACCATAAAGCATTCACCGTTCTCATTTGTTTCATCTAAGTCCTCAATACATCTTCGTTGAAGATGTCGCCTTTTACAGCATAAGCCATGCAGAATCTTTCTCAAGATGTCATATCGTCTGGACATGCACAAGAACAATTCACTTTATGCGGTACTTACATGCCCTGCATTTCATCCCCAATTCTCTCCGAATGGTTTCCTTGGAAGAAGGACTTCGTGAGTAGAAACAGTTCGGTTCTAGAGCTCAAGGAGAACAGACGTACAAAGCGAGAGCTGTAATACAAAAAGGAAAGTAAGAGAGAAGAGCCACGACAGGATGGCAACTCGAGAAGCAACGCTGAGGCTCGACTTCTCCAAGCTGCCGGTGAGACCTCCGGTTAAAGAGGTCATGGAGTTTATTGCCTCCAAGCTGTGCATAGCACAGGATCAGGTGACTAGAATTCACCTACGCACAACATCCGTCAATGTTCATATTGACGTGAAAGATCAAAATGTGGCACTGAAGATTGTGGAGGATCATGACGGAAAGCACAATTTTATGTGTCAGGGATCCGAATATTCCATTCCTGTCGTCATGGACGATGGCTCCGTGCTGGTCAAGCTGCACGATCTACCTTCCCGTATATCGGATGAGGATATAAAGGAGTACTTTTCTAAGCACGGAAAAGTAATGAACATTTTCGAAGGAAAATGGACGGAAGGACTATACGCTGGTTCTTCAAACGGCTACCGTTTTGTGAGAATTGTGGTCGAAAAACCCATACCATCGTTCGTAGACATTCGGAACACAACCACACTGGTGACTTACAAAGGCCAGAAACCGACGTGCAGGTACTGTGCCCAACACGTACACCACGGAATAACGTGTAACCAAAACCGTAGACTGGTTACACAAAAACAAAGTGTCAACGTTCGACTGCAAACTTCATACGCCGAGGTAGCTAGCACCTCGAACGCATCCTCCCGGCCAGAGCATCAAAATGTGAACAACGCACAACAAACTCACACAACTAAAGAAAGACACCACACAGCCATAGAGGCTCATGGAGACACACACGCCAACGCAGGGATAGTAGACCAGATAATAATCACCGACAACGAAAAAACGCAAAAACCACGTATGACCGATACAAGATCCAACTCTCCCAACGACAACAAGCACACTGGACTGACAAGATCATTATCAGCAAAGAGACAAGCGGACAGGCTCATAACAGACACGATAACTTTCGAGAGTAAACGGGGAAGGACTCGATACATCACAACACCAACAGCAGGTACGTCATCAAGAAATAGAAAGCACGCATCAAAATGAATAGTGTAGATATAAGTTTACGTATCATTTCCATAAACACAACCAACATTTCAAGCAAAACAAAAATAGACTGTCTCCAATCCACTATTAAAAAGTTAGACGCTGACATTGTGTGCATGCAAGAAGTATATCAATCCGACCTAACCATCCACGGATATACAACCATCACAAACATAGATCATCACAAACGTGGAACTGCGATAGCAATACGAGATAGCCCCGATTTAAAATACTCAAACATTGAAAGAAGCATCGATAGTAGAATAATCTCTGTATGCATTAACAACAAACTTAAAATTTTGAATTTGTACGCACCATCAGGAACTCAAAACAAACAAAAACGTGAATACTTCTTCCAACACACATTAGCGTACTACCTGAGAGCTCCATACGAATACTTAGTAATAGCGGGAGATTTCAATAGTATTATAAATGACAGAGATGCGACAGGCTTCTCCAATCACAGCGCAGCTTTGAAAAACGCTATCCAACACCTTCAAATGTACGATTCATGGAACGTGCTAAAACAAAATGTTGAATTCACATACATAACACACAACTCTGCCTCTAGAATTGATCGTATTTATGTATCAAGAAACTTAAGGACACAACTGCGTACTGCAACCATGCATAGCGTAGCATTTAGCGATCACAAAGCCTATGCCATAAGAATGAGCATCAAGCACAATGCTCCACCAATAATTAGACACAAACTTTGGTCATTCAGGAAACAAACCGTAAATGAAAACATTATCAACGAATTCAAGAACAAATGGACCCAATGGACAAGGCAAAGGAAAAATTATTCATCTTGGATACACTGGTGGGTAGAATTTGCAAAACCCAAAATAAAATCATTCCTTCGTTGGAAAAATAGTTTAAACTTTAAAGAATTCGATCATTACTACCTCAAATTACAACAGCAACTTGATACCGCATACAGTAACTACATAGGAAACGCAAATGAACGTATTAGCATTAACAAAATTAAAGCAGAAATGCTATCACTACAAAGAAGAATGACTGCAAACTTTATTAAACAGAGTAACACGTTCATAGCAGGAGAAAATATTTCCACACTTCACCTAAATGAGCGTAGAACAAAACGCACTATAATCAACAATATCAAAAACGAAAACGGACTGTTAATAGAAACACCAAGCGAAATTCACGAATATATTGTTAACCATTATGAGCAACTATTCTCAGCAGAAAACTCTAAGGATAGTGTTCCATTTACTTGTTCTCCAAAAGTCCCTGAAAATTGTGAAATTAATCAACACTTGACGAAACAAATATCCACCAACGAAATATACGAGGCCTTGAAAAATGCTCCATCAAATCGCAGTCCAGGTAAAGACGGTTTGTCAAATGAATTTTACCTTATATTTTTTGATATAATACACAAAGAACTAAACTTAATCATAAACGAAGCTTTGTACTTGAACGTACCAGAACAATTTGCAGAGGGTATAATTGTTCTGATAAGGAAACAATATTGCACTAAAAATTGTATAGAATCATTCAGGCCAATAACACTTTTGAATGCTGATTTCAAAATATTAAATAGAATCATGAGATCTAGACTCTCTAAACTAATTGATACCCATAATATATTGACAAAATCTCAAAAATGTAGTAATAAGGATAACAACATATTTCAAGCACTTTTGTCAGTAAAAGATAAAATATTAGAAATTAATGAAACAAAGAAGATCGGAAAATTCGTCTCCTTCGATTTATCCAAGGCTTTTGACAGAGTAGACCATGATTTCCTGTATGCTACAATGAACAGACTGGGCATTAATCAAAGCTTCATAGATTTCGTTCGTAAGACAAATGAAAAATCGAGCTCAAGAGTTTACGTAAATGGAAGTCTAAACAGAAAAATACGCATACAAAGATCCATACGACAAGGAGATCCTCTCGCTATGCACCTATTTGTAATATATATCCATCCTTTACTAGAAAAGTTAGAACAAATCTGTAAAGCCCCAGAAAATGTTGTTAACGCTTATGCAGACGATATTTCCATAATCGTCACTAAGAATGAACTACTAAGCAAAATCAAAGACACATTTGAACTTTTTGAGTCAGCGTCAGGAGCAAAACTCAATACAGAAAAAACGAAAGGACTAGATATAGGATTGCATACAAAAAATAACAAAATCGACATAGGGTGGATAAAAACAGAAGATCGGTTGAAAGTTCTAGGCATTGTCTTCACGAACTCTCTCAGGCTAACCATAAAGCTAAACTGGGATGCAACCACCAAAAAATTTGCCCAAATCGTAAGACACCACAAAATGAGAGAATTAAATCTACATCAAAGAGCCATTTCCGCCAACACTTTCCTCACATCTAAATTGTGGTACTTAGGGTCCGTTTTATCTGCCTACAAATATCAAATAGCAGCCCTGACATCATCGTTAGGTGAATTCATGTGGCCAAGAGGAGGTCAAAGAGTAAGCATGATCCAACTCGCCCTACCAAAAGCTAAAGGCGGTCTAAACCTGCTAGTTCCAATCACAAAACTCAATTCACTATTAACCAACAGACATTTAAAAGAAATCAACAACATGCCTTTCACAAAAAATAAACTAAAAAAGAATGAAAACCCCCCTAACATTTTGGACTTACCAAAAAACTACCCATGTTTGGAGATCATTATAAAGGAATGTGCCTACCTCCCGGAAGCTATTGTAAATAACCCCACTTCTAAACAAATACACAAAAATTTATTAAATTTTCTCCCCGCGCCACCTATTACAACTAAAAACAAAAATACCACCTCGTGGAAAAAAATATGGCGGAACATAAACTCAAAAGATTTAACATCAGCACAACGAAGCACATACTATCTACTAACAAATGAAAAAATAATTACTCAAGAAATCAAATTTAAATATAACATGGTTCCACATCCAAACTGCGTTACATGTGGAATAACAGACACACTAGAACACAAATTTCAAACTTGCGGTTTGATAAATTATCAATGGACTATGCTCCGCAACATATTAAAAGCATATACAAGCTCCCCTCTATCGTTTAATGAACTACAAAGACCACTCCTAGCAAATGTTAAAACACGAAATCGACCAATAATTATGTCACTATTCATAAATTATATTACTCTTGCATGCAACAATGAACTAAGCACAATATCAAGCGAAAAAACCTTACTAGAACTAATTACATAACTAATTATAAGACTCCTAGGTTAACGCAAATAATGTTAATAAAGAATGTATTGTTTTATATATAAAAAAAAAAAAAAAAAAAAAAAAAAAAAGTAGAAGATGTTTAGTGCTATGTTCCGATGTGTATCATCAAGAACCGGGTAGTAAGTCAACGTGTAGGTCATTCAGTAAGCGACTCGCATCACGAACCAGAGTCAGTAAGTGCGACTTGGTAAAACCAGCATAAATATGTTATTGTCTATCCAAATGTAGTTGTTCATGGTGGGTGAAATTTAATTTACTTTGCACAGTAAAGAGGAACAATCGGTTACCAGAGGGTTTGCTGATGACGTGTCCGAAAACATGGCATTCATATCAGATACAAATTCAGGAGGTCCGAGCACGAACAGTGAACCACAATACAATGTAATTTTATGCATCTATTCTACTGTTCATTTTCCATCTTGGATCCAAAAAGGTATGTGAAGAATAAGTTAATCAAATATTGCTCATTATTATGCAATTTTACTAAACATGGTCATATACTGTTTTGTAGTTTTGCACTTTCAAAAGTAATCTCCTGACGAAAAATAAAATGAAAACACAATAATATACTTCATTAGAAACATGTACCACGTATATCCTCTTGTTGAGTCCAACTAAACAATTTTTTATACTTATAAATTAAATATCTCGCCTACATTCATCACTGAAAGGCGTGAAAAGAAAATCTTTCTAATTAATTTTTAAACAATTAGTTCCTGTGTTTCTGTGGAAGAATTTATACCTGAAGAGGATTTTACAATAACAGTTCGCTAGCATTTGTTACTGTAGGACAGTTAGTCATTTGTAATAAACTGGCTGCGAAAAGTCACCATGTTCAGTCACTCTTGTCACGTAGCGGCATGTCGGGACCACAGACCCTACGGATCGAGTCGTTTCCAGATGAGATTGCTCCTGTCCTTCGAGTAGCCTTCAAGACCGACAATTGAACTCCTTTTCCTTCTGCGTACCCGAACGATAGGATCTGTCGCCCAGAGAAATCCAAACGTTTCCGGAAAACAATCATCGGTGTCCTTACTTACAAGCTCTCCCCGGAAAAAGCGCTCCAGTAACAGCCACCCAGGACACTTTGTAACTTCAGCGCACATCTTCACAAAAAGATCCGCACCACTTCGGAGGACACTCCCAGGAGATTGCCGGAACACAAATGAGCTTGAAATTGAAAAGTAATTGTACAATAATCGAACCCAATGGTCGAAGGGACATAGAAAACGGCGAACGATTTTTGCTCCCAGCAACAGGAAGCAATCGAACCGGAGAGTAAGAGAGAGAAAGTGATTGGATATTAGGAAAAAAAATGTCACACTTCCCGACGTTTCCTGCTGCTGGGAATGGATTTGAAAAATTATCTTAATTGAAAAGGAAAATAGACACGAACAGAATGGCAATTTCACCGAGCATCGATTGCCGGAGACTGGAAACGGAAGCACAGCTGACCCCGAAAAGGACAAAGGACAATTAAATCAGTCATTCCGTTTGCGTTTCCGGTTGGTCGATAGTGAAATCGATAAACCAGACTTTGTTAGAAATCAACTTGTTCTATTGAATTTTATCAATAACCGTTTATTAAGGTTGCTGAGTGCGCAATAGGCGAAAGAAGTGTTCAATATGGTTTAAATATTTATTGATGTAATTCTTAACTTACATTTATTGTTTTCATTTAACTCTTGTCAACATCATGAAGAGCAAACTTGTCATTTTTGTAGTTCTTCCCTGCCCAAAATGGACAATTCTCCCTGCCCAAAATTCTTCTCAACTTCAGAATTTAAAAAAGCGCGCCCCTTCTACCTATTATGCATAATACGGGTTTTCCAACAGCCCCGGCCGTGTTGAAAACCACATCGATTTCACCACTTTGTCGGCTGAGACCACTCAACGGAGGGTCACAGACGACACAGTGGACAATGGTCCAATCCCTGGAGCATGTTTTGAAACGGGCCCCCTTGGGACAACCGGAGCGGAAAGCCAAAAACGCCGGAGTTTCGACATACCCCATGCTCCATGCTCGATAGGCGCGCGAGAGAATGACCATGAAACCATGATGTATCGCGTCGAATCCCGCTGCGAACACTGCGCCATTTATGTTGCAAACCCCAAACTCCGTGTCCGGAACGCGAGACCTAAACGCTGCAGGTGTCGTGGATCGATGTCACTGTCACCACGGTCACTGTTCTCCCACCCCGCCCCGTTCGGTTCCCCAATGGCCTCCGGGAGCTCCATTTTCTCGCTTCCATTAGTCACAATGATTTATTGAAATGTTATAGATAAATAAGCGTGTGCGTCCAGGCGAGTCATCAAGGGCGATGCTAAACCCTCGGCTAAAACCGGAGGTTGTCACAGGATATGCCAATGCAAACCATGCTAGTAACTGCAAACCACCAAACTGGCCAGCTCGTCTCCTACTCCACCGTTTGGGGTTTGTTTCCGGTGAAATGCGCCGGTTCTTTGTGCTTAACCCAAAATGCATGGCTCGTCGTCAACAGAGCAGGATATCATCTGGAATGTGCAGCCTTTTGGTTCAGTGTTCCAACTTCAAGCGTTTGTTCGGTTGTTTGAGGTTCTTTTCAACCATAACCGAAAGCTATTCAGCCAGAACTAATTTTCTTACCCTTTTCGAGCGTTCATAAATTAAAACCAAACGAAAAGAATCCGGAAAATTGTAGGTTACATCGACGGCAGCACGCTCACAACGTTCTAGGTGCCATGTATCAACTTCAGAGTCGGTTTAAAATTTGTAGACTCAGCAGCTTCCGTTATTTTTTTATGGAACTAAACTCGTGCACCATTGAAAAAGACTTCAACCAATAATCGATGCATGGAGCCAAAGGCAGACAAGTAGAACATACAGAGACTTACAGAGACAGTTTGGAAAGGAAATTCACCCAGACTAAACCATCCAACACAAAAACAAAAAGTTAATCCTGGCAACTACTGATGAATATTCGAACCAATTTGAACGCTTTGTCCCAGGAAGAGGCTTGTGGAAGGTTCCGCAAAGGAGCTGGAAAACATGCAAACGGGATGCAAAATGACAACCAAAATTTATGACCATCACAGAATGATTCTGCGATCGATCCGAACTTGAACCATTTTATGTTTGCTGCCCACCAGTTTCTATCCTCTTCTGTCTGGGGATAGTTTGAAAATATTTGTCATGGTCCAGACTGATGATTGAAAAAGGCAGGAACAAGGCTCTGAGGGATATTTCGAACGTAACAAGGGCAAGTAGGTGCGATTAATTTTCTTAGCTCCCATTGGGGATTACTCGTAGCATGGAAAACTGATACTACCCATGCAAACCAAGCAAAAACGCTCCACATTTCGATGATAGTATCTCTTCCCTGTACGTGTTTTTTAACATCCTCGTATAATTGTTAAATTCAGCAGCAAACGCGTCAGCTGCTGTTCGATGGTTTTCCACAAAAAAATCATCCCTAAAAGCCTCACCACTCATCGGCAACGTACTCCCGCCGAGGCATTCGAGTGGCCAGACAGGGAGCCGGCTTTTGGGAACCACAGCAGGTCACAAAAGTGCAATTATTTTCTCATGAAAATTCGCCTCGGAGCCGTAATTAATGTTCGTTTACCGCGTATTGATTTATGGAAGTGGCGCCCGAAGCTAGGCCCAACCCATAGCGCTGCCCCGGAAGAGCGGATGTGGCTGGCGTCGATCGGTGGCGGCTCGCGTCATCAGCATCCGTCGAACCGAAAAGGGCAACATGCAAATGGCGTTCGCCAAGCGCGCGCCTTTGGTTAATTAAAAATGTTAGTTTTCCCGCAGGTGGTAAGGGTATGTGTGTGTGTGGGTCCGTGTTTAGGAAAACCGCCCAAATATGGCCTCGCTACAATTAGCCCCCGATGAAGCATTAGTCGGTAACCGACCTTCGGCCGTCGACCAAACCCGTAACCGCATGATTTGTAACCCATTTCGCCGGAGAGCTGACTTGGGAGGGGGAAAATGCGCCCCGGGAAATGGATGATTTAGAGCGTATAGGAGTCTGACCTTATCGGGTCTCTGTTTTTTTTCTCTCCAATCGCGAAACTGATGGCTCCGTACGCATGGGCTGTCGAAAATGGCAGCCTTTTGTGTTAATTTAATTACGCCCGTGGAAAAGGTGCTGATTATGTTTGATTATTGTTTCGAGGAAAAGTGTTGTTATTCAGCGAAAATAAGTTTTGAATGATGTTCTGACTCCTTTCACAATTAACTTAAACAAACCGAGTCCGTATCCCAATAAAACATCGATAAACACATTAAAATAAATAAATAAAAACACCAGTATTTGCTAACTCAAACTAATGATGCAACTCGAGCAAACGATTCCTTCAACCACACAAACGGGATGATTTTCGTTTCTTCCCTCTTGATTAATGACAGATTTTTTCCATCCATTAGTACAATGAATCGATAAAAGACCGAATCATTGTGCTTGTGTGGAGCGAAAATGGATTTGTTACGCACCCGTCCATTAGCTGTTACACAAAAACATGGTTTGGTGTTCAATAAGTGCCAGAAGATACAAAGTAAATTACGAAATCACTCTCGGGTAAAAGTAAACCCTTTTGATAAATTATGTTCAGTTTACCATGTTGTATATAAAAGATATTGAAATATGCTTAACTCATCGGGAGAATATCCATTCATGGAAACACGAACCTTTTTTCTACAACATTGAGGAAATTATAATTCGTTTCCACTAGCCATCCTCCTTTAGAATCCTTTTTGTATCTCTTTTCAAACAATTGCTGTTTATTTTGACACTTTAGCGCAAATAAAAGGGGGACGATCGATTCGCTTTCGGTAACATTCGGTTTCGATGGTATTTTCGAACGCTCGCGAAATCCCCGATAAGAACGGTGACCGAACGCTAATATCAATATTATTTCCCCCGAAAAATGACCACTTGTGTGGATCGGGTTTGCGACGGTTGGACGGTTGTTGTGTGACTTTATAACTTTCAAGATAAAATTTCAATTTAAAACCAATCCAATCCACCCGTTGGTCACACGCACCGATGTCCTTGGGCCGAAGAAGGATTGGGCACGAAAAAGAAACCCCCTTCAAGAGCCCAGCCTTAGCACATCAGTGCCACATGGTGGAGGAACTCGGGGCAGAAAAGGATCAAAACGTTCATTTTTACGACGTTAATTGATATTGATAGGAAAAAAGAACAGGGGAATATTGTTCTTTATCCCATTTTGAAAAGGGTGGCTCTGATTTAAAGAAACAGAAGCAACGGAAGTTCCTTTTCTTCGAGGCGAAAACACCAACAAGCAACGAAACACGAAACGAAAAAGTACGGTATATAGCGGAAAACCATAAAAGATTCCCTAATTTAGTTGCCGGAAATGAAGCAGCAAGAAAAGCAGTTAAAAGAATGGCCCAAAAAACTCTTCTGAATCTAAGGAAAAGAAAAGCAAAATCAATCGAACGGAGTGTGGTAAGGATTTTCTGGATCAATGCAACGATTTGGGGAGCCGGTGCGGTAGTCATTTTCAAAAAACGATTAAGGCTGAGGCTACGTGGAAAGGTATTGCAGACAAAAAAAGGTTTCCCATATTGTGCCCTTTTTTATCTCTCCTTGAATGTGGACTATCTTCTTGAATACTTAACCATCCCAGTTCATCACGATTGAAGGATGCTTCAAACTTCAGCAAAAGCTGGCCAATGTTAATGGCTTACTTAGGGAAAAAGGGTTCGCTTTTGATGCCAACCGAAGCGTTGTTTATGGATCTAATTCGATGCCTTATAGATATTCATTAAGTGCAAATAACATTATTGGAACCGTACTGGAGCGCTATTATGGTCATTACGAGGGTTGGAATCAAATTACGATGGTATACAAGAGCTCTTTCGCTTTCCTTTAAACAGTTTCCTTCGATTTTTTTTCGATTCCTTTCTTTTTCTTTCATTTCTTTTAGATAATGTATAAAAAATACAGCTCAATTAAATTAAAAAGAAAAAGGGGCCTTCAAAACTCTCTTGAACAATAAATTCATAAATATTTAATATTATGTTAAACATAAGCACCAACTTTTGCTTCTATATCACGCTGTCCCTGTGAAAATTCAGTCAAAATATGACTATAAATATTGTATAGAGTTCATGCCCAATCAAACAATGATACAGTGTTCGCATCTCCTTGAAAGGATCTTTCGCAAGGCAAAAAGAAACAAAAATATCTCCTTTAACAAATGCCGCCACACAGCAACATCCTAGTTTTCCAACGTCGTGAAAAGTCAACCTCCCATAACGACGGCAATAAAATTCCAAAATCAAAAGACGCTGAAACAACCCGCCAGCGCTGGTTCTTTACCGTTCCCTTCCGAGCAATTTTTGCAACAACCTGGCGTTACTTTGCTAAATTATTCATTAACAGACTGCCACCGGTGAACGCGTTCGAAAAGGGGGGAAAAAAACTCATCCACAAGCATAAGGCGCCCGGTAAGTGGCTGTCCCAGAAATCACCGCGTGCTACGCACGATGCCTTTGAAATGGTAATAACAATCATGAGCCTCTACCGCGAGGACTCGTAAGGGTCTCGCTAAAGGCCAGGAGAGTAAATGACGCCAACGATGCGTGCGCTCGTGAAAAACGAATGAAGCGAAACCAGGAGTCTGGAAGAAAAAATCCGTAACACGAAAGGAGGCTCGGTGGGGTTTGGATAAGTGCTAAAGTGGGTGGAGGAATTCTACAACCACCACCAGCAGATTCAGGCACTGGCCGCATCCTTTTATTGGAACAGCATCAGCATGGGCAGCAGCACCACATACTTGTACACACACTAAGCGAAGGAGAGATTTTGCCTTCTTTGAACCAACGAAGTGAAACAACAGTTGGCTATGAAAGGGCCCAATGTTTTTCCTTATTCTTTCCTGTTTCATTTCCGCCCAACCGCCCGAGAGAAAAGGGCATTATATTTATGTATTTTTCATCAAGACGAATATGGAGTGATAATGATGAATACGCTCAATTATGATAAAAGCATGGCGAGGCGCAACGAGCACACTTTGCAACGCACTTTTAACGCCAACGAGGGTGAATTCTACACGAACCAGAGCAGGGTTATTGCATCGAGTGAGTCCACCCTACAGTAGGCTACTGTTTTCGCTCATACCATATTGTTTGATTTCAAAACGTCAGGTGCTTTCCAAATAAGGCCCCTTCCAGCCAAAATATTTGTCTTTTTGTTTTATTTTTATGTTGGTCCCATACTATTGATATTATGCTTCTGTTTTACTACCTTTTTAAATTACTTTTAGTTCGTCTTTTCGATCCTACAGATATTCTTTTCCGAGTGAATTCTATCTTTGTACTACACTGTAACCATGAAATATTTAATGATAACTCGAGTGCCTGGAAAATTGGGAACCTGTTGTGCCTTCGGTAGAACAAGTGCATTAAAACTATCACTTTCAATCCGCCTCTTGGGAGTTGCAATTTCCTGTGCCATTTATATTTCCATTTGTTTGATCGCCCCTTCGAACGGGAAGCATGCACACTTTCTCTCGTGGGAGAAATTTTCCACCCTATCTCCTTCTGGGATTTGCTTAGTATATTTTATACACTCCTTCCCAGCTGGGTAAGTTTTCTTCACCCGGCTCATCCATACCCACCATTGCGAACTAACCCATCTTGAGAAATGTATGTGTGTTTGATTGCCAGGACTTGTTTTATGGTAAAAACGGAATACCTTTTTCTGACGCCGTTCGCGTGGTGATTATGACTCAATTTATATCAATTTGTTTGTCATATTCTCCGACACCACCGTGGAGCCTTCAGGCTGGTATATCTCCTTCAATCAGTCTTCAGTGCTTCAGCTCCCACCACGGATTCGCTCGATTTCGTCCAGAACGGTGGCCAAATTGCAACGGCAAGACCCCGTTCCGTCGGTCCGGAAGATGGATGTCCTTTGGAAGGAGTTCCTGGTTTATTTAATTTATTACACCAGCTTCGGGCCGTGGTGAGAAGCAATCGTTTCCTGGAGAAATTCTGACTTCAGATTATCGGGAAAACGGGGGTGTTGAAGAAATAGCGCTACAGAATATTCCCTACTTCCGCCGTATAGCTCGGAGTGGGTGAGCGTCGATAATGATTCTGATGATGATATAGCTGAAAGTGGAAACCGAGCGAAATGAGTAGAGGGAAATTAGAAAATTCCTGTGGCTATTCGTTGGCATCCCTTGGAACAGACTTCGCGACTCGAGTGCTGCATATTTTACCGACCTCCAGTGTGAGGCAAAACAGTTTATTTTATCCCAACCGGAAGCCCAGTTCCTGGCTTGGTGTCTGGAATTTGCCCCGCGAGCTCCGACGATAGTGATTCACGAGTCACGAAATATTCGAGCGACTCACTTTGCGGCTTTTTGGGAAACTGCCCCCTCGGAACACGTTGGAAGCGTGCCGAGGGTATGTTGAGGTAATTCTTCTTCTTTTGGAGAAAATTTATAGTCCCGAACCAGAGAGGCTGGAAAGAGATGGCACCCAAAAGCTGGCGATCGATTGTCGCCCGGAAAGATTTGTGGAAGTCAGGGACGGGTTCGCCTCGGAAAAGGTTTGCCTTGATTGGTTGTGGTTTCTTGTGGTGGGTTTGAAAATCCCTCCACCCTTGTGCCGGGGTTTCCGCCGTTTGCCGATAGTTAAGACGAACGGGCATGAAAAGACGATTTATGCCGTCCCTTGGGAAGGATTTGGATTTTCGTCTGCAAATATCTGACTTCGTGTTCGTGTGTGTTAGGGAGAAAGAACTGGTGTATGTTTGCGCGAATTGTGGTTTCTGCCATTTTCCACAAAACCAATCCTCGCGGACCGAAACTACGGGCGGGTTCGGCTTCTCAAGATCTTTGACCAAAAGCCGGTCCAGTTGATTTCGAGCTTTTTCGTGCGGTTTTGATTGCTAAACCGAGAAACGAATTGTTTTTTATGATCTATCGACGGTAGAACTGTAACTGACACTGACGGATGGGAAGGTCGATGCCGGAGCATTTTCATTCACCGAAAACCGTTTATTGCCACCCGGGATGGTGAATGGCAAATTTTAATTGTTTATTGCGGTGGTGGGAAGCAATAAATCAATCGTTCACAGGAGCGATTTTCGTAATGGCGATCGGCGATTGAAATGGTTTGGTTTATGCGCGATCGTAATTATGTTTTGCGAAGCATTTTCAATTTAAATGCAATGGCGGGCCCATTAGAAATGAAAGAAATATGAAGATACTCCAAAGCAAACTTTAAAATAAATTAGAAAACTGATTTAAATTATGTTCGTTTGTTGAAGAGGATATCCATTTAGTTTTATAATTGCACATTGCTGCTGTATTTTATTTATTCTGGGATTGTAATGTTTGTTGGTTTCAACGAAAGTAATTATGTTACCAGATGAGACAATCACTTTCAACAGAGAAGAATTACTTTGCTCATTTAACAAGTCTCAAGAATGTAAACGTTCTAAGCATGTCGGCGGTAATCAATCACAAGCGCTCATTAATCATGGTCCGGGTTTTTTCGCCTATAAACCGTCCTTCCTAAGACATATCAATGTCGTACAAAAATATCACCTGATGCCTAGTTAGAATATTTTCATAACCTTAATTTCAAGATATGTTTCTTTACCATCATGCACTCAAGAAATTGTGGTTGTTTATAAATCAACGTTTTTAATTTGAAATGTATTTTTATACTAAACTATGCTTCGTTACCAGAAACACAATTAACCGTAATGAAAAGTACTCCCACGGCGTACCATTATCGGTTTCAATCTCACTTGTTTGTCATGCTTTTACGCTCACTTTAGCCAAACAATCAACGAAAAATAGTCTCCGGCGTGCAGTTTGGCAACGTTCAGTCATTTTCATTGATTTTCCCAGGTTCGTACTTCGGTGACGTCCCGTTCGGTGGTTCCCCGGGGCCACCTTGAGCCAAACCGTTCAAGTTTGCCCCACAATCTGTTCCGGTGAACCGGAAAAAACCGGAACGTAAAAACTCCTCCAAAGGCTCTACCACGAGCACGACATTGGTAGCAGATTCCTAATCTAAACACACCGCCCAAAAAAAAAACACAGAACGACCCCGAACTGCCTTTTGCCACTTGTTTCCGTATCCTGCTCCTTAGGGTATAAGAAAAATACACTTCACAAAGTGGGTGAAAGAATGTTCAATATTACAAAAACTTATCACCATCACCAGCTTCCTCGTCTCGCGCGATAAAAGGCGATAAGAGTAAGCGCCATGTTGTTCTGTTACCCCCGGACTTAAACGCCACCGCTTCTCGCTTCATTCATTACAATATGCGCAATGCGTTTTCCCGGGCCCACCGATGTACCAGACAATTCACCAGAGAGACATACATTGTGCTTTATGCACAAATCGGCCTACCCTTCCATTCGCCCCTCACCCACCCCTTTTCCGACGGCGATGATTGGCTTCCTTGTTGTCGTCTTCCCTCCGCCCGCGTATCTGCCGATAACAAGATACGAGCTTCCGGAACATGATCCTGCTCAGCCCGCGAGAGCCTATTTTACATACCGCCAGTAAACAAACTCCGCTTGACACGTTCCCCACCCCCTCCAGCTGCACCCCCAACGATAAGGGTTGATGGGGGTTTTTCCCCGCAGAACATCCGCCAACCACCGAGTTTCCCGGTACGGCTTGCGAAAAACTTGTCCCGAAGGAGTCGCGGAAGCACCTCCGGTTTAATCTAGTCCAGGGAGCCCATTGCTGGAATGTTGGCGCTCCATCCCGAAGCCATCCCAAAGCTGAGCGCCACAGGCGAAAAGGGAGGGAGACTCGGTTCCCCACTCCATCCCGGCAGTGCTGCGTTATCCCCAAGGCATATCCAGGTTTATCCGTTTACCGGGAGGCACATTCAGACTCGGGATAAGCGTCGGAGTTTCCAGCCTCCCACGCTTTGACTTTTGCACTTGGCTCCCTGTCTGTTTTCTGTCCTGCGGTTACGGTGGGAGGCATATTTTATGCGAAGGAAATTAAATACTTCCGCTTTTCATCCCTTTTTTCATCACTCGAGGCAAGTGTTGGCCCGCCGGGGGAGAGGTGGTACGGATTATGCTGTCTCATAGCGTTGTAAGCCTCCCATACTGCCATGATAATGTGATATGGGTCCAAGGAAAACCATTGCGCCATTTCCCATGCTCCCAGTGGAGGTCGCTACCTTAAAGACAAATTTACTTGCGTTTTACACTTTTACGCGCCAATTTCTTACAATCCGGCATTTTGTCCCCGAATTCCGGGAAATCTTAACCCAGGATGACATTCTTGGCAAATCCTTCGGAACCCCGTGAAGGTTTAGGAAAAGGCTGGTTTTTGTAAACGGTTTACTATCATGGAAGATTACTTTGGGGCTGCGTAGACAAACAGTTACCTTTCGTTTTACCCTGTATCTCCTTATTATTCGCAAACGGGAGGTTCACCTCGAATGGCTCGAATTAAATACCCCCACGTAATTTCATTAACTCGAGCGAACAGGCAAGATTAAAAACAGAAGAGATTTGAATCCCTATTCCCCAGGCTCAAAAGCTTTTCCGGATGACGTGGCAAGAGTACGGTCCCATTTCCGGTGCTGTGTGACACGTGCTTCGATTTTTACTATTTTTTCCTGGTGACCCTTCCGATACTACTTTTTTTTTCATTCCCACCCCACTACAGCTACTTGTGGAAAGGATAAGAGAATTGTCCGGAACCAACGAACGAGATATCGTCCTATTTCCGGGTCACTGATATGGAGATTTGAAACCACCATTCTGTCACGCTTCGAAGGAAACAGTTCAACAGGAAAAAGTCCTAGGAAGCCCGTGAAAAGATAGATGGAAATTTTAATTGTTACAACCTCGGAAAAGAAACGCCTAGTAACATTTAAAATTAAAAAAATTGGATCGGTGCAAAAAGCTTTAAATTATCTCACCTGACATATTTTCACGATTTTTCTTCGGTGTCGATAGGGATTCCATGCGTTTATTTTTAATTGTTTCAGGTTGAGTAATTCCCGACTTTGCTTGTCTTTTTTTGGCATGGAAAAATTAAAATTTAACTCAAACTCTTTCACCGTTTCCGCTCATCATTGGGATTGGGACCTCACTGAAAATCTACAATCTCATTGGGTGTAAACTTGATGTTGCGAACTATGGTATGGGTTTTGGAAGATTTACAAAAAAATCAAAGCGTTACTATTGAAGTCATGGAACACAATCTTCTCTACTACTTTTACCAGTCTGTTTACTTTCCGCATTGAATAAATGCCTGAAGACATAATGCTGCACTGTTACAATAAGCAGAGTCACATCGGGAAAGGAACATAAAAAGGATATAAATTTCCACCTGTGCACCAATTTCTCACAACGCTCACACTTTACCAACATCGTTCCTTTTGAATTCTCCTACACAAAGGATTCATTTTTCACATCCTTCTGGAGCAGGGAAACTTTGCAGTGAATAAAACAACAAATGTGATGCCTGTTTTGTATCAAGTATTTTATTTTATTTTATATTATATAGTTTACACAAAACACATATTCTAAGTTTACATTGGAAATGAATAGCGCACAGTGACATACATAAAAGAAAAAAAATCAATTTAAGAAATTATTTCAAACAAATAAACATTATATTATTTTCAATCGAAAAGAGAGCGCGACACGTTGCCGTCATCGGTGGTGGAGGACACCTCGATGACGTCGTCCGATTCATTTAATGATTCGTTGAAAATCGAACGGCGTGTGGACACGGTGGCGCTCTCAGTTGCAATAGCGACACTTCCCCGTGATGCACTGGCCTGGGTCAACACGGAATTCCTCTGATGGGTAACCGTTACTCCATCCGTCTTCGCCGAGTGTACTGTAACATTGGAATTAATTGTGAAATTGAAGGTGAACTGCTGAGGAGTGGGCGTTCCTCCACGGACCTTTTTCGTTGGCGTATCGATGCGAATATTAAACACCCCCGGTTGCGTTTGGCTCTGGCTGACCGTTGTAACGATTTCGGGTGATAATTCGTTCTCCTCTTTCTTCATCGCTCTATTCGATCTGCCACGTGGCGGTCCTGCCGCTTGTCTATCTTTGCTCTCGGGTTCATTTACTTTCTTCCTACTAATTACTGATGCCTTGGAACGTTCCTTCTCGGGCGGTGTGTTTGGTACAGTATCAATGAGAGTACCGACATGCGATCCATCAGTTATATGTACCTTCGTGGAACCCCTCTTGGAAACGTTCACCTTTGACGGCCCCGCCTGGTACGTATCCTCAGAGTCCATTGTTTGATGACTTCGTCTTGTTCTTGTCATCATCTGATGCCGGAAGCTATCGTCCAATTCCGTATTCGGCACAGTATCCGACAGAGCAGAAGATCTTTCGGGGCTTTCCAGTGCCTTTCTTTTCGTGTATTTCGTTTTGTTCATTGGTCCCGATGATTGTTCAGCTTGCACCTCCTTGGCGAACGTTTCATCCAGTGCTCCACTGTTCGAAGCCCCGAGAGTTTTAAGGCCACGATCAAAAATTTTACTGAACGCCGCGTAGTTGGGAGTTTCATTGAACCTTAGTTCACACAAGCGTTGCAAAAACTCCTGCAACGGCTTGGGAGCGGGCAAGTGATTACGGAAACACTTTTTCAGAAAGTTTGCAATATCACCCATGGCTTCCTCTTTCATCTGCTGAACCTTGTTGCAATCCTTGAGTATCTTATCCTCTTTCCACGGCAGATTGCCGCCGGCCCATTCGATAATGTTGTAGGCCAAAATTTCAAAATCACCCCGCATAGTCATCACACCCTGATGCGCGTCACGAGACGTGTACTCGATGGTTCCGTTGTGCTTTTTCTTCGGATCCGGTTTAAACTGCTTGTCCGTCACTATCCGATTGGTCATACCAAAATCAACCAAGAACAACTTCTCTTGGCCGCGATCACCCATCCCGAACAGAATGTTGTCACCTTTCAAATCGGCATGGACATACTCGCACGAGTGGATGTACTCCAGCACGTCCAACATTTGTCGCGCTGCCCGGTACACAGTTTGAATCGGTAGGCATTTATTATGCCGCAAATACAGCGACTGGAGACTCGCTCCGTAACGCGGTATCACCAAAAATCGATGCTTAACGTTGTTCAGCAGATGTGTTCCGCTCGCAATGAAATGAGGGATTCCAAGATGCTTCAACTTACGCACCTTCCTAAACCGTTCGATGGCTTCCAGTCTGCAGTTCTTCATGTAGAAGTTTTTCTCCACAAATAGCGGTCCATTGTCGTGTGGTTCCTGCAAGATCAACAATTCACCATGTACACCCTGGTGCTATAACTGAGGATTATGCTGTAAACACTCACGATTTTCACTACGTTTGGATAGTCCGAATGTGTTTTCGGAGCCGTGTCGGAGAAATTGTACGCACAGTAGATTTCGCCAAACCCTCCAGAACCGATCGACGGACCAACCTTCCATTGTGCGTGTTGTGAATCCGTCAGCACCGTGCCCAGCGGAATGTGCTCCGGTCTGGCGTGCAAGTTGTTTGCCTTCGTGCGTTTCTTCGTGGTCACATCTGCTACTGCCGGAGCCACTTTTCTGCGAGACATGATGCTAGATTTAAGAGATGTTCAACCAGAAACGGATAGCGATGACCGCAAATCAGACGCGCTTTACTCGGCGCCGTTGATAAACAAACGAAAACAACCGCCCGGGACGATTGACAGTTTAAAGGTCTTCTGACAGTTTAGTGACGCTTTATGACATCAGCTTCGCGCGCATTTGATCAATCTGAAAATTAAGAAAGGATATGGAATAATCTCATTTATATATTTAGAAAATAGGCAAATCTATTAAAAAAATAAGCAACAGGTAAGACACAATTTGAAAGCAAACAGAAGGCTGGGAATGCAATGATTGTCGTAAGCAAACTGATTGTTTGAAGATCGTCAACATAAAACGATCATGAAGGTTGACAAATCAGCATTCTGACAGATCAGCTGTTGTTGTTGTCTACTGTCTTTTTTAATTTAAAGTGATCGGTTTGTTTACTAATTGTCGTGATCTCCACGAAACATTTCTACATTTTTTATTCTAAACTCCAAATTCGACAATATTATTCGTGCTTCTTTTCTTTCTAAATTTCATCCGCTCAATTAAACTTCTATCACAAGACTGCTCTTCGTTTGTTCTCGTTTCAATATATATACTTTTTCTTCCAATGTTCCAAACGCAGATCTATCATGAACATGTTAAAGTTTGGTGCAATAAGTGTGCAATAACTGCAAAGTGCAATAGACAAAGCAGTGGTTTCATCAAATGCAACGCGTTTTAACATGGATCATCGGTCTTACAATACGTAAGTACAATACGAATAAACCGGTTGTAATAATAAAAGACTTTACCTTTAGCCAGCTTATAGATAGACGAAATTAAAATATGATTGGACAGACTCAACCAGTATGATATCCTTGGGTCTGTAAAGAATGTGATACGTTTCATGGAGTCTTTGCTCAACTGAACATTTACTGGTTTGGTCCTAGATATTAGAATTTTTAGAGTATCCTTCGACCGACTCAAATTCTGGCTTCGTTTCTATTGTTAGAATTAGAGGTATATGGTCTAATTTCGGATCGGGAAACAAGGAACACGTGCGACCGATTCCACTATACACACAGGAATGAATTCTTTATTCAACAGTTCCGGTCATTTGACACATGCAGTGCTGCCAGTGTCATCAATTCAGTAGTTGTTCAAACCAGCTTGGTTCAACACTTCTTGTCAAACCAGGTTGGTTCAACACTCCTCCTCAACGCTGAACGTTTTGATGCCGATTGCCTCCCGATGTTGTCGAAGCTTCACCGCTTGCAACGGTTTCGTGAGTAGATCAGCTTGCATGTGCTCGGTCGGGCAATACTGCAGTAGCACGATGCCGTCCCGAACCATTTCTTTCACAAAATTGAATTTTGTATCGATGTGTTTTGCCTTGCGTTCAGCTCTGTCTCCGCTAACCATCGCAATGCAACTTTGGTTGTCCTCATTGACCACGACCGGACCAACCTGTTGTTCGCCAATATCTGCCATTAGCTTGAGGACCCATTTTACCTCCTGCAGACACTCGGCAAGGGATACATACTCGGCCTCGGTGCTAGATAGTGCCACACACTTCTGCTTATGGCAGCCCCATCCGATGAGCCCGCCGCCGAACTTAAAAAAGAACCCTGAGTTGGATTTGCGGTCGCTCTCGTCTCCTGCCCAGTCGGCGCCCACAAAACATTCCAGCTTCTGTTCGCTTCTTCCGAGGTAAAGTACGCTGTCCAGTGTACCCCTTAGGTAACGTAGTATTCGCTTAGCCTCATTCCAATCCGCTTCTGATGGATCTTGTACTCTCCTTCCCAGAATGGCTGTAGCTATTGAAATATCGGGTCTACTGGTCACAGCAGCGTACAACAGAGCCCCAATAAGACTTTGGTACGCTTTCGCCGAATCCAACTTCTTGCCAATCTCCTCCTTTCGTTTTAAGAAGCCGGGATCCATCGGATATTTTGACGGCTTTGCATCTTTCATGCCGAATCTTTCCAGAACTCTTTCCAAGTAGGCTTGCTGATCAATACAAAATTGTCCTTTGTTTAGCCTAACACGTATTCCAAGAAAGAATCTTAGATTACCCATGACACTTATTGTAAAGTTCTGTTCCAGGACGTGGACCACCTCAGAAAATTCCTCCTCCGTGTAACAAATGACAATTACATCGTCTACGTAAATGAGTACAAAAATGGACTTATCCGCTTTTTTGCAAATGTATAGGCACGGGTCCGCCGTTGATTGAATGAAACCCTTAGTTTTCAGTACGTCGTCGATTTTCTTATTCCAAACACGAGCTGCCTGCTTGAGCCCGTAAATACTGCGACGCAGCCGGCAGACTTCATTCGGTTTACCACTCTCGTACCCTGGTGGTTGTCGCATAAAAATCTCCTCCTCGAGATGACCATGAAGATACGCTGTCTTTATGTCAACGTGTTTCGCCAACATCTTCCTTTTGCTCGCTAAAACCAGCATCGTCCGAAAAGTTATCTGTTTTACGACTGGAGCAAAAACTAGATCATAATCGGTCCCGAATTTTTGGCAAAAGCCCTGCGCCACCAAACGTGCTTTATAACGAACGAGATTGCCGTCTTCGTCCGCCTTGCATTTGTAGATCCATTTCGACCCGATTGCCTTCCGTTGTGGCGGCAGTTCCACTAGCTCCCACGTATTATTTTCGCGATGGGACTGCATTTCCTCTGCCATTGCCGACTTCCACTTGGTGCTCTGTGGACCGGATACAGCTTCCTTATACGTCCTTGGTTCAGGCAAACTTTCCATCACCAAATTCACTTCCTCGTCGTATCTTACCGGCGGAACGCCTGCTGTTTTCCTCTGTGAACGACGAACGGTATCAGTAGACTCCGGAGGTTCGATCTCTGGCACCGCAGCTCCAGCTTGAACTTTACAGTCATCATCATCCCACAGTCCACGAAGCCAATTGTTGTCGTTGTCGTTCCAAAACCCTCGTGGCCAACCATCACCTGGACAATCCTTGCCGTAGAATTCGGACTCAGAGGTTGTTTCGTGAGTCAAATCGGGTTCAGCTTCCTGTTTCACTGTTTCATCGAAAGACCACTCGATTTCTTCCCTTCCAGTCGGACTATCCTCCAGTTTGGGTTCATCGTGATGATGCTCCTTAGATCCGTCGCTGAATTCGAGAAAACGAACATCCCGACTGATTTGGATTTCTCCCGTCCGTGTGTTTAGCATCCGATACGCTTTATGTTCCGCGGAATAGCCGACGAACGTCATTCGTTTCGCCTTGACGTCTAACTTCTTACGCTTTACCGACGGAATGAACACGTAACCGACGCATCCAAATAGTCGCAAGTGGGTCAAATTTGGTTTTCTTCCGAACCAGATCTCGAACGGCGTACGGTCTACTGCAACAGATGGCAAACGATTTTGCATGTAACAAGCGGTGTTGACTGCCTCCGCCCAAAATCGCTTGTGCATGCCCGCGTCCTGAAGCATACACCGGGCCATCTCACTCAGAGACCGGTTTTTCCGCTCCGAAACCCCGTTCTGCTGTGGTGAATGCGACGCAGTGTACTCCACCTTTATTCCTTCATCCGCGTAGAATCTCCTAAGTGTCTTGCTGGAGTATTCTCCACCCTGATCGGAGCGAATGATCCGCGGTTTACGTCCGAACTGATTTTGAACCAATTTCACAAATTCGCGAATCTTATCCTCGACCTCAGATTTTTTCTTCAGGAAATAGACGAAAGCATAACGACTGTGATCGTCTATTAAGGTCATAAAGTAACGACATCCCCCTGGCGTCGTCTCCTCCATTGGGCCGCACACATCACTATGGATTATATCCAGCACTTTAGTCGATGTCTTTTCTGCAACCGATGGAAATGATGGTCGAACCATTTTGCATTTGATGCAGCATTCACAGGTCACTCTGACTCCGCAGTCACGAATGCGAACACCAGACGCCAAGTTCCTTCGTTCCAACTCCTCCAGAGCTGCCGGGTCTCGGTGTCCAAGCCTGCGATGCCATGTATGAAGGCAATCCTTGGTGTGTCGGCTGTCATTCACCAATAAGGCCCGTTCATCAGCCATATTCAGTCGGTATAGGCCACCCACTTTATCAGCTGTAGCCACGACTTTCGCACCGTAAACAAGCTTGCAATTGCTTTTGTCGAACACTGTATGAACACCTTTACTGCAAAGTTTGGGCACTGATATAAGGTTGCACTCTATACCCGGGGCAAAAATAACGTCCGTTAGTGTTATCGACACGTTCTTTCCATAGTCATTGTCGCACGAAATAACCACGCAATCCCCTATTCCACCCGTACGGATAGATTTGCCGTCCGCTGTAAAAATCTCAGGACGCACACTTCTGTCTAAACGGCTGAACAACTTTTCATCGTTGGCTAAGTGTGATGTTGCACCAGAGTCAATAAGCCACGCACGCGTAGTTCCGGGAACACTGGAACGCACCGAAAAAAGGAACGACGCTTGGTCGTTTTCGCGCACTGTTTTTGCTCGTTCTATCACCTTTTTCTTTTCGCTGCTTTTCTGCTTCAGGAACTGCTTGCACGCCTGCTTCTTGTGACCGGGTTTTCCACAAAAGAAGCACACAATAGACTCCTTGTTCGTTCGGCTGCCCGTTTTCAGCGCCCGCTCCTCCGCCGCATCACCGCTATACAATTTTTCGCTTTCATCCAGTAGCTTGGACCGCACCAGCTCCATTGTTAGATCTTCGTCGGAGCGGTTTTCCAAAGCGGTGGTGAGGGTATCGAAAGCCTTTGGTAGGCTCCGCAAGATCATAGCTACTTGCATGTATGGTGACAATTTTTCTCCAGCATTCTCGAGACGAGAATACAATTCCTCCATGCTGTAGAGGAAATTCTCCATACTCTCTCCTTCACAGAAATTTGCGCTGCATATTTCCTTTAGAAGTGCCACTTTTCCAGTTAATGTAGCTTTATGGTGGTGAGCCTTCAGGGCATCCCACGTGGATTTGGCGCTTGTTTTATCCAGTATGAGGTTATGTTGGTTGTCCTCAACCAACAAAGCGATGGTAGCTCGCGCCTTCGAATCCCCTTCCGTCCAATCGGAAGTTACCGGTGCCGGCGCGACACCCGGGTCAACGTATTTCCACGTTCCCTCCCGCATCATCACCATTTTTACCTTGAACGCCCACGCTCGGTAGTTCCGATTATTCAATCGAACAACACTCACTTTAGAGAGATCCATTGTATTTTTTGTTTTTCTGACTGCGACTAATTTCACTTTTAAAAAAAAACTTCGCCCGAAAGATTAACAACACTTAATACACACCGCGTGGCCTGGGCCCATAACCTGTTAGAATTAGAGGTATATGGTCTAATTTCGGATCGGGAAACAAGGAACACGTGCGACCGATTCCACTATACACACAGGAATGAATTCTTTATTCAACAGTTCCGGTCATTTGACACATGCAGTGCTGCCAGTGTCATCAATTCAGTAGTTGTTCAAACCAGCTTGGTTCAACACTTCTTGTCAAACCAGGTTGGTTCAACATCTATGCCTTCTCATAACCTTAAGCTTAAACATGTTTTGTTTTGTTTTCATACAGTTTTTCATGCATTGCTATAATTTGGCTATGAATTTCATCGTGGCTCGATGAGTCTCGGTGCTTTAATAGTATCTCGACAACTGTATTTTAGGTAATACTGGTAATGCGATAAAACCCAAACGCAATCTTCCTCAGCGAGGACATCCTCGGGATGAAATTTGTTGGGCCATTTCACTTTCGGGACTAAATCACGAAAAGGATGGGCAAAGAATTTATTTCTCGTATCGCTTATCGCGCTGCATGCTGCGTAAGTTTCTTGTACTTGTTTTTCATTCTTACAGTCTCCATCGTTTGCCCACCTCCTGTTCCTGTTGCAGGACTGCTTGTTCCGCCTTTTAGCTGTTTATCGCAAGGCTTCCATGCCTCCGCCCATTCCTCCGGATCGTTCTTTTTTTTCTGTGCCTTCAAATCTCGTTACTTCCGCCACATTAAGCCCTGTGTCATTCCATCATCTACGATATCTTGCAGCTAACGCAGGGACAGCCGAAGCGGTGAATTTCCGCCGTTCTTTTCCGGACGGATTTTTCCTGCTATCAAATGTCACGATCATCACAGCGACTGCTTCCCCCGTGATGACGAGGCGGTTCGTTGTTGTGCCTCCATTGCTTGCAAAATTCGCCATCCCAACGGAACAGACAAAACCGACACAAACGTGTTGATCAAACTCTGTCGTTCCATAGGATAAATGAAAAAATAAAGCAGATTTAGAACCCAACCAGATTTTCCTACCCGTAGATTAGGAATATATTTTAATCAAATGCATCAAACGACTGATGCGTATGCGAACAGGCTCCCCTCTGTTCGGCCATCCGTACTAACAGAGCAAAATTTGCTTCGATACACAGAAAGCGAAAATGAGGCCACTCCCGGACAGTGAATGTACTTGCTGAAGAATATTGAATTTGGACCACTAGCACATACACCATCATGGTGTCATCATCATTCGCGAAAATACTACTTAGTACCAACGAAAAGGTCGTTTAAGAGTTGATAAGATGCCGTCCAGAACTCAAGAAACTGCCTTCTGCCAACAGAATACAAAAAAAGATGATAGCTTACCATTCTTTTAGCATGTGTATAAGATGTTTAGATATGTTGACATGTTTCTCTACCCTCTAGATTTACAAGACCACACTAACAAGGCATGAAGATGGCACAGTCTAACGATATCCCAAATGATGATGGCCGATGGTAGCGATTACTTATGATATGCACGTGGTTACTGGCATCTGGAAGTACACTTGAAAGTTCTTTTCCCTCCACTGCCAAACTACCGCCTAGTCGAAGGGACCTCCACATCGTCGCATTAAGTCGTCAATCACACACCCGTCTTGCCAGGATTGTCCGCTTACGTTGAACGAATTCGGTTGCAAAGGCCCGTGAACACAGTGGATGGGCTGATGAGTTTTTAATTTCTTTTCTCTTTCAGTCGGAATTTCTGATTGCTTAAAGCCATGGTAGAACCAGCATGGATTAGGCCTATCAATCAACTGGAAAGCAAAACTGATCCATTGGTACAATTGATGGACAGTACGGTGATTAAAGGATTACCTGTGAGACAGCTGTTTTGATCGGTTCGAAAAATCGTTCTTCTGCCGCATAAATCCGACTTAATCTTCCGTTTCATTGCAAACTACGGGAGAGTTTTGCGGAGTACGTTGTCCATCCAACCATCTTCCGGAACTCCTTTCTTACGATGACGTTGATTTTGCGAGATCCATGGTCGCCCATTATAAGAACGGAACTCGTTAAAGGTATATGAAGTGTATCTTTTACCTTCCGGAACCACGTCTGCTAATTCCAACGGGTGCGATGCCGATGGAAAGGAGGTTCCGTTGTTTGAAAACGCCACCCCTCTCCGTTCACGGTCGTCCATTAGGCATCGCAGGGAAGCACCCATTAAGATATCCCGGGGGTGCTGCTGTCCCAACTCTCGGTCGAAAGAAACACCCGGGGGAAAAATCTCCCTTTCCAACCGGTTTCCTGGCTGTGATGGAGAAAGGACCATCACTGTCAACACGCCCCCGCCCGAACACTTTTAAGTTGTCTCTCATTACCGGAAGTGTCGTACAGTGAAGCGACGAAGCAACGCGCAAGCAAGTGCCTACACAGTGGAAACAACCCACTCACCGAGGGACATTCATCCTGCGCCAAGCAAATGGTTCGGAGAAAACCTTCTTGGTAAGCCCTCGACGTACGGCAACATCATTTACGGCACCGAACGAAACAAACGACACACCCATTCCAGGCGTCCTAGTTTCATTTCCTTGTCTGTGCCATTAGTAGGGCACAGACAGCAGGACAACGGGCATGGAAGCTGCCAAAAGGGGCGACGGAAGACACTGTGCACTAGCTCGTTTCACTAATGTGGCTCGTTTCCTGGTCGCCGTGCGGAAGGGGAGTCATTTCTTGAACTGTTTAGTGGAGCTTCGCACTGTTTGCACGATGGCCACAAGTAAACACCACCGCTCAATAGTGGTTGCTTGGCCGTAAGATTATGATGATGGATGTAAGAAAATTGTGTGAGCTATAAACGTACACTTGGTACATGGACTATAGTGCCCTCTCCTATTATGTAGTGTTGATGACTTCTGTTTTGGAGTTCCTTTATTTTGCTTTGAACCTCCATCCTTGAAGGCGACCACTAATTTCGCAACACTGTACAAGTTGTTCGTGCTGTCCGGTGGTTAGACATTTGTTTGATGTTCTGAAGGCAAAGTGTCTCAATTATTCGTATGCCTTTCTATGGGAGTTTTATTTGTTGTGACATCAGTAAAAAATTAGGAAAATATGAATTTTGTGTCGAAATCGTACAATAATGAAAATCAAAAGTAAAACATCTCGTTTAATTTCTCCTAGAGGAACTAAATAAAATAAAATTCCATCAAATTCTCTATTACAGTGAGTCACAATTCAATCTCTCTCTGCGGAACACAACGATATCTTTCGCTGGTTAACTAACTTTTCCACCAATTTCCCTTCTACCGCGACCATTTTCTACACACAGGACATGTTTCGCTCGAGGACATACAAAAAACCAGTTGCGTCGGTGCCGGCTGCTTGACTCATTAACTGCTGATGTTGTCGGTTACCGCCGTCAGCAGATTTGTTTGCCACCCACTCGAGCCGAGCTCGATTATGTTTGCTCTCGACAGATTCGTCAACCGTTGCGCATTTGTGGCGTAAGGGCAAGGGCAAAGACTTGCCACAGCGTGTGGTGGAACGCGTACGAAGCGCAATTTCAATATTGACTTGCCAAAGCGAAAGCGATTTATTAATATACATTCTTCCTGGTACTCCCGGCCCGACGACGATGGAAGTCAGCCCCGGGAGAAGGAGGACATTTTGAATGCAAATATTGATCCTTCTGGCTTTCGATCGATTCGGTTTCACATCGTTCCCCAAAGAGGAAACTCACCGGAAAAATGTTAAACGAGGACCGAGGGAATTGTGAGCAGGGAAAAGTGAATATTCTGTTGACAGTTTGAGTCCCACTGGAGCACATCGATTGATGGAAAGGCGTCCTGCATTATGTACATGTCACCCCGCATGACGATGGTGGAGCATGTTTGCATGTGAACTTTGATGTCTAATGAAGTGGGTCCTTTTCCACATTCACGCAGTAACAGTGCACATTCTGGGTTCATTTTAAAATTGTCAAATGGGTTATTTAAAAAAATTATTCAGAGAACTTGTATGACAAAACGGAAAGCTAATGGATATTGCTTTTTAAGTTACTTCCCTTAGACTTTACAGGTATTTCATTTACCGGTATAGGACATTTTCATATTCTTTTCTAGGGAAGGGATAACAATCCTTTGTTTAGGTTCATGCAGGTTGGCAAACATTTATATTACTTACGAGCCTCAATTGTAAGAGATGAATGAATGAAATGTCCGTCCAGTTCTCCCCTTGAATCCCAAACATTCCCATTACAGTACGGCTCACGTGCGTTGTGGACTTCGTTGCCTAGGAGGAGCATGATGCAGTAAATTGGACGGCGGAATCAAGCCGGTAAAATCTTGCCCATAAATTTTAAAACAAAACAGAACCCGCCTTTGCAACAACCGAAAGAAACCCGTAGTTGGCCATAACGGTTTCGGAGCAACATAACCCAAAATCATACAAGAGTTCGGTTACGGGGTATGAGGCTAAAGGGGACACCGGGAAGTTCGTTCATGCGAAACCAAACCCACGCTGGATGCGAAGTTATGCCGCACCGAAACTCCTTCGAGACATTCGATTTCCCAATTCATCTTGTGTAATATTCTTTTGTTTCCATCATCGAGTGGGTGGATGTAGTGGAGGTTTGCTACAAAGAAAGGGGATTCCTTTGTTTGTTTCCGTTTGGTCATTTGTATTGAAACCATCCCAAGCAAACAATTGGCGAAAGGGATCGACTCCATCGGGTTTGTTGCTTTTGCGCCAAAAGAGAGTTAATGAAAAATGCACGAAGGTAAATTTATAAAAATTGCTAGAAAACTCAGAGGGTCAAAACGGAAGGTTTCTTTGTGAGTTTGGATTTAGTTTAACCAAAATAAAAAAAAAACAAATCCACATCCTGTTCAAACAATGTTTCTTAATAGTGTTGCCACTACCAGATTGCCCAGTCTTCCGCAGAAACCCAAACTTATCGAGAAAGAAAAAGCCCAGAGCAAAGTCTTGTTGTTTGGTTTTGGCAGTTTCCAAATGAATGGTCGGGAAATTAATACATTTTCCTTCGACTCACAGATGTCTTGAAGCCCAATTGCCCAGGACAGCTCTTTGCAAGCCATGAGAAACGAGATGGATTAATCGCTGGAAACGTCTTCATTTCATCATGACATTAGCTGTGTGTTGCTGGAAAATAATATTCGTTCTTGTTTTCTTGCCTTTCATTTCGGTAAAAAAAAAGCAAACAGTCTTTCCCCCTGCTCTCTTTGACTCATCAAGGACAATCCATGCCTTTGTTTTGACGCTCATCTTGTCCACGACAAGTCAAACAACTTTTCCACCAGCGTTTTCCGCCAATAAAGAGAGGAAAAAGTTGTGCCACGAGCAGAGTGCAACAAGAAGGAGAAATAATTTTCCCAAAAACTCATTCGGAGACCCATCTGAAACGTCGGGCGATCGCAAACTCTTTCCCTCGCCAAACTGCAGCGATTATTCAGCATTTTCCTTTCTTTTTTTCCCGTCTTGTTTTGCTTTGAAAATGATGGAAAAAATGGTTCCGAGCACATTTCCGATTGCAGCAAGTGTCCACCGTTTCCGCCGTGCTGGGCAGATTTGCGGCGAACAAAGAAGGAAATTTGCATTTGACCGATGGCTACGGAGCGAGCAAGGACGATTAAGACGGGTTAAAGGATAGGGAAGAGAAACAATGGGACAGGCCGGTGGAAAAAAGTGTTCTACGAGACTGTCTGGCAAAAGGTAAAAGGGCTATAAAAAAGGGAAACCGGGGATGTCGCAGAAACTGGGAAACTAAATTCTGCTGTCTCGTGCAGGGAAACTAAAAACGACCACTAACATATTCAACTTCCCATCCAAGGCTTTACCTGGGATGGAAACATGGACCAGGGACAGTTCCAAAGATAAAACAAGAGAACCAAATTAAGAAAGAAAAAAGTCCAACCGATGGATGCAAAAGTTTGTTTCCTTATTACAGCTTAATTTTCGTTTTTTTCTTCTTCTCTCAACTGATCGTCCAACAACTTGGGATAAATTGAGATTGCGTTGCAGTCTGCTAACGATGCGGAATTTTTCCGGAACTTTGCTTGAAATATACCTGTGCGCTGGTAAATAAAACTTTTCCTCCTTCTTCGGCCACTTTGGGGAAGTTTCTAAGCGAGCTACTATTAAACATGGGGGAAAAGAGAACTTTTTTAATTTTAAAGCTTCACACCGGATCTTTGCAGTCACAGCACTAACTTTAAACCTCTAAAAACCATCTAAATCATAAGTCATCGAGTTTTACGAGAATCAATCTACAGTAACGGCTGCTCAATCGTTGGCAGTTTTATTTGTCGTCGAATGTTGAGTGAAATGTTTGGCTTAGATCCAATTTTATGAGCGCCCTTCGATGCAGCACAGCGATGCAATGTAACAAAAATTGTGATCGGGCCGTTAAAGTGCTGCGCATTCTTAATTTCAAATTATTATTATTGCAGCATCGAAATTGGATCGATGACAGACAGAAAAGGAAAATGATTGCTGCACTTTATGCTTCATGCTTCGGCTTCCAGAAGCATGTAAATCATTTCAGTTTAACGTCGAACGGTTGGAGTAACAAAAAAAACTCCCACAAATCCGATCGCTCCGAAAATCGTCATCAGTGAAGTCGGGCTTCGAACGACGGACTTTTATTGGCAGGCAATTCGTTTCCATTCCGTCCGCTCTACCACCGGAAACGATCGCCCCAAGAATCCCTCCGGCCGCTCGTAAGTGGAATGAAATTTTTATCGACACTTCGATTACTGCAAACGACCGAAACTACCCGACACACACACACACAAGCCGGCAGGTCCCAGGGGATCCGCGACGTTGGGGACGTTTTAAAATGCACTGGCGGAAACGGGCGTATCGATGCCGCTCGGCACGTTCCCACCTTGATATCGCGGTTTTGGGGCGGAAGTCGAAAAACTGTGAAATAAAATCCGATTGAAGGTGGTCATAAAAGTTTATCCTTGCCCTAGGAGTGCACGCCCGCTTACGCCCTCGGTAGGTGTGAGGAGCCGGGGCGAAGACAAGAATCCATAAAATGCATCCAGCTGAACTGCACAACAACGTACGAACGATAAGCGCACATGGGAAAAAGCTGGTCGCGGGCTGGAGCATGCAGACAACATTCGTGTTCTAATCTATCGAGCTAAACTCGACCCGACTGTGCCGGGCACGAACGAATGGCGGGCGGCCATAGTTGGCGCCGTTTCGATTTCCATTTCGTGAATATTAACTAAACGATTCTCCTACCGCCGCCGATTTCGAACAGGGAGACTTGCTGGCGTTTTATAAAAACAATCCAATTTACAGCTGCTACTAAATTGTAGCGCAGATTCCGAATTTCCTGCCCAAAAGGGTGCTTCAAAAACGAAGCCCAAAAAAAGGGAACAGGGAAGTAGTAGTCTCCGTTGTCTCCCGCACGTACTGCTCATACATTCGGTTTTATTTTCTATTATTGCACTTTATTTCCGTTCCGATCCAACATCTCTCTTTCTCCGAAGACCCGCTGTGGAAGCTAAGTGCCCTCCGGGAAATAGCTGAGACGGTGGCTAATGGAACTGAGGTAGAAGAAGGCTGGAAATCGGAAGAAAGGCAGCGCAACGGTTGGATGGAACGACACGTGATCATTTTTAGTGCGCTGGGTGTGATTGTTATTATTGCACAAGTGTTTTATGCATATCGTTGCACCACGTGTTAGGAGGAGTGGACAAAAATCAAACAGATAGTGGCACAAGTTCTTGTCCATTCAGACCAACAAAATATCTATATATGTAAGGGATATTTCCAAAATCTTTGCTCAACAGTATCGGCATTTGTTTTATAGTAGAATCGAGATTCCTAGAAATCAAAATATTCAAAAACTTGTTTCCTTAACGCAATGTAAAGAGAAAACTGTGCTGACGTTCTTGGAGGTCGCATGTGGCATTCTTCCAACCAGGAAGAACCGCCAAGACGAAAGTTAATGCACATCCACTCGACAAGACACAAAGCGAACCACCATTGTATGCCCTTGGCTGGACCATTTTCCAATCAAACGTGAGTGTTAGTGTTCGCTGTCTCGCAATCGAAGTGTTTGAACACGATTCTACCTACCGTTGAAACTAGCCTTCACCCTGCTCTAAGGCATAAGGAACCTTAGAAGCGTCGAGCTAAGAAAAATGTTAGCATCGTCTTTTTTTAAGACGACAAAGAAAAATAAATTGTAGCAATTTCGACCGATTTGCATGCTTTGAGTAAAACAAAACAGAGAAGTAATGGAAGGAAAGATAAATGAAAGAGGAAACACCACGTTCCAAACATCGTTTCTTTTTTATGGCTTTGTGCAGAAAAAGCCAGAAGTCTTGTTTTGGGGTTGAGTAAAAGAAAGAACCTTCTCGTTTCCAAAGGGTTAAGGAAACTACCAATCAGTGTGAGGTTATATCGTATTTTATCAGTAGTTTTGATTTTATCTCCAGCACGTTCCGAAGGCTCACACTACTCAACACCTTAGTATCACTTTCCCAGTAATTTAAACGATAAGTACATGAGAGAATAGTAGGTGTTGATTGGTATTTGTGTTATAACTATCGGTTTTATCTAATAGACAATAAGTAGATGCGATCATCTAGTATATACCTCAATCTATTAAACGTGGCAATGGTTACAAGTGGGGTTGATGATTTTTTTCTTAAGTGAAATTTCTAGATAATTTCATAATATATTATACAATAGCAATACATTCTAACTGCTTATAAGAAAAAATCGGAATTGTTTCTCTAATGTACCTTCCAAGTACAAGATGACGTGTGTTCGAATCCCAACTTGGCCCATAAAAGCTCTAACTTTTTTCTTAATGGGTATAACGCCCTCCCTTACGTAATCTCTTTAAAAGGCTTGGTTTAAGTTCCATCATTGCGAAGTAATACATTTAGATTATCAATTTTCTTTGTAAAAAACGTGTTAAATGCTACTTTTACCTGGTTTTCTTTATTTAGCACTCGACTCGTTCAACACAGAGCACTCGGTTTTACACGGGTTGACCTTCTACTGACGGGATGCGCAGTTCGCAATCTCTCTCCAAGTGCAAGAAAGAGAGAAGACGAAATTAGAAAAGAGAAGAGAGCTCTTTCATGTCCACCTTTCTCTTGATGTGTCCTGCAGGACTATCGATTTCGAAGGACAATCGGAGTCTGGTAAACTATTTCCATCGACGGTGACAGACAATGTTGTAAAAGAACAACACACTTATATCAACACAGGGTTGAACGTTTTCTCAAGAACATAAGATGAAGTGAATGCAGGCGTTCTTCATGTTTGAAACTGTCTCATCGATCGAAAAGTTGGGAGCGCATGGTTCGCAAACTAATTAAGCTGTCTTTGTATGCAAATAATATTATTACAATTCAATTGGAACTGGTAAAACCTCAAGGAGAGTCATCTGATACAGCCGTCAAAGAGGTTGTAATTGATCAAATCAATTTTCATCGAATCCGATCCGTGTCAGGACATGCTGGTTAGACTGATGAATCCTTAACCAGCAAAAGCTTGAAAGCTTTTGCACTGTTCCACCCGAGTGGGGGGGAGGGCTGAATAAATAAGACCGCTCCAATGCCTACTAGAGATAATTCCGTAAGTCATCCGAATTGTTACGAGAAGTTCCCGCGTGCAGGATCTTTGCCACGTTTCGCACAGACCGCATCCGTACGATTTTCTGCCTGCACCAGTTGGGACCCGGAGGGAAAATGTACCATTTGTATTCGGTCTCGGGAAACTCTACACAGTGAGTTTTCCTAAGGAACCAACTCCCAATGGAAACAAATGGCACAAATGTTTCCGCTTGCACACCGGCCCACTCCCAATGTGTTCGTTCCAACGAACCATGATGAAACCCATTCCCGGTGGGTTGTAAACTTGCCTCCCACACCAACGTGTGCCAAGTATTGTGTTTGGTTTGTTTAAATGCTGGAAAATGCTATTGATTCTAACAAGTCCCAACCGAGTTGCCGGCTCCCAGAGTGGCTTTTGCTATAGCGTATCGGAGTTGTTGGCCCATTTGACTTTCTTTTCCCATTCCATGACTTTTAAATCAACAATGCAAAACCACAAAAGTATGCTAGAGTTTTGCAAACAATATTTGAGAAATGGGTAATTTGATATAAAACTAAAAGAGCGGTGGTTGAAACAAAAAATTGCCGTTTAAAATGTAAATACAAAAGGTTTTAAAAACATTTTAGTTTTGTTTTTAGTCTGTATAAATAACATTTAAATATTGTCATAAATTCCGACAATTTCGTATCATCAATAGGCGCCTTCCCGTTTCTATGGAGCGTTGTTAACCCATGCCAAGGAAACCCCATCTAAACATTGCTTCCACAAAACACAAACACTATGTTGAAAAAGCAAAGTAACAACATCAACAAAATTCGCAAGCAAATCAACAGCTTTTCCGACCTCCTTTCGAGGGTTCCCTTACCATGCCTTCGAGTTGTATGAGAACAATTTCCTAGAGTATCTTTGCCTAGAAGTAGTGATTTTCTACTGGGGAGAGGTTGTGGAAAAGTTTTTAGTAAATATACCAAATGAATGAATAATAATTTGCACTCTTTCATATCAACAAGCTGTTGTTTGAATTTTTCTCATAGACGGAACTTCCAATAAACAATTTCCCATTTTCACATTGAATAAAAAAACAAATAATGAAAAGATTTATTAGTTTAATTTTCAAAGTCTTCTGTTTTGCTAACCACTAGCTTCGATGAATCTTTTGCAGAGAGAAGAATGAGTCCCCACACACCAAAAGCACTAACCCAGAACCAAGACGGGCTATGGACTCATATCCCGGATGTGCAGTCCTTGTACACGTTCTTGTCTGCCCGAGCAACCGGTTCAACATTCGATTGTTTATGGCATTGCGGTAGCACTCTTCCCGAAACACTCTGTTGCGGAAAATTTATGACAAATTTTGATCTATTGCAGGCGTTTTCGGGCTGGGCTGGATGTTGTTCCTCCCCTCGTTCGTAGGGGAATTGAAAAAGGGCGTTTACGCGGAATGGACTTTTCATGCATACGATGTGTTAATCATCCCACTAACAAGCCTTTGTACGTGCGTCGTCCGAGGCACCCAACCCCAAAACAGACCCTCATTTTCATTAAATTGCGAAAGGATTCCATTCCCACCCCGTTCGCATACACTTCTGTAAAAGATCTCCGGTCGGGTTGTTGTGTGCATCGGTGAAACATGAATCCCATCGGGACACGGCCTGCAGGTTTCGGTAGGGAACATGTTTTCCATATTTGCCTACCATCCCGACGTAGGTCAAAAGGTCTAGATAAATTAATAAAACTTGGAAAAGTTTGTTTCTTCAGATGGAGTTGTTAAAGGCACACGTAGACAGATCGTTGGCCGAAGGACGCCAAACCGGAGGGCAAAAGCCACAAAATTCCAAATCCAAACGATAATTAACTCCCATCGGTCGGACCCGATGAGGTTCCGCTTTTTGAGCGCATCGAAAGGTCGTGCTGGATAAATGGGAAAACGTGTGGTCCCGGAGGAGCACGCAGGGATTTTTCCGAAGAGGGTTGAGAAAACGTTGAGCGAACTCTTCAAGAGCTGTTACGAACGGACGATATGTTTCGTTCATTTTTTAGGATTTCGCTTAACCAAATTATGCAAGAAATTAAATTTGAAGGAATGTAGGTAGAATACCCCCTTTAAAGTGCGACGAGATCGCCAGGCGCAGAAAATCGCGCCGGAAACATATTTTTTATGTTTTACGATAGGGAACCTTCGGAAGAACTTGCGCGCTTAACTGAAATCTACAACGATAAAGATCGTATTTCCAACGCCCGTTAGTTTAGGACAGCGCGAAGGATACGAGAATAAGGATAACCGGCGATAGCCGATAACGCGGTACCAACGGGACCGCCCGTAAACTTCGCTAGGCTTAGATCCTTTATGTAAACTCTCGGTACGTTCGCGATCGTGATCCTAAATAAACACAATAATGAAAGGACACGACGCGTCGGTACCAAGAGGTTTAGGCGATGCGTGTGGTCGACTAACGAAATGAAACGAAGATAAGACCCACGCAACGATGCGTTCGAAAGCGAGATCAAACTAAGATCATAAACGTCGAAACTCGCAAGGATTCTAGAAAGACCTAAGTAAACAAGATAAAATCTAGGTCACGCTTTCCACGCGGAAAGAGCAGAATAGAAGATTGCGTAACGAGGATCGAACCGTACCAGGAAATCTCGCGTGTTAGAGCGAGATCCTCTATCTCGCTTACGTTCATTAGAAGATAAGGAGCGTTTTAGTATATAAGCGCTCAAAACTTTGAATAAATCAGTTATTTTCACCAGGACACCTACGAGTAAAGTACCCGAAATTCTTTACTCCAAGCACCGAAAATCCGAAATACCCCTAAACCCTTCCAAGCTTACGCTAGATTCTGCTCTGTTCAGCGGCACGTCACGCTGCAGACCGGCTTCTCGTAAGAACCTTCCTAAAAAACTTAGAGAAAATTCCGAAGGCTTCTCTCCGATGTCGGCACGTCACGGCTCGGACGGAACTTTGGAAAATTCGACAAGTTTCCTGCTTTCTGCGTGGTCCTCTCCGTTGTCGGCACGTCACGACTCGGACCGGTCATACTAAAGCACCCCAATTCCTCGTCCAAAAAGAGTTAGGATAACTCGCGGAACACCTCTCCGTTCAGCGGCACGTCACGCTGCGGACCGGGTTCTCGACTTGCCCTAACTTCAGATCTCCGTATCACACGTTGTTTGCACCGTTGTTGGCACGTCACAACACGGGCCGAACACGTTGATACGCGAAATCGACGGACCTCCAAATCCGGCGAAAATTCTCGCGTGAGAAACGACGACGCACTCGGTCGGGTTCACCTTCGCGCCCGCTCGGATAACCGCCTCGTTACATGGTGGCTCCAGAGAGGAGTACAACATCGCGCGGGTTGTACTCGGAGAACGAATTCTCCTAAATAGGTGTGCTGTCGTCTCAAGAACAGCAAAAAATTTAAACATAAAGGTGTGCTGTCGCCTCAAGAACAGCAAAAAATTTAAAAATAAAGGTGTACTGTCGCCTAAAGAACAGTCGTGAAAGGTTTTCTGTTGCCTTGAGAACAGAAGTGTCCGTAGTTTCAAGTGAAAACAATAAGTTTGCCGTTGAGCCAAAGGGAATGCCCAAAAAAGGCCGTCGGCACACGGACACATAATTCGTCGTAAGGGGCTCAATGCGCTTGGCGTCAAGTGCTATTTAAAGTTTCACGGAGTGTAATCGTCGTTAAAAAACGGCATGTTAAACGGGCAAATTACGCCCATGTGTATCTAGTGATTAACAATTCAAACGAGTGTTCAGTTCACCGGTGAAATTGTCGTTAAATAACGACACATTAAACGGGCAAAACGCCCAACTAGGACCCAGTGATAACTCGAGTGAAAAGTGACTCCTAAATAAAAAACCCGTGAACTAATAATGCATTAAGCCTTAGGATAAACGGAAGTGATTCCTCAAAACGTGAAAAATTCGTTACAAGTTACGACAAGGGCTGCTTATATCCAGAACGGAATAAACCGCCAACAGGTTTCATAAATTTGAACCTATTAAAACTCTCAACTGAGAGGTCGACGACGCGCGTAGTCGATACGCAGGTACTCCTGCAAGAACTGGCTTAAACTTAGGGCTAACGCGCCCCAGTAAGTGTTAACCAGTTATGTTGAAGAGTGAAGTGCGTTTAAGTAAGACTCTCTGAGGAGAACTCTTACCGGTGTTTGCGTCATCACGACGACGCAAAAAGAAAATATCTTCGGTCAAACGGACCGCACCACTGCCATTAGGCAAAAAGGCGGCCGAAGTGTCCGTGATTAAACACGGACAAGTGAATGAAGGTTCAACTCCTCTGAATTGGATGATAACTTCTAATTCATTAATAGAGAGAGTTCGAATTAGTAATTCCTTCGGCGTGATAATTATCACCAATGCCAAATTATTATTATAATTTGGCTAACGTTGCCATTTAACGCACAGTAGCATCAACAATAGGGAATTGCGATTATCGCACCCCTAAAAACGATCAGAACATTGATCATTAATCTTGTGAGGAAAATTCCTGCAAGGACTAATTAACCTAGGATTAGTGTTCCCAGTGTTATAATATAATTCGTGTAACAGTACGCGATCATCTTTAAACGGAGCGGTGGCGAAAGCGCGAAAGGCGCCGTTCCAATCAATTATCCGGCGGAGTTTCCACACCAATTGCGGCGCAGCCCTCGGAAGTAAACCCACGCTCCCAGCAACGAAGGACGCCCAAAAGGAGGAAAGGTAACGGAAGTTATTTCAAATTCACCGGAATTTGAGTGGCAGGTACGTGGGTTATTTTTCATTTTTTCTCTGTCACTCATTCGATCCTCAGAATAAGGATCTAAAGTCCGAACGGACAATAAAAGGGAACCAAAAGGGATCCCTAAAATATTTACGTAACGCCAAGAAGGGCGCGTAAAAAGTAACGAAAAAGGGACGTATAAGGGTATCATTATGCCTTCCCCGGTTTTCGTAATCAACCCGCACGGCAATTGCCGTTTATGTCAGAAGGAAGATGGTGAGGATTCCGCAATGCTAAGTTGTGATCATTGTGATCATATGTTCCACTTAACTTGCGCAAGGAAGACTCGTAAGCCATCGGAAACTGAACCATGGCTATGTCCAAAATGCCATGCCACTCAATATTATACCTATAGACTCGAAGCTCGAATTGAAGAGCTACTAGATATTATTAAAAGAATTCATACAGTAGCAGTCAACGATGAGCAAGCGGAATCTTCAAAATCTCCTTGCGCCGACCAAAACCAAGCGGAAACCGCTTCAGTAAAAAGTTCTTCGGAAGCTCAAATTAAAGAGCCAGTGAAGACGAATTCTCATGCACCCTCATTGGACGATGAAGAAGTTGAAGATTCACTATTTGTACGAGGCTTGGTCAGTGCTCAAGAAAGAGCAGCAATGGGAACAATGCTAAAGAGACAAACTTTAGCGCAGTTACCCAAATTTAGTAACTTTAAAGAATTGCCAATTTTTGAAGGGACATACAATAAAAAAGCAAATGAGATTTTAAAGAACACTTTAGAATTCGTTGACGGGCATTATCAAGTTGGCCAATCGTGGAAACGAGATAATCATAAATTTCCCGACAGGCTCCTTTACAATATAAGTAGGTTTGAAAACCTTGAACACAAGATCCGCAAGGATCCTGAATTAATTAAATGCGCCATTTATACAGTGAAGGATAATGTTGAGAAGGGATGTTCAAGAAAATTATCCCCAGTAGAAGTCATAAAAGATTATAAAACATTGTTTTACCTTCCCATATTCATCGTAGTTAACAAAAACAAAACAGATGGTAAGAAAAAGAAAAACGAAAAGGGCCCTAAAATCAAAATGAAACAAATAGGGGTAAACAATAACACAAAAAACTCTGAGGTAGACGCGAAGGCGAAAAATACGACAAGGGTAATTGTCGATAGTGAAAGTGAAAAATTTGTCGCTCTTCACGCGGAATCTCATAAAAAAACCACCCTTGAATCAACGGGCAGAAAGAGGTCTAAATTAAAGTCAAGCATCAATCCATGTTCATGGAGAAATGGAGAAATGCAAGCTGACACGAAACACGCCAAGGCATCAAAACGCAAGGCGGACCCTTTAGAAATCGATTATGAACGCCACGGCAATAATCGAGGATCAAAGGTATTTTCATTAAATTAAAATCACTCGTAATTTGACATTGCCTTCCATGATTACGAAGGTATTAAGAATATCTTGCAAGGATTAATTGCCTACGATTGCAATGATATCAACATTAACAGCTACTCGTTGATGGGAGTAGCGGTTCGCATACAAAATAAAATTTGTGACTCGGGTTTCGGCACGAGAACATACAATAATTCTGATTCTGAAAATTACACATGATCCAAAGTAAATAAACTAATAGAATCTGCTTTCAAGAGATTTAATTCCAGGAACACACCTCTAGTGCAACTACAAGTAACTACATCGACCATGAAGTACAATTCCGAGCCGGTAACGGCAAAGGTAAGAGCTGAGACGCAGAGTGGTCAAGGCAACCAACATAAAGGAAAAGGAAGGTTGAAATGCAAGTATAAACAAGCTCAATCAGTCAGGATTGAGAAAACAGCACCGGCTTAACCGGTAAAATATCTGCCCGTGCTTAAAATTCTTGCCAAGAAGTTTAGAAAGGAATTTCAAACAAACTAAAAAAGATAAATAATTAAAAAAGGTAGTTCACTTATAGTAAAAATGCAGTAAAAATTATTCTAAATACTGCATACAATTAATCTTCGAAAATGATTAAATAGATAAAACATCGAAGAAAGATAGGAAGATCATACGATAAAAATATGCCAAATATAAAGGGCATTAGAAACAATTCTTGAAAGTAGTTTAAAGGGATTGATTGCTCACGATTGTACGAATAAGAAGTTCATCACATCGAGTTACTCACTGGACGACGAGGGCCGCACCAACAGCATGTGCTACCATCAGACATCCTGGACACGACGACGCTGAAGTCAACTGGCGACTTGCAGCAACATTCAACGGTCAGTCAACCTATGCGTCAGGTCTTGTACAACACGTGATTCAGAAGGAGCAAAAACTTGTATGCTGAGAAACATCATCTCAGCAAAAATTCGGTACCAGAAGGCTGCTCAATAGATGACGCAGCACGCTATCAGCGGAGAAATGTTCCATCGCAGTTATCGGTTAAGGACGTGGTGGCCACACGATACTTCAGCCGCGAGCCTCGAAGAACCTACACCCGTGAATGCGTTAAAATCACATCAACATTCGCGACTACCAGAAACAATAGATCGAGAAGAAGTTTCCATCGAGACATCTTCGAGAATCGTATGCAGCAGACGACGTGTCAAATTATGCAACGGCAGTGCCTTGACGACATTGGCATTGCATACTCAACAGGAGATGGATCATCCGCTATTTACATCCATCTCGCTGATTCCGACGACTATCCACATACTTCATTATGGATGCAACTTACCTACGAACCGATACAACGATGTAATCGTATCAAGTATGATGACTTAGATACGCTACCCACCAATCATCCGGTGAGCCGTACAACACATCCGGTTTCGTCGAAAGCATCCCTTGAAATCATGCATCCGCAAACTCGTTGCTTCAGCTAGCACAACGAAAGATTTACGTCGACGGCAGCAAAACAACTAGTCGAATTGATTATCGGCGTCCAAGATCGATAGAGGCATTAAAGTACAGTCATCTACGATCCTAGAACAATCAATCGACGTTAAATACATTCATCAGCATACGACTAAAAAACGCATCAAGCATCTGTATCGACAGGCGGAGGAGACAACGTCACGTCTCCTTCCGGCATCTTCGAACACAAGAGACGACGATTAGACCTGCCAGCAGCAATATGTAATTGCAAATATTCAACTACAACCGTGTATGAATCGACAGCTTCATCTCGGCAACAAACGGCGGGTACCAAAGAATCACGATCAACCAGCTCCATACGTGTAATTCATCAAAACCAATATTAAAATGACCTGACGCAGTAGCTTAAAGGTTGCAACGTAGCGACGTCTTTAGCAGAACGAAGACACCCAACTACACAGCATCGAAGCAGAAAATGTACGAATCAAAACGAGAATCAATCCCGAGACAAGTTACAACCAATACTAAAATTGAATCATTTAATATCATAAATTGAGGAATATTTAGAAACATCGTCCTATTTTTTGCGTAAAACTTGATGTACGCGTTTTACGAGGGGCGGTGTTACGAACGGACGATATGTTTCGTTCATTTTTTAGGATTTCGCTTAACCAAATTATGCAAGAAATTAAATTTGAAGGAATGTAGGTAGAATACCCCCTTTAAAGTGCGACGAGATCGCCAGGCGCAGAAAATCGCGCCGGAAACATATTTTTTATGTTTTACGATAGGGAACCTTCGGAAGAACTTGCGCGCTTAACTGAAATCTACAACGATAAAGATCGTATTTCCAACGCCCGTTAGTTTAGGACAGCGCGAAGGATACGAGAATAAGGATAACCGGCGATAGCCGATAACGCGGTACCAACGGGACCGCCCGTAAACTTCGCTAGGCTTAGATCCTTTATGTAAACTCTCGGTACGTTCGCGATCGTGATCCTAAATAAACACAATAATGAAAGGACACGACGCGTCGGTACCAAGAGGTTTAGGCGATGCGTGTGGTCGACTAACGAAATGAAACGAAGATAAGACCCACGCAACGATGCGTTCGAAAGCGAGATCAAACTAAGATCATAAACGTCGAAACTCGCAAGGATTCTAGAAAGACCTAAGTAAACAAGATAAAATCTAGGTCACGCTTTCCACGCGGAAAGAGCAGAATAGAAGATTGCGTAACGAGGATCGAACCGTACCAGGAAATCTCGCGTGTTAGAGCGAGATCCTCTATCTCGCTTACGTTCATTAGAAGATAAGGAGCGTTTTAGTATATAAGCGCTCAAAACTTTGAATAAATCAGTTATTTTCACCAGGACACCTACGAGTAAAGTACCCGAAATTCTTTACTCCAAGCACCGAAAATCCGAAATACCCCTAAACCCTTCCAAGCTTACGCTAGATTCTGCTCTGTTCAGCGGCACGTCACGCTGCAGACCGGCTTCTCGTAAGAACCTTCCTAAAAAACTTAGAGAAAATTCCGAAGGCTTCTCTCCGATGTCGGCACGTCACGGCTCGGACGGAACTTTGGAAAATTCGACAAGTTTCCTGCTTTCTGCGTGGTCCTCTCCGTTGTCGGCACGTCACGACTCGGACCGGTCATACTAAAGCACCCCAATTCCTCGTCCAAAAAGAGTTAGGATAACTCGCGGAACACCTCTCCGTTCAGCGGCACGTCACGCTGCGGACCGGGTTCTCGACTTGCCCTAACTTCAGATCTCCGTATCACACGTTGTTTGCACCGTTGTTGGCACGTCACAACACGGGCCGAACACGTTGATACGCGAAATCGACGGACCTCCAAATCCGGCGAAAATTCTCGCGTGAGAAACGACGACGCACTCGGTCGGGTTCACCTTCGCGCCCGCTCGGATAACCGCCTCGTTACAAGAGCCTTTCTTCAAAAGAACTCCAGGCTAAAGTTTATGATAACCGAGTCGCCGAGTACAATGCGAAGGAACAAATTGAAGCAATTGATGCATGAAGCGATGTCTAATTGGAAAAGTGAATTCCGAACGAAATGCAACAGTTTTTCGAATTGGAAAATATCTCAGCATCGGAATAAATTAAAAACTTTTAGTTGTTCATGCTCTCCACCATACCATTTTACATTATTAAGATCCAGATCCAAACGTCGTGTCCAAAATCACAGCTGCAAAGACGGACGGATGCATTTTCCTTGGAAGTTATGTCGACTTCACCCTCTTCACATCGCAAGCTTGACTGCCTCGGAAACATTAAACTCGAACGGAATATTTAAAATTCACCCGGGTGTGCCTAATTGGCCGGGATGGAATGATTTTCTGAAAATAAATAATTACCACACCCGACCCAAAGGTGCAAAAGTTATCTAACGAAGCTTCTCTGGTTGAATGATTCCTTTCGTAAAAGCTGCTCGGAGGATGAAAGTAAACGGTCTCTCGCCACATGCGTCCAGCTCGAGTGCAGAACGGTGGGGGTTTTCTGTAACCAACAGTTAATTGTTTTTCCCCCGAACTTTCGCCAGCGCTCGGGTTTGGAGTTTTTGGGACCTTCCTCCTAACAAAGTTTCGCATAGGTATTTTGCTGCAACTGACACCTTTGGGATGGCTTTTCTCTTCCTTTCATCAGCACAGTTCGGGAGCGTTAGTCAGCACGGAGAGATGTGTTTGAGAAACCCCCATTAGCACAAACCACACACCGAAACGATTTGACTTACGGCAAGAGAAAGATGTGTTTAGTAATTCTACCTTTTCAGCTATTTAGAGATCTGATAACTGATGATTTATTACAACTACTTATTTCCAAAAAACTGAATCTTTATCAAGCAAATGAAAAAAAGCCATAAGCTTAGAATTGATTTTTGGCAAATTTATTTTCAACCCTAGTACTACTTATCTTTTCCCAAACCCTCGCCGCAGTCGCACAACACGGAAACGATCTTTCATCCCTAAGGCCCTCGCCGGAATCCAACGCGAAGGAACAGGAAGTGGTTCACTGGGAACGGGTACCCCACAGTACATGATGTTGATGAGGAGTGCGTCATACCAGGTTAACGTTGCGCCCTGTCCGATTTCCCCGTCCCAACGCACCCGCGGGCGCATAGTGTCCAGCCCGGAATTTCGTACGGAAAATGCATCCCGTTTGTAGTGCATTATGCTACCGAGATCGTAAGGAACGTTGAAGGTTGTCGTATTGGCTGGATTAACCAAATCGAAGTTCATTTTGAGAGCTGTGGAAGAGGTCTTCATCAGTTGCAGACAAATGTACATTCAAAGGAACACTTACATTCGTCGTGGATCATGTTTTCGTAAAGTATCGTCACATACTGATCACGATCGAGTCGATTATGCTCGTGGTAGAAGCCAAGCGTGTGCATCAGCTCGTGTACCGGAGTGGTGAGGGAGTTCGCACAACCTGGCTGCAGATTCACGAAGGTACGTCCAACGCCCCTGCCAACGTCACTCCAACAACCAGCTTCGATATTATCGATCGAAACGTATGCCACCTCTTCCGGGTCCGCGAGGCGACGTCTTCGGAACTTGACACAGGTGTACCGTTCAAACTCTCGCATGGCCCCGTTGATGAAGCCCAGCTCCGACGAGTCTGCAGCGTAAGAACTACACGTAATAACGGTCCCATGTTACTGTATCTTTCCAGCACACTTACTGAAGGTTCCATCGATCGAGTAGATAACGGTTGCGTTTGGCCAACGATACGGTGCGTCAGGACTTCCCGCAAGGGCATTTGCGAATCTGGGCCTCGGCAGTCGCATATCACCACCGACCAGGTTTCCTAGCTCCCACGGTTCTACATCCGATGATGGATCATGGTTACGGACAAGGGAATCTGGCATAAGAACGTATCCTGATTAGATTCTTTCAGCTCTTCAAGTTCCCAATAGAACTAGCCACCATACCTACGGATGTGTCTATCAAGCGATACAACGAACTCCCAAAGAACGATAAATCGATGGGTATCAGGTCCGGCGATACCGCGGAGTTGCCGAATAGTAGGAACCACAACAACACGGCGTTCATTCCGCGACACAATGTTTCATCTGATAAGGAGAACTCTCAACCAAGCTGTACAGAAATTCTTTCCTTCAGAAGGAAAACAAAGACATCCCTTTGATCAAACGCAGTAGAGGAAGTGTATTGCGAGCACGTCATAGTCGGACAGATGTTCTCTCTGGCCTATTGCGTGGCCACTGAACGGGTGTCTCGGTGACATGGTGGGAAGACGGCCCGGATCGATGCTGTACATATCGGGCGTATAGTGTGTGATACTCTCGAAGTCGTATGGCAACGAAAATGCTAGTTCGTTCCATGGTTGAACCTTTTCATAATTGTACAAGGCCACCGGTTGCGGTAGAATGTTTTCGTAGTGAACGCAGAGATGCAGATCGCGGTCGGGTCTGGTGTGTTGGTGCAGAAACCCCAACACGTGCATCAGCTCGTGAAGGATCGTTCCCATGCGCATGGTGCAATTCAGTGCAAGATTCATGTACTAAAAGTTAGGGATAAAAATTGGTTCCACAAAGTTCCTTAAAAGTAGAAGCGTGAACTTACCGTTAAACCTTTTTCCTGTCGTCCTGTGTCAGCCCAGCAGCCTTGGCCTAATTTATTGGTGATAACCAGATATTGCTCCTCCGATGTTCTTTTGTGAAATTTTATGCAGGAAATATCCATCAGTGCTTCCATCGCCAAGTGAATATTTTTTAATTCCCGAGGTTCTGGAAACAAAAATAAAAAAAAATTAGAAGTTTCATTTGCACGAGACCTTGTAAGGTACTTACGAAAATCTCCCTGGAGTCTGTAAGCTACCGCCGTATTCGACCAAATGTAGTTTTTGGGAAGCACGTTTCTTATAACATTTCCATACCGTAACCGCTTCTTATAACACACATCATCAACATAATCAAGGTGTTCTGTCTTGCACAATAGCCAACATGAAATAAAATAAAATTAGAAATGAAACATTTATTGTTTTTTGCAACCCATCATTACCTAGCATGGGTGGAATAATTAAAGCCAACATGAAAAATAGCTTCGCAACCATTTTGGAAGTTTTTTTCAGTTATGTTAAGTTTGCCGTCTTTGGAAGGCAGTGTTAAATTGAATGCAAAACGGATTACTCACATTTAGTCACTTTCGAAGAACAGAAAACCCTGAAGAGTACAATAACGCCATTGCAAGTAAATGGAAAATGAAAAACGTGTATGTCATCCATTCATAAGCAGACACGCTGAAAACACTGAGGGCACATCTATCGGAGTGTAATGTTCATAGGTTTTTTTTCTGGTATTTTTTGTTTTCTTCAAATAAGTTTCCATACAAACAACCAGGTTTTTATTTGTATTTCCTCTCTTTTTTTCATGTTTCCGTTATGTTAGTGATGAACATATTTCTTGCAGTAGTGTGTTTCTTGTGTGGAGATCTTCAAAGGAGAGGACAACATGGGGTGGGAGAAAAGGGAACTGTTTTCTTTGTTTGGTGAAGAAACTACGAAGTGGCAACCATTTTTTGTTTGTTTCTATTCTTATTTAATGTTTTTCTTACACCGCGTCATTCATTTTAAAGTGTAGTTTTCATCTGTTGTGTATTTTTTTGTTTGTTACTTTCTCTTATGTGTTATTGTATCATTCCTTATCTTAAATCAAACTATCCATGCGGTGAAATAACAATATTTTTCCAATGTGTTTTTTTGTGTCCACCCTTTCCAGGTTGGATTATACCGTTTCTTTTTACAGCATGTTTGGTTCCAATTTTACAAACAAATATTAGCTTCCTTCGCTATCATTTAAGTGCTGCACTGCAGTTACTGATTGTTGTATGTGTTACTATGTCAATCAGAATCGGCAATTAAATGTTGGCAGTGTACTAAAACACAACGCAAAACCCACAAGTTGAATTGCAAGATGACTGGAACTAAATTGATCTCTTTACGCTATCTGTCGTTCGTTTTCCCTATGTGAAATATGAATCTTGTGTGTGTGTGTGTATGTAGTTTTTAAAGAGAATAATTTCTTAAATAGAAACTTAGCTCTAACGATTGTTTTTCAATGAGATTCCCATCCCATATGTTAGTCAACTGAAACAAGCTATGATACTATGAGGCCATCATCGTTCACTTCGTCTAACTAAGAAGCTTTCTAACTTCAAAATGGCATTTACTGTTTGCTGAATTTGTCAACTATTATCCAGAATATCAACTACCAGACGCCATGGATTTACATCGTTACACTCAGTTTAAGCTTTCTCTGAATCTGTGTTCTGCTAATCAGGTTGAAGTGTTTTCTGTCTATGATTCTGTTTATATGTTTAATGCGTACATGTATTTTGTTTCCTTCTTTGCGCTCTTATAGTTAGTCAAACGGTCTTTTAAAAATGATTTTCATTTGTTCATACATATTTATCATTTAATTGTTGCTTAAGTTATACCGTACAGTGTTTAGATTACATTGATATTATATTATACTTATTTATTTTATCTGTTAGTGATTAAATACTACGATATAGGGTCATTCTAGTATGTTTCTCTTTGTATCTTATTCCACTTGTTTCATGCGATTTCATGTTGTCATTTATAATCATTTTATTTTCATCATCTCTTCAAACACCATCCCCTTCTTAATGTGTATTTAATATGCGTATATTCTGTAAAGAAAGAACTACTTTCTCTTCCACTCATCCACAAACTATTTTACCGCACAATGACGCAACAAACACCTCTGGCTAGGTTGGTGAAATTTATGAATACGAAGAATTAATACCGCCAGTAAATTCCCCCAGCATCTTTTTTGCGTATTCCAAGTGGTAGGGCCCTAGTTGAGTGGCATTGATTGACTCGATGTAGTACTCCACAGGCCGCACGTGTATCCTTTGTGTGTGTTTGTGGTTGTGTATGTGTCCGGCGGAGCCCTATGTGTACAGTTTAGAGCAGGGTGGTTTCAAAACATTTTGTTTTCCAAAACTTTCCTCTAATAAACATACGTCATTAACGCTCGATATCCACTTTCTTACACTTTAATATACTTTTACCGAAAGCTTTATTCGCAAGTTCCCCCGTAGCAGACAATTCTAAATGTTGTGTTGTTTGTAGTGTAATATTCCTCATTCATATTCATTACTCTCTGTACTTTGTTAATGTTAATAAGGCAATGTCAAAAAGAAAATTATTTTTTCTCCTTTTTCTTTCTAAATCCATCGTTTGTTGTTTCGTGTTTCTTGTGATTCTTTGCTTAAGTAACAGTAGTTATTAGTCATGGATGTTGGGGCGTTGGTGTAGAGATGGCTATGTATTATCCCTTTTCGCATTCCAATCAAATATACTTCCCAACCGGATTCACCATTTAATTCACCATTCAGATTTTATTTTTCCCTAATGCATTGCTCATGTCTTTCGTTTACTTTTCCGTTTGCACACTCTTCAAGTGTTCGATGGAGTCCCTGGTAAAACAATGACAAATTAAAATAATGGAAACGATAAGCTGTCCGTTATCTAGCAGATTCCAAACCATATCGTATTCCTCTCCGGGGATGTGCATTGCTTAGGTTTAGATTTGAATGGATGTTCTGATCGTTCCATTTAGCACAAGCTTAGTGTTTTATTAACATGTTGGGTCTTGAGCAGTATTTCTCACTTGTAACGGCCATTACCATGTTGTACCTATTATAAACAATAATCATTGTATAAATGTATAACATACGCAGATTCAGTTCAGTTGGTATGTCCTTCTTGGGATCGTTTGTCCTGGTGTGCGCGGTGATCGAAATTCCACCTGATCCTTAAACAGCACCAACAGTGTGCAATTCGACGCCGTTAGAGCAAAGGTTTAAAATGTAGCTTACCGCTAGTTTAGGAGAGTAGTAAGGGTTTGGTTGGAAATAAGTCAAACTATGCCATCACGGGCGTGTCCCTTAAAAGTAGTAAACAGACCCCCTAGAACTAGACGTCTGTAGGCGATGGGAGTAAACCCCCGGCAGACAGACAGGCGACGACTCCGGCACACACCACCCTCCGAAAGGTCTGTGAACTAGAAGCCGATCGACAAAATCGTGTGTTTGCTTGTTACGCTCCAAAAATATATCTCTGCTTAAAACTCTATAACTTTTGGGGTGTGTCTTAATTTTCCACCGCTAGTTTCAAGTGTCATATGCCTTAAAATGGACACTCGTCGTGTACGACTTTATACTTTCGTACTCGCTTACCACTCTAGAACACCCCCTCTCCCGTACCTAGATAAAGCGGGGAATAAGGGAATGACCACACCAAAATGAAACTGACAGAGACCGAACCGAAAATGCTTACTATAGACGATCGTCGTCAAAACCTAATCCACAGCCATACACGTTTTAATTTTAACTTCCTTTTGAAGCGTTTTTGGGGCGATGAATTCAAGCTTATCGTAACCTTACTCCGAGCGATACATGATTTCTCTTTTCTACACTTCCTAGTAAAGCACGCCACTACTTCCTCGGTCAACCAAATGAAGTCTTTCTGCGGATGGGTTGAAAATCAAACATAATGTTAAATACATTAACGATAAGATCTAGTATTGTTCTGAGTTGGCTCTCGAAAATTTTTAATTTTACCGAGTATATCCTGCATTCTGAATCAATAGATTTATCTTAATTAGTTAACCAGTTCTCTTATGTAGCCTCCCGCTGTGTGCCTGTCGTGTAGTAACAGATGTAGAATTTTATTTATTTCTAGATTTAGTTTCTCTCTTTCTCGTTCTTACTTTCTCCCTTTGCACTAACTTACTTAACTTGGGTTTTGAGTTTTGGGTATTACAAGTTTACATTCTCTGTACTTTTGTCTTATTTAGTTTATTGATTATTAGTTCGTACTTATTTTTTGCATTCCCTATTCGGCTTACTAGTTACGGCTCCTTAAATTCAAAATTGATATTAACCAGTCTTTTCAATTTCAACTTACATGTTTACCATTTTGTTTCTATGTTTAACCACGATTGTGAATCGATTCAACTGTAGTTCGCTTCGTTATCGGACTATTTGCTTGCTTATATATTGTAAGTGTCTAAACCATGGCGTGTTTTACTTTTATTTTGCCTTTGCCTCGGCCACGTTCCCGCTTGTTTTCAGGCTGATGTCGACCCAACCCGTTGCTGTGCTCGTTTGATGATAGTTCGATAGTTTCATCACATTTTACGCTACTGCTTTGGTGGCTTACACTCCCCCGGACAGGAAAACGCGATTGGATGGTACTGCTATGGTTTACGGTTGATCAGCTCTCTACTTTCACCGTTTCTTTAGCTCTAGGAAAAAAGTTTTCAATGCTAGAAAAAATCAAAAGTGTGAGTATATTTAACAAAACCTTGAAATAAAAATTAAATAACACTTTTCGCAATGATTTTTATATTTTGACAAATGAAAAAATTTATTAAATTGTCTAATGTTAAAAACGAAAAAAGATCAAGAATACGACAGAATGGAAAAAATATAAATCAAAAGTAAAAACGGAACCACATAATTATAGGGTGAAACCAAGCGAAACTGTTCTAAACAATGAAAGTTGCAATTTTGATTACAACTCAAGACGGCCGACTGTGGTGTGTGTCCTGATCAAGAAAAATATGAAACAAACACTGCTTTTACGAGAAAAACAACCTCTTTACACAATTGTGTTTACCGAACAAGAGTGTAGACCAAGTGAAAAAAAATCCGTTACAAGACACACACGCACTCCAACCAGTTCCATCTTCCTAAAATATCGTACAAAAATAATAACGAAACAATACAGAAACACAAATGGGTTTTTTTGATGCAAAAGAATCATATTTTATCTTCCATGGGGTACGTTGTGGGATATACGTTCAAACGTGTACGTTGTTGGCGGGCGCAAAAAGAAAACGATACAAAATCGTACTTATGATCGTACATGCCTAGGGTTATGTTATAATATTAATTTTACGCATAAAAGGAGGAAAAAAGATAGCAAATACAAATAAAAAAAAAGCAGAAAAAGCTTGTACGCAAACTGTAGCGCGCTGTAAGATTAACGAATTCTTTCCTCATAGGATCGGGTAGCACACATGTTTTGTTGCTGGTTGTTTGCTTTGACTTCTCCATATCTGATTCGTTTTTTTCTTCTTCTTCAGCTTCTTTGTTCAGTTCAGTTCATAACACTTTTACACATTAAGAAAGTACTAAAAAAAAATCTATTAAGAACAAAAATTATTGGAACGAGTTCCAGAGCGCAACGGATCGACCGGGAATAATGGGGATCTTGGTGGGAGCGGTGGGACGGAAGGAGCAACAAGGACCAGATGGGTGGGAAAGGTGGGTGTGGATGATAATACACGGGGCGATTAGACGGCGAAGGGGGATTTTAGCATTAAAAGGATGGAAACAATCACTAACTTCTAACTATTCAACTTCTTCACTGTACCAATCGCTAGGTAAAGGCCAGATCGGAGGAGGCGAAAAAAGAACATCAACACTACTATTTTCACGCGGCGTGCGGTATTCGATACCGGAAAACAACAAAAATTCACGCTTCCTTAGACTTTTTACCTTACTTTTCCAACTTTCAGTTTCTCTTAATCACTGTGTCTTAATTATTGTTTGCTGATTTTACTATACTTTCCTTACTAAAGAGGTTTGTCTCTGCTTAATGTTTCCATTTTTTGCTTAATTCTGGTTGATTTTCTACTTATATCGGGATTACTTTTAGTTATGTTACTTTCTTTGCTAGTTTTTTTTTAGTTTGCTTTAAAGTATTTTACTTAAACATTCAACTTACAAACGCTCCCTCTCTCTCTCTCTCACTATCGCTCTCGCGCTCACTCGCTCGATCACTCGCTCAGGCATACTTTACCTAGTTAGCACTATAGTTTGTTGTTTTTTCTTTATATCTCGTTTACGTTTTTGCTCTCTAATGTGACCGATTACTATTATCGCTTAACTTTCGTGGCAAAAAATCTTACATTCGCACACCCCACCAACCCCACGAGCCGAAGCCCACGGGGAGGCGGGAGGGCAGTTTGCACTCAACTCTTAAAACACATGTAAACGTGACTTACAAAAATAAATCCTTATAATTCCTTATACTGTGGCTGTGTTGGTTTCTAACAATTTGCCTTTTTCTCTCTTTGTTGTAAATGTTACTGCTGTTCCAAGAAGAGAAGGTCAAACGCCTCCGCCGTAGCTGGCTAGTTTTGCTACCGGCCGTTAACGTTCCTAGTGTTTAGAACAGAGAAACTCGAAACCTCGTCCAAATCCAATCTTCGTGTCTCTTCCTTTCGCCCGTTGATTACCGTCTAAAAAATCCGCATAAGTCTAGGTAAAAGCCCGTGAACATTTGTGTCGGTTCGTTTTCCCCTTGGTTGTTTCCTAAAAAAAAGTTACACATTATCAGTTCGCTCTCTCTTATCGCATAACGCTGCGTCTAACTAGCGTGCTAGAGTTTCTTTTTTTGATGTTGAATTTACTGTTAGATGTTACGCTTTTCTCTGTGTATCTGTGTGCTTCTTTGTTGCAGTGTTTAGTTACATTTTGATACATGTTTTATGTTTTAAAACAAATCTTATTATCGAAATTTGCAGTTGGTTAGGATGGAAGGAAAGGATGCGTGCCAAATATCGATGGATGTATGGAAGGGAGAGCTCGGGAGCTTGTTTGGATCCGTTAGGGAAGGGAACAAAGGCATTCCTTACTACAGGCAAAACCACGAGCGCAGGACAAGGGTACCTTTCCCACCTCTACACAAAAGCCGGCCCGAGGAGGGATCGAGGCCATGAACAAGAAAACCCAAAATATACTATTCCTATGCACAAATAAACCGAATTTAAAAAGAAGGCTTCCCTCTTCACCGATCGGTGGTTTAGTATCGCTCTGAATTGTTACTTCCTAAAAGTTCTGCGTCGCTTACCCGGTGGTTCTAACGTTAGTATCTTCTGGAGTTTGCCTAGCCTTAATAAATGAATCTATTCACGGGACAGTCGAACTTGCTTTTGCCATGCATCATACACTATTCATATAAGGGGGCTGTCCAGTCAGCTGGTACGGAAGCATGTCTTCTTAACGTCTCGTGTGCTACCCACATTGACCACATTAGAGCTTAAAAGGAGGGGAAAGAAGGGGGGGGAGTAGGGGGCGCAGATTTTCCCAGACTAAAACACAAATACAAAATCCCGAGGCACGGCAAAACGCCGTACACGAAACCGGTGGAAGCTCCTGGGAAGAGGTTGGACTTGATGGGACCGTACGATATAAAGGGCGCTACAGAGTACAGTATCGTTAGCAAAAAGTTTAATGAAGAAGCTATCAATAATAGATAATTATAATAAATGTTCTTTTTAAAAATAAAAAAATGGAAAAATAAAAATAAAACGAACGAATTCGATCGATTGTTTTATGTGTAAAGAAACAAGAAACAAATCTCCCACATTTGCTCTAATCGCTCTTTTCTCTCCTTCGCCTAGTTTCTGTCTTACTAGAAGCTTTTCAATGATTTAAAACAACCTGTTTTTTTCCTGTTCGTTCCTCACGTTTTAAGTTCTATATGTATTATGAATTCTGCTACTAATGAACGGTACAAGCGAAAATCCGAATTTTTCTTTGTCGATTCGCTCCAAAGAGCGAGACTCTCATTAATCCAATATAGGCAAACAAAATTATCAACTGTACACTGTGTTTCTCAACGGTCGACGTTCGTCCTGGAGCTTGCCAAAGTAGTTAGAAGATACAAAAATCCTACGTATCCTTATACGCGAAGAATATTGGCGGGGATTCTACTAGGAGCGTGCTATCACGTTTTGAACAATTTTCCTCCAACACTAAAAAAAGAAACGAAAGACAATCCAATACAGTACACACACTACTGTGATTGTTTCTACCTCGGAACGGAATCTTTTGGGTACAAAATCCATCCGTCTCCATCGCAACGTTGTAAACCTACTACTATTCGCCCCCTAAAAGAGTCTTGCCGTGTGAGTTTCCGGTTTGCTTTACTTCTCCTTTCTCTTGTTCTTGTCTTGCCAATTATCCTGATGCTTTTACTCGTTTTATCTTTTTCTGTTTAGTAACTTGCATGTTTTAGCCCATCTCGCTACACATCGGTTTTACATCCGTTAATCTTCATACTTGCATTAATTTGTAAATTATCATACTCTTGTGTGTGTCTGTGTGTTTCTTGTTGGTTTTGTGTCTGCTTTTACGCTAGGTTTGTTTCGTTTTGTTTCTTATTACTGATGCTTTTTCCTTTTCCGCTACTGTAGAGTTATAGTTATTTTCTTATCTCATCTGCTCGTCAAGCATCCGTTTTCTTCTCTCGCTATTTGAATCATTTATCTCACAATGCTCGCCCCCATTTGTTTGTTTGTTTATATGCTGTGTATCATTAGTATATATTTATATATAGGTTTTTCCCTTTTTTTTAAAGGTTGTATCTAAACCTCCGCCCGCGTTGCTTGATAAAATAAAACCGATCCGTTCCAAAGGGGAGTGGTGCGCGTACGTTGCGTTTGTTTCTTTGTTATATGAATGCAAAGATGTAGCCGTAAGTTACTGTACTGTATGAGCTTTTTGAGTATACATTTGAACATAAAAAAGTATATATATATGAGCCGAAATTCCACCGCGCCATTCCATTCATTTCCTTCCGCTCCTTGCCCGCCAACCCAAAAGGTTGGCCCGTCCTTTTTCTCTCCGGTGGAATCTCGGAATATCTTAACCAGCTGAATTAAATCAAAAATTATAAATTTTGCAATTCTGTCTCTCCTGCTTCTTTCTTTTGCTTCTTCTGCTACTTCTGGGCCGCTACCATCACCACCATCACCACCAACACCACCAACTGGTGCCTCTCCCCTTCCCTCCGTTGGACGCTTAGAAGGCCTGGTAGGGAGGCTGAGTGGTGGCATCACTACCGGCACCGTACACCGAGCGCGGCCGGTTGTTGTACGTGTTTTGATCGTTCTGGTAGTAGTTGTAGCCGGTTGCGGCCGCCGCAGCCGCTGCCGCGGCCGAAGCACCGCCACCGTAGGCTGATACACCGCCGTACTCCGAGCCCGGTTTCGAAGGTCCTCCACTCGTGGGACCAGCGGATGCACCCGGTCCACCGGTGGGGCCCGATTGCGGACGCGTGTACATGTCCGCGGTCGAGCCGGCAGCCGAACCCGCCGTATTCGGTGGCATGTTCCACGAGTTCCAGTTGCCCGATCCGTACCCACCGGCACCACCGGCGCCCGAGTTGTTGTACACGTCGTACCCACCGTAGCCCTGCGTTTGCTGGGGCGTCGTGTTGTAGTTGCCCCACTGCTGCGGTGGCGGCGGAGCGCCCCAGCCCTGATAGGCATTGGCGGCACCGGCTGCACCCGCTCCGTAGCCACCGTAGCCCTGCTGCGGCTGCGATGCGCCCCAGCTCTGGTAGCCCTGGATCATGTTCGACTGCATGTTCATCGGAGGGCCGCCCATCTGGCCATTGCCCATCGGAGGCGCCTGCGGCGAGCCCCACTGGTACGAGTCCGTGCTCATGCTGTTATTACTGTTCTGGTTTCCATCGCGAGGCTCGGCCTTTTTCACCTCCACCTGCTTGCCGCTGATGTGGACGAAGTGGTCGCTAGTTGCCCGCTCCACCGCGCCCTCGTTCTCGAACGACAGAAAGCCGAAACCGCGCGACTTCTTCTTCTCCTGATCGTACATGATCACCACCTCCATGACGTTGCCGTAGCGACAGAAGAAGGTGCGCAGGTCGGTCTCGGTGATGTTCGGTGGCAGACCGCCCAGGAACACCTTCGGGTAGCCGCCGGTGCGCTTCGGTTTGTGCTGCGAGCGCGGATTGCACGGCTTCGGGTCGATCGTGCGACCGTCGAGCGTGTGCGGCCCGTTCTCGAGCGCACGGTCCACGTTCTCCGGGTCGGCGAACGTCACGAAACCGAAACCGCGCGAGCGACCCGTCTCGTTGTTCTTCATCACCACGCAGTCGATGACCTCGCCGTAGCGGCTAAAGTAACGCTGCAGGTTCTCGTGCGTCGTCTCCCAGGACAGCCCGCCGACAAACAGCTTGCCCTTCTCATGATCGTCCAGTTCGGCAGGGATCATTTTCTTCGATGGGTGCATTTTTTTCCACCTCGGACTCACACCACCAACGCCGCGTCCTTCGCACTTCCGGTGCAGATGGGAGGGATGATGGGAGCGGTTGCCTGAGGGATGCGTTGTGCCTAATGCGGGACCCTAATTATCCGTCGTTCACGTCTGCCAAAAATATGTTCACTTACTGCAGATAATTCACCACCGGAAGGAGCCGGGAAGTTGAGTCAGCGCGCGCCGTTTTCCACATGAGTCATCATCGTCGGCGTCGGCAGCAACAGGATAATGTATATATTTGTTATCAACAGGCAGGCAGGGAGTAGAAACGAAAATCCGACAGCAACCCGGCGAGAAACGTGGTAAGAAAATAATGCCGCACAGCCGATCGAAAACACCAAAATGGACGCCAGCAGCAGGACACGCGAGAAGAGGGAAGAGAAGAAAAGCAAAATAAAATATCCATCAGTGAGTGTGAGTTGACGACGTCGACGGCGGTGTAAAGGTATGTGTAGGCCTCGAGACGACGACGACGTAAGGGTGATTAACCGCATCGTCGTGTGTGCCTGGTCCGCAAGACGAAAGAAGAGGAAGAAGCTGATGCCAGCGTTTCCGCGCCACGGACCAAAAATGAAACTCACGTAATCACGACACCCCTGGCTAAATGACCTGGTGTCGTATTACGAGCACATTTAACTGACCGTTTCTCCAAAATAGCGAGTTCCGGCAGATGCGTTCGCGAAAATTGAATTCACTTTCCCTACCACTCGTCAATGTGGCCGTGAAAATAAGACAACCCATACGGTGTCGTAGGGCAGCTACACACGATGCCCGGAATGGCGACCGAAAAGCAGGCAGCGATGCGGAGGACGGGTTGCTGCGTGGCCCAAAAAAATCTACAAAAATCCGATATGTAAGCACTTTCTACACTTTTACACTGATGAAATGTATTTCGGGCTTTCGGAAAGCTGACTATACACGGCTACGCACTACACGTATTTTTTCGGGCACCATGTTCCGGATGCGCCACGACGGTACAAGCCATGGGCTACGGGGGTTCTTCTTTCGCCTTGCTGGCCTTTTACAACGAATTTACTTACTTTCTAGTACTTCTAGCGGCTTCTTTACGTTTTAAGGATTAAAATTATGCTTAGCGTTCCTGGTTTAATCTTATTAAGATGCCTTAAATACTAATTAGAAAACTAAAAAAGATTAAACTTCTTAGAAATCTAAATAACATTAAATGTGCTGAGCATCGCTTTTCCCTTTACACCTTTTCGAGGTTAGGATTGTAGAGTCGCGAATTCCGACCCGCACCTGGTAGGTTCGCTCAGTTCCAAGAGGTTGAGGGGATCAGTTGGTTCCGAAAAGATGCATTAGACAATTTAAAACAAACTTGCTTCGGATTTATATAATGAACTGAGCGATTTCTAATAATTTAAAGAACATGGAATGATGCTCACTGTTATTGAAATGCAACAATAAACGCCTAAAATCCAACTATTCTGGCGGTCGGGTTCACAATTTCCGATTCTGAACCTTCTTATGCCTTTTTGAACCCATTCGAGTATAGGTTCATAAACATCCCTTTCCACCACTAGTCAGGACTCGGAAAAATCCCATGTCATATTTCGCCGGGCAATTTCGCCACGTCTATCTGGACTATTGTCGCGAGAGCAATTTGATCCCTCAAGGTGTTTGAATAACCTTTTCGTAGCAACCTCGGGCATTGCATCGTTGCAGTATCCTTGGTCGCTTTTCGCGCGCCAAAACAAAACACAAACACTCTGTGTTGTGCGTGTTTTCTCCGTTCAGTTTAAGAAAAAATAGATTCAAGTGAAGCACCAACATTCCCAGTTGGAAAACAGTTTTGCTTTTCCCATCGATCGTACTTGTATCAGCTGGAGAGAGAAAATGTGCGACTCACCAGGTACGAATATTCGTAGCGGTCCATGATCGTTGGTGCTACATATTGTTTTGTCTTACCGAACCGACAGGATCAGAACAACGATCGAAGCGGCGACGTATCGATAAGAATGGCCGTTTTGCTGCGCTCGAACGGCTGAAGAAGCAGAAGGAGGTCGGTACGAAAAATAAGTACGAAGTTTCCGAGGTAGAGAATGTGTACGACGAAGTGGACGAAAGGGAGTATGCTAAGATCGTCAACGAGCGAATGCACAACGATTGGGTTGAGGATGACGGTAGGTGCTGGAAATGTGTGTTTGGGGGAAGGGCAATGATAACCATCCTCATAACTTTTCAGACGGTTTTGGGTACGTCGAGAACGGGCGTGAAATTTTCGACGAAGATGAGCTCGATCCTGCACCGACCGGTGGAAGCCGATCGGCCAGCAAGGCTGCCAAAGGCGATCGGAAAGGAAAGAAACGGGTCCGGGACGATGCCAACGGAGAAGGCCCGGCGACTGGTAGGAAATCGTTGAAAAATTACTTCAACCGTGAACAGGCGTCCAAGGCGAAGATAGACGATGATGACGCATTGGCGGATATTTTGGGTGAGATCAAGTCGGAAAACACTGGCGATGGTGAGGCACCCGACGCGGGGGGATCAATATCAACTGCGTCCGGAAACGCGCCAAAGGGTGGGAAAGAAATACGCCCTTTGGTGATGAAAACAGCAGCTCCGGCCAAACCGAAGGAACTGACGGCCGAAGAGGAAATGAAACGGTATATGGCCAATTTGAGCAAGAGTTTGAAAAAGTCGGAATTGAAGGCAGTTAAAGCGCAGACGGAGGAAGATAGCGATGAAGAGATGCTGAAGAATGTACTGGCGGAATCGGAAGCGAAACCCTTCGTTTCAAAACGCCCCGCGGCGACCCCGAAGCAGGCCACCATCGTACCGAATCCAGTTCCGGTGGAACCGGTTTCGATCGCTCTAGAAGCTCCTATCAAAGAAGAGCCTCAGGTCGACGAAAGTCACTTCCTCGACGACATGGATGATGATTTCGGCCCACTGCCGGATGTCGAAAAGACCGAACCACCCGAAAGCAAGGTGGAGGCAAAGGTGGAGAAGGAACCCGACACGTCCCCGAAAAACCTGCTCAACGGTTGGGATAACATCTTCAACGACATGGAAGACGGCGATATGTTGGATGAAATGACCGAAGCGGATCTTGTAGAAGGAGGTGCCAACCAGATGGAGTCTGGCTCGTCGGAGGTCATGAAGTTTTGGTTCTGGGACGCCTGGAGCGATCCGAACAAGTGCCAGGGGGAGCTGTACCTGTTCGGTAAGATTGCGGCCGGAAAGCGGGACTTCAAGTCGATTTGTGTACACGTACAGAACGTCGATCGTTGCATGTACCTGCTGGCCCGGGAGCACAACACGGAGACGGGCGAACCGGTCAGCATGCTGGACGTGTACAACGAGTTTTGCAACGATATTAGTACCAAACTGAACATCACCAAGTACCGCACGAAGGTGGTGACAAAGAATTTCGCTTATACCAGCGCTTCCAGCGGGTTGCAGGTCCCGGTCACAAGCGAGTACCTGGAGGTACGCTACAGTGCGAAACTTCCTCCACCATCGCTCGAGAAGCGCTACCGCACTATCGGCCACATCTTTGGATGCAACTCGAACGTGGTGGAACAGTTTCTGCTCGAACGCAAGGTCAAAGGTCCGTGCTGGATGGAGCTACGCAAAACCACACCGAAGGAAACAAAATCGAGCTGGTGCAAGCTGGAGGTGTCCGTGCCGGATATCGGTTGCGTATCGCCGGTAACGGACGCTACGTCGGCTACACCACCACCGCTTGTCATCTGCTCGATAAACGTCCGCAGTACGCTGCGCAATAGCACCAACGAAATCGCAATGATTACGATGCTCGTGAACGACGGGTTTTCGCTCAGCAAACCACCGACTAATCCGCCCTTTAGCCGACAGTACTGCGGCGTAACGCGTCCCTCCAACACGATCTGGCCGCTCAACTTTAACCCCGAGGAGTGTAAGGCGAAGGTGACCAAGTGCGAGAGCGAACGAACGCTGCTCAGCTGGTTCCTGTCGACCTTCCAGGTGATCGATCCCGATCTGGTGGTCACGTTCGATTCGTACGATTTTCAGCTCGATCTGATCTGCCAGCGGCTGATGACGACCAAAATGGCGCACTGGAGTCGCATTGGGCGGCTGAAGGTGCGCAGTCCGGCCAGTAAGCGGGTGGATGATTTCTTTGTTGGGCGCATGATCTGCGATGTGAAGACGTCGGCTGAGGAGTTGATCCGGTCGCGCAGCTACGACCTCAACACGCTCTGCACCGAGGTGCTGAAGATTGGTGAGGGTGAGCGTAAGGATGTGCTGCTGGACGAGATTCCGGCGATGTACGAACGGGCGGAAAGCCTCGTGCAGCTCGTCGGCCTAACAATGCAGGATAATTTCTATACGCTGCGGTTGATGTGCGAACTGAATGCACTTCCACTGGCGCTGCAGATTACGCAAATCGCCGGCAATCTGATGAACCGCACGTTGCACGGTGGACGGGCGGAGCGGAACGAGTTTTTGCTGCTGCACGCATTCCACGAGAAGGACTACATCCTGCCGGACAAGATCCCCTTTCAACCGGCGGCGCGTAAGGGCCAAACTGGGCAAACGGAGACCGAGGCGGAAAAGCGCAAACCGAAAAACAAAGCAGCCTACGCCGGCGGGTTGGTGTTGGATCCGATCAAGGGTTTCTACGATAAGTTTGTGCTGCTGATGGACTTTAACTCGCTTTACCCAAGCATCATTCAGGAGTATAACATTTGTTTCACGACCGTCCTTCCGCCGGCCGTCGGTGCGGAGGAAGGAGCCGATGGTGCTGATGGAGAGGCACTGGAACCGACCATTCTCGCCACGAATGAAATCGGTATCCTGCCGCGTCAGATTCGCAAGCTGGTGGAAAGTCGTCGGGCCGTGAAGCAGCTGATGAAAGGGTCGGATCTCACGCCGGAGCTGGCCATGCAGTACAACATCCGCCAGATGGCACTGAAGCTGACCGCAAACTCGCTGTACGGATGCCTTGGATACACGCGGTCGCGTTTCTACGCGCAACATCTGGCCTCGCTGATCACGCAGAAGGGCCGCGAGATTCTGCTGAACACGAAGTCGATCGTCGAGCGGATGAACTATCAGGTGATTTACGGCGACACGGACAGTATCATGATCAACACGAACATCACCGACTACGAGCAGGTGTTCCGCATCGGAGCAAACATCAAGCAGCACGTTAACAAAACCTACCGCTGTCTGGAGCTGGACGTGGACGGTATCTACAAGTATCTGCTGCTGCTGAAGAAGAAAAAGTACGCCGCCGTGTCGATCAGCAAGAAGGGCGATGAGTACACATGCACCCAAGAGCTAAAGGGGTTGGACATAGTGCGGCGCGATTGGTCGCGTATTGCCGTGCTCGCCGGAAACATGATTCTCAGCCAGATCCTTTCCGATGCCCCGATGGACGAGCGAATCGAGAACATTCACCTGCGGTTGGAAAAGCTGAAGGACGATCTTCAGGCTGGAACACTGTCGCTGCAGCTGCTAGAAATTACCAAACAACTTACCCGCCCTCTGGCCGAGTATGCGGACGCGGCGCAACAGCCGCACGTCCAGGTGGCGATGCGCATGAACAAGCAGCGCAATCGTAACTTTAAGCGGGGCGATATGGTGAACTACATCATTTGTCAGGACGGAACATCGTCGCCCGCCATGAAACGGGCCTATCACATCGACGAGGTGCGCGATCCGGCCAACAAGGAAAAGCTGACGGTGGACGTGGAGTACTATCTGGCCCAGCAGATTCACCCGGTGGTGTTCCGCATCTGCGAGCCGCTCGAAGGAACCGACGCGTGCCGTTTGGCGATTTGTCTCGGGCTCGATCCGAAGAAGTATCGCACGATGGTGAGTGGCGGCGGTGGCGGGGATCACCAAGAGCATGGTGGCGGGGAACACGGAGAGAGTCTCATCAAGACGGCCACCGAGCGATATCGGTTGTGCCATCGATTTGAGTTTACGTGTGTGGGATGTCGGGCTAAAAATCCTGTCGCCAGCGGATTCCGCCCGTCGGCCGGTGGACGCCATCGGTCGGTGTTTGAGCGGTGTGCGAACGAGGAGGGTGGCTGTGCCGTGCTGCCGGTGCAGTATCTCCCGTCGATCGTGAATGAGCTAACGCTGGCCATACGCGGCGACATCAAGCGGTTCTACCAGCGATGGATGGTTTGCGATAATCCGATCTGCAATCGCAACACCCGGCTCTATTCGCACGTCGCAACCAGGAACAACCCGTTCTGTCTGCACTGCCAGAAGGGACTGCTTGTGCTGCAGTACTCCGAGACGGACTTGTACAAGCAGCTATGCTACTACAACTACATGTTCGACCTGGAGCAGTACAGTGCGAAATGTAAGTGACTGCCTGCCTAATCTTCACACTCAAAAGTTGAGTCCTTCTAACCCTTTCTTCCATTTCAGTTACGAAAGCACTCGCGCCAGATATACGCAACGTGTACGCCCGGCTAAAGGAAACCGTTGAGCGGTTCCAACAGCGTTCCAAGTACGGTGTTGTCAATCTATCGACGCTGTACATGGACTATGCCATACCGGCTCCAAAATTGATGGCCGGTACTGGGCCCGCCAAGTTGCTCTACCCGATACGGGATTTCACCACCCATCTGGCGAAACGCTTGGAAACCGGCGAGCGAGACGGTGCCCGGAAGGGTGAAGCGATGGATCGAAAGACTTCACTGTTGACGGAAAAGTTTATCCAGTGGAAACTTTATCTCGAGTAAGCGCAGTTTGTCGCAGTGTTGCCTTTAACGCTAGGAAAAAAAGTACTATTAATAATTTAGTTGAAGATAACCTTTAAGCTGGATTTGAACATTGCAGGAGTACAACATATTTCATAAACGATAATATATTTCTAGAAAATAAACCAATGGGGCAATGCATGTTTTCTAAATTTGAGAAAATACATTCGAATTCGATTGATTGAAGTCGTGTAGCGTGGAGGATTGACTATTTAAACCTTTTCATCGTGTTTTAAATACTATACCGTTGAACGGTACTGTTGAATTTCAAATTTTCTCTGAAGTCGCCGGTTCTTGGCGCGCTGTCATTTTGAAAACGAGGTATGACAAGCAGGTTGCTGCACCTCTTTTTAAACATTTGTTTTTCTTAAAAACTAACGAAAAAAAACTGTGTATTTTGTTACAAAAATAAAGTATTTGATCTTTGAACTACTTTTCATTTGAGGGATATGTCTTTCGAATCTACTTAGGGACTAAAAAGTTATACACAAACTAACCTTTCTATGACTGTGAGTTCAACAAACCGTGGTCCATCAACGCTGCTGTCAGTTTCGTTCTGTCACTGACACGCGTGTTCCGAACAGCCCGAAAATTCAGTCGTTCCATCGGAAGTCCATCGGTTCCCCGGTTTCCTTCCAGCGCCCGTAGAGATAATCTTCGCGAGTTTCCAGCTTCCCAGCAGCCGCAGGAGCAGCAGAAAGGTGTGTTAAGTTGCTTTTTCTCCATAATCCGTTAGTTGTTGCGGTGAAGCATTTTCTTCCACATTCATTAGTTTTGTGCGTTCCATTTCGTACGGTCGCCGCAACCGCGTGCGTTAGTTTTTTTTCCTGTGTGCGTGTGCTGCGGCCGGTAAATTCCGGTTCCTGTTGTCACGGTTTCCGCGAGCCCGAAGACGGTGTGAGTTTTGTACATCTCCATGTGCTTTTTTTGCAGTCCGAAGATAATTTTCGTCTCACCTCTGGTACACTTATTCTTATATCGAATGCCTGCAGTTCAATGGCGGTCGACGCTTTCGGGGGTCTGGTCTTCGTTGTCTTTCCGGCAGAGATCGTCGGCAGCAGCTTGTTCCGCTTGCTTTGTCCTGCTGGAATACCAATTTACCTTTTTGCGCTGCCTGCTGAAATGGCAAACGTTCGATCTGAAACCGAATTCTAACCTCAGCTACAGCGTAGAGGATGTGGTAGGCTTCTTCGCAGCAACTGCTTCGTATTATCGCCGGTCCCTTTTTTTGCGTTTCGTACTCTCCATTGTGTCCGCCGGAAAAAGACGGCGTGGCGGGATGAATCATCTGGCGCATGTGTGAAAGCGAGAAGCAACATGGGCATGATGGAAAAGTCAAAGAATCGGATAATAACAGGAAGGGAAGGAAGGAAGCAGTTTGGCCCGCATGTGCTTCTCCACCCCGTGTGGGGTCGTTGGCGGACGAAAAAATGTAATGCGTCATAAATGGGAATGTGAACATATTCGTAGCGAAAACTAGCAACCTTTCCGGATTCGTTGGAATGGTAGCAGCAACCTGGCATGCTTTGACATCGAAGTAGACGTGTTACGCTGTAGTTTTGTTTTGGCGAACGCAACGAACGACGTCACACTGGAAATAGTCTTTAAGCCATTATTGGGTAGTTTATATTGGTTGGTTTCGCGGTGGAACAATACTATTTCAGTACATTTCCCAGTTGCTGAGGATTATATTATTTATTTTTTCTGTTGCTTTGTCCCGATTCCAGGTTGCCGAGTAAGCATTTAGAAGGCGTTATTAGCAAGGAACAAAAGAAATGACGACCGGAGCCAAGACCGAATCGTCCTCGGACTGCGAGGTACCGGACTTCCTCGATTCTCCCGGCTATCTGGATGCCATGTCGCGCCGGTACATGATGAAGCAGTTCATCGCCGGGCTGCCAGAGGCGGCACAGAAACGCGTGAACGCACTGAAGCACCTGCAGGTTGAGTTCACCAAGTTGGAGGCAAAGTTCTTCGAGGAGGTGTACCAGCTGGAGTGCAAATATCAGCAGCTGTACCAGCCCATCGTTGACCGACGGAAGGATATCGTGATCGGTACGGCTGAGCCGACCGAGACGGAGGCGGTCTGGGTGGATCCGCCACGCAAGAACCAGGACGGCGAGGAGGAGGAGGAAGAGGAGGAAGATGACGAGATCAATGAGAAGCTGAAGAAAATGGCGCTCAACTATCACAAGGACCTGCCGGCGAACGGACAGGGTATTCCCAACTTCTGGCTGATGGTGTTCAAGAACACGGAAGCGATGGCCGAGCTGATTCACCCGCATGACGAGCCGGTCCTGGAGCATCTGCGCAATCTGAACATCCTGTACGAGAAGGATCCGATGTCGTACGTGATCGAGTTCCACTTCGACACGAACCCGTACTTCAAGGACACGGTGCTGACGAAACGGTACTTCCTGCGCTGCAACCTCGACACCGAGGATCCGTTCAGCTTCGAGGGTCCGGAGATCTACAAATGCACCGGCTGCCCGATTAACTGGAATCCGGGAAAGAACGTCACGGTGAAGACGGTGAAGAAGCAGCAGAAGCACAAGCAGCGTGGCGCCACCCGCATGATCACCAAGACGGAACCGACCGAGTCGTTCTTCAACTTCTTCTCACCGCCGCGCGTCCAGGAGGACGAACCCGTCGACCCGGAGACGCAGTTCGTGATCGGGCGTGACTTCGAGGTGGGCCACTTCCTGCGTGCTCGTATCATCCCGAAGGCCGTTCTGTACTACCTCGGCGAGGTGCAGGACGACGACGACGATGACGACGACGAGGAGGAAGAGGAAGAGGACGAGGAGATGGACGACGAGGAGGGTGAGGAGGAGGCCGAGGAAGAGGAGGAGGAAGAGGCGGGTGGTAACAATGCGTTGGTGCCGGTAGGCGCGCCGGCGGCCAACAACCGACCGAAGCAGACGAAACGACGTGGAGGAGGCGGCGGTGGCAAGAAGAAGGACGCCGCGAATCCGGCCGAATGCCAGCAGCAGTGAGCAGCAGCAGCAGCAGAAGAAGGAAGTGACGCCGCTGGTGGAACCGCACAGCTTCGTTGTCATCACCATCATCACCACCACCATCATCGTCATCGTCTCCGTCGGTAACATCCGGTCAATTTTTACATTACTTTTAGCCGCAACACTCCCCGACGTTGTCGTTTCATCTTTACGCGAGAGAAACGGCCGACATCAGGGGAGTAAAATCTTCTTGTTAGTTATACTGACACTGTAAACTCAGAAAACGGAAAGGAGAGAAAAACGAGGAGGGAATAAACAAAAAAAAAGGAAAATCAGAGAAAGCAAGTGAGCGCATATTCTTACTTCATCCGTTCGAATTATTTTTCCGACCTCTTAGTAATCATTTCCCAAACACACACTTTCGCTTCAACCAATATCTCCGTGTGTATTGTATTAGCTTATTAAGTTTTCCTTATTTCATTTACACCACATAAATACACGCACTAGAATTCTCCCGTCGTGAAGGCAGGCATATCGCAAACGGACGCGAAATGAACGGAAATCGGGGATAGGAAAAACAGAAGTAGCGAAAGAACACCAGTAAACCAGTTAAGGCCAGTAAAACTGCCCGCGCCAGACTAAATAGGAAAGAGAAAGGAATGACTTCGGAGAAACAAAGTAATTGCTTATCAGGAATTGTAACCGTACGCTAGAGTTCGATCCGTAATAATTTCTAACGGGAGCGAAAACAAAATCCTGCATAATCCACTCTTTTTGCGCATTTCCAACGAGTAGGGGAAACGACTAATCTTTACACTAATAAAACCTTGTATTTATGTTAATGGAAACAAATGATCTGGGAGTTTTTTTTTTATTGTGATTACAATAGAAAGTAGTTCACAAAATTCATCTTGTGAAAATATATAATTAGGGTGCACATCATCATTTCAGCTTTTGTTGAGCTGCCTATTCTGTTTGGACTTGACCAATCACATTGGCAAGCAATTCGTATGAGAATAATTAACATGATACATACAATTGTGTAGCATTCATTGAAGCCGACTAAAGGCGATCTATCGTGAAACCATTGTCATCAATAAAGAATGAATTTTTCTTAAATTGTTTTTTCTCAAATTTACTTAATCATGTTTCTACTTCAATTGACTTCACGTTTGAACTAACAGAGCTTTCCGCCATTTTTCGAATAGCAACGTGTAGATGACGCACTAAATACATGAAAGCTTTGCTATCGGAAGCTCCAAGATTTGAATTTCGTAGTACATAACGGTCGTAGAATGCACGAAATATTCAAAACAACTTTAACCGATTTAAATCACACCTTTGGTGTTTCATCAAAGTATGCTTACGGTTTATCCTTTTTTGTTGAGTGCACTTCATGAAGTCACACTACATCTAATAAACAAGCACAAAATTTATGTAACCATTCGGCGCAATCTGACGAATGTAATGAAAGTAATGGTGTCACGGTTCAAAGTAACTTATGTATGAAAATGTAATGTTAGTGAGTGAATTTCTCATAACTCGTTAAATTATTCATTCGGGAAAGTATTTCCCTCGAAATACCATTCCAGGCAACACTACTCAGGTAACAGCCCGGACGGGATAAGTTTACATGAGCCAAGATTGCAGCGGATGATTGACGATCGTGGTCGTGGGAAGGGCTCACCGTTTTCGCATCACGTCCCCAAGGATAGGGAGGAACGAGTTTGCGATTCAATTATAGTCGCAGAATTCTGGCACACGTTCGCTGGAGCTTTGATTGAATGGTTAATTGAGAACTTGCGTCAATTTTCTCGCGAAATCAGGAACCCGGGACTCCCGGCCAGGGGGGTTCCGACTTTCTCCGGTATGAAGCGCATTGCGATTCGCGTAATATGTATCTTTTCCTCCGAAAACTCGTTAGTGCGACGTGCCGGTAGTAGTTCGCGAGGCGGAAACAAGCACGAAACAAGGCCGTCAGCCCGCTGTCACAAGTGTCGCCCGGATAAAGTTCGGAATCGAATTAACGATATTCATGCAATGCGGCCATGTCAGCTCCTGTGTGTGTGTGTGTGTGTCGCAAAGACGTTTGGCCGGAGGTCGAAAACCGCAGCAGGCTCGGGGGTCGCTTTATTGGGAAATTCCTGGCGCTCGTAAGCCCACGCTCGACACCCCCTTTTCGATGGACCGGTGTCACCTGATTACGCACTGCTGGTCGTGGTGGTGGGCAACATTTTCCCCGAGATGGCCGGTACCAACGTCGTCTGCGGATGGAATGTAATTTAATTTATCCAAGAAAACTCACCAAGCCAAAGACTGGAGTACAGCTGGGGCTGGAAGTAAGAGGCGGTGGCTCTATTTTGCATTCGTCGTAGCCTGCTGCGAACGCAATTCCTTTTCTCGAAAGGAAGAATCTTTACCGCCTCGTCGATGCTCGTTTGAAATGTCATTTGACGCAAGCATGAAGTAGTGAAGGCTGTTGGTGATCGGCAAGAAACGTTTGAGAATACATTTCCCTATGCAATTGGTTCCAGTGTCGGTGGATCTCCGATGGATCGATGTGGTTGGATCAGTGGGCATATACGGCTGAATAATAATAATAAATAACCAATCGAGGCGTGGAAGACACAAATAGGAAATAATCATCCATCTCGACACGAAGAGTTGGTGCAAGAGATGCCAAACATCGAATCGAGTGATAGCGATGGCAAGGAGAGAATTTGAATAAACGGACGGCCACTATCGTCCAACTTCATGCAGGGAGAAATATTGAAACAACGGCTCATGTTACTACCTGGTTCCATTTTCACACTTTCAAACATTGACCATGCCGTGTCGAATGCACTGGTCACGTTGCAATGAATGTTGTTGTGGCCGGAAACAAACCTATAAAAAATTGGAATTATGAATCAATATGTAAACGAAACGTATTCCAATCGATACTGATGATTGTTTTATTCCACACCCAACTTTCACACATCTATTTGGTATGGTAATATCTTTATTAAATTCATGCTGGTTTTGTTTTTTCAATTTCTTTAATGGGTAATAATCAAGCTGATGCAATTGAAAAGGAAAACTAATAAAACACCCGAGGCATCCCTTCGATGCAATTAGGTGCCGATTCTGGATGGGGAACGGTCCTCTATGAATTTCACTCCGTTTTCGTATTCGTGGTGTCGAACGGAAATGAATGTTATTAATTTTAAATGCGATAACACTCATCCAAAAACGAGTGGATGAATCAACTGAATGAACAAAGCTCGATTTAATTGAAGTGAATCCCGTCCCTGCTGGGAAGGTCCGGAGACTAGATATCGGACCTAGTGTACCAATTGGACAATCGGAAGTTTGCGTATAATTTCATCTGGAACTTATTAGAATCTTTGCCTGTGAATCTGGGCCGGTTCTCCTGAGAACCTCCCGCGGGGGCTTTCAGCTTTCTTTCCAGGTGTTGGAAATCTCTCTGTGAGTGAAAGACTGTAGCAAGAAATACAGTCAGCCTCAGCCTGTGAAATCTATGATCCCCAGATTCCTAGGGTCGTCTCAGCAGGGGAATGGCAAAGACGATGATGCATTTGTGCATGTTCGGTTGAAAATGAAATCAATAATTATTGTTCATGCAAAAGGTAGGCAGACTCGTGCAGGTGTACGTCTGCGAGATACCGGCCAAGGCCTGCTGCCCAACGTGTTCGCCATTAGTCATTCGTCATTGTCGGGGTCGTTCTTCGGTAGGCAAAACTTCCTCCAGGGTTTCAACATGCCGAAGAATTGGGGATCCAAAAGGCGTGGGAATCCTCTAACGGCAATGCGGAAGTCAGCTTCAGTTTCCGTAATTTCCTTTTCCCTTCATGCACGAGTCTATGCCATTTCTTGGGACTATGTGCTGCAGCATAGACTAGATGCAGTATTCGTGTGGTTGCGGTGCGGGATTCTGTTTGCCAAAGATATTTGTGGCCGAATCCGTCGAAGTCGTAGTCTGTCAGTGGTCTCGGCCCGGAGCAGACATTGGGGGAACTCCTGACGGGAGGGTACTACTGGTGCATCGGTCGGTTCGGCATCGATAACCTCAAAACCCGTACTATACGGGAGGCCCATTATTTATGTTTATTCAATAACCAATTTATTTCCGTTGCCCCGGCACAATCAACACTACAACAGTACGAAAGGGGGATGTTTGGGATGTTTTGCGAAGCCGTAAACACCGAACTAGGAACGTTCCCGAGACCCTCCATCTCCCCCCGGGGAAACGTCGGTCGATAAACATTGGATTTATCCCACCCCATAATCGTCTCCATGATACGTTTGTCAACTCCATCTACGGTTGCATGATGGAGGGAGGGTTGAAGAATTAGTGCACAAGTGCCAGTGTCGTTTGTTGGCCGCGTGGAGTCGGTTTTTCGGGTCAATATTTTTAACCACCGGCGCCGAAACCATTTCTCCCAATAGGCTAGAAGTTACATGTCCCCCATGCTCCACCAACTCCCCATCTACAAACGGTTGCCGTCGCCATAATTTCCCAGGAAAATCCCATAATGGATTGAACATCGCAGGAACTGGTTGTTTATGGTTATAGCCCATGCACTGTCTAGTGTTTCCACTTAGTAGAGCGCGCGTTGGGATAGGTCGAACTAGCTTCCATGTCCTTCTGAATGCGTTCTCGTCCGATGTCGAGGCACAACAAAAAGGATATTCACCGAATTGCCAATAACCTGATAGGGGTTGCTCGGTCGCCTGAACGAGCATTTTTTTACCATGAGGACCAGGTTTACGGTTCGCACTCGTACCATAACTCTCCCAAGAAACATGGCATAACGTCGTCCAGGCAGAAATCTAAAATTTGCTACCCGCTGGCCAAAAGGAAAAACGAAAGCGGCCCGAAGTCGTTGCACAAAAGTGGGAAGGAAATTAAACCATTCACTCGGTCGCTTTTCCACTTTGGCCACATCGATCGAAAATGGCTCACATCGGGCGCTCCATCCAACGGATGGAATGGATGAACGGATGAAAAATGCACCAGATTAATCAGTGGATCACCGTACGCCAATCATCGAGCCGGAATGGGGACAGAGCATGGTCAAAACCGCCATCGGTTGTTGCTTCAGGAAAAGGTTCGCTTAAAGTCTCGGTTTAGGTGGTTTTAAGTGAGGGTTTTCTTCTGTATCGATTTTACGAGCTCATCTATGGCGTGTAATGTAAACTCCTCCATCGATTCTGAACAGATAAAAGATTGAAATAAGTCTTATAAAACCGTTCAGTTAGCTTTTATTTCTTTCTTTTGCATTTTTCTTTTGTTTGAATACTATGTTATCATGGAGAAAATTCATTCAGTTGCGGAACCCTGTTGTTTTAATCGATAAATAATTTAATTGATAAATAATTTCTGATAAAATAATTTCATTCTGATGATGGTTATGTCGGCAGAACTTACGAAAGAACTTTTTCAAGAAAATCGTTTAACACGAGAAGTGCCGGAGATTGGTGATTTTGGAGATGCGAGTTTTGAAGAGCTGGTTTATGTTTTAACAATTTATTTGCATTAAATATCTTAACTCATGTTTGACTACTTTATTGAGTTTTTGAAGAGTTTGATAAGGTCCAATACTGACTGGTTCTAGTGTTAAGAGACAACTTTATTAGAATTAAGTCAACTTGTTTCAGATATGGATATTTTTAAAGCTTTCTACACTATTTTCCTGTTTTTAATTTCACCACAAAACATCCTTTTCCTTTTGAATGTTCTTCACACATCTGCCTTTTTTTAAATGATATTACATCTACGATCGTTCTCCTGGAAAATATTAGATTTAATTTTCTAAGAATCTGCTGAAAATTAATTAAACAACAGCAACAAGCAAAATGAAATCAAAACGTCCAACAAAAGAACACAAGTAGAAAAGTAATTGAATCTAACCGCAAGCAGATTGACAAAGTTTTGACAATTTGTGGAAAAAAACATTACCGTGCCCAAAACACTGTACCAATGAAGAAGGCCAATGGACACCGACTCCCGGATCGGAGCGGAACGGACCGGAGGCCGGGATAATCAGAGACGGGATGGAACGCGCACGGCTTCTGGATTTGTAATGAACAGAAGTTTCATCAAGTCACGCCCGAGCAAGTCGCTTCTGTCCGCTTCCATGTGCCGGTGTGTGCGAATGCCGCCAGATGCGACCAGAATCACGGCCAGTCCGATTTTTCAACTATACGAAAACCATCCCGGAGCCTGCAAGGTCCTGTGCTCTTGTGTTTGCCATACCGATTCGCCGAATCTATTCAACATCCCCGAGGCTCGATTTTGGTGCATCGTCGTCGTCGTCGTCGTCGTCATCCGGCGTTGGTTGATGTTGCTTTGTGAAATAAATTGTCAACTCACGACCAGGGCCGGTGCGGGGACACAGGTAAGGGGGGGATCTTAGGGCATGACAACGTTTCCCGGGACCACCACTTGCCCAAGTCGACTAAGACTAACATCACATGCTGCTGTTTTCATCATGCCTTCGGCCATGGTTCGAACCCATCTTCATCCGGGACGTTCCTGTTTCTTGAAGAATAGCTCCTCACACCCGAGGTATGTCCCTCTCATCGCTCCTTTTCGCTGCCCGAATTCGAATTCGCTTGTCGGAAGCCCCAGCGTCTAATTGTACCGTTTGTCATATACCGCCTTTTGCGTGTCGTCTTCCCTCTCCCTCCCCCTTCCTCCGGGTTGGACACGACATTCTTCTTCCTTTTTCATGCGTGTTCCAGGCACAAACTGTCCATTCTTTCCCAGCACGCTCGTCATCGATCCAGCGCATCCGTCATGGTCCGATGAGAAGTCTTCCAAGAACTCGCCAGGCTCTGGTGGACAAAATGTTTGCCGGCCCGAAACTAATTGGACTCCTTCCACTTCGTCGACAGGACGGCGTGTCCCAGGAAAACGGGTCTTCAACTGAAGACGTGTTCTTGTGAAGGTCGATGACAACTCTCGGGAGCTCACTTCTTTCACACTTCTCGATTTTGAATCTTTTTGAATCAAAGTTTCGATACGAAGTAAGATATGAATATATGACTTAAAACTGACCGCAGCGAAATCCTGAATATTTTCAATCAATATCTTAAAGGTAGAATTTATGCTCTGATTATGAAATACGCGCTCTTCGAATGCATGAGAAAGAATTGTTCATCTACCATCAACCACGTGTACGCCATGGCCAAGACCTTACAGGATGGTGGTGCCGAAAAGGTTCCAATCCCAAAGCAAATGACAGCTTTCAGGAAGTGTTAGGATCTTTCTTAACATTCCCCCCCGACAGGTGCTGTCAATTTCAGAACTCCTACGCAAGCGGATGGTAGAAATGTCCATCATTTGCCGCACGATAAGCTATCAGTGGCTGAAATTAGAACCGACCGATCCCGGTAGTCCTTTCCCTTTCCCACGCGTGAAGGGATCCTGTTATCCATCCAGGAGTAGTTTGTGGACTTCATTGGCTTCATAGAACGTCCCAGGAATTTGCGCACCGGGTGAGGACATTTTTACGCCCTCAAACCCTCCCCTCCCCGGCTCGGCATGCCATTGGAGCCATGCGACGGCGATAAGTCATCGTCGGCCGTCGTCGGTGGTTGCCATGGTCCATGTCCTGTCGACAGCTTCATCTATGAGGATGCCGTCCCCGAGTCGGAACCGGACAATAATACGGACGGATGGAAGTACATAAATAGAGATTTTCTCGCCTGATTTGATTTGGCCTGTGTTTGCCGGCGGGTACCGTTTGTTCCATTATTTCCTCCCCCCCCCCTCCCCCATTCCTTTCCACCACACCCTACGTTTCGTTTTGACTTTTTGGCAGGCTCGTCGATCATTTCGACTCCGGCAAAGTTTTTCGCCATTTGTTCGTTGGCGGGCATTTCTTCTGGCTTCTGTTACTGTCCATTCTTCGACAACCGGTTCCTTCGCTTTGTCCGGTCGACATGAAACGGTTGGTCGGTTCGGTCGGATTTGGATGGGCGGTGTTTGAAGATATTTGGCAGCAAAATTCTATTCCTCTGGCTTCCACATTCCGCGCCGAACTCGAAGGAAGATACATCAGCGCCGACATCCTACCCGGAAAGAACAAATCACACCATCGTCTCCGGAGGCGTTGGATCATCAACCTCCTCCTAACTCGGGAGGTCCTCCTCCCAAAAGCGTCCGGCATTTGATTGGCCGGCAATGGGCAGAGAATGGGCCGAAATTGAATTGGAAAACTTTACGCTTACGCGTTGCGGATCGTTGTTTTGTTCCACTCTGTTTCTTCATTCTTTTGGACAGTGAGTCTTAAAAAATAGTGACATCTTTGTATGCTGGAAAAACAAATGATAAAGAATCCTCCCTAGAGGACGGTTTTGGTGCTCATATTGAGAAAATTGACAGACAATAATTTTATTGCGTTGGTAAATCTGATAACTTTTATTAAAACTACCGATACTCCGGAATACGTCCTATCATAACTTCCCGGAACACAAACCAAACAAAATCTAAAAGTCTGATTGATTATAGACTCTTCAAACGTCTCACATGCTTTCGGCTGTCAATTTTGTAATTAAATTTGGTCGTGAAATCACTGGATAAAATTGTTATGTTGCCCGTTCGGGGGCGTTGCAGAAAACCCGAAATGGAAGTGATATTTCTCTCCAGAGTCCACACACGATCCGGATATGAGCGATGTCTGTTTACCGGCATCATTTCTCGTCCACCGGGAGCAAACTTTGGCCAAGTTTTTACGGTGGAGAAATGTCGGAGAAAAGTGGAATAACCCTATGACGGGTGGAAAATGGAGGCGCCTGGTCGCTGGTGGGAAAATAAAATTCTCCCACACAACACCAAAGCAGGAACTTTCTCACAAACTTCCGATAATGTATGGGTTTGGATTCGAACGGGCTTAGCTCGCCGATCGGCGTGATTCGTTATTTACCGAGAACTGCGGGAGCGCGTGGCAAGTTCAACTCCCTCTTGTGGCCAACGGAACTTTTCCCCAGAATGGTTCAAAGGCGTTTTCTCGTGTGAAGCGGCTAACAGTAAAAGCTAAAGAAAACGGCGAAACTAAATGCCGGTAGGGGATGTGAATTGTATTTCTCACCCTCCTGAAGATGGTTCGAGTGCGGTTTGGGGTGAAGGTGAATGATGCTGAAGTTTGATTAGTTAGGCAATGGGTGAGGAATTGAATTTTTCTCATTATGAAGTCGAGTGGAGTTGTGTGATCGTGTTTGAGGGGTTTCGAGCCCATTGTAAACGATTCCGGGGTTTCGTAGAAAGCTCAGCCAAACTTACCAATGAAATCTAAAAGTATGGCTATAAATAGCTTCTGCGGAGTCAACTTGTAAGAACATGGAACCTGGAAAGGGGTTATTTGTGCTGAATCCTTCCCTATTTCATTATTAACGCGTCACTCGTCAGGACGGGGATGAGTAAGGATTATCGCTTACGTAGTACAACGTCATTCGGAGCCGCTATACACATCGTCGAAGATTGATTACAGCTCATCGGAAAGAAGCTGTAGCACAAAAGAGCAAACGCACCCTCATGTTAGGTGCGTTTGTTTGCCTTTCTGTTGATGTCTCCCGAAGGATAACACCCGCTCGAATTAATACCGTAATGTATGATCACTATTCCGACTGAGCCGGAACAGATGTTGGAGACGAGCACGCGGGAGCAAATAGTTGTTTGCGCACCGGAAAGAAGCCGTACGAAACGACGATGCCGATGTGGTTGGCAGAAACCCTAATCGGGATCGTCGGAAATCTTCCAAGTTCTTGTGGAAGGCGCATCACAACATGCTGCGGTTGTTTGCGGCGGTGGTTTGGGGAAAAGGTGTTTCCCTTTTTTTTCCACACACACCGTGGCAATATTTGTTCAAAGCCCAAGCTTTGATTGCGGCCGCTAGACACATAGTGTCGGCTATGATTAATGTTGTTTTAAAATTTACTTTACGGTAATGATTATTAAGCATCAGTTGTTTTAGAGACCTTGGTGAGTTTCACAAACCAAGCGTTTGTTTACCTTTTCTGGAGCTTAAATTATTCCCAACCGAGAATATTTAAGCGAGCGGTGTGTATTGTTAGTTCACGAGAAAAACGTTGGCAGGTCCGAGACGAAAACTTGTTTCATTATTTATTTACAATCCATGGACTGTGCCGAGATGGACTCGGGATTAAAGGTGGCGAAACAAAGGCGTACTTGGGAAGAAGAAGAAATCCGACGGAGCCGGATCACAAACCGGGCGACAAAATGAATTTTTCCTATTTCCACCATCCACCGTTGCAACCTTTCATCCACGCCGTGGTTTGTGTCCTGTTTGCAGCTGACCAGTGGAACTTCTACATCGGTTCCCAGCCGGCAGCTAGCGCCAGTACCAACATCATCATCATCATTCCCATCAGTGATGAGAACATGGCAACCGCCCCATCCCGGAAGTGGACACCTTTGATGCAATGGAAGGCGATGGATGAGTCTTTGTCTCTATCTAGGGGAGGGAGAAGTGTCGGTAACCACAAAACTGACACCCGTACACCCGTCGTTGTGTGGGATCGGGAAAGCTCGGGGAGAAGATTGGTAAGATTTATGCAGTGGACATAATTCCCAACATGTGTCGTTTGTTACGCTGGCTGCATCGAGCTGGTCTTCGGTGATCTTTGGGGGGGAAGATGGACATTGCCAGCAATGGAAGCATTACAAGATTTTCATGAACAAAGGAAAGAAAAGTACCTTATTCGACGATCCTTTCCAAGTTCCCGATAAAAGCAGTAACCGAGCGGCTCGAGAAAAATTTGACATTGAGCAATTTTTCCTTTTCTCAAACCAAGCAAACACCTGGCATGAACTCTGCATGAATAAATCAATATGTAAACTTACCACATTTATTCATTGCTTAACGAACAAATCGAAAGGAGTTACACGAGTGCGGGTCGGCAGCTTCCCGGAACTGGTTGTTTGACTATTGAGTTTTTCCATTTTCCGCACGTCAGAGGATTTGTCAATTGGAAGGTTTGTATTTGACTTCCCGGCCACTTTATTTCGCTTTTCCGCAACAAACACTCCAGCTTGGAACTTCCACTTAGACTTTCTGACCTTTCGAAATCTGCCGGAAAATGGCGCAAGACCGAAGGATAGGCGAGCAGAAGGCTTCCTGTTCCTTTTGCGGCCAAACGCTGCAAGTTGGCATTTCGTTTGACCGTTTTGATTTATTTCGTGTCGTTTGGCCTGTCGTAAGTTTCGAATCCAATTTCCCGTCGAATGTTGGCCTCCGTGTGCTCCTCGGAGGCATCGGACGGACGCAGCAAATTGATTTTCACGAGCGTTATAAATCATCAGGCCCGTGGCCTGAAGGCGGCGAGATTGTGGCTGGCCTTAGCGTGGTATGTGTCCTGTTGCCGGCAGATGGCACCGAAGGACGTCCGTCAGTTTCTTCGATTGGAGGCAATGTCTTTGGTTTCGGGATTACATTGAAGTTTAGCAATTTCTGATCGTTTAATGATAACTAGTAGCCTGTTTAACCGTAAGAGATTTTTACGGTCTAAACGACGGGTATTATTTTGTCCAAATAAAGCATGACCATAACTAAATTGAACCAAAGAAAGCGCGCTACTGTGGCGCCTCTAGTGGTGTCAGCCGGAAACTAACATTTTTAGTAGTATTAGTAAATGGTAACAATGAAGTTGTGAAAGTTTCAGACCTGTACTATTGTTTTTCGCGAAATGCCGTACAATGGAAATTGAACGACCGAAAATGAATCCGCACAAATAACTGGAAAACCAAGGTAATTGAGCAAATTGAATAAGCCGGGAACCCATAAAAAAAAACAAAAAAAATGAGTATGTTTTATATAGTATTTTTCTTTTGTACAATTATGCATAACGATTGTTATAAAAATAGGTTTTTAGTATTCTAGTGTTCACTGTTCTTATAAATTCACGTATTTTGTGTTTTGGTTCCTGCATTAGCGCTCGTATCGTGGAAAGGGACACCGTTTTCGCAACCTCCGTTAACTTCCTCTTCCCAAGAACATCTGTAACTGTTTCACCACTTTGTCTAAGATGAAGTTTTGTGATTGCACAGATTTTTTCCATGGGTTGAAACGCTGGGAAATTTGGTTTTGGTACCAAGTGATCTTATTGGCCCAGTACCACTCCAAGGCAACCTTGGAATAATGGCAGGTAAACAAATCAGCAAAAAACAGGGAATATGTAAATAGTAAAAACCTATTTTTAAAACAAACCTTATGTATAACAGTACAAATGAAAAATACTTTTAATTTTTCTTTGTTTTATTATGGATTCCAGGCCTTGTCAATCTGTCCACCGACGCTCCAGTTATTTGTGCGGATTCATTTTTGGTCGTTTAATTTCCATTGTACGGCATTTCACGAAAAAAAATAGTACAGGTCTGAAACTTTCACAACTTTATTGTTACCATTTACTAATAGTACTAAAAATATTAGTTTCCGGCTGACGCCACCAGAGGCGCCACAGTAGCGCGCTTTCTTTGGTTCAATTTAGTTATGGTCATGCTTTACCATCGCGTTTTGATGTGCACTATGTTCTTCATGTTTTTTTTTAATTTATCTTATTGCCAAAAAAATCGAATAAAATGGTTCTTTTAGGTACAAATATGTTTATCTGATGCCAATTAGCGACAAATAGTTAAATCATACGCATAAGTTGTTGGCAAAGGCTGTATGATACACAAACTGTCAACTCTTCCAAAGAGAGAAACAGAGGAAGAGAGTGACTATCGCAATTTAAATGTTAATGTAATGTAAATATATCACATCCGTCGTGCAAGTGGCGGCAGATAACCATTAAGCAAACTAAGAACATAAATAAACGGTAAATTCATAATTCATTTGATTTGATTCCATCATCAACGCAGCTCCTGTTCGCGTTTGAACTCGACAGGGCATTAGCGGAGATTAAATTTCCATATGTTTCGCTGATGGCACATTACTTTATACTAATGTATAAAAAAAATAATAAAAAAAAACACTGATAACAATCGTACAATCAAATTGAAAAAGTTTCAGCCGATGGGAAAGAACGAACCCTACCTCCGGTACAAAATTTAAAATACATATATTTCTCTCCCGTTTGCCCGGCTTTCCCAGTTACTTGCACAGTTTTCTGCATCATTTCGTTACGGTTTGGTGTTTAAATAATTGTTCCGCTTTGCTGGTGAAACATGGCCCACTCCTCCACTTCCGCCCTCAGACCAGGCCGAATGTTTCCCGGGCAGCCGGCCGTCATCAGTGGGTGATGCTCATCAATATGGAAAATCGAATGGTAACAAACGAAGTGCGGAAGTTATGCTATTATTTTGCCGTTCCGTTATCACTGCGGCATTGGGGGTGAAAAAAATGTTTTTCTCGCCCACCCATTCCAGCTTTTCTTCTCGCTTGCCTGGAGCCGGAATTTTCCTACCCCAACCCGGCCCCGTGGCGTGCATCATTATCGGAGATTGTTGGGTCAAAATTGAACAGTACGCGCCCTCCCCATTGTTATCCAGTCACTTCGATGAAGTGTGGAGCTGCAGTGACGCTACTAGTGGAATTTTGGACGGCCCTATCCCGATTGGCTACGGCGTGGTGAATGTACCGGGAATTTTCTCACCTTCCCGCCCCCCTGAAGGGTCTGCTTTCCTCGCGAGTTTTTCGTTCGAAACTGGCAGCTTTTTCTCATTAAAATGGTTCATCGAGACGGAAAGATTGCGCAGTTGCGACAGAAATTGTTTGAAAAGTTTCATCTACCGTGTTTTTTTTTTCTCACCGTTGCTGCTGTTGTTGGCCTCAGCCACGTTATGGTACGCCCTTCGTCCTCGAACCGACCATTCGTGTGACACATGTCAACAGATAAATAAACAAAATCGTAATTCCCACTCGTACTCCGGGCGGTTGGGGGAGGGAAAAAATGATAATTTAATTGTATGGCATGTTGTTCCAGCTATCGGAACTTATTTCGGATTTAATTCGTTTCAAAAAGTATACACCCAGTCATTAGCAGTTAGTGCAGAGAAGCTTTTATTCTGCACCGCGCCATGGCGGCTGTGGAATGGATTGAAAATATTTTAACCCACTACCGCTCATTACTTTCTGACGTTCACGGAAAGGGAATGGAAGTGAATGCAAAAATCAGAGAGCAAACGGCTAAACTTTGGCTCGTTATCTCGTGATTCAATTTTCCCAACATTTAACTGCTCCGCAACGTTGGGTTGTCCTTTTTTTTTTTTAACCGGTGTGAGTGCAATTTTGTAAAGTGCAGAGCGAGATTCCGGTTTTCTAATTGCTGCACATTTGCAGTTTGCTAGCCCTCGGTCGTCCAAGACCGGTACTTTTTCGCTCCCAGTTGGACGTTCTTTCTGACGTTTTAGACGAGTTTCCTGGCCGAAAGCAACGAGAATTCCATTCCTTCACGATGAGGCGACCACGGTTGCTCGACCGGAAGGTCACACACAGGGGGCACACAGTCGTTGCGAAATATTGGACCTCCAAAGTTACTGGAAAAGTAACGGCGTTTGTTGTGTGGTTTTCGTTTTATTTTCACCAATCCCAACAATCGTTGAAACTCAAACGCTCGACAGAGGATGCAACAAAACGAATAGCATTAGTGGCCAGGCACAATTGAATCGCCTTTTCCCGGAGCCCGTTTTCCGTTTCTGTCGCTTATCAGATACATTGTCGACATTCGGTTGACTTGGAGACGCCCCAACAGTCGGGCAGCACTTTGTGTACGCTCGAGATAAGTGAAGGGTTTGTGGAATTAAGGAAGAAATTTTCGTTGGAATAATGGTGCCTTTCGGACACAATTTGCTGCAGGCAGAGATTAGCAATCGGTGGGCAAATAAATGATGAAACTGCTGTGTTTTGTTTTTGTTTTTTAGATAATTTCTTTTCCTCAAAGGTTGAACTAATTCACACGATATTTAAGAATGTACAGCTTTGTTTGGTATCAACCAAGTTCATACGCTAGAATCGACTCGTTTTAGGTGCAACATCCTACGGCTCTTCGAACACAAGGGAGTTTATTCGTTCAACATCGAATGTCCTGCGGCAGCCCATATCGATGGTGTTATCAGATGTGTCCGTTGTGGGTCAAAAAAGAAAACAAAATTATCCATCGCAACGAATGCTTGCTACTCGAAAGGGTCTCAATGTTCAGTCGGCCCCGAGTGAATTGTTGCACTTCAGGACCGTTTTCCTCTCGAATGATTTGATCCCGGGAGACTGTTGTGCTATAGTCGATTCAATTTTTCTCTTCGCGCAGTTGTAGAGTTGGTCAGAAAGTTGTCTTTGAACGGGGCTTTAGAAGCCCAATTTAACCCTTGCGGGCGCAAGAATGTTTGTAAATAACCTGTTCTAAACTAAAAAAAAGAAAAACAATTTTAAATCTTTTCTTGAAATAATACTAGCGCAGTCTTAAACACTTTATTTAAAAACAATTACTAATGTATTAAGAAAACTGTATTCCAATCAATACTAAACTTGTCTTTTGTAAAACACAAAAAATATATAATATGAATACAAGTTTCTAAAGTTCAACTCTTCAATGATTATGGTACTCGTAACTTTTAGGGTTTCTGGCAACATTGTAGAATAAATGGTTTTAACTCAAACATTGTTGAGTAGAAATGGCTTAACAATTGCACAAATTCAACGCAAAAAACGTGCTTTTACACAATGGGATGTACCTATCGATCATTTTGCTTCCGTTTTTCACAAGAAACCCAGAAGACTCCGATTGTCAGATCGATCATAATGCTTTACTCCAAGAACTATTCCTTACTGATTGCTCTGACAGTTGACTTCTCTGACCTCGTTCGCAGTCAAAAGGAGATACATTGGCGTAGTATCGCCCCGTTCCCTGGTGTAATGCGTTCGGTCAGCTCGGAAAAGCGGATTCCATCCAGCGAACTTAACGTCTGAGTTCGTTTGGCAGAAATACCCAGCTGACTTGCTGGGTATGTATGTGTGGGCCGTCCAGTGAGTTGTCTATCTCTATCAGTAGGACGTGGGACATGGCAGGAGTGGCGTGTAAGCGTAATGCGACCGACCGAAAGTAGCTCGCAAACGCTTTATCAAACCTCGCATCGTCCACATCGTCGTCGTCTTGTGAAGCGCGATCGAGCAAGGGGAATGGAGCGGTTGTAGGGAATTTCCGCTCCATCGATGCGCTTTTCCGTTTTTCTTTTTTTTTTTGCAACCGGTTTTCGGTGAGTGCATCGGTTCAGTGAGCGTGGAGTACGTGCAGAACGCAAGGTTATCAGACGCTGGAGAGCCTGTTTGTTCGCCCTTTTCGGAGTGATGGTCTGGGTTTGGCCAGGGGCAGGATGGGGCAAGATAAACTGTTCATTCTTGCGCGTGAATGGGTGATAAATGTAATTTAATTTGTCCGAAACCATTCAATTAAGTGTGGCTCCGACCGGGCGAAGAAAGCGGTAGATAGTCGACGTTGGGCTATCGATACGATGTTGGTTTGACGTCGGGATCAGAAGCTGCCCGAAAGATATCATGCACCGGCGCCCCTAACGTTCGCGTTCATATTTGCGAATGGAGAAGTTTCGGGGAGAACTTTTCCGGAATTCTCGAGGGAACCTCGCCGCGCACGAAGGATCCCTTCCAGACAGGGCGGCTTGGCGATTTGGGGCAGGGACTTTTACGCTCGATTACGGACCGGGACTCGTTTACGAGCTTCTCGTTTTGATGGCACCGGGGTTGGGATTTGGGTCATCACCGGAGCGGATTTAACTATCGACGTTGACCGGACCGGGACTCCGTGGTAGATCTTGGCCGGTGGCAATGATGTACCTCGTCCAGGTTGGCAGACTAAGACTATTAGAGGTTACCCGACTTGCGATGGCTAATTTGGAAAATGATAAAATAAGAGATGAAGCCGTTCGAAAGTGCATGCTCGGAAAACGGGAAAGTTTCTATAAGGATGCGGAGGGAGGTATGTTACCGTGGATAATGGACGATGAAAGCCATAAAGAGTCACACAGTCATGATGAAACCGCTGATTGAGGGGCAGAAAGTGCACTCCAGACGGGCTTTATGACCTTTCAGTCATTTCTACATATTTTTAAATAGATAAAAGATGCGCATTTTCTCATCTCAGCTGCTAGGATAGTGGACGCTTTTCATTAGTCTGCCAAATGGTACCGAGAGAAAAAGTGAGCGAATGAAATCTGAAGAACACTTTACGTCTGCTGACAGATTGCAAATGCTGGCTTTTATAGCGCAATGATTGAATAAGTTTTATGGCACAAATTTAGATCATTTCTCTCCGGTTCAACGAAATTCAAGTGAAAAGGATGAGTGCATCAGCTCATCAGCTGTGAGTGGTTTTAATAACAAATGAAATATGAATGCAGGTATACGATATTTCATAATTGATCTTTTCGAGTGAAGAAATAATAGTAAAAACATATGAATTATATAGTTCGTAGTGTTCGCCAGTCGCGTCCACCAAATGGACTGAATGTATGGAAATCTTTCTTGAAATCCAAAGAACACAACGCCCAACATGAAAAACAACTGATTTCAACAATTTTAAATCAATCTTTTTAAGAGGGATCGTTGTGTTGTACAATTGATACCATTTATTATCAACAGCTTTAAGCTAAAACATGCTTTCGACTGTACTCCGCTGTTCCCAAAGTTGTGGTTAACATGGTTTTGACCCTCAATTATCCGCTATACTCTGGTTGACTTCCAAATGAAGCCTCGTTTCAATCTAAAACATCGACAAACACGAGATATATTGAAGTTTATAACAGTTCGGGTTCGAGGAAACGGGTTGAGCCGTTCCGTATGCAACGGATTCATTAAAGCTGGTACTTGAGTGTTTGAAATGAAAGCATTGCGAGACGGTGTGTGTGTGTGTGTGTGTGTGTGGCATTGGTTGCTGGCCGAAAATGTCACAGAATGAATAAATTTAATTAAAACTTTTCAAATTATATGCCGCCACGGTTCGGTGTTTTATGTTTAAGTGGGAAATGCCTGGTTTTCCCGGGAGCGCCCGAGAGTTCACCGAGAGAAGCGGATTTTGGGTGGTGCATATTTTTGAACTGCATTGGCCGAGGACGGGGATCGATGCAATATTTCACGAGTCGACCGAACCGGGCGCCGTTGGCATATTTTTTTCACCCAGTAATTAAAATTGATTGAAAACTGGGGTAATGGCTGACGGCGATTTTGGTGGTTTGCTCGGAAAAGTGACCGCCTGATTATTGCTCAGACACGCCTCCAATTGGGGGGAAGGAAATGGTGAAGAGTTGTGTTGTTTATGGAGATGAAAGAACCGAAATTGGGGGATACCATTCTTCCGGTTCTTTTCCACATTGAATGTTACCGAATTTTCCCTCATCGAAGAGCGTGAAACTTCGAGCAGGGACTCATTTCCATTGTTTATGAGCGTTGTTTATGGCGACTATCGTTCATCTTCCCATTTTTCCACGAACTGTAGCCATCTTTGCAATCGGGGTGTGTGTGTTTTTTTTTCCAACGGTAGTGCTAATGGAGTTGTTTTTCCCACCGGAGCCGGAAAATTTCGCACCGAAACAAATAACTCAATTATGAATTTTGGGTCGCTGTCTTCGAACGGCAACGGGAAACCACATTGCGCTATAAATAGACAGCCGGTGAATATAGCTTTTTGGGCAGCTTTCCGAAAGTATATAACAGCACACGAAGATAAACAACCTTAAACCATTCTTGTGCCAATTTTTTCCACTCGCCAAGACGGCGAGTTATGGAAGAACAATATATTCATAGCTCGAAGTTCCTTGCGAGGGAAAAAAGTTTTCCCCTTAACGATGGCCAACCGGATGCAAAGCCGCTGTGAAGTGCGTCCGTGGTTCAATTAAACCGGCACCCCGCCCGGAACCGGCACCGACCGACGCCAAAGTAGTGAAGTTGTGCAATTAAAGAAATAAATTTTACGGTCCGAAAGTATCTGCGAAACTATCCACCGAAAAACCTCCCCGTTCAGCTGGTGGAAAAGTTATCCCTGGGAAGCTGGTCGGTCAGTTCGCTCCTAAAACTAAGACTGGACTGGGAGGGATGGTTAAATTATGCGTAAGCACTCGGCTGACCGATGATGAGAAACTGTTGGTGGAAGTTGTTTTGAAGTGGGCGAAGAATTTAATTTGGAAAAGTCGAAACTATTCCACAGATCCGTTTTTCCTGGTTAGCTTGGGTTGGCGTTTTGGGTATGTCTAATACAGATCTACTACTTGTACACTAGTGATGGGAATAATAACTATTTTAACGGATTTAAATCAAACTGTTCACTCGTCATGAGCATTCAATTCATCTTTAAAGAACTGTTTTATGGTTCAAAATACATACAATAACGCCATGCAAGGAGTCGAATTCCCGAAAGCAGAGTGACTAAGTGAAAGAGTTGCTAGTTACTACAAACATTTTAATCTCAAGCAGTTCGAAATCTTTCATTTAACTTTAGTAACATTGTGTTCACTCATTCTTTCTGACTGAGTACACAGATTTTAAGACTAGTTTTTCAAAATAAGGATCTATTTTAAATCGTTTTTTATTATGCTAACATAACCCATAAAAATGGTAAAATAAGGTATTACTCAATAAGTCGCAATTGCTGCCTTAATAGGTATTGAAATATTCAATAGTTCCACTGTTGACACACAGTTCATTACTCAGATCTTGCATGGGTTGGAACGTAAAATAAAGAATCTTGATGCTGATTTCGCTTTTCTTCTCTGTTTGCATTGGTCATGGTTTGGAAACTGTACTTCCCCCTGCACCATCTGCACAATGAAAGTGCCGTTATATTGGCGCAGGGATTATTAAATGAAGCCGGCGTTTCCGGTGTGGCAAAAGAAACAAAGTCCAGCATTGGAACCGGGCGTTCCCCAAAAGAAAGAAAAAAGCCAACGTAACGAAAGTAGCGTTCGGAAGCCACCGTATGTATCGGTGAAGTGGCGATGAATAATGCAGCAGAGTGCAGATCCCGGCACGTCGATCCGCTGCGAGATGTGACGACGAGCAGCCGTGAGGTACGTTACACGCCCCGGTTGGGAGATTAGCCTGCCGGGGAAGCTGACCCGCGTCACCTCGTAAGTCCTCGGCCAATCGGGTGAAGTGCGAAGCCGGTGCCGGTTGCCAGAGCGTTGAAAGTGTAACTATTGATTACATCGAAAGCAAAGGCTGCCGGAAGCGTCCATTTATCACGCACGGAAGCGGAAGGTGTTGGCAACCGGTGCACTTGAGGGGGGGGGGGGGGGGGGGGGGAGAGGCTGACATCAGGGCAGTTCACCAGGACAATCGGTCACAATGGACCAGCGTTGGTAGTTCTGCCCTCAGGGGAATCAAGGACGAGAAATAGAAAATGAACGCCGAGAGAGAGAGAGAGGCGTTTGTACCGTGTGGCACTAATTTGATCGTGATGCAGGATAAAAGCCATCCCGGAGTGGTCCCTTCCAGACTGCGACCGAGGGGTTCCAGAATTTGCTGCTGGCTCACGTAGCGCCAGTCGTTGTGCGGAGTGTTTTATTGTTCCCCGGAGAACACCTGGTTCGAGTGTCTTCGTGGTTCTCGTGACGCGTTCCGAAAGACAACTTCCAGAGCCTGTACGAGGAGCACGATCTTTACCAAAACGTTGGATAGTCTTCTTTCCTCTCTCTCTGCACTGTACAGGTAGAAAAGGGGGTTGTGGAACTTTTCCACCCAGTAAGCTCACACATGCACACACTCTCCAACCACCATCTCGGGCAAAGGGGAAGCCATACTTTAATGTCCTTGGGCGAGTGAGGTTTGTAGGTCAAAAGCATCCAAACGAGCGGCTTGGATCAGGGAAATGGTTCGGTCTTGTCGGTCGTACCCTCGGGGAGCCCAAACTCCCCCTCCCCCTACCCATTTCCCTCATTATCTCCAATCCAATCTTTCTGTCACCACTTGTGCGCTGTGGCTCATTCTTGGTGCTTGTCACCTTCTGGAGTCGCCTCCTGCTCCGCCTCCGAAACCGAACCCGGGTTGAAGTTCTGTGTGTGTTTAGGGTCCAGGCGGGTTTCCAGTCCGGTCGGTCACCGTGTCAGTTGTGCAGCGGCGTTCGGTTTTTGCTCTTCGAAACAATATTAGTACGTTTGCTTCCGATGGTCAACATTTATCTTTCATTTACGTGCGGTCCTCCAAACCCCGTTGGACGAACTGGCGATGGATCACTAGCGGGAATGGCAGATAGAACAGAACTCCTCCTTGCGCCCCCCCTGGCGATTTCCACATATCCCTTTGTGTGCCGGTGTGTGTACATTACGAAATACCGGTGCTTTGATGGTCAAGCGTTCAGGTTTTGTTTGTTGTCCTCCCTTGTGGGGCTCAGTCCTCTGTTTCCCGGTTTGGGACTGAGGCGCTTCGAACGCTTTTCCCCATTAGCGGGCGGCCACATTAAAGGTAGTGTACGACCGCGGAAGCAATTATGATGGTGTGAGTCATGGGTGCGTGTATGGGTGGCGGATAGTTGCTGATTCAGCGGCCATTTTACAACGCACGCAAAGCGGTAGGTTAAACGGCATCCCCTGGTAAGTAATTGTTTGAACAGCTCCAAGATGGCGAAATCAAATGTTTTCATCTCGGTGCTCGGTGCATTACGAAGCTTTTAGCTTTCCCAAAGGTGTACGTTACTGCTTGTGTAACGTTGGTTGTGATATGAAGGGAACACACACAAGGGAATAACGAGGCATGCTCGTGAAAATATGTGAAAGAAGTTCCCATAAAGGAACTCTGCAAATGAGCCTATAAGAAGGGGAAGAGAGTCAGTGCCATAGAAGAGAAGAAATCACACCGACTTACCTGAATCGATGCCTTTGGTAGAAATTGATTGAATAAAAGGAGAATATTTTTTCCAGGAAAAGTTATAATTCCACCATTGAAGTTTCCTGCTCCTTTATATCGAACTGAATCGAAAGCTTTTTGCTGAACTCATGAAGAGCGAGCATCATCGATATTTTCCGTGTGCGAAAGACGCCAACCAAAGTGAACAGAGACCCATTTTCATACAATGAGTAAAACGAGGAAAAAGGGTAACTTATTGAAGAAAGAAAAAAAAGTCTTCATTAGCAAACTTTCCGGGTGATGTTGCGGTTCGGGGAGAAAAGCTGGCAAGAATGATCTGGCAAGAAGCCAACGGAAACCCAAGGGACATGACAATGGGCTTGTTTATAAACACCTGCTCATCTCCGTCTCGGGCAAGGATCCACCAGACGATACCGATGCGGGGAAATGTGTGTACCGGGTGGGTGGAAGGTAAAGTCGTTTTCCCAAAAAAAAAATCAAGTTCCGGCTGGATGTATAATTTTTTGTTTTGTTTTAAGTAAACTCTTGCGTATCTAGGTTTAACCCATCACATTATCGAGGAAAAAGCTGGAGTACAGATGCGTAGTTTTTTCCAAGTTGCAAGGGTTTTCACTTTCTTGCCTGGATGGAAAGCTAAAACGATGGTTATCAGATGGCCTAGCAAAGTGTGATGTGATCAGGTGAAACACTGATAGCACGACCCCGGGCTAAAGTGATGAAAAACTGGTCGAAAAGTCAATTTGGTTCGTGCCTTTTCAATTTTCTTTCCTTCTTTCTCTCTACCGTAAGAGGTTGCTCAGTTTTTTTTTTCGTACGTTACCTATATTACTGTTTGATGTTTACATGTTTTGTTTTCCTTTTCTTTCGCTTCAACAAATAAAAACATTCTTCACGAACGAGCGTGCCTTTGCTTCGGGGTAAAATGCTTTTCAACTTTTTGTTCTTTTTGCTCCGGAAAGTGTTACAAAAGAAGGCTTATTTTCGCCTTCATTCGCGCCAAACAAGATGCTAAGAAAACTGGCGAAAAAGCTGGTGAGTTGAAAAAAAATTTCGAAAGCTTTCGGTGCAGAAAACTTGCCCGCGAGCGATAGTTTGTCACGTAAGCAGTTTATGCAAAACAAGGCCTCACGAGAGTGGAGGGGGGGGGGGGGGGAAAAATGGATCAAAGTAGGCAGCGAAAAGTCGGAAAAGTGGGGTAAAAAAGTCAACACAGGCAACCGAACAGGCTGCAGGCGTTACAGGCTTTTTGTGATGGAACATCGTGGCATGAAATGATAATGAACTTTTATTTAGTGTTTATTAGGACATCCAACGGAATTCCTGATTAGGCTGGGAGGAGTTGTGGAGCTCGAAGTGTTTTGGTGCAGCTTGTCGACCCGAAAGCCGATCAGCACAGTCGTAGACAGAATAAGGCAAGAATTTGTAACCAACCCGAGAGTAGGGGCCCGCCGGTGGAGGATTATTTCAATCAACATCAACGCAGGTGCTGGTGAATTCTGATGGAGACTTTTCGGAAGGTTTCGGAATCTATTGGAAGACGTGGTAGAAAGGAGGCGTTTGTCTGCTATTTAGATTCGATTTTCATCAAATACACCGCACGGAAAGCTGATCAATTTCCATCCTACGCACAGCTTTTCGGAAGAGGACGACATCGTCTTCGTTAGGACGGGACCTCCACCGAGACGTAACGTTTGAGGTTCCACGTTTTGGAGGCGTACGGATTCCTGCCGATGAGTGTCGGCAATTTTTCAAGCCAACTATTATCTCATTCCGGGCGAATGCCGGGCAGAGAAGGCAAGATTGGGTCGATCGGATGTCAGGGATAGATCACGGAATTTATCTCATCTAGAAGCTGGGCTTAGCAAACCATTGTATCAGCTCAGCCAGGCGAACCAAGGACGATTGGGCTGTCAGATATGGCGTCTAGTTTTGCCTTCTGCTTGCTCCTTTTGCTAGAATCTATACAGTTCCCTTCGGTTTCGGGATAACAATGCTACTTCTTTTTTTTGCCCTCACCCGTAGGTGTTCTATGATGGCGAGATTAGGATTCACCGTTTGAACGGAGCGTGAGCATCTTGCCGGTGACGGCGACGCTGGCAATATCGTGTAAATGAGGCTGGCAACCATTGAAGATGGCACACAAACGGAAAAAAGCAACAACATGGCGGCATGAAACAGCATCCTCATCGTTCGGCTGCAGCAGCAGGAGTCTGCCATATGTAGGCATTCATAAATCTCACGGTCTCACATGGGCCCAGCCATTGGGTGCCTTTGTAGTTTCCGTTTTCTTTTATCGTTTACTCGTCTCACCGTTTCCCGGGCGCAGAAGGTTTTCCATTTTTCCCACTCACTTTTCGCTCGCTTCCCAACTGTTTCCATTCCATCCGGAGGGTGTCGGTGTGGAATTGCCATATTGGATTCCGCGGGGTGTTGTTTTTCTTTCCTACATTTTTGCTTGCACTCTCCTTCGCTCCTGCTCTCTTTGTCATTCAATCAGCCAACTTTTTTCCCCTTGATCGTCGGCAATTTCTCTTGCGAGTGATATTATTCACACGTCATCGTCGGATGCCGGTATGTTTTCGTGGAAAAATGCTCACAAAAACACACGTACCCATGGTTTTTCCTGACCTTGAACGCCGAAGGAGGTTAGTAGTCGGCTTGCCCGTGGGCGAGGGAACACCCAATTGTGCCATCCTTTGGGGTAGGTTGGTTGTTTTTTCTCGAGTTGTTCTCATTCCAATGTCACACCCCGAAAGGAATATGGTGTGTCTGCATATATATTGAATTTCAAAGTTAATATATGAATGTATTCCGGCTTCGCCACGCACACATCGGTACATGATGAACATCCATATCCTGGGTATATCGTGCCAGGCAAGCCGGAAAATGTAATATTGGTGGCAGAGAAATCAAATCAATGTGCCATTTTAGAACATTTTTCGTCCGGCTTCACACGATGTAGGACGATAGGCATGTGGAATGACAATATTAGGTGCTAGGCAGAAGAGAATACTTAAACATATTCCGAAACAGGAAATGATAACATTCGCAATTGTACTCTGCTCGTTTAAGATGCATTAAAGATTTTATTACAATATTTCTAAGCAGAATAGATAAATTTATTCTTTCGAAGACTTAAATGTAAACCGTGTGTCTTCATTACCCCATACAGTTTGTACTGAAAGTCTAGATTTCGATGTTGCCCTCTGGGAGAACTCTCTGGGAACTTCTGATTGCAACTTTTGATGTTGTTGAACGGCGAATCGGAATTAATAAATAAAGTTAAACATACCGAACGACTTTCAAGGAGTGGTTTAATTTGAATGAAAAATTATTCCAACGAAAACCAATCAGCTGACTCAATAATTTTAATGAAGCCTACATGTTGTTTTCTTGGAATGTTATGAACAACCTCAATGGAAGGCCTCGTGTAAGGTAATAGCAAACTGATAAGGATTCCTTGGAGTGGGTCAATAAGTGTAATCCTCGTCTTTGCAATGCTTATAATTTGTATGACCTGGTTCTTATCACTTTTGACAACTGCAACGCGCATTGAGTAATGTGCAGCTTTCTTGTCTCCTTGCTTTTTTTCATCCTCCACACAGCAATAGATTCTTGCATTAACCAGCAGCCGAAATAGCTCAGTTGGGAGAGCGTTAGACTGAAGATCTAAAGGTCCCCGGTTCAATCCCGGGTTTCGGCAAACAAATTTATATTTTTGCTTGAAGACTCCATTTCAATAAAATGTTATGTGCCGATTCTTTTATATCTAGACATATACTAAGTATTCTATGACTAGCAGTTCGACCAAAATCAGACCCAATACCAAGCGTGCACTCGCATTTGATCGCCGAACCTAGTCGAGCGGTTCTTTCTTTTGCGGAATGCTTATTAGCGTGTTTGTGAAAGATGGAAGAGTTCAGTCTGGAAAACGTTTGACTGAAGATCTTCGCGTTCTCAGATCGATGCCGGGTTGTGTCAAATTAGTTTTTATTTTATATAACAGCATCGAATCACAAATATATCATGAAATTGAATGCACTACTTACACTTTAAATTTTAATCTAACTGGCTCCTGAAAATTCTCAGATATCTTTCCACTCATCGGATGTTGTCGGCAGCAAGAAGGCCAACTAGATACTAATGCTATTCGGCTAGAAGAAACGTCCTGCAAATATCGATTCGAACATTCAAACGAGAAAAATCTAGAAAAAACGAATCCCTATCTCGAAAACCAAAATCTTAAACGAATATGACAGGTTGACGAAAACGGACCGTCCAGATGCAGGGGTTTGCTACTTTTCCGACCCACGAAGGACCCGCCGTCTACTGCCAAGAGTGTGTGTGTGTGCGGATCCTCACGACTTTGGTGAACTCAACCCAACGTTTGGCCCCGATTGATGGAGACGATTAGGATTGAAAATGATTTTTGGGACGGGTTCTGCAAATTGCCTTCCAAGCCGAAAAAGGGGCTCGGCGGAGGAGGTGGTCGGTCGAAGTAGGCTATTCTCAACATATGTCCATCTTGGTCGAACCTGAACGCCCGGAGTCAATGTGCTGGGGATCGAAACGAAAATCTGTTAATATCGAAACTGGAGGGGGTTCTTCTCGAGCCCCTCACACACGAAGGTTCTAGGGACACCACGCGTCCAATTCCTACTTATGATTGGCAGTTATCCAAAAGGAAGGTCTCCAGCAACGGTTTGACTCGTCGGCCAACGTGACGCACACAGACCGACCCGACTGACCGTCGCAGACCTTTCGTGCTCTGATTACCTTCTTTTGCTTCACGGCTGGCCGGAACGGCATCACGGATCGGTAAAACTAACGACAGTCCGGTCCAGCCGTAGCTCGTTTGTCATAATGCGTTAAAAATGGAACCAGACGAAATGTCCCTTTCGTCGTTTGATACAACGAAAAGATTAGGGAAAACAATCTCCAGCAGAATTTATTTCAGGTTGATAAGTAAGTAAGAACTCCAGATAGATGTTGGTCGCTTAGCTCAATAAATAGTTCTCATCGATTGACTGATGTTTTTATTGAAGGTTTTCTCTGCTCTTTTTATTGTTACTGTTTCATCGAAATTGCCAGTTGGGTAGACATATTTATTTACATTTCAAAACATGAAGAAACTACCTTTTTTTCTCGATCGAATGAACAACGAACAAGAAAGCGATAACATCGCACGACAAATGGAAGCGACCGGGCCCGTTTTCGTGGCAGATAGATATCATATAATTTAGAGCAAACTGCCAAATGTGACTCCAGACTCACGTGCATAAACTCGTAAGACGGCATAATCTAGTGCCCTCGCGACTCGCTTTGGGAGTGAGTTCCGGAACAAGTTTGTGTGGATTGCAGAAGTTTTCACGATTTCAAATTTCCATTTCGTTCAAAATGTATCCGTTTTCCTTGGTTTGCTCGTTGCCCGAGGGGAAACAAGGCGGAGGCAACGGACGACCTTGCACCGGTAGATGAGCGGTATTTGTGTAAGTGTGTGTAAAAAGTTGTGTCCCCATCGGGGACTGTGGTCCACCATTTCGGGGGTGGAAGAAATAATGTGGAAAAGTTCGTTCGAGTCGTTTCTCTTGGCGCGGGCACAAGCAAACAAGCACTTTTGTTTTGTTTTTCGGTTCCGTCGTGAAGAAAGGTAACATTGAACCGTGTCCGAAATTTTTATTCGCAAGTCGACAAACCTCTACCGGCGTCCTTGCGTCGTAAGTTTCTGCCGGGTGGCAGTATTTTTGAACACTAGTCGCCGGCTATAAAATGTTGCTATTAAAGCGTAAATACAAATACGAACAGTTTACAACCGTGGGGGGGGGGGGGGGGGGGGGGAAGCGGAAACCAGGGCGAGGAAAACGGACTGGTCCGAAGGAAAACCACTGTTTCGTTGTAGCGGGTATCAAACCGGGACAGGAAATAAATACCAACGCTAAAATGCGACTTGGCACTCGCAAGAATTGCGTTTGAATTAAAAGTTTTGCTATTGCGTTGTATTCCGGTTGGTGGGATAGTTTTTGTTGTAGCTATTTGCTTTCTTTGCTATTCTTGTTCCAAGGAAAAATCAAAAAAGTCCACACTTTGTTCGAAAAGAACAAGCGTTGGCGTGTGAATGAACGTATGAACTTTTGTACAAAACTTGCTTCTGGTTTTGGGCGGCGTAAAGTAAGCAATTTTGTGCTTCTTTCGAGCCTTTCATAAAGTTTTCGCTGCTTCAGCCTAACTTCGAGCCTTCCTAATGGTTGGTGATGCTCCGGAATGGTAATGAATACCGAACAGCCAGTATTTTCAAGGCATATTGTGATGATTTAAATTTCCTTCACCATTGCTTTTGTCGGAGACTTTCGAGGAGACGCCAAAATGTGGAGCATCCTTTACCATCCTTTCAGCGGCGAGCTGGTGTTGGCCAGTCTTTCACGCTCGTATAAGACCAACTTATTTTCCCAACCGTGCTCGAGAGTAATAATTTGAATGGCAATAAACGTGCCATTACCTTAAAAATTATCCCACGAGGCGCGAAATATCCTTTTACAAATTAAGGAAACATACCTTTTTTTGTCACTCGCTTCATATCACGCGGAAGTATAATGCTTCGCAGGGGTTTAAAGTTTTTTGTGATGCTTTCAGAATAACATACAAGCACTCACACACACACACACACACTTACGGTTGCGATTCCGTGAGAGCAGTGCCGGAAATGAGACAAGACTTTTAATTGAATTACTTTATTCCGTCAAAAACTTTCGCCACGCACAAAACGTGGGGGAAAAAAGACGAGCGTACAGAGCTCAATGGAAAAAAAGCTGGCGAAATGTTCCCTGCCCGTTGAGAGGCTTTTCTCGCTCGTTATCCTGCATTTATAGCAGCTGTTCTATTGCATAAAAAAAGTAAAAGGCAGGAAGAGTTACGCCGCAACATTACACACAGTGACGGGTGCATTTTTCGGAAGCGATCCGTTTTTAGAGTAACGTAAAGTAACACGATGTGGGGAGTGAAAAAACTTTCCATTTTTTTTTTTTTTGGAAAACTCACATCCAACTCGACCAAAACCTCGGCTCGGCAGCGAGATGCAGCCATGGAAAGTCATGGTGGGGGTTTGGGTGTATGAGGAGTTTTCATCCCGAGGGGAGGAAGTATTATGTGCCGGTAGAATTTATGAGTTTATGGCCATTCGGTAACCGAGTCGAGCATGTGAAGGTGGCAAAGGATGGAGGAAAAAATAAGATAAATGAAAATCAGCCTCACCCATTTTGGGTGTAAATTTAGCAAAAGCGGTCTTGCCTTGTTTTTCACCACGGGTTAACATCGTAGTTGTTGGCAAAACTTTATCTTGGTGGTGTTAGTTCTATTCGTATTTTGTAACCGGGCTAGGAAAAGATTCCGAAAGGTGTGAAATCCTTAAAGGGCCTATAGTGAACATTTTCGTTCATAATTTGTAATAACATTCCTTTAAACTATAATGTTGTGAATATTTTCTTGTACCAATCTTAAATTCTAGCTGAAAATAGCCTCTTCCCTTGACTACATTTGCTCAGTTGCTTCGTTCGAACAAGAAACTACTTAGTACAGGTAAACATCGCATCGTGGTAGGAGCAAATATTGAACCTGAACAAGCGCTTCATATTTACAACTCAGCACTAACCTCGTAGTGATAAATTTTCCAACCGATGCGCGCGTTACCGGAAAAATACCGATCCGTTCCGGAAAGCTACCGCTTTTGCGGTTGAAAATGTACAGGATTCCGGGTTACGTTTCCAGGTTTGCAGGTATGAACATACCCTATATTCCGCTTAACGCTACCATCCTCCTTTGGAATGAAGAATCGTGACAATGAACAGCTCTAAAGTTAGGTAAACCTTGGATCCGGAAGCCATATTCAGCAGCCAGACTTTACACGAACAAAATATGGATTCTTTTTTTCCACCATCGGGCACGTTCCCTGGAGGCAAGGGTTCTGGCAGATATTGTGTTCAAAATATGGCTTAATAGAAAATATCACACAGGAAAACACTGCCGACAAGGGAAGCTCAAACAACTTCGAAGGAGGATAGTTAAATTGAAAAAAAATAAGCAAAGTAGTAATAAACATCAGCCAATATATTTCTCGTAATGGGATGATAGGTAAATACCAGAACAGCTAGGGATGAATTTATCAAAACTCATGGTTAGTTATAGGTGGTTTATTAGATTTTTCACATAATGGGCTTAGTACACATCAGTGTCTGTTAATAATCTTAAAAGCAACACGTTGTGGGAACTATAAGACATGCATATTTAAATACGCTTATTGGAAAATTGATTAATGGAACAAAGCCATGTTCGTTCTTTAATGCTCTAGAACGTCAGGCATGCATACACACCACCTTGAAAATAATAACGCTACTTTGGACGTGCTCGTTGGCTTACTAAGCTGCTACATTCGGAGAAAGGCAGGTTTATTAATCACCGCCTTTTCACTGACCTCTTGGTCGACCGTCTTGGTTGGTATCAGCTTGCGGTTAATTGCTTGGTTTGCTCGGTAGGTAACAGTATGGTGATTAGACATAAGCCCTCCTTCACTTCCGCTTATTTTCTGCTCTTCTCGTACACTTTCCGATGGTTTGTAAAACACTTTCCAGGCTGGCGAAGCGATAGCGAGGCGCACTCTGATGCGGAATGCTTATCAGCTGTTTGGGGGGAAGCTGCAAATGCAAAATGCGACGCAAACGTTGTGCAACAGGTGCAGATTATCGGAGCCGAAATAGCTCAGTTGGGAGAGCGTTAGACTGAAGATCTAAAGGTCCCCGGTTCAATCCCGGGTTTCGGCAAGAAGTTTGATTTTTTTTCTCTTTTAATTTATATTGTTTCCGTAGACGTAAAGAAATAATATTATGTGAAAGGATTATCATACATAGATTTAATTTTAAATTTCATAGAAGACACACATCGCTTGAAGGAGGCATTTAGTTCTACGAAATCCGTACGCTTTTAACGGTCCGGAATTAGTTTCGAACAAACCCACCGATATACACTTCCTCTACTCTCGAACCAATTAAAAAGGGATTATCAAAAACCGGCACCTAATCGCAGTTTAATACTATCGAACGGATCAAACGTCGTACCAGTTGCCATGACAAACATCCATCATGTTCCTGTTGCCACTAGATCACTGAACCTGTGCGAGTTCTGACCCGCCCGGACTGGAATCGCTCCTCTTCGTATTGATTCAAATCAAACTCCTGACCAACCCCAATATCGTTCGCCCTCCCCTATCATCATAATGCTCTTACTCGCTAGAACTCGCACCGATAAATGTTCACACCCTTGTCGAGGGCGACACGACATTAAACAACGTGTAGGTTCACGGGCCGTCAGAACGCCGAGAACGTCGTGGTTTGGCCAAATGAAAATTGAATTGTCATCTGCAGCGTGTTTTCTAGGGTTTTGAGGTCCCCGAGGCCCGACACATTGTTGCTGTCACGCGCAGCTTAGTGACACCACGTAGGGGGGTTGTGTTGTGTTTTTGTCAGTTGACTGATTCGACCTTATCCGGTTATGATGCATTGAAAAGAGCTTAAAAAATTTTGGAAAAATTCACAACACCTCTGGACTGTAAATATGATTAACCAACAATTATTTTAGAAACAATTTACACAATCCAAAAGCATTACAGAGATCGGTTTTGCAAATGATTCCAATTCTGACATTGTGCTCACATGTGCTTATCATGCAAATATCATCCTGAAAGATGCTTTTTCCTAACCTCATCATTGGGCCTCGTTCAACCATCTATCTTTTTCTCCCCTTAACTGTTTCATTTCGCGGGAAAAACTCACGCTCGGATGACTTTGCACCGTTTTTGATTGGAAAGTGGTTCGCCATTCGCCGCTGCAGGCGTTTGCAAATTGTGCTGAACGGGATACGAGGCAATTGCTTGGCATTTGATGTATCCGGTCACCCAACGCAATAGGAAGCAACCCGTTGCTCGAGCCCTCCGGTGGGGTGGAGGAGAGGGTATGTGCTTTTTTGCATTTTACACTTTTTCCCGAATTCACGGCTGGCAAGAGCATGCTTCCGTTGCGATTCTTCGGCAAACATTTCGAACCACTGAGCGTCAATTCGTTCCCGTCATTCGGTTCACCTTGGCTTCTGCGAAAATAAACGCTGAAACACAGAGTCAAATGCGCATGAAGGATTGGGTATTTCTCCCGCAGTCATCTTTGTGTTTGCACTGAGCGCAACGTTTTGTGGCAGCCGAAACTTCCGGGTGGTTTTTGTTCTACGTAGCTTCTTTTAGGGTTTTGATCCTGTTTGGTTCTGTCTTGTAAAAACAAAAAACTTCAGTTTGAAAACAGCAGGTCATCAACCATCACTGCCACATTTTTTACCCATCTTTTTGGTAAAAGACGTTCAAAAGGAATTTATATTTTTTTGTTAAATGCAAAAGGCTACATCGAAAAGGAATTTGAAATGTGGAAAATAGGGACATATTTGCTCATATTTATATAAATCCTTTGTCTACTGGGTTTGCAAGTGCGATGAGTAGAGTACTTTACCATTCTTTATAGAATTGTAATCATTTTATCTATCCGATTACTTGCACGCTACGATTCCATCGTTTGGTTTAACATATTTGTTATTCTACATTGGTCATTTAATTTTTTGAGTTTATTAAATATCTTCCTGAAAAAAACGCAATTTAGTTGCAGTTAAAAAAGAAACAAAATTTAGCATTCAACTAGTATCCAATTTCATACGGTCAAACAATATATCCACGCTGCACGGCCCTAATAGGGGTAGGAAGTAATCAACTCCCAAACCTTGACCAACGATGCGCTGGAAGTTCGAGCGGCTGATTGTCCAATCAGTTTCCCTGGAGTGCGGGAGGAAATTAAAAATTTCCCACACATTCATGGTCCTTTTTTTTCCTCTTTTCACAAATTGATGATGATGCCTGCGTCGGACAGCGTAAAGGAAAACCTTTGCCCGAACCTCGACCCAACCAGAAAGGAGTCGAGCGAGAAACTGCATTCCTCGAATCATCACTGGGCTGGCCGATAGGCTTATATCTGGCGTGCAAAGGGAGCGTTTTTTTTTATGTAGCGAAAACGATAAAATTTAAAGCGCTAATCGAAATGTCGGACACGTTCATCCATCATTTTTTTTTCCCCGGAGGTGTGTTTTTGATGGGAGTTGATGAGAGACTTGCTTTTCACATGCGGCATGTATGTTAAAAAATTCTTGGAATACTTATTTCGCCAACGAACGTAGGAATATTTGATACTGTTTAGGTGAATGTTAAAACTCAAACTGAAACATTATAAAACGGATTTCTTGGAATTTGTTGTAGCTGCCAAATAATTCCAGAATGTTCTTTTTTCTGCTAATTTTACGTAAGGACGATTCGGATAAAACATGAGGCAGGCAAAAACGAGTCCTCGATCCTAAACAAAGAACCCTGGCCCTTGGAGCGATTCGTCAACGTTTGTGTTCCAGACCGATACGAAACCATCGGAAGCTGCGAAGGTTCAGCCGAAGGGATAACGGATGTTGCTGCCAAAGCAGCCCCGTTTTTATTCTGTCCATCACGACCAAACCGTTCGATAAAGCCATTCAACCGGCAACGCACCACTAATAAAGGATGAGCTTGTTCCGAGCTTGGGTTGATGAAAAAGTGGTCGAACCTTCAAAGCGAACCAAAAGTTCCACCATGATGAAGAAATACGGGAGTGTTTTTCACAATCAGGTGCCACGATGGCTTTGTTCCATCGCGAAATGACAACGGGCTCGAAACGACCGGTAGGACTAACACGAATTTAGCGAGCGTTGGCTCTTTCGACCCTCACCTCAGGGTACGTATCCCAGTGTTTCGAGTCCGGCTGAAACATCCCTGCTGGAGGGCTCGCTGGCGTCAAAGTGAACAAATGTCCGGGGTATCTATCTAGGTTCGGAGTCAGCCAAAAGATGCGCCTGCTTATGTCATTTTACAGTACGGTCGTTTTGGTTATCTTGTGCCGCTCAATATTGTTGTACTGAAGCTCCAAACTAGGTCGTCCAAGGGAACAGCGACTATGTGTTTAACCGACATCGAAGTCGAAGGTCCGTTGTGCGCTATTGGCGCCACCATTTTGCAACGGGAAACTGTACAAGGTATGTTTTTCTCCATTTCTGTACCCGGTTTAATCCGTCGTTTTCGAGTTTTGTTAGCAAGCAAACTTACCGTTTTGGCAGCGAATGCGAAAAGAACGCACATCGGCCGCTTGGTGAGAATTGATTTATGCTTTCTCCAGCCGCGAGAGCTAACCAGCGTACGTTTTTGTCTTTCAAACACGTCGTGAAGGGCCAGTAAAATACACTTCCGTCGACGTTTTACTCGGTGTAATATTTTGACTAGGATGGTTTCGTGCCATCCTGGCGTTATTTTTCCGACGCAACGGTTACTTTCGGTTCAGCGATGCGTTCACAGCTTGGTTTAAAGTTCGCTCGAAAATGTCCGCTACGTTTGTTCATGGTTTCCTGAATTGCTCACTAATATTTTCCGTAGACGTGCAACACACTCATATAGGCTGATGTTTTCAAACTCATAAAATGTAGTTTTTAGTAAAAGAAGCTTAAAAATGGTTCTGTACATTTCCATCGCAACAACCAAGCAACAGATCCGATTTCCTTACAAACAACCAGGCGTCTCCACCAATATTCGAATATTCGAAATTTACAAACGACCATGCGTCTCCATCCACCAACCAGCTAACTTATACAGTATTCAAACAACAGATTCCAGGGGAAAAAGAAATCAAATCGCCCTCGCCGGGTAGGTTGCGAATCGGTGTTTCGATTGTTTCGAATCCGGTGCTGAAATGTATAAATTATGAAATAATGTATCGAAATATGCATGAGGTATAAGAAAATAAAAGGGGGTTTTCAATATGATTCAATCGAATTCCGCATCGGAAAATCGCACCGGTGTGGTGTGTGTGTGTGTGTGTGTGTGTTTGCACAAGCTATAGGTTAGTCGAAGCAGGTGAGACAATTCGGTGTTCGTTTTTGGAAATTCTTCAATGGCCCCCGCAACTGAAGGATGCGCCGCGCTCGGTATAGGGTCGGATGTGCAAATGCACCATTGGAAATAAAGCCAGTGCTACTGATTTGCAGGTGGTGCAGGTGGTGGTTTGAAGAACAAGCGGGGGAACATAAGAGGGTTTCAAAACTTAAAACGTGGCGCACAAGTTTTGCACGGGTTTACTCAAGCATTCCCTCTCTTGAAGCCGGAGGTTAGGAGGCGTTGGCGACCGGGTGACGCTAACCCTGGCGTATTGGAAAAGATTGGGTGCATCGGGAGACTGCGTATGAAATTGGTTTCAACATGCGAAGCCGAATCGAATGCCTGCATGAATAGTTATGTGTTGCGGTGCCGACCCGAAACCTGGTTTCGTGCATTGTTTGTTGAATAAATTAAACAAAATGAAAGCACTCACCTAGGGCCCGACCCGGTTTGCTTGCGTACAGAGCCCGTACACTAGTTTTTGCCCGCCACTGCAGCATTGAAACCGTTTTAAATACTCGCCAATAATCGGGAACAATGGCCAAGGGCAGGCCGTTGCATTTCGAACGATTTGATTTTCCAAGTTTCAATTACCGTTTGGAAGTTTAAACAGGAGAAACGTGCCATCGAAAGGGTGGAAGTGGGTTTCCAAACTGGTTCAAAAGATGGTTTTCAAATGGTGGAAAACTAGTTTCTTTAGGATTTGGAATTGAACTGAGCAGGTTCCTTCTGCTAGGGTTATTTGTTAAGAGGATTCATTTACCTTGTGGAGGTCTGGGAAGGGAAGGAATGAAAAAATGATTTTAGGATAGAGCTGTTCATCGCCTTATATTTCATTTCTTTGAAATACAGTGTGGGCTCACACTGAAATGGCCAACTTTCCTACATTTGGAGCTCCGGAAAAGAACGCACCGAATGCCGAATGCAAGCATGTGAATTAAAAATTAACAAAATATTTCCCAGCCATTTCCTTTCGGGTGAATGTAGGTCATAAAAGAGAATATTTTTCTTTCGAAAAGCAATCAAATTTTGAATAGAAACGATAACCGCTCAGAGGTATAGCATGAATATAGTTTCTGGTTGCAAGCGAAAGTTGGAAGTGAAGAGAGCAAATCGATGAGTTGTAGGGGCCAAGTTTTGCGATCAGTAAATAGTGCTGCGTTCATCGAAGTGTTTGCCATCTTTCAGTTGGACATTTGGGAAAATCGTTCTTTGGCGAAAAAAAGACACACACACACTGTGAATTTATATCGCATGGACACCACTGGACAAACTCTGCCATCGCCGCAGGCAATCGAGTTTTCCGAGCGTCCCGTTAGGAACAGTCCCGACTCAAGAAACGTGTGTCCCCCGGTTTTATTTCACCCGCTTGCATCCTCCCTTCTGCGGTGGTTGCTTTAGAAAATGAGAAAACTTTTCGACGTTTGCCGGCAAACTAGTTTTTCGCAGACGGCGAGAAATTATGAGCCCTAGCGCCAAACCATCTGTCGGTGGAGTATTTAGGGAGCGATTTTCGGTAATCGGTTTGCTCCACGGCACGGGTGGAAAGTTGGTCCGGTTGGGTTTTCTTCCCGGGCCTCCGGGCGGGAGATGCATTCAAGTGACTTTGACTTATTAAATCGGGTGCTCCGGAAGGACGCGTGGTAAGTGAAAAATTCGGTCGTTAACAGTTGCCGGCGTTTAGTTTCCCAAAGGGTGTGTGGTTTTTTTTTTGTTTTTGGTCTCCTTTTCCGTACCTTGTGGGGGGAGATTTTTCCGCAGTAAAACTTTTCCTTAGTACACACTTGTACAGTGCTGATTACGGGAAGGGAATATTACCACCTGAAATGGAAATGGTTTATGACTCTGTTTTCTGCAAACAAGCAATGATGCCGACTTAAACATATTTTTTCCAACTCTAGAAAGATTATACAAAGTATAAAAATGTGTTCTCCACTCTCCATCAGGGCAGGAAAATTCCTTCCCAAAAGTTTGCCGTTTTCTGTAACGGAACATCCCGGGGAACACGTTGACGGTTTTATTGCAGCGAGATTTTTATCTCCTTCCTTCTCGGCCTGAAACCTAAACTATTCGAACACTCCGTTCCACTTCCGGAACTCTCCCGGAAGCTCGGTGGAAGTTATCCGCTGCGTGATCATTCTCTCGGAAGCGACCAAACGCGGGCTGAGGACTCGGGATAACGTGGTCGTTGTCGTTGTCGTTGGCATCATTATTATCTCGTTGGCATAGCAATTAACTGGCGCTCCACGGTTCATTTGAAGTTTGGCGAGTTTTGCGTAAGATTGGAGACGTATCGAATGTGCCAGCGTGGTAGAAGGGACGGCTAAGTGAGCTGTTTGGTTGGGGATGCTAATTATTGGACGATATTTTCTCTCATCAAATAACGGTTCGAACGGTACGCGGTAAGTTGATTTACTTGGAATGGAAATAATCCTGAAAGCCATGGATCTTATGACGGTTATGGAGAAAATCAATACTTAACAACACTAATACCGGGGAAAACATGACTAATTCGAGAATATTTTGTTTTTCAGATTATGTATATAACTATTCCTGACACAAACTTAATCTTGTCTATTGCAATCACCAAAACACTAAGACATCAGAATTCCATCCCGGCTCGTATCGATTTTAAAATCAAGCTAATGTGCGCTCCATTCCATCTGGGGTGCTAATTAAATTGCAATTAACTAACAACTTTCGACCGCCCCGGATAGGCCTTGAAGGTTTCGAAATTAGAAAAGCGACTTTTCGTCCAACCAGTTGAAACCTTCGTCAACCCAGTTTTCCCCGGAAACGCCTGCTCGAGGTAAAGTAAATGGACGTAAAATGGAAAACGTCCCAACGTCCCAGGGCCGAACCAGTTTCACGGTGATCATCGTACCTTTCCGAACCTTGTTTTACCTTGTTTCGCAAATGATTCGCCGGGTTTTTCGGAAACCGTGTTTGCGGAAAAGGACAACTCGGAAGTCGTCACTTAAAAAGCAAACTGTGGTTATCGTGCACCGAAAAGAGATCCTTAATGAACATTTGTGCTTAATTTCCCTTTCGGTTTGTTGTGTGCCGTGTATTGTAAGAGGTTATTTTTTTCGGAATCTTCTGTCGACGAAACATAAAAGATAAAATAAATATAGATATTCCCAGCGGGCAAATGGAGGGTACGAGTCGGGCTAGGAGCTGAAATCAAATAATCATAAGAAGCGTGCTGAGCGAAGAAGGGAGCTAAAGAACTCCGTACATTGGACGAGCGGCGACTACAATCTTGTTCTTCTTAAATGGATTCAACCGTGTAGTGAAAAGTGAAGCTTTTTTTCCGCTCGCACCCGAACAAGCTCTCAGGAAGGGACAAAACTTGTTGAAAATCCGGTCCGTGCTTCCGATTTCCGTCCGGTCGTTAGTTTTGTTTGCGCTCGAAGCTGCGGTAGAGTGGAGGAAAAAGGGAAAAAAAGCCGCCCCAAAGAAACTTCCATTATGGTGGAGAGAAAACTGTGGAAAGGGTGTTGGTGTTCCATTATGGTGGAGAGAAAAGCTGTATGAAGGCGCAGCATTGCGATATGTCCACCCTATCGTGTTGAGAGTGGAGAACTTTTATTTCCAAACCGGGAAACGCTGCAGAGCATATTTTCCGGCGAGCGAGGGAAACAAAAACGAAACCTCAACGGTGGGTTCAAGGGTATATTTAGTTGCTGCCATAACGAAGTTCAAAAGTAGCCGCGTCATTGAGAAAATCGTTCCCAGTGCCATGGAAAAGCGCGCTCTACACGAACCCGATTGGTATTGAGGCGCTTTTTTTCCACAGTGAACGTAAAATTATGTACCTCATCGAAGTTATGATACCGTAAATTAACGAGAAGTAGCTCCGAAAATCGATGCACATTGGGTGAATGTTTGTAGATGCTTTTCGAGCCAACCCCGGTCCGATTTATAGTGGAAAAATAGTGCCAACACGAACGCCAGCATGACTCGGCATGGAATATGATTGAGGAAAATGAAGGGTCATTATTTCCCGATTTTTTGCCTCATCATGTTAATGTATAAAAAGAAGCATGGAAGGACAAATCATTGGGGTTTGTGAAATGGGTCAGTGTCTGTATGTGTAACATTACCTTAAATGGGGAAAGCATAGTGAACTTTTCTTATGTGAAATAAATAAAGCGGTTAGTATGTACTTAAATCAATCTAGTTATAATGACTTCATTGGACATTAGGTTGTGGGACAACTGTGTCAAAGTGTCGTGTGTTTTTTGTTCTATTTCAAATATTGATAGTCATTGGAGTGATATAACAAATCAAACACACACAATCAGAAACACACGTAAGAGTTTTTTCATCGTTTTATTCGTTCTGTTATAAAAGAAAAGAAACGAACTTTCATAACGAATCCTTTCATCCCTGCACAATGTTTCTCTGTTCTGCTCTTTTCTGCTCACTCACACACCCCTCCTGCTTGCTTTCAACCGTTTTGTATGCTTTCGTATTTTGTTGGCTTCTGTTTTAACACTTGCTGCCTCATCATTCTTCACCCCCTTTGCTATCGACACTTAAAACATTTATACACTGAAAGAAGATCTCTGTCGCGTTCCATTTGTTTGCATTGGTGGTTTTCGATTTGGTGGTTATTGTATGTTTGTGATTTATTTTTGATGTTTGTTATACACTGTGTCGTTGTTTCTTTCAGCTTAAATCTTGCTTTAGTATTGATGTTTCAGTTGAGACTTCTTTTCATACAATGTTTGTCTTTCCACTAGAATATAGTTTTCTCGATTTTTTGATCTTCATTTTACACATCCAGTTCGTTTTCTAGCCTTTTTTTTGTAACCATGCGCCGTTGGTTACACTTCTATCACCTGGTTTCAATAATTGAAAATAATTTGCATAACCTACATCTCTTATCGGTATGCTACTCGATTTGTTCACAAATGTTTGTATTGACTTACACTGCGTTTACAGAGACCCGCTGCTTCGAGTTTCTTTTCCGTATCCGTCCTTCTAGATATGTACATCTGTTATATACAAACGTTACGTAGCTTCTTCGACCTACATATGTCGTTACACTTCTCGGGCCCTTGCTTTATTGTCCCTTACATCTTGTTTTTTTGTTTTTGTTTCGATTTGTTTCACACTTGCTTCGTTCGTTTTACACTGCCGTTATGTTACAACACGTAGTTTGTTTGTTTTTTTCCTATCAATTTTCTATTCGGTTTTCTATCTTGCCACCTTTCTTATGCACCGTTACAAAGTGCAATATAAATAAACTCTGAACATGGTAGGGTAAAATGTAACTAAACAATATAATACTTCTGAATTGTTTTTTGTGTCCTTTTTTGCGTGGCAAGGTGGTTACTTGTGCCGGAGCTGCTGTCACTATTAAATATCATCTCCGCGAAGCTTTAAACCGATTTAACAACTCCCAATTAAAGATGCGTCTACATTTTACAAATTGAATTAATTGGATCGTAACGTCCATCGGAGGCACCGAGGGTAGAATGGGTAGCAACAATCGATATGCATAAATTTGACTACTGAGCGATTTTCAAAACATATCGGAGATTAAACGGCCAATGGTAAAATTACCAGGGGGCGGTTTTTCCAAACCAACTCTTCCAAACCATTCGGGGAATGTTAGTTTGTAGCTAACAGTCGCTACCATGTACCAACACCAACGAGCTCGAAAAGATCGCCGATTGACATCGCTTCCATTCACGTGATTTTCCACCCGACACGGGGAAAAATTTCCATATCCGGTCGTTTGCGATTTTCACGATAGCACCATTGTGTCGGGTTGCGTCAGTCGATTGTGTTGCGATAAATTGTCACCAGCCCCATTCCGAAGCTCGGAACCGGGAGGGAAAACACGGATAAGCAACCAACAATTGAACGAACACTTGCACGCTCCCGCTTTCTCTTTCTCTCTCTTTCTACCTCTTTGACCTTTCCATCGCCGTTCGTTCGAGAGTGAAAATGTTCCCCAACAGTTGACAGCCCGTCGCCTGCTTTGGTGGATGGTGTTTGATAAAGCATTTTGTTTTTTCCTTCTACCGACCGCATGCACCGGATGCGTTTGTTATCGTTGTTTGATTTTCGAATTTATGCAATTACGCGACACACCCCCCCCGCGACGTAGACATGGATTGACACCATGTGGCCGGCCGGAGGGAGTATCACATCCTAACCGCATGTTGCGCGTGAGCATTTGGCAATGTTACATAGATTGCATGTCCTGCGGTAACTAATATTTTTCCGATTTAAAGTTTTGATTCGACCGTGAAGGAAACACGGTAACAAAATATTGATAATTAACCGGGGGGCGCAAATATTGGGACATCAAACGGTTTGTTTGTTTGGTTCAACCAGTGATTACCAGCAGTTTGAAACATGGTGGTAAAATGGTTCATGGTTTTACAGTTACATTTAAGTAAGTGGTATTTTAAATTTATATGTGTATACAAAATAAATGTAGTAGAGAGAAATAAGTAAACTTGTGCCAAGGAACGATAAAAAAAAAAGTTAAATGTGTCAATGTGATTAGGAGTCGTGTGGATGGCAACCGATGTTTTCCTCTACAGAATATATATTCTATCTACATTCATTGACTTGGTACACTTGGTCTCGTGTGTGGCGTTGACCACTCGCTCATCAGGGACTCCGCAAATGGCACATTGTAGTTTACTAAGCTAAGTAGTACGTACATGACACTATTCCATTCCGCAATTGGGATTCGCGAATCAATTCCTGCCTTCTTCTTGTTGTTGGCGTTAAGGAAGCGCTTGAGACCTGGAGTGGAACTTGCACTGGGTCGCTTTACGATCGATTGTGGTTTATGACCTTGTTGTCCCCCTGTAATCTACCGAACGGAGGCTGAATGTTAAACTATTTTCAACGGTTTATGACAAATAACAAAAACAAACCAACGTTCTTTGTTGATGCACCACAGTGAGAGAGAGTCCTTGGAGGACCCTGCGACTGTCCCACGACTGTGCGTTGGCCACCTTTGCTACATTCTAGCTACCAAGTTTATAGAAGCTCACCCTCGGGGTTCGGCCTCATCCGCTCCGGTCGGACGAGGGAAAGTCTTGTGGTGGTGATGCTGGTAAGTTCGCTCGCTCGCCCCGCCTCACGCTTTTCACTATCAACACTTGTCCACGGCCAACCCGCCCGGTCCCACCGTGCTGTCCAGCGTGCTATAGTTGGTCGTCAGCAGTGGCATCTTGGCGGTGTAGATTTGCGTCGCGCCGTAGCCCCCGTTCGACGACGACGAGCAGGAGGTGGTCTGCGAGGTGCTGAGCATGCTGTCGTAGCTGTTCGGCGTGAAGTCCCGCAGGGGCAGTCTTGTGTAGATGTTGGGCGAGGTGCGCGTCGGCAGGACGCCACCGACGCCGGAGCTCGGCGAGGTGGCGCTCGGAGGGCACGTGGAGCTGAGCAGGAGCCCGCCGCCCGCCGTCGCCGAGGTGGTCGTCGTCCCTTGCGGGCCCGCCGTCGACAGCAGCAGCGAGCCGAGCTGCGGACCCGCGCTCGGCTTGGCGTAACTTCGCACCGGCGAGCTGTATATCGCGTAGCCCGGATTGGTCGTTAGCGAAAGCTCTCCAAACTGCGGAAAGGATAACAACGGTGTGTTTGGACGTTTGGTACCGTGTGAGGGTATCTGCTAGGACGTACCTTCTTGAACCCGTTCCCGGTCGGTGACATGAGGTGATGGTGCGTCGGCGAGTAGGCCGCCCCGGTCGAGGCCGGCGTCGTGAACTTTAAGCTCTCGGTGTTCAGCGCGAGCCGCTCGAACTGCTTCTCGTCGTCGTCCTCGCTATTCTCGTGCGGTATCACGTCCGGGTTCTTGTCGTCGATGCTGGAGTGGCTGCCGATGTTGCGGCTCAGCGGCTCGGCGCTACCCTTATCCTGCTCGGTGTTTGCCGTCTGATGGTGCTTCTTCTGCAACAAGGCAAGAGAAGGTTTCAATCCTCCTGCAGGAAGTCCAACCACCCGCGTGGTGGAGCACTCTTTCATAAATCAAACTTTAAAAACACACATCTTTAAAGGTACAAGAGTCTGGCGCGGTGGTCCCAGTACAACATGGAGCATCGGGTTTCAAAGCATCTTCCCGGAAAACGTTATGCTGCCGGGAGGCAGCTGTAAGGCCCCATAAGTGTCGCATATTTTTGCCAACACTTTTACCCTCCCCGCGGTGCGACACCTTCATCTGCTCGGGGTTGTTTTTTTTTTGGTGACTGTGTGTGTGTGTGCGGGAGAGTGTCTTCCCCTCAGCAGACTTACCTTCGTTTTGAACTTTACGAAAACAATGATGCAAAGGGCCACCAGGCAAAGCGTTACGGCAGCCCCGACGAGAGCACCGAGCAGAGGCGTTAGCTGCACGAGGACGGCCTTCGATGGTGCTGCAAAAAAAAAAAGAGGGGAAAAGTGTAACGAATGCACATGGATGGTGTGAGTATGGGTGGGGCGGGGGTTTTGTTTGTTACCGGGCGCAAGGAAACGATGTAAAAATAGAGCATAATTTATGAAACAAAAAGAAAACCCCTTAAAGCACCATAATGGTCTAGGTTTCATCCCCCTTCCGAGTAGTGTGGGATTTTATTTTCTTCTTTCAAATGGGGCACCTTCGTTCACCGTCCCGTGGGGGACCATTCTCGCCCCCCCCCGCTCCCATCTTCACGGCGCTCGTTATCGAATATGGACCAACAAAACTTATTGCGCCCGCTCGCTCCCTTGGAAGGGTTTGACCTTCCTTGCACAGGTTTCCTTCGAAGCGGTTCCTTGTGTCGCTCGCCATTGGAGCACCGGGAGAAGGTACAAATGGAGGCAAAATTTGTTTGCCCTTTGGTGGGGCGGGTTTCGTTGCTTGCTGTATATAGGTTACCTCGGGGATGATGATTAGGCTGGCGGGAGCTTCCACCAAGTACCCATAAAAGGCTACATTACGAACCGTTACCGTTACCGTTTTTGTGTCTTAAATGGTGAAAAATGGCGATCATTTTTTGAGGAGGAGGAGGACACGGCGAGGGGGACAAAAGTTTTGTAATTTAGTGGACCTGTATGTTACGTTTTTTGGGTATTGCTTTATGCTGGTGAATATGTTGAGGCAGGGAAAATTTGAATGTAAAGATTTTGGTAAATAACAGTCCGTATGTTCCATTCCTTACCCGTCCTTAGCAGGGGCGCCGGAAGCGTCTGTGCCTTCACCCGGTAGCTCGTTGGGGCCGTTCCCTGTAGGTTGTACGGCGTGATCTGTTTGTCGCGTTGTTGGAGGTATCAAAAAATGGTAACAAAAAAAGATACAGCAGAAAGGTTAATGGGTAGTGAAATGACAAATTAAAAAGAAAATTGTTCGTGCAGTTGAAAAACGTTATGTCGCTCAATTCCGAGCCGGCGGCAAGCGCGTCGACGAGAGCGCTAGGGATGACGGATGATATCCGACCACCGTGGCGACATTTAGCTCGACGCAAACCGTGGCGTACCTTAATGATAAACTTCGTGTCGCTCGGCAGCTTCTTCAGCAGCATTTCCGCACTCTGGTAACTGATGCTTTGCAGTAGCTTCCGTTTCGACTCCTCAAACACCTGCAGATGGAAAGGATACCGGTAGAAAAAGAAAAACAGGTAAGCAAAACATGTTAAATGTCACAGTCGACTACGGGCAGCCGGACGGACGGACGGACACTGCAACGTCGTCCGGTGATTATTCCCCTCCCCTTGTAGCGCGCTCGTAACAACCAGCGTGGATAAACTCCTGCTAGGCCCCCTCTAGGAAACGGATATCACGTTTTAAACACTCCGTTAGGCGGTGTCCGTATCCTGATGCACTTTTGTGGCGAAAGGGATCAGCGCGAAGACGGAACCGGGCGGTCCATTTGCTGTGTTTCGCCATTGCGCAAACATCGTCCGGGAATGTTTTCCGGAACGCGAGTGTATCCTTCTGGCGATGGGATCGCAAAAGTGATCCCTTCCGTCCGTGCGGGGCTCTTTTCGTGTCGTTTTTTTTTTCGTCCTAGTTTCAAGAGCTTGTTCACATTGGAGATGATTATTTCGTTTTTGCGCCCATTTTTCTGCTGGTTGCTGCTGTTTTTTTTTGTTGTTTATCCCTCTACACGTTTGCCGCATCTTGGGGTGATTGTGGGGTGTTTTCATTTTTTTTTCCTCTAAAGGACAGTCCTTGTTCATCCTTGGGCGAACATTTGACGGGTGCACCCTCTTTCTATCTGTTCTGTTTTTTTTTTTAATGTGCACGCTAACGTCCATTCAGGCAGTTTCCTTCGTCGTGAAACTTCCCGATGCTGCTGATTGGGACAAGGGTTGCCTTTTTTACCGCGAGGAAAAGTAAAAAGTACTCAACATCGCAACAGTAGTTGCATCAAAATGCCCAACGAGAGCAAACGAGGGAGAACGTACATAAGAGGATACCGGAACGTTCGGGCAACAGGAGAACGTAAATGGCGTTCCCCTTTTTAATGGACAACCCGTGCTTCCTTGCCCGGCATGCGGCTTAGTTTGTTATTGTAACGATGCAACTTTTTAATAAGCGCGAATGCAGTTCTAACCCCCCTCCGCCCCCCCACCGGTAATAGCCACACCCCTTTTCGCGTGGCCAAGGGTGAGGGTCGTCTAACAGGATTTTTGACGGTCGTGCATCGGAATGAACAGCCGTGGGATAGTTTGCCATAGTGATTATGCACTTTCCCGCCTTTTTTCGCGCTTATAGCGATGTTGAGTCAGAGTTGGAAACAAAAGGATTTTATATCATTACGCCAGGTACGTCGGTTTGTACCGTACCGACCCTGGGAAATGCTTGTTTTTCCCAGCTTCTTGTAGTGAATCATCATCCTCTAGTATGTTCTATAAGTGCAATATGTGCTTAGCAGGTTTTCTTTTCAAACCTAGCTCTTTCATAAATGTATTCAGAACGTTTCCCACAGTTTTCTTTGAGTGTCGATGCATTTTCAAGAGTTACATTTCTTTATAACGTGCTAGTATGTGCTTTTAGTGGAGTAGTGCTCCTTTATCATACCTCTAGGTATCTCTTTATTTTATTAAAACCTCCAACAAACCAACATGCCAACCTGGGAGTGCTTTTAGTTGGATCTAAACGCCATGTTCTAATACGTTCTCTGGTGCAGCGCGAAGTGCAGAGTTTTGCGCGGAATGGTTTTCTTTGCAAGAGCAGGTCTTTCATAATCAAATGCATTCAGAACAGTTTCCCACAGAGCCACAAATTTTTCTCCGAGTGTCTGTTCATTTTAAAGTATTATTTCTCATTTTAACCTTTTAGTATGTACTTCTTTACGGATTGTCTGTAATTTTCTATGCACTTTGAAGCACTCTTACTGAAAAGAGGGAACATTGCGAACAAGAATCTAGCTTGTAGTTTGTAGAAATAATTTTTCACTCACGTCGATATGGAACTGCTGCGGTATGCCACCGTCTTTTCCGGCGATACAGGAAATGTGCACTGTGTACGCGGTTACATTCGAGACGGTGCAGCTCTTGATGGGGTCAGGTACATCTACGTGAAGAGCCAGACAAAAGAAGAAACACATACAATTAGTTGTTGAACTTGTGATGTCATCCATCGAGACTCGTTAGTGACGCGATTAAACCGTGTACCGGTATATTGTCACATCCGGTGAAAATTATCCCGGTGAACTGAAGCTCCCGGTGTTTGTTGGAGGTGATTTACTATCCACACCTTATCGGGGCAGTGCTAATACTACTCACCTGCCACGAGTATGTGATAGGCGCAGTGGCCACTCTGTCCGTACGAGTTCGTCGCGGTGCATGTGATCGTGCCGAAGCTGTTGAACGTATCCACCCGGTACATGTACAGCTGGCCGTCCACCAGAGGCACCGACTCGTCCTTGTACGATCCCGAGTGAAGATGCAGGTGTTGCTGCTGCTGCTGCTGCTGCTGTTGCTGCCGGACGGAGTGCTCGAGCCGTTCCAGCTTCCGCCGGACCATCTCCTCCAGGCTGGGACCCATGTGGTTCGTCTCCAGGTCGATTTCGGCCAGCGCCAGGTTGGCCGCCTCCGACTCGACGTTCGTGTACGGCGGCAGCTCGAGCATGCTCTCGAGCGAGTTGTTAAACTGCCACCGGAACAGTAGATTTGGCTACCAGGGACGGGGGTACGATGGGAAATAATTGCATTATTAAAACAACAGCATGATGACGCGAGCAAAACGGGGAGGGTGAAATAAATTACCATCGGATTGGCGTCGATATCGCAGGTTATGTTCACCGTTTGCTTCACCGCCGCCCGTATTATTTGCGCTTCCGATTTGCACACCGGTGGATCTGATCGGCCGCCGAGCAACGAGATCGATCGTGGAAGAAGAGATAGATTCGGGAACGGTATGGGAAACGAGAAAGCGAGAAATGTGTGCGTTAGTTTTGAGCAGAACATAAAACCGCGAACCTCAAGCGTAGGTCGGGATGATAGATGCAAGAACCGCGATGGTTGAACTGTTCGTTTTCGGACATTACCATCCTGAAACCGGGGAATAACCCACGGTTGAAGTTTTGAAACCGAAAGGATGGCGCAGTAAAGCCTATTGCCTACATTCCGGCGCAAACACGTGTAAAGGATGTTATGAAGGAGAGAATATCGATCGATTACCATTCCAGTGTTCTCATGTTTCAACGTTTAGTAAAACAGTTTAAATATGAGTTTGATGAGATTAATGCTGATGTTCAAAGCGTAACCGAACCGGAAACATAATATGTGCGACTCTAATGAAAAATTTAATACAATCTATTCAGCTCAGTATCGTTCAAATGCCTACTCCGTTTGGAATGCACTAAATGGCAGTTGCATTGGTTATTCGTAATCAGATAAACGTTTTTCACGATAGAAGTATTTTGAACCACTGTTGGACCAAATAGCAAAAGGCAAAGAAAGGGGAGCAACGGCCGGGGGGAAAACGGTATGCTACAATATGCAAATTACTGCCACGATGGCTCCTCACCAACACGCGTGCACGACACCGAGGTTCTGTCGGTGATGCGATAATGAGCTAGCAATTTCGATTCGATTCGATCCCGTTTGCGTACGGGAGGAAGTCAACCGGTGATGGTGGCCGCGATGGGTGGTTGAGGCATTTTGTATCACCATTAAATATTTCAAGCATTTCAACCAATTTCACATTTTCCAATCTACCCGCATTCGGGTGCCGGTAACGGCGCACGAGAGGTAAGAGGAAATTGCCGCTTCCATTTCACCGCTTCGAATCTCCCCATCGTCCATCCCGGCATGCTCTACCGTTTAGTAGCGTTGAAATAGAACCTTAGTATGTCCGTTTCCGACTCGACGAATCCGTACAAATGAGGCGCAAAGTTTCAAAGGTTACCCACAGCCATAAAAACACCACGTAGGGCGTAACGAAGTTCGCTGGGTTTTTGCCGATCGAGGCAAACTGTTTCGATTTCGATGCATAGATAAAAATGGCCGAAATTTGAGCGTCCACTTCTAGCCGTTTGAAATCGGGTCCGGTTTCCGCAGTTAAATGTGCCTGAACATCGGTAAAGTGGTATTACTATTAGCGGTTACCGGTTGATTGGGCGCAACTGGCTGGTTTGTTTATTTGTACTGTAGTCACAAGGATTATTTGAAATTATTAAAAACGAAAACTCTATTATGTGTTCGAAACTTATTTGCAACATCGTTCGTTCGGTTACCTACATTTGTGCTTATTTGGCAAAAAGGATATTCATCCCAAAGCTCAAAATATACACGCCATGATTTCAATCTTTTAGTTGGGAAATGTGACGAAAAAACGTGTATGTAACAGCCTTGAAACATATGATGGTAATAAATTAAAAACCCCTCTCATGAAAAACGATCCTGATGAAGTGAAACTCGGTCGAAAATGCAATCGTGCATCGCATATCGTTGGAAAAGAATTGAAAATAAAAACAACAGATAAAAACGGCTGCACATCAGGGGAGCAACAAATTAAGCAGTTGAAAAATGTGTATGCATCACACACACACACAATCGAATGAGACAAGAATCTGATCGCGGTCATTGTGGCAAACGTTGGTGTAAACATAATTAATTACATTTGATGTCCAAATAAAGTTGATTGCTGTTGACGGTGCCCTCGCTGTTCGACGCCCGGCACATGTACTCGCCGTGGGTTGACTTCGTGATGCTCTGCAGGACGAGCGTCTGATTGGAGACGATGATCCCACGGGCCGATTGTAGTAATTTATTCTGGAAATAATAATTTTAAAAAACAAAAGAGAATCACTACGGCGCTTGATTGAGGTGAAATAAAGGATATCGAGTTCGCATCGGTTTCAGTGGCACGTGACGCACACACGTTTTAAATTTTTCGATATAAATTAAATCAACACAACTCACTCCTGTTTGATCAATCAATTTTGACATTTTTTCAAAATAATGTTATAAAGTTGTAAAGGACAAATACAGGATGCTCTGCTTCCAACATAAAGACGGATAAATTCCAAGGAACACAATTAAACTCAACAGTCTAGTCTGAGATCCTTACGACAGGATGGTTCATTTACAGGTGCATACTTACGTTGTGAAACCACTCGATTTTCTTCACCGGCGGGTTCGCCTTGATATCGCACTCGAGGTACACGTCCGAGCCCTCCATCAGGTTTTGCGAGTTCAGTGGCGCACCGAGCGCCAGCGATATCACCGGAACGTCTGCCAAGAGCACGGGACCGAGAAACAAATCGAATCGAAAGGTAAGTAAGAGCAAAAGTCTCCAAGTGGTGCGAGAGTGCCACTTTCAAAAGCTCGCCGAGACAAAAAAAAAGGCGTCCTCGAGTTCTTGTGGAGTCCACTTTTCACACCACGTCCTTCCAACGGTCTTTCCCAAACGGCAGTAAATTGGTGGTGGTAAATTTGACTAATTTACGCTAAAGCCATTAGAGTTGTGTCGCTTGCGCTGGCGGGCGGGACTACTTACGCTTCACATTCAGCACGTGGGTATCCTTCAGCGAGACGGTCGGTCCGTCGCCTTCGCTGTAGCTAATTGAGCATGTAATTGATTTTTCATTATCCTCCGGACCGGGCACGAACACCAGCTCCGATACGGTGACATTTCCGTCGTTGGACGTCTGCAAAGGTAAGCCGGCCAAGGGGGAAGGGCGGCAGATGCGGCGAGAATTAGAAGAAACGGAATTTATGGAAGGACATCACGACACACTCCACCGGCCCGTTGCGTACCACCGGTGGAACTTTGTCGGTAAAGTTTGTGCCAGGATAAAGGGGAAGGAACAAGTTTTTGGCAAATGTGTGTGTAATCGATTCCTTCCTTTCGTTTTCCTCAGTTTTCACCACCGTCAGCGCCTCATGGAAGGTTGAGTTCACCTCGCTCACCTTCACACGCATGGGGAACGGGGTTGGTTGTGTTTTTTCGTTGGTGACAAGGAAACGCTGTCAAGTCTTTGAACAATGTCACAGTGAGGGGTTTTAAGAAGAAAATCTTATTCGATTAATTAATTTCAGATTTTCCCGACAAACTGGCTGACGGGGAAGAAAGGATGCCCGACTCAAGAAAGCAGGCAACTTGAAGGAACTTGGAACAAAAAAAAAAAAGCTGTATGTGCGGATTAGTTGCGACGTTTCTACCAGCATGTTTTTGGCTTAAAAGTACAACCTTCGGAGCATGGGATCGATCTCCGGGCTTCCCGATCCGACAGAATGTTGCTTCAAGCTTGGAAACTTTGGGTGATGGAAATCGACGATTAAGGATGTGGGTCATACAAGATGGTTGGGAGAGGGTGGCACAAAAACGATGGCGCTCACGGGACGTTGGGAAGTTTGTGCTACACAAAGGATGAAGGACGAAAAAAAAAACGAGCAAGGAGGTAACGAACCGTTTGTGATGAACCACGGATGACGGATGATCCCTTCGTCCAGACGACGCTCGGGGCGGGGCGACTTCCGGCCGTGATGCAGGAGACCTGCGTCTTGACGCCCGCCGTCAGCGTTTCCCGTAGGCCCTGCATCCGCACGTACAACGGTGGCACTGGAAAGACGCGAAAGGGGCATGAAAGCCGAAGGTCAGCAAAAAACGAACTCTTGTTGTACTTTCGAGGAAAATCATCAATACGCAGGAATTCGGGGCACGAAAGACACGACGGTATTCAAGCGAACAAACGGCCCCACCGGATACGGCATGAAGGAAGGGCGGTTCGGGCGAATGGGCGGGGGGAAATGAATGTTGTTTTGTAACTAATTGGATCGAAACTGACAGTGATTGAAGCGAGATGTTGTTGTGAGATGCGTTGGCGGAGAAGATGTGCGCTTTTCCCGGGCGGGCGCGCGGGGACGGAAAGGATGTGGATGGAAATTGGTTGTTATTGGAACAACAGTGGTGGGTGTGGGACGGGTTCGCTTTGATAATGAAGGCTGCGTGTTTGCCTGGGAGAAAAACAGCCTCTTCATCGATCGAACGATTCGAAGATCAGGGCGAAGGAGAGCGGGTATTCCTAACGTTGCCACGTTGACGAGGATAACTTAGGAGCACGGTGTGATGGGCGGGGGGAACGTACGGACAACGAAGGTTAATCTAATTTTTCAAGTTGTACGATTTTCGATACGATCGATTGAAGGCGGAACACGGGAGGTGTTGAGTGAAAGATTGAAGCATAAATTAATTATGCTTCCAAACTGGTACAAACTGGTTGCGTCGAATGGTTTTAATAAGCACTGATTGGATGCGCCCGACGCCAGTCAGGTGTAATATTGATCAATCCTTCAATGTAATGTGGGAAAATGTTGTATAGAAAAGTTTAACCATATCCAGGTTATTTCTACATTCCTAGTCGAAGCTAAATATCTTTGTTTATTTCGACGAACTTGATTATCGTGGCTGTTACATAGAGTTGGGTAATTCGGAATCGGATTCATAAATCTGAACGACTCTTTATACTTAATGAATTTATCTAAATCTTTTTAGAATGGGTTTGATAAATCTTTGAATATTCATACTGATTCGCCTCAAAAAACCTTACTCTTTTTGTTAATGAATCTTTGAATAACCATAAATTAACACTCGCAGATAAACTTATGAATGGAAATTCATGTTATTGAAACGATTCATATGAATGAATTTCGCCACAATATGCAGAAAACACTTTTCCCACAACCGAAAAGTGGCTACCTCATAGAGCTTAAGGCTCATAAACAGATAGTTGTCATTGGTTTAATGTCGTTTAATCTCGCAACGACGGTTTGTGGTGACATAAGCATGAAAAAGAACCCATTTAATTTACTTACAAATGGATACACTTAAGTGCTGATATGTTTAAGTGCTAAAAGGGTTAGCATTTCAAAAGATCGATGAATGCGATACGCGAATGCGTCGGGGGAAGGCCAAACTTTAAACCGTCCTAATTCTTAGCTGAATATTTAATTAGCTTAGATAGGGGGGTCCCCGGTGGGACCATGATCCGGTAAGCCGCCTATCCGGTAGCATCGGTAGGTCGTCGGTGGTCGAGAACGGAATAAAATTTGGTAACCGTCTTGGCATCAGTCCGTACGTAACGGTGGGTAACAGCACAGATCGTCTTGCTAAAGGCAAACGACCCCGAGAGGTACGCCCTAAGACGTATCGTTTTCGGATGCCCCAAATCTAAACAGATCCGAACGAGGCAATCCGGAACTCGAGCCACCGTAATCACTCACTTTGCTCCGAGGGAGGTTTCGAGTGACAATCTTGCGGCAACCACAGGGTTGGGGTTTACCGCTCCACTTCCTCTTCTACGGCCACTTCGATGTCCGGTGTGGTGTGAGAGACAAATGTTTGAATGTTTGGTTTTAAATGTTTATGTTATTCCGCAACCGAACAAACCGAACAAGTCCCCCCGGTGTTGGCTCTGAGCGGTCTAAGAGCTAGCGAGTGGTCTATCGTCATACAAATATAGATTAGACTCACTCCTCTCCCTCCCCCCCAACTCCACGGTGGTGAGTTATGACATTGTACGGCCTCTGATTTTGTGCGAGTTGGCACAAGACATGGGCCCCCTCTGTGATGGTGGACGAGATCGGCTTCGAAAGTCCATAAAGGGCACGTTCCGGGCCCCAGTGTTGCCACCGCGGGTGTAAAGGCGGCACTCGTAAATTCTTCTATCGTCTCGTAAAACCGCACCTCTCCGGCATCGGCGAACAGCTTGTGCTTTCTCGACCTCGAGTCGCACCGATTCAATTATGATGCGTTTTTCGGCCGGTGCATGTTCGGGGCGTCGTTCGTTTTATCGTCCCCGTCAGGCCCCCATCATAATCGTCGCCATCGTCTTGGCAAGCCATTAGCCATCGTAGGCCGGCGTATCGTAGTATCAGGTCGTAAAACTCCGTCCATCGCGAGTGCATTTTATCGAACGAGTTTCCTGAACCGGCTCCTCTCAGCGGTTGACGGCTCAGCGAGTTTCCCGGGCCGGGCCGTAAGTGCAACACGGTGAGGTTATGGGCTCGTAAAATGGCATCATTATCCCGGAACCTATCCGGGGGCACGAAGCTGTCGTTTCCTCCACCTCTTTTGCTTCGGGAAAACGGTGGCAATGATAGCTAGTTCCGCCCATTCGCTTGGAAGGGAAAATGTCGACCACTTTTCCCCCGCACTCAACGAAAAAGGGTTGATGGTGGTTGAGTGGTGATGACTATTTTAAAAACTTCCTCCGCTCAACTCATCGCACGCCTGTCAACCTTGTCGCTCGGGACATTGGATACGAACATTAGTTTGTTTGTTTTTCTTCGCACGCGATCGTTGATTTTAGTTACGGTGGTTTCGATTCGATCGCTGTGTTTGTCATAGCTGACATCGGAAACAGGGAAACTATGGCACTTTCCATTATTAGCACCCGCGTGTCGTAACTTCCTCCACCTCTCCCGGGGGAGGTCGCACGGGAGAGTGTCTCTTTCGGCGACTTGCGTAAAACCATCATTTCATTCCGGCTCCCAACCGTCATTGTGGTCGAAGAAAAAAGCTGATCCGAATCGAACCATGGCGATGGGACAGTCCTTCGGGAAATGGATTTGGATCAAGCTGGCGCCCGGGATAAATCTTGCCACTGGGCGAACGATGTTACGATGGGTTACAGCTACACGGAAAATGCCGACCACAGAGTGATCCATCCATCGACGGTGGTTTCGCTTCGGGGAATCGGCTCGTTAGATAGGGTTCCGATAATTTTCATCGCTCCGGGGCTTTCAATCAGCTAGAAGGGTGTTAGGTTAGCCAAGAGAAGCCTGGTTGTGCTGGTGGTTTCCCACATTGTCGCATCGAAAGCGCAAATTTATTTTCATGAATCCTTTAATGGAAAGCAACGCACTTATCGATTTTTTTCTAATGCAAAAATCAAAATAGCGTTTTGTTGTCAACAAGAGGGGTTTTTAATTTTAAAATCGAAGTCACAAACAATCACTTGGAACCCTTTTTGAGCTGTAATTAAAGCCGTTTCATGCAATATAAATGCCAGAGTAATAAAAAGGCATCAGGGTGTTATGCATGCAACCTACAAACGCACTAATACTCTCCTAGGGACACCGAGAGAAGAAAGAGACGTTCTCCACACAGTCAAGTATTTCAATTTCCAACGGTACCAGGCACTTGACAGCTCATAAAACATTGTGAGCAGTCGTTTGAAGTCCGCACGCGAACGGAGTGCAGCAGCAGCAGCACTCGACACAGAGAACAGGGAAAATCACATTTTCGTTCCATTTTCACCCTTAAACAACGGCAAAAAACTCGACGCCATGTGATTTTTTTTGTTCCCAGGTTTGTCCCGTTTGTTCCAGTTCCCGGGTCTAAATTGGCTTCGCTGGGTCGGAGGTCGTGGGGTTGCGAAAACTCTCCTAACAACACACGACCTCCGAGAAGGATCGGATCGGAATCACAAGCAGCAATCTCGCAAAGGCTGCACCACGAGCAGTGTTCGGAGGTCCACTCCCGGGAAGTTGGATCAAGTCTTCCGATTGCAGTTGTGAATGCCTTCCAGCCAGAGCATGTCGGTGCGTCGAGTTCCAATTTGTTCCGTTTGCTGCCTCTCGTAGCGTGGCGGATATTTGTTTTTCGTACCAGTTTGCGCTGATTCCACTTTTTTTCCCTCCCCTTCCCGATTGTGATGCTCCCTTTTCGCACACGAGCTACACGAGCCTTCGATGCATCGATGTTTGAACCTCATGTATGATATGTTTGTGAACGAGGCGGACAAGTTTCACTTTAGACGGGAGAGAGAGAGAGAGGACGGACCCATGTCTTCCATGCCGAAGCACGATCATCTCTGGCGATAAAAAAAAGCGGAAAAGGAGGTAGATGTGTGCCTGTTGGGTAGATCGTTGCGATTCAATTTCCACCGGAAAAAGCAACCAGCAAACAGCCGTCCGAAACGAAACCAATCGCCTGGCACCATGGAGCTTTGGCATTTGGCTCGGTTGGAAAGGACGGGGGGGGAAGTTGTGTTGAGCACAAATCGTATGCTTCTTCAAGAGGATAGTCAAGCTCGTTGGCAAAAGCACACAACTAACAGCAACAGAAAACAGTACGCTGCAGGGAAATTGTTCGTCTTTTGCGCAACGCATGCACATTTATCGACGAAATCAGCACGGTTGTTTGCATTTTCGTTTCTTTAACTTAGACATTCACAGAGGTTGATGCTAAATGTAGGTGGAGATATTTTGATGTCTTATGCAAGGTTAATTCCCAACGATTTTGAGATCGTAAAATGCGTTGTCCCATTGATTTACCATCATAAAACCCTTCCCGGTGTTTAATGCTATCCTGTTTGTGGCGGGATACAACCTAACCTCAACATTCACCCCAGGGTTGTTCATTTCAGTGTAACTTTTAAAACACACTCATTAGACAGATGGCATACCAATTCGTGCTCGATTCGGCAAAAGTTGATCACGATGGAAAATGTTTCAATTTTTAATTAACACTCTCCTGCGGGCATATTTTTTTGTCCGAATGCCTCCACCGTTCGCTGCGGGGTCTTGGAAAGGGACAGCGTGCATATCACCACCACGTCTCCTCAGGCTCTGGTAGTAAAAGTTTTCGCTCCGATGCCGCCAACAATGGAGCAACAGTCGACGCTTTCACAGGTCTGAAAAAGACACCAAAGGGGTGCACAAGAAGACGAACGAAAGAAGGGGTTAGGTTTTCCCAATTGGGAAAGGAACCCGGTTCACACAATTTTAAAGGCCTCGCCAGGACTCGCCTAACGCAGCACGGGGTGGTTGGGGTTTGAACTTTGTGTTTTTCCCCTGTACCGGGGCCACTCTTCTTGCGGGATCTAATACGAACGCTAATGATTGGAAAAGTTTTCCACCATCGGGGGTGTAGTGTTTCGGGCGTGTTTCGTCGGTCGGTCGGTCGGTCGGGTCCCACATTTCCGACGACAACAACAACGCGGAGTTCTGCTCTCGCAAGCCGTCCAACGGCTTCATCCTTTTGGCTACTTACGCTTCATGTCCAACTTGACGGCGCTGGAAAGTGGCGGCACGACGTGCCCGTTGCTGGCTTGGCACGTATAGACCTGGCAGCGGGAGAGGGAAGAAGAAAAGAAGCGAAAAAGTGAGTGAGACATGGAAACGATAAACATTTGTCCATAATTAAAACTTTTCCGTTCGCGCCGCGCATCGATACCGGTGCGAAAATAAGATGTTTCATTTATGGGTGTAAATTTGTATCGGGATTTGGAAGAGTTTTGAACGCGTTTCAGCTCAGATCCATCCGGACAAAGATGCAGTATTTGTCTTCAGTGTAAATATTTCTGTGATGTTTGAACGATTTTTGGGGAGGGTTAAAGCGGTCAATGGAGCCGCCTGGTGTTTGTGTGAAAAGGGCAACGGTTTTTGTTTTTCAGGCGAGTTATTACGAATTGCATAAATAGAAATAAAATTCTCTTGGACTCCCCAAAGAAATCAAATTTGAAAGTCCGTTTAATTACAGTAGCTTAATGGTCTTCCTAAAATGCGTAATTGTAATGTGTTAGCAACAAATTAATGTTGATGAAGGTAAATGTTGTAAAGTGATAGGATCTTTAATGTTTGTTTTCTAATGGTAAAACTTGGGTTGTTTGGAGTATGTTATAATATCCATCACAATTGCAGCAATGTAGTAAACTTATCCATTTCAAACCCTTCTTCATCGGTATTTGAAACGATGCCTTTGAATAAAGTTTGTGCTTGTGTTGTTCCACGCAATTGCATTCGCTGTAAAACGATGCCTCATTACGATGCACTCGTAGGAATAAACCAAAACCGTTTGATTCCCTCCGTGCGACGGGCGAAGGGGTGAAAAGAGCGTGATTTATCTGCACTTCACTCGCTCTTATCGCCCGAGACGTAGTTCCTGCTCGAGTAAAGTGATCGATCATCGGGTTTTCGTTTATTGCTGGCTATCTTTTATTTTTAGTTCGATCCAGCAGGGGGTTGGAAATGTGTGTGAAATAGAAGATAATAATAATATACATCATCCCAGCGTCAGCGGATCGAATGGGATGGTTTTTACACCCACCGCCGACGGCGAACACGACGATAAACGACTTCCATCGTGCATTGATTGAAATTTGATGACTCTTCGGTAACACATCCCAGCAAACCCGCCCCGTTGTTGTTTTTTTTTTCATTCCAAACCCGGGAAAACCATCGATCGCGGGCGCGGCCACCATAATGGGGTGGATTCGCAACAACAACATCAACACCATTATGCTCATCATCATGATCATCATTATCGTTATTTCGAAGTTACGATTCCGTAAATCGAATTTCTTCACCTTCCCCCCTTCCGTCCCGTTCCAAGCCGTTTGGATCGAAAACAAACGATGGATGTGTGGTATGGGAAAAGCAGGAAATCCGTCATGTTAGGAATCGTGCGAGAAGGAGGAAAAAAAGACACAATAATGCGTAGAGTGGACTGTAATGGTAAGCGTAAAATAAACACCAACAACCGGTAGCCGGTACGAGGTGGTTTCTACATTTCCTTCCGCACCCCGCCCCACCCGTGTTGTTGCACAATCCCGTACGTCCTTGCGCCCGGGAAAAACCCACTCCGGATGTGGTTATACAATTCAGATTCTTGGAAAATGGCCCCGAAAAACACGGACCACCCCAGATACGCCATTCAAAGTCGATCGAAAATGTAATCTTCGGGTTCTCCCGAAGGAAAGCACCCGTCCGGATTGTGGTTGTTCGTTAAGGCACCGGCAAATGGAAGGGTTCCTTGGCTAATCAATCAACCGTTGTTAACCCGAAAAGGGCACTTTACGTCATTGAGGTTGAATTTTTCGATTAGTCTTTCCCTGCTTTGGTTGCCACCGGTTGGCAATGGTTTGCGGAACACCTGGTTGGGATCATGAGGAGGCAGGTTATCGAAGGTGGCCGTCCAGGTTAATCGCTTCCGGGATCCTTTGAACCGTAGTGTGAACACGCGCACATTTCCCAAATAAACGTGACTCAAACAACTTGAATACAATCTCGCGTTGGCAAGCACGGTGTTTCACCGCTCTAATTGGTATGACTTTTCGTGGCTATTTTCCTTGAATGAATTATCGTCCTATGATCTGTGGCCTAGTTTATTTTCCTCCTGGGAACCTGGGAAGAAGGTATGGAAATTCGATCGGCTCGAAGGCTAAAGGTGCGTGGCCTGGCCGATCATTACCTGTATGACTTTGTGGTAAATATGTTACACCGAACATAAATAGTGGCCCTTCTTGCTCCCTCCCTGCTTAGAAAGCAAACCTAAGGAACTCTGGCCGTTGAACAAAACACTAGTCAGCCATCGTCTTCGGCCGCGCAAAAGCGGACACATCTTAATCCAATTGTAAAGGTCATCGGGCATCGTACGTTAAGTAGAAGTCGGAGTCTTACCGGCCAACCCCGGTTCGGACACGGACTAACCGTAGGCTTAAGGCATAGGTCAGCAGAGGGTCAGCAAAAAAGCGATGTCCTAACAAGCATTCTAAGCGACAAGCGTCAGTAGAGTGTGAGCTTTCACAGGAATTTTGTATTCCTTTGGAGAAATTGATACCTTGCTTGACTTCACTTATCCGTGTTTTTAAGAACGCGGAAATGGTTTTTACTAGCGGTTACTTCAAGGAGTGAACAGTTACGTCAATATTGACGACTAAATGAAAGTAATTCAAAGGAAAATATAATTGGCTTTAGCCACGACCTAAATCATTCCTCTTCAAGAGAAATGTTTATCTACATTTGCAGGGTTGATGTTTATGTTTATCTACATCTACGAATGCTGGGAATTACGTGAAACATTTATCAATTCAGCACATTTAGGAACCAATTATGCTTTGGCATATATTCACAGCACCGTACCTTCCTGCTTCTGCTGTTTGTAAATATGGATGTTAAATTGTGCTGCATATTTAAAGGCACATTGGCTGGGAAAACCTGTCACGATACGACACTCTGGATCCACTCCCACGATCCAACCGGGGATCACACATCGCGCAAATTGATACAATTCACTTAGTGATAACTCGGGCTCGGGCTTGCTGCTCCGGATCGGACCAAACATTATCAATCATTCGTGCACGAGCCCGAGCGGGGGGGTGGGAGGTTACGGGTGACCCATCTTTTTTCCCGTTTGCGAAGGATCAGGGAAATCGCACGGTACGACGCACGGATCGCATTAGCATAATGCAGAAATAAAACTCATACCATCTCGGGCACGAAAACGAGATCACCGAAGAAAAGAAAAAAAAAAGGGAAACGCAATTGGTAAAGGAAAAGCAAAGAGAAAATGATATTGCACGTCGCGCACGTGCACACACACACGCATCAAACTTACCGAGTGTAGGTCGTGGCGCGACAGCTTCTCCAGATAGAGAACGTTCTTGACGGTGCCATCGGGCAGCACGAGGAAGGAGTCGTCCAGCAGGGCGTGCTCGCGCCACCAGGTCACCTTTGGCGTCGGCAGGCCCCCGCTGGAGATGCAGGTCAGATTAACGTCCGCGCTTTCCCGGTACGGACCGACGACGTTGTTCGCGACCGCCGCCCCTTTCTCATCCAGGATCGTTATCTTCGTCGGTGGCACTGGAAAAGAAAAAGACAGCGTGGGGCGAGGCGTTAAATCAGAATGGAAATTGTCGTACGCTCGTATGTGTACAGCGTTCTGTGTGTAGGTGTGTATGTATAAGCGAAAAAGATAAGTGCTGATAACCCGGGTAAAATGTAGCTCACGTGATGGGAGAAGATGTGTGTCCGTACGGTGGCTTAGGATGTTTTTCTTTTGCCAACATCAAACCAGACCAGAACCAGAAAGCAAAGGAATGGAATTTCCCAGAACGATTTAAGGTAAGGAAGGTGGATGGGAAAAAGACAGCGATGGGAAAACACAATTTCCGGACATTTTTCCTTTGCCCCCTGACAAAGGCATACACACACATACACACGTACACCTGAAACTTACACACATGCAATTTACACACATGCACATACTTACCCAGCACGTCGAGAAGGATCCGACAGTTTTTCGTGGGCGATTTGTGAAAATCCACTCGGCATCTGCATTTGCATGTGATTCGACGGCGTGAGCGTTGGAAAGTGAGAAAAAATTAATACAATAGGTTTAGTGGACGGTGAGGTGAGATTCTAATAAAATGCTCAAACAAGATACGGATATCAAGAGCGAAAGATTAGGAATTAAATAGTACAAGAATCCTGGCGAATCTGAATATCTTGGAATACTGTTCCAAAATGAGAATAAAGAATATAGCAGGTAATCGAAAAAAGTCAAGTTCAAAAGTTTCTTTTTTGTACTTTAAATTCGATTCGTATTTTCGTTACTGTTCAAAGGCAGTGGAATTGATTTAAATGTTTCAATACTCATTGAAAATATGTTTCTATTAGCATAACGTATGCCATTTCGACTCGCATATTATTTTCGTGTATGAAAAAACAATTTAAATAATATTCCACCCTCCTCTCTTTTATCTTATGGATTTTTCTCCTTTTTTGTTCCACCGTCAAGGCTTCACTTTTGCCGAAAAATCCTTGACTTGCCCGTACGTCCCTTGTTTTCTAGCGAACCCCCAAAAACACGAGATCTAACTACGAACAGCATTGATCATCCTTGTCGTTCGAGGGTTGCGCTTGTTAGGATCAATTTGCATATTTCGATTCAATTCCGATTCGTCCGAATTTTGTTTTCACCCGACCAAAAAGAAAGGGGTATTGCTCGAGGCGAAACGAACGTGTCCTTCCCGTGCTGTCCGTTATTTTATTTCCTTTCCTCGTCGAGTAATGCTTTTCGCATAAAACTTTTCCGTATGATTTCCCAACCTGCGCCGCCGGCTCCCCGATCTGCAATGTTTGCGACGTTTCGGAAGGTTGTTTTCCTTCGGGATACTTTCATGTGGCAAAAGCAAGACAAGTCTATGAAGATTCGATGGCCCAGATTTTCCTTGGCCCGTGTCGTCGTGCTTGCTTCGCTTGTTGTCAAAAATTTACGATCTCGGTCTTGAGAAGGAAATTGGATTTGAATATTTGCGAAGGCCGAAAAGGAAGCCTCCAGAAAATAAAAAAAATAAAACCCAAGTCTAGAGTCGACTACTGTGAGTGGCAATAAGGACAAAACGAGATCTTGAACTAACAGTTTTTGGGGGGAGGTATGGGGCAGCTGAAAAGGAAACCTAGTCCCCTCGTTGGGTTCGATGGCAGCCTAATAGTGCCCATCGGAAGGTGACTTTTTTTCGAACGGGGCGAGGAAAAACCGATCGCTACTCCAGGATGAGCACTTGACGACGACAACAACAACAACAAGTGTGCCAGGGATGAAGATTTGTTGATAGAATAGAAGCTATCCTTTTCTGGGTGTTGTGGCAACCCGAATGAAACTCGGCTCGATAAGTGGTCAAAGTGGTATTTGAAAGGATTCGACTGAACGAAGGAAGTAGAAATGGGATGGAGTTGTGGAGGCATGCAGCAAGCGTATTGTGAGCATTATTATGATGGCGGTTAATATGACGAAATGTAAGGAATATCGACTAAGAATTCAATTGAGCTTTGAGCTATCAAAGAATTGATCGGATAGAAAAGGAAAAGATTGTTGAGTGTCGGATGCGAAATTTTGAAAGGTTGTCTTGACTGCTTTAGCCTTCGTATGGGCCCATTCAAATGTTTTATTGATATTGAGTTCATGTAACGAATGTATTTGAACCACAACGTTTCCATTGCAGAAATTCCATTTTGAATTGAAATTGATGTTGATCAACTTTTCTTATCGCACGCCAACATGAAAACAAAGAAGCAAAAAGTTTCTTTAGGAACCAACCAAAAAACGTTAGAAAATGTAATCAAATATAAACTTGTAAGTATTTATATTTGGAATCCGTAACCATCGCAAGGTAGAAGGAAAAAGTAAAAAAAACTAAACACCAAACACAACAGAAGATCAAAATTGGATGCACTTCAATGGCCAGGTATTGACGTCAACAATCTATACAGCGTAGGTGGGTGATTGAAGTTACACTCTTTTTATCGAATACCATTTCCGCATTTCCTACTCTCCCGATGACGGTGTAAATTCCAATCATTTCTTTTCGCAAAATCATCACCACCACCACCACCTCACGGCGCCAGGTGGGACGCGTTCGGGTGCGAATGCGTAAAGTCGTAAAATCTTATGAAACGCTGCCATATTTGTATTTCACACCTCGACCCCGACGTGCAAACCCCAAAAGTGATTGGGAAAAAAAATGTGACACGTGGTACACACTCGGTGGCATGGCGAGTACATATCGAAGGGTGGGAAAGTGTGCGCCAAAGGATTGACCTGGTGTGGCGGGACGGGTTGGTGAAAAGTGTGGTTATATCCTTCAACATTATGTCCGCAGTAGTCCTCCCACGTGTTTTGGGAAATACGGAAACTGGGTTTGGGCCGTGGGTGAGAGGGGCTGCCGGAAAGTAATCGGCGTTACGCTGTAAGACTCGTGCAAGTTTAGTGTTATGTGCTCGTGGAACTACGCCCCACAAACTTGTGCGAAGAAGAGCTGGGCCGCATTCAGCATTCGGCAATTGAAACCATCCAGTGGCAGTGCCTAGTGGAACAGTCCGATGTGGCGAAGGGTGAAATGTTGCGGTACCAGGATTCTTTCCTCGGATAACAAGAACAAACCAAAAAAAAGGAGAAAGAAAGAAATCGCCAACACCCCCTATCGAAAGCATCATTTCGGGGGAAAGGATGGCTTCGCTTCGATTGAGATCTCGAAGGGAATTCTTAGCGTTCCAGAGGCTACACCCGGATTTGGCCCCCGGGGTGCCTTCCGAACCCGGGAAGGTCGAAAAATAGCGAGCAAACAAATCGAAGCCACGTTCGTCGATTTAATCGTTTCGGTCGAAAGCGCAAACTTTTGATTTCGCCCTGGCGTTGGTGCGCTTTTTTTAGTGCCCTGTTTGCGTTTGCGAGTGTCGGACGGACTCGGAAGGATTTCTTATATTTCCACCCCCCCGAGGGTGTATTACTTTCGAACGGAATGCTGGACGCGTGAGGAAACTGCGGCAGCAGTGCCCCCCCCCCCCCACTCTTTCCATGGCGATGGAAAATTCGCCAAAAATGATACCATTCGTTTGAGCATCTTCGCCATTTTCCTGCTGATGGTGGCAACTTTTCGGCTGCTCGGCGCAAACAGTGCTGAATATTTCACCACCGGCCCGGGAAAACAAGCGAAACGAAATGAACACCATCGTCGGGGGGCACGGAAGGACTGGCCTTGCGTGGCCATTTTTCGCCATTTAACGGTTACACGTTGGGTGCGTCGTTGTGTACCCTTTTTACCAACTGGAGGATAACATTTCAGGCGCAAAGCTATTCAGGCGGGTGGTAGGTTGATTTTTATTTTCATTTTCCCTCCCTCCGATAGTCTAAGCAATTGAAACACATTCAACAAAGGATGTCTGAGCGTGTGTGTGTGTGCGGGGAAAGAATTGTTTTTCACCCGGTTTTTGGGCTCCACTTGACTTCCTTTCAACCTTTTTCCCGACCATCACCATGACCAACCATACGGTCATTAGGAACAATTTTAACTCAATCCAGCACAAGTTAATCCACCCATATTCTCTACCCGGACCATTAGGTTTGAACGGAGCACCGGTTGAGAAGCATAAAGTGTGCATGTTTTGTAGGAAACAAAATACAACTATAACCTCGCTTCATTTCCAGATTGTATGCTGGTATGATTGTAGGATAATAAAATAACAAGTTGATAGCTTGGAAAATACTTGCGCGCTAGAGTTTGTCCGAAATTTGTTGGATAAATAGTTACTGACAGATGAAGTTCAAATCAACCCTTTTTACATCAAAGTGGGCCGACGTACGCTGTTTACATTGTTGTCAAAATACCATTTCGTAACAGAAGTTTTTAGAAGTTAAAGTTACTTTTTTTTTGTTTATTTTTGTTCTTTTCTGTTATGGAATTAGTAAGAGTGGTGAAATTGCCAGTGAAAATAATTTCCATTTTAACACGATTTAGATCTCATCTTGCCAGCACATTTCTCGGCACAAGCTCCAACCCTCAAATTTATTGCTGCACTACCACCGGAAAACCTGAGTGCAGTTCTAACCAGGAAGGGATTCATACCTCACTGGATAAGCTTCGAAGGGCAACTTCCTCCCAATACCGATACACATTTCTGCAATTCCGCATCGGTTTCCGATACGCGTATTTGATTGATATTATGGCTTATTTTATGGTTTTGATAAATTCCTTTCTGATTGCAAACTGCGGCCTTCATCTTCAACACATTCCGAGCCGGGCGCAGTGTGATGGAAGGCCATATAATGTGGGTTTATCTCTGGCCTGTACGGGAAAACTAACGTAACACTCGGAAGGATTTGCAGACGAAACTAGATTTCGGTATCCTTTTTCCTCCCCCGTCTTTGTTGGTCGTTCCTTTTGTCCACTTGAAGGTAAAATTCCTTTCGCGAGAAAAACTCAATTCGCAACACTATCACGTGCGGAGTGAGCACTTTGTCAGGCTTAGCCTTGGGTTTATAGATGTTTCGAATGGCGGGTTTCGGGAGGAGCTTCCTGCCTCCGAGTTTTCTACCAGTGCGGCCAACCAGGTATCCGTGGGGAATAAGTTTTATTCCACCCGTTTCCACGTTTTCCCTCCCATAGTTTCCCGACGTGAGACGGTGTTTTCCGGCATTCAGTGAAATCTTCGTGATCAATCCGGGCGGATCGGCACGGGCGGGACTGAGAACAGATAATCGAGGTGAAACAGTGAAGGCACAACCCGGCACACATACCTGTACAGTCCGGCATCCTCCTGCTTGACGCCCTTGAGCCGAAGGGCCGGTGGACTGGTGTCGTAGTAGAAGTACGCCTTCGATTTGAGCACCGCCTCGTCCGACCAGTGGATGGCCTGCTGGAGGCTCTTACCCCGCGCGTCGAACCTTGAGATGGGAGGAAGAAGAAAAAAGAAGGGAAAATGAAAGAAATGGCAAAATGTGTTCGTGAAAGGCAATGAAAACCTCATGCTATGGCCAACGAGGAAGAACCCGGCCTCCACCGGGCTGATTCGTTAGAGTTTTACGAACGTGCGGGACACGCGAGATGACTTCGATCGAGAGCCACCGTCGAGGAGCTGGCCGGGGCAAATAAGCTGTCGAAACGTGTCGAATTGCGAACGAGTGAAGCGAACCCAAACGGACCGACAACTGGAGAACTGCTGCCGGAATCGTTGGCGGACACGAACCGAGAGGCTGTTTGGCCACCTACAAAGTGGGCGTCGACGGCGGGGCCGGGACGCAACCTCTGGACGCAGGGGCCAATAAAATCCAAGTGTTGATCACTTACGTAAACATAAGGAATTGATAGCGAAGGGTAATTTTCCGAGACGCTGGCAGCTAATGAAAGTGACACACTTGGCAACCACCCTGCAGGGGATGTTGTGGGCCATCGTTAGGGGGACTGGGTGGCAGGGTTTGCGGATCGTAGTTACACTTTCGCTTCAACGATCCGGTGCGGAATAGAGGCCAGTAGGGATATGGTCCATTAGGTACAGTGATGAGTTGCACAGTTCAGGCAACTACCACCGCACTGGCTTTGGCCTTTTGCGTTAGGACTCGATAGAAGTCTCTCGTGTACGTGTGGTCTTTTCGTGTGACTCCAGCGGGGCGATAAGATAAGCCAGCCAGGGGTAACGAACTTCGGGCTGAACTTCTTGAAGGGGCTTATGCCGAGTCGGAGGATACTACTACGCACCACGGAGTCCGTTGGCGAGATTTACTCGTTTGAGCTCACTTAATGCACGATAGTTCTCGCTTTGAGGGGCCAACTTAACCCGGGCCTTGCGAGGGACGGTGCTTCTGGGACCGAAAGCCGCCGTTGGTAAACCTTTTTGAAGTACCAACGCAAAGCTGAAGGCAATGACTTTACTGCAATAAAAATTATCTTTTACACCACCACCACCACCGCCACCAGTTTTGCGGTATCGAGGGAGGAAAGTTGTTATCGTTATAGGTTCGGTGAGCGCGCACAAGGAAAGGATTATCGACTCATAAGACTTTATTTTATAGCGTCCATAATGGGAGTCAAATTGAGGCTTAAGCTTCGCATGGAAATGTCTTCCATAAGTGGAAAGAGGTAAAACAAATCGACCTCAAACACGATCGAATAGAAACATTAATTCATTTTAATGAGTGTTTCAGGTGCGTATGTGAGAAGCACCGACAATTGGTGTGATTGCTGGGAAAATATCATCGGCTATCGGTGCGTTGAGGGGTGTTATTTTTAGCGCCACCTCATACGAAGTTGGCAATCAACCACCCAGCAAAGGGTGGCACAATGCCGAAACAACACAATTTCCGGTACTTCCATATTTCACTCGGTGCGACGCGCATGTAACATTGTTTGCTTTCGGGTGTTTACGCCGTGCAGCTTAATGCCGCCGTGTTGCTCCCGTGTGACCGTGTTCATCCCGTGCAAACGTCCCCGGGCGCTCGTTCGCATGTTTATGCTCGCACGCACACCTTGTGGGTTCGGTCCAGACCCGGGTATTGTTTGTGTATACATCCCTGATGCACGTACACGCCCCGTGCCCGCCCCGGGCACTGTGGTGTGATCGATTGATGAGCGAAGTTTACAAATATCATTCTCCTGCAAGTATAAACATTGTGAGTGAGTTCGAAGCCGTTGGGCATTGGGGCACTATTGAGCACAATCGAATTGGAAGCTCTGACGGCTACTTTAACAACGTGCTTAGTTGATGGATGATTTGAACATAATTATAAAAAAACGACATCCTATATTTGAATGCGAAATACAAACTAGATTAAGAAGACAAGATTCAAACCTAAAACTGTCCGGAGAGTTTCCCGTGGTGTAGCTCCCAGAACATTAAATCCTTTTAGCAATGGAAAGTCCTCTAGTCGGATGAAAATTCAAACAGGAAATAAATATGGCATCCATCAAAATATAAACGTGACCAAAATGAAGGTAAGGAAAAAATCTATAAAAATACAGAAAAAGCATCCGGTTTGAAAATGTCAAATCAAACACTCCAAACACCGGAGCTGCATCGGCCGGAGGGTTTAGATATCGCGATTTTGTCCGCTGAGCTGGCCTTCCAAATCTCCACCGGATGACATCACACCTGGCCGAGCCCAGGAATCAACGGCAAATCCTTTCAAACAGGAACACACAAAAAAAAAGAAGCTATTTATACTAAAGCCAAAAAGTCGGTAATCCGATTAAAACAGATGTCAGTGCCCAATGTATCAGAAAGAAAGAAAAAGGTTGGGCTTCCGTCCATCCGACTGTCTGCATGTTGATTTTTATGTCTCTCTATTGATGTATATTTTGTAGAGTTGTGTAAATCGGATTCAGATTCATGAATCTGAATGAATCTCTGCCTTATAAGGGATTCATGAATCTTTCGCCGCGAGATTCATGAATCCCAAAGACACACCAAATGATGTAAAGTCACCAACCAAAAGTCGGTTGAGGGACCACCTTTTTTTTTTTTTTTTTTTGGTCTCATTGTCCACGCCTATGACAGAATCGGGGAGATTCATGACAGAACCATGAAAGATTCATGAAGATTCATTAAGGTTTCGAAAAATTCATTAAGCTTTGAATATTCGAATCCGCTAAGATTCATGAATCCATCTGAATGAATCTTAGGTAAAAGATTCATATGAATGAATCTCGCCAAAAGATTCATTAAGCACAACACTAATATTTTGAGGGAGGACAGGCTCGTTTTTTAAACTCTTTTTCCCGCCTTCTGCATTCAATCAACATCGATCCGTCGGAGTGCGCTTCTATGCGGGTGTGGTACAGGCGACATACGTGAGCGTCCGGGTGAGTTTTAGATCAGTGGGTTAATCCCATCCCGAAAAGCGGAATGTGTTACGTGGGAAGCAGAAGGGAAGACAAATCACGTGATAATGTTTTAACCCTTTTGACGAGGGACAATGCGTTGCCGTGCGGTTGGTAAACGATATTTGATGTGCCGGTTATTTTAATCTTTCAAGCATTTAAACAGTTTTGACTCGTGTCCCGGGAATTCAAAGGACGCGTTCGACAGCTATGGGAAATACTCACTCCAAAGTGTTTCCGAATGAAAAAAAAAACACGAACCGGAAGGATTCGAAATGGAAATATGATTCCATTCCTATATGGAACACCTTGAAATATTTGTTTGCCGGCCAACGACCTCCTGTATTCAATGACGAATAATCCAACAAATCATGGTACCGCATGGTACTCTAGGCACTGTTTAATATTGAAGAGACACGCAACCGTCCAATTTAAGGAACATCTAATCTGCGCCATCGGTTTTCGTGGCAGCCTTGCTATTTGTTGATCGAGCGGAGGCTTCGGAGGGCAGCTATTGACAGATGGCGAGAGGGCGAAGAAAGCTACGCTGGGGTTGAGTGGGTGTAACGATAAGAAACCATCGGCAAACTCGTTCGGCTAAATATACATCAGCTTCCTTCGGGTATGATAAAGCCCGGGCGGTAGGAGTTAACGGTGGAGACATTGAACGATCGAAACGAATACTTAACGAGGAACGATATTTGCTTCACAAACATAGGGCGCAGGGTTTTTCTGGCTTTATCAATCGAGGCGTTTTCGGGGTTTTGATGTGGGTCTATTTGATCGGGGATTTTTGTCACTTCCCGTGCGACCATGTACCGGGGCAAGGCAGGATGCTCCAGCGTTAAAGGTCAAATAGTCTTCCGAAGTCAAGATGGATTGGAACTTCGGGGGTTTTCTTTTGGGTTCACACTTCTTCGCTTCAAGTAAACGCCGGTGGGTGTTCTGTTTTTTTTCCATGCGTGCGTATGTGCTTATGATGATTTAAGATATGAACTTTTTTCAACTGTGGTCTTTGCACAGGTGGCCTAGAAGCAAGGGAAGAAAAATATACAACGTCAAAGTAGAAACATGATAGAAGATGTTGCGTAAATTCCGTTCTATAAAACCGTACCGCTTGCGCCTTCTTGACTTGATGAGGAGAGATTGATTTTGATGGTTCCGTGGCGCACACGACCATCATTAGCCATTTAATGTCCCCTGGTGTACATATTTTTTACAACCGAGTCAAATCGGGGCCGGGACAAAAATGTCAAGCGCTTCGATCGCTGATTTATGGCCGGTTAAGAAGCTTAACTGTGCATCCATCGGGTTTCGGTGTGGCTCAGACCGTTTGGTGGGAGGGTGGAATTTAATGAGGTTTTTCAGAAAGGCTATCAAAACGTCCAAATCCGGAACCCGAAGGGAAGTTATCAAGATCATGTGCCACTCCGGAGGGTGCTCAGAATCGGCGAAAAGACGTTAAACGGCAAGCCTGGCTCCGCGGGAGACTAAAATCGAACATCAGCTCGAACGACCTGTAGTGCATTTTAATGCAATTGTAAGACTGACAAACACTGGCCTTTGCCGAGTGCTGGGTAGAGCATTATTCATACTCAACATTACTCTACATACTGACAAAATGTCAGTTATGGCCGATACGCATGGCAGCTACAATTACAGTGGACGCGCCGCATAACCGAACAGGACGCTTCCGACGAATTTATTTGATTACGATAACGACCTACCGGTCGACCGTCCGGTGACATCCCATCGCTCCCCGTGGGTCATGTTTTGTGCGTCGTTGATCAGCCTGAAATAAACCTAAACCATGATCTTGACGCAACGAGGTTGAGGAATTTCTGTTTGCTTACTCATTCGTTTGCTTGCGCTGGTCCGGGAGTCGCCACACTGCATTAGCATTCCGATGTTTATCGTTTGTGATTGCTCTTTGGAGCTTACAACGTGCAAGTCCGTGCCGTCTCCGGGGGAGCCTGCTCGAAAACTCCCGAGTCCTCGCCGTAAGGATTTTGCCGTGGCGAAAGAATGCGCAGGAAAACGGGAACGGTAAAGTGGTTCCAGCAACCCGGAACTCTCCACCGGGCTCTCTGTCCGGGAAGGCGAAGGTAAACAAAACGCACAACGAATCGACCCCGGCGATGGTATCTTGGGCAAATTTCGTCTCATTTTCCCCGTCACCGCCGCCTGTGCACTTCATATCTTTGGTTTAATTTATTTACTTTGCTCTTGAAAACTGTCACCGGTGCTGTCAGTCTGTGTTACTTTTGTTTGACAACAACTACCTCGTGGATCTGAGCAGTAAAGAGCAGTTTGTCGTTCAGTTTTATTGCGTGCGGGGTCCGGGTTTTGTGTGATGTGAGGTTTGCAAAAAAACTCCAGAATATGCTCAAGTGTTTGCTCCCGTTTTGTGCAATCAAAGATTTCTTTTTCAACCAGCATCTCGTGGAGGGAGTGTGTTTTCAGAGTGAGTGTTTGTGAAAAATGAATGGTTCGTGTGGTTGATCTGCTGAAAAATGTTGCAATACCTACGTGCCAATACGGTAAGTAGGATATTCCCATTGCTGTGAAGTTGCTGTGTCTATAGACAAACTGGTATAGATTGAGGATATACCGAAATCACTTAACGAATGTACGACAAGTGCAGGTTCCTGCAGGTAGATGATACTAGGTGAATCGAGGTTTGGAGTTTTAAGGTAAGCAACATTATTCAAAGTTCAAAATTAGATTCCATATTCTCTATCTTCTTAATTTTCATAATGCATGCTGCACATGTCAGTCAAGTCATGTTAATTGATGCATAAGTGAGGCGGATGGCGCAACGATTCGTTCGGTCCATTAGACACCGGAGACTTTTCAACGACAATGCGAAAACCCGTCTACGCGAAATGATGCCCCTTTCTACCGCTGGCAACGTTAGTGAAAGTCCCCGGCTTGCTAGTCCCGTGCATGATGTGAGGGTCAGTCGAATGGAAACTACTTACGAGTAAATTGGCTTTGTGTTGCCCTCCTTGTACCAGATGACCAAGTAGACCTTGTCCGTCATCATGGTCATTGTAGTTGGCAGCAGATCGCACGGCAAGGACACGTCCAGCCCGACCGCCGTTTGGACGTCTATCAGTGGGCCTGTGCGGGAAGAAGCGAACATGGAAATAACGGGTTAGAATGACTGGAAAAATATGACAATTTGTGGCATGTTTAGCATCACACGACGATGGCCCAGCTGGAGCGAACTCGAATTCTGTGTGCTCCATTTGAGCCATTGTTTCGGTTGGGCGGTCGACAGACAGGAGGATTACACGCCAATTTAGTCCCTCAGTGATTGCAATCGTGGATAAATGGAAGTTACATGGTGGAATGGCAGTGCAAAGCACAAGTTCTATGGATAACCATTGGCTTATGGTTTAAATAATTGGTGAACTTGACCGGCAAGACAGCATTACCCGGTTGATGGGCTTCTAACTTTCTAATGGATGAAAACACACAATGTGCCCCATGGTTCGATAATTCGTCGCTTTCGTCGCATACAATGATTCAAGAATCCGCTTCCATCTCTCGGGTCTTTGGCCTAATGCGACTTTTCCCTCTTCGACAAACACCAATAGTTGAGGTTTTCCTCCCCCCCGTTCCCTCGCTGTCCCGAACATTGGGGTCATTGGTATTCATAAAAGTCACCAGAGTGCCGGCAACCGGCTAGCCGAGCAAATGTCAACCGTTTTCGACACCTCCCCTGATGGCGGTTGAGGTTGAGGTTCGCCAGCCGCCGGCCGGGACCAAGTCCAAGAACTGCCGAGAATAGTCAATTCCTGCGGTCGGAAGCGTCTTCGGCCCACAGCGCCATAAGTCAGCTCGTCAGATGTGTAATCCCCAACTAATCCACACGAGCGACGCTGCACCCACTCGTCGCGTGGATGGCCCTTATGCCCTAGGCGTTCTTCTTCATCTTCCCCGAGCACTGAACGGACCCATTCCGAGCTGGTGCTGTATCACTTTCCATTTTCCGAGCATCAATCTCACCGAGCGTCTGTGTGAATGGCCGTAGAGGACGGGGGGGTAGGACACGCGATGCTGACACAGATTCGTTTCTTTGAAGAAGGATTTGTACGTCTTAAGGAGACCTGATTTTTCTTCCCGAGCTGTCACTGAGCTGAAAGGTGGAAAAGGCGACCGTTGCCTTAGGTAGGGAGGTGGAGCCGACCGTTCTACGAGTTCTCGGATGCTTTTTGCTTCCTCATTTTCATAGCACCTTCTAGGGTTCCCCGAGCAGCAGTCAGTCAATGTAAATTCTTTCGCATATCTTACTCAAGCGGCCGCCGGGAGGAAACATGCGGACGGATGGCAATATGCTTCCCATGTCATTCGGAAAATGTTTCCCCTCCTCCCCCACCGGACGGAGTACTGAGAGGTGGTAAGTTTCTGTTCGTCGCAACTCCTACTCGGCTTCATTACCTTACGTGGAAGAGGCGAGTTTCGTCGTCGTCGCCGGCAAACCGTTAGCAATTTGTCTTTTATCATTTATGCACGCCGACTCTCGACGACGGTAGTGCCATTTTTGGGATAGCGTTAGCACTTTGAACGTCCTTATGCAGCTTTATTTTACTGCGCCAGGACATCCGTTCCGTGCTCAACGGTCGCGCTCTGTCTCATCAAATCTTCTCGGTACAGAGGAAAAGCTTGCGCAATCCCGGGCGGACAAGCAGGTTAGGTATTACCGTTTTAATCTTCTTAAGATGTCGCACGGTGGCATCGTGCCAAAGTGGGATTTCGCCGTCCTAATTGTCTGCTGTGCTGAGGAATGTCTATGATCTGCTCGTGGGTAATCTTTCTCTTTTGAGATCAATAGAGAGATTGCGTTGTTTGCGTGCTAGCTTTTAGCATTTCTTTTATCAAATTGTGTATAAGGTTTTACTCAAAATAAACTTATGTTATTGAAAGAAATGAATGGTTTATATCGAAGTATCACTCAAGTATGCAATTTATTTCCAGAGCACCGCTTTGGGCACATTAGCTTATGTCAGCAAATAGTCTACGATGAAACTGAGAAGTTTGAAGAACATTTCTGGATGCATGTCGCATCGTCAATTTCCGATGTTAATGCCATAACGTTCTCTGCAGCAAAAGTCTCTCTACGAGCGCGGTTTTTTTTTACGTTTGCAAAAGTGCAGATCGTTTCGTTTTTTTCGTTCCCTTCAGGAGGGAAATGTTATTTAGACGACACAGTTTTTCCTCCACGAGCTCGGCTCTGGAGAGTATCGAGTGGCGTGAAAAAGTTTCCCATTTTTCATAGGTGCACTGTCAGTTTTCTTTCCGAAAGGTGCTTGACGCTTATGCTCGGCAAGCCTTGGAGTCGAGAAATGATGCCTCAAGGTTCGCGCCGGTAAAACGTCCCGCTCGATAGTTTGCTACCGACAGTAAATAAACTTCCTGCACCAACGATACCCGACGCGGGCCCGTTGGTTGCTTGAGTTGTTCCAGCTGGGACACGCGCGCTATATTATGACACTTGGACACACGGTGGAAGCAGCAGCAGCAGCAGCAGAGCAAACACCGACTGGCAACTTTTACGTGCCTCACTATTCACCAGGCCAAATGGTTTGCGTCTTCGACATTCGGTCGTTTTTTACTTTTGCCGCTCGCTGCCTGTTCGATACTATTCGAAGGGTGTTCTCCAAGTGTTCGATAGCTGCGAGGCGTAACTTTTGCGTGGCGTGGCAGGTTCTAGTAGAAAGCCACTCAGGTTGGTATCGGCTTGGGAAGAAGAAGTTGCTCTCCGCTTGCAGCTTGTACTTATTTCGAATGCAAAGGCGCAAAGGAAAGCACCATGGAAACGTAAAATGACTAGAAGTGTGGCTACTGCTCACCATAATTCTTCGCCTAAAGAAAGACACACCGCGTTGCCATGGACACGCCTCTGCGATATGCCTCCCGCGTGTGTGCGTTGGCTGTAGTTGGAACCGCTCCGAGGTGTTGAAAACCCGGCGAATGACGTTCCATCCAGGTGGAGTGTGTAGGAGAGCGGCGAATGGTCGCGCACGCCTCAGGAGATATAAATTACATCATATTTCAACGCCTGCCTATTGAGTGGTTCCATCGGATCCGGGTTGGCTGGGAAATCGTCAAAGGTCACGGGGCGAGAGAGGCCACCGGGCGGGAAGGTCAGAACACAAATATCGAAGATTTCCCTCGGGACACCGGGTGGCTGGAAAGTTTTTCCACCACCGCAACGCAGAGTGGGGGAAAAAAACTACCCCTCCTAGGAACAATGTGTGTGCTTGTGTGTGTGTGTGTGCGTAGCAAACAAATGAACTAACTGTTGTTCCGCAACGATGATGATCAACGGGGGGGAGAGTGGTCTCCTCGGAGGAAGCGTGACTTGCCATGGAGAAAATTTCTGAATGTCCCCCCCACCCGTGGTCGTGGTGCGGAAATGGACCATCAGAGGGACGTGCTTTCAGAAACGTCGTGGGTAGCCGCAGGGGGAGTGCACTTCTTTCCTTTCTCCATTTGTTTGCTTTCCTCCGCCATCAACCGGAAGTAGGCGGGGGATCGAATGCCCCCGAGAGGGTGGCAGGGGGTGGGGGTCTGTTGGGAGCTCTTCATTTACAGCGTGGAAAACCGCTGGTGTGCCGCAGTCGAGGCGTGAAGATTTTTACGGTTAATTGAAATATTTTTCTCGATTTTTCCGCGCCCAATAAAATGTCAGCCGAAGGAGGATACTTTTTTAATCTCGCATTTAAGACGTCGATCCGGAAACGCTTCGTTTCTTTTTTCCGGTTTGTTTTTTTTGTTTTCTCTGCGACACTTTTCCCCTACCCTAATGGAGAAATTGAAACAACGGCGGCAATGCGAACCGCCGATGGGGTGCCATTTCCCCCCAGGTGACTATTTATTGATTGAAGGGAAGAGAAAATGGGGAAACGATGCTGCCATTTCCTTTGTTTGTCGCCTTTGAATAGCGAAGGGAAGTTTTCCATAGCAGGTAGCACGTTTTTCTTCCATTCGAAGTGATGCTCAAATATGCGGAAAGTCACTTATTAATTATTTTGTCCAACATTTTTGAATGTTGAAAGTTGGTAACATATGAGACCTTTTGAATAGCCTATCAATAACCTTTCTTTCAGTTTTGGTAAGGGCGTTCAGTACAATTCTATATTGGGGTTTTTTTTTAAATTTCAATTTCGCCGATGAAAAGAAGAGCTTATTTCGAAATTGCTTTCCAGTAAGTAAAATATTCTTGTGTGTTAAAACGGTCGCTTTTTGATTGGAGCAGTTTGAATGATGGCTGTACGCTAGTTTATGAAATGTTTTCGTTTCCCCTTTTGATTTGATTGAGTATGGCAGACATCCATCTTTATTTCCAGATTGTTTTTGAATGCCAGCCATATTCCCATGACGTGTAAGCTTCAACTGAGCTTGTCAGCTACCCGTTTCATGACCGGTACATGCATGATGACGGTATCGATTGCAATTAATTTAATGGATTAGTCGACGAGCTTGGGTGACGGTTGTAAACCCGCTCGAGAAGTAGGACTCCATAGAAGCGAAGGAGGGAAGCATTGCAGTGGAAACATAAATTGAAGAGGCCTAAAGTTCCACGTACGGATGTGTGAGTGTATGCGGCATCGACGAGTAGTGTTTTATGGGTGTCGGTTTTTATCACGATTAATTGCTCTAATTCCGTCGATTCGCCGGCCCCGGACTCCGAGTTCGGAGTGGTGCCCCCCTTTTGCTGCATAATTAATTACGCCATCGGGTCAATAAAACACACCTCAAGCGGGACGCCGGACCGGACCGAAGTGGGGTTTGACAAGCGCTTCGGTTTTGTCACTTCGATGACCCGCGGCCATTACCTTCTCGATGGGCCACTTAATTAACGAAAATATGATTGTGTGGATCATCTCCAATTACCGGGAGTGGGCGCACGCCGCCCCCTCCCCCCGTGCCGTTAGTCCTGTGTCAACCCGCAAAAAGGGAGCGACGGGACTGAGGGAAAAACTAGCCCATCAACCATTATCAGCCTACATCAACAAGGGGCACGATTGTTCACACCGGTGATTGTTGATCGCACGTGTGAAGAGGCTTTTCTGGGTGCGTTGCGCCAAGCCTGTTTCCCGTTTTCCCAATCTATTTGCCCTCCCCCCCGCTATAACGATCACCCTTTGGTGCGGAAATACAATGCGGCCCCTTGGATGAAGAGGCGAGCTACTGTTGGAAACTGCTGCTGCTGGCGAGTGGCCACTTGAAAATATGCTCACGTATACATGAATTGCGCGAAAATCATAGTTGAGTTGCACTTCAGCCGTTCGCACTTGATGCCTTCGCACTGCGTTAGTGAATTTTTCCGGGTTCGAGGCCTTCGTTTTGGTTTTCACCTGCTGTTTTACATGGCCCCCGTTGTGTGACCGTACAAATGTACACTGTTTGAGCTAACACTCGAAAGTGCCGAAGCGCGTTCAAATTGGCCGTAGTTAATTAGATTTTGTTTCAACAATTTGAACAGGCCTTTTCTGAACTACAAATGATGCAAAACAGTACCAGCTTTTGATTGATGTGGTTGTAACTTAAAGTAATTGGTTTACACTTAAATTACATTTATCGGGATTAATGACTCACATCCTGTTTTAGGTCTCACTAATTAACTTTTTGGGGTCTGGATCGTCTCTGAAGTATTCGCCTCCAAATTAACCCTTACTGAACCTCATTCTCGAACAGTATCCGAACGCGACCACCGCCTTCGCAACGGGTTTGGTCGGGCAAATTTGGAATCAATTTAACGTGCAGAGGAAACCCCTTCTTCATAGGGTCAAATTTATCGATTTATTGGAGGTTTTCACATGCTGAAATGTGTGCTAAAACCACATACCACGGCAACAGAAAAAAAGGGGACGGAAACATATCAGCGCTCGTCGTCGTGACGCCGCCAAATATTCAACAGATGGACGAACTGGAGGAAGCTCATGTTATTGATTTTTAATTCGTTCCGTTGCTGGCCTACAAATATTCAGCCGCGTTCGGAAACATGTGTTCCATTGCAAATGGGTTCATCGGCGTGCCTCCTTCTGTCCGTTCGTCTGTATGCCATCCCTTTTCCAGCTGTGCAGTTTGATGTAGTGAGGGAGATGCAATTTTGCATGCCGTCCAAACAACAAATGCCCTTTTCAGCACGCTTTATTGTAAAGTTTGCCCATTCGTATGCGCTTGAGAACTTTTTGCTTTGAACGTTTTGTAGAACAGGTAGGCGCACAAGCGATAGAATTTTATTTGTATCGATTCGAAATTGATTTTTGACATAATGCACATTTGAAAGCGTCAAGGCTAATCGGCTCGTTGGCAATACGTTACATAAAAGCATGAAAGGTTGATTGTTAAATCCAAAAGTACTTTAATGTGACGGCACCCTAGGGGCATGTTTATTGAATGTAAATTCGAAACGAATGCAAAGCGTAAAAAAAATAAATCTGAAAACAATGTGGCCAGTTTATGATCATCGCTCAATGAAATGCACAGAAAAGTAGGATTTTTATCGCACGCGATCCTCAACCGAAACAAGTATTTGAATAATGTTTGAACATGTTTTATACCTCACCATTTTCATTACTTTCCAAGGGCTTCCGAAATCCCGTTTAAATCGTCTTTGGATCATGATATCAGTTTTCGAGTTACTTTTAATGTTGATCATTCAGATGCTTGCTTTCAAATCAGTGATTTTTGTTACAATTTGTTTTGTTCGATGCGATCTTTTTATTACTCTTCAATTGTTATCGTGTTTATTTATCTGACAAAGTGCTATAAGATAAACACACCGCCAAACAATGCAGAACGATGAAAACATGTTTGGTCACGCACAATGTGATAGAAAAACCAACGAACGATTTTTGGTACCCTTTTTTTGCAAATCCTTCCTCGACTTTACTTACCGCAATATTTGGGTAAAAAAATAAGTTTTTCTCTGCAGAAAACATTTGAAAAGGAGGACACGAGGAAGTTTATACTACCTTGTTTTTCTTGAATATAATATGAATAGATGATATCGATCAGCTTAAGCCGTTGGAAAAAAAATTCTTTGCTTGTACAAGGTGAAAGGCTTAGGAGTTCCCTTTCGTTCGAAGCCGATCGATTCGACGGTTGGAGAAAATAAAAGCAAAGAGCAAAAACGCTCGGTAAGCTGCACGGAAAACCCCGAAGTGTTTGCGGGGTGGTGGTGCGTGGAAACTGTTTTTATTTTCCTCGATCGTCTTTCGCCGTCGAACCTGCACACTCCACCTGACTGTTCTGGCAGTTTCGTTTGAGCTTCTTCCGTTCATTGGCATCGGGAAGGCACTAATGGCCACCTGCCACTTGGTCGTATTGGTGCATGAAACGACTCGCCGGAGTCGGTCCTTTTTCCTTGCACAGGCTTTTCCCACTTCGTCCCTTTTCTTCGACAGCAGCCTGCCCATCCGGTTCAGGTATTTGAATTGGAAACGAGGTATTAATGTTTTTCTATGCTAATGCTGGGAAAACATATGGAAAGTTATCACAATATGGCGCCCGTTTGGGGTCGGGCAGGATGGATTGGTATATCTGGTTCTTACTGAGAGCGGGAAGGAGTAGTGTAAAAGCGCGTGTACGTGCAGAGGAACGTGGTGAACCTTATCTGCAAATATTCTGGTTCATGGTGTTTTGATCAAAGGACTTTCGAATTCTTTCCTGAACCGCAACTACTTAACCGGTCATTAGTTTCTGCGCAAAGTTTTCGAAGAATCCTAGTGCCTTTTATGATTTATTCCATCTGTCATTCGGTGATGGCTTTCGAAGATGATTGAGTATTCCTTTTCAAATATTTAAATTGTAAGTTGAAGTAATGGTGAAATATTCCCCTATGCCTTCCTTTCAATATTTGGCAAAGGTTGTAACTGAACGTGCACTGTCAACCAACAGTAAAGATGAATGTACCCAACTGGCGGTCGTATGTTTACCTTCAGAAACCATATTTCAAACCAGCACTTCCTTCCGAACCGACAAAGATTAATAACGATTCATTTCAAGCTGTGAACCCCCCTCCCGGGTACGGCAGAAGTCGGTAGCAATATTTCGATGAGTTATAAGCACTCCACCCACACCGGCATAACATGTTTTGCACGCAACGACTGTCAAATATTGACATCGTTAGGCTGGCGAGGGTGGAATGTATCATCTGGCTTATATGACGAATCGTAGGCCGAACCCACGGGAGAGAGATATATAGCCGTATGATTTCCATTCCAGCTGCAGCTTTTGAGCTGGAGGCTCATTTGGTTTTGTGTGTGTGTGTAGAGGAGCCATTTTGGGGGGGTGGTAAAATATTGCCCTTCATTTGAAGGCGCCCTTAAAGGGTGAAGAAAGCTTCTCATGCGGCTTCCTTGTCAGTTTGTGATGGATAATGTCCTACCAGCATCACATATATTTCCTTAGCTGTTCTTACGTAAAAAGAGTTCCTCTTGAGATTCGACGACTTCGGCTGGCTCATAACAGCCCGACCAGGTTTTGTGCACGCTTCAGGTACATTGCTTTCCTTCCGGATTCATAGTCAAGAAGGCTCACCTCCACCTTTGGAGTTGGTTCAAAGGGCCAAAGGGTTGCAAGCTCGGAACCGGAACAGGCGCGAGTGTGCACTTGCCGGAAGTCGGCTGGAACGCTAGTGGTTACGCCTATTTAAAGACACAGCCTTGTGGACATAGGGAAGGTTGGAAGAAGGGAAGGCGGGCAACATGGCTGCCTTCTGGAGGAAGTTTTCTTCGCCGGGGCATTGCGTTTTGCGCGTGTCACACACGAGCTGCTGCCGTCGTTGTCGGCGGAAAACCGGCTCTGAAAAGGAGTTTCCGGAAAACGCACCTACGTTGGCACACAGAAATGCCCATCCAAAACCCGACCTACCTATTCGTTTGACGCTTCGTTGCCGCTTTGGGTTTTAGCAATTCATCATTTTGGGAAGAAGGTACGAGCGGGTTCACCTTTTCAGGACCGGCTCCGAATTGGGTTCTCCTTTTGGCAAAGAACGGAAGTTGTTGCCATTGCCTCTTCGCATCGCTGCAAAAAACGACGCTTGCTGTAGCGAAACGAGCGCACAAAACTCGTTCTGTGAGAGGTGTTCGCCGAAGGGAGAGGTGTTGGTAGCTGCACACAGAAAACGGAATCCACTAATCAAAATCAACCAGAAACAATAGAAACAAACGAACGGCACGAAACAAAAGATGGCGGACCAAAGGCAAAGGGAATGCCTTTTCCTAACGTAACCATCAAAGTGAAGGTAAATAGATGAAGAAACTGAATTTGTACGCTGGCCTTTTTTTGTTGCTTTCATCGTTTGGAATGCTGTGTTTTTCTTAGGCAGACCCATTCGGAACCCAAATGGGTTGACTATGCGGAAAAGGCCATAAATTTTCCGACCCACAGTTGCTCTCCCCATTACCTCGCGAGGTCCGGGTGTGGATCGGTTTCAGTTTCATCGTTTCATGCCCCGAAGGGGGGAAAGTGTGCGGGGGGAGGATTCTATTTTTTACACCTAGTTTTTCTACACAGATATAAAACACGGCACCAAATCTAGCTTGAAGTGAGAAACGTGATAGTACTCCTTTCGCATCACACCTTAAATGTGAAATGAATGAGGGAAATGAAAATTCTTTTTGAATGATTGAAATCACTCGGCACTGGCGCGAAGGAATGGCGCACGGGGTATCGCATTTGTTTCACTACTTTCGTCTCACCAGCCTCGTGCTTTCTCCGAAAAGGTGTCTTACACTTGACAAGACGAAGTGCAGCGAAAATGCGCCCCAGCGAAAGTGATACACTCTGGCCGTCGGTTAGTTGATGGGTTTTCCGAGCACAATGGATGTTTATGGATGGGCAGGCGTGAAACTGTGGATGGGGCTATATTTTCCAAGCAGATGAAGCTCCTTTAAAGCATCTTCTCAGTGTAAACGGGGCGCAGGTGCGGTTTGCTGTGAGCAGGTGGAAGGCATTGAAAGGATCTTCATTTCCCATCTCATAAAAGCTTTACATGAAACAGTGTCTATTAGTTTCGTGAAATATGAAACATTTTGAAAATGGGATGAACTTTCCTTTCGTCGAAATTTAGCTGCGACTATAACATTGCTTTGTCTACTTATTTAAATTTCGTCTACGGAAAGAAACACTTATATAATCTTGCAAATCAATTAAAAATGTATTTCTTCAAACTTGTTCAAAAACTTAATCCGTCAAAACAACACTGTTTGAAGAAAATTTGAAGCAAGCTCGATGGGTTTTCAAAACAAACAAACCTATTTTTGCAAAGTTTCTCGTTCGTTTGTTTCACCCAACATCAATATAACAATGAGCTAGCTTGTTGGTTTTACCGAGGTCTACGTGAAAGTATCGTCCCGACGCGGCCCAACTGTATTAAAAATGCATTCAAACACAATAATTAGGCAGGGGTTTGCGCTATGTGATCCCCGAACGGGGGGTGGAAAAACCCACCCGGCCCCGATGGAATACAGCAAAACATTTAATTAATTTCTTCTAACTTCTGGGTGGAAAACAAAACCAAAAAAAAAGCTACAAATTACGCATTTTCTACCTCCACGACAACGGAGCAGCTTCCACTGAAGGTGTGTACTTTAATTAGATGTATTAGTCTGTGCTCTTTCCGCCGTTACCTTTTCGGCCGCGCTCTCTGCCTCACATTCCACGGATCGCTTATTAATATGTAATAAAGCATCGGTTGGGTAACGTTTGGTCGGCGTTTTTTTTTTTTGTAGCCGCCATTTTTTCGCCCCTTTTTGCTCGCATTAGGGACTAATTTGACAATTTTCCAGCAAAATTTTTTGGTGGGGCCCGCTGTCGGTGAAAACTTTCATCTCCTTTTGCGCCGACGGTGCTGGTAAATATTAGATTGGTGAAATGTATTGCCAACCATGTTTCCGAAGATTTAGGCTTTAGGAGTTTGGTTTTTTGAGGTAGGCTTTTTTCGGGTTTGTTCTTAAACAAAACGACATCGAAAAGGTGAAATACTTCATTGTCGTGATCTCCACTAATCATTTTCTCTATATATTTTTAGAAATCCAAATTCGACTATATTTTCCTCGCGTCTTTTCTTTATCCAATCGCTCAAGTGAACTTTAATGGTTCAATCCATTTTGTTTTCCAATGTCTACTTTGTTCCGTCTTTTTCAATATGCAGATCCATCTCGGTTCAGTAGTAGGCCATCGCCCTTCCATTTTTCGTTGCCAACTAGCTTGCGAATAATTTCATCACTATTCATCCGTTCGTTTCGTTCAATTATTTTATTTCTATCTACTCGGCTCAATCCCTACATTCATGTCGAACAAAAATTCTTTCTTTCAAATTCTTGGAATTTATAAGTTGAATCATTTGCGCATTTCTAAATTAAACGTGAACTATCACAAACGTCGCTGTTCGTTGTTCGATCTACTATAATTATCCCCAACTTTGATCTGAACAATGAATAAGCAGATGGAACAGGATATGTTTTTATTTGCTTATACACTCCATAACACTTTCGAGATGCAGATGGATGCCAAATGTAAAAGAAAATCATTTATAAGATATCTGTTTCTCAGGCTAGTTTGAATAAATTACGATAACACAATGTTGGAACGAAATTTTCCGTGTAGAAGCGACAAAAGGAGATCCTGGCGACCAGCCTAAGTTAGTAGATGGCATTAATTGAGTCCAGTGGTTCCAGGGCATAACCGCATTGCAGCTGCATCAGATTTAACACAGCATACACCCCAAAGCTGGACAAAGGCGCTGGATAGTATTTTTTATTTAATTTGAAGCTGCTCCTTCAAAGCGGGGAAGCATTAAATAGAACAAGACGTCCCACTCGCTTCACTCCACCAACGAGCGGAAAAACGGAGGTCAAACATGATCCATAAAGCATTACCATCGGTGGTCGTTACCGACACCGTAATGGTCTCGCGGGTGGGATGGCAAACGAATGAGCATAATTATTTCTGGTGTTTTATTTATGCTGATGTTTTACTGATGTTTGCCCACACCGTGCGCTCTTTGTTCTCGTTCGAGTGGGCGTAGAACATTTCGGCAACGGGGAAAGATGTTTATCAAATAGAAAAATAAAATAACCCACGGTTCCGATGTATGGTTGTAATGGGTTTGCCGAATGAGATCCTTTCTTTCGTGCCCGAAAAAAAAAACGGCTCATTTAAAAAGGCGAGCGCGTGCCCCGAACGTATGTAAAAAGGGTTCCGCAGCCGTCCTTCCAGATGGACGGGCTGTTATTAGCTGGCGGCACCATAAAGGCACCACAATTAGCCGTTATTTGCCCCACGAATCGCGGAATGCTTTATCACACTGTTCGGGGTTTTCCACCGTACAACGAATAATTTCCAAGAACGTTTTTCAGAGGAGAAGGATTCAAAAAAGATTATTATACGACGAAAAATGGGAGTACCTTTTTCACGAAAACATGCTTCGAAAAGTCAGAGCTGCATGATTGTAAATTTCATAAAATATTCATCACCAACGGGGTAACGGTGGCGTTCGGTAGAGTTTGCAAATTTCGTAAATAATTTCATTTTCATATTCGGCAAACTGCACATGCGGGGAGATGTTCTATCGTTGTTCATAATTCCTAGAAAACAGAACAAGCAATAAATGAAAAATATGCAACAAACTTCCACGAACGTTGTAATATTTTAAGCTCGCGGGCTGCGCAACTCATCACATAATCCGCATTCAGCATCCGGATACTGAAAAGCACGCTCATGTAGTACGGGTTTGTTTGTTCTCGCGTTCTTTCCCGAGCAATGCTTGAACATTGGTTAGCAATTAGCATTTCTTTGGGTGTATAATTATTGTGGCGTTTACGATGTGTCGTAAGTTGCCGAACTCGGTGTGTTTATCTCGTCGTTTTTCACTTTACGGTACCATTACAAAACGGGAGTGAAAATGTAGTATCGTATAATGAGGAAAACTCTCTACGTAACACAAAGCAAGCTGTGAAGGCTCTTTCCCAGTAGGCTGCGATTTCTTTTACCCTCTTATCTCAAACTGTGGACGTAACAGGTTATATTTGGGAGTTGGAAATTTGGTTTGAAGTTCCCTCAAATTTATTTCCTGTTGCATGCGGCAACACGGTTGGAAAGACAGTAAAGTGTATCTTAAAAATGGTTCGAGCCTTAAACATGTGACATCATACACTTGTGGAACGCATATTTAAGAAGTTCAACAATAATCGATAGCAGAGAAGACAAAAAATGGACTTTTTACTAAGAAAACCCGCATCAAATAATGTTTGATTTTTAACTCAACGAGAGCTTCCAATCCAATTGTTCAACCCGGCGGAGGTTCTACGGATCAGCAAATTTACAAATAACGCAAAACGAAAGGAAGCAAGCATAAAAGGCCGGAAAAGCCATTTTAGAAAATTCCTCCGAACAATGATAATAATACACCGGAACAAAAAGCATTCACCGTTTCGCGCTTCCATTGTTCCAATCAATGGAATGGGGATCCCTTCGCCCGGGGGCTAACTCCATTTGTCGGGTATAATAAAATCCAAAATTAATTTAACCCCTTTTTAATCGTTTCCCTTCCAGATCGCAGGGGCAGGAAAAAAGGAACAAACGTGTCTGCATTTAGTGGAAATTCTAATTTTCCCGGCTCGCAGTTCGGCGAACGAGAAAGCGAAACACAAGCGTCAGTTAAAATGGGTCCGAAAGTCACAGAACCAGATTGCGAGAAAGGATTTCAGGAATTCAGCATCGTTCAGGTTCGTTCGTGGCAGGAAAGGCAGAGAGTTAATAAAAAATTAACTCGCCCATCGTAAATTCATCCAATTTGATCCTCGATTGCTCGTCAAAGGTGTGTCCAGTCTGGGCAAGGGATGGTAATTGTAATGGAAGACGACGATGGGTATCTGAAGAAACCTGAACGAACGTTAGCGGACGTCCGCCTCGAGACGCAATTATTAACTCGATCTCACTCTCCCTTCAGTGTGTCCGCTGCTGGCTAATGTTTCATTCATTTTCTTCAAGCACCCCGGGAAAACCCAGGGCCCCGACTCCAGATTTGGAGGGGAAAACCGAAACGCCCCCGAAAGGGATGCGAAAAGTAGTCAAAAAGCTTCTCCGAAAGACGACTAACTTTCTCGAGTTTTCCCCGGGTCGTATTTCCTTACCTGAGGACCGACTGCCGAGGCAGCCTCTCGGAGCCGTGTGCTAAGTGCGTAATGTGAGCATTTTCGCGAGGAATCGTCCGGCGGAAAATGTGATCCTAGGGTGTGCCGGGAACGGGGAGCGAAGCGGACGGAGAGGGAAAGCGGCTGAATACGGTAAATGATGGAATGAAAATGGAGAAGAAAATGGGCCCTTTTCGGACGATCTCCGGGGTTCTTTCGTTACGCACCGCCCGAGATGTACGCGCGGCCCCGGGACCGAACCGGAGCTGGTATTAGAAAATGGACCCACTCCGTGTCTCGGGAGTGATTGCATGCGGGAAAGACACAGAGGAAAAGCTACTAAGACGAAAGCGCTGAGTGTAACAAAAAATCACTTCCTTCACATACACTCTCGGCCGGTTTCGGTGAACTGGGTACTGGAAAGGGGTCGGGGAAAGTATCCCATTTTGTTTTATTAAGCTTTCCACCACATCCTGCCTCTTTCCCTTTTGGGGCTTCCTTTTTTTTTTATTTCCTCCTATCAAGTAGATCTTTGTTGGGCCAGGATAAAAAGTAATGCGCTGCCCTGACGGTTCCAACCGGCGTGGCTTTTAGGGTTACTGATGAGTTACTAACAGGTATAGAGTGTTATTCAGTGCTTTCTTCATCTTCTTCCGAGTGAGTGAGCAATCGATTTCAATTCAAGGATTCAAGGAAAAGCACAGAGTGAGAGAGAGAGAGTGCTTCGGATTGGGTTAATTGAAAAGTTATCGAGGAGCAGACGAGACGCAAAACGATAGTGTTATCTTCATATGCAAATAGAAATCAAATGCCGGAAAATTAAATATTTACTCGTGCGGAATGGGAAATCTGCAGATGGAAGCCTTTTTTTACACAAGTTGTTAGTTTGATCCATTATAAAACTCAAACTGTTAGCAATGTTTTGAAAATGATGAAATTGGTTTGGTTTTGAGTTGATTCAGCGTTTGGGGAATAGTTTAATGCTCAACAAACCGTGTGTTTGAAGGTAGAACTTCAAATATATTTGCTAATAAATGTGAATTGGGAACAATCAAGTAGATATTGAAATATTATAGAGGAGGATATTAAAAGGAATGATGAGCAGCAGCAGTAGAGTGGAATTCAGAGAGTGAAAGGATAAGGTTGTATATTATAGGAAGTATCTAGAGAAGAACTAATATACAGTAAACCTTACATAAATTTCTAGACTTATCAAGTAAACGTTCCATCAACTTTTCTATCATGCGTAACTTACATTTTGTATTTTTCAAATGGGGTTTTTTGGTGTCTATATTTTTTCAATTTTCTTTCTATTCTTTTATATGGCCCTTAAGTAAAGTTCACACTTTGGAAACATAAATAAATACCTTGTCCCCTCGACTTCTTCCCTTTCTGTACTTAGCCTACCCCGAAAAGCTCTGATGTCCAGACATATAACTAAGACGATTTGCTTGGTACAAAGGAAAATGTTCTTGCGAACGTTGTAATGCCAGCAGATTGTAGTTCGGTTGCCAAAAACTGGAAACATTTTCCGATCACCTGCAAAAGTGTGGCTCCGCTGGGAAATGAAAAGATAAGTCTCCCGGACTGCTTCTCTGTCTGTGGCGCGGGGGTTCATGATGTTTACACCAGGGGACACTAATGCTGCTGTCAGCATCAGCACCGGAGAGCTGGCCCGGGCTTATGGCATTAAAGCCGGCATCGAAGTGAAATCAATCGAACCAACGCCTAACTTTCTCCGGCAGGATCTTGGAGGCCTGCTCCAGGGAACTGTTATGGACGCTGTCTGGTCCCAATATTCAACGGTTCAGTAAACACCGAAGCTCTTGCCGGTACCGGTCAGCATTGTCTTGGATGGTTGGAAAATTTTCCTTTTCCTTTTCTTTACCTCTGGCTCCGAAGGACGGATGATCGTTTGTTCCGCCGGAAAGAAAGGATCCTTTGGGGGCCAATAATATTTCGCACGCGCACGAAGACGCTTACAACGGAAGGAGACGGACGGAAGAAGCGAAAAGAGATTTTAATGGTCCATTTGGTGCGGTGTCCGTGATTCGGCCGGGCTGATCGGGCGTCATCGGCGAACCGGCGAGGGAAAATTACTTTCCCGTTTTGCTCCGATTACAGCTTTTTTATTGCCCCCCTCGGAGGGCGTTGTATCTCGACCGGAAACGCGCTGGAGCCATCTCGCGCTCGCTCGGGGCCCGGGGATTTGTGTCTGGCAGTGACGGTCGGTTAATGAGAATGATTTGTATTTAGTGTCGGATTTGGCAAAGTCAGAAATCTTTGTATTTCTTTTTGCAGCACATCGTTTCATTCCATTCATGAGGAGTCGCTCAGGAAGGCAAAAACGAACGATGAAAAATTCATTCCAATTTGCTTTGCTCCACAGGTATCACGTTGTTCAATTCGATAACTTTTTCTTCTGGTAAATGAAATGTGCTCAACAAACATTTTGAACTTTGGCAAACCATTTCAAAATCAGAAAAATTATTTTAAATTCGAAAAGTTCATCTGCACTATGTTCATTCCAATGGAATGCACCCAAAATCAGTCCCGGCGATCATTCCAGCTCGTGGAGCATTTTCCAGGAATTTTAAAAGATCCCTCTATTAGATTGGATTCGATTTTCAAATCAAATTGAATGATCGATCTGAGCCGAGTGGGTTTGGAATACGAACGACATTCAAGCAATGTTTCACTGCATGAGATTATTCTTTGCCCAGCTTCGTACGACGGTGTTTCTGTGAGCGAAACCGTCCAATTCCACATCTTTTCTTTCGATTGAAGCTGAAGGTTGCTCGGATTACACCAACGACAAAGACGTCAACAGTGTTGTAACTCGACACCTTCGCGCTGCCGCCTTCGATCCTAGAAAAAGGAGAACGGTTTATACAGCGGACTATGCGCTCGGTTTGTTTTGCTTTTGTTTTTCGTGTGACGACGAGTTTCAGAACTTGTTTTGGTGAAGAAAAGTTCTCCAGACGTACTCAATCCGCACGGGGAAGATTGTTTTCTTCCGCCAGTAAATAAACTCACATCGTACCGACGACGAACCACTTGAACCGACGTAGGGACAATTTTTGAAGAGGTCTTCAAGACGACGAGTTACTTTTCGCGCGCTCCTCTCAGTTGGTATGTGTGTGTTTATATTTGTTCTCGTGTGCATTTACCCTTCCCGAAAGAAAAAGCAGAAAAATACCATTTCACGATGTATCATCGAGTAAAACGGGTGTAGGACGGGTTCTGTCGTTGAAGTGCGCAGTCCTTTTTCCGGAGCCACACACACACGAACGGTTTTTGACGGGATGATGGCAGAACGCTTTACCCACGATCCCACGTTAACATCCGTGATTTATGAGGACCATGCCGAATGCAGTTTTGAGCACCGTCTTCTCTCGTCTCCGGTGGCCTCCAGGCACCATCTTCTCGGAGGTTTCAAGAATTCGTCGAAAAACGGAACACTACGTGACTGCGCTGTTGAGGGAATAATTAGAATCCGCAGTGCCATCGTTGCCTGTCATTGATTTGTTGTTGTTCGTGAAACGCTAGGACGATTCCGGCCACCAACCTGGAATACAAATTTTCTTCTAGCTTGGGAAACAACGAAAGGAATGTTTACTTTAATCAGGTTTCATTAGGACGCATTTCTCAGGGCCCGAGTAAATATGGTTCGGCATGGAAAGGAGGGAAACATCGCTCGATGGGTCTTATGGTCGGGAAAGCGTGTCGTTTTTGTGATGAAAAATGTTCACTCCTTTTTCCGCAAGAAGTTCATCATGGAATGTTGTTTCCTGTGGGATGAAATTGTTCCCGGTTTTGCTTCAGTTTAATTAAAACCCTGATTGAAACAAAAGGAAAAGGGCTTTATGAAAACTATTCAACGTATGCTGTACGTTTTTCATCTCCGATTGCTTATGCACTTATTTGTCCCCACTCTGGAAAAGGGTCATTGCGAAACGAATTGAAATGCCAGTCTTGGAACGGGACCAGGGTTTTCCGGTAGTACAACTAGACTGGGAAAAAATGTGTCCACAATCCCGGAAGGGAATTGTTTCCCGTTGTACTTTTGTAAAATTTTCCACTTCTCCCCCCATCGGCTTTTTTTTTTTGTTTTGTGTTCTAATTCTACTATTCCAACGCGGTTTTAACTCCTTCCGGCTTCGACGTAGTTGGAGTGATGGAAAACCCTCTTCCCCCGGTGGAGCGACTGATCCCCGGAGCGTGGCTTGTGACATAAGGTCGGAATGTTTATTTACCGGAAACGAATTAAGCATCATTTTCTGTCGCTTTTCCCGTGTTTTTCCCCCCCACCGGCTCCATGTTCGCACCTCAGAGTGGCTTGGGTTAGAAAAATAACCTCGTGTGCGCCTGCTGTTCGCCGACATGTGTTAGAGTGTGTAAACGTGGGTGTTCAGTAGTGGCGCCCTTTCCAAAACGCGACGTCACGTGTATGTGTGTGTGTGTGTGCCTGTGTATGTCCCAGAGGAAAACAAACGTTCGCTGAGCGCGAACAAATAACAAAAAACTAAGGGTTTTCCCCAACGGAGGTTTAGCGAGGGACCGGCGCGGTATGGATGATGGCCATTAATACCAACCATGCTCTGAAATAGAAACGCGCACCTTTCCGGTCCACCTCCCTCCCTCCCTCTAATCGCCTACCGCGGGTGTTTTCCCGACGAATTCCGGTACGGTTGATTTATTGACTCGTTATGACTCGTCCAACGCACGTCGGCTGTCGGGTTTGTGTGTGGGTGTATGCTTTTAGGGTGTCCTGTGTGTTTGGACGACGCCGACGACGATGATGATGATGATGACGAACTGTCCTGTTCTCTTCCACTCCCCACAAAAAAAAAAAAAACAAAATAAAGGCAAAAAGGATAACCCGGACGAAACCGAAAGCCCCGCTCGGTGGGGCAAAAAAGGAAACAAAACGGAGTTTTCCACTTTCCCCGTGGCGTGATGGGTATTGTTTAGATAGCGCCGGAAAAACCGAGGGTCCCGCCGTGGACCCAGACCCGACCACCCCGTGTGCCGTGTCTCGTGGGTATTTTCATTTCGCTGGAGCAATTTGTTTTTATTATCAATTTTAATGTTGCTCATTTTCCTGCCACCCCACCGTTCCCCTGGGAGGTGAAGGTGTTCGCTATGGAACGCGGGGTTGGGGATGGTGGGATAATGGTCTTCAATTTTCCCGCAAGTCTCTCACGAAAAGCCTAAATAAAAAAGAAAACACACACACACACACTCTTCAATGCATCCCAAAGATCGAGAGAGCTGCGTTCTGTTGAGTTGTGACGTGTTCCAAAAATACAAAAGTACCATTGAGGGGGTGTTGCATGCCGAAGGAGGGATCCCTTTCGAAGGCGACAACACATTTCGACCCGAGCGGGGGGGGGGCTTTGTCAGGGTCCGAAGGGGCGCGGCCACTTGAGCAACCGGATGAGGTGATACCAGATGGAGCTTCTATCTCGACCAGACGTCGCAAAAGGGCACGCTCTCGATGGAACGCTGCTCTTTGCAGTCGACAGATGTTGTGGTAGCAACTGATGGACACAGAAAACGCTGATAATTTTGGACCTTGATGGCCTCTAGAAGACACGAAAAAGGAAAACGTTGGAGGGAGGAAAAATAAAGTCGAAAAGTTCCACACACCACGAGACACCATCGGAACATGAAAGGGAAACTAGAACGAGAACCAACGCCGACCAAAGGGAAAGTTACGATGCAGTCAATATCAATAATTCTTTTCCCGGCTGGTGTGTACATTTCCCTCCCCACTCCACTATTTGGCGCATCCAAAAGAATCCAAATAAATTCCCTCGAAATTTCGGCTGAGCGCATTATTTGGGTCTTGTTATTTCAGCATCCAACCTGCGGTGAAAAGTCAAGCAAATAATAAAACAAACAACGGCAGCCAAAACATAAATAAAAATAAAAACTGTCCCTTCATGACGCCACCCCCGAGGGGGAGGGGGTAGATGGACGCACATTTTCTGCGTGTAGCGATGGGTAAAATTAACGGCCATCATTAAAAATGATTATAAATAGGGCGATTGCTCTCATAACTTGCATTGCTCGAGGCACGAGGAAGAAAGAAAGCAGGAAAAAATCACCCCGCGAACGAATGCATCCAACGTGGTCCACGTGGGATCGATGGGAAAAAGTTTAGAATTTTTTTAAAAGCATTTTTAAGGCTGATTTCACTCCTCTTCCACCCAATTATGGCCTCCGAGGCCGTGCGCGAGTTCGAATGTTTTACAGTTGAACAAATAAAGTGCAACTTTTATTGTGTACTTTGCGAAGGAATTTTACGGGCCGACTGTCGTTTCGAACTCAAATCGGATGTTTTGTTGCCCCGTTGTGTTTGGGTGGTTTTTATGCACATCGTAATCATAACAGTCTGATTCGATGTTGTTTGATTTTTATAAAAGAAAGTGATCTCTTAAGCTATACCCAGAATGAATGTTTTGTATTGAGGAAAAGTGTCACAAAACTAGCTGTAGCGAGATAGTTTTTGTACTATTCTGTGCATTTTGATTTGAATTCGTCAAGATTTATCAACCCTTGCGTAAATCCTGGATTTTTCAAATCAGATAGAGCTCTTGTGTGTGACTGGTTCCAATTGGGAATGGGATTCGTGCTTGCGGGAAACTATTCACAACCTCTTGAATCGTGCCGGAAAAGCGGAATCGCACTAATTTCCCCCCACCATCGGAGCTGCATTTACAATGCGCTTAAGCCACATAAAATCAATGGAAACCCATCCCATCGGAGCGCCGTAAAATGCGATCCAAGGTAAGCGTTCCGGCGAACAAATGACGGTCTTCTGTTGGAATCCTCCATCCATCTCGCCACATCGGCGTACTGCTGCGTACTGCGTATCGATATAAATTGTAATTATGGGCGACATAAATTGTGCAACGACGCGCCTCGCACCTCGTACGGTCTGTGGTCCCGCCCGAGAGCCACCCCAAACCAAATGGGACCGAAATGGAAACGAACGTGTCGTTTTCTCCCCCCAAGCGAAAAGCACTCGCGCCCGTTTGTCGTCCGGAGTGCATTCGATGCACCACGTAGTCCTGCACTTTGTGGCTGCATTTACAAAGGGGATAAGGGCAAAGGAATCGGGGAGCAAATTGTATCGTTGTTCGAATTTTGTTTTCCTATCGTTCCGCTTCGGACGCCACGGCGCAAGGCGATGGAACGTTACAAATCCCGGAAAGCTGTCGGTGAAGGGTGTGTACGGGGGTTTTATTATTATGTTATGTTCTTTTGCACGGTGCAAGTGACGTTCCGTTCCGGCTGGTGCAACGTTGCATGGCACGGGGCACGAATCAATCGTTCGGTCTGGTTCGAAGGGAGTCATCACTAAACCGGTGGCGTCGTTATGGTCACGAAAAATTAGTCTTTTTGTTGTAGAACAAATCTGCCGGCTTGAATGAAAATGCACACGCCGAAGAAGGGCCGGTTTCGTGAGAAAATGCCGGCCGGAAGGTGGCCTTCGAGTTGCTGGACGCAGTCGCCGCAACAAATGAAACACTATGATTTATCGCCGGATTTGGTGGGCTTATCGATTTGTCTGCCAATCTGCATCGGATCGCGTCCGGAAGCTGGGAAATTAAAACCCTCTCCCAGCGCATACCACCATTAAATTCTGGCAGGGTGTAATCGATTCCGATTGGTGGGTCATCGATTATTCCCCCGTTTTTTGGTTCCGTGGTTTTTTTTTTCTTTGAAAAGTTACAAAATAATCCATTAAAATGTCACCCGATAAATAAATCACTGTTAAGCGACTTCCACGCATTTTACGATTTCTTCTCGACAAAAAAGAAATGGCGGGAGAAAAACGGGTGAACGATAAAGGGCACCACGGAGACGTTAACGCCCTCGGAGAGCCCACCAGAGGATCGATAAATTTTACGTTGGCATTCGGCCTTCGAGTGTTATTTTGCGATATGATTTAATTGAACGGAAATGACGAGAAGAGTGATGGTACGAGAGTCGGCCATTTAATTGGCACCGGTCGAACGGACCATCCTCGAACCGGTGCCAATTCTACCATTCTTTCCACTGCGCAAACCGGGTACACCAAGAACTTTGTGCTGGTTGTTTTGTGTATATCTGGTTTCGATTTACGTTTCCACTGTCTTTTTTTCCGCCGTCGCCGGTGACGCTGGGGAAGCTTTTAATTAAATTGAACAGAGAAAACAGGATCAAGTGTCGCTACGCTCCCGAGTCAGCATTAGTAGCGGCTCGAGAAGATGGTTGGCTAATTATGGAGTAGGCTCGCTCGTCGTGGGCCGCACGGCTAATAAATGAGGCGTTTAATGTTTGGTTTGGGCCACCGGCTAATTGATGAAGCCCCCCCTGGGACTTTGCCGCAAAAAAAGGGGGGAAAACTCGTTGCGAGTTGCGGCAGTGAATTAATATTAATTTGCACCGCGAGCACCGATGAAAAATCGCGAAATCTTTAGCTGTGGGAGCTTCCGTTTAGGAATAACAAGGATAATTAGAATCGTTTAGGGGCCATTTTGGAGTTTTAGGCTCCTACACCTTCTTCCGAAGCGGAGAATACTATTTAGTTAGAAAAATTTGAATCTAATCTTGATAGATAAATGTACGAAACCAGAAAAGAAAGTCAAATGATATTGGATTGGACATTAGTCATTGCCGAACGATTATGAATAGTTATCGGATTTCTGGGAATAATTGAGGATGAAAATAAAACTACCGATAAAACATTCTCATTCAAACTATTCTCTACTGATAAGCTAGTAGTGATGTGGAAATCCGATCCAAGCTGGGATTCGATCCAGCAGATTCGGAGCTGACTTGGAATCGATCTTTTTGATACAAACCGAACGATGTATAGTTAATCCAGATGTTAGTGAATTGCAATGCAATTTCGAATGTGGTAGATCAGAGCCATGAGAATTTGAATCCGAATGCTTGAGGTGAATTTCCAGCGATTTTACTCCGGTCTCTGGGTCTGGATTGATTCCTAAACAAATAAAGGTGTACAGCCTTAGGCAATTTGCAAACAAATCCGGATTAATCCGTCTAGAGATCGATTCCTCCAATCCTATCCGGACCTCATTTCCCAACACCGCACAAGCCAACTGCTGTGGGAAAACCATGCATTTTCCCTGCGTTGCTGTAATTTATCACCTGTTACAGCAGGGTGCAATTTAATCTATTCCATACATTCGAAGCTGTCGGTACGAAATCTGCGTTAAATAAACAAAAAAATGGTAGAATAGTCTGCCGCACAAGAATTGAAAAATTGCAAATGAAAGCTATCGTATCGCAAAAGTGTCCCGCCATCAAATCCGCTCGAGCCGAGCAGCTTGCAAATGGACGGCAAAGCAATGGGAAAATAATTAATTTCAAGCCGGAATAATTTTATCACTCAAGTGCCGCTGACACTTGATGAAGTTTTACGCCAGCCGGCGTGCACACTCGGTTTCAACGCTCCACCGGCTCAAATGGCGCTGGACGCTGGGATGTCGTTTAAAATACATATTCGTTATTTAATTGTGCAGCGCAGGATAGGGTCACTCGAGTGGAGAGGGCTTTCGAAAAACCACTGAAAAGGACAAACAAAAAAGAAAGAAATGATCGGAGCAAAACCCCAATCACATCCGCCGCACTACGGCGGGAATTTATTTCGAAACTGATCATTGCGCTGCAATCTGGTGGTGTGGCATTTTTCGGGGCCGGTTTCCCCCACTTGCAGTCAGCTTGGGCACGGAAACGAGGAACATTTTTTCCTTCACTTTCCCGCTCGCGCTGATTATCGAATGTTTCGAGGTCGTATTTATGTTTTCCGCGTCCCACAAGAACGAGTCCCGGTGCAATGGGAGGCTGCGTTTGAAAGGGTGAGAGTTGGAAAAAAGAATGGAAAGTAAACCAGCGTAATACGTAGTAGGCAACGAGGGAGAGATAGAGAGAGATAGAGAACATGACAATGAAAAGACCCAACGATAAGTGCAATTGCACCGAATAACCGGCACATCAGGCGAGAAGAACGCAACCAAAATAAAACTGAGTTGGTAGATTAAACCCTTTTCGGAGCCGCGGACGAGGCGCACGGCTTCTTGTTGAGTTAATTGAGACGTCTGGTTTGAAATTATGTGCCTCGGTTTAATTGATTTTCTTCACCACATCGACATGCCATGTGTGTCTGCGAGTGGTGGCAATTGAATATTACCGAAGTCGATAATCTTAAGCCCGAAGCTGGTTTAATGTTTTATTTCGAAACTTCTCCGCCCTACCGCGAGAACTGGTCGTGCCGGCCAAAGGGTTGGAATGTGAAGGTCGTTAAATTTCCCTATTTTCAGCCTCCGTTGTCTGGTGAGAGTTTTCGTATAATTAAAAACGCTCATAGTGTCGTCTCTTAACGGGGAAAATTTTCAAAAATAGTTCATCGGAACGAATTTGGTTCCTTCGACAAGGGGGAGCGGCTGGAGAATACGTCTAGACGACTTAAGTTTTCCCATACATCTCCTGTACGCCGATGAGCGAGGGGTTTCCATTTTCCCTAGGGAATCCTTTCCCGTCCGATAAGCGAGATTGGAAGACCAATCTTCACGGGAAATCGCTCAAAGAGTCAATTAGAAGCTCAACTCAACTTTTATTGTGAAAATGGAGAAGGAGATCAAACAAGGAACTCATAGAATAAGGTTAGACGTTTACGTAAGCGGAAATAAATTAACGATAAGCTTAAAATAAACTGTTTGTACAGAGAAAAATAAAAGCTACTCCGGAGAGGCAAACTATCAAAGTATCGAAAAGTCAACTTGCGCTCAAGAAAGTTTCTGAAGAAAATTGCAAAAGTTAAAAAGAAACTTTAACCACAAAACCGCCTCCTCTCATGGACGCCCAAGCGGAATGGAATGGGGACACGTTGGGCATAAAATATGAATGCTAATAAGACGAGAGCACGCAAGCACTCCATCCTCGTGCAGGGAAGGCTTTTTTTCCCGTTTTGTTCTCTCTGTTGATTTTGCCCCATTTCCCTTTTCACTCATGTTTTCGCCTCGAGTGCGATGATCCACTTGACTAAGAATGATATTTTTTTTCAACGGAGGAACGGGTGTTTTGTGAAGTGGAAAATGGGTAAGATGGTGGACGGGTAACGGTGGAAAGGATTAACTTTGTCCTTCGGGCCCGGTGGAAGCAATATGGTAAAACCGTATCGATTATTTCGTGCATGCCGGCAACGGCCGTGAAAAGCTTGGCACCAAGCGGTCGAGCGGTGCAATGGTGAGCGGATGGAAAATTAATTCCGGAGGAAAAGGAAAATATTTGCCCAGCAAAACTAACATGGATGGGCTAGGCCGATGGCGCGGAGGGGGGCGGCGAAGAAACAAGCTACTAGCGCCATTGGACAAAAGTCCATCGAAACTTGCTCACCGCAGCACGAACACACACGCACGAACCGGAACGATGGTGTAGTTTTGCCGGAAAGTTTCATCCGCAGCTGGAAGCTTTGAAACAACTGTTTATCGTAATTTATGTGGAAGTCAACATGCCGAAGGGTAAGCCTTCTCTACGGCGCCCCACTCGGGAAAGTTCAAGCCACCGGCCGAGGTGAAAATGATTGATGATGAACCGGTCGGAACGGATAGGAGGAAATTAATTAGCACCCGGCACAAGAAGAAGAGCCACCGTTCGACTTGTGCCGGGAAAAGATGTTTCGCGCCGTGATAACGCGAGGAAAGCCGGACTGGCGGATGTTGGATTAAGAACGCAGCGAAAACGCGAACGGAACGTGCCCCGGCGCTGGAAGGCGTACGCTGTAATGTAGTGAATTTTATTGCATTTCAAAGCGAAAAGGTTTCGTGAACCGCGCGGATTGATGGCTAAATTAGTGCCGATAAACCGACGAGAACGCTAATCAGATCGTGTTCGCAATTATCTACGAAAATGTACAACTCTATCTGATATCCTTTGAATCTGTAAGTTCAAGGATTGACCTTTCAATGCGGGTTGTGCTAAAGAATTTGATGGTGCATGTATTGCTTCGGATGGATGTTAAGAGTTGTTTGTTGGCTCTTTTGAATATGAATTGAAACAAGAAGAACTTGTCGTTTACAGTAAGATTTAAATAATAAAATGACTGAAGATAGTCGCGAAAAATTATTACCAAAAAGAAAGATCGGTGAAGCCATGGTCAAATTGAAAAATGTACGATCAGAGAATCAGTATTCATCATTCGGAATACGCAAACAAAACTGAACTCGACTTGAAAAATTTAGTTTTTAAGAGTAAATTTATGAATGTTTGTCATTGTTATATCTTGATTATTTTTTCTCGTTTTACACTGCTTTTAATTGATTCTTAATGAAAATTTGAAAATACTTCAGATGGGAGTATGTTTTGGATTTTGTTGTTTCAGTATTACAGTTTTCTTTTAACAAAGAAGAGCATAAATGCATATCAATTATTAAAAAAAAAAATTGCGAAAGAAAGCTACTCTCCTTCATTTGGATGCATAAATCACCAAAAGATCACTTCATAATAAACTATCTTCCATATCATTGTAAATAAACTACCCTCTCAATGGAGTGCTGGTGTCGAAGGCATAGAATGTTCCCCCCTACGGTAATGAATTTCAATGACTTCCCGGTCACCCCCGTTCCTTGGTCTTCCGGGGTGGTGCGCTTCAATAGGCGAAACCCAGCTGTCGGCCTCAGGATCAACGAGCTCAAGTGGCCACCACCATCCAACCAACGACCTCAGCTCGGCATCCAAGCAAGCGATGGGAAAACAATGACAATTGCTTCACTCCCACCGACTGCTTCAAGTGGGGGGAAAACCCCATTCACTCGGTTTTCCCATTCTTTCCATCGTCCTGGCGTAAGTACTACCCGTTTCCCGGCACCTGGGACACACGTAGAAAGATTCCTTCCACGATAGGCCGCCCAGGGCATGCTCGAGAGGCGGAGGTCATTTTCGAGCGCACCGACCGGCCCGTGTCGACGTGTTCATCTTTTTCGCCCTTTTTCCCGCGAAGCAGCAAGGCGTGTCCTTGATGGCACCATTATCGTTGCCGCAGCCGGGTCGAGCCTTTACATTATTCATCGCCACCCCGTCGTTGACATTTCGATCTCCCTTCCCTGAACCCTTTTCGACGTCAAGAGGATGTGTGTAGGGAGTGTTGGGGGCAATTTTCCAACCATCCCACGGATGTTTTCCGTTGCTACTCTTTTGTTTCGCACTTGAGGATAGAAGATAACGATGCACCAAACAGTGTCTGTGACTAGTTTTTAGCGAAATCCAATGTATATCCCCTTCATCTTTGTATGAAGTGTGCGAAAACCACTCTCATTCGATAACACGCGAAACAAACTGAATGCAAATGTCACTGAAAACTGAATTCAAAAGATATAGCATCTTTTTAATTCAGCTGCGCATACATTCGACAAACCCATACAACATCCCAGGGAGTAATTATTAATGCTAGAACGTTTTTATAGGTTAACGAATTTGCCACATGTTCCAAGTCGTCCGGTGCCTTCCTGACACTCGCCTCAAGAGGCTAGCAGCGGGCACTTGTGCAAGCAATAAAAACAGCTATATGAAATGAATCTTTGTTAACTGCCACCCGACCGTTTAACGCCTAGCATAATGTGGGAGTGGATTGCATTTGCAAGCGTTTTGAAAAAGCATTCTCGGTTGCTAGAGGAACTCGAATTTGAAAGGAACCAAATTAGAGCAGTCTTATTCCGCCACGGTGCCCTATCTGTCGCGAACGACGATCCATGCAACGTTTTGAATGTTCATTGTGGTGTATGTTTTGAAAGAATTCAGGCTCACCGGTGCTTGTCATAAGCCAAGAGTCAAGTATGTACAGATGCATAGTTTTAATTACCATTCAGCGTTAGTCTGTATTCGCCAAGTCGTCGAACAGCGGCCTCAAGAAAGGAATCGGCACACTCACTCCGTCGGTTACGATCGTCCGCCGGGAAATAATGGTAAGTCCTCGGCGAGTCCTGTAATGCATCTGCAGTCAAACGTGCCAACCAACACGAGTCTTCCCACGAGCAACGCGGGCGAACGTGATTTACATTTCTCTTGTTGTTGCACACGGTTGGTGTAATTTGAAACCACGCTCCAAGAACACAAACTCCAGCGAACAAAGAACGACCACTTGTGAGTAAAGCAACTGCATCTCGAACGGCGGTAGCGGCCATGGCGACCCTTGGAGGAACTACTTGAGTAACATACTTTTATGGGCCGAGGCATGACTCTGGTGCGCTTTTATGGAAGGTCAACGAGTTGTGTTTGCGTGGGCGCGAATCTGCGATGGTGTTACCGGAACGTGATGCTACCTTTTCCTGGAATCCAAGTAGTCGAGAGTTGCATACTCAGATCTTGACGGTGCGATATAGTTAAGCTATTCCTCCTTAGTTGCTTCCTCGTTATGAATCGATTTTATTTTGTGTTATAGACTATTGCAAATATATGTGATATGATGTTGGTGTTAAAAAGATCTTGTTTCACGTTGACTGCCATGTCACCCAAAAGTGGGTGACAGCAGAAATCAGTTCTAAAAAAGTTTTTGACCCATAAATAACTGAAAATGCAACATAAATACCATAGTAAGATACATAATAAGTTCTTTGGGATGTTAACTCTTTGCTTGGCCTTCAAAAAAAAAAATATTGTACTAAAAGTGTGTGCCAAAAACGCTTGATAGTCAACGTGTTAAATTTCTATTTTTAGAGGGCTGCTTTGATTTCCAGGTGTTTGTGGTTTTCTGGTCTGCGATTGGCAATTAAAGCAGCGCTCTTACCCCTACTAAGAAACACACAAACCTTGGTCAGCGCTGTTGGTTGGTGAACTGTAACTCGACTCCACTTAAGCTCTTCAGACCTCTAACGGTGCGCGGGGGTGTTTCCCTCTCGGAAGTGTTTCCGGTGACTTGCCCCGGAAGTGGGCTACCATTCGCTCCAAGCGAGACGAAAGCGACGCCGTGAAAAGCTGGGAAGTGCGGAAAGAGTTAAAGTCTCGGAAGAACTCACTCACTGCCACGAGCGCAAACCCGACCGCCTTCTGGAAGAGGCACATTCAGGAGTTTGGAATGTACAACACGAAGAAGGCGTTTCAAGTGTAATGATACGGGAAGCCTTTTCTCGTTCCCTTTCCTTAGCCAGCATCGAGGCAGTTTCCTTCCACGCCCCACCTTTCCTTGCCGAAGTTGGCTCAAGGATTTAAGGATTCCTCCGCACCGAATTCTGTTCCGGGTTTACGCTAATGGTCGGCACGAAGCGCAGTTTCGTGAGTCGAGTGGAAAATCGAGTAAGTTTAAAAAATAAAACAATGCAAGCACAACGAGTAACGAACGGAAGAAATCGCGTACATTCTCCCTCTTTTTCTTTTAAGGCCTGGAAAAGGAGCTCGAAGACCGGCAGAAGCGCAAACAGCTCGATGCAATTCAAATTAGTTGCGCTTGCGTTGGCAGGGAGGCAGGCACCGGAAGGGGCGAATGGAAGAAAGCGACGGCCTTGCCAGGGTGCTTTTGGGAAGGATTTCCCCAATGTCCTCCAAGGCGTGGAGTACGATTGCGGCGTCCGTCGTTTGGAGACTGAACACGAACAACAAACATCTTTCGGGCGGGTTTTGGATTTATGGGCAGCATTAAATTACTGCGCGCCCCTGAAATGCAGCCTGCGAAACGTGTAGCCTCCCACTCCAGAGCGATATCGTTTCAATTATCCAGTTAAGTTTAACTGGCGTATTATGTGATTAGTTGGATGGGAAATACATGTTCGACATTGCACAAAATCCTTTTGTTAAAAATAGTAACAGCCGATGTTAAAGCGTACACTTCGGAGCATTTTGTAAAGTTCAATTCGAATGTTATAACTTTGTTAAAGAGATTTAAGATTCAATTTGTTCCATTTCACAAGCCACATTACTGTTGATTGAAAATCGATGTAAAATGGATCGTTTCATTAACATTCCCGTAATGAATTTTCCGCGACTGAATGCGACGCCGTAAATTAATCATAGAAAAGATTGATCGACTTTCTTCATCCACCAATTTGGTGCAAATCAATTAGGGGTTTTCTCCAAGGTTTTCCCTCCTCGGTGTTTGCGTCGCCCGATGTAAGGGCGACCGAAACCGGATGGTTCAAAGTTTTCAATCAGCATGACATCGGGCCGCGGGATAGAACCGTTCCCCCCCCGGGGCACGGACGGGTTTCGGTCCAAACGAGCTTTGGGAAAACTTTTCCCAACCGCAACAGAATCGGCTCATTCATTTCCGTGCGGTTCGTGGGGACAGGGGGGAGAAACGAAGACAAGCGGTTTTCCCCGAAAGTAATCATCGATTCGTACCGGCGAGAGAGAGTTTTGCATCACGTGAATGATTGATGAGCGGTATTCACAGTCGGCGAAAACTTTGTTATTTTGGACTTTGTTTCGCGGTCACCAATCGGACCGATTTTCCGTGGTGCCATCTCGAAGAATTTTCCGCCGGAGCGTGCCAGAAAGGCGGGATAGAATTCCGATACGTTTCGAAATCGGGGAGAAATTGTACCCGTTGGCGCAACGAGATCGATAAAATCAATTCAGAATTCCCCGCACCCTCCCCCAAAAGGAACCCCAGCAGGCACGTTTATTTGGGTCATTCGGAAGGGTTTTCGGTAGCTTGCGTACGCACGAAATAAATAAGTACCATTGCGCGTGTCGGAGAACCCATGAGATTGATAATGGTTTGGTAAAGCACTCGGAAATTGTTCCTTCTATTATGCATGGTGCAAATGGGGCCCACCACGACCAAGGCACTGCAGGGAACGATTTTCGTGTGCTTGTGTGTTTTGAGTTTTCCGTTTGATGACATAATCATCCGTTTATGTGTACTAGTTTTAGCCGAGAATATTTATCTTAATTTTTCTTCTAACTCTAGTGTTTATGTTCGAGTCTTGCTTTGGTAAAAAGTATTGTAGTATAAACATTTACTCATTCTGTGGATTGTATTCTGAACTCTGAATAACTAGTATAAACATTAACTTATTCTGCGTATTCTGAACCCTTTGTTTTTTTCTCTTCGACTTTACGAACTTCTTGAAAATATGTTACGAGTAGTTAACTCTGTTTCGTTTTGTTGTAACCATTCCTGTTATTCTCTACTTGGCTCGATCACCATGATTAGTTTCAGGATTTTGTTAATAATCGTTGATAAACATATTTTCCTGTTATCAGTTACACGACGAAAAAAATATGGCTGACGAATTCAATCGTTCGTCACGTATCATGCCGAAAGAATGAAGCCAAACGTCGGGAAGCCCATGCAAATGGACGCCTAAGCCGTCCATTAAAATCACATTCATATTATTCACCGTTTGGAGCATTTTTATTGCCGAAAACGTCTTTCAAACGTCGCTCTGCAAACGGGGCCACCCAGAAGCGGGGACCAGTCAATGGGACAGGAAAAAAAATGCAATATTTCCAATCCCTCAAACCGAAAGTAGCCAAAAACCCCGACCGGACATTCTGCGGGATTTGTGAGACGAAGAGGCTGTCGGGTTGGGGCGGTAGAAACGGTGGAATATAAATTACCGACGTAAAGCCCCAACATAATTTATGTTCGACAGACACACACACACACACGCATATTTGGGGTTGGGCATCCCGTCCTATTCGTCTTTGGTGCGTGCCCCGGCGAGTTCTAGGGTATTGATCTTCCCAACGAGACGATATTGTCGAAGGTCGTTGTGGGCAGTTGCCCAAGAAAGCTCCATATTGCTCGAGGTCGGAAGAAGAAAAGATACCCGCAAACGTCAATCGATAAGTCTTTGGCAAAGGATTTGGCATAAAATGTGCCGTCGGTTGATCCTTTTTCTATGATGTTTTTTTTTGCGAATGAGGACACATTAAAATATCCGTTGATCGCATCTTCGTACCAGAGCGACCCTTTTCTTCGTGATTTGGTTTTATTGATTCGAACGGGATGGGAAAATATTTCTACGAGATTGGGCCGCTAGGGAAAAAAACGATTCTCGAGGATGTGGCGTATTAAACACGTTTTTATAAAATCTCACTGGAAAAGCCACACAAAGTTTGCCTCAAGAAGAAATCAGAACTTTCCTTTTTTATTAACTACTATCAACTACACTCCGACGGCTTAAAAAGCGCTTGAGAACTTGTTTTATGGAGGTCTCCAAAAAATCCCACTCCTTCCAGGAATTGAGACCAATTGGGGTTGGGTTTATAAAATTAATAAAAAAAGGAATATGTTCCGCCCGAAAGGAGCCACAATGAAGAAACATATTTTTGTTACCCTTCTCTAGATCCTCTCCCAACAAGTTTCCGTTTGTTCCTTTAATGTTGCTGTGGTCTGTTTCCTCGTTTCATGGAAAAATCAATAAAAATCACAAAAGGCTGTTGATTAAATTTTCCTTTCCACGCCACGTTTCGTTGGCGTTCGCGTGTCCGTGTCTGTTCTCGAATGATAAAAAGGGGACTAAAAACTTGATCCGGCCAATACGGGATGATGAAACCCTTTCCAATGGACCCGGGACGGAAGGGACGACGAAACGCAGACACAAACGATGGAGAATGGGTGCGACGATGACGATCGGGATGATGATGATTTGTTGACACGTTCGAAAGGGCCGTCTGTGAGGATGGCCCGGCCGACTCCGATGGAAGGCCAATTGGTCGATAATATCCCAGCGACCCGCGCGAGACTCGCTTTCGATGGGGAAAAGAAACGTGAAGTTTTTTCCTTCCTTTTTTGTACATATCAAACGGTTATAAACGAGCCGAAAGTCGTATCCCTTTTCCAGCGCCTGCTGCGCGTTGCAGTAAGAGACTGCTTTGATCTCGAGTCAGCTCCCGAGAAAAAACCCGATGTGACGCAACGTCATCCGAACAAAGTTCTCACAAAAATTATTCCATTCCATTTCCTGCGCCTTTCAACTGCCGCTACCTTTCGTTCTGGTAGCGAATCGTCTTTACCTCACAGTTATGCATTTTCACAGGCCTCTCACGACCGCCGTACGTCTTCACCTGACATTTGGGAGTGGGAGAGGAAAAAAAAAAAGCAGTCTGACATACCAACCATGAAGATGATGACGGTCGCCGCGTGGAAACCCCTTTCTCCGGGAGGCTGTCTTCGCCCCCGGGTGAGGACGGGACTTTCTTCCGCGGGGGGCGAATGTTTACGAGCGGCATCTTTTCTTCATCTTTCGATACCGACCGAAATTTATGCTACTTCAATCCGACAGGCAGGTGGCTTCGGTGGTCACCTTCTGGTGGAGCGGAGCACCTGACCAAGGCGCGGATCGATAGAAATGGATCCATCGGTGTTTGGTTTAAAGCAGATCTTTGCCGAGACTTCACCGGAGATCCAAGACCGTTTTGTTCTAATCAATTATGGGGCGATGGTGTTGAGGTGGTTCTGTAGAACCCCTTATCGGAGTCCATTATTGGCTTACAATATTTTAATTGGCTCCTTTGGGTTGCCTTTCCTCTCCGTCGGGGTGGGAATTGGGAAAGGTCTTTTGTTTTATTGGAATTAATTTGTTTCGGAAATGGGATACACGATAGTCGGGGCCATAATAAATAGGGATCGTTCGAAGATTGATAATGTCATGATGCGGTCCTCATGAGTTCTTTTTTTATTCTACTAAGGGAATTCACATAATCAACCTGTTGACAACAACATTAAAAAGCAATTCTGAATCGAAAAACAGTGAGTAAAACTAACCTAAACATCTAAAATAGAGACTAACGATGAAGACAAGAGCGAACACGATGGGTAAAACGCAACAATCGAAAGGACACATGACAGACGGATTGCTCGTTGAATGGCACTATCTTCCGGTCGATCGATGAACGGCTTTAAAGAAAATCCTCTCCGTCAGGTTCGGATCCGAGCCGTTCGAATTGACTCACTTCTTCCGGAACACGAACATTGTATGCTCGGAGCGTCCCAGTTCCACAGGATAAGCCCAGGGAGTCTTACCCCCGAATCGGGAGTTGCTTCTTGTATCGATTCCAATAGATTTTCCGTACTTCCTTCCGCAGCAGCGGCAGCAGAAGTGAGCAATCTTGTCTGTTGCCTCCGCCATTTGTCGATTTCAAAGGTTCGTTTCCGAAAATCGAACCGAACTGAACGGAACGGGCCCGAAATGGGATTAATTTTCCTTCCAGGGACTTTGTTGTACGTGGCCTGGAGAGCTAACGCTGGCGAAAACCCACTGGCCAACGGGGGGCCCGAAGGGATAAATCCAGTAAAGGGTATTATCTTTCGATTACGTTGCCATCGATCTTAATGGCTCGCCGAAAAGCGGAGCTCCATGTGCATCTATTGAAAACTATCGTTTGTATCCCGAATTTCGTGAGTGAAAGTCACACGGGAGTTTGTTTGCGACCGGACTTAAACGGCCTAAAGTGACTGCTGGATCCTGCATTCGTGGAAAGCTATTTCTGAAGACTTCCCCTCAAAATACGCCAATCAACGTTTGCAAAACATTAAAAAAATGCGGCAAACCCGCGTCGGGCTTGGATTCCCGTTTTGAACGACGGGATTTAAATCCTGTCTCTAGCTTTCCACGAAACGATATGTTTGTGTTCCTCCTTCGCCAGTATCGTTTGTTGTTACATTTTGTTTTCGTTCCTCGGGGATGTTTTGGCGTCGTTAGACGGTATCACGTTTCGTGACCCATTCATTTCCGTTGTCTTCAGCAACCTTTCATCCAATGGTTTGTTTTTTTCCCACTTATTTTGTTTTATTCTTAGCATCCAGTTCCAGGATACGGATTGTTTTGCTCGATAATGTTACATGCATGGTAGCAATCTTTCGTCGGTTGAGCATTAGACCTTTTTTTTCTTGTTTCTGTACTGGAGTAAACATTTTTACTTTCTTTTATGTCAGTTTCTTTGTTTTGTTTTTCTTTCTGGTGAGGCGATTTTGATAAACAAAATTAAATACTACCTTCAAATAATAATGCCCCAAACCCTGACCTACAATTCGTCGGGGATTGCTTGCTGCCTTGCTGGCACGAGTGTGGTTAAGGAAAAGATTGTTTTCAGATTTCCCCTGATTGTGTGTTGGCATGCACCCGGACCCGGGTGTATCGGTCGGTTTGGAATAATTCGACCGTGGGTCACGATGATGGATTGGTGTTGGATATCCAGTTTTGTTTTCCAACGGGCCACCGGGATTGCGTGCGGCGTTGTAATTAAAACTGTTGGCGGAAGAGGACGAAAGTCCGTTCGTTGAAGGTGGCAAAACCGTCGAAAGGGGCTCATTGGAATAAATTCTTGACTTGAAAATGAAAAGCTTCTGAGCTTTTCGGCACACTTTCAACGAGTTAAAACAACGTCAATCGTTCGCAAAACGGTAGCAAACGAAGGATGTTTGGACGTGAATCAACACAAAACTTTGCCCCAAAATCACTTACCATTTTCGTCCCCGATAACGGAACTGGCCGACGTGTTGGGAATCCTTCCGGCGGATGTGAACCAACACATCAACAACAGGAGCAGCACGGCGTGTGGTTTCATCCGGCGTAACTTTGTCGTTCGCCCCGCTCGGAGGCTTATTCCTGTCACGTTTTTCGGTATGATTTTTTCCATTTTCTATTTTAATCTAACAAACGCTCTCTTACTCCCTGCTTTTGCCAGCCTTTCCTCCAGCCAGCACACACACACACACCGAATTTTCCCGGCCACTCACATGCGGTAACTAAACTAAAGCGCACAACACTACGGTGAAACTTTCAATTCGCTTAGATTCAGTGAATTCTACAATCACTAGATGGATTTTCCCTTTACACCATTACGCTTCGGGAACTTTTTTCTCACTTTGTTTTACATTGCATTGATTTATTTTACCTTTTTTCTTTCATCCAAAACTCTCACAACCTCACTCGTAAGCTAGTTTTCGATCCTGCAAAAAGCAAAACAGAAGTAAGGAAACATTTTAAGGTGGGAAAGATGGGAACAACAACGGTTTCGTCAGGAGGTACACGGGAAACACTTTTCTTTTCCGAAAACATTCGCACGCAGCGGACGAACGCCTTTCGAAAGCAGAAGGTCGAACCGCAAAACTATCATCGACAGCTGACCACACAGCACGTGGGTGTCACGAACCGGAACCGGAACCGGATGCGGAAACACTATCGAACGATCACTACTACGGCACTGCGGGTTCGGTGGTCCGTCACGCATCGATTCGTGTTGCTTTTGACGGCTTCGAGCGGTTATTCGACATTCGTCGCATTGGGTTATCCTTAAGGAGAGGTTGCGGTGTTTGCGGAGTGAAATTCGACCACGGGAGTAGCACTGACCGCATTCGGAAGGGTCTTAGGTACTCCTGGACACTTCCTGCTGTAGAACGGGATAGGTACCGATGCTTTGCTATTACGTCTAAAAACCTGTAATTGTCGAATTTTGGGGCGTAATCAACTGACCTAGTACTTTCACCCTTCTCGGAACAACTGTACGATAATCTGATATCATAAAGTTGCCGACAAGTTTTACTGTTGATTATCGGACGTTTCTGCTGGAATACTTTGTATCCATCTTTCCATTCGGTCACTCGGTACTTATTTTTCCACTTGCCGCAAACGCGCACACTGATATCCTTTTTTTTATTTATTCCTCCATTGTGCTTATTATTCCATTCCGGCGCTGCGGGAGGTTTAAGCGCAAGGAATTCATATCCGCAGCCTGCGGAAAACTTCGGCGACAGCACGACACGACGCCATATTTGCCCCGTCGACGATGACGTGGGGGGAAATGGGGTGGGATTTTTTTCTTCTTTCTTTTCGCTTCCTGTTTTTCGGGGGAAAAGTTTTATTCGACGAAAATATTTATCCACGCGACGAGGACGCGTTACTGCCGGGATGGGTAAGGAGGTTAGTTGCTTAACTTTATCTATTTTTGCACCCCCCCTTCAGCCGCGTCCACCTTGGGTCCTTGGGCAGGAATTTCCTCGCCCGGTGTGGCGAGTGTTTTCTCTTTCGACTGAATAAATTCCGACCGGACGGGTCGGCATGGTTTGGGGAGACGGAGGGACGGTGAGCGAAATTTATTAATTCACTTCCAGTTGATTATTAGAATAATCCGCTGTCCACGCGGCACGAAAAACGTTCACTTTGCGCCAAACCGGTGGTAGTTGTTCGTCCGAAAAAATACGCCCATCAGCACCGTGTTTGGGGGAATGGCTTACACTGTGAAGAGAGAGAGAGAGGGGAAAGAATAACTTTCGGTGAAAATGAAGGAAATCATTGGCGAAACTTGGACATTTGCAAAGAGAAGTAAAAAAAGTATATAAATGTGTTAAATCAGTAACGTTCCGGATGGACAGTGAAAGGTTGAAATTAGTTTTTCGCAACCTTAGTGGTATGCGTTTCATCATCCCTTTTCCGAGGATTAACGAAACGGAAACTTTTTCCCTGGCCGTTTTGGAGTTGGAAAAACTTTTCGTTTCGCTGCGCAGTTGGAATGCGAAATGCACACCTATTGGCCCGTAATTGATTAATCTAATATATAAAAGTCACCGTTGTCTGTATATATATATATATGTATGTATGTGATCGCATCACACAAAATCTACCAGGCCGATTTCCACCAAACTTGGCAGGAAGGTAGCTAATTTTCCAAGGTTGAATGATCTGAACTTCGTTTGTTGATATCCCCATACCTCCCTGCCCCTCCCGAACACCTACCCTCTAAAATTAATGAAAAACAATTATAACTCAACGATTATTGAATGGATTTTCACAAAAATTGGTACACATACTGTTCACACAGGAACATAGCATGAATAAAAATTTCATCTTTCTAAAAGAAGGGGAAAGGGGGGCTCTCATACTACCCCATACCACGAAAATGGTATAAATGCAATATGGGTATTAATTTCGAGTTATTTTTGGTCTCTAAAACGAATGGTCTTACTCTTAATGTTCAATCTTACCTCAGACTCCCTCTACCCTCCTCCTCTTCAGCAAAATAATAGCAATGCTCAAAATATAAAGCGTTAATTCTTATCACATGTATGCTACGCAAAATCTACCAAGTCTATCGGAACAAAACTTGGCTGGAATGTAGCTAATTTTTTATTCTTTTTAATGCCCTCCTTCCCTACTCCCCCCCCCCCCCTCCCCCTTTCGAACACCCATCAATTACAATTATGAAAAATAATAATAATTCGTTAATTATGGAATGGGTTCTTACAAAAATTGCTCCACATACTATTTTAACATATAGCCAACAAGTGAGAATATTTCATCCATTTGGCGGAAGGGGTAAGATCCTATATCTTTGCTAAACAATGGTTACAATTCAATATGGGTATCATTTTCGTACAATTTGGGGTCACTAAATCGAATGGTCACAGTTTGGGTGGTCAATCTCATCTCTCCTACGAAACAAATATTCTCAATCATACAAAATCGGTCTAATCAATTCAACCAGCTATAATTATAAGAAAGCCAATTTTTCAAGAGTGAACTGTACAACATTCTTATGCTTCCTTCCTGCCTATAATTTTCTATCATTTGAACGATAGAAAATATCTAAAAAAATATGATGCCACCTTATGACAGATGCGACGGATTTAAATAAAGACACTATTTTACACCGTAAATATCGTGGGGTGATGGTAGAAGTGCTCTTAAATAATCGTCGATTATCTGTTGTCCTGGTCCAACTGATACTGAATGCAAACACTCTTCAGTTGGGAATTTATTTCTACCCGGATGAAATCGGGTTAATCAGCTAGTTAATTATAATTGATGCGGTGAATGGTGATGATTTACCCGGCTTGTAAGTAGGCCGTTGTTTCGTTGTGGTTTTTCGACCCTTTTTTCGTCGTTTAAACGTTGTGGTTGGTCAAATTGTTTCTTCTCCAAACTACATTTGCTTAATGAATTATCGATCATCGGCCGAAACAGATTTTATCCGCCGGGAAATAGATTTCTTTCGCTTGAGTTAGATTCCGTTTGTTCTGGTCCGCTTGTTTGTTCTCTTTTTCCGTTTCGTAACTTCAAGATTTGCGAGATAAGAATCCGAAATGAGATTCCATTGCGAGATTAATTTGCTTTGTTCGTTTGTTGCTTCTTTCGGTGGAGATTTTTCCGAGAAAAAGTAAATAGAATGAAATGGCCATACCTCGGTGGGGCTAAAGCTTCTTCGGAGGTGGATTAAAAAATATGAACATCCTTCAGCGAAAGTGATTCCGTTTCGACTAATGTACTTAATCGCCGTCGCGGCCCTGGTTTTTTGCCAGCATTTTCACCCCGGCCCCGCGCGAAACTGGTAAGTGGGCGGATTTTCCACTGTCGTTTACACGGCCCTGTGTCGAGTGGCTGTGGTTGGAATTATTTAAAGCTTTCGCAGCCAGCTGCGCACGGTGTATCGGGCATGTTTGTTTCTTGTTTTATTTTGTTTTATTTCACCCCTAGGTTGGTGGTTTTCCTTATGTCCTTTCAGCACTGACCTAGTCGTGGTGGTGGTCAATGCGAAGGAGAATCCTCCGCAAGAAGCCGCCTCTTCTTGTGCGAAGGTACGTTTTTGCATGGATTAAGCGCTCAGCCGACCCTTTCGAGGGGAGAATGGTTTTTTTGCTTGTTTGTTTACTTTATGTTTTGCGTCGAGACCGACCATGGTCAAGTTATGTTGGCTGAAATAAATACCGTGGCTCTGCGTTAAGCTGCTCGCTTAACCGCAGCAGAAGAGTGGTTTTGTTTTGGAGGTAGATTTTAGCATAATCCTATGAAATTTTGCAGCGTCCAGTGGTTTTTGGTTTTTATTCCAACCAAGGGGACTTCCGATAAGCTTTGCATCAGCAATAGTTGAAATTGTTTTTAATTATTTTGATTGAAACATCGACCGAGCTTGGATACTAATTCAATCGAAATCATATATTCGAAATTGCAATGTACACTGTTCGCATAGAATTGGCAAAGCAAACGAGTAAATAAAATATTGCAATATACATTGTTCGTAGAGCATTGAAACAAACAAACGAGCAAATAAAATAACCTCAATTGAGGGATAGAAAATCAAATAAAATGTTTTTAAAATGGCACGTGACTAGAGAAAACATTTCTAAATTGGCGTGAGAGGAAAACGAGAAAGAAAAGAAAAATGTTTATTGTTCAATTTTGCACCTCTTGTGTTCTTCTGCTCGCCACGGAATGCCGCGTGCGCTCCAAATTTGCCTTCATTTTTATTATTCAATGCCGGGAAAACATATCTTTTTCATTTAGCATGTTTTCTCGCTTGTCAATTGTTGGTTTTGGTAGAGAGAAGGAACAACCCGGGTTGAAATAAAAGGTATAAAAACTAAATCATCAAATAAATGTGGCCACGTGCGGCAGGCGAAATGGGAAATCTTCCGGAAAAGACGAAGAAACCGTTTCGTTTGGTCTGTGTGTGTTGCCAAAGGAGGTGCTGCGGTTAAAATGTCCGCTATTCAAAACTGTTGCAAGGTGAACCTTGGGTTTCTTCCTCCCTCCTTTGAAGCTAAATAGAATCTTCAAGGGACTAAACAACAACCTGGGATCAGGTAGATGTCGTTTAGAGTTGTCCGCACTGGGGTTTTGGAATGAAAAAGCCCCCACCCTCCATCCCAGGGGGGGATCCTTTGGCGTCCCTTCTGTTGACAATTGCGACCGTCGGTCGAAGAATTGTCGATTCACACAACGCTCCGGGGTTTCTCGGAGGGAGCGGGGGTCGGTAACTAATCTGCCGTGACCCGGTTCGAAATGTCGGGTGCTGCCCTTATACGTTTCGCTTGCGGTTTTCATTTTCATTTACCATTCCCGTCGTCCACCGATCCAAACGATCCGAGTTTTCCACCTTCAGGTTCGGGGGTTTTGCCGTGGAAAAATAAAAGGCTACCCTTCTTCGCGCGACCTTCATTTGTGGTCCGCCATTTCGCTTTCCCGGCGCGTAAAGGATATGTTCTTTTTCTTGCCCTTCTTGTTTCACCTCCCCCCGGTTTCCCGGGCCCCTCCTTTCGAACCCTTCGTTAGTGGTTTATGGCTGCGGTAAAGGAAGTTGTTTCCACAAATTTTACAACTTCCCCCTTACGACAAATGAAATCGATGCCAGCGACCTCGAGATGAACCGCCCAGGGAAACAACTTAAAGCACCAGGTTCGGCAGCCGGGTGAATTATTGAAAATACTTTGGGCAGGCGAGCAAAGTTGGGCGCTTTGAGAAAACTTGTACCTTGTGCGGGGGGAAAATGTTATGGTAAAGTACACAAGTGTTTCTATTGGAGTTGAAACCGGAAGGAAAATATATACCAGTTGGTTTATAGTTGCTTATGGGTTTTTAACGTACACCTAACAAGAAAAGTTTACCCTGTTTCACTTTAACAAATTGATATCTTTTATTCACTTATAAACATCTTTAAATCAAACCGATTCTGTGTGGAAACATAAAAGATCATACTTTAGGAAAACAAAAACCCATGCCAATCCCTACCTGCAAATCACCCTTCCAGCAATTCATTTGCATAAATTATGCGTCGTCCACTTACCACCAGAAAAAAAGAACTCCCTCAAAAGCAGGCACCACATACCGATTGCCGGGACGATAAAAACCGTTCGGTCCGGTAAACGCTTTCCGAACGCACGATCGCTTCCGGCTCCGGCCGCCGGAGCGCTTTGGATGTGCTCCAACTAGGCCAAATAACTATCGCACAACTTTGGGTTGGCGCAACGAACGGGCAGCTTGGGACTTTTCCCCGGAGTCAGCCTCGCGGAAAGTCAACAGGCGCGCACCAACTTTTCTGTATTGGTGGAAAAAAGAAAAAGGAAAAACCTTTTGCTCGCGCAAAAGTTTAGCGGTGCGTAAAATCGCATCGAGGCGCACAAAATGTTCATAAATCTTATCATAATCTCGTTAAAAGCTTTTTGCTTCATCGTCATTGCCCTCGTTTTGCGCCTCCCTCACTCCACCTCTTCGGCTAATATCGCTCGCGCGGGCAGGAATTGTTGATTGTAGGGAAAATTGTTGACGATGTACGGTTTTATCGGATTTTAGTGGGCTTTTTTCTTTCCGTTTGCTTTCGTACAGCTTTTGAGTTCATAAGTGAACTAGCAAAGCACCATGTTCGTTTCAGGACGTGCACACGCCATGCATGCAAACTATTCCGCGTTGGTAAGTAAAAGAACGCGACCGTATTGAGTCGCGAGAAGAGGACCAACGCTGGTAAATCCCATTTCCAGTGTTCACTCGATAAGAAACAAAGCATGCAAACAAAACCGTCAAACATGTAATCGAGAAAGGAGGCCAAGTGCAGGGCAATGGAAACGGGGGGTTGCTTTGCTAATCTCCCACAACTCCTCGACCCCGGTGTCCTCTTGACCCTCGGCTTTCGGGAGAAATTCCATAGGCGCACAGGAAGCACACAATTTATGTATTCCGCGAGCGCTTCCGTGCGGCTTCGGCGAACCCGAATGGACTTTCTTACGGCCGATCGACGTGGTTTGCTGTTCCCTTTTTTTTTCATTCCTCCCTAGCTCCCCTTTTCCTTCCCAATTCCTTTGGTTCGGAATTTGCATACATGGCCATGCACCTTTAGCACCCACACCCCATTCACGCCCCGTGGAAGGATCGAGATTCCTTAACCAGCGTGCGATAGAATCCATCCATTCTGGTTCGACCCGATACGGCGCGTTTTCCCCCACCCCCGCCTCACGTTTTTCCCTCCCACGACGGAGGCCGAACACTTTAACAATGGCAAGATGTGGGTTTTTTTCCCTTTTCTCACCCTCGGTGGAAAACCGACCCCACACTCTCGCTCTCGGTTGTCGGATTGGAAAATGGTCTGATTAAGACATTCTTTTGCGGCACGGATTTCGAGGGTTTTCCCAATTGGGGGCGGGGGGACCTCTTTGGTTTGCCGGTAATGATTTATGGTAGGTAGGAGGTGGGTTTTCCGCCGGCATGCGCTGCATGCGAGCGCACCGGGACGAATACCTGCTCGGTTGAGATGTTTAAACAAACCCCTTCGGAAAATGGGGATTAAAGCAGTGGCAAAATCGAGATCGAACCACCGTCGACGTCGGTTGGATAATTTAGCAATTCCTCAAATGAACATCGGCAATAACCGCTAAGCATTGGGAAACTCGACAAAAAGAGCGTAAAACGGTAGCGGCCGGTTTTCGATTCCCTTTTTATCGGCCTATGTTATTGGCCTATCCTGCATGAAAGCCTGCATTAGGAGATTAAAATTAGTTTCAACCGTAATCACATTTGGAGGCATAACACGATGAAACCATAATGAGAGGTTGCTGTTAAAATCAAATCCATTTCCATTGAAGTAGGCATTGGTTAACCAAGACTGGGATTGATTATTTGACGACATACAAAAGAGGCAAATCTTTTGGGATAAAATCTAGTCCGTAATTAAAGTTAATCAATTTCAATTTTCAATATAATGTTAGTTAAAAGCATTAAATACCCTCATCATATAAAACAATAAAGTTGTTTGCTTTTCAACGAACACTCGACATTTCCAGGAACATTTGATAGAACGCACGTGGTGGGAATAACACACTATAATTGCCGTCAGAACGAATCATCCCGGAATCATTATTCTTCATCACTCGATCGACCGCACATAAACACACTTTTTAATCATCATTGGTACCGACCATTTAAAATATGACAATAAAATATGCTGCATTTATAAATGACCACCACCACAACCACCACCACTACTGGGTGCAATTTCCTCCCGGGGTAGCGTTTTTCACAAGCATTGCACCACTGGGAACTACTCCAGCTGGTTTTGCTACAAACGGTGCATCACTAATTTATCATTTTACGCCTGAGCGGATTAATTCACACCGCTTATCGCTGGGAAGCACTTGTTGGGGAGGGGGTAAAAAGGATAATTAACTTCCGGTTCGGAAAACACGTTATCATGCTCTATTATCATCCGTGACACACTGCCGCACAATTGCACACTGTCGGAGTGTTTCTAATCGCAAAACATCGCCATACCACCGGTTTGTTGAAATATTAACACACCACATAATGCGCTTCCGGTTTGTTTCCATTTTTTTTTCTTCTTTTTGCGTCAGGTTTTTACTCTCCGCTTCCGGCCTTTCGGGATTCTGGTTCGAACATTTCAACATTTAAGGATGTTTTGTACATTAATTCAATATAACTAATAATTCGCTGGAAGTCGGGCTTCCCCGACGTTCACTGTCAATTAAACTTCCCGCTGCTTCCAGCACTGTCACATCACATTAAGGATTCGTCCGCCACCGCGCTCGTTGGAAGTTATCCACCGTTTTTTCACTCGTGGCCACTCGCCGGAAAAATGAATCAATCATGCAAAAGGCGTTCGACGGCGACGAAGGCAGGAAAACTCGAGGAAAACCAAATACGCTTGTGCTGGTATTTTAAAGGAGCACATTTTTGAAAGCAGCTTACCTTTATTTTGGACAGCGGAATCGTTCTTTAGAAAGTTTTCCTTTCAGTTCACTGTTGAACGCTGGATGAAATCCGTTTATCCTTCGCGTTTGAAGGTTTGATTTGTATAATCACAGTTCAAAAAATATGTTTAATAGCAAACATGTTCACCGAATTATGAATTATTGGTGGTTGAATGTGGGACGTTGGTTTTATTACATTGCATGAACTTGTTTAAATACTTTTAACACGTTTTAAAAGGAGCTATGTAGATCTAAAAACCGTTCACAAATACACTTTCACTTAGCTGCACGCAACTTGTTTCTCTCGTGCATCGCATGCGGCTCGCAAATGTTGAGCCCTCCGAAGGCTCAAAAAAGGATGTTGAGATAATGGGCATACGGAAGGCGAAATTCCGATCCATCTTCCGGCCTTGACACAAACTTACCATGTCGGTATGATTGATTTTCGGCTTTCCCGCAGTACCGCCCCTAGACGAATAAATCCATTTCCGTTTGATGCCCCGCGTGGCCCCGGATAATCCTTCAGTTGCTACGCACTTCGGATGCGCACCACCGCAATGTTCGACGTGTACGCGCAGCCGTTTCGCGTGTGGCAACTTCACTTATCCGTTTCATCGAGCGAGGAAAGTGGGACCCACCTCCACCTTAATTATGCCTCGTCCACCCAAGGCCTATATGGGCAGCGGTTAACACTAAATCAGGTTCAGAGGACGATACACGCGCGCGTCTTCCACGGCGTGGCGCCAGCCCATGAGAATCCGCACGACATCATCCGTGATGACACGTCGGAAAATGCGTCGAAAATCTCGATGCACAACACACGACGCGAAATTCCCGTACCGAAACGCGTGAATGTTCGACTAGCACTGAATGGTGGCGTCGCGGCTTCAGCGGTTTGAAGCGCCACTGCTGTCCTGCAACGAGATGGTGCGGGTGTTCGGCTTTAAAGAGAGAGAGAGAGAGAGAAAGTTTGTGACCAAGAGAGAGCTGAAGGACTATTTTTTCGAGCACGCCTCCTCTGGAGAACCAGAATCTTCATCAGTGATTCCCAAAAAAGGTCCACAAAGAGCCACAGGAATATTGAGGGTTTGGATAAAAGTGATAGTTTGTACTGATCATGTTAATATAAATTCATACTAATTTAAACCTTGGGGTGGATAAATTAGTATGGAATGTGTTTAGGTAACTAAAACATAATACGTTTCATAATTGTTTTTTGCTAGTATTTTTTTGGAAGGATGGTTTTTGAGCTTACAATAAAACAAACTGGAAAACTTGTAAACCAACGAACAACTTATTTCTATTTTGTGTTGATAATTTACTGACCGAATGTTAAAGACGTCTGTGACAGTAAGATGCTTCTAACAATTAAAGTGTCTCTTTTGCAATTTGTCAAAAATGGTTCACATTCAAAACAAAATGAAACAAAAGATTCGGGCTTTTGTTTTTCTGGTCGGAGGATAGTCCATAAAACACATGAGGCTTATTAATAGGGAAAGGTTTTAGAATCACTGAAACATAATAGATGCACGAGCAATCTCAATCTGTCAAATTCGGCTCTCTCATTTTTCCCTCTCTCTGACACTTTTTACTCTTTAGAACAGAAATTGCATTTCAATGCAGAAAATGCAACAGAATGTTGAACATTCGGATACTTCGTACTAAAAGATGCCATAAAATCGCTCTTGTGTTCTCTTCTCTCAAAGAAGTGTTAACATTGAGCGCGAGAGGCACAAACGAAACATATTGCGAGAGAGTTATGTTCGATGCACCAAATTTATGTTGGGTTAGCATGGGACAATCGACGGTTGGACGAATAAAACGAAAACTTGACATTGAAGCTGTTCATTGATTATCATAAAAAAATCCTGTGAATGGAGGTTGATGATTCGGGGTAAAAAGTCGATGGAACCTTAACCTCGATTAGACGTAAATTAAGGTACCCATCCGGTATCGGAATTTTTATTTACGTAAATTATGGAAAGCTTGAAATATAAGAACACATTTGGTTGCTTCAACGTAGTCAATTATTTTAATCCTATTATATTGGCCAAGCCACCAGCATCCCCACTTGAACTGACCTTATCTATGCACCGGGCAATTGAGTAGCGCCATAAACTGTTGTTGTTAATTTCAATCTTCCATTAAACTGTGCAATCGGCGGATGATAGTCGGGGCTTCAAAAGCAAAACAAACACGTGGAGCGTTATCTGCCCGCAACACTTTTGCCCGGAGCGAAAGATCAAAACAGTTGACACGTAAATGTTTTGTAGCTTCATTGGTCGTCGCCCATGCAGACGATCGTTTTATTTTTTTGCGCCGCCGACACGCGTTGTTAATGCTTCTAGGTAATCTTAATTCGGTCTAATTTAGGTGGCCAATAAAATCATAATGTTTATGCTGATGGACACTCTGCACTGAACCGGCAGGACACGCACTTTCGGTCACCGGAACCACCCTTGCGGTGGTGTGAGCTTTTCGATTATGTTTAGGAGCGTTTCTAGGTGGTCAGTTCGAGACTTCTGAGAAGCCAAAGCAACCGGTCTCCGTGTGACCCCTTGTTGCTTGTCTAATGGCAGAATCTCCCATTTGCTTATCGCTCGGAACATATCTCCTATCTGGTGACAAGTAATTTGGTTGTGAAACTTCCCTGCCCCAAACCTTCCGGGTTTTACCAGCAAACTCCGATCGCTTGACCCACCCGAATGTGTGTGTGTGTGAGAGAGAATACATCGTTTTGATTAAATCTCGCACCGTATCGAAGACGAAAAAAAGGGCTCAAACAGAAATTATTAATCTTAAACCAGGGCAGCAGCCAGCAAGGCTAACCTAATCGAAAATGCTTGATATACCCTCGTCCAACCATTGGGGCATGGAGGGAATCTCCTTCTTCTAATTAATTAAATCAAAACAAATCGTCGTTCGAACGCTCTGCCGGAACGCTTTTACCAACGTGGTGGACCAACGTGTCAGATTGGCCGGCTAACTGACCGTTTCGGATTAAATATTTTAAGCCATTTAAACCTTCGCTGTATTCCGTGGGCTGGAGATAAATTTTTGGGCTGAAGTGGATTTTTGGGATTTTTCTAAAAGATATTCGAAGCCGCAAAGATCGACCGCGGAAGTTGCATCGTAATGGGTTGGTTTCGCTTTGAATTTATAACACGATTTTTAATTTCGTTGTCGGGTGAAAAATGTTGTCAATGTTGGGAAATGGAGCATAGTTTTAGTGAAACAACGCCCGAAAAAGCGTTGGACTACTGAAACTCCGATTTTTGGTGGCTATAAATTTTGTCTAAATGTAGGAAAACAAAACCTTTCAGTGTTCCTTGGCCGTGGTGAGAGGGGTCGGGAAATATCGGCAACAATTTATGAGGCGATCGATACGACGCTGGAAGAAATAGAAACGCACAAAGCGAACGGGAAAGAAAACAAAATAAACAACGTAGAAAGGTAGCCGAGCTGCTACTTCTCTACAGACGACCACTCGACTGGAAGCTGCACACCCGAAAGTGGACGTTGACAGTAGCGGTGACTCGCCGGAATGACATTCACGACTCCACGCTGGCTTCCCAAGTTCGGGTGGGAAGCTTCTCCGATTTCAAAGTCGACGAAACATTGCCGTACATCTTAATTATCTCACAGACGGCGCTATCGGGGCGGACTGCCCGGTCCACGTCATTTGGTGCGCTGTTGAATAATTTATTCACTTTTTATACTAATTTGCTCACTAACGAGAAGCGACGCCCCGACAGGATGTGGAGTGGCAATGCTGCGAAGAGCACGATATGATCACGGTTGTGAAGCATATTCGTTTTGGCCTAAGTTCCCCACCAAAAACTGGACGAGTCACAGATGGGCAGAGTTCCATTAAATTTAATTTTCTTACCAGTTCATTGAAGGATTTAACAAAAAATCGAAACTTTTTTTATTTTCATTGGTCAATTTTTGAGGGCTTTACCTGAGATTCAATTTGCAATCCAACTCGACCCGGAAGAGTTACGACTGATCTTTTTTCACCTAATCTTGCAATCCTGTTGATTTATTTAGATCACATTTTTTCCGCTCCAGAGCACAATGAGCCATCGAAGTAAGCCAATGTGGACGATAAAATATTTTCATCGAAATCGAAGAAGCAAAATTAAATAAAATAGGATTAAAGGAACAACCAAGAGGAGCAATCTTAGTTGCTTAATATTTTATTTCTCAATAAACAAAAAATAAAACGTTTAAAAAGATTTTTTATCCAATGTTGGCAACCTTTCTAGCCGTTTGTGATGTTTTCGAAACGATCGCGAAGTGAAAAGGCGCCAATGGATTGGCCAAAAATTGAGAGAGACCTACGAAAAAAAGGGTCCATTTCAATCCCTCCACAGAACACGTGCCGAAATATAGCGACACCGGAGTCGGCTTTCCGCAAAATCTGCCTTATGTGATGGCTGTGGTTTTGTCCGTTTTATTTATAATCGTGCCTTCCCCACTCGCCGTTCTCCCAGAACACCGTGATCAAAGTGGTGTGAACTGTGGAAAAAAAAGGTGATCAAGTATGCGGTAACAAATCTCTGCCCGACCGAGGCAACTGAAAATGATACAAGTCCTTCGAAGAGGTCCGACGAAAGAGTCCGACGAAAGGGAGATGTTTGCGGGCGCATAAATAAGGGACGAAAAAGAAAAATAAAGCGTTCTGTTCATATGTCACTTGCTCGTACTTTTATGCCACGCCGGGGAGAACTTACTTTCGGGCTCGGGCGCTCGAAATTTATGAGCTCATTGTTGTCCAGACGCCAGCGACTGAAGAGGCGACGAGCAAGGGTGTCGGCGTAATGTGGCGCACAGGACATTGTTGGCGATCGCGGTGAAGATCGCCGATAGCCGCCCGGCGTTCCTTTAAAGGGCGCCATCAAACTTTAAAGTATGCGCTTTGGAGGGAACATTCCCAAAATCAGGTAAAATCGGGTGATAAAATCTTCGAACTTTACTCATTTTTCGATCCACGCTTTGAACCCCTTTTTGAGATCGTATTTTATCTTCCACATTTTGCTGAAGAACTCGAACTCGATCGCGATGAAATTGAATCTTATCTTAACGCTACACAACGTCATTAAGCAAATATTTGCTAATCCACATCATAGCTCGCGCTAGAGGGGTTCATTAAATTGAAAAGAACCATTTAGGATGCGTTATTTGGAGAATCGACCAAAAAGGACTCAATTTATTTCAGATAAAACGGAGATCCAATCGAACGGTCCTCTGGACGGCCCAGAAAAGATCCCGATCGTGAGACCTGCCTGGTTTTATTATCTCCTATTTCTTCGTCTCGTTAACACTGTGGTTGTGCGTGTGTGTTTGTGTATATTTTCTTTTTGATTTCTTTCCTACGTCCTTCCCGTTTAACAACTCCTCATATCCTTCGCTTTTGTTACGCTTCGATCCAATGTGCAGCGACTGGAGACTCATTATGAAATTCCTTGTAAACAAATCACCAACTATTTGTGGAAGGTGTGTTTCTTCCCGTTTTCTTCCAAAAAGGGTTCATTCTTTAAATGTTCGTCCCCTTTACAGTTCCCTGAAGTGGTTATGCCATGTTTTTTCACACCTTCCTTGCCCTTTCTGGTCAGTTTATCGGAGTCGTGCTCGGTTCTTGGTCCACTGCTTTTCCTTGAGACTATTTTATCTGTTTTTCGCTGGGATATTTTCTTTCTGAATGCATCTTTCCGCTCGTTCGCTTCGGCGCTTCGACCCGTGTCCGATTCAATTGTGAAATTTATGCGTTTCATAAAAAAAAGAGCGCAAGGAAAGCACACGCTTCCATTGCGATTTCATGCTGCGCTCTGCGGTGCGACATACGTTGATCACGCGCTGGAATTGCGTGGTGTGGAAGTATGCAAGGCACGCACATAATATGCATAAAAGAGGGGGAACCAAGAACCCTTCAGTGCATTCGATCTGGTGTTAGCTTTGCTTTGGCTGTTTCATCGTGGTAGCTACACAATTCTTCACTCTCCTGCCTTACCAGGTCTTGTCAAACATCGTTATCCAATTCGTTTTCGCTTTTTTCTTTCGATTTTTCGTGTTTATTTTTTCCTCGATCCCAAGAAGTCCTAACCCTCATCTTCTAACAACCGCAGGACGAGGGCATGAAATAAACCACCGTTCAAAGCAGTTATCAACACGTAATTTTTGATTGCTGTAATTTTTTCAGCCTCCGACACACTGGCGTGATGTTGGCAGCCACCGGACCTGGTTTAATATTTTTTATTCCACTCCAAAGCGTTGAAGAACGAGAAAACGAGGATGGACAAAAGAAACATCCGACAAAAACGACCCAAACCAGCCGAGAAATGATCGGTTCGTGGCACTCTGGCCACCGCTGCACGATCGAGCGAAGAATAAACCCTCAGGAGATTGCGTGATTGAGAAAGCTTCTGAAACGAAACGAAAACGGAACAAAAATCAATTCCATTAAATGTGAACGAAACCAATCCCGAAACATAATGTTGCAGCATCTAAAGGCGGCATCTACACTGTACCATACTGTTCGGTGTGTTTATTTGTTGTCGTCGATCTTCCCGGGGCTCGTTTTGACAACTTTGACAGATCTCGATTGATCGTGAAGTGATCCGTTCTTGAGACTGGATTTAGATTGAGGGTTTTCCCCCTCATTTCATGTGGATTTTTATATTCAACGCGGCGTGCGAGAGAAAAAAAAATGGTTTGCCCAGTAATTAAACCAACAACTCATGTGATGCTTAAAAAGTATGAAACTCGAACGAGTTCTCGAGTGTTTGGGGTTTGTTTGAGCTCCGTACGGCAGTAATTTGAACCGGGTGAGGTAAAAGAATTTCGCTCCCTCTTGCCTTGTGGCCGGCATTAATGAAGCCTTCAAACGGTATGTAAGAGATCTCCCCCGAAAGCGCGGGACGAAATGAAAGACGGCCGATGACGGACGAGAACATTATTGGTGTATTTATTACGGCCCCATCTCGGGCCCGGGGCCGAGGATCGATCGACCGGCGAGACGCTAGACTTAAACTTTACACCAGCTGCAGCCAGGTTGTTGGCTGTTGGACCGTCATCCCGGCCGTGCTTTAACGACCGGGTCTTAAACCCATAACGATATAATTTGAGAAACACCGAGCCCGCACCGCTCGTCGAACCATAAACGGCACGCCAACCCGAGCGCGCCCCTGTGGAGATTCGTTCGATCCACACGTTTCGCTTCTGAGACCATCTTTCTGTAGTTCGGAAAAGAATCATCTTACTCTCCGCGGTGGCAACCGGTTGCCGGGCGGGAATCGATCATAAAAAAGGATGAAAATAAATGATGGTCGCGCATTATCGCAGAACCGGCCGGCGGGTAATAACAATAATAACCGTGCATGATAATCGTCCATTTTTTTGTGGCCGCTGTTCGTTTTATTAAATCGAATCTCAAATTTCACAGCCATTTCGTTGAACGTTCAGTCTCTTCGGGATCGTTGGGACAATTGCATTCCTGATCACACGGCCGCTTCGATGGCTTCATAAAGGGAAAAGGGCAACCTGTTGTCGGTTGACAGCTGAGACGATGCACCATCCTTAAACCCCGATCGCGAACGCGATCACGCGATAAGCGTTTCATTTTCATCTTCCTTCCAGCGTCTCGCGGCTTCCGGCTTGCTTTTCGGTCCGGTAGTTACACTGTATGCCCGGGAGCCACGATTAAGTCAAATAAATCAGCGGCGCAAAGATTTTGCAACGACGCGAGACTTTTCCTCGTTTGTTGATCTCCGGGCGACCGATCCGATCGACACCCCGGGGATCTTTATGGTATGTTATTACGGCAGTCTGCGAAGGATGGTTCGTTTTGTGTTCCTTGTTGTGTCGGTCACCTGCTGGTCAGCTGCAGCCTTCGACTGGCAGGTCATTCATCAAAATTGTTTATTGATCCGGATTGCACACTGGACGTGTTCTCACGCGAGTGCGTGCGAGTGTATTTAGAACGGTGACATTTTCTGGGGATGTTTGAATGTTGCTCAAGGGTATAGCGGAAAGGGCAGCGGAGTTGCGATTTACTCTTGATAACACAAGCTTGGTTTTAAATCATTTTATTTTGTATTTTTGCTTCAACTGAGAGATAACACCGTAAACCTGTCAGTAATGTAATTAACTTCTTCCTGAGGCGTTCTTCAGCTCTTGTGTCGACATGTTTGTGATGGATTTATAGCGTAAATAGTATGTTCGGTGGATCTCTAGTGGGAGATTCAAAAAAAGAAATATTCTCCCCGACGGGGAATCGAACCCCGGTCTCCCGCGTGACAGGCGGGGATACTGACCACTATACTATCGAGGACTTGTATGATGCTGCATATAAATAAAATGAGTATATCTGTAAATGTTCTGTACTTTTGTGAGAAAAGTAAGATAGTGGTTTTTCTTTCTCCATTCGCAAACTAGCGAACAAAATCCATTTATTATACTGATGTACTGATTAATACCAACATTAAATTAAATCATTAAAATATAAAAGCACCAGTAAAAACTCGTTAAAACCAATACAAACTGTGTTTGTACACCAATAGAACCAGTTGGTTCGAAAGTCAAGGTGTTAACATGTCTTACCTAACAAAAGCGTTACGAGCGCAGTGAGAACATATTATAACTATAACCACACAATTTCTTCCGACGCGCAATAACATCATGACCTCCTTCGGGATATCCTTTACCATTCTCGCACGTGTGAACGCGGCCGCACAAAACATTTTTGTTCACACACAGTACTCCGTGACACTCCACCTTCGGGGAGTTGATCTATTCCGCCAATATGCTAACGATCGCCGCTTCGTAGTTCGCGGTTCGCCGCGCAAATCAACAACAACTCAGTCGGTGTCCTTGTTGTCGAGGCATAATCGACCGACCTCACCAACGGCGGCTTGTTGACAAGCGTTTTTCGATAAGAAATATCAATAAACTCGTCGATGTTATGTCGATCTACCGGTTTCGGCGGGGGATTTGGAGGATGGTCTCGCTCTCCCAACCGTCACCATTTGGCTGTTCCAATACCGTGAAGGATACCCACCTCATGGAGTAATATTTGCCTACACACAATATGTTGCAATATTAGACTCGTTCTGGTCGTGTCATCACCGGGGTGGAAAAAGGATGAAAACAAAAGCGGGGGCAAAACAGTGATCGTACCTCCACTTGTTGTTCCCATCTCCTTCAAGATTCGTCTATCCTTCGATATTTACTGACATCAGAAAACAAGACAAACCAGCACACGGTACTATTGAGGCAAAGAAACCGCCGGTGAAAATGAAAAATCCATGTGTACATTCAAAGACAGAATGGATAATAGAGCATTCCATAAACTCACCGAACGAACCGCGAACAAATCCCGCCGCAATACCGTCGACTGATGGAAAACAATAATTCGCTTCACATACTTGAACGATTCACCGGAGCGGTGTGTTGTGGGCTACCCGTTTTTCCACCCATTTTCCCACCCACCTATCAATCCCGTTTGGGTTTCCTCTCGTGGGTGGAATACAAACGCTTCCGCAGCCCGCAACCACCTGACGATTACGGTACAGCATCTGCCCGTGCGCTTTCCACCAGATGGAACCGAGATCCGTTCGGTTGTATGTTGAGCGATTTTCCAGCTCCGGAAGGATTATGCCACAGGCATGGCGGGAAAAGCAATGTTACCGCATGGTGCCTCGGATCATCAGTGGCGGTTTGGCGGCTTATAAACGTAAAAAAATAATACTCTCGCGTGTAGGAAATGAACATGTTTCTTTCAGCTATCTTTCAAGCCGTCGATTTCGCGTTATTCGTTGAGGTTTCACCCGTCCCAGCCACCATCCTGTGGGGAGTTCCGAGATTTTTCCCCCACACACTGGCGTTCGCACTCGCCATCCGGCCATCTCGGGTCGTTTTCCTACATGATATTCCTAGCAGAAATGGGAACGGAAAATTGACAATCGCGTGGAAAATAAATCCGTCATATCGTCTTTCTTTTTTTATTTTCCGGTGTAGTACCGCAAGTCAGCGAAATTTGTTCCACTTTGAAACGTCGTGACGTGAATTCAGTTGGAAAAATCGTACTCCTCGACAACATCTCTATCGTCGAGTTCCATCGGGAAATCGCGTGGAAGTGTTCGAATGCGAGGGAAGTGGTCTGTTACGACATTTTCAATGCATTCAATCGATTGTGGAGTGTTTTGCAAGCCATGCAAGATCTCGGATAAATTCCACAAAACTATCCAACATGATGTAGTCAAGGCAAAAATTGCAGTGTAAATATTGGGTCCGTTGGGAGTTTTCCCGCGCGTTGAGCGGGATCTTCAGAGCGTTCAGAGGGACTTTAGAAAGCTGATGCAAAATGACAGATTCCTTACCAATATGATTATTTTAAACTGCGCAAGCGATACATATGAACTCTCTCCAAGTTGATTCAATCAGAAGGTGAAAAATAAGCATGAATGAGTTCATCATCCGCCTGGTAAACGATAAACATCGACCGGGATCGATTTTCGTTACAGTTTTTTTAACTCCATTTGTTCTCTCCGTATTCGTTACACCCGCACCACTCGGCTTCACAAACATCAATCTACCTCACCTGTCCTTAAAACCCGTCTCGAAGTTGTAGTTGGTATGACGTGGTTTCTTTTGGAGAAAGCCACCCAATCCCAAAGTCGATATTTCATGCCCCTTTGCTTAACCATATTCGTCCTCCACCCGATCACTCCCCCCGCTCTCTGCCCCTTGAAAGCCCTTTGATGCGATGAATTATTGGAGCCCATTTGTTGTTGCACGTTAATACACGCTGCACGGCTCAATTGGTGGAAAACGCCGACCGAATGATCGGGCTTGGAGTGTTGTTTTCCCGGGGCTACAGATTCCGATCCGTGTGTGTGTGTGTGTTTCTGTATGTCGGTGTCGGATTGATCTCTGGTCTGGGACAAAAAGATAGGAGCCACAACGGAACGATTTTTCACCACAAACGTTAGCTGATAAATGATTTCAGTTCATTTGACAGCGGATACACCTACGGAAGGGGAGGTACGTGAAGGTGAGAAATGTCAACACATCAACATACAACCGTTGGTCGCATTGTGCCTATTGTTGCTAGGGTTTTTTGGACCATTTTCTCGTGCCGTCCAAAGACCAAAAGAAAAAACTTTCGCTTTGGAGGAAAGGTATTTAAATTCGGTTTCCTTGCCTACTTTTCCCTTTCTAGATAACAGCCTTAATAAGGTCTTTAATGTTGTGACAAGCTTGTTAAAAATTAGTCAATTTGCTACCTTCCACCACCGCAGGCCTAGGAATGAATGATCGATATCCCCGACAGACGGTAGTTCCAACACCACTCCAGGCCCAACCTCGACCTGGAACCAATAAAACAGATATAGCGCCTACCCGGCGACGATAGCGTTAAACTATTCCTCATACTATCAGGTTCGGGGTCCGGGCTGTAAAAAAATCCTCCCATCGGCATATGCCGCCATCACCGGGGTAAGCTCGAGTTTGCAAACTGGAACGGCGAAAAAGGAGCGACTATCAACAACCGCACTAATAGGCGATAAATAAAATGAAACCAACTCACACCGGAGCACCCAGTGGGGGGTCTCCACGGTTTGGAGCAGAAATTTATGACCTCCGCCTGCGAAACACCCCCGGCGGCGAGGGGGGGAAAGCAGAACCTGTGAGCACACAGCTAGCTGGCGGCCACAGCGTCAACACCCACGCGCCCTGCGGTGCGAAGTCTTGAGGCCTGCGAGTCGTAAAACCTAGTGCTGTGTGTCCAAATGACTAATAACTTGGAAATTATTAAAAGCGACGCCGCGTGAGGCTCATCCCACCGAGCTGCGGCCGGGGTTTCCGAGAAATCGGGGCCCCGGGGCCGTCGGGGTGAGGGGAAAATAATAATTATTGTACAAACCAGCTTGCAGCCCGCGTCATCTCCCGGGTCCCGTTCGTCCCGTTTATTGTTGGAATTGTTTTAGGGCCTGGTATGCGGTCCCCAGAAATGTTCAATTACTTGTGCGTACGGAACGAGGGCTCTGGACCTCCGGAAGCATTACAGGCTATTAATCTGCACTGGGGGTGGTAGCGCCCTGCCTGGCACAACCCAGATGATGTTGACCTACATAAACTCCGGGAGACGCTAAAGAACATGTGGTTGAGTCAAACATTTGACGAGACCGAACAAAAAGACAATGGAGAAGTAGAGAATGACGCGTTGCCTAACCATTAAGTCAAGGGTAGGGTACTCTAAACTCTAGGTCAAGTGAACATGTTGTCTCAATTGTTTAATATGCGTTTTTATTGAAACAAGAATTGACCAACATGAACTGAACATGAGACATTGAAGCACTGCTTGAGGCTTGATTTTAGATTAACAATATCTCTCGCAGTAAGAGATAAACCAGCTCTAGACAAACTTTCCTAAAGCTGGACTGACCGGACCTATAATCCAAAACTGCCCATAGGGGAAAAGCCGCCCATCCTCTGCGATATCTTTAAATTCATCAGTGGGTAGGGCTTTGGGCTTTATCGGCTTACGGTTTGGCCCTAATTGCACTAAATCTCTTGTTTTTCTTATCGATGTCAGTACTCCCTGTTGGAAGAATCGTTCGACTCGGGTACATCATACCCTTATCTGTTTGCCGGCATTAATCCCGTTTAGCGCCATGGTATTTGACTAATTGCTGGCGCGATGGGCGTTCAAGCTGGAAACCTTCGTTGGAGAAGCCCAAATCCCTTCATTCGGGGTTACTCGATATCGGAAATGTCGATTCCTCAGTCCGTATCAGACCAACCAGTTGATCCAACGTAAGCCGACGACATGGGGGATTTTAATAGTTCCTGCGTGTGTCGTACATTTTTATCGGATTAAAAAGAACACATTATAAGAATCAACTACGCCACAGCGCAGTATTGATGGGTGCTTTTGGGATCCACACCCCCCGCCCAAGTCCACCGACAAAAGCACCCATCAGAGCTCCCTCCCTTGTTTCTCGATCGGATTAAACGTGACATTCTGTTGATTTAATTTGTTCAAACAATTTGTCGACAGATGAGATCCACCGCCTCCTCTGATCCGAGCCAGTAGTTTCAACACATCATTGCAGGTCGCGTTAAGTGGTTGGTTTATTTTTATCCATTATTATCCGCCCGCGTGTGCGTTTTTTTCCTCCGCCGATGTTTGCGTTAGTTGTTATCGCCCCCCGTCCTTACCCAATTCGTTGTCCCCTTCAATTCCCTTCACATTCCCAGGGTGGAAAAATTCTGCGTGCGTTGTTTGCCATCAAAATTATCCAAACCGCAGCTAAAATGACACGTTCCAGTGCTGTCAGCCCGCAAATGGTTTTCGTCACGTGAAAATCACGGTGGACATACGAGGTCCGACGTGGAGGGAGCCGGCCACAAGGACCTGCATGGTACCATGGGGAGGCGGAAGTGCATATTAAATCACGCGTATCATCAACAGGTTGACTGGATTGTAAAACACATCGTCGAGGGCCAGTTGGTAGCGGGGAACACGGAGCAGCTGTCAGTTCGGGTCGAGCGGCAATGGTTTCCTTCCGGAACGCCGGATAGGCAGATCGACGCGACACCACGCGGGGAGAGTGTCCGGTTAGAGCGAGGTCGGACGTGTCCTGTCGCGTTTGTCCAGCTTCACGTCCGCCCCGGGGACGCGGGGATAATGGCATAAATGGTGGAATAATCGTAAACAAACAAACGTCACCCCGAGCCCTTCCGGAAGTCCCCTTCGGTTTTTTCGGTTAGATTGTCTTTTTTTTTGCCTCTCTAGTCCTGATTGTTGTTTCCCAAGGTCGTTGGATGTAAAATCCGGCCGGAGCAACGTGCAGATGGTGGAGGCATTGTTTGTGTTCCGTGTGCGTGTGGTTTGTGGGTAAGATAACGCGCGTTTGTGGGTAGTTTTTCCACGCTGTAGTGCAGCAACGCAGCAACCCGTACGAAAATGAAGGCTCGGGATCGAATGTGACATGGATGAATGATGGAAAACATTCTCTACAATTTTTTTTAAATCACTTCTATCTATATATATAAACTTCTTGTGTCACGGTGTTAGTGTTTGAACTCCTCCTATACGGGTGAACCAATTTTGATGAAACTTTGCACACATGTTTTTTAACCATGAGAATAGGATTTTAACTGTATCAAACGGCTACGAACTACAAACTTTTTTAATTATTTACGATTTTCTATCGTCATATGTTATTTTGTTTGTTTGCATTCAGTAATGACAAGTGTAATCTCAACGCGCAAGTATAAACGGTCACAGCAGCATGCCTTTTCACAGAGCGTGGTGAATTGATTTCGTACAAATCGATTCTTTGCAATTGGAAGAAAAATAATCTTCGTTATTTGTCGGTAATAATAAAAAGTTTGGTTAATTTAGGTATCTATTACATATGTGGGCGGCGGGAGGGAATGCAAAAGTTAAATGTTAAAATACAAAACTAAGGCTGGATTTGATATCACATATTTTCAACGATCTAATTTACAACTCCCACCAAGATATAAGTTTTACGACAGCGTTTTTTAAACTCTTTAATTTTTACAGAGCATGGCCACCAACTTTAGAATGAACACTTGACATTGGTAGATAAAAACCAAATATATTCAACTATTGTATGACGATCAAAAATGTTATAACCGAGCCAGCAAGTATATGTATGAAAATCGAATTGTTTCATTTTTGACAAATTACGTGATATTTCCTTGTTTACTTCGTACAATTCTCTTCCTTATTCAAATGTTTCTTTTCTCATTTTTGCTTTTGAGAAAATTATCTTCAAATGGTTCCTTTCTTTCATTTTTCATTGTATGGAAACAGTGAGCCGTTTTTCTTATATTCTACCACTTCTAACCTATTAAGATAAATAGGTGATTATCGAGCGAAGCGTTTTTGCTAATAGATTACTTTAAACTCCTCTTACTATCGCCTTCGCTAACGAATGAGTCATTTGCATTCGCAGTTCCTTCTGCCACTCGCTGGCAATGATTAATTTTATCTTTCATTGCTACTAAATTGGTTTCTAACTGCAATCCATTTGTAAGTCGTTCGCTTACCCGATCGGTTGTCTCCGCGATTGGAAACTGCATGCGGTCGAACGACGGAGCAGTTGCACTCCTTCGCGTCGTGGTTGCTTATCTTAACAAAGACACGAAACAAAGAGCCGTCGTTAGAGAGGAAAATCGATTACGCAGGGTCACTTTCCGGTATTTTCCTGTACCACACCATACCGTTCCGCTCACGCCGGTGCGCGAGGGACAAACTTTTTAATTAGCGACATATTCGGAAGGCGACATAAACGACCGCGCGCGCACTAAGGTCTGAAAGTCCCTTTTCGGAACGGACCGACGCGTGTTTCTTGGTGTATTTATGGGCGGTCTGGGAGTGGTCGGTAATTGAACGCACGTGTTCGAAGGCTGCAAGGCGGCACTCGCGAAGCGAACCTCCAAACGCCGGAGTCCAAGATGCTGCGGCGCTTTCATATTTTGTTGTCAAGTTCACTTTCGTTTTGAGGAGGCTTGTTTTTTCTTTCTTGAGCTTTGCCTTTGCTTCTAGTGCCATTCTTAGAGAGTTTAGTCTCGTTCTCGCTTCGAGACTACCTTGGACATGTTTGATCTGGGAACTCCACAGCGCGTAGGTATTTGTAGCGGTACGTGATCAGAATTCTCTACTGCACGCTACCGTACCAGTTGGCCATCGTGTTTTGATCTTTGTTTTGGTGTCGTAAATTCCGATTTCATCTCGTGTTTACCTCACGCTGGACGCCATAACAATTCGTGAGAAATTTGTAAAGTTTAGTGTAGTGTGGTATGAGCATTTAAAATACGCTTCCAATAATGGCAGTCAAAAGTTATTTGCAAAATAAAATAGAAGTAACAGAACTAGTTCGTTGAATTAATTGCATATTTTACTCAAGCTTCAACTAGCCTTAAATTTAATTGAATCATTATTACATACTACTGATCATTGCATTCGATTTATACCAAGTTTTTCGCATACTTTTCTGTTCTACTTCCAAGTGGCATTTTGTCAGATGTTACGAATGTTTTGTAAAATGAAATTCCTTGCATAAAAAAAACTGTTGGAAGTCGCTGGTAATCATTTCTCCCTCCCATCATTAAGTGTCTTTCACGCTCGATTGCAGCATGAAAAGGACCGACAGCATAATTGGATTCGTTGGCTAATCGTTCAAGGGATGTCAGAGTAGAGCTTCCTTCTTACTGGCTTGCCAGGGGGACTTTGTGTAAAATGGTTTCGATGTCAGAAAAAGAAGGAGAGTGGAGCAGGTAGACTCTTTGCCACAACATGCCATCAGTTGTTGACAATCCATTCATCAATTTCCGTGCATCATGTTTTGCGATCTTTAAGCGAGAATGAGAGCTATTTACAAGCGAGTTTAATGCATTTGAGAAACAACATTCGTTTCGGTGAAAGCAGTTTCTTGTTTCGTCATTACGAAGCCGTCATTATGTTTTGGAGCCTTGGGCAGGACTCGTTTGAGGTCTTTTCTTAAATATTTAACCAAACCTGAAGGGAAATAATGTTGTTAAACTCATACCAGTTTGGTAATAATAGGTAATGTCCAACTGTCATTCATTTAATAATTGAAATGAATGGAATATACATTTTGATTTTGTTGGATAAAAATATTAAAGTTACACTTTTGATCATTTGAACGTAGTTTTGACGGTGCCTTATAAAACCGGATATGAAGTGTGATGAAATGTAACTTGCTCGGGTTATGATTGCCCCACTTTATTGCTGATCTTCATCATTACGACATTTTCGTTTGAGGAATGTTGACTAAACTCGATCACGCTTCTGGGCCAACACTTGGTGATGGTACGCATTATTTACACTGCATGATTTTTCTTAGCTCTTCCGCTTTCCACCTTTGAAGTCTACGGGGCGGCAAACTATAAACAATACGGCCAAAAAGTAGAACAGCATAATCTTCGAAGTAGAACGGTGTAGCATAAATATTTATGCGACGGATCGAAAAGAAGACAAGTGTTTTCCAAACGAATGAATCGATCATCAAACGAGTCGTTGTTTTAGGTTTGTTCCGGTGCCGTTGGTAGAAACGCATCTGAAGAGTCATTTTCACTTCATTCTGTATAATTGCAATGCTTTCGAAATCTTTACTCATTCCATTGTTTCCTTTAAAGTGACGAAAGAAATTTCTGGAGAATGTGCTTGCAACCTTTTTATTGCTTCTATTTTTGTTCAGTACTTTGTTTAGAAGAGAATGAACCAATCTGAAAATTCATTGCCACACCATTAAACTCTTTAGCATTTGGCCTTTGCGTTTTGGAATCGAAATCGAGCTTTAGCTCGCGTGTATTTGATCTCCTTTTTAAAGCGCAAAATATGTTGCTACATTGTATTCTTTTCCATCATACCACACTTTATGCTTCCTTTTGGCATTTCCGTTCATTTTTCCATCTTCTTCTACGTTTCACTTAAACTGATTCCGTCGCAGACATGTTGGAAAGGCCGGTTAGAAACTTAAAATTCGTCTCAGGCACCAGCCCCAGTCATCGCCGAGCAATGCGTCCAGACATAATGGCAGACGTTAAACTCCGTTGTTCAACGGCGGACGCCGGCGCAAAGTAATCCCGAGCGCCATAAAACGGAGCCATGAATTTCCCAAAGGCTTACGCGCCGGTAACGCTGACGCAGAGCAAACTGTACTACATTTGAGGCGTGAAGAGGTTATGTTCGAACACGCTCCAAGAAATCTGATAGTGATCTCGGGCTTCTCCAAGCAAGCAAGATCATGCAAGCATCATATTCATATGCAAAACTGTGGCCGTCAGGTTTATAACCGCACGGGAAAATTATGGTCTCAAAACCGAACCCTGGACGCCTCAAGTCTTTATGGTTTGTGGTCAGTTTCTTGGGATTTATATCTCCGTTGAGGGATAACGTTTGACAGGTTTTATTTCTTCGTCTCTGGGGGGGGTTTTTAAATGTTAATTAGAGCTTATAATGTAGATTTTATCAAAAATTTCGATATGAGAAAAATTAAGAAAAGGCAGCTTTAAAATATTGGCATATTTTATGAATTTGTTAGCATTACTCAGAGAAGTTTCATCTCTTCGAAAAAAAAATGCAAAATCCAATACAAGTAAATATTTGTCCTTCCGTACCTTTTGTTGGCTGATCGATCCAGTTACAACTGTCCTCAACTTGTTTGTATCCCACTGTAAATCATTGTTCTCCAAAAATGTTGCCGGCCAATAATAGCCAAAACCAGACTTTATTGCTTCTGCATTAAGCCTTAGCAGCTTACCGTCGGGCGATACAATGTGTTTTAATCCCGCCCCGTTTCTCGCCGACATCTGTTACGATGTCCGGCGGGATTTATTGGACCACCTTGTCGGTACATCTGTTCCATTGAGCTCGAAAGCTTGACCAGGAGCGGCATTTTATATTCGAGCTCCACCGGTATGAAAATCCATGGAGTGTAAGGGTGGTTACGAACCGAACGGTGTTTTCCGTGCCGGTCGCGAATGTTTTCCGTGCCCTCGTGGGATTTGGCTGTCGCCCTGTTTTGGCTGTCGACCGGCGCACGAAAACTGGACTAATGAATTAGTTATGATTTATGTAATTTTACGAACAACATCACTCACCGCGGGGAATAATGCGGTGTTGGATACCTGTAATTTATGGCTTCCAACAGTCGAACCTTATCGACGGGAAAAATGGAAGGAAACACGGTAGCTAGCGCCGTCGACTCTCAACGCAATCGTGACAGGTGTCGTCAGCGCTCGGCTGCTGATTTGTTTAAGCATTTGTCGGGAAGAAATATAGTCGATACAAATCAAACCCACTCCGGGGTCCGCCATAGGATTTTAGGCACTCTCACACACACACAAACACTAGCCAGGTAATTAATGGATTATATGCGTAGCTGTGGAATGCAGGTTCGGATTAATTTCATTGTGATTTGGTCCCTTCAACAGCACCTCCTTGGGCGGTCGGTGCAATTCAATTTCACTAACGACGTGCGCCCAACTCTTCGAAGATTTCCCCCTAATATAGGTCGCAACCGGCCTGTCAAGATGGTCGTCGATAGTGCAGACGAGCTGTCAGACCGTCCGGTGAAGGTGTTTATACCATTGCTGCGTGTCAGCTGTAATCGGATTTACATCGGCACGTTCGGGGCGCGTTCAAGACGTTCTCGGGGGCGAACGGGAGGCCCCTAGCTGCCACAAGAGTCCTAACGAAGTCCGGGTTGTCGCAGCGGACGTCAACACCCTAGACCGGCCGGCCCATGTGCAAGTCATTTGTTCGGGTTACGCCATCGGCATGTCATTTGTTGGCTTCATTTTGTTCGATACACAACGTTCTTTCGATGGCGTAAGGTCAAACCCGTTGCGGAGAAAAAGGTGTTGGAGGCAATGCGTCTTATTGAAGGAAAATAAATCATCTAATGCTAAAAATACTTCCCCTTAGAAGTTACGTCTTGTATTGGGTGGGTTATTCTTGCAGTGCGAGGGAAATTATGCTTCCGAAGGAATGTTTGTTTGAATGTCTTTCTCAACTCGTAAGGCTGCATCACGTGCAGGAGTAGGTAAAGAGCTCAACGTAAACATTCGTAATCCGTTGGACGACAACGTATCAAAAGTAGGAGAAAGTGTTAGTGCAAATTAGTGTTAATTGTTTCTTTTCAGCATTTGGCTATCGTTGTATTGATTTCGAGTACCATGGCACCACAAAGTGCAAATGTACGTCAAACAGATTTTGTTTTGAACTACCAACATCAGTTATTGTCCCCTTTAGGTTGCGTTCCACGGTTTCTCCACTTCATCAGCACTCAATGATTGATTGTAAGTGTCAACCGGCTGATAAAATCTGCGCATAAATGAGTCCAAGAAGGCGATGGCCACCATTTCACCAGCGAAGCCAGTCTGTCTGGCATATTCTCCGTTTGCCCACATGGTCGGTGGTCTAACATCCATCAAAAGCGGTAATCGACGCATGCAAAAATGAGCGACAGAAGCGTAATTTAAATTCCGCTCGCTTGGCCGGGGTGGAAGTTGAGGCAACTTTTACTGCGTGGAATCAGGCCCCCCTTGGGAGGTGATACATGGCCTACGTGGGTTCGAGACTTCTGATGAGATAAGCCCCACGGAGAGGCCAGAATACTTCAAAGCAGCGCACAACTGCCTGCCGTTCGACCGAGTGGAGGGTGTAGTTTCTTTTTATTTTTTGAGAAATTTGCAAAACTCACCTCTATGAATATCAAATACCAGTTTCACACGTCGGAAGGAGGTTTCCTCATGCCTTTTTTCTGTTATTGCTTTGCTTTTCCACATCACAGAAAAAAATATAAACCTCCAGAGTACTCCAATGCGTGGTGTATATTGGGATTTTGTTCACCAGTCGTTCGAGACCGTTGACTTGAAGATCGTCTGCAAATGGTTTTCGTGTGCTTGCATGCGTAATTCGTGTACTTTGCCTGGAAGTATGGTGGTTGTCGGTTAGGATGGTTACGAGTCAACAAGTATCCTTTTTTTAACAAATACTTGTCATTTCATAAATTGGAAGAAATAGACCCTTTTGAAATTATTTTAAGCCTATGATTTCGACATAGTTATTTAAAAATATTTTAACGGTACCTTTTCAACAGAGGTACCTTATATTCTGAAGATCCTTATAATGATATTGATAGAACGCAGGGTGTAACTTTTCAATTGAGAATCAAATATACGAATGATTGAGCATAAAGTGAATAGAAATCCCTTATCAGCGGTGGTTCAAACAGTCCGATTCACTAACGATTCATCCCATAAGCGTGTTGCTGCAGCTCAACTATAATCCTTCGATTGTCTCCTTTCAATAAACGATCGTTAGTCCGAAAACAAATCATTCTATCGCTTATCAGCATGGCGGCAAGCTAGTTTGAATTTTGTGTTCGCAATTGTGACGCCGCGTAGAAAAACGAAAGCTGGCGGGCCATTGTCTGCCGTGCTCACAGCAACAAAATCATTTTCAGCTCAATTCTTCGCCAGATCGAATTTCAATTGTCGCTAATCCGATTGCAGTCACTTCAATAATGCCCATTTGGATGCTTTCCTTTGTGATCCTTCCTTTTTTTTTTTGCTGATGCAAAATTTCTCTTTTCTTTCGCGCAACGATGATCATTAGTTGATTTTTCGCAATTATCGCCGATTCGCATCCCATCGTCAAGGTTGGTTAGGTTTATCTTCAAATTTTCAGATGAAGTTATAAGTCATCAGCTAGCTTCAATTATTTTCCCCCATTTTTCCTTTGGCTAATCAGAGAGGGCGTTGGATTTTTCTCGCTCTTTAGTACATGAGACACATTATGGTTCTTTCCTAGCCAGACGGAAAATCTTTTTCTGCTTCGATATTAATCCAAGCAGTCAATTAAAACTTGTGCCCAACTTTCATCCCGGCTGTCACATGCCCGAGGGAATCGTTTTTCATTTTTTCCTAGATCTAAGTTTCCTGCAATACACCGTGTCGTTCGAACGGACACCTTCCACGGTTCGTTTTCCACCGGATTTTGATCGATAGGTCGTTGAATAATTTGCACCGGTTCATTAATCTCGGCGGTTTGGTGAAAATGCCTTTGAATGAAAGCTCTTTTGCTGGACAAAATACTCGATTAAGTTGGCAACACTATTCCTAGTTTTATTTATTCAAAATTTAATATCTTCTGGCTTCATTACGTACAAGTAAAATCGAAATGGTAAAATAGAATGATGTTAGAATTTTTGCCTAGATGCTGTATGATGGCGTACCGTTTTTCGTTTGTTCCGTTCATTAGCGCAGCCGTTCGATGATTTTCCGGGACCACTCTCGAGAGTAATTGTGTCGCCCAGGCGTAACCACCGATGTCGACAATCCTTCCGAAACCTAATCAAATTGATTCGCTGAATTTGCACTGCCCTCAGCATCGAGTGCTTGCCCTTTTCCCGTGCTCTGCTTGTTCGCTGTTACCCTATTTTCTAGAAGGAAAAAATACCCGGATAGATTCAACCACGGAAAGCACGGTGGTTCGTTGGTGCTATTAATGGCCCTTTAGTGCGCGACCACCCAAAGACCATCCAGGAGTCGACAATCGGAACGACCGCGCTAACACCGACGTCCCGGGAGAGATTAGAAGGCTGTGGAACGGGCTAGCGAGGAAACCGATCCCGGGGAGCAAAACGGGCCATGCAGCACGGACCCCGCCGGTTAGCGGTATCGTAAAAATTAATTTAATTATCTTCGACTTTTCGCTTGAATTCGATCCCGGGGACCGTGTTTCGTTCCGTTTGGCGCGTTTAGCCACGGTTCGGTTCGGCTTGCCGAGGAGTTGTTTAATCGAAAACTAATACCGACCGCATTCGGCGGCCGAAAGGCACGAGTTTTCTGAGTGATGCGGGAAAAAGCTGGCACCAAACCGAATTATCGTCGGGCGGGCGGCTTTTTCAGGAGGAATCGTGGGGGAATGTTTTTATTCCATTTCCTTCCCGGTTCCCCCGGACGGATCGGCTTTAATGGCGCCGAGGTTTTAAAATGTTTATTGCTTTCCGATAAATGAGTTAAAAATCGACCGCTTCACTAGACACCGAAGGCGACCCAGGGTGACACGGATGAGATGGTTGTGATTCTTGGCGGTGGTTTTTATTTTCGGTCCCATATTTTTTAAACCGACAATAATTGATGGTTTCGGTGTGAAGAGATAACCGGCCGGACAGCTTCGACAACATCGCCGATGTATCGATCTTCCCATCCTGACGTCGCAAATCGGTAAAAGATGCACACAAAAAAAACTATGTGAAAGTTCATAATGAGCGTTTAAACTTGGGAAACAAGGGAAACTCTGAAATATTCGACTTCCCAAAAGACAGTTTGCATCCGTTCTCGACTGGTAAATACGTATTTAACTCTCTACGTAGTGATAAGAAGAGACGAAAACAAATGGAAAAAACGAAGGGTAAGGAATTTTATTTGCAACGTTTTCTTTCCTTTTACGTCCTTAAAGTGTACGTTCTTGTTCGTGCGTAAAATAATAGCGTTATGTTTTGTGTTCCTGTACAATTATGTTAATCAAGTACGCGGTAGCCACGCAAGGAGAGCGCTTTTATTATGTACCACGCATAATTTGCGTCGTGTTGTTGTACCATTATCTCACTGCTCCAACACGAGGGCCATCATTTTCGCACATTCACACTTTCGGACCGCTTGAAATTAATTTTTCTCCTAAGTACTGCTTCACGGTAAGACAGTTCAAACTTGCAAAGTAAGGTTGAACACACGGTTTCAGCATTCTTGTTTTTTTTTTTATTCAAAACACTATCACGACGTACTCTTCTCAATTTCATTTAATCCAATCGGGATGACCTTGTTTCGCGTATGCAACTAATGAAGAGTATGTTTCTAAATTAGTTTAATTTATGTAGCGCTGAATGGGGGAAGAGCAAACAGCAGTGTGCGATAATTTAATAATAGTAAACTCTTAAAGTCATCAATCAAAACTAATTTATCGTCATGCCAAACGTCGCTTATTGATTATTTGATCAAGTGATAACACTCATTCCCAAAATAAATCTGGTAAATAGATTTAACCACGCTTGGTCCCCTATCTCACTTCCGCTCACACGTTTCCTTCGGGGGAATAATTCCACTAGATGGCATTTAAATCGACGCCATTGTTTGCTTTTCCCCAGCGGAAACATAATCTCAATCAATCCTTTCGTCTCCTTCCTCCCTCCCACATACACACAAGGCCATTTTTGGGGCCACGATCGGTCAATCGGAAAAGCTAATTACCATCGTATCGATTTCCGAAGTAATTGAACACTGCTGCTCCCCGTACCCGATTTTCCGACCAAATGGAATGGGTAAACAAAAAAGAGTAAACATTCCGTACCGGCACGGGCTGGCCTGACAAGGGAAATTAATTCGAGAAAATGTGTCGAAGCTTGTAGTCGAAAATTGATTAGTTGGAGCAAGTGCGTTAGTGTGGTTTGTCCAGGGTCATGTTGTGTCAAACTATGGAACATTTGACTGGTAAACTTGTTTGCAAATCGATTCAATGTAGTTTTTCCCTGAATATCCTTTAGCTTTAGTTATCGAATCCTTTACGTTTGTATTGTTTTTACCAGCTTCTTCTCACACACATACACACAATTTCTTCAACGTGTTGCAATATTGTTCCCTACTTTGGTGACACAAAAGTTCCCCATTGCTGTCACATCTGGTTTTGGCGAAAAATAAACATTATCCCTAAAGGATTCAGTTTCCGTTGCCCGACAAACACACACACACACACACACAAGGAAGAGGAAAAGAGTTTGAGTTTGGGGAAAAATACGATCGTTTCGTGTGGGAAAGTGAACCAGCGCCAGTGAAAGGCCCAATCGACGTCGGACTCCAGGCACGTTCTTGTGGTCGATTTTCCCCCACTTTACCATTTCTTTTTTTCCCTGCCTAGCTCCCGTGGTGGACTGGATGGTTGGCCTCGCGACGCGAACGATAGTGAAAGGAGCTTAGAAGGATGTTTATGTGGCACCATTCGCTAGCGGTGGAGCAGTGGGGAAAACAATGGCCGCCATCGGCGTTGGATGGCAGGGTTGTGTTTCGGGGGGAAAAAAAGGATATTCGTATTTTACATACAAATCGATAGCGGAATACTAAGCATGGCCGAAGAAAAGTCGGGAGGGTATTTTATTGACTGGAATGGGCAAAATGGATCGACAAATAGTCAGAATTTGGGGTACTATCATTATTTTGTTTTGTTTCAGGAGTTTTCCCGGAGACCGACTGATATTAGAACTATTAAACAGCTAAAATAACCTGAAATTTTGATGTCAACGTTTTCCAAAATCGGCTAGCAGCATAAATGTCAAATAAATAATAAGGTACTCTGATGAACTCCTTTAGTTAAATGAGAAATCTCTCCACGGACGCGTTTCGGTATAAACATTTTGATAGGTCAGCGTGAAACCACGTGGTCCCGAAACAACGCCTGACGTGACGTAAAACGAACCTAACGCTCAACGGGGTCCCAAACCCATAAAACGGGCCGCAGCAGAGGCCACCGTTTGGAAGTGTGGCTTCTTAAGCTCGTACCGGCTCCCTGGAGGCAGAACCAACCTCTTTATCTTCCTCCTTCGGGCGGATGAAGCGCATGATGGGGCAGATATTAATGCCACGCCGATGCACCAGCTCTCTCGGGTAGCCCATATCACTTCGAGATCTAATCTTCCCGCTGCGAGAAGAAGTGCTGCTCGACGGGCAAATGAATGCTGACGAATGGGACGAGAAGCAGCAACCTCGAGAGTCACTTGCCGTTCTTGTGCCGCTTGAAGAGGTTGCATCTAGATCGATCTTAAGAAAGTCCGAATGTCCAGGGCAGGGAGGGGGTAGGGGATAATAAGAACCCAAAGCAAGCCGGGATCTTCAGCAATGAAAATAATCGTCAATCACAATCTGATCCAATCTGCGCGGGCGTTGAAACGCGCTGGGCGCTCGCAGTGAAGGGGGTTTAACCGCTTCTCCTCCAGTTTCTTGATTTGAGCCAATTGTTCATCCCTTAAGAGTCCTTCGGGGGATGAAGCTCAACGTTGGCGTTGACTAGCACCATTTCATGCACCATCCCGGCCACACCTTCCCATCCCGTATCCCGGAGTGATTATGTTTTGATTAATGCATTTGTTGCGCGGCGCATCAATGTGTGGTTTTTCGTGGAGGCCCCGCCGTATCTTCGGTCTATTCTTTTGCGGGGGCCCCCGTAATGGTCGAGAGAAAGTTGCTAGAACTTCGGAACCGAGAACCATTCATCGCCGGACCGTTGCCATTTGCAATCGAGCTGAGATGGTGATGGACGTAAAAAGGCCGTCGGAATGATTTCTAGTTGTACTGCCGCATGACCCCCAATGGATCTTCTGTAGCTTTGGACTTTGGAAAACTCTCAAAGACCTAGATCCACCCTTAATAAAAGTCGACCACAATTGAGGAATGATGTGCACGGCAAACGTTCGTGTCGAGGAAGGATATACTTTTATAAATTATGAACAAATTTCACCGGTCACACCAATAGCTCAAGAGTCTTATTTCGATATACTCCGGTATCACCCACTGAATTCAGGTCAGTCCATCGTAGGCAACTCAACGAATCTTTCTCCCATGGGAGCCCACTCGCTCCGACTTCTCGCCGCTCCGGTGGAGGTTTTTGCGGGAACGAAATCTATTAATCATCATTCCCGCGCCGAGTAGACGATCTACCTCAACGGCTTTTGGTCCGCAGACGTCGCGAGTCTTTAGGTCTCGTCGACGGTCGATTAGCAGGTCGTTTAATTCCCATCCTGGTATCCCACCCGGGGTTGGTGACTGGGGGAAACCAAAACCATTCTAGATCGATGACTGGCGATAGATTGCGTTCTTATCTCGACTGGAACACATTGCAGCAAACAACAGAAGCGACAACGCAGAAGGGGCACTGTACTTTCCCTAGTTCCCACCCGGAGTGCATTTCATGGCCGTGGTTTGGAAAATCCCGGACCCGTCGATGGCGCGGCCAGCCTTGTTTTCGTTATTTAGTAATTTATTATCGGCGTACCGACGGGTCGGGACCGAGGTTGCTGGACACGGTGGTGGTGCAAAGTACGCCGGTCCGGATGACAGCGGGCCCGGTGTAACGAGCCCAGCGTGTACTAGAAGCTAAGGCCTAGGCGGTGCGTTTTATTTATTTCAACTCCATCTTCACCTTCCGATAGGCGGCACGAAAGCTTCGCGAGCCACATTTTCGCGCCGGGTGGTCGTTCCCTTCGCTCGCTGATGATGGTGTGGACCACTTCCACGAACCCTACGGATTGTTACACCGGGGGGAAATTGTAAAAAAAAGGAAAACTGTCCCTTACTTCACCTCCCACCGAAGGTGACTAATAACAGAGAATTAATGATTTATTTTAACGCCGCACGATACATTCGTTTGACATCGAGTTAAAGGCTTCCTGCTTTGGGAGGACCTTTTTCCCATTTTCGTTCACGCCACATGCGAGCGATGGCCAAATGAGCGCCAGGGGACATTCCGTCAAGGTTTGCGACGCTCCTTTGAGATTCTTTTGGTTTAAAAAAAATGTAATAATTTTTTTTTCTGCTCCCTGCGAAACAAATCCACGGTATCGATAGAACAATGTTCCGGTTGATGTTGTGCAGAATATTAAACAGATGTTTTGTCTTGATTTAATGATTTATAATAACAAAAAATAGTGATATTTTACAATACTTTCCTTTTTCAAAAGAGTATTTTTATCTCTTATGTTAGGTGTCCTAAAGCATCTCACCAAGAAAATAGTTAAGTTATTCTTCAGCCAAAATGAGTGTCGCAACATGTAACTGACTCAAATTTTCTGGAGGAAAATGGGAAGAGAATCACCCTCTACTTTTTAAATAGAATCAATTACCGCCAGCAGAAGATATAATACTGATTGCTCTGAAGTAACCTGTAGGGATTGAGCCGAGCTAGATGAATATATAGAATAATAATAATAATAATAATGAATGTATTCATCGAAACTATAAACGAATGAATTTCGAATGCGAGATAATTCGCTAGATAGTTGGCAATGAAAATTGGAAAAGCGATGGCCTACTACTGAACCGCGATGGATCTGCATCAAGGTTACTAAACACTAGACAGGTTGCGACAGAGCAGTTTTGCTCGGAACCATTTTGGATATCTTGTTTACAACTTGGCTGTCAAAATAGCGATAGTGTTGTGGTTTGCAGGAATGATGGAAATTATCTAGTGGCTCGCGTAAAAATGCTTCTCTTTTAATCTTCTTTTGGTTTGCTTGGACCATGGCCATATAGGCTGTGATAAGCGTAAGATATGAGAAACATCATTGCTCTAAATCGTACAATCGGAGGAAGGACGCAATGTGTACAATGAGTTGATCTTGAAGAATGATATGAACTTCATCCATTTGTACGTCCCCAGTCAAAACCGTTGACGAAGCTGATCGAGGATTTGGCCTCACTACAGACACACCCGTACTCAAATGCAAGCTACGATAGGGAAAATCAGGAACTTATCGCGTTTGCAATGTTGAACGAAGGCAAGGTCGGGCTCATGACGGACATGCTCGAGAGTAAACTGCCTTCTTTGATTGAAAATAGCATTTCCCAACTTGTTTGTCAAATTTTTCTTTCATTTTTTTATCGTCAACCGGTAAAAATGTTCTATTTGTCGCAACCTGTCTAGTGTTTAGTAATCTTGATCTGCATATTGAAAAAGATGAACAAAGTAGACATTGAAAACCGAAAATGATTGAACCGTCAGTCTTGTGATTGAATTTGACGAGAGTGGATAGTGAAAATGAAACAAGTAGTTGGATTTGGAAGTTGAATTATATTGAAATAGAGAAATAATTCGTGAGATCACGACACAACCCACTTTATTGAAGTCACGATCAAAGAACAAAAAGTGTAATTATAACCTTTCTCCAGATACCAGTCGAGCCAACTGATCACTTTAATTGCTTTTAAAAAAAAGGCCATTTACTTAGTAATAAGGCACTTTTACCTTGACATCGTTAAAGTTCATATGAAAAAACATGTGAGTGGGTTCTTTTTGACTGGATCGAGTAGCTTGAAGGTCTGTAGAAAATCCAACAAGTGCTACATTTTGTTGGATTAAAAAAAAGTGATGACCGAGTTCCACAGAATATAGTTAGGTATCTACCATTGACATATGCTCCATTTTTCGTTACAAAATGTTCAACTATAAAAATTTTGGGATGTGCGTTAGATACATAGCACAGCATTCTGTAGTCGGTTTTTGTCCTATTTGACATTCCCGGTCGACGAGATATGTTAGTGGTATCTTGAGTTGACTTACGGACTAGCACATTTCACCAACACAATCGGTTACAATGCACAAAACTCCAATCCTACTATTCCTTTGACGAAACCAAATGCCGCATTTACAATAGCTTCGGTTTGGCAGCAATTTGTAACCCGTCGCCATCGGACCCAATTGTGGCCTGAAATGGGGAACCATTTCCGTTTTGATGGCGTTGCATAATTGATATGCATTTCGGATGCACGGTATCGGCTCGCTTAGCGATCCGCCATAGTGTTTCACTACTCACCCACGGTCCCTTTTGGGTGGCCACACTTTGTGGGTATGTCAACGGCAGCAGCAACCACAGCATTTACCGCTCGCTACTCTGTTCTGGTTCACTCGAGTTTGGTGCGTGCTATTGAGGTCTACGGTTTGTTTGAGGGCTCCAGAGGCGTTTTCGAGTTTCTCCATCGGAAGCCCAATCCACCCTCCCCCGTGAAAACTCCCTCCGATATGACGGATTTACACACGGGTTCAACAACACCTCGGTCAAGTGAGAGAGGCCGCCTTGTGTGACTAACCGCGGGCCAAACTCAATAATCAAAGCACTTGTGGTAAGGTTCGCTTTTGAACGGGGAGCACCGTGAGGGTCAAAATAGTTGCCGTTGCATAAACCCCGGAAAACCGCAAACATCCAGCGGCGACGGTGTTTCTTAAGCTGGACACGCTCTATTTGACACTGGACCGTGAAGGAGTTCAATTGGAAGTTCAAGGACCATTAAACTTACGCCGATAGCTAACGAGGCGAGGTTGGTCAGGAGTCGACAGCCATTGTGGCTTCGACGTGACGATTTTGAACCTTCTGTATGTAACCAGCCCTTAGCCATGGAGGAGAATTTAATTCTGGTAGATTTTGGTCCAATAAATTAACACAATATTCTCTTTACAGCTATACCGCACGTTCCTCCGTTACATATTTTGCATTTCGTTCCGGAAATCGCATCAATTGCACACATGCCCTTCTACGCCAGCACCTCCTATTAACGCGCGGCTATCAATTCGAAGACGAGCAATAAACCACACCAGCTCTCGAAGTGTGGCAATAAAACCATCCACTCATCGCCCTCGTTTCCCGTTTTATCACGGGACGATTCATCCTAGCTGCGTCAGATCTGCGTCCGGGCACTTGCAGATGAACGATGGGCGATAAAATCTCACCAAGCCTACACCCCGCCCTCCGGAATGTGAGCCATGGACTGATTCCTCGTGGCAATGCTTGGGAAATGAAACGAGCGTAATCATATCATCACGCAACTCACCGCCGTTAATGAGCAATTGGCATTTAATGTCCCGGACGGGCGGTCGGGCGGTTCCAGGCACAGGGGGTGCCTGTATTGTCGTCGATCGATACAGTCCCACAAATTCTGCAACTCATCGCAGGCCTTGAAGTGGTTCCGCACTTTCTCCCAAGTGCCCTTATGCAGTCGTATACTCGCGCCGAATATTGGTCAATCTTAGTTCCTTAGGTTACTCACTATTTGTCATGGTTTTATGGCAAGGGTGTCCTAAGTATGACACGATGACTTGTTGGGGGAGTTGAAGGCTCACGAATGTAAGGCAACGGTCTACTTCCACCTGTTCAAAATGAAGCCACATGCCGGAAGGCATTGCTTCATGGTCCTCAACATATTTGAATAATTTGGTACTACAATATGTCCACAAGTCCCGACACGTGCTCCGGTCCCTATCCTCTGGGCTTGTACAAGCTTGCTTCAGGTCGTTGACCCTTTCCTCAACCTCAATCACGGCCCGAACAGAAGCTTTCCGATGAAGCCTCCAACAACAATGGCAGCTGCTGAACTGACAGCAGTGTCCTGCATTCACACGTGCCCTAACAATGGCATCAATTTTGGGGAGGACTCCAATCGCCGGCCAAGTATCAGAGCGGGGGTTAGAGGGAAGGAGGGAAAAAGAACGCTTTACGATAAATTACCCGCGAGAAGTGACGCGATATGCCGTTGGAAATGTGGTACCCTCCATCTCCTCCACTCCGGAGCTCAGCGACGTGTCCTACATAGAGCGAGAACAAAAGCGTCCGTTGTGGACACCACAACGCCACAATCACTCTGGCCACGCAACTCACACACAACCACACAAAAGCTGCAGGATGCGGGAACACAATGGCGCATTGTGTACGGCAAACATATCCCGCTGGCCACAAAAACACACCCACACACACACACACCACAGGCTCGTGTCCATCCTCCTGGCTATACGAGGCAAGGACTACTCCGAATCGGGCTTTGAATGATGTCTGTTTTTTGGAGAGACGGGGATGAGGGTAAGGGTAGAGATCGGAACGTATTGTCCCAGTATTGTCCCATTTACGTTCTTTAACATTCCCTTACACTCTTCCTGTTCCTGCTTTTTATTTGTGTTTGTGCGAACTTTTTGACAAGTTGTAATACAGGAAAATGGCCGTTCGTCCGCAGGGCCTGCGGGCGGGGAAATCTGTGTCACGGCGGAACAACGACCGGTCAAAAACAATAGACAACAAGCTAGCCGTTAGACAATCGCTGCCGTTTCCGGCAGATCCACATCCCCGTGACTTCCCCTAGCGTCTCGTCTCACGCGAAGGATTTGCAGGAAAAGTAGTGTTCCAATTCCTCCGAGCACTAAAAGCCTTACCTTATCTAAAACCAGAGTTCGTTGACGAATTGAGGTAACTGAATTGAGAAACCACAATGTGCCTTCGAGGGAATGTGGGGGCGAATGATGATGCTGTTGTACATCCTAATTTCGAGTTCAACTCCCTCTGGCACTCGTCAGGACAACCCGCGCAACAAGACACCATGGACACCATCGGGTGCATCGACTGCCTAGTGCACCCCCAAACCACTCATGGGTGTTTGTGCTGCATTGCAATGTAGGCTGGAAAAACAATAATTATACCCGGGGCTGGTTTACATACTTCCGAGCAGGGTAAACAATGGCGCACACAATTCGCGGTACGCGCACGACTGCTTTGATGAATTTTCCAACCCTCCTAGCGAAACGAGATGGAAACGCGCTGAAAGCACTCGTGGGTGTGTTTCGAACTAGTCAAGCATGTGCAAAAGTTTTCGCAAGTTTTCCCCCTTGCGGGCGGCCGTGGGAGGAGACCGCCTAATTAGTCCACAGTCGTTTGCACAAATGTATCGGTAAGGCGAGGTAACTAACCGAGCTGAGATGTATTGTCTGCTTTTGTGTCCAGGATAACATGTCCTAGGGTAACCTTTTCGTGTATTCATATCATGTTTCAAAATGCTTCAAAGAACAACCTGCATATCATGATAACCAACACTAATATTTTTTTAACTCTACTACTAGCTCATTTGCCCGGTTATACAGGCTGTACTATGTAGTTTTTATGTGAATGCTACCTAGGATGTGAATTATGAAATTTTAGTCAAATGTAACATTCATTCAACATTTTGTTCCAAGTCCAGTTGGGTCACTTTTCAAACCATTGAAATCGGTACTGTCCAACTTTATATCAATCTTAGGAAGCTTTGAAACTGTTTCTTGTTCAAAACTGTCTATCAAACATCTCCTTCAGTTTCTGCGTGTTTGCCCATCAGAGTAAGCTCTGGATTGCGTTCTGGTTGATTTGTGCTTCTTCGCGATATGTTTGTTTTGTGTGTGACTGTATTTTATATGAATTTGTGCGTAGAAAACTTGCATGCAAATTGAGCGTGTACAATCTTACTTCTTACTAAAGTTGCTAAATTTTATATATTATAGAATAGATAGATAGATAAAAAAGTTCAGTGGATCTATTAGTAATATTTTCATGAGACTTAGAGAGAGCGTATTGCGTTACTTGAACCCATCTCCAAGCCTTACATTGGCCTACATGGGGTAGATGGGGTAAACTAAGTAATTTAGTTGTGTTATTACCAATAACCAAACATTGTACATTTCCTGGACAGTTCGTAGCTGGAACTGTGACCGGGAAATGAGAGACCACGTGCAGGACGATGAATAATAAATGCGTCAAGCGTTTCGGAACGACTGCAACATGACCATGCCATCAAACTGATTGCCATAACTTCAACACGTGACCGGTGCTTTCCATCCATCAGTGACAACAGTGGCCACACACATGCGATATCCGTGGTCGACACTTTTCCTTAATTGTTATTTGTTGCCGCGCTGGCTTCCCGCTTTTCTTCCGGGTCCTCGGGTAATTTTCATCTTTCTCCGTCGGGGGAGAATTCATAGGCACGAAAAAACTGAAGTCAGCTTGTGTGTTCGTGTGCCGAAAGTAAAAGAAAGCAAAAGCCTGCGAGTCCTTGAGGTAGCTAATTGTCAGTAATCCAAAATGGCTCGTCATTAGCAGACTCATTATCGGGCGGTGGCGTCCGTCGGTTTCCTACTCACATTTTCCTTGCTGCGGCAGGAGAATAGATGGTTTGCTTCAAAGCTCTCCTTGAGATGCTCGCTTCAGTGCACAAACCGTAGGCTTTATGGTGGAGGAGTTCGAATCGATCATTCGAAATGTTTAGCGTAATCGCAGAGAGAGACTTGTGATTTAATTTCAGTAGAAGAAGTAATGAGTGTTGTGTTTATCCATTTCTAGTGAGATTTTATAATTTTAATTTGTACAGGGTTTCGAATAATATAATAGCATATTTGAATGTATTTGTATCCTTCTATCAAGCCATGATGACAGCTTTAGATTTTTATCTTGGCTTATGTTAAGCCCTACAAATGTAAAATTACCCCAATAACAGTTTTCATCATTCCATAATATGATTGTAAAATTCCACAGTGTGTTTGCAACATTCCTGTACTGATTTAAAGCATTCCACCAAATGATTCAAGAGTTCCGTTATGATTCGAACCCCTGTTACAACAAAAACAGATACTAAGTACGCAAAGTTTTATTTTTCCTAGAGCTAGAATCCTGTCTCCCATCGATTTGTTTAAGGATCGTTTCGCACGTGCCTAGAAAGAAAGTACGTACGTATGTACGTTTTCTGGGAAATGCGGGATGAGTTCTTTTCCGAATCGTGTTATTGCATAATTGATAAACGTGCGTTCCATTCGTACTGGAATAGAGTTTAACTTTACCTAGACCATGTGAAAATGCCTCTCGTATGATGGTGAATAAATTGTCTCTCATTATCAGACTAGCGCACCGGATTCAAATGGATGTGTGTTCTCGCTTGGGATTCGCCGGAAAGATCGACCCAAAGAGGAGACCATTTCCGAGGCGAACCTTGCCAAATCATTTGAAATTCGGATCCGTCTCGAAATTCCGCGAAATTCCTGTTCTACCTGGCTCGTTTGCGTAAGTGTGTACCGCAGCGATCCATCGCCGAAAGGATCGCAAAGGATACCACAATCGCAAATCACAAGATTGTGGTCTCGCGCGTCCGCGCTCGAAGGTTTAATTGATTTCTTCCCCGAAGCCACTCGTAAATCACCTCCCCGGTTGCCCAAAAGGTTGCCGAAATTGGTGAGGATACCGCGCGTGGAGGAGCGCTATCCGAAGCCTCGCTGGCCAGAGGCTAGCGATTAACATGTCGTCGGATCGTTTGTCGTTTTCAAGCCGGCACAGTTCCCGACCCAGAATCAGGTTTAATTATGTTTCATCGTGCGCACAACATGCCTATTTATGATTTGATAGTAGGCTTGCTGCGAGTGGTTTCGTACCGCTGCCCTCAAGAGTTCGTCCGCGCCCGATTCGAGCGTTCCCTTTTTGCAAACATTCGGGAAGGCAGCTTATAGTATGGGGAAGGGAGACGCCGGCGAAACAAGGACTCCGGGGTTAATTTGAGTCCTAAGGTGCCGCTTTTATGATGGTCGTTTTCGCAGCTCGTCAGAATCCCTTGACACATTTCCACTTCCCCTTCCGATTCCCCCCGGTCGTCGTCAAGATTTGCGAGTCCTCGAGGCACACGCACACGGCATCTACGATGAAGCATAGCATATTCAGCTCGCAGCCACTTGACAGCACCACTCGTACAATGAAGATGATGATGCTGATGAGGATGCTGACGAGGATGGTGCGAGGATGAGCAGCACACAGCACGGTGCAGATCATGACGGAACGTCATGACGAGGGTCGAGGTCCTGCAAGTCACACGATGGCTGCGTGTCCCGCTGCGTTACACGACACGAGTGTCCCTGTCACCGGCTGAGCGCAGGTTGACAATGATGCAAAACAAAAGGGAAGGAGCAATCTAAACCGTGCGATGGAAAAACCTGGAACCTGTAAAACCCGGGAGCCCGTTCGATGGGGCGGCTGTTTTCCAGCGTTGGGAAGCGGAAGGGGGAAGGTGAATGTAGGTGAGAGAGGACTTTGTTTTCCCGTCCACTTCCATCAGCAAAACCCTGCGACTGACGTGTGATGGATGCCTGTAAAATACTACAGATTTCCTTCTTGGGAATGCGAATTTTATGCCGTCGGCTTTTGAGGTGTGAAATACAACCAATCGAAATGTTGGTGGGTCCCACCAACATTGGTCCAATGGTGAAGATTCAATGTTGGTTTTTATTCCTTTCCATGTGTACAAAACTGTATCATATGAAATGTAATAGATTCTTTAGTTTCTAATTACCGAAATATTGAACTTTACAAGATGTAAATATTTGTTTTGCGGCAGAAACATTTTCCAGTAATAACAACAATAGTGAAAACAAATTGATTTACAGTGTTTAAGTTTCCCTGACGAATGTAGTTTTTAGTAATATTTATTTCCTCATTTATTTGTGGATAATTAATACGTAATATTTTAAGGTATCCGATTCCTAACACAACTCATCCGCCGATATTTTTTACATTTTCTTGTATTGTTTTAAACTCAATGACTTTGAGCTGAAATTATAAAATACATTGTTTCTGTCGTGATATCACGGATTATTTCTCTATTTCAATATATTTCAACTTCCAACACAAGACTGATGGTTCAATCCTTTTCGTTTTTCAATGTCTACTTTGTTCATCTTTTTCAATATGCAGATCCATCGCGATTCAGTAGTAGGCCATCGCTTTTCCAATTTCCATTGCCAACTATCTAGTGAATAATTTCATTTTTAATTTGTCTTTGCCTTGCGTTCGAAATTCATTCGTTTATAAGTTCGATCAATTCGTTCATTATTACTATTTTTCTAAATATTCATCTAGCTGGGCTAAATCCCTACAGTTTCTTCGCCATATGTAAAGGTTTCAACGTTGTTAATTCAATTGCTTACGAAATCTTATTCCGCTTCGATAGGTAGTCATTTTGATCTCAAAGATCTGCCAAGCTTACACCATTGTTCGAGTCAACGTCAATTATCAGGGTTTCCGGTTTCTGACTTTTAGAGGTCATCCGTTCGATTGGCCTCTCCGATGTGGGCGGCCCGATGCTTATGACATACATGCGTGTGCAGTGGAGTGGACGTGTTTGCGTGGTGTGTGAAAATGCGTTTAACCACACTGACTGACACTTGCGGTTTCGTTTCGTTCTGCCCGACACGGATCGTGTTTCCGAACCGATGAGCAACCTGAGGTTTTGTCCATTTGAGCCAACGCATGATACCATTTACGGGAAGTGTTTGGCAGAAGATGTTAAAAGGATAGTCTAGTGGTTTGTCAATTTGTCGAAGATTGTTCTACAGTGTGACTTCGATTTTGAAACTTTTGAGTGATTTTTTTTATAATTTACATAGAAAATAAAAGTTAAAACACTCCTGTAGGTAAAGCTTTCTCCAATATCTATATAATTGGATATATTTTTCCCATCGTTAGCAATCTGGATCGTTCTCGTTGAGAAGATGCTGGTGATATTAATTGGTATTCGGTTCGAGCATTTGCTCAAATTGCATTTTTCTAATAACCTCTCCCGTCCCCCCATACTCCTCCTCATCTTTCCTCAATGTAAGACGTAAACTTTTTGAGCTTTGATAACTTTCCAGAAAATCAAGGAAAAGCAAATCAGCTCGGTTCGCGGCTAACGGGCGTGGGTTTTTCATTTTAATAAATGCATTGCACGGAAAGCATTTCCACTAATTAGCAACGCAAATTCCACGCAGGGTCAGCTTACGTTCGGGAATATCTTTTACCAACCAATTTTCGCTCAAGAAGCGAAACGATTGATCTATAATGAGAAAACTTTCATGGTGAGCAGTTTTTCCTTCGATTTATCAACCTTCCGGCTATCGCAAGGTCTTTGTCTAAAGGAACGTTGGCATTCAAATGGTTTGAAATGAAAAACCCTTGACAAAGGAAGTAGGAGAACCAACGTCAGAAAATGATGAGCACGAGGAGTTTGCTGATCACTCGTATACGTTTCGATGTGTTTCGTTCTCATATCGTTTATTGAATGCTCCCGGGAGAACCCTTAACCTTTCGCAACTGCATCCTTCGAACGTTCCTATGCTCCTGGTCGATGGTCCAAACACGGCCGGCCAAAGGACACGGTATGGAATAAAATTATGCAATTTATCACCCGGTGCGCCCCTGACACGTGCCAGTTGGTCCGGAGGTGGGGCCATATTTCAGCGTTCAACAAATAAATACTCCAACGATGGTGCTCTCGAAAACGACATGCATGTGGAAGACGAAGAACTATTGCCACTCGACCGAAGCTTGAGCATTCGTTCCGACATCCGACCAAACGTGCCTCAGTCGACGGTTTTATTCTGGAGCCGATCGATTGAAATAGTTGGGGCTGGTGTGATAAGCAAAAATAATATGTCTATTTGCGGAGCAAATAGTCGGGGTCCTGGAGGAAGGTGAAGAGCGTCGGTCCTCGTAAAACTCATAGTTGATCGTCTGCGTAAACATAAAAAGTTGATTGCATAACATGACTTACCCCGGGGAGCGCACCCTCCCACATGCTTCTGGAAGGAACGCACCCTACAACAGCCCGATGGAGCCATTATGGAGCGACGAGATGGCACTACGTGATATTTGCTAACTTTCTTCCTGCATACGCTGGTCATGTTGTAAAGCCAATACCCGCAAACCGTACCGTATGGGCGGTTTGCTGTGTGTGGAAGCTTCGGCACACATCCGGCACACAACCGTCTTTCATCAATAAATCAAACAATCTCGTAGAGATTCAATTTAAATGGCTTGAACACAAATGCGGTACAACTCTACTCGCTTGGTTCCAGTGAGCATGTGGGGGTCTCCTGGACGTTCAATTTCCGGTCGGGTGTGTTTTAATTTTCCTAACAGCCACACCTTTCCCCCACCCCTCTCCCATCCATTCGATCAGTTTCGGTGGACAAATTATTCCGGTGGAATATGGAACTGCGGAGCATGCGGAGCCCACACATAATGCTGCACAATTATATGCTGTTTTATGGTTTCACCAACCTTTCTCGCGTTCCTTCTCGATGCTCGCTCGGGGATTCGTGCCGGTATCGGAAATCAATAGGGTAATTATGATCAATTCGCTTGGTGAAAATTGAATAATTAATGCCCGCCCGGGGCCGCCTCGTGTTCCACTTTGCGTGAGAATCGATTAGCGCCCCAGTTGCTGGGGGGGAGGAGGGTGGCGTTTAATTTCTTTACTAGCATATAGGGGTGATGGGTGTTGGTGTGTGCCATGACCGTGTCAGGATGAGTCGTTCAAGGATGAGTATCGATTTTACCGTCCAAAAAGAGGCCACCGTGAAGTGATCGATCTGGTGGGTTATTAAAGTTCAACTAGAAAGCGGTAATTGTGAGGTTGATAGCGTTTTTCGAGCCAAGAAAAGATGATTATTTGGAAATTAAGTACGTTGAAGGATGAAACTGCTACGGATGGTAGCAGAGATAGAAAAAAGAGGGCTCTAAAATATAAAATAATGTGCAATTCTATTTATTCTCTAACCAACGAAGTTCTACGACGCACAGTGCCTTAAAAAGTTGACCAGAAAGATGTAAACGAATGAAATGGCTCAACAGAACAACGGCTTAACGAAGCGTGAGAAGTTTGTGAGAAATGAAAGTAACAAAAATCGAATTTTCGCTGGTCATTCTGCCGAAAGTCGGAAGAGAAAATAATTGCCTCCGGCGGCCAGCGAGACACGAAAGCGACGAATGAAAATTCATTTTCCCGCTTTCTTTTTTGCCCACTTCTGGTCAGCTGCTGCGCGGTAACTGCAAAATGGTCGCAAAATTTGAGTCAACCAGATTGTGGTTTTTACGTTTTGGTTTTCGACCCGCTGCTCGGACGTAAAGTGAAGCACTCGGAGCACTGCACCGGCAAGGGCTTCCGAGGCAATTTAAATCAATGAACCGATAAGCTTCGAAAATGGGAGAAAATGAACAAGACAGCGCGGAGTGGCGTGTTCGCTTTTCGGTGGTTTTCCAAAGGACCGACCGAAGGTCCAGCTTCGGTTTTGCGAGAGATAATGGGAAAATTTATTACATTTCGCGGCGAAAAGGCGAACCAGTCAGCCAGGGAAGCAGATTATGCTGGTAGCCTGCGAGGTGGAAAATCAGATAGACGAACAATTGAAACAGAAGATTACAGGTGATTATGAATGGTGCCTGGAAATGGAAGGTAAAGTTCATTCAACATGTGGAAATGGCTGAAAGGAACTTTATCGTTCGCCTCTTCATAGGAATGAACGTTGAAATGAGTATTTCCATATTCATATTTCGATACCGTGCTACCATGGTTATGGCATGATAATTAAAATTAAAAATTAACACATTTATGTAAGCCATGCCAAAGATGAGGTACATATTCGTTTCGTTTCGTAGTAAAAACCAGATCATAAAATTAAACTCAATAGAAGTTAGCAGAATAAACACATTTCCCGTCCTTACCACCCGTGAAAGCCCATTCGCGCAGGGATCCACGAGTTCAGGACCGACCCTGTTATTAGTTTGATTGCAGATTGCAACCTCATTGCATTACCACGTTTCTGCCAATCGATTATTACTGGCCTGTCGTTCAACTCGCTCCATTCATCACATCATAATCATTGCATTTCCCCCCACCGAACGAACTCGAACCTGCAGCCTTTCATCACGGCCCAGGACATTAGTGTAATTTTCGCGCAACTAACAACGTTGTTCGCTATCGACCATTGAGATTGATAGTTCCGTGAATTGCCAATTGGGTGGATCATATCGTGGTGAAAGGGAGAGAAGAGGTGCTGGGGTAGGAAAAGGAGGAAGAAATATAGTTATTCTTGATTGCACATTGCTGGAATGTGCAGAAACATTTGAGTGGTCAAGGAATATGTTCTTTTACCGTGAGAATGTTTTCATCCAGTCTGAAAGGATTTTGCTGAATTTCATCGCTTATATTGTAATTTTAATTTGCAGCCTGATTGGAATTTCAGGTAAGTATTCAGTCGCACGTCGGCGAACCTCGTGATGAAATACTTGATGTCAAACGAACATCAGAACATCCGCCATAATTACACTGACCGAAAATTGACGTATCACAATCGATTTCCGGAGAAGTCCAGAGCTCATCGGAACCTGTCAGCTGTTAGAACTCTACCCTCGCTTCGGTATTCACCACATGGCCAAACAAACACATCGTAAGTAGATCCACCCACACCCACGACCTTCATCCTCCAGCACTATAGTTAAATGTGACAACTCAATCTGCGGAAACTGCGCCGGCTTCCAAGACCTCGTCGTCATCAAACTTGCAATCCGTCACAAGGGAGTCCGTCCGGCGCTCGATCAAAAGAGCCGCTCCCACTGGGCATCCGGGTTCCAGGGAGTTGGCAGCTTGTTGAAGTGGAAAGCCAGCCTCAAACCCGGTCCGAAGGGGTCTCGGACTCGGACAGGCGTTCATTTGTCACCGGACAATCCCTCTGGATGCACTTTGGAGCACGATCTGCCAATCATAGGGACGCACTTCGCTTTCCGGGATCGATATCTTCCGACCACCTTTCGATGAGTCAGCGAAGTCTTACAATTGCGTATTATGTGAGGTTGACGAAGGCCAATACAATTGCCTTCGTTCATGGGACATTTAAGATTCCTCTAGATTTTGAGTTTAGTTTATAAAAATCTTAGCGCCTAAATAAGATCTCCGTAAGTTCATGCCATCCTACTCCAGAGCAAACTTCAAGGAAGTATAAAACAAAGAACTCTTTATCAAGAGTAGATAAGTACACGTTCGATACGTGCATTTCAACATATCCAGCCTGGTTCCTTACATATCCGCTTGACCGCTCATTGTAAGCCATCATGCGCTTAAGGTAATCGCCCTAGTTCTTGCACGAGATTCAGAGATATCGGCAAATATGGCAAACACTATGCACGGCTCGGATACCGTATACTTCTTCCAAAAACTGTACGCTTACTTCGCTTACGCCAGGGTATGGCTTGTTCTTTCTGCCCTTATTTTGCGTGGAACCTCAAAAACAAAGACCCGACCCTGGTGCGCCTCAGGATTGGCCGGGACTCGTTGAACGAGGAACAATTTGCTTGCAGCCGGTTTAAATTGGACCCCGCGGTTGAAGCGATCGAGCATAGAATGTCTACGAGTCGATGGTTAATTAATCGACTGACCAGAGCGGACAGTGAAAGGCCATTCAGCGGAAGCTCCGTTGCAACCGGTCAGGGTAATAAGCCAAAGTCTTCGTCTTGTTTCAAAGGAAGGCTGCTTTCGGAAGTGTTTCCTTTGCTTATTCCACCCCCATGTTGGTTGGCCTGGTTGGCTTTCGCAACGATTTTAATACGGACGAGGTAAGAATGCGCGTAAAAGCTGTTGTGTTGAAGCAACTACAACAGAGGATAACATACCGTTTTTAAGTGAAGATGATGAAAAAGGGCCCAAAAACGTGAAACCTTACACAAATACACTATAAGTAACACCATTAAATTAGTTATTTTACTTGAACTTGGTACTTTTTTAACGTATATATTTTCATTCGTTGTTAATTAAATTTATTTCTTTAATAATACTTGAAATTAATTTTCTTCTTAAATTATGTTTCCATAAGGAGGGTCTGCTGACGTACTTTCGGTAATCAAAATAACTCCACTTCGAGTAGTTTTGGACATTTTGTTTTATTTATTTATTTTGTTCTATTTTGGTGTTAGATTCTGTATTAGATTCACGAGACTGAGAAATTTCAATGGTTTAAAAGCGATCGAAAAAATCTGATAAAAGTATACTGAGAAGTAGTCAAGATATTGAACAATTTGTTCATCAGTTTCAACGTACATTTTAAGGAAAATGACAAGAATGATATCGCAAACAAATCGGACAAGAATTGAGATGTTTTGTGTTGAGAAACGTACTTTGCCAACCCCTGAACTAGAAGATATAAGTGAAGGTCGTTTTAGTAATTTTCGTTTCTCTTCACAAAACTCACTTGGGAAACAACAAACTACATGCTCCTGCTCTGTTAACAAATAACACACAAAACGCTTTTGTAAATACGCAAAGTGGGGACACAACTTGCGCCACGCCAAAGATGCTGCAACCCGATTCGCGCTTATTTATGCAAAACGTCTCGTGTGTGTGTGCGTTTGGCAAAAAAGAACGAGCATGTAAAATTTTATAGCACTTAAAAACGGCCGACCGAAGCCGTGGAAAACATCCTTTAACGGTAGTGCCACCCGCCGACCCCTCCCCCCCCCCTCCCCCCTCCCTCCCTTCGGTGCTTCTGGCGGGCGTCGTGACTCGAAATATTTCTTGCCTCCGATAACGCTGACAACGGGAGGTCTTGCGAAGGCGGCCTTTTTATCTCGCCACACGCCTCATGGCGAGCGAGCGCATTCTGGCTTTCTTCCGACCGCCCGCCGGTGCGAACCGAATCGAGTCGTTACAAATTCTAATGTTGTTGTTTATCGGGAAGGAAAATTCAGTACCTGGATGGTGTTCTCCTTTTTCATTTCCACCGCTTTCTTTTTATTCCTCGCCCAGCTCCGGGAGCCCTTTTGCGAGAGGAGAAAAAGAAATATCAATCCAATCTCGATTGGCTTTTTTGTTTGCGGCGGGGGTAAGCAAGCAGTGGCCACGGGGCTTGCCAATGGGCTCGGGCTTTAAGAAATTCATGAAGCAAATTCACACATCGTTTGGCAATGCTGGTTAATGATAAAAAAGCATTGGTGTTGTTTTGCCGCCTCGAGAGTGGCCCAGGCTATGTTGTTTTGGTTTCCCATGGGTTCTCTTCGGTGCTGTGTTTTTGTTGTTGTTGTTACCATATGTTGTTTCCTTCCTTCCCCACATTGAACCAAGCTGTCGCACGGAACATAGGCTTCCCATGAGCTATTTTTCCATGTGTGAAACCTTGTGGCAAAGAAACAAACTTGAACCATTGTGGAATTTTATTTGTTTGAATAAACTTCAGATTCAAAAGATGCCAAATCATCGAATGCATATGATTGTGAAATAATACGGCAATTCTGTTTAAAAACTACCTTTTGTATGATTTTCTGCCCTAAAGTTGAAGTTGTTGCGATCAAGAGCTGTTCAAGTTGAAGGTACTTGGGGAAAAACGTTCTTTCCTCTTGAGATTACAGACGAAATGTTTGCCCTTGACAATACGCCTGAACTTAAATCTCACTAAAGGTGTCAAACGAGGAAAGAGTTAACAATTCTGAGAAACAAGAAATGTGAATTCAAAATAAACTTTATGGTCCTCAAGGACCCGCAAGTTTTAATTCCCTAACGAAATTGTGCCAGTTACTAAAAAAAACCAGAAAATGATGTTTCTTTAACCCAAAAATTCTGCACAAATGAATAATTCTACATTTTAAAACATGAACAACATGTCTAAGATGTCAGTTTATCAACAAACTGCTCTAATAACACCAAAACATAATCTCGTATGAGCTCTTTCCGGGACAGTTGAAAGCCAATTTCGCCAGTACGTTTCTTTTGATCACTTCATCCCACCTAGACGCACGCTGCGAACCGGGTGTTGAATTTTAATAATAATTTTAAATAAAGAAACCCGAGAACCGGCGCAGCGCCCTTTTACTTTGATGATTTTTAATTTTCCTTCCACATTACAGCCCCACTCTCCGCGTGCAACCTTCCTCTCCGGGATGGAAAACTCCAACTTCCAACACGCTCGTATTACTTAATTACGATGCGTCCTTTAACCTGCGCGATGGCGGTGAAATTTGACGACCCCCCGAGGCGAGGGGGGCGTCTCGTAGCAATCATCCGCCAGGGCAGGAGTTTTCCGCGAGTGTTCCACGAAAGCGATTCGATTATGCACGGGAAACAATTACGTGCAGCTTTTACTGTAGGAGGCGAAATAAAAGGAAAGTAAACCATTATCAATGCAAATTCCTCTCAAGATCGTTCGCTGGAGATGCTGGAAGGAAAATATCGAACCGGATCGGATCGGAAGAGGCACGTTCAAGATCTGACTGTTACCCCTGAGTAGGTGTTGAAGTTCTCGAGGGGGTTTCGAGGGTTGGATGATTGCCTAATTTATGATCCCCAAAAGTGGTTCAGTTAATTTTCGAAAGAAGGTGATTTAATCAACACTCCATCGTTAGGCTATTTATATTTAACAAAATGAAATGGATTGTGGTATCAGGAAACGACATTGGTTGAACTCATCAATCCACACTTTCTGCGAAGGATAAAGCCGGAGTTACCAGTCACCACGAACAACTTTACGTGATTGTCAGTTTGTCTGGTAAATTCTCGGGACCTTTACATTTTACAAATCCTTCCCTATGCAAAACCCAACCCTTGATCGATTTATGAAAGTTCGTTCCCCCATGAACAGACTTCGCGTTTCGAAATTCGGTTGAACATGGACGTAATTTCAAATGACATTCGCCAACATTACCATTACCATGCCGAGAACCCGGAACCAGAACGACGACGAATTTAGCACCGAATGGCCGTCACACGACGGATGGAAATATTAATATAGCGGCCGGCGGGTGTACACCTCCGTCCATCGACGTTTCGGCTATTGCTTGAACTTTATGCGGCCCTCGAAAGGCTTCGAAAGACGCACCATCGACGGCGAATGTCGTTGAATGAGAGATGGCAACCGTCGGGACGACTGGGAGCTGTTTTGTGCATGGGAAATTTATTGATTCCGGCGGTCATAATTCATCATTTGAAATTTCGCGATCCCCGACCGCCCTCGTTGCCCGAAAAGCGAATAAATATGGTTTCGAACGAATTTCCACAAATCACTTTTGGACCTCCTTTTTTGTCATGACGATCGTTTCGAACATACGCTGCTCACGAGCCACACCAATTTGCTTTGCATCGGGATTGGTTTTTCTAGATGATTTGAGTAATTGCCTGTTTAAGCATGGAAGGAAACCACTTTCATGGTGCGATTTGTTTTACTGCGGAATATAATCCAACCTTTACTTTTGCTAGAGCTCCCGGAAGTTCCGGATATCGTTCTCCTTTGTAACAACGCGCAGAGTGTCGAAAATTATTGATTTACAATAAAGGTAAAGGATAAGGGTTTTCCCCCCCGGTTCGACGGTTTTCCGTCCCTTGGGTGCCATTTTAAGTTTTACATGAAGTAATTAAAATTTATTACTCCCGTTTATAAGCGTCATCTAATTCGACATGGTTTAATTAGCATATTTTCATGGTCATGTAGGATAGCAATAGCAATAGATGTAGTGAACATTATTTTGGGAATGTGTTACAAATGCTGCCAGACTCCCAAAGGTTACGTACATTTATTGCGGAAAAATAACCCCCAATCTAATGTACCCAGGAACTTCATTTTTCCACCAATTTAGCATCAAATCCCGACGTAAATCCATCCGAAATGTGCTGGCATGATTGACGAAAACAGCATGATTTATCAAACGCCACCCTTTTTGGGATAGAAAGCCTTCTTTCCGATCAATGGCGTCGGTGGCAAATACCCTCAAAATGAGTGTGCAAAAGTCGTACACAATCTCCTGCGTACTTTGATCCTTCCCTAAATTTAGTTCTCATGAAATTCGCTCAAGTGTCCACCCACCAAAACGACTTGTTGGAAAATGCGGGAATTCAGATCGGGGGTTTTTTTTCTCGTTTAATTGAAGCTTTAAAAAGGCCATTACTAAAGGGGTTCCAAGGGAGGGACTTTGGCAATCACGGCCGCACATAAACGACAACTTTTAACATTATTTCCAGCTCTCGGAATGTGGGCAAGGGAACGATTGGGGGAGAGGGAGGGGGAATGCATTGTAACGCAATCGTGATAACGACGGTGATAAGCTAGATTTAAGAGCAACATTTCGGGCCGACCATTTGAGGTGAGTTCGTGGCGGCTCTTTTCTCATGTTGGCTGGATCGGGTCAACTTTTCCTAAATTCGAATAATAACTTCATTTCTCATTCTCTAATGGTTTCTTTTAGGAATATAAATTGTTATATTAAAGTTTGAACATGTCCAAAAAATTGTATTTGGATATAAAAATGTACGAAAATATGTATCGTTTCATTCTTTCATTCAATGGTTCTGCTTAATTCATCACTACACCAACTCAGTCATTTTCTTTTCTATTTTCTTTCGGTTCGTGGTGAAGTTTATCAACCTTCAATCACATCCACGAAGTTTGCCGGTGCACAAAAAACAGTTCATTAGGGGTAGTTGAGAGGCATTCCCGGGCGTGATCGTTAATCGACGTGCTTCATCAATGCGCTATTTGGCGAAAACTTTAGATTTATAACCCACACGGCGAAAGCAACCGAACCGAGGAGAAAAGAATACGCGAGAAAAAGGAACGAAAAGCGCGACACAAAGGGCTTTTTCCCGTGCATTCTGGCCGGGGGAAAACTGTCGGGAAAAACGCATACACAAATCTGAAAACAATAACCATATATTACGGTACCGGGGGTCACGCTTCGCACGAGGTGGCGCGGTAATGTGTGCGGCCAGCAAGATTTGTGGCCAATAATTCAACCCATTATCGAGTGCTTTGCCACCGACGGGGTAAGTGGACTCGGGAAAGCTGGAGCATTTGTTACCATCAAGCTAGCAGAAGTTCCCTCATTAGGAGGCGTGAGGTGGGTTGAAGGATGATTAAAATCGTTACCAGCAAACGCATGCTGTTTCCATATTAACGTGGGTTTGTTCATTGAGTGAGAGTAATGACTTAAGATTCTTTGAAGGATGATTAAAATCGTTACCAACAAACGCATGCTGTTTCCGTGGGTAATCAAGTGGGTTTGTTCATTGAATAAGAGTAATGATTTCTTGTTGTTTTTGTTTTCATGTATTAGAATGAATGAGTGTTAAATCGCGGTTAAGAAGTTTCAGGTATTATTTTATACTTCAATGTTTGGTCAAAAAAGCAGTGTTGTTCTAAATCAATATCTTATTTCACGCTTAATATTCAATTTAAAGATGAAATCTCAAAAGAAAAATTTAAAGTTTTTCAATCGATGCTTGAATGGAGTTTACGGTCAACGAACGTTCTACCGAAATCCCAAGCATGCAGGTTGTTTCATTCTCTAGTGATGACAGAAAAGTCACTTACCCTCCTGCGAAATGGCATTAAATCGACCAACACATTTGAGTTTCTTAGCAGCTTTGTGCTCCTTCGCCGAAAATGCACATCCCGTGAATCCGACTGACAATCTAGTGTACGTATGCTGCTCTTTTCCGCTTCTCCGGTCGTAACCACATCCGTAACCAGGACACCCCGAGGGTTGCTCGGTTTCTTGTGCTGCTAATAAATGCTAACAACGGCACGTAATCATTCTTTGCGATAACGATCTCATATTTCTCCACGACGACGTTGGTGGTGGCAGCGTGTTCCGAGAGAGAGACACTTCACCCCCTCCATTCACCCCCTTGGAGTACGTCCGGGTGCTGACGCGAGGCGACTGTCATTTATATGCCCGAAGGCAAATTGAGAAAAATAACACTCACTTAAAAAGCGTCCGCGCGAGACGCACTCCTTGGCCTCGGAACCGGGTGCGACACATCCGGCCCACATCCTCCGTACCGGGTGCCGGTCGCTGGGGGGATTGTACCGTATATTTTCCACCCCCCTCATGCCCCATGGAGTAGTTTGCGTACCACCGTACACCGCGGTAAGGAGAGTTTATTAGAGTTGGTTTGATCCCGGAGGTATTAGAAGCCGCCGAGGCGCCGGTTCTTGCCGGGCGACCGACGGAAGGCATGAACCACTCCGACAGGACACCAATGTATGTATGTGTGGGTAAGAGTGTGTGTGTTTGTGGCTCGCAATCAGACGAGCAATGCGCAACCTGCGGTGCAAAGTGGACGAAAGGAATGACAAATGATACGCAAATGGCTTCGGCTCCTTTTGGCACCGAGGGTTGTTTTCGTCTTGTATTTGAAAGTTCGTTCGGAACGTTAGAGAAATGTTCGAACAATACGCAAAGTAAAAAAGCTTGAAAACAATTATACCTGATGGAAACCGACCCGTAAAACATGCATAAAAGTAGGAAAGGTGTAAATAAACCTACGAATAAAGTGATAATGGATACCTTAACACAATTTAATTGTTCACATATCAAATCATGTCGACGATAATTATTCCACGACACTTAGAATCATCGTTGCTATACGAAAAAGAAAAGAAAACAGGTAATAACAATTATCAAATGCATAAATTCATTTAATTATGAAATATTGTCGTCGTACTCGGTACGGCTACGCACCGTCAAATTAGACCGAACCGGAATGCGCCCTAAATCCGGCGCCGTTTATCGAGTCACATTGCATAATACCAATTTTAAGTGCCACTTCAGCCCACGCCGTGTATGTAACGACCCAAAATAAAAACGCCATTTCAGAGCAAAACGAGCACGGAACGATACAACGAGCAGGCCGGAGAGGTCTCATGCTTGATTTTTCGACGTTCTTCCCACGCCGCTGTTGCCTGGCTGTAGGCTGTGGCTTAATAACCTTCGCTCGCTTCTGAAATTTGGCTTCCGATTCCGGTCACGTGGTGATGATCGATTTTTATTAGCTCACGTATCGCGCCTTACCCGCGTTGCGACGTTGTAATGTCTTAAATTTAACGTCAATGGGAGCTAGTGAAAGGAAGGTGGGAAAGTACTTTTACTTGTTAGGCTCGATTATGCTGACTTTTTTTTAAATTTTTTTTTTACAGTTTGTTTGAGCGCATTTGTAAGAATATGAGAAAGCAACAAGTTTTTCAGAACGGTTTTAATGTTATGGTTGCGATTCAAAATTCTTTCCTAATTAAAATATTCTACAACTGCAAACATTCTCCCGGTGGTTAATGTTGTTTGCATAAAAATTAATTTATTTCGTGATTTTGAAGTGCGTGATGGTGTTCCCTGGCTGCGTCTATTCAATAAAGGTTGTAATCGTTCGCATGGAATACTTTCCATTATTCACCCTCCTTTCAACGACGTCAAAGCATATTTTGAATCAACATTTCCTTTCCTATTCAATGGGATGTTGCATCTTTAGACATAAATGAATAAATCACGCGCGGATGCGCGTTTTTAATGATGGAGTGACTCCTCGTAAGTGTTCTCTTTGCACGCTTCGTATCGTTCGAATCGAGGACATATTTAAAGGCCCCGTAGAATATGTGAAAAATCATACATTCCATGTTCTTGCCTTTTCAAAAGCTGGAACCAAAACTTGTGCATCTCGTTCAAATGTTCAAATTTTCTACACCTTTTAACGATTATTTCGCAATGAATAGGACAACAAAACTTTTAACAAGCAAAAAAACGCACTCATTTACTAATGAGTGTCAGGTTTTACAACCCTTTCGAACGATTTGCTGCCAGCTGTCCACATTAATGAGCTTCAGTGCGGGAAAATCGCGAAGCAAATAACGGAAGACAGGATATTCCGCCCGTACTAATGGGATAATTTTCATTCTATGTTTGTTGTTCTTTTTTCATGCATTCAACCATTTTTAAACGAATCACACGTCCTTGTCGGCGGATCGCTGCTCACTTTTTTTTATTATCCATTAGTGGAAATTCAATGCTTGTGCTTATCATTTTACATGCTGCGCTAGCTCTGAAGTCTTTTTGCCCTTTAATTGTTGTCTAATAGATAGTTGTTTTAGTATAATTTATGTTAATTATATTAATTATGTTTTTTTGAATTTTAAATGATTTATTCAGAACAGTTGCATATCGACGCATAAGTTATGATATATATAATTTTAGCATACAACCTGTTCGAAAAGGGTTATTATTTAACTTTGCAGCATTCATTCGAAGGGTTTTCTCCGTTCCTCTAATTCGTGCATTTCACTCGCCAGCTTTTAATCACATTTGTCATGATTAGCGAATACACAAAGGAATGAACTAAACCATCGACAGACGTATCCGGCACGTTCATTTCCCTCGTTTCTGCAGGAGCTTTTTCCCTAATCCAATTAGCCGGCGCTCTTTTAATGTTGAAAATGTGGAGAAAACTGGCGAACTGGCGAGTGAAGTTCCTAATCCATGAGCAAAGTGCACCGCAGAACGCTACGACTGGACACAGTAGATTGTAATAAGACTGTGCGGTGCTATTTCCTTCATTTAAAAAATGGGATCATTCGTATTTTACAAATCTCTTAACATGTGCCCAATCCATTCTCGTATGCTACAACGCTCGGATCATTTTAAGTGGTGAAGAAAATGTCGGTACTGTCTTGCACTTTGTTACGACTGTTTTTCATCATTTATCGTTCGACTTCCTCCCCCAGCATTTCCATTTGTCGCTGTTCGCTTCCACATTCCACGGATCACGTTACCGTACTGTGGTTAGCAGTGTACGCTACTCTGTTCTCAGATTTCTCCCATTCGATCGTTTCCCCCTTTAACAGCTGCACACCCCACAAACTGTGAGGGAGAAGATCGGAAAATGTGCGGACAAAACTGCACTCTCTTGCATTGCTTCAAACTCGTGTGTCCTTTCTTTGCTTCCATTGTTTGTATCCTAGCTTCGAATGCGGTTCGATGGGTTTTGCGGGACACAAACACTGCTCAACACTGTGACCATTATTTCGCACCGCTGTCAAGGAAACAGGGGGCCTGCGTGGGGGGTTGCCACCGTCAGGATAATGTTACGGATTTCAAGAACATCCAACCCTTTCCAAGCCTGGAGTCCTGCTTTCCCCGGTCTGGTTCTGTCGGGCGAAACGAGGGACGAAAACGTGTTTCGAACTGTGAAGGGATTTGTTTGCTGACGCTTGATTGATATAATCTTGAATGGACTCGGACAAAGTAAAAGTGCTGCATTTTCCCCCCCATCCTACCCCCAGGAGTTGGTCGTTTGGTGCTCCGTTTCGGAGTACAAGCGCACGACGACCGAGCCGTTTGATATTGTTTCTTAACTTTCGATTGCTTTCCGAGCGAGAAGGGAGCAGCTAAAGTAAACCGGTTAAAAAAAAAGAACAGAGAACCAAATGTGTTTCCATCCTTTTCCTGCGTTTTCCCGAGTTCTGACGCTGATCAAACAACCGGCGAGCGAGCAACCGGTAGTCGGTAGTTGACAGACGGAAAGCCGGCGTCGACAGTGAATCTAAACTTTGGAGCTGCTCGGGAGTTACTTTTGCCCGAGATGAGATTGAATTGAATTTGCACAGTTTGCCCGGAGTTAGAGTGTTATTGGATTGAACCCGGCAACAGCAAACGTGGCAAATTGAATCTGTGACATATGGGTTCGTGCTGGATGCGTCAGGGTTTGAAATCGGACACATTCCAGCTAACCACTTTCGGAGAGGAATTGCACCGATTCGTTACACCATTGAGAAGTGGTTAATCGCATGCCCATGACACCCACGAGCCAAGTGTGTTGAAGTACACGGTCGCTCGCTTTACGTAAAAAGCGAAAGAGTCATCAAACATAAAAACCATGTTATGCAAATTGATTACTTCAACAGTTTAACTGACCGTTTTGAAACATGAATGATGAACCGTACTCCAACGTGTCTCGAGTGTTGAGGTTATAAAGCTTATGCAATACTTCGAAAAACGAAGCTCTTAAATATCGGATTGGTTTTTTTTCTCCAGGGTAACTAGACCGTCATAAAGAGTATGCGAAACAGATTTCTTCTACGACACATTTTATGGACGTTATAAAATCAGTATCCGTCCACTTGCAATAGTTGTAAAAAGTTCGCGGTTGTCTGAGGTACTGTTTTCCTTTTTGTTTTGCTGCTTGAAAATAAATGCTTTCAGCGACGTAAAAAAAAGGAAATGTCGATTTTAAACCATTTTTGAACCTCTCAAACACCGTTTACCACCCCCGGTTCCGGCGACTTACCGGTTCTCGATAGGTGCTTAATGTCTGAATTTGAACAGCATGTAACATTTTTCGAAGGAGCTGCCCTCTCCTCGCGTAGGCTAATTTTGAATTCCATCTAGGGAAATCAGGCAAGTACCGGGCAGTCGTATGTGTGTTCTGGCGAAGCTTTTTGGGGGGTGCAAAAACGAAGTGTTACAAAATTGCAATCGTTCGGTAAATTTTTCAACAGCTCTCCAGTGATCCTTCCATCCGAGGATCATCGAACGTGAGCTTCCGCGTTACCTGTGCACTAATGTTTTCTTCTCACTCCCACAACACCTCTCTATCTCACTCTTTTTCAGTCTTCCTCTCTTCTGCGTTTAACTTTTCCATTCCAACTCCAGCGAATGGACATGTGGAAAATCGAACTCCGCTACTTGAAAAACGATTGCAACGGCAAATTGCTTTCCCGACGTGCCGCAAAAACTCACGTGTGGTCGGCGAGGTGTCCAACGGCGTAGGATTAGTGGCGCGATGCTGGAGGGTACGACACGAATGCTCCGGGCAGCCTCAGAATTACCTGCAAACCATATTTCCTTTGGGGAAATCCGCCTCTACGCCGTCATTAAAGAGTCCATGTGTATGAAACCACATACACACCGCATTTATACGAGGCATTCATTCCTCAAAGTTCCGGTTTTCTGCTCACATCTTGCGCAGCATACAGTCTCCTCGGGGACATCCTCCCCCTCCCCACCCAAGCATCGTGGAACATCGAAGTATTAGCGAGCTCTCGTTCCACCTCCGAAGGCGCCATAAAATGGCTCTGCAGGGAAGTGGAAAATGATAGGTTCCGTAGTGGAAAACCGCGTCGCTTCCGCTCTGGGACCTAGGGCACCGGGAACTCCGCTGCGGTCCCCGGGTTTTATGATTAACTTTTGGGAAATCTATCCGAGGCTGCCCATCGGAAATTCGAGCTGACCTCGAGTGTTCTTACCCGCCGGCCAATCCAAACGGGGCGTTCCGTAAAACGACCCGGTTTAGCAAAACTGTGCCACTTCCCAGGATGTGAGCGGCCGTCGCACCGGAAGCGCGCAATTATGCAAACTTATTTTGTCGCCCAGCCATGAATAATTGACACCAATTTAAATTTGTCCACCACATAGGAAGCCATAGTACAAACAAACACCCGATTCCCCGAACGATGCGTTAACCCGCTCGTATAATGCGAAATGGGTGTTTGTCCGAACCCATCCCTTCTGGTGCGTGGATGCATAACACTTCCATCCGACAGCATTCCATCAACGTTAATTGGGTATCATTTAGCATGTCCTGCCGGATGCCGTCTGACCTTCGAGGGAATTGTGTTTTTGTTTAAACAGCTTATCGGAGCCAGTGGTAGGAGTTTCAGATAACATTTTTAATTGTATTTATGATCGCCCGAAATGAATATCACCGTCCTCTAGCGCCGTATCCTCTGGCGGGCCGTAATTGAAAACATAAACTTTGCTGAATGTTAAGCATAACCTACGCCACCAATTACAAGTATATGCTGCCGATTTCACAGCTAACCATGTTTGCCATTATACGTTTGTTTACCCCCGCAAACCGATTCAATTTGGTTTGGATCGATCCAAGGCTTATTGTTTTTCTATGGCTGCGAGAGTAGAACCTCGTTCATCCACTATCGCACGTAGGTGCAGTTTATGATGTTTATGCCAGTATCGTGCGTGATTAGTTAGTCTTTTCATGAGACTCAATTAAATGATTTGGTTCCTAATTGTGCTCGATCGAAGGGTATTTTGCATCAATTACCCGGTTCAGTTTCCAGTACCAAGAACAGTTAACTAAATTACAGAGAATAACACATTTTGCAAAATAAATCGTTCTCTGTTTTCCGTTCCATTAGTAAAAAGTATTTTACTTACTTACAATTATAAGCATGTTACCATTATTACTTTTCCTAGAATATGTAACTTACCTATAAGTGTGTCACTATTATTACTTTTCCGAGAGTTATTACCTTCTTCATATAGCTTCTCGCTTAGTGCAAACTTTAAGAAAAATAAGATAAATGTTGTTCTGATAAGGGATGGAAACTATTTCATTGCTCTATACATGCATCGGTCCAATCACTATTGCACTTGTACGTTGTAATTCTTTTGGGAAATTTAAGTTTTCGTTTTAAGGGGGTCCGCGACAGCCGAGCGGTAGCGCCGGTTAGAAAATCGGCCCATGAGCGCCGGGGCTCACCACCTCGACGGCGTGGGTTCGAATCCCAACCGAGACCGGACCCTCCCCTGTACGAGAGGACTGACTATCCACGTACAACAGGGAAACAAGTCTCGTAAGCCCTTAACGGGCAGGCATGACCAAGAGGTCGTTTACGCCAAGAAGAAGAAGAAGTTTTCGTTTCCCAAACATGTTTCTTTTCTTTGCCAGAAATGTAATTTATTCCCTTCCATAACTACATCTGCTAGAGCTGTCTATCTTTACTTTTTTTTGTACTTCGTTGTTCTATGGCTCTTTCTTTCCTACCCGCCTTGTAAATTTTCCGAAAGATACAATAGATATTGGGTGAAATTTATTGGCCACCGTATGATTTAACATCCGAAGCGATCCCTTCCGTCGACTGGAGCTAGTTTTTTTCCCCCAGTGAACAAAGGTATGCGTAACGATGGCGTAGGTAAAGTTTCTCCAAGGAAAGACAAGGCCGATATGAAACTGCTTTGAATTTCTAGCTCGATACAGCTCCTTTTTTTCCGAAACGAGATGCGTTTCGTTCCGTGAGGCCGGTACGCCCGGTTCCACAAGCTGCAGTCGAATTCATTAGTTTTGGAACGACTGCATATTTGCATAATTGAATCACTTCTGTGCAGAGTCGTCACTGTTGCGAGGAAAACGAGGGGCAGCGCGATATAATGGATTGCCAGTGATTCATCACAAGCAGCAAGACAAAATGGCGTTGACTGGCAGCACGAAACCATCGCCTTAGAACTATTTTGACTTGTCTTCGCTATATCATCTTACATCTGCGAGCAATGGTTTCTACTATATTCTTGGAATAGAACTAACCTATTCTATGTTATTGAAACATTCAAATAGAAGAAATAGAAACACTTTGAGTGTAATTCAATAAAACATCTGTTCGTCCTTAAAAAGATATAAAAGGAAATTGAAAACGAAACATACAATTGTGGTTTTCAAATAAGACTACTTCAAGTTCAGTTTAGTAACACGTTTCACGTTGTGTGAAATGAAACTTTACCGAAAATCGATGGGTATCTACGATGAAGATAAACACGTTAATGAACTGTCTACCTACTTCTGCCCTTGACAAGATTATCAAGCTCGCATCTAATTATCTCGCCTCACACAGATCCTCCTACCAATCTTTACTTCCTTTCCCAAAAAACCGAACACGGAAAGTCACGGAAAGTCAAGTTCATTGCCGTAAATTGAGCGAGTAATTGATTTTTCATTATCCGTCACAAAATTTGGCACACAAGCTGCCACCAGTTTCTAATGCCACTGCCTTCGCGGGGCACCTTCCGTTCGATCCAAGCACGGAGCACAATTTTCCAGGAACGCGTCCGAGGAAATGCAAAATGGCGACAGTAATCCTTTCCGGGATCGCGCCATGCAGAACGGGGGTGCGCACCTTTTGGGCAAGGATCGTAACGGACGATTTACTGGATTATGGATGACGCTGTCCTTGACTCCCGTATGAACGTGTTTAATGAAAAGTTTCCAGCGCCAGTTGCGAAGGAAGCAACGTCTCATGCAACGTGCCCCATTCGAAGGCAACGACAACGCTTGGTTCGTGTTTCGTGCGACCGTCCGCGTCCGGTAAAGGTAAATGATTAGATTAATTAATCGCAGATTTCGCCTTGTACCAGACACGTGGCGTTTGGCGTTCCCGGTGTGTTTTCCGGAGCCCAACCGGGCCTCCGATGTGGGACGAAAATGAACGCTCGTTCGCTTCACCGTACAAACCCGATTCCGTTGCGTTCTCTCATGGTCATGCCAAACGTCGATCAATAATTAACTTCGGTCACGATCCGGAAGCACATCATTTGCGCTGCAAGGGGAGCCAAACATTTTCCAAACCGAACCCTCTGGAAAAACACCTTCCGGCCGTGTTCGCCGCGGGATAAGCAGGCAGTGGAAGCATCCACGTTTTTCCCACGAAAAACCCTGCACGCCAACGACATGACGGATGATGCCGGAGTTTAGCAGTCCCGTTCGTTACCACGGGGCGTGTTTGAACCTCCACTTTTCCGAGAGCTGTCGGTACACGGATCGTTTGCGTAAGTGCTGGACGAGTGACTGAGGTATTGTCGAAAAAACAATGCAAGGGTAGGTTTTTTGTCGTTCTTAGGAAACACGATGACGGTAAACAGAATCACTGACATGGAAAGAATTGTTTGGAAAAACACAATTTTGGAACATAAGAAATTAAAAGGAGTTTCTTTTACTCAAAAGCAACAGATATTCCACCGGCGTTTCTTTCCATTTTCTGAAATCTTTTCAACAAAACCATTCTTTACCATTGAAAGCACACCTAAGCCTTTATTCTTACATCAATTCACAGAAAGGACATTCGAAAGCACACGCATAAGCTTCTAGACAGTACCTAAATTCGATCGAACCGGACAAATGCAGCGCGGTCGCTTCCATCCGCCCGGCCGGTTTGGTTCGTTGTGTAGTGAAACATTTCCAAATTTACAGTCCGGACCACAGATCCTCAAATCTCTATCAGCAGAGCAGATTGGGCGCTAGAGTGCGCCGCGGGCCTACGGCTACGAGATTTTGCCTTACATCCTACATACGAAAGGGATACATTTTGCGGGGGTAAAAGCACGCTTCGTAGATTAAAACTGACAGCTTGATGGCGCCGGAGCCCATTTATCCTTCGGCCGCAACATATCCTCCCGGCCACCACATCCTGAGTCCTTCGAAACCGTCGATTCTTCCAGTTCGGGGTCGCTTTCTCCACATCTGGAACGGAACAAAATGTTGGAGTGGGAGAAAATGTAACAAAATCTGTTTAAATTCGGTGGAAGAAGAAAAAAGAGTGAACTGGATACGTTAAAAACTGAACCGGAAATATAATATCGGCATAGACGACATGGAACACGCACGTTCGAGAAGGGGAAAATTGCTCATGGAAATACAATTTCCGCCCGAACCTTTTCATATCTGCTTACGACGCGTGACAGTTTTCATCGGAATGATGATATGATCGTCCGTAAGGGGTTGTTGATAATTTAGAAAAAGAATATCAACCTGCTGACATAGAGTGTGTGAGAGTGTTTCTAATAACAAACAACAACAAAATCGTACTACAAAACAAACACGATTTCATCGCAGTAGTCAATGCCATTTTTAAGCCATCAACAGGAAGGAACTTTGGCTTCCTACGTTTTAGCAAGCAAAAAACTGTCGAGAAAAAGGCTTACTCAGTTGACGAAACCGAATGCAAGTAAATTATTCACAATCAATGTCAATGTACATATTGACGTTGAGTTGGACATTTCAAATGCAACAGGAGTGCAAATACGCGAAGTCCTGTCTGTGTTAGGAAAAAGGGGAAGAGAAAGATGGTGAATAAAAAGGTTGCTTCCTCCGAAAGGAAATTAATGCAATCGATCAAGATGCGATTTGAGATAAACGAATTCTTTATATCTGAATTGGCAATCATTTGGATTTATTTGAATCATTGGTTCGACTTGGACATAAGGTAGATGCCATGTTATATATTTAATGTCTGCGAAGCTTACGAGTAAAATTGAGAAACAGTGCTAAACAAACTGTAATCAAACTATTTTACCTTGCACAATTCCAAGCCATCCCACAACGTTTGTGTAAAAGATTTCGGTTATGATTTCCAATTACTCTCTTTTACTACAAAATATAGTTAATTTGAAGGTAACTTGTTTTTGTGTCCACTAGCAACATCATTTAGCAAAGCGCATTACTTTCCGTCCAAAATAACTCCTCATCGGCTCGGAAGGACATAAATTGCAACAATGTTGTCCTCAAACGGTTTGCTAAAATTCCACCGAAACGACTTTGGTTGCGTCCGCCACAGCGCTTTCCCCCCTTCTCCGATCCGAAGTTTACTGGCCGTTTGGTCTCCGTTGCGAAGGTTGGCTAACAAATAAATTGGCTTAATTCCGAGGTCCGTCCCTTTTCATCTTTTTTTTTTTTGCTCCACCCTGGCAGAGGACATCGTCGGAAGCGGATTAGCCGTGCAGTGGATTTACGGCGACGTGTTTGTGGTCCGTCGTTTGTTCGAGCCGAAATTGGAAGCGACGGAGAGCGGTCCGGTTTTAAAAGCGAAGTTAAAGTTTGTTTAGTTGGCTAGTTTGAAGTGGCGAAAAGTGGACTAATCCACCGTAAATCACTTACGTGGCGATAATGCTATCACCGGTGCTGGTTTTGTTTTTTTAAATACTTTTGTAACTTATCTCGTTGGTTGTGGACGATCTAAGTTTGTTTACTTTAAAATACCGTTTTATCCGAGGGATGATTTATAAGGACGCAATTAAATATAGCTCTCGTGGAACGATTTCAATCTCATTTTCAGGTAATTAAAAATTTCCTGTAATTTTACTGTTTGTGCTCATCGTTCAGTTAACGTTCTCGCAGCAATCAACAATTTTCACCTAACGTAATATTCTCCACCTTTCAGTGACGTCAGCCATTACGTCAGGAGGTAAATTTGATGATTTCTTTTACATAATTTTTTTCATCCAAACATTCTTCCTTGTCACATCACAAAAGCTTTTTATTCTGTGAATTCAGTTCGTATGCCTTTCGGCTAAATGTGGAAAATGAACGACATAAAGTTAATTAGCCAACATTCAGAGGTGGCACATGTAGGCTCGAGTCGACAATTGTATGTTTGATTGAACTTGAGTGCTAGGTGGATTCCTGTAATTCTTTGTCTTATTTATAGCATGGTTATAAATAAACCGTTTCAATGAAATGTGTAGGTTTTTCTAATTACATATTACACAATATTATTAAGTTGATAGGTGTGGGATTAACCTATGACGTTTTCCATGTAGTGTTGTGCTTAATGAATCTTTTGGCGAGATTCATTCATATGAATCTTTCACCTAAGATTCATTCAGATGGATTCATGAATCTTTACGGATTCGAATCTTCAAAGCTTAATGAATCTTTCGAAGCCTTAATGAATTTTCATGAATCTGTCATGGATCTGTCATGGATCTCCCCGACTCTTTCAAAGGCGTGGACAATGCGATCAAAAAAAAAAACAAAAGAGGTCACTGAACCCATTTTTGGTTGGTGACTTTTCATCATTTGGTGTGTCTTAGAGATTCATGAATCTTTCGTCGAAAGATTCATGAATCCCTTATAAGGCAGAGATTCATTCAGATTCATGAATCTGAATCAGATTTCCACAACTATATTTCCATGACATCGTGCCTGTATGCCTTAGTGTACTAATGCTAGTGTAATAGTACTCTAAGTAATTCAAAACCTTGTAGGAGCGATAATCGGTGGAATGTCGGAAACATGTTCCCATCCTTTTTTTTCGGCCCCACAAAACAAACCATCTTTCTTCTGCGTTATTTGAATGAAACGAACAGCAGTGCGGAAAACGATGGAAGCGACTTGACAGCGAAAATAACATCCGGTGACATTCTTGCGACACTCAATCTATATGATAATTAGCAGTACAAGGCTAATGCATCGGTTTTTGCACCACTGCTACCGAAGAAAACCATATTCATTGCATCATGGTGGTATAACAAAAAGAATGACTCCCAGCTCATCACTCCCAAGAGCTCGAGGACTCGCCCGGACTACGAAGTACCAGCGGACTGGACGCCCGATGGCACGCGGATGGCATTCAATTAAAAAAGCAAACCTCGTCGCTGGACCTCCTGCACACCCCTCTCCGTTTGTTGTTCTAGACTTTTTTTGTCAGTATTTCATTTAAAATATCAAACAAAATACAGCGCACCATCTGGTGCTAGCAATGGCGACGTGGGACGCTCATTGGAAACGACGTCCGAGCACGAATGTGTCACCGACAGGATTCACCAGCCCCATTCGTTTACTTCAGAGCCAGAGAGTGTTTTTCGTGGTGGGAGGCTGCATGTTTGATTGTCTTCCGTTGCTAATTGTATCCGTTGCGGTCTGTGTTTTAATTTCGACAGCTTCCAAAGCACACATTCCATCCATTGTCCTAGACTAGACCAACAAACCGTGGGGCATTTTTATAACTGAAAACAACCCAGAATGTTACACCCAGCAACGATGGACGTGGTTTTCACGACACAAAAAAAAAACGGGAAAAACTTTGTTCTATCCCTACACATCCTCTAATGCATCGGGTATGAAGTCCCTGTGGGTTCGCTGAGTCGAGACGGATTGGACTCATCATAAAATCTCGCTGCCATCGCTATTCCTATGCAAATGAGTGCACAGCGCGCTGGTACTATTAATTGGATGTGTGTGTGTGTTTTTAACCCTTCGCGCCAATTTATTCAACATTGCAATGGATGCAACACGTTTTACTTTTACATGCATGCATAATTAACGCTTGCAGGGAGAAAGTAATGAAAATATACATTTTGAACTCACTTCTTTAAAAGTTTCATGTTTGTTTGTAACAAAAAGGGAAATCTTCTCTTTTAAAAAACGACATAAAAAGTAGGAGAATTCTTTTTACCATCTTTTCGAGTGAATGATATAGGGTCATAAAACGAAACCGTTCTCATTTTATGTATCCCCGACATGCAATCCTTCGCAGAGTTAGTTCTGTGAGTGGTGGGAAAAAATACTGCCCTCACTAACCGAGATTTACATATCACGGGGCAAAGTAATGGCGATAATTTACATATCGCCCCGTTTACTGACACATCCTTACCCCTAACTGCCTACAGTATCCTGGCAGCAGCTGCTTAACAGCGCGGACATAAATCTAGACGGACACTAAATTTTCACGCTTGCAGTTTATCTGCCACCCGGAAGACGGATTAGCGGCATCTATGGCGGTTCCTCCGCAACCCTCCACCTCCAATTGCCGATGCAAAACCCTTCGAGCCCTTTTATGGAAAATGCAACGCCGGATCGCTCCGCTCGGAATGAGTGTATTAACAATTCGCAATAACATTCCTCTGATGGATTGTTTACGTGGATATTTCTTGAAAATGCCCTCGCCCTCACCGCAAACCTTCCCTCCTTCCGGCGCCTCAAAAACAAAGCAATTTGAATGCCAACGTACAAACACCGTGGGTCACAACACCGTCGGGTCGGGTCGGCGCACACGTACAAGCCGGCCCGAGCCTTTCGTGGCCGCCGCCATTTTCCAGACGTTTTGCCCTCCAGAAGAGATGAAAACACATTCCTCATCCATTTTAATCCCGGGATGTTTATATCGCCTGCCACCCCCTTGAGCACCCGTTCGCCTCTGGAAGGACCTCTTTTGTGTTCTTTTGAACGAGCTGCTGAAGGTGTGCGTGTGTATCTCGGTGTGTGTTTCAATGTGTGAACCCTTGTCTCAGCTCAGAAGGACACCTTCCAACTGCCTCAAGCGGCTACAGCGATGGACGGGGGGGGGGGGGGGGGAAGCGGCGACCATGAATGGGAAATTCTTGTCGCACAAAAAGTGGAAAACAATGAAATCCTACCGCTTTTCAACGCCAGGAGCAAACGACAAAAGCCTCCGATTTTCCTCTAGCGTTCCCCCTTTCTCTCCCACCCTCTCCCTCTCTCTCCTTCAGCCACCCTTTGTGGGTGGCTCATCGCAAAAACAGGGAAGGCAAGAACTCCCTCAGACACGGGCCGGATGGGCCCACTCTGTCCCAGCTTTTATGAGGCTTCTTTTAAAATGGCGCTGTCTGGACCAAACATTCAGCACCTTCCCGAGCCACACCAAGTCAACGACCCCCCTCCCCCATCCCCCGGGGGGAAAAAGTCACCTGGCTGACGATCCTTATCGTCGTCGGTTGTGCCATTCATTATTTTCACATTTCAGAAGCTCAGATAAAACGGATGACTTTTGTGTGGCGCAATCTCCAGAATCCACGCCTTGGCCGGGGGGGGGAGGTGTTGAAGTGATGGGGTGGAGGTTTACGCCAGCGCTGCGCCTCTTGTAATCAAGCGAAGATTCCGTGGCCAACGTTCGCCAATGTTTTCCGGTGTCACAAGGTGCACACAAAAAAAAAAAGGAACCCTCACACCAGCGAACTGTCCCGACGTGTTTTGCCTCTTGTCGTGCTTAATTTAAAATTTTCCTCACCCGAATCCGAGCCCACGCCTCGCGGATGGAGGAGGCCGGGATTTTTGCCTCCTATCATTAGTAATTCCATGTAAAAGTTCAACATCAACATTCACCAGCCCGGCAGTTTCAGGCAGCCATTCGAACTACAAAAGCGACAGGAGGATGCCTTTTGCCTTTGTGTGCCACACCGCCCCGTCCTCCGTTATCCCCGATCCCGGATAATGAGAATCTTTTGCCTATGAACCTTTAATTCCCACCGTGCCGCATACACGACCACGGCACGAAGGACTTCTGCTCTTCTGTCTCAACATGGAGTGTGTGTGTAGTGTGTTTTGCATACATTTCAGGCGTAAAAGAGAGTGAAATCCTCCCGGGACTCGCTTGATGGATTGTGTGAATATGAATGTTTCACGTTCAAATTTCGTTCGTTTCCGAAGGGCACACACCACATATGCTTTCTACCCTGCGCGCCACACCTTCCTCCAACTCTAAGTAGCTCCTTGAACTTTGACTTTGTTGAAACATTAGTTTGTCAGAAGTTCTAGCTTGGGAGGGGAGGGCAGAAGCTAGCGGATCTATATGATTCGCATAAAATCATACACAACGATGGGAGTTTCGAGGGGAGTGTCAGGAGTGTCTATTGGGATGTGTCATAATGTGCCCCCCCCCTTGTACGTGTTCATGTCAAGAGGGGTTGTTTCTCTGGTGTGCCTGGCTTTATTCATAGCGAATGTTGTTGATCTGTAGCCATCACTTAATTAGCCAGCTCGGGTACACTCAATCTTTCTCATTAAATAACGTGTAGGAAAGCACCTGAATCTACAGTAGTTTTGACTTAGCTCTTCCGTTACTGGAAGAGCACTTGCTTTAGTTGGTTCGAGCGCAAAAGCGTACTTTTATGAATAAAATGTAGCGGAATTGCAGTATCCATCTTTTATAGTTTACAGTAATGAAGTCTGCTCTCTGAAACGTCCGTCAAGAGGTCACTTAAGGCAACCGCTGCAGATATTCTGAGAGTTTCATTCAACACTCAACCGGGTCAAAAAGTGCTCCATCACATGACACCATTTCCATCAAAGCTGATTGGCCCGGTTGATGGACCGACTCGGGAGCTCCAGGGGATATACAATAGTCCCTCGTGGTCGTAGTCGTTCTAGAGCCTGAAGTCTAGGCGCTAGGTAGCTGCTGCGAACTATACCATTAATCACATCAATCATTCGGCATCTATCAGGTGTCGATGTCGCAACGCCGGAGTCACTGGAGTTACGAGAAAGTCTGGAAGCTGGCTACGCCGTATCGTGGAGCTGCTTTAGTGAGCAAGAGTTTGCCACATCAAACCACAAAACCATCAACCGATCTCGAACCGTATTTCGGTGGATACAATAAACGATTACGTTGCGTTTTATTTTTGTAGCACTTCCACTTAGACGGCTAGCTCTAATACCCTTTCACGTTACGTTGCCCATTGACTAGCTGTACGAAGGGTACGTGTTTTTTTTGAGCTCTCAAACCACAACAATACAGAGATGTGAGGTGCTTCCGTCGAGAGCCGGTGAATGTAAGCCAGCAGCGTGTGGGAGTGTCGGTCGTGTCGCCTCTGAGTTAAAGCATGATTTATAAGCATCCCCGGGATTCCGAAGACTTTCCGCGTGGGTGCAACTATCCCACCGTCCTAAGCCATAGACGAAGAACCTGCTGCAAAATGCTCCGAGCTCGTGTGCGAGATAACGTTCGACGTGTGACGGGGGAAGTTTTGCGAAAGGTTACCTTCGGTCCAGTAGAACTTCAGGATAGCTCCTTTGCCAACCGGGCTCCTTTCACAGGACCCTCTTTGTGACCTCGTAGACAAACGGAATGCCTCGGGGTGGAGCTTGGTGCCATTTGATATCAGCCATGAGCTCTGGGAAACGTGCATGGGTGTCATGGGATCGTAAGCGACCCAACGGGAGGATGTGTGTCTCGGGTGCTTACAAGAAGGGACTAAAGTTTTTAGAGAGCAACATACCTACCACCTGCGGCTCTTTAGCTCCACCTGAGACACACTTTGAAGATAATTTGTTTACCCATTCAAGGAAACTTAAATTGGATGTTGACGACTACAGTTTCCCGGATGAAATTAATCCTATTCATTATCGCTGTACGATTTCTAATCTTTTTCAATAAGATTTCGGTCCCTCAATTTAGCAACAACCATGAAATGCCAAACTAAATCATGTGGTTGCGAATTCGCATACACACACACACACACGTGTGTTACAAACAACTTCCGACTCTTGTTGTCGGCAATCTTCCAAGACATCTAAATCCTTCCTCCAAACACATGATCACTTCCCGGCTACTGAATGATTGATGAAATTTACTTGTACTTCTCTCACACACACACACACAAACAGCCTCCATCCAACCGACGTGGAGGGATGAAGTTAAGCTTCTTTAGAACGTTGTCACCGGAAGCGAGAAGCGACCAAAACCGTGCTATAGGAAGTGGTCGATAAGGATCTCTTCACCTTTGGTGGGGGTTAAGCCTTTTTCGTAGGCACACCACCATGTTCGCTTGCTCCAGGTCGAGGTAGACAACCATCGAAAAAGCGCCCGAATCCCATGTGCCCCTCCTCCCCCCATCCCGAATGAGATTGATAATCACGCAAAGCTTTCGGAAATTGAGAAATCTATTATTCATCGCCGGAAACGGGCTCGCAATGAGTCCCCCGTGAGCCTACGGCGAAAGGCACGGCGCGACACACATGTTGTTGTTGAGTATAAGACCATGTTGGGGGCCGGCTTTTTGCCCGGACCGGTTCCAGTCCCTTTCATCTGCGCTCATCTCACCGGGGAGAGTCTCACTATTGCTCCCGACAAGTGTTGGGATTGTTTTATTCTTCTTCCTCTTGATCTTGGGCGGGCGCAACACGAGCGCAAACATGGGTTGACAAACATTTGCCTGCAAAGAGGATGTTTTCGTTTCGCTGTGTCAACAGAAAGCGGAATCCAATATCGGCTAATAAATTATTTGCCAATTTCGATGCGACCAAACTCTCAGATACGGCGGGGCATTTGCAAACGCGCTTCGTTTTTTTTTTATTTTTATTATCCTGTCTCCCTTTTGCTATCGACATCTTGTTTGGCACACAACATTTCCAAGAACTGTTTTCCCAATATTAACAGATCAAATTTGTTCGTGACCCTTATCTCTGCCGAGACACGCCGGGCAGTGGAAGCAACCTTCCCAATTCCCAATTCTTTCACTTTCTTTTCGCAGAAGGATCCCTTCCAGGATCGATCGGACAAACGTACCGAGCAAAGAAAACAACTCCTCTGTGTCTCTAAAATTAGCTCTTTTCGTGGCGTTCCCATCAACGGTTGGCTTTTCGACGGCTTGCCGTGATTTTTACTTCATAACGACCAATCTCTCGAATTTGATGCGCTTCATTACGTAAAATCAATAAAAATCATCATTAGGTCGTCGCTTGGAGGGAAAAAAAGTAAAACAACTAGAAGCTTTCTCTCTCTCTACACTAAAGTTCTTCACCTTCTAATATCGATTAAGGCTGGCGCGGCAAAAGGGTAATTTGTTGACACGCTTCCAAGTTGGGCCAGAGAAGCCAAAGAAATCGTTAGTGGTAAACCTTTTTTAATTCATTCTTCCCCACGCTTTGATTGCGTTTTATTGTTCGAATCAGTTGGTTTTCTGGAAGCAAACCAATCGAAAGGGGTAAGATCTTTAAAAATGGGATGCTAGCTTTCAGGTAAAATTCGTGGAACATTATTTCCTGAGAATTGGGCCATTTCTATACGTTTCTCAGTCGATTTGACCACTCAAATCATTCCCGATTTGTTGAATTTGGTCAATGCAGATTAAACAATAATTGTTTATACTATATTTCGTGTGTTTTAACTCGTTTAGTAATTCAGCATTACTTCAAATTATGGTTCCTTAAAGCTCCCGCAATCGGTTTAATAGCCAGCCGCTGTAAGTACTGTTGGTTACGTGTTTGTTTTTTCCCGAAACGCCCACAAATTACGAGCCAAACTCAAAACAAACAAACCGCAAGACGGTGAACGCAAAACCTAGCGTCTCATCGTCTTATTTTCTTCTATTTTCCCTCATCACGTGACTAGGTTTTGTACTGCGGATACACTTTTAACGACTAAATTAACCGCACTTTTCCTTCGTCCTTGGGAGCCAGCTCTTGCAAGGAAAACGAGTTTCCACCTTCCGTTTATGCTTCGCGTTACGAGCCAAAATAGGGCGGATTTGACGAAGGCCAATGCACGGGACAGGGTGCGGTAGGTAGACCGGGGTGGTTTTGGGTCGTAATTTAAACCGGACGATTGTGACAGTTTGTTCGTGAGCCGGTTACTCGGTCGCCGACACGTCACGTCTATTATTTTTACTTTTATCACAATTATGTATGCTAATGGGGACACTGCAGAGAAGGGGATTTTTTGTTTATGGGCGAATCAGGCGGTGATTATTTGAGCCCCCATCCCCCCTCCCATTTTATTTTCCCTTTAACACAACCGTAAAGGCGTTCCGTGAACTTTATTGCAATGGATGCAAGTAAATTGCGGTGTTTATGAAAGATTTAATCTAAATTTGTTGGTTTCATCGGAAAAAACGAGGTAGTTATACTTACCACGAATTAGGACTTCACCCGACCAACCTCAATAGTTTGGTTGTAAGAAACGTGTTACTTCTCTAAACCTCGAAAAAATGCATAAGCCGGTGTTTGAAAATATAAAAACTCTTCAAGCCATATAAAAACAAAGGAAACTGGGTGCATTTCGGGCTCGAAACACACCCGCCCTTTTTCGTTGCGTAGGTCACATTTTTCACGACACACACCGAAACACGTAAACTCACACAAGTGGCAGCCAGCGACTCGGCGCGTCTGCCTTACACAGCTCATTCAACACTGACCAGCCGCCCATCGGAGGCAACATGTTTTGGCGTCCCCAGGATCGCACGAAAGGGAGGCCCCCTTCGACGACCGGCGCATAACAACGATGTCTCAACGCATAAAAACACAAACACAAACATACAACGTTGCCGAGAGCATATCTCTCGGACGTTCGGGAGCAAAAGTCGAATGGCAAAAATAGTCGCCTGATATGCTTCCCCAGTCGAGCTCCAGCTTTATGGGAAACTGAACTCTCGGAGAGCTTGTTCTAAACACGAACAGCTGCTCGTGCTATAAAATAGCAGCCTCTCGAGAGAGCGATAGAGAGTACGTCCTTCCGCAGGACTCGAAGTTGTTGCAAGGGCTCCCGCATTTGTTTTGATTCCGAGCGTCACAAACTCCATGTCGTTGGGCACTTGAATATTTATGTCAGTCACGCAGTGGCTCTAAACCATCCGGGCAACTTAATGAACGGTTCTGCAAGGAGAAAGTTACGTCGTCGGCAATAATATTGTAGGCAAAATTATTATTTCCAGGTACTTGCAGTCATTTGAAGAAAGTCTCGTTTGAGGACATTCATGCTAGGTTGCTAATCAGATTCATTTGTTTTCGTACAATATTCTGTCGTATGCTAAAGGTGCGACTTATAGTTGAACAAACGGAATGGGGAGATGGAACCTCTTTGGTCAAAAGACCTAAAGACTCAATAGAAGATGAAAATGAATATATCTACAGCATTCTATTATTCCTCACAAGACAAAACATTCTCACCGAAAAAATGGTTAGTTTTGGAGACGGGTAGTCCCCACTATCACTCGTTAAGTGGATGGATCATTCTCTTAAGGTCCATAACGGAAACCGGCGAACTGTGAGGAAGCTTTAATATAGAAATATGGCTGAATTATACACCATTTACGCATCGCTTAATGTGCTTCTTGATTGGCTAGTCGTTTGATTTTATTGACAGTTAAAAGCGTCAGCATGGGAGTGTTATTTTAACATTAATCCCATCTAACTTAGATTCAAAACGAAATTTCCGATACTTCGTTTGCTTCCACTCACAGCAGAGATCGTTGATTAATTAGACAAAATTAAGATATCACGAGTTTCAATTCGTAAAAGCTACTTGAATATGGATTTGAATAAACGCTCCGAGCCATGATGGAGCATAACGAAAACACATGTCTGGCGTCTTCCCGTCCGGTGACCTCGAGCTCATTCGATACCGATTGGAAATGGAAACGAGGAAGTGTTCTGCCACAAACAGAGATTTCCTTTCACCAATGCTGCTCTACCCGTTGAGGGCCGATGATCATCGAAATCAACATCATTTACATACTCGGCCAGACAGTTCCGTAAGCAAAACATTCGGAATCCCCGCAGGTCTTGCAATCCCACCAGCATGTCCAAAAATACATCCGAAAACAGGCAATCATTGTGGGAAAGACACATACCGAAAACTGCGGCCAAGCAGTGACAACAGCCGAACTGCGGTATCGGAGGCCACACTGCAATCTGCACCCAAATTTACGAGATAATCTCCAGTGTGCCAGCGCCAGAGCGAGCGTGGTTTGGTGGGGATTTGCAGGAAAATTCCAAATTGTTTCCCTCGCGCACGTTTCCTGAACGATTTCCCTCCCCCGATATCTGCGTACGTGGCTCAGGGCAGGATAGTCCTATTATACGCCCGAGATGAGATATGGCCGATTTGGAGGGGATTTTCGTAAAGACCGGCGGCCGAAACGTTAACTGGTCCTGGTCCGGCAGGATGCAGGATTTATTACCTGCGGGGATGCAGGCTGATCCATCCCCGGATCGGAGGAAGAGGGTACCTATTTGTCTGGCGCTATATCGAAACGAGTCAGTTACAATAGGATGCAATTCGCAATCGACTGCACTGTTGTTGTTTGCGTATTGATAAACGATTTTCCCAAGGCAGAAACCGTTCCAAACACACGAACACAACGGCAAAAACCCCGTTTTCGCTTTCCATAGTAGAGAAAACCCGACCAACCGGCAGCCCCAAATACCGAAAAAAGGAACTCCTCGGGAGCCGGCGTATTGTAAATCGCACGATTATGACAATTTATGAATCGCCTACCCCGTACACAGAGAAAAAAACTACCCTCCAATTTCGTAGCTCAACGTCAACCAGCAAATGGTGAAAGTAATTTTCTTTATACGCCCCAAGCTATTAGTTTATGATTATTATTGGCGTTTGGTTGCGGGGGATTTTGGTGATTATTTCCGTACTCGTACACCACTTTCCAATGTTCAATGAAGTTTCAACCGCACGACACATACTGGTTCCGAACTGGTTGTGGACGCAAATAAAAAGGGCTTTTCTAACACGCAAATTACTTTTTCGGTATAAAAACAATCAGTTTTCAGTGCCAGATTTATTTAATCTTATACAACTTAAACTTGAGAACCATAACTTATCCAATTGATCGTGAAATAGTAGTTGTTTTGGTTCAGTGTACAATTTAAAAATCCACCAACTAAATCTTTTGAAAGCATTAGAACTTAAATGATGTTAATCTAATGTATGTCTATGCCTAGAAATCCTGGGTTCTAATCTCGCTTCCAGCAACGTCCCAATAATTTCGAACTACTTACCAGAGATTACAGTGTTACTCTCCTTGAAGACAACCATATATTTGTACACAAATATAGAAGACGACGCTAAGTATGTCAGACGGCCAAATTTTAGTTTGAATAAACCTCATTTCAACATGGAAGCGATCACTTCGAATCATGTCATCGTCCTCGTGAAGAGCGGCGTAATGAAGAGTTCCTACCTCAACGATCGTTTTTGCGAAAACAAAAATCTAATCAACTTTCGCTCATCACTTAACAACATTCCCCTTTTTTCCTCTTGCCACACCATTTTCCTTCCCGTGAACATTGTTCCCAGTAATGCGTGCACATGTTGCTTTCATCTTTTGCTCTTTTTCCCTCTCTCAGGCAACCCAACGTGTTGCATCATCCTCCGTCCAAGCAGCCCGCGCTCGGTAAGTTATTCATTTATGATATTTACAACACCATGTACAAAAACCGGGGAGGTAAATTCGTCTGTCACATTTTGCTAATGAAACAAGCGCGTTTTTCGGGCGAACCCCGGTAATCATCTTTAAACAGCATCCTGTCCCCCGGAATCGGGCGATGTGTTTTGCGCAACATCACAGTAGCTCCTCTGTCATCCTACCGAGCAGTAATCAATCATGGGAAAGCAACGATGCTCCTCGAGGCATCTGGCTTTCATGGTGCCGTTGTCGTACCGAACGGCGTAACTCGTCTTCCGCTGAGCGGGAAAAAACCCCATCCTTCTAAGCACTTCGAAGAACATCCCCGAGTTCCTCCAGCAAGCCGACGACGCCTCGTTCTATGACGATCGTTCCGGCGGCGGAAGGAGGCGCACTAAAAGTGTGTCGGCCCGGGCCGTGCAGTTTAGTCGAGTTTTGAAGTTTACAGTATCGTTTTATGACTTTTATAAGCCAAAAACCGGGTGGGAAGGTTGGCCCCCGCAAGGCTTCTTGATGCTTCTTCAGTTGGAATACAATTTTAATGCAATCTCCGAGAGCCTCCAAGGGGTTTGCGTGCCTTCAATCATCGGCAGTTGCTTTGGAGTGCGTTATGGAAGCGAACCCATCCGAATGGGGCTGACGTTGGGAAAATATGGTCGCAAACTTAGTCAACGAACGTGCTGAACGAGGTTACGATACGTTAAGTGCAAATTTTGTCAGCCTTGGGTAATCATCTTACAGGTATACGCAGCGCTGTAAGTAGCTCGTCTCGGAAGTGAATATAAACTAAGATGTGCTTCTTGCCAGCATCATGCACGTATGACGCTGTTCTAGCAATGTTATTCCAAATTGATATCGATTTCTAAGATGTCACCTTACGTCGGATGAAGGAATAATTGCGTTGACATATCGTTCGTTTCCTTCCCGTAGTTCCTCCGAACGATTCTATAGTTCAAAGCAAGCACGGGGATGAGAATGTCCAACTGCCAACCCGTGTGCCATTTGTATTCCTTCCGATGCTTGATGAAAGGTCCCCATCCCTGGAAGGTGCTCAATCGCGAATGATTCATCCAAATGCTCGTCATCTTCGTCGACTCTGGTCCGTTGGTCGTTTGAGCGACATTTAATTGACCGTTCGTATCAGGGCCAGAACCTGCTGTAAGCTCTGACAGATTGCAATCAGGTCGAAGCTAATGAAGGGATTGTGTTTGTAAGTTCCCCGGCGTCGGGTGGTATGGGTTGGATGACGTGGCGGAGATCATTTCCCTGAAAGACGTTGCAGCAGATGACCGATGCGGGCATTGAATCATGACAAGCGGAGCGCACTTTACGATTCAGTGATATTTCTCTTAAATATTTACTAAACATACCTTCCTCAATCAGTTCTTTACTTTTATCTGAAGTTCCGATTGATATTTGTTTTCTATATCATTTAATTTGTTAAAGTTTCCAACATTCAATCGAATTGGTTCACTCCATCTTGAAAGCCACGATACATGGGCAGCAAACAAGGGAAATATTTAATTGGCCATTCGAAAAGATATGTCCTACAATTTAAAACCCACATCCCAACATTGTTACGGTGGCAGTAACTTACTTACCGCATAGGACTGGAAGGGCTTTGAAAAGGAAAGACAAGCCACCCAGAAAGGTGAACACAAATAGAGTTGAGTCCGTGCAGCCAAACGAACGCTCATGTCGCCAAAGTACGTGGACTGCATAAGGTAATAGGGAACGACGTCGGAACTCCAGCTCGTATCACATGCTGCTGGTAGACGAAAGCATAAATATGCAGCTGCACGGAACGCACCGAAGAAGCAAGGGAAGGCTCGGGCGAACGGTAAAAAGTAATGCAAAGTTCAAACAATTCAGAAACGGGCCTCCACCCGCCGGCCAGGTGATGATTAAATTGTGCTGCTATTTTAATTGCTAATAGAACATGTATGGGCATTTGCCGCACACGGTGAATGATTAATTGGATCGTGTTTGAATTGGAAACAACGGACGCGGGCACTGCCTATTTCTTGCAGTTCTACTACTCGTTCACTTGCCGTTTCAGTTCTTTTTTGTTTTTTGTTTTGTATTTCATTTAATTTATTCACCTGGGTCGATAATTTGGTTCGCGAACGTGCATGACTAGTTCGGTTTACCAGTACCATTACCGATCCAACGGGTTGTATGCTGTTTGAACAACCTTCTCCTAATGGTTATTGAATTTTATCTGCAACAAAACTACTCGTTAAAGTCATTTGTCCATTGTTGGATGCGTGAATTCCTTTCGGGTCGATTAAACACCCACATTCTTTGCCCTACATTTATTTGCTCACTTTTGTCAGTAGAACCAGTTGGGGAATATCTTAAGGACCGTAAGGACATCGTTTTGCTTTTAAATTGGCCCAAGGAAAAAAAGGGGAAAAAACCTTCAAGAAAAGTTTGATTACTTCGGTAACGTACCGTTCAGTTGCAAAGCTTCATTTGCAAAAACACAGTCCACGTATCCGGTTGCGCCTTTTACCCCGAAATCAAAATGTGCTCCATAAAATGGAAATGCACAGTTCCGGCATCCACTTTTACCCCCTTTTTGCATGCTACATCGTGGAACTTTTTCCGTAATGAAACTTGTAACAGTCGCTAAAGAAAACTCCAAGCGGCACGAGCACAAGCTTGGTGTCTTCTTATGTGTTCTATTTGGAAGGAAAAAGAAAATAATTGCATCTGCTGCATCGTACGAAGTCCATGTAACACTGGAAGCTGTATTACTTTTTTTTCGTACTTTACATTCCATTTTCCAGAGGAAGTGCTTCACTTCCATTACCTCTCGGCAGTGAAACTGGATCCTGTTACAGTCCTGTATATTAAAAAAGGAGGTAATTTTGTGAGTAATGGTTGCAATTGTGTTTTGCAACAATGTTATTTACTCACAATTAAGTTTTTGAATTTTAAAAATAAAGCACTGTTCTATCATAGTTCTTTTTGAACTAATAACAATGTTACCACTTTAAGCATTATATTTTCAATTTATAGACTTTATATCGTGCTGAATTCGGTTCATAATGTATTACCTTAGGGTTTTTTTTTTCTTTTTTTCATGTATTTTGCCTCATGTGATGATGGTGATCGATTTAATATTTCACAAAACAACCCAAAAAGGCAAAACCCCCTGGCAAAACCGATCCGTTCCAAGGGATTTAAGTGATAGGTAGGAGTAAATCATAACCACACCAATACGCATTATCAAAGCTCCTCCCGAACAATTTCCCAGAGTATCGTGTGTGTGTGTGTATAAGTTCGAAAAGGATCCAATGGCATGCGAGTGCAAATTGCCTGGGCCAAGGGTTATGAAACGCTTTCGTTGTCCATTTCTGCTGGCCTTCCCGTAGCCTGGATGTCTAAAATTGTCTATTTCCCTCGTTGACCTCGATCCTTTCGTTGGCGCCCCGGAAAAATGGCTCATTCAACGTATCCTTTCTTTTTTTTTTCGGCAAATGTTGGGAGAGAAAAGAAAGTAGAAATGTACTGTTCTACCTCCCGGGACAAACGATCGGGGCGGACAACGATGATGAGAACGGGTGCCATCGGCTTCTTCTCGATCCCTTCCACTTCCGACGCCCGCCTTTCCCAACCACAGAGCTGCGTTGTTGACTTCTGAACTGGGCGGGAAAACAAACCAAGGCGACGTAACCCTTGTCATTCCGGAACTGTGCTGTCTTCGGAACGATTCTCGAACTCCCGGAGGTGCTTTTGCCCAGGGTGAGCTTGATGGATAGAAGAAAACATTTTACCCATCTCTCGACGACTGATACTTGCAAGGTGGTTGGTGTGGGGTGAAGAGGGGCGTCCGGGTTCGGGTTATCATTTTCCGAACGATAAAATCCATCTGGATCCATCCTGGAGGCGCTTTTCCGGCTATCGATGGCTTCCGGCTAACAAATCAAGTCACTCTTAGGTACGTCCTAAGCCGCTGGAGTCTCACCCTTCCAAAGCCACATTTGTTGCTGGTGTATAGAGAAAAGGTTGAGTAATATGGTAAAATGATAACCATAAGCCACACGAAAAGGTGAAAAAGAAGGGGAGGGGAAAAGGGACTCAATGCAAAACGATGACGATGCTGGATAGCATCTGGGATACCCCTGCATAATGCAATGCACTCCTTTTCAGGACATGGTTTTTCAATTTGATTACAAAACAGTTCCAGGTCAACGTGACAGGTTCCTGGCCTAATGTGTAGGAGAACCAAGTCCCAAGAACAGAATTCATACTATTTTTATCGTCTGCACAAAGTTGTTCTACCATATTCCTTCCATCCAGGAACCATTTGGTATTTATTTATCACAAGGACAACAACCGAAATCCGATCATTTGCAACTCCCACCGGGGGAATGGAAATATTCCGGAATTGTCCGAAATATTTTCCATCAAAACATACTGAGCTTCTGACAGCACATCACACGCAAAGACCGATGCCAGTTTGATGCCCTCCTGAAATATGCAATAAATTAAACGCACGTCCATAAATCTTTCACCCATCATTATTGACTCAAGAGGGAAAGGAAACGCCGGTGGCCACAATTTCACACGCAACGCAACCGGGAAGGGGAAATGGATGTAACGCTTTGCGCACGGTGATTTTCATTGAATAAATAAATTAATATTCAATATGATATCGCATTGCGAAATCTGTAAACACCGTGCCAGCGAAGGGGTGCGACGGTGCGAGGATTTCAGTATTTTGTTTTCGACTGGGTTCTGCTCTTCATTAGCACCAACCCACTCGAGAAACCCGATCCTGTTCCGACCTTTTATCATCAGGTTGAACTGACTGGCGGTGGGGAAACTCAAGTCCTGCCGTCAGCTGACGTTATGTTTGTTTATTTGCCTCGACGCGCAAACGGCTGATGGTGTGTGTGTGTGTGGTGTAAAAATGAATGAAAAATGAATGATTAATTGATTCCCGTCTCGTCCAGCTTCGGTTCCTCGGCCTCGTCCGTAGGCGCCTGTGGTACCACCAGGGAGCGTCGGGACACTTCCAGTATGGCCAAAACCGTTAAAATATTCATGCAAATATTTGCAACCGGGTCACCTGGATCGCTCCGGTTCCCTGGTTTGCTTACCGGGGATTTCTGTGTCCGTGTCACACCCCCAAAAACGCCTGCAGGTGACAGACGATAATTTGCCACCGGAGCAAAAGTTTGTAATTGTAGGAACCGAAACATGGCACCGAAAAACCCGTTGCCGGCCTAGAGGCGTACGGTACAACAAGGGAAAGCCCGGACCGATGTAATATGGCGTACATTATGTGTCGTACGTGCACTAAAACGGGAGGGGGGGGGTTGACCCCAGTTGGGGATGCTGTGCTTCATCCGGTACTGGATGTGTTTTCGGCCAGAAGCTGACGGTATGCAGGAGCTAAATTTTTATCCCCGGGAGCCGACGAGATTCATGGGAAAAGTTTCGCAAAAGTTGAAATCCTCGGTGCATCTGTCAAGAGCGAGAAATGCACCATATTAATTATGCTTACACGTTCGTCCTGTAACGCAGATAAATAAATTTTAAAACAACATAAATAGAGCAAAGTAAAGATAAAATGCCATTAAGAGGAATAAAGGCAGTAAAGGTTTTCAAAGTGAAATTTTTAATTTCTATTAAAACAGATAAGTCAAAGCAAGTTTAAACTTGCACTAAGCTTGTTAGTGGCTAGTTATTTCAAACAACTATATAGAAAGTAAATAGAGAAATATTTAACGTTTACTAATCATCCCATAATGTTTAAAAACACTTCCCTGTTTAGTTCTTTTAACAGCAACAGACCAAATAACTCGAGCAAACAACAAGCACCATCAAGAGAATGTCAAATTAATGTCCTGTAGCGAGTGCTTATGTGTGTTATGACGTGTCAAGGGCGTCCATTAATCAGTGCCAGTGCTCGCCACTCTTAGACGGTGGCTCGAAGAGTTTATTTAGTAGACAACCCTGTTGCCCTGGGGACATATCCAACGAAGTGACAATTATGAAGTGCAATCGTTTAACCGCATTTATCGTTCCGGGCAAGACACTCGGAGGGTTATTGAAAGTTGAGTGATTATAGCCAAAACCAAAAACTTTTTCAGCATTTTTATGATCGCATTAAGATAGGAGAAGATAATGAACAGTCTTTGGAAGTTATTTTTTGGATAATCGTGTGTTCGCCTTTGGAAAGTTGCCCTATATTTTCTTTCGGTAGAAGTTAACTTCCCTCGAGGTAACATCAACTTAATTACGTAAAAATAATAACCACACAATTGGCACTTTCCGATCAAATGAAGCAGATATTGCTAATGAACCATTAAGTATTTTGTATTGCAGTGGCTTGTTCTTGGTGCGATGTAATTATAATTTGCGCACACCAGTTCGAAAGTTCGAACAAATTACCTTCATGCTTGCATGCGTTTTAATTTCTCGTGGAAGGGAAATGAACTAACAGAAAGCCAACAAACACCCTGCGCTAAATCACATTGTCCACCCTCCGAATGTACCACGATTATATCTGGCACAAAAATAAGTGAGTGAAATGAAGCACAATTTTCCATTTTGCAGTTTTCCGAACACCGCCATGCCCTTCATTGCACTCCCCCTTCCGTCCACAATCAACAATCGAATGAAACCACTCGGTCAATTCGTTTTGACTCCATTTGCCACATCCATTTAAAAATGAGTTGTACCAAGGCGAAAAAGGATAAAATGGAAAAAAAGTGAACATTCAAAATAAAAACACGTTAAAAGCCAACCTTCACATTTCACACACTCTCCCCACAAACATGTTTTCCCCGTGTGTCACCCGACCGATGTGTGGAAACCCATCGAGGCATAATTGTTACCGAATGCAACAATAAAAACTGCGCACACGTTGTTGATCAGCTGGAAAGAGAGAGGAAAAATTGAATGCAAAAACCCGGCGTACTTAACGGTATGGCGATTAAAAATCAATGCATCGTTTGGTGCTGCTTTACGATGGATTTTCCATGTTAAATTTTCCCATTTCCCACCCGCCTCGTGCTCGTGCTCTTCTCATTTGTGACATTCAATTTCCCACCCCCATCGAACAATAAGGATGAAAAATGCCGACCGGCTAATTAACGTTATTAAAATCACACCGGCGTAAACCCCCCTTCGCGGTGTACAATTTATTGAATTGAAAATATGTCGGCAAATGTGCCGGGAGAGCTTACGCGACCATAACGAATCATATGCTCCGGTGGGCACTTTTTTCACTCCCGCCTTTTGTTCCTATCCCCTTTTCCCAGCCTATCGTTTCAAAGCCAGTGATAATCCACTGTGTATATAAAAATTCGCAAACAATAACACAAAACGACAATCCTCACTGATTCGTCAATTTCGAAAGAAACATCATCCTACTGAGAATGCTTGTGAGGCTACGAAGAAAGACAAATTCCCAGAATATCTTGTTTTATTATGACCCTGTGTAGTATCGACTTTGTAGTTTGAGAGCCAGAGCAAAAATGTACAATTCGAACCTGGAACTCCAACTCCTTCTAACGATTTTTCCCAGGAACATCTTTTACAACAAGCTTTTTCTCGTGAACTCGGGTTTCATTACCGCAATTTGTCCTTTTCTGCGATGAATCTGTCGTAGAAAAAAAAACGCTGCTACGCGACGTCTCGCTGGAAGATGGTTTCAAACATAGATAATGCTGTCGTGTCGAGATTTTTTTTTAAATAATAGTAATTTGTTTGCTTCTTCTACTACCACCCGAAGATAGCCTGTTGACTCCCGGTGCGATTCCTTTCGAGAAGCAGTGCTAAACCTCGGAATAACCTCCTTCTCAGTGGCGCAAAAAAAAGGAAGCGGAAGCCATTACCGCGAGCATAAAACCAGCAATAATATCTTCCCTCGTTAAAGGGCGTCTTGTAGGTTCACTGCGGTTTATGACTGCGGTAACGAATGAGTGTAGTTAGTTGCGAACATTTTTACAGCACACGACAAATAGTAAAAAGTTTGCTTCTTTTATTTCTCCGTTTCGTTTTTTCGGAGAATAGTGGTTCGGGCGCGTTCGCCGGCACTCGGTTGGTTTTGCAGTTGGTTTGGCGAATGGAGCGATGCTGAATGGGACATCATTTTTAAAGAATGGTGTGCAGGCAGAGAGTGTTATCCAAGTGGCATCTAAAACTGAAATGAGATTCTTTGTTACCCTTCCGCGATGCAATTCCACCGCACCGAGCTTCATTCTGCATGGGAACTGCATTCACAACATAAAAAGTTAAAATCATGTTTTTCCAATATCAAGAAAATGATGTTTATTGTAAGTCTACAATCAATATTTAGGCCTCGTTATTGCAAAAAGGCTCATCCGCAGGTAGAAAAAAATTCAATTTCTGATTCATGACAAACTCATTTGGAGTATGTGCAACATGAAAACCAAGACCCCCAAAAAAGCGAAACAACAAGTTTTCCAAGAAATCACTGCATAAATGGATGAAGAAACAACTTTATTAAGGTTTATCTTCGAGAAAATTCTTGCTTCAGCAATCTGTTTGCACAATTTGGAGATCAATTTAAGCCATTCATAGAGGAACTTTACCGTTGAAATGTGTTATTCATTAATAGGGTGACACATCTCTTTCATAATGAAGGAATAACACCTGAATCTGAAGGAAAAACAAAGTTAGGACTGTAGTCAAAATTAATTTCTGAACTTTCCTTCCAAACTATGATGATGATACATTTCAATGTTTGCCTGTTTGCTTTGGCAACTGTCTTCAAATTGTGGATTATTTTCAAGAAAACAAATTAAGAAGATTTTAAAATACTCAACGAAAAGAATTATACCGTATTTGACGACTTAAGCATTTGAATTATTTAACTCAAAATATAACATAATGAATCAGATAATAACAACGCGTGTAACTTTTTAATCCAGATTGAATGCCTGAATGCTCCATGTCATCGTTAAAAGAGAATCTTCATCATAAATTATCGAGCGGTTTTGGATCTCGTTGATGTATTCCTTTTTATTACATCTCTTCTACAATGTTGTTGCCTGTTTGCAACGAGGGATCTATTGTTTGCAGCTAAATATATCCCTCAGTATTCTGTGTATTGCCAGTAACAAAAGGCCGATGTGTTTTCGCGGGAAAACCCATGCTAATAAGATTGGAAAAGGCTTTTATTCTGAGAACGTGTAAACACGGTTCAATACCGTATGGTAGGATTTGTTGTCAATTATAAACATGTCTCTCCAACATAAGGCCATCAAAGAAAATGTTTCTTAAAGTAACTTGTTGTTCAATTCGAACTCATGATTAATTGCGGAGGGGTAAATACAATTTAAAGTAAAGTTGTAAACAACCTGTTGTTTGCCCTTAGAAGCGAGTTCTTAACGCCATTATTTTACATTTTCGGGATTAAGTCTAACACTTTTCCGCTGAAATGACTTTAGCGCGTGGTTTTCTTTGGAAATATATTTCTAAGCACAAAACCAACCGCGTTTGGCATATCACGAGTAGAGAGATTAAATTTCCCCAATACCAAATTGTGTCGGTGTTGGACGATAAGCCTCTAAACTGACCACCAACCATTGACCTGTGTGGTTTCTTCGTGGGATTTTCCAACACCCATTCTTTCCTTGCCACTGAAAGACTTTTCCTAGCCCCACCACACGATGGATCCCCGGGAAAAATGAGAACAATAAGGCCGGCTCCTTGCAATAAGCCCTTCCAATAAGTCACCTCGTACGTGGACGCCCAAATCCGATTAGTTCCGTGCGCTCGCCGGCGATGGAAGGGCCGAAGGTGATGATTATTGCTTCTTACAGTTGTCTGCAGTTGTGTTTGGCTTTCGTGACCGGCAGCAAATCATTCCCGCGCGCAGCCATTTCTGATATCAAATTAGAGGCCCTAATGCTTGTTCGACCACTTGCGTTCAACGTTCCAACTGCTAGCTTCTAGCCGGCCTATGCCGCTGGAAAGTAGATGAAAACGAAGGAAAAACGTCAGAACTAATCGATAAAAGCGGCCTCCGTTGGGTACGTTGACGATTGTGCGCTGACTTTTATTTCCTTCTTCTGGCAAAAGTTTCGCCTAAACATGCGAACGGACGTCAGTGGCAGTTTCAAGCTGTTTCTGGTTGGCGAAAAACAATGTAATAAATCCATTCGGAATTGGTTGTATGTGCAAGCCTGCCCCCGAAGAAATATCACCCAGAGGAACGAGGAAAACATTGTATGTCACTCGTTAAAGCTAGCCTCGCCCCACACCGAGTGTACACTTCTCTTCGTGTAATTAAAACTCCACCAACTGGCCCACCAATCATTTTCGAATCACTCGTTTACTACCAATTTGCCGTAATTAAGCTGGTTCGCTCGAGGAAGCCGTTTCCTTTTGCGAAACGACCGTAGTTTTGAAGCTCCCTCGCGGGGGGACTCGCCTTTACTCCGGACCGTGAAGCATCACGAAGGGAAAGGACCCGTTGAGAGGTCGAATCGAAACGAAGCAAGACATGGTCAGGGTCACGCGAACACAAATCGGCTTCTGCAGGTCGTGCACGGTCGAACACGGAAAGGTGGATCGATTCGAACTGCGACAAGTTGTTTACAAGCTTGCGGTTCGTGATGAATCGAAATTCGTCATTCGCTATACGAAGCAAGAACTTGTGCTGCCAAAAAAATTTTGTTTGTAAAGCCAAAAACAGCGCACGTGTGGGTAATTTTCGGAAATCCTATGTTCTTCGAGAAATTTCGAACATTATCTTCTAGATGTTCTATTTCGGGCTACTTTTAGTATGTTCCTTGTGTTTCTCAATGTTTCTGCGCGAGCTGTTTCCATTGAGGTGAACCTTTTTGGAGAGGCTCCATTCACAAGCTCATTGTATTTGTTGCAGTTCTCTACACGCCAATAAACAACCAACGTGAAGTAGGATGAGGGAACAGGGCCTCGGATAGAATCAATTTTACAAAATAACTTGTTTGCTTTAATAATACAGTATCTGTAACACATTCCGTGGAACGGTTCGGGCTTATCGATAGTTACAAAGAAATACGAAATACGGAACTGAACACGCCAGCAGCATCCATCCCGAAAGAATACGAAAGCTTCCCGGAAAAGATTATCTGGTACGGACAGGCCTGGCCTAAAAAAATCTTGCGTAGATCCTACATCCTTCGCCTTGGGAAGAATCTAGCTCCAGGACGGCTTAAATTCCCTGCAAAGCATATTCGTATGTTTTCTCCTTCCAGTACCGAACTGGAAATCATTCCCAGAAGTATGCACTCTCCAGGCGTGTGTAACTATTGAAACATTGTTTCGAGGCGAAACACACTCCCGACATTGTATGAAAAACGATCCCAGATTCCATTTGTTTGCCTTAGTGATGGGTAGATACGACAAAAAATCGGAACCGCTTCCGAATGACTCCACCAATATCGGAAGCGGCTCCGTAAGGTAGGTGCAATACTCCGAGCTCGGAACCGTCTGGAGCCATCCGGAACCGTCGGAGCCGTCAGCCGGAACCGTCCGGAATTGACCGGAGCCGGAGGCGTCCAGAGCCGTCCGGAGCCGTCCGGAATCGTCCGGAACCGTACAGAACCGACCGGCTCTGATTCCGGCTTAGTAAAACCCACGATTTCGTCCGGAACGTGCGGAGCCGTCTGGAATGTGCGGAGCCGTCCGGAATCGTCCGGAACCGTCCGGAGCCGCTAGTCGGCACCCGGAACCGTCCGGAACCGACCGAAGCCGGAGGCGTCCAGAGCCGTCCGGAATCGTCCTGAACCGTCCGGAACCGACCGGCTCTGATTCCGGCTTAGTAAAACCCACGATTCCGTCCGGAATCGTCCGGAGCCGTTCGGAGCCGTCCGGAGCCGTCCGGAACCGTCCGGAACCGACCGGAGCCGTCCGGTGCCGTCCGGAGATGTTCGGAGCCGTCCGTAGCCGGCTCCAGCTGCCGACTAGCGGCTCCAGACGGTTCCGGACGGTCCCAGACGAAATCGTCGGTTTTATTAAGCCGGAATCGGAGCCGGTTTAAAGATGCTCGGAAGCGGTTCCGGGCGGTGGGTGCGGTTCCGAGAACCCATCACTAGTTTGCCTGTCCTGTCAGAGGCAAACGTTTGTCTTTGATTTTCCTCCCCGTTTCACTTGCATTTGGAACCAGAAATGAACAAAAAACCACAAAATTCTACCTACTATTCTAATCTACTTTCATTTTTATAAAAAGGTGCATGCCGATAAATTGAAAAACGTTCCTTTGCGAGCATTTCTCCTTATTGACAAAACATCGACAAACATTACGCTGTTGATATAAATTTCATTTTTATGTCGCTTTGATTTACGCACAATAATCAATTCGTTCGCGAACGGGTAATTTGGAAGGGTCAAAAACAGAAAACCGCACCGTTTAGAATGCAGTAAAATGGCGTATGAATATTGCATCCAATTTGATTGGCTTTAAACTCAAAATCGTGCATCCCATCCCGTGTCGCGATCATAGATTTGCATTCCGAACGCGGGAAACAAACCTCAATCATTTAGGCCGATTTATTGCATTTGAAACGCCGGCACTATACGTGTTCGAGAGTTGGCTGCTTTGGCGCATAAAAATCACATTCGCCAATCGAAATAAATTAAATTTTATTGACCACAATTTAGCATTCAATGAGCCGGAACAGATTTGTGCTTCCTCCTCCCTCTTCTCCCCAGCTTCCACCGAAATTCGTAATTCAACCCACGCTAAACATCATAAAACATAAAACACCGAAGAAAAGGGGGAAACGGGGGTGTTGGTGCGAAACTGAACATGAAAACAAAAACTCCCGAAAGGACATCCATCCATCAACCGGGTACCGACGAGACCATCAAATTGAATCCTGATTGCGTCAGCAGGTGGCCAACGCGGAATGCATAAGAACCCATTCGATTCGATTTTTGGTGTGCCCGCACACGTACACGTACGACGCACAAAGTCGGGGAACATTTTCTCTTCGATCTGCATAATCGTGTTTAAAATTCTTCATCAAACGTATTGCCTTTTCCGCCCCGCGAAAGCCACACATTCTTCGAGTTCCATTCCTCCGTCGAGGCGTCGAGGAACATGAATCAAATAAAATCACCACACCCATTATGTTTATGGCCCCCGTCAGTCAGTCAGTCGGTCGATGTCGGCGATACACATACAGTCGTCTCGGAGCTATCAAAACCAGATTTATGTCGCCATTATGATTTCCACATTCCTTGGCGCTACTGGGAGAAGGCGAGAAGCGGAGAAAGATTAAAGCTGCAAAGGAGCGTGGAAAGAAACTGAACAACTCCAAGACAGTTGCGCCAGACGAATAAAATATGAAAAGCGGCAGAAGGCAAAGCAGATGGTGGAAAAACGAATAAAGTAAGATGAAACATTGATCCAGCGGGATGAAATTAGGCACCCATTCTCGGTCCTGGTGTTAACCGTAAGCCTTCCAAAGCACTAATGATTCGAATTTATTGCCGGATTGTTGCTTAAAGACACTTGAAAATCGCGTCGCGTGCGCCCCGCGTTCGTTCGCAATCATTTTCCAACTCCCCTGGGGAATGAATTTTCACAAACGAGCGAACCGAAAACCAAACGTCCTGAGACTGGGCGTTTCGACATTTCCTCGCCACACACCTATACGAGCTTGTCGCAATTCGTCCGCTTTACATTTTCTCCCTCCCCCCCGGGGCGGCGTTTGTGCCGTCTTTTTCCTAACGCTTGGCCGCCGTTGACTGCATTTCCGCTTTTGAAGATGGAGGCCTCCGACGTGGTTTTGCAAACGCATCTCAAGACAATGGAAATTTATGTGCAGCCTCGTGCAGGGCATATGTAAATAGTGTTGGGTAGGGCCCGCTTTACATATCCGTACCGGGTTTCCCACTCGTTTGTTCGGCTGCCCCTTCCCGGAAAATCCTTTCGCAAAGCTTCGAAGAACGAGCCGGGAAGGGTGGAACGTTTGCCCTTTTCCCGAAGAGAAAATCCGTAAATTTTGTGTCACACAAAAAGGGCTTTACGAAATCTAATCATCCCGGGGAGGACCTCGGGCGGGCGGGCGGGCGGGCAGGCCGGGCAAAGAAAGGAGTATTCACCCCGTGCACGAGTAAATCGCCCGGAAAACTGGTTTTAGCTAAGTAAATCCAGCATGGGCTTGGCACGCCGAAGGAAAACGTACCACGTTCCCCCATCGTATCATCGTTTCTCAACCTCAAGATACTTCCGTGTTTAGGTTCTTCGCAACCTCCGTCCAGGACGTGGGTTTTCCCAAAGGGAGTGTCATAAGAATGTCATCGAAACGGTGGGAGCCCAGAAAATCTGGAGGAATTGTTGGATTTTTCATAAGCACACAGGAATGCTAATAGCGACGAATTTCGATGCTAATTTTCCGGGAAACACGATTGATGGTAATCGAGTTGGGATAAACGGCATTATTCGAAATGTTTATCCGATAAACGATGTTGATACCAGAAAAGGAGTAATTTATTGCAATTAGTAGAACTATTTCGTCTCCCAAAACGTTTTAGTTAAGCAGAAAAAAGGTTGATAATTGTTGTGATAAATTCCATTCAAACATTACCCATAGACATGTTTCCGTCGTCCGCTAAATATGATTGAATCGTTTTTTCTCCTAAACAGTTTAATTTTGGTTGAACCCATAGCACGGAAGAACAATCTGTTATGTTCACAGCCTTGCGCTGGAACTGAGCAGCATGTTGCATCATGTTCCACAAGCCCAACGTATGATCGATTAAGTCGAAACTACCGATTTATGCGAACAGCAAAAAGAAACTCTCTGATGTTCATTACTCCGAACGAAACACGATTCACCCATCATCGGTCATCTTCACTCACCTTTGCTGCGGAATGGGGCAAATGAGGGAAAATAAGGCTTGGAATTATGTTTCGATTTTTTTTGCATCCCTTTCAAGCTACTTTCCTTTTATTTCCTTCGCATCCCGCGGTCAAAAACAGACCAGACAATTAAAAAAGAATTAGGAAATCCCCCAAAGGACATACCGTACCGCGTATGTTCGTTTGGTTTGCTTGTTTACTTTGCGATTTTCGGTTTTTGGACGATGTGGAAATGTGGTTGGGAATACCGTTTAGCCCCCTGTCAGCGGCATGACCAACGAGATCTTATCAATCAAGCGAACGGTTCTCGTGGGCCGAGCACTGCTGACATGCCGGGGAATTATGACGAAAAACGTCGTGTGGGGTCCTGGTTTGGAGATGTTCATTCATTCATTCCATGCTTACCATCGAACGTCGAATGATGGATTACGATTCCTCGACTTTCGGTTTGCGAAAGCGTTGGGTGAGGTTTTGGCGGATCTTTATTTTTCGGCAGGTAAACGAACTAATTACCTCATAAAGATGTAAGTAGCCTCTCGTCAGGTGTATTTTTCATCGTCTTCAGCATGTATTTTCAACATTATAAACCTGTGTCAATGTTTACAAAAACCTTACAGATGAATGTTTCTTCATTAAAATGTTTGCTCAATGTTGCAAGTTTGATACTTAAAATACTTACAAAAAATACCGACATTCAAATGGTGAAACACCATTTCGTTATTCTTACAATTTCAAGATTTAAATCTATTTCAATTGGGAGAAAATCTAATCTCGGATGATGCCAAATACCTAGAAAATGGAACGCGATGAAAAGCATAATTGGATTTCCATTATTTTGCCAATCTACTCGATACCGTTCAAATGCACCTGATTGGGTTGGAAGCAATGTTGTGCCAGTGACCTACGAAATAAAATGAAAATCTCTATGCATAATTTAAGTACAGCGTAGGTTTCGTTCCATTCAACGAACGAGAACTTCAACGAAAGCTTAATGCTCGCCTGGGTCATTGTTCCGCATGTCCTTTCCTAAGAAGTTATTCTTATGCCTCATGGCAATCCCCGTTGAAACATTAAAAATATCTCATGATCCAAAATTATTTGCTTCCGAAGTATAATGAAATAAGGCGAGAGCCTTCCGCGAAGTCAGGTAGTACTTCCAATATTTCTTTCCGTTGAAAGAATCTCGGTTTGGCTTCCGACCGCCCTTCTTTGATGCAGTTTGGACTATTGTTGTGCTGTAAGCAAGGACACACGTTTCAAGGGAGAATTTTCCATAACATCGTGTACGTTCTATTGTGTAATTTTCTTCCCCTAAAACACTCCGGACATAACTGAGTCCTTTATTTAGTAAACGTCTTAAGGGAAGAAAACCACCGCATGAACTTGTGTTTGACGGTCCGGTAACGATGATCCGATGATTTCGGCCACCGCCGCTAGTCCTTCATTGTGGCAAACGATGCAACTGACATCGCAATCTCCATCTCCCGTCGGAAAGCTCGCGAAGCTCGACGTCTCAAAACCAGTGCACTTCCGGCCATAGACTAACAAAACCAGATTTTCGTTCCCTCCGATGGTTGTTACTCAGGATGCACTTACACACACATACCCACCTACGTGTGAATCTAGTGATCCGAATGCAATGTTTCCCCGGAGGCATTACAACAGCACGACGGAAAAGCGCCACGACCGCAGCGCTTGAAGAAAGCTGTGCTTTGTTATTTGTTCGGCACGGAGGTTCCTTGGCTTCCGGGAGGACGTTCGTACTCGGCAGGGCTGCGAAAAGATGGTTTCCGCGGAAGTAGTTTCAAGGAGGTGGTGCTGCACGAGGGAAGCGCAACGTCCATGTAGCCGCCAGGGAGGGAAGCGTGCAGCCGCAAAGGCTTGCTGAGATTGAGCAAATGTTGGTTCGGGCGGGGAGAAAGCAGAAGCGCATAGATTTGCACCGAGAACCAGACCGAGCTTAGCATTCCCTTCGGAGCTTACTTTGGGGCACCGGATGTTGAATCCACAGTCTCCGCCCATGATGGAGAAGCAATTTTCAGTGAACATGGAGCAGAGTTTGAGCAAAGTATTCCATCGCCGTCGGTGAACCAGCTTTGAAGTTCTGTTCCAATGTTTTCCACTTGACTTTCCTGGTCTTTTTTTTTTCATTTTTGACCGTTAGTATTTTGATCAAATTTCCTTAAAATTAATCCTGTACTACAATTGGCAGGGAAAAATTTCCAATAACTTTCCCCAGTAACTCTGTTGCTCTCTGAACCAGACACACACACAGGGTCTACCATGGCTTAGCATTATGTTCCTCGATTGCTCCACTCATTGCCGATCGCTTATGATTTACAAACTTTCCCTTGCATCCTTGCGCAAAGTGGGTAAAAGCAAAGTTCACCTTCCCGGGCATTTATTCCATCGGGAAAAAATACACCGATCCAAGCAAAAAAGGAGGGAACTGGGGGAAAAACCAACGCTGCAATGATAGAAAGCCACTCGAAACAAGTGAAACAATTGCAGCAGTTTAAACAAGCTCTTTTCCAGCCCATTCCCGTTGTGATTTGAGCCGGGAAGGAAATCGGAAAAGCGGCGAGGGTTGAGATAAAAAAAAAGCAGTGCTCCCAGCGATAGTTCCCATGAAAGCGCCACTCCGGGAGGAGAAAAAAAAATCGTTCTACTAGACACTGGGCCGTGCAAAACTTTTCCAATTTTCACCGTTCTGCGTTTCGAACGGTTGCTTCTTTCATTCGCCAGCCAACCGTCAAGTGTGTACAAAGGAAGCGAGGAAAAAGGACTCCCTCGGGTAGGTCCATTCACTTCCTTCCTTCCTTTCTTTTGTAGCGAAATTTTCTATCGCCCTTTAAACTGTTCACTTAAACTGCTAACCTCTCCCCCCTTCCAGTTCCGTGCGGTTTGGAGCTCCCGATACTCGGAAGGTCTCCGCTGGCAGTTTGCGAAACCTTCTCTTCCTTACTAGCGGGCGGTATAATCGGGTGGGTGGAAAAGAAAATTTTCCCTACACTCCACGTCTAAATAGTGTTACATTATTTCCACCTCGGTGCGACACACGTTGCAATGATGGGGAAAATTTTAAATTAATCTCATCTTTTCCATTCCCGAAAAAGCAAATATTCATTTTGTGCGCCATCAGCAGTTGCGGTGATATTTAAAATAAGTTTTTCTGTGGTGTGGGGTATTGTAAACGGCCAACATCACGAAATTCAAGTAAATCTCATATAAAATAATATGAGAAATATTATAATAGCATAGAAAGGATACATTCGTAAAATACTCAAACAAATGAAACGGTATGTTAAAAAACTATAATGTCTTAGCTAAAGAGTAAAAACAAAGCAATTAACGTAAACTAGTTGATAATAATCATAAGAGAACAAAATAAATTGTTTACCGTTAAAATTCCCTTTTCAAGACATTAAAGCACATGTTGCAAATCTTTGAAAACGTATTTCATTCATATTCTCTTGTGCTTTCGTCATCCAACAAGTTCCCTCCACGAACCATCTGACGCACGGTAGCCGAAAAGACTAAACATACTTCAAAAGCAACCTACAATATCAACCTAATTTTCGTCCCATTCATTCCCCCTTAACGTCCTCTCCCTTCCCCTTAGCATAAGGGAGCGGGATCCGCTTTCGGATGGTCTGCCTGACAGTAAATGGAGCTCACACACACACACACACACACCCACCCACCCAAAAGTTGAATTGGGCCTCCCTGAAAGTATGACCTTAAATTTCATTTTCCCAACCGAACCGAAGGTGAAACTTTAAGACATTTCAATGTGCCAAGAACGCGTTTCCCATTCATCTTCTACGGGCTGCGGGTGTGATGTTGTTTCGCCGCAAGAAAAAGCGCCCGTGGGAATGGGTTCGGAGCAAATTAATTTTTCAAAAGTATTCGCCTCATTAAACTTGAGCTTGCGGTCGCTTGGAACACGCCAAGTTCTCCGGTAGCCAGTCCGGGATCCTCAAGGACAACTTTCTGCCGCGCGAACCGGGTAGAGAACGGTTGCTGAAATTCCTGTGCAAGTTATGCCGAGGAAAAGAAAAACTAAAGATGCAAACGGGCCGAAAGGAACATGAAATGGAAAACGATCTAAATAGGAGAAACTACAGCAGTTCAGTCATTGCACCACCTGTCTCCAGCTTATCAGTAACAGTCGGAACCAGCAAGCGACATTCTTATACCTGACATTTAAGCTTTTCAAAGTTTGTTTCATCTGAACTGAGATTCAAATATAATTTTCCAGCCATCTCTAAAAGAAGTCACTTCATGGACTGAAAATAAATTAACAAATTTCAACAGACATAAAATCTGCTCATGAAAAACATGCAAAAGAAGGCCTGTCCGGCTTCCAATGCAGTAAAGCACAAACAGTTTTCGCATTCCAATAAACCTATCTAAAAATAAACTGACCGGAATCGGTTTGATTTGCTCGTTCGGCTGGAAAAATATTTACATCATTCAAACAAAAACAACACACAACGTTTGGTGCCTCCGAAAAGACGGAAACTCCTACACTGGCGTTTTCCAGTCTTGATAAAAAAGCACACACTACTAGACAACGAAGTGGCGTGAGTATTTTCGGTACGTGTAGAGAGCTGAGCTGTTGGGCGAAATTGATTAAAATCGTCCTGCCAGTGTCTGTTAAGCGGAGCAGCGTCTCTGTTGTATCCCGGATGCTGGAGCATCTCCAATCCGGCCATGGACTACCATCCGGTGCATCGTAAGTCGACCAACACAAACATTTTGTTCGCACATACGCCAGCCAGCCGGGGGCTTACACGAGCTACCAGGCTAAAATTGGGATCCCAAGGCGAAGCTTGTGTCATTCTCCACTGACGAAGGCGTCATTCCGGCGAGTAACGGCGAGTTTCATGTACGGAGATTATTATTGGATCTGCCGAGAATGGCACGTGCGATTATGGCTTTGATTGCTTCCGGGTTGCAACATATTGTTTTGGCATCACCCGTTGTATCCCATTACATGTTGTATTAAGCAACACTCGGTGCATTCGCCGCACGCATTTGAGAGGGATATTCAAATTATTCCATCGGTTGCACGGAATACTGATTGGGCTTCCCAAAATTGCCGAACAGAAGCTGATACGCACTGATATTGAAAACCATAAATTATTCTACGTCCAACGGTGGTTTTAAAACAGTGGTAGTTTAAACTTGTGACACTTTGAATGAATGAAGACAGGACGCTTAATCACTGTGCGTTTGTTGCTGTTTTTCTAGAATTAACGCCAACCCTCGTTATCTCCAACAACATGCTCTCAGCTCTTGTTATACCGGCACGTGTTGGTGTGTTTGCTATGCGCCGGCCTTTCGTACGACAACAGAACGCCAATTACACATTCATTGGTTCATTCTAAACCCATCGCCATTTTCGACGACACCATCGAGGCGACGTTTGTGTTGCTCTATTGCATTAACATAATTATGATAAATGAAAATGTTATTACTTACAATCCACCGGCTCCCCAAAGTTTCCACACCTCGGCCACTTCGGCCTCAAAGTTTCCACACCTTCCGCAGCCTAGCTTACGTCGCGTTCTCTCGATTCTAAAAACCCATAGCTAAGCTTGTCCATTCTCGGCAACTTCCTCCCACTCCCGCTCCTTGGCAATGCCAAGATGCGGATTTAATGTGGCTTTATCTTAATAGAATGAAATCCTTCTCCGGCGACAACCAAACGGCCATTGTAGGAGAGCTTTCCCTCGGTGCTGCCGAGTTCGGTTGGTTTGCTTCACCTTCGCCATTTCGTTTGCCTCATCGGTGGAAAAGAAAAGACCGCCCATTTTGGAATCAAAAAAAAAAAAGTGTAAAATACCAAGCCAAACACAGAACCGGGCGGACGAAGAAGCGGTGGACGAATTTCCCCGAAGGTTCCACTCCATTGTGGAAAATAAGTAAAGCAAAGAAAAACATAAACTTTCATTTCACTTTTTTCGCCCGGAGGTTCGTAGCAAAGTTGTAGCCCGAGTTGTCAGCACCTTCTCCCGAGGTCCGTTGTCGAAGGATTTTTGTTAAAGGGAACCGGTGGTGGTGAGTTCACGCAAAAAGGACTATGGTTTCCGTGGGGTTGAAGGAATTTTAAAGCGCTGGGATTTTTACCTTGAACATACTTGTACGTCATTCTGGATGAAGGAAGAAGGTTGGAATTTGAGAGTCGATTATGATTTATTTTACTGGCAAAAATATAAAATCATTACATTTGAAAAGTGAAATCAAGGAACGGTTTTTAATCAAACTAAAGCGTGATGAAATATAAATTTACACTCTCTTTTAACAAAATAAACCACCACTTTTTATTTGACACGTTAAAATCGACCTTCCACAAAAGTATCACAATCTTTAAAATCGCAATAAACGAAACAAGCACAGAAAGTAACCGTTTACTTTTTTTATTTCTTCAAAACAACTTTCGGTAAGCCTTTCTCCGAAGGTTCCAAGCGGAAAAACGAAAAAAAAAGAAGATAATCACCTCGGCCGCGCCATCATGTGGCTTAAATTATGAGCCCGCTGATAATTATATTAAGATAAGCGCGGCTGCGAAACACTTTGTGGTGAGCTTTTACTCACGGAAAGCCACCATCACCACGACCAAAGACCACGACGGTGTGGTCGAAAATGGTCCAAAAGTTGAAAAATTACCTGCCAGCCCGAGTGATCACATTTCTCATCCGCTAATCTACCGTTCGGCAAATAAATAAATTCTGGCAAACACCGCCGGCACCGAATTTCAACTCTTTCACGAAGAAATTCGTGCAAAAGATCAACTATTGGTTTTCATGGAGTGCTGTTTATCACACTGTTTATCTGTGTTGCGCGAAGTTTGAAAGTAAATAAGGCCTGAGGAATGTTGTTCATTCAAGTGGTTTAGTCTAGAAGTATCCATGGAACTGAATAAAATAATAAGTAATTAAATTTACTTTCCTCGTTGTTCTTGTTGTGGTATTTATGCAAAATACCAGTTCCTTATTATCGCTGCATTATAAATATACTTTCATTCACTTAGCAAAAACAACCTAGAAGAAGAGTGCACAAAGTGATGGTTCAGTAAATAATCCATAAGGTGGATGGCAAACAAAACACAAAACTTACTGCCAACTCCCTTTTTTATCCCGAGCTTGAAACAGACAGGATACCAACATAAATTCTTAACACGTTCTCATATCCACCATTTCCCTGTTCCGACGGGTTTCAACGGGGCCAGGAAAGTATGCTTTCAGTGAAGGAAATTGTCGCCTGACGTAGCTTATTGCATTCCTGCTTCGCGGCCGACGGAAAGAAATCGACAAAAAAAAAACAGCTGACAACTGGGAACTGGCGTACGAATGTTTTTTGCAAAACCGACCCTAAGTGGGTCGAGGCGGAAGACTTGCGGCGATGGTATGCATTTTTGCAGCCACCGAGCAATGATTATTGTAAGGACGAAACCTCCGGGATGCCCGAGTAAATCGTACGGAAACGAAACAAGCTGCGAACAAGATACTTATGGGCAGGAGAAAAGCAACTGGAATTAAACATACACGTTGCGTTCTTTACAACGTCTTTATTGGAAATATCGGATGGAACATTTTTCTTAGATTTTATTCATTTGTCAAACTATTTGTTCGAAAGTGCGATAAGAAAATGTGTCTATTGATATGACCACAACTGTTTGTTGTTCTAACACAGCAGCAGTACAGCTGACGTGCCTGGAATGCATCTCTCCATGACAAACATAGGAATGTTTCGCGCGAGAAAATTGAATATACATGAATACTGCACGATGCTCTTTGCTCCCGCATGAGCAATTAACATTCAAATTGAAAGCAAAGCCCGACGATTCCCTTTTGTGTATGGTTTTCTTCTATCGATCTAGTTCTTGCACTCGTGCTAATGGTGGCAGAAATCACTGCTTGCATTTTAGTCAAAATATATGATTTTTCTTTATTTGGATACAAACATCCTTCAGTTTTTTCACAATTGCGAATTGGGCATGCGATTTGAATATACGCGCAGAGCAGATCGTTGTTTAATAATTCAAACTATCGTTCCAACTATCTCGGCATTGTTAATTAAAACATAAAATACCCGAACAATGTTTTTCGGCAATGCAACATTTTGCATGCGCGCAAATAAAATGTGAAGATAAATAAATGAAGTAAGCACCAGACAAATGATACCGTTTCCAAAGCGCAAATAAAACCGTCCTAGCACACAACACAACCGATACTAAACAAATTCATGAACAAAACTGGGAATGCAAAAACAAAAAAGGAAATTTCCTCCCGTTGTACATGACGATTGTTTCCTTTGGATCATAAATAAAATTAAAATAAGGCAAGAGGAAAAATACAACCAACGCACGTAAAATAGAGCACGCGGGACTGCAAATAAATAAACATGGTTCATTTATTGCCTTGGGAACAAATAAATATCTCATCACATTTCGTTCGGATCGCGCACGCCATGCACTCAAACATGTATGCATCAACATGATCATTGCGATTGCTTGGCGCTGCGGGGAAAAGTGGGTGCTCTCAAAACAAAACAGAAAAACATAAAAAAGGATAACTTCATAAAGAGTATGCTTGTTTGTAGCGCTCGTACATAATGTGATTCATGAAAATCATGCATTTCGGCAAATAAAGAAAGGGTTTTATTCTTCATTTTCCTGTTTTTTTGGGAACGAATATAAAGGCAAACGTTTTTGCAATATGTGTATTAGATATTAATCAACGAGATTACAAAAAGAAAAATATGTAGTTTTTAAAGATTAAATCTAAAACAGTGTTACCATCTCGAATTCGATCATTTCAGAAGTGAACATTAATTCCCAGTTATTTGCAGCTAGCCACTTTTGCTTGCCATCTAACAAACTACGATAGTGAGCTATTTTTAATGAAATCTGCTCTACAAAGGCTTTGCCTTTAGCAACCGTGATTTTTTCCACACTCCCATCATCCCGACACACACGTTCGACCCTCGGCTCGATGGTGTCGTTAAACGATGGCCCCTGTCGGTGGTTGGAAAACCCCGTCACTTGCAGTGTGCACCCGGGAGAACGCAAGCAGGACCCGAAGCTAACACAGTTTTGCTCGTTAACGCCCCGCCGATGATGCCCGGTCGTTGCAGTTTTCCTTTCCGGAAGCGCAAGGATGTGAGTTGAACCCGTTACAACGTTTGTGTGCACTTACGTTGTCGTACAACGTGTTGCCTGTTTCCTTAAATCGAATTACAACTTTCACCACGCCCCATTTCGAGGAGTGGAGGTGCTTCGTTCATAGCTACTTGTTGTTAAAGTGATGTCTGGTTTTCTTTTTTCACTTCATCAGGTTAAAGTCTGAGACAAACAAACAAACGAGAAACGAATCTGAGAGCTAGTTTTAAAATGGTTAGCTACGGGAAGGGTAATCTACCGACTTGATATTTTTGTCTGTTCCTTACCTTTGTCTACTCACCACAGAGATTTAGAACATCACTTCACCGATTGCTATTTCCGAAACATTGTTTTACTTCTCGCAACCAATGGTCTTTCTTTCAATCTTGCAAAGCTAACTCTTGTGCAAGAAAACGTGCTAACATCACATGCAAGCCAACAAAAAAGAACATTCGCAACGTGATTCTTCTGCTATTTCGAACAAACTTTAACTTTACTAAACCAAATTTTACCAAACTAAGCAATCCTTGACTCACTTGTATTTCTTTTTCATTGTTTATTACAACTCTCCAAACATCCCAATCAATCAGATGGGCCAAAAAGTAGCCTGAGGAGCGAGAACGCACCGGACCACCAGCATCGACACGATTCCGCGAAGATAAATGATGTTTCCGAGCCCCCTTCCCCACCTTCCCAACCACCCAGCAGCCAGGACATGCAATTAAAATATCGACCAACATCGTCGAGCGAGCGAGCGCACGGCACGAGGCGGCATTCCGGTAGGAAAATAAACAACACATAAAATTTTATGGATTTTTGATGAAATTAATTAAATTTCAATTAGTTACTTGATCCTTTGCCGTAGGGTGCCACCGTGGTGGAGGAAGGAAGGCTGGAAGGAAGTTGCAGTCGAGTTGGATTGCAGTGTTTGTGCGTGGCAATGTTCTTGGAAAAGTTCTTTTCTTCGGAGGAAAGTTTGCGGGACCGGAGATGTTCAGCCTGCCAACCTCCTCCGATTGGCAAAGCGAGCGTTTTCCTCCGGGCAAGAGGAGGAGGAGGAGGAGGTGGAGAAGATAAAAGCACGGCCGAGTGGAAACCACTCGCGTTTGCCAAATGGCACTCCGAAGGGCCATCGTAAACTGGCTGAGGTAAAATGAAACGAGGCGAAAATATGTGTTTGAGCAACAGCGTCGTGTTCGGCGTCATTAAAAGGCGAAGCTTTCCAACCCCCCCGCCCCATTGGAGGTGTTTCCGTGTGGTCGCACACGTTTTCGGAAAAGCCCGTATGCCAAACCCGGAAGCAGATCTTTCGCTGCATTCGAAACAGAAAACCCCCGCAAGAACGGAGGGGGGACGTTAGCATCACTTCGCGCAAGAAAGAATTCAAAGTTTGCTCACTTCAAATCGCAGTGATGCCGAAGCGACTACGACTTCTTCTTCGATAACTTCTATCCTCACTCCAACCAAAAGGGGGAGGAAGCAAAGGCATTCGTAGACGACACAAGATGACACGGGGCGAAACAGAAGCCAGCTAAAGCCGTTTCCCGCAGATCGGACGGATTATTTCACGTCGAGTGCAGCAGCAGCAGCGAGTCGAGCGAGCAGACAGAATTTTTCATCACAGAAAACTATTTCGGCTTGCAAAATTAATGGCGCATCAGGACGCCGCAGCGCCTCCAGGAGTCACCGCTTCAGGGCTTGCCCACAACGCCACGGGACCGGCGCTCTTCGCAATTTGCCCGTCCCGTCCGACCGATTTAAAGTCACAGTTGGTGCACTTTGTTTGCATCTTTAGCGAAACACTAAAATGCAAATTTGTCACTCGGCCGAGGCTGGTTCCTCGATGCGATGGACACCTTCCAAGCAGACACGGGATATGGCAATTTCTGGAACGAAATTAGTGTGACTTGTAGCGCAAAATATGAATAAGGAATCACCGACTGGGAAGAAGGGCTCTTTAATCGGGGTTCTTGTTTGTTTTGTACTCTGAACTTTTATCCATCACACTTTGAGTGAGCTCTCAGTTGGCGAAACGTGGCATTGAATGGCACAACTTTTCATATGAGACTGCTTTATATTTTTACTCCGGACCCTCCCTGAAATTAAAGCACAGAATTAAGTAGGAAAGGATCTCGCTTTCTACAGAAACCATCCTCGTTTGCATTGCGCCGTTTTGTATGAAACATTATGCACCACGCAGCGTACCCTCCTCCATTTCCATTCGCTCAATCAAGCGCTTTCTAATTGCACAGTTGTATGCTAATATTCCCAGCATCATTCACCGAACGACCATCTGGAGCATCCTACTTTTCTCGGTGTGCATACACTTTTTGCCAGCAAAAACCGGAAACAAATACAAACTGAGCAAATGGATTCCCGAGAAAGGATTGAGTGGTTCTTCCCGTGTACTGTTAACTTTTTCCATGTAAACGGTGCCATTGGAAATAATTTGCATCATTTGACGTTGGTTGTTCAACAGACTGTTTCAATTCGAGTCGAAACTAAAGTGTGGAATTCCGTTTACGAACCCGTTACATCGCCACTGAAAGCACGAGCATAAATAAAACATTATTGAATTACATCCAGCAACCTGCGATTTCCACAATTCATAAACGCTCGACCCGAAAAAAAGGTGCCGCAATTGGAACCGTTTTAAAATAATTGTAATCCGCGTCGCATTAAAAAAAATCCCATGAAACTAATTCGAAAGTTATTGCGTTCGCACTTCGCACATCGTCTTGTTAAGCCAGATTCCATTCGGCGCTCAGCGTTTCGGTTCGCGTCGTCCCGCGAGTCCTCCTCGGGCTCCTCCGGTGGAATCATTAAATCCAATTAATAAACCAACTTTACCATCGTTACCCTGCTGTCCCTCGGTCCCCCGCAAATCCTCGATCCGAGGGAACGGGACTGACTATTCATTGTTAATATCGCTGCAGGTCCTTCGGGGGGATGCGGCTTGCTTGGCGCCCGCCCCGGGCCTCGGTCCCGGATCCCGGACAACCTGTTTCCGTGGGACGATAAAAATTAATTTAATTATCATTTCATTGCTCCGTGCCTCGCTCCGGAACCTTCCACCCGGTACGCGGACGCAAACTCGTTTCGAAAAGATATTAATACGCTACAAGATCTCGTTCGATGAGGCCACGGCTGCGATGCCATTTTCCCGATCGTTACACTTAATTAAGAGGCTTACCGTGGAGCAAGAACTGCGAGTGCCGTTGCTTTGGGGTTCTGGGGAACTGCAACGGACGTCATCTGCCAACTGGCGTTGGACCGGAAACGCAAACAAGATGAGGCGATCCTTGACACTGAACATGTATTCTTTATTGCTAGTTACTATTTAATCATAGGTACGATCGATTAAGACATCAAGGAAAATCAAGCCTCAAAGGAACATAGCTCATTAATAATTAAAATTAAACAGATACTCAACAATTTAAGTTTAATTATGGTTCATATTTTACGTTTAACTACAGATGAAAGACGAGAAAGTTAATAAGGAAACTCTTTTTAATAACAAGAAAATTTATCCATATCAGAGATAAACGCTTCCTCCTACTAAATCCCAAAGAGGGATGCGCCGATGCTAAAGTGTGATAATTACACAGCTAGTGTTTTAAATATCAACCACAGATCAACCACCCTCGGAGCCGACGCCACGATACGATCAAACGAACCCGTACCACAACATCTGCAAACTGATTTCACAAATTTGGAACGTCCCTCTTTTGCACATAACATGCCCGCGGTTCGCCGCAGGAAAAGAGGTTTAATAACAGGTTTTCCTGACCAGTCCCGGATGCACTGCGATGCACATACACACCGAATCTGCGAACATGATGGATTATGCAAATCGGTTATGTCATATCGAGATCGCCTACCATCACGATCCGCATTCGGTCCTCCTCTGTGCGAGATTCTTTCCGTTCCCTATCGCGAACAAGATTCATCTGAAAGCTGCTTTCCCAAAAGAATCTTCATCCGGATCGACCGAGAAAAAAAAGGATCGAAAAATGCATGTCAAAAACCAGAACCCTCGAGCCAATCTCGGGAACGAAATTTTGCTGCTGTACACAAGTCACTATCGCGATGTCATATCTTAGGCGGCAAGTGGCCGGGAGAGCCTTTTGAAGGGATCTCAGGACCCGGCTCGGGTTTGCCGTCAGCCATTCCGTTGGCACCGGCACCGAAATGGCACAAAACCGTGCCACGCCTCGTTTCTCGCTCTGCGGAGAGGATGTTGAAAAACCGAGTCGGATTTGTGTTGCTTCATTCTTTGGTGGAATCCGCATGCGATATTAAAGTTTGCGCTGTCGCTGATGATTTGCTTGTTTTCTCCCAAACTTCACGCCTTTGTAATTCACTTGAACACTTGCCAAAAATATCATAAAAGTACTCGGACATCGTTCGGTTCCTAAAGACTGTTTGCTGTACCGAAGTGAAGCTCAACGCAATGGAGCTCGAGATCTCGCCAACTGGCCTCCGTTGGATAGACATCTGTAAAGTTATCCTGCGCTGTAAAAACTCGAGGGCGCGAAGTGACAGAAACATACGTTCCAAACTCTAACTCACACCTTGCCCTACGCCAAGGCAACGGAATGCAAAAGGAACGCCTTTTCCGGAATATAAAATTAAGTTTTTGGTTGCTTAATATCGCTTACGATGAAGAGATGCGAGGCACTTTTTGGGCGAACCGAACCGACTCTCATCCTTCCGTTTTCCCCCCACCATCCGCCGGTTATTTTTGCTCCCCATTTAGCCTACAAATTCCAGCCCAGTTCTTCCAGCCCAGAACAGTTGCTCAACATGTCGTTTTCACTTGTCCTGCTTCTTGCGAACTTTCCGCCCCGCGAGCTGATGCTGCTCGTGACACTTGCTAATTTCTTTTGCGTTTCACTTTCTACCTGCACGCGGGAAAGCGTCCCGGTCGTGGGGAAAATAAAAATTACTTCTCAGAACGAACGAACAACAAAAGAGCACCATTTTACATTGCAATGCCCGGGCGCATAAGGGAAGCACGCTGTACACGTTCGTGTACCGATAAATAACTCAGCACGAAGGCGAACATGTTCAAGTTTCAATTTCAGCATTGTTTTTTTCCAAACAGTTTTGCTTCCCCTTTGAGAGGATGTCTCAGGACGACGGGGATTGTACACTTGCTTGCTGGAGATAAATTTATTTATAATCCTCTAATGGAGTTTGACGAACTTTTCGTGTAACGTAATTTCGTTCCTCCCATTTAAAATTGCTCCATTAAAATTGTTTTTGTATTACTTTTTACGTGTTTTCTTTTACTTATTTTTATTCATTTTGGTCAATTGATTCATTTCAATAATGTATCCTTTTTTAAAAAAAAACCCAGATAAATGAAGAATAATCGATAACGATCCAACCCGAGAGGATAAACACTGCATAATCAGTGCAAATGGACGATGACGATGGCTTGTGCAATTTCCTTCCCATCCATTATGCTTCACCGAATTATCATAATCCACAAACTGATGAACTGCGCTTCCCACTATCGATACGTTACGTGGTAGATTTGGTTTTTTCCTCTCGTAAATTCTTCGTTCATTCTGAACGAGCTGAGGTCAGCTTCGGGACAGCTAAAACTCAATTAGCCTAATTGAAAATGCTCCCCAACCTGGGGAGCACACCATCAATGGATTCCATTTTTTTTTTCGGGAAAACTACCCATCAACCGGAGGAACCTCGCCTGGAATATGGGAAAATGGATAGAAAAGTGCCTTTTTTGCGAGAAAAATTCGAGACGCGGAAAAAGTTTCCGGCATGAATAATAATAACAACCAGGCGGGGTGAAAAAACGCCATCGCTGCATCGACGATGCACTCTAGGCTGAGCCTGCGAAGTGTGTTAGCGTATTCAATTTGACCATCTCGGTGGCCCTCTTTTCCTTCCCCTCTCCCTTCCCGATGACAAGCGGGAAATTTGTGATTGAAATTATGAAAAATTCACCAAACGCGCGCACACCTCCGGCAGACTTTCGGGCGGAACACGCCTTTCCATTGCGACATCATCTGGTCGGCCACTCGGCCAGGGCAGAATGTGTTTGTCTTGCTAGTCTAATAATAAATGCTAACAACGGCACGTAATCATTCTTTTTGGCGCGATAACGATCGACCATTCCTCGTCCGGCTGCTGCCGGAAGGGACACAACTCTCGAGGAAAAGCGCTGGCCTTGCCTTGCCCGAGCTTTTAAACGCTGCTGTGAAGGTGCATTCCTGTCTTTTAGCATGTCCTCCCACTTTGTATGCAGATGGCAAAGTGGAAGTGGAAAAATAACACTCACTTATGAAGAATGCAACCACTGCGCCGGGAAAAACCATTCGCCTGAGGTCGCCGTGGTCGGTCGCTTGGCTGGCGGTGTGCAACCGGAAGTGATATGCTCTCGCGGGCTGTTGGGGATCGGGGAGGATTTTTCCCGGGAAACTCTTTCTTTTCCCCCCCCCCCCCCTCCCCCCCCCCATATTGCTCCAGGAAGAGACCGACAAACCGAAACACATCCGCACAAGCGGCAAAAGGCAAAGTGAAAATTTTCTATTCCGAGTACTCAGAGCAAACTGTCTTTCCCCCTTCGGAAAACGGGGATCCCTCCACCCTTTCACCCCAAAACCTAAGCTTCATCCCGGTTCCGGAACCGGCGGTGACCAGAATAGATGATGAGGCGTTCTTTTTCTTTGGTTGGCGGAAAGCTGGCGGGAAAACTCGTGGTCTTTGCTCTCTGTCAAAGTTGCACCGTGCATCGAGCATCATCCTGCATGCGCCCGGGTTTTTGGAGAAAGAGCAACATTCGCGCTCGATTTTGTACACTTTGATGTGGTGGCGAATCTCGGCATGGCGTCAGCAAGTTCGTTTATTATTTATTTATTCCCCTGCCTGGAGCATTTCTGCGGCACAAAAAAGACACGTTAGACAATCGCCACCATTCCGGATGTCGACAAAAGGATTATGTTTAAAAATATCCTACCAACTTTAGTTGTGAAAATTTTAACTCCATCGGGGTTTAACGTAAAGTGCATTTAAAATCCTGTCTGATTTTAATTTCTAAACCACCATTGAACAAACAACCATACTTGATTGTCCACCATGACACACAATGTGACGTTTTCGAAACAATGCGTTCCGTTCCTAAGGTCCTCCCGTCATATCGGAAATAATCTTGTTACGTTGGCCGGACGCAACATTCCTACGCTAACACCAACGGTTCCGTGTACATCGGTGAAGGTTGGATGTCCTATTGGATGTTCCCTGTTAGGACACACCTCGATGCACGCGATTGAAGAAGAAGTAACCAACGCACGCCAACGGGGATTATCTGATCGTTTCGGTAAATATTGCACACTTGCCACAAAGTCGTCCATCCGTCGCTCTCTGTCCCCTCAGGGGAAAGGAAGAGGGGGGGAGGGGAGAGTTTTGTTCGCCCTCCGGAAACCGAAACTATCCGTTTAAGTTAGCGAAAGGCCTGTGGAACGTCAACAATCGAGCTCGGATGCAGCTGTAACTGATTCTAAGTTCGTACGGAGTTGAACCAGGGAGTTCGGGGGGGTTACAAAAACCACGAGTCACGAAATCAGCAGCAAGGGTCGACGGAGTACCGGCGATTTCTTCCGCACTCCGGATGCCCGCCTAACATGGTCCACGGCCAACGGGTAACATTGGAGGGAAAGCCTTCTGGGAAAGGTTTCAAAAGTACGGCTCTAGCATTGACCACCAACGCATTGTGCGTTAGTTACGTGTATTCACCGGTCAAAGCAGTCCAGAATTGTCCAGAATTCGTATCCTCAGCAACCAATGACGTTAAAATGGTTCAGAATTTAAATTGAAATGAAGTTTTTAATAAGTAGATGTGCCGCATCAGCAAAACCAAGTTTGAAAAGATTGAGATATCCCATAGTGAACCCAGCATGGACCTGGTTGGACGCTCCAGAATGCGTCAGGCGTTCCGCAAACAGTGGTCATCGACAATCGTGTCCTACGAGTTATCCGTCGCCTCCGTCGTCGCAACTGACAGATGTGTGCTTTTGAGCCCCTTCACGGGCTTGAGGGGGAAATCGGTAGGAACGCGGTGATTGATGGAACCGTGCCCTGGCGCACCACTGTTCGATTCGCTACACGCACACGTGCCGAGGCTTCTATCCCGACCCGTGAAACATCGAACAACTGAGCACCGACTCTCTCGGGACTGACTCGTTGGACGGAACTGCTGAGGGCTCGCGCGTGCTAACAAATGATGCCTACGTGGCAACGGAGCAACAGTGTCGACTGGAAATTGTCCAATTTTACACGAACAACCCTCCCGCCAGCTCCGGCGTCGTCCTGGATCAGCTTCCTGTACGCTTTCACAAGAGGCGCTTACACAAGAGGCGTGGTACTTTTATCATGGCACCACAACATGGCACAGTACAACATCATGAGGTCTGGAAGGTCCCCCGGACTGGGGCCTCGGCTCGGACAACAACAGGCCTATAAAACCCGCAAACACCAACTACTAAACCAATCAACCAGACTGGACCATCGAACCCCTTCCCTCTCCTTACTTGAACCTACCCTTGCGTCGGCACGAGAAGCAATGGTCGACGGATTTGATTTAATTTTTAATTTGCACCTTGACCAAGGCTCTGATTGTTTTTCCCGCCAGATCGATTCCGTTGACGCCTGGGAAAAACGCTGGGGGTTCTGGTTCATCGGGTGTGAGTGTGTGTGTGTGTGGGTATGTGTCGGTTTCGATGCGCTGCATTTTGCAAGTGGAAACATAACACCTTCCGGTTCCTGGATGATTCCGTTCGAGTGCACAGCAAAGATAAGCTCTGGGCTGGAAATTGTGGTTGTGTAGGAAATGTACCACCATTGGATTGTATCAGTGATGTGGTTTGATGCACTGGAAACACTTCACTTTTCCGGCACCCTAGCGAGGGAAGCAAGGATTAATGGTTTTTGAAGCTGCCAAGCGTAGTGCCTGTCACACTAACACTCTTTCGATGAGGTTGACCTGACAGGTTAAGAATTGATGACGAACCCGTCTGAACCCGTCCGGGATGCGTCTTACATTCAGACTGGATACTCTATATTAAACACTAAAACCAAATGCTTCAAAGTCTTCTACTAAAACGAAACCCTTCTGAGTGAAAATTATCTTCCCTTTTCCTCACAATAGATAAATCCAAAAGCGAGTGAAATTGTGCGTGTAATCGACGTGTTTATCGTTTGCTCAATGGAGGTGTGGGAAAACGTTGCATACCTCAGATGCTGTGAAAATGGTAATGTAAAATTAAATCATCACTTCACGCCCCTTGGCTCGTACGCATTTCTTTTCAAAAGCATTTCCAAGGCGGTGGCAAATGAATGAAAATTCTCTCAATAACGTTTCCATTCAGTTGATTTTCCGCCAAATGGAATACAAAACGAAAATGAAAGCACTCCAGTTGGGGTAAGTAGATCACGAAAATAGAAACAGATGTCGTCGTCAAGCGGATTAGTACAGAGCATATATTCTTAATGTTAAAACCATAGGAACATGAGCAAAGGAAGTATTGGATAAGTTACATATCTTTGGAATTATTTATCTCCGAATTTTGGAATGCTTATCATCGCATCTATGAAGTGAATAAGAAATCAGAGGCTTACTTTGAATTTATTTAAAAAATATTGAAATTTAAAGTTTAAAAAATGTTGAAGTAAAACATTAAAGCTCGATAAAATATTCGCTTGATGTCAATAAGCATATGTCTCATACCGTAGTTCTAGCCCTGTTACATTATGCAATGCTCCTCTTTCCTTTACATAGATTGTGATTAACCTAAACCTCGCAAGCCAACGCAATTGTGCGCTATAAAATGCTACCGCTTCAAGCCATCGCAGAGGAAAAATGTGATATGTCGTTAAGCTCCACTGGGTGTCTTCCAAACGGTGCCACAAACGCCGACGTTTTGCGCGCGGCAAACCGAGAAACGATCATCAATTCGATAGCATTAATGCAACAAGACCGAGCATGCCGAAGTCGTAAAAAATATTATTTATTTCCACACAAAAGGGCGCCCAGTAGGCCGCGTGACGGGGAAACTTGAAAACCGCGTGCGTGAGTGTGACTTTGCCCTCCTCCAGAGCGAAACACGGAAAGGACGAGCCAAAGTGCTGCCGAACGCATATCCTGCGCTCAACAGTGGGCGTAAAAGAAACCCTCGCGATATGCGAAGGAAACAAGGGCTCGCTTGTAAAAAAAATGGCTCCTCGACTTCCATCCGTCGAGCGGAAGCAACAAATCAGCGAAATGAATCACCCTCTTCACTTCGCATTTCATCAAACTCCCTCGCCTTAACCTCTATATAGGATCCCGATGAAGCATGGGACGAACGACAGCGTGTGTGAGCCACTAGTGCTCTTCCGCCCACTTCCTGCCTCGCCAAATGTAACAAGTTCCTACTGGAACGATCCTTCCGGGGAATTGAGGACCTCCGCGGGAAAAAAAGGCCCCCCCGTAAGCGTGCCACAATAAATAAAACTTTTTACATTTATGGCAATTGATTAGTCAAACCCGCGCGCGCAGGAAGGATGTATGGTCGTTAAATTGTCCTCAATTAATGTTAAACAACGCATTACCGGGAGGCCTGAAAATGGGCCGTAAACACAACTTAAACTGGTTTTATTGGTGGTGGATTTTGCCTTGTTTTTTAATGCAATTATCACTCGGGAACGAGATTGATTTATGTACCGCAATCCACATGCAGTTGTTAAACCCACAGCGTGAACACATCAAAATAAATAATTCGTTTATCTACCAAGAACGATGATTTGATGTTATTCAGTAAAAACGATGGAAGAAAACATGCTTCAGCTAATTTTAAATCCTCGCGATATGTTTTATGTTTCAACATAACAAGTCATATCACGTCTTTGATGTAAAGCTCTATCGGACAAAAACTTCAAATGAATACTTCACCCGCAAATAACAGTCTAAATCCCTGAACTAATTATAGAATGCGTAACGAAACGGCGAAAGCAAAGCTGCGTACAACGAAAATCATTCCTTTTATGCTTTTTTTTTGTGCCATTGGAAAATGGGGAAAAAATGAGAAAGCTGGCAGGCATGCGAGCCTTCCACGAACTAGACGCATCGAACCGGAACCGGAAACTTTCCGAGGCCCCAGTGACCCCGAATGCCCCCGGAGACGGCAAAGGATACGTCGCGCTGGGATTGATCGCCTGGCCGGGAAACCCTTTTTCGCGTGGCTTTTCGTCAATTTTTTCCAACACTCAAGCGCACGTTATTTGATGAAAGAACCCGGAGAGACGGCTTTCGCACAGTGTTTTGGTCATTTTTTTTCCATGCGAGAGAAAGACGAACCGGTCGAAAGGTGGACCCACTTTTCGCGGGTGTTTTAAAATGCATCGCGTGGCTTACGTTAGGTCATTATTAACTTATCACTTTGTCCTCCAGCGTTGCCATGGGCGTACCCCTAATTAACTTCAGGAGGCCTACGAAGAGAATCCAGTTTTTTTTTTTCTTCTAAAAAGAAACAAGCTTCCCTTTGCGAGTAATTAGGGCTCATTTTAGAACCACGTTTGCAACGTATTATTAAACGATCTTCAAACTTTTTGTTTATGTGTTGCAGGAAAAACAACAGGAAAGCTGATGGAATGGGTAGAAGATCGTTAAAACGTGCGTTTTAAAACGTCTAGTTGAATGATACAGTGATTGGACTACTCCCTCAAAAATATACAATTGGCAGAAAGTACTCTAACAAACATTTCCATCGTTCGATTTGTATAATGAGATTTCAAAAATCGAAATCGTCAGCATTTTGTTGTCCAACTTTCCAAACTTAAAGCACATAATGCGCAGAAACCTTTCACCAAACATCTCATTTATTCGACCCCCCCCCCCCCCTCCCCTCTCCCCTTCCTGGTACCCATAAAACCAGTCGTACTCCATCCGGTATCAGCATAGTTTCCGGTCAACAACCGTTTCCAAAGCCTTATCTTACGACAATTTCCCAGGCAATCAGTTTTAATCATCATAATAATCGTCACCCGAGCCCCCGCGCTTCCCACGCACCGAACGGCCGATTGCAAATTTGGAAATCATTTTCCGTGGAAAGCCCCCGGAGGGGGGGGGTGTTTGTGATAAATTTCAATAACGAAAATCAACTTTAAAACCATTTTCACAGATTGTTAGTTATGTCCCCACTCTTTTTGGCTCGCTCCCCCATTTCCGAAACCGGTGTCCTCGGGTGTCGTTTTTCCAGATTTATCCGTGCTCCATTGTTTCTCCTTGGGCGACGGACCTGCTCAGAACTGCTCCTGGTAGAACGGAGCGATAACGGCAGAGGGGCTGCCGTGGTAAAGGGGGCGCCTATTTCCGGGCGTCTCTGGTGGGCGTCGAATTTGCCGCAAAATAACTTTTCATTGCCTTATAATTTAGTCGTTTTTCCTGGCGAGATCGTTGTCGAAAGTATATTAAAAGCGTATTGCTTTTCTTTCGTCCCCTTCGGAAACAAGCGGCGATATTGTTATGGTTGCGCTAAGAGCGAAGCCGAGGGCTAGAATTATCTGCCGTTTTGGGAGTACATAAATTGATGTGTGGTTGGAAAACCAACCGAAAATGATTGTTCAAGAAACCACATCACGAAGGAACCGCCCAGAATTCATTATCCAACTCAAATTCACCTTCTTCAAATGTGCGAAATCTTTAACTGTAAAGTAATAAACTTCAGCTGTGCCAGAGAATGGTTTGAAAGCAGTTGAATTCGATCGAACGTTCCCGAAATCGGTGAAGATTCACGAACCGGTCACGGAGCGACATAATAGTCAAAGCAAATTCCGCTTCAAGTTATCCATTTCCCATTACCAAACCCATCAAACATCGTTTCGCAGGACGTGTTCGTCTCGCTATCAGACATCATGTTGCATGAGGCAAAAAGGCCATGTTCTAGAGCTACCCAGAAACACACCCGGAACACACACCGCCGAACGGAACATGACCCTCGATGCAAACCTCCCGAGACATTATGGTGTCTGCCGTGCCGTGCGCAATTCGAATGTCGTAAAATTTTACAACGTATGCTCCCGTGAGGTTTCGATGATAACCTGATTATGACGGGATCCAGACCTATGTCGCCATCGTCCTGATCCCCGAGACGGTTCGCTTCGGGTGAGAAGGCTAGAAGGGGAAAAAAATCCCCTAACACGATACTTAACCTATTAGAGCCAACGGGAGCCATAAAGACGTGCTGCTGGTGCATCGACGCCTAAGGTTAAACTGCATTTTGCCCGCCATGGGACTAGGCGTGACGTGGAAAAAAGGGAAACTTTTATGGACCCAGCTATTCAAAGTAGATAACGGTAGTCCGAAAGGCGAACTTTAGAGAGCCCTTAGGGTGCGGCTTGCGTGCCGCAATCCAGCCAGAACCGGCTTGCAAATACGATAACTACATGACGATATCCCGATACTACCACTCTCTGCTCGATGTATCTTCTGTTCCTGACGATCCAGAAGTGGTACACTTAAAAAATCGCCTTTACGAGCAAAAATGTAACACGGCTACTGGAGGTACATCTATTGATTTTTGGCAAAGGCGCGCGGAACTCGCAAAACTCTAAGACCATCGGCAAGTGGAGGCACCTACAAGCTCCCAAAAAGATGGAAAGTTGGAAGGAAGAAGTGATCCAATGAAGTTTAAAACTGCGACCGCCCCAGCAATCCGTGCTCGGTAGACTTTTTTAACGTGCCACGTGAATTGTCTGGGCGTGTAGTAAAAAACTTCGGCTGGTTTTTTGGCCGACTCCAAACGGTCCGCCAGTAGCAGCATTCCCGTCACGTAACGGTGATCGATTTTTATTGACCCAGGTATTATTTTACAAGCTTCTCTTTCTCCCGAGATTCGGGCCTAGCGAATAAAACAACATAAACGAAGGAAACATTTTGGGTGTGGAAAGATGCTTTTTATTACCCTTTAAATGTCAGTACTTAATGGCTGCTCGGTGATGGTGTTGTCGTTGTTTCTAAGCCCCGCTTCCCCACCCCCCTTCGAAATGTCACGCATGCCCGCAAAACACGGGGCCCAGATCTAGATTGTTTGAGTTATGGGAAAAGTTTGCCACCGAATAATGGATTTCGAATCAGGTTGTGCAACAGGTAGCTGGCAACCTTACCTCAGACGTTACCGGGCGTTGGCAAAGTTTTCCATAGATATCTTGAAAGATTTCTGATGAGGATTCGTTCTCGGAAAATGTTCCTCATCTTCTGATTGGGTCTACTGCTAAGTAACTTTTTGACAGATAGTGCCTGCATCTTCATCTGGGTGTAACCAATTGGAGGGGTTTTATCTGACAGACTCCTACGTTACCGAACTTGATGCACAAGAGTTAGCGTTACCCTTGACGACCGAACTGCCGCAAATAATATCAAACGATGTGTGAAACATTCAGAAAAATAGCGATTAAAACTTACCCTAAGCTAAACACTCAACCGACAGGCAGTTTCTCTGAGTAACTCCACTAAACTCCAGCTGAACACTAGAAATAGAACTTCCCACGCGAGTGTGCTTCACCAGAACCGTTGGCGGGTAGGGTCCTTTCCGTAGGATATCTTTTGTAGCCGGCTCAAGTTACCCAGTCCCAGCACGGTGCTGCGTCAAACTCCAACGAAGAATTCACCGAACAATGTTGCGAGACATTCTCACCTGCGATGGGAAGGAATTAGCCGGTTGGAATCGCACGCCCAGTTTAGCATGCAAAGTCCATCCGCCAGGCGGCGTTTGATCATGGTCAACAACAACAACAACAAACCGTGTACGAGACACAAACTGCCCGCGGCATGCCAGAAGACCCGACGCCAGGAAGAACTTTGTGCTCGACGTGGCGACCGGCCGGGAATGTTTGGAATCAAGGGTTGTGCCGTAAGAAGCCGATACGTACACCTCAAGCCGTAGAGGGGGAGATGTTGCCCAAGGGGGGTTGGTTCGAGACTACTTGTGAGACGATAACCATTGTTGGGCTAAGTTTCTGTAGTTTATCTTCCGAAACGAGACTCCACTTGAACAGGAAGCCTACCACCGACACCTTCCTTGCTGGCTAATTGGATGTGGCTTGGCTTTGTTGAGGTAAATATCTCCTTTCTCTCTTTCTCTCTATCTTTGTTTTCTTCTGTTACTTTACAGACTGCTAAGACCAAAAGGTAGTAGGCTTCCCTATGTACTACAGCGTTTGAAAGTTACGAGTGTTCCAATGGTAAATAGACACGTGGCACGCAAAAAAGTTTACGTCCTTTACGCTTTATCTTTATGATGCTAATTTATTGTAACGCAAAATGTGTTGTTAGACCTACTCTTCGAGAAGTTCTTTTTAATTTTCATGTTTTCCTGAAAACACTTTCAACGCCAACGGTACACTTATAATTGCACTCGCGGCGGAGGAGCTTATCAAAACTATGAATCGGCCAACTAACTCGCTTTTCCATCCAACAGGCTGCTCCTACTCCCCTCCCTAGGGTTTCGTAATTCCAGCGAAGTAATCAATCTTCTGAAAGCTTACGGCTTAACTGAATTTACTCGACCACAGTAACGAGCTGTGCATTTTGCGAAACCCTTTTGGTTCCCAAGTTGCCAACAATGGAGCCAAGCTTTGAGCCAGAAAAAGTGCCATTTTTCTGCATGTAATTTAGTTATTGCTTGCGCCTTAAAAAGTGCTTGCACCGGTTCCAACCCCAAGCATATTAAAACATTTCGTCCTTGCCAGCCCGGTCGGCTGTTACATTAGCTGGCTTTGGGAGAGCGAAAAACGCTCTGCGAGGGAAAATGATCATAAAAATTCATCCTATCGGGTACCGTAGACCGTCGTAGTTCGGGTGTTTGGGTCATTCGGCAACACTTTCGGTCCGACGAAACGTGGCAAAAATGGTCCATGATTTATTGCGCCAGATGTCCGCGAATACTTGCATCCCCTCTCCACCGAAAGAGGGCTATCCAGACTATCAGCTGGCGAGTCATGAATTATGTGCCCGTCCCTAGGCAGACACGAGGGACGAAATACTTTTTACCGACTTCATGTAATCCTGACCTAGCCGAACGTAGCTGCGGAAAAACGATCGATCCTTTCGCCCCGAGCAGAAAGGATCGTTTAGCCTAATTTAAAACATACTTGCTACTTATTATCTCCACATGCGCATCCGCGCGATTCCTGAAAGGTCAACAAGTGCCGCGTATCGCGCCCGAGTCGGAAGTGCATTGCGTTAGGTCATTATAATTATTGCCACTCCAACCCGAAGGGTCCTCGAGAACCAACGGAGTCCTTTAAGCACCGGAGTCCGGATCGATATTTAACGACCAAACCGACCGGGCGTAATGGCACTAATTTATTAGAATCCGCCTGACCGCAGCGCTGGATCCTCGCCGCTGGAGCAAAAAGGATTAGATTGCATTTGCCCGGAACATCCCGGGACCCAAGGTGTAGGGAGTTGGGGGTACAGTGAGGGGTCGTGGTGTAAGCAAACATTTGCCGCATTCATGCACACGGATGATTGATTTTTATTGGCCATGTTTCGTGTTTGCTTCACGCAAATACCACCCTAAGCATCGGTCGCGGTGCAACAAATTGGAGGCACACATATGCCGATGCAGTTTAAGGTTCAGTGGAAATTCCACGCCAGAACGATCGCTGATGGAATGCATTGGCCGTGCTGCGGCTAGGCAGGGAGGTAGTAAATAATACATTTAAAGCAGCGACCTTTGGCAGGAATATCGACTTGTTGATTTTCATGAAATTAATTTCACTGATGCACTAGGTATTATACTTTTTTTGGGTATTGAATATGCGAAGATTAAAGCAAAATGTAAATGCTAGCCACTTTCCTTCACTATGCTCAGTGTTTTAAACAATAGATTACTTTGTAATAACTCACTTCAATTAAAATCAAACATACTATAATATTATCAAACAAAATCAGATTCTGGAAACCCTTAAAACACGATAGAAGATCAAAACAATTGCTTCGAAAAACTGGTGAAAACAAAAGATGGACTAATGAAACATTTCACGTTGCCATGGTATTTTGAGTCTAGAGTTTGGTTTGTTGTTGTTGTTGAGCCTTAGGCAGCGCTCTGTGAACAGTCCAACAAACACGACAAACACGACATTGTTCGAAGGGTGCTCTGCGACTTGTCGTGAAGAACTGTCACTCTCCCAGCAGCAAGGTAGCAGAATAAACAAGGTATATACTGTTTCTCCGTGGGATACAGCCCTGCACGACAAAATCAAACTGTTTTGTTCTGTGTCGTGTTTGTCTGACATGTTCGATGCAGGTTGACAGAGCACCTCCATATGATTGCATGGATTTGATCGTTTTTTTTTTGTCGTGTTTGTCGTGTTTGTCTTGTTCGATAGCTCACAGAGCGCTGCCTTACAAGTATTAGACAATTAGCTAATATGGTTTGATACTTCACTTCAGTGCAACTCAAAACCACTAGAATGTAATCAAATTCAATAATGAACAACTATAACAAAACGAATAATCAATAAGCAATACATTAGATGCTCTCGTTATTTCCAGACGAATGCTATCTTGTGGGTTGGTGTTTGGAGCTGTCTAGCAAATGATTTAAAGTTCCTCTGATGAAACATTTCATTAGTGGTTTGAGGTTCAAAAGGTGGTTTAATAGTTAGCTTAAAGTGAATGTCGCTTTCGTTCAAAAGGGCCTCAAGAGTAAGTTTTTTACAGCTAGTAAATGTCCAATTTCATTCCGCTCAGAACAAGGATAGGAGAATTGTCATTGCAATGTAGAAAAGGACGATTCCCCCGTGGTTTGGGACCTTTGGAGAAATGACTTTAATTTGAGGTTTTAGTCACCAACCTTGCTCGGTTTTTGTTCCGCCACTACCATCACAACCGCAAATGGCCTGTGAACCTGTAAATGTGTCCCTAGCATGCGACATTATGCGATTTCTTTCACCATATTGTTCGCCGACTACACTTTCCTTCACTTTTTTTTGTCCTTCCTTCTTTCACTTTATCACCACAATTGAAACTATCACACTCTCGAGCGAGCCTTCGGAAGTAACTTTTCCAAAGCCTCAACGCCCCACCGTTCAAGTGCACTCCTTCTGCCCACCAACCCTCCTTCTCAGTATGGAAAAACGTGCCGGTTTTCTTGATTCTGCCGTTTTTTGCTTCGCCCAACACAAACCGTACGAGCGTACGAGGAATGAGAAATTGTGCGAGACTAAATGATTTATGTGCGGGTGACCGGATAAGACCCGTCCCGCAAAAGGAAGTGGCCGGACTAACAAGCGTGCCCCCCGCCAAAGGCGGCCCAAAGAATGTGCGGGGCATAATGAATCCTTTACGGGCGACGAGCCACGGAAGAAAAGAAAAGCGTACCGGCAGAAAGAAAGCCCCCTGCTTGATTTGAAGGTCCTTGACGAGACACAAAGGTCAAGAAAAGAAGGCAAAAGGAAAGCAAACCTAACGACTCGCTCCTGGTCCGGGGCCCGACACTTGGGCACGCGAGAAAACCTCGGCAACTTTCCCGCACCACCACGGAAGTCGGTGCGTGACCGCGAAAATGATCGCACATTAAGCTACGACCTACGACCGACGCCGGCGGGAGGCCCGATGCGTGGCGAAAGATTGTAGTTAATGTAGCTACGAACGGCTGCATATTTAACGGTACGGTCCGTTAAGCTCTGGACGGGAGAAAATGTACACCTTTTGGGGAGCCGGCGCTATCAATCTCCGCTAAGTATCAGTGGGTTTCCTTTTTTCTCTTGATTTGGAAAACACATTTTAATTGAAGTTCTGCTTTTTTCCGTTCCAGCTTTCGGTAAGGACACAAAAGCCAAAAGAAAAATCACGTCAAACGGACCTTCAAACAGGACAGCGCAATGAAAATGGCCCCTTTTTCAAAAACCGAGGCTGCCATTAAATGAAGCTAAATGAAGACGGATGAAATAATTTACCCTTTCCAAACGGTGGTTTAGAGCTGCGACGTAAATGGGCGAGTTGAAACAAATTCCATTAGCGCAAAATCTGGCACACAATGAAAGTGTGAATTAAACGATTTAAGGAGCGCCGAACGTGAACATCGTTACAACCACTTTTACGGGGGACGCACGTGGTTGCGAAAGGATGGATCGTGTCACTCCGGAAGATGCCGTCACTTCAGAGCGTTACACTCATTTGCATTAATCGTAACCACGACAACCGCAGACAAATACTTCCATCGCACGCCGCAGGAAATTCAATTATTGCCTATCCATAAAGCGTGCGCTTGCTCGCTTTTCCCGCGTTTCCAGCATCTCACAAAAGTGCACCTATTACCTTATGGAAAAGCGTCGTTAGGGTCTCGTTAATGTCGTTAGATTTATATTATTCCAGCCTTGAAGGTGCTCGAAGTCGCAACCCCCCGGCCGGAAGCTGTAAATATTTGGATTTTTCTCTTCCACCTAGAAATTGTAATTTACTGTAAGTTACGGTGCGACGGGTACCAATCGCCAACCGCACGGTGGGTCGCTCATTTACATTCATCACCATGATTTATCAAGGACTCGGAAACGGCCGCGTCGATAGTGTAGTGTCCGGACCGAACGCGATAATGAACTTATCCACGGTTGCAGAGAACCGAAAATTGTGTCTCTCAAATCGCGCAAATTGGCGAGGGATTGGCGAAAAGAGGCCGGAAGGGGGGATGGAGAGGTGTGGCAATTGTTTTGTGCTTCCCATTTTCCCACCTCGTCTGCTCGTGAAGAAGCTGCCTGGATGGACGTGGAGTTTTTCGTAGGCGTTGCCTAATTATACCTAGCACTGAGATGAATGTAGCAAAACGAATTAATTGCAATTTGTATTCATCATTCGATTCGCGCCGGCGAACATCTAACTACTCGTCGGTCCTATCCGGTGGATTTGAGCATCCTCCAACAAGAGTATTTCCCTGAACAAGATTTTAAAGCACAAGGGCTTCCGTATTCAACAGAGAGCGTTGAAAATCTTCATAGGATGGTGCTAATCTGATAAGACGATAACACCGGATACCCGGAGTGTCAAATCGTTCCGCAATGTCTTATCAAAGTTCTGAATCCGGTCATCAGCAGCAACATTTTCTCGAGCCCTTGGAACAAATTTGAAAAGCTGTTAAGCTGCCCATATTTCTTGCCAATCGAAAAACAAAAAGATGATGATCCAGGCTAAACTATTCCAGTCGAGTCGAAACTTCCACTTGCCACTTTATGGCCCTTGACATGACATACCCGCTATCTTGCCAGTGCTGATGTGTCGCTGGCTTGTTGTGAACCGCTCACATAATGCCCAAAAACTGTGCGGAAATAAGCTGAGGGTGGATAAATGTCGACCAAATATCGAACGCCTCGAACGTCTACGTCCGTTTTCATTCCACAAATACTTTCCTCATAGCACGAAAGGGAGACGGGACAGAGAGTGGGTGGAAAGTGTGATGGAAGTTTGAAAGTGTTTTAATTGTCAGCTAAGTCCGTATCATCCCTTCCCGGATAGCCTCAAAATCAGCTTTCACCCGAGATCCGAGCCGGTAATTCCGGGAGGGTCTTATAATCGGTGGGATCGCTCGGTTGGTAGGGACGACCGGAGTATAAAAAGGGACAAATAGGTTGATAGTCCGAAAACTACAACCACTTCAACTTACAGACCTTCCCTACCCTTCCACATCAGGCTTCCCTCTCGCTGGCCCAAGCATCCGAAGCACAGATTGTTCAAGCCTTCCGAAATTCAATTTTCCGATCGAACAACGATGATAAGGATAAACTTTTGCCCGTCGTTCAGCGTGTGTCTTTCGGGAAAAAAAACTTTCTATTACTGCCCACAACCTCTCCGACCTCGCTCTTCGATGGCCGCCTATCTAGACAATGGTGTCTAATATGATGGTGGCCCTCTCCCCCGCCAGACCTCAAACCGGGACCGGGAAAAGTTTTCATCCGGCAAACACGTGACGATGTGTGGCCGTGTGTGGAAGTTGGGAAAACACCCTACGCCCAACACGTTCGCACGATGCGCACCATGAACGCCAAGGAATGCCAGCCGAAATGTGTGTTGTGCTGTGGAATAAAAATTAAATTTTAGGCCCGCTTTTATTCGCACCATCAAACTCGAGTCAGAAAGGGCTCTGATTAACCTCTCCGTGGAAGATTTATTCTTTGGTTGGGACGCTGAAAGTTCTGCCATCACCTCCTGCACGTTTCCTCATCAGTGAGATCAATGACCATTCTGTAGCAATAGAATCCCTCCGACCTGAGAAGGACCACGAAAATCCACATTTAATGTGTTTCTGGGAAGAATCTGTTGACAAACATAGCTTGTTTTGGCGAGCTTTTTGATAATCCTCCAACGCCAACTGCAGATGGAATTCTTCGGAAAAGAGCGCAAATGAATCGTAATCTTCCCAGGAAGGCTCCTTGCGATTTCAAAACCTGACTTTTTTAAATTGTGGCAATCGCATCTTTGTCCTATGGATTGTTTATTTGTTTATTCGATTTCCCCTTATGGGTGTCCACGTTTTATACTAAAAAGTATCATCATAAAGATGGTCCCAACAACACGCATAGCAATCCAATTTAGTTTTGCATCCGCTATCCACAAAACGCAAACAAACATCTCGTTCCTGAGGGCCGAGCATGAGATCAGATTGAAATTTAAAAACGCAAAGCTCATGCCGTTCGATTTGAGACACACACAAAAAAATCCGAACAAAAATCCTTCGAAATTCAAATCTAATCCTAGGCCAATCGCCTCGTAATGGCATGCGAAAGACTACCTCTACCGAGGGCCCATGGATATACGAAACTATATTTCTACACAGAACAACGGAGCTAGATTTCATTTGCATTTTTTAGCCCTCCGCAACTATCATTTGGCAAAACAAGCATGGTCCATTTTCTTATCACTTCCAATGGAAAACATATCTTTGCTGAAAAGGGCACTGATATAAAGAAATAGATGAAGGAGGTTTTTTTTTCAAATGGTCGCTGTAATGTTGGATCTCGCAAAATATGCTGAAATAGCAAGTTGATTGGGACACCAAAATATCCAAAAAGAAGATTTTAAATTTACAATTTAAATTAAAGATATGCTGTTTTAGCTTAGTTGGAAAAGCTTTTAATTTTGCCTGGATGTGTTCTACGCGATGACAGACGGTATGAAACTCTTTTCAATCCGAGCTAAAACAATGGCCAGACTTTTGGTGGACCGAAGAAAGATCTTAATGCTACAACATATGCTCTAAACGCTTGCCAAGAAATGAATAACAAAGGGTACTTCTACTGGCAACTGCGCTAAGCATTATCATAATTTGGCTAGCCGAAAGGATGATGACAAAGCTTGACGTGAGTTTGTTTTTCCTAATGCAATCCCAACGTTGCACTAGAAGACATTCGTAGGGAAAATCTCATCGAAGAAGCTTTGTGGTTTAGAACAGATTAAGTATAACTTGTTTCATCTTTTTCCGTCACATGATCAGATCTTTCCTTTATCCGATAACCTTTGCAAAGTATACACCCCCACTTTTCCATATCTCCAGTATAATTGATTCCGTTTTTGTTTCAATTTCGCCTTCAATTATGAATGCGATTAGATTATTCTATGGATCATACCGAGCAGGTTTCATGGAAAAACTTAAAAAGAAAAACCAAACGGTCGAATCCGGCACCGACAAATAGCATATGATTCCGCCAATATTTGCACACAGGGTTACTGAATAGAGGATTTTCAATTTTGCAATGCGCGTTTTGTGTGGCTGTCAGCAAGTTAAGCGAGCTCTACGAAACGAAAACTTCCAATTCCCGTATAGTTGCACCCAATTGCAATCCTGCAATCACTGCAAATGCAGGATGAAGTGAAAATTCTATGCAAACAAAAAAAAATGCATCCATTTAATCCCCAACACAGTTTCTATGACTTATGGCCGTACTGATTGGACCTCTCGGCATTTCCCTTGAATGGGACGGAGTTGCAATCTGTGCATAGTTTTAAAACAATGGAAGAACATTTATATGATTCTATGTTGTAAATAAAATTAGTTTTATTCAAAGAATTCGTTACGGAACACCACTTCAATATTGTTCAAAAACTATTTTCAAAATCAACCTTTTTCCATTTTATTCAGTCTGTAGTTTTATCGAAACCCATCCTTTTCTAGTGCATCACCTTTTACTTCATGTTGACCTTCAACATTCCCTGCCGTTTGAACTGAAGCGTTCCGCTTCTTTTGACAGTGTTCATCTTCACCTGGATTGACTTCGCGTTTCAAACGCATTGCCAATAAATCTCGCTTTCCAGCAGCCATATCGGCATCCTCCTTTAATTGTTGCTCCCCTTTGCCGTCCGCTGGCACCTCGACGGGCAAAGGTGGTAGTGGTTTTTCTACCTTTTCTTGATGTTGAACTTTGGTCTCGGGAAGAGAAGCCGTTGGTTTGTTCATTTCTTTAGCACCTTCTTCGGCCTTGGTGTCTATTTTCAAAGTATCTACGAGATCGTGTGATGCTTGTTTGTTGACGGAATCTGTCTTATCCTGATCGTTCGCAGGGTTTCCTCCCATAATCTGTGCTTTGTTTTCTAGCCTGTTCGGGTCAGCTATATCTTTATTCTGTTCGATGGGCAATTCACCACCTCCAGCACCCTCCAAACCACGATCCACATCGTTTGATAGGATCGCCGGTTGGTCGTGATACACCGTTGAGTTGGTATCATTGTTCGAATCTGCTAGCTTTGGAACAGTTTTATTACCTCCTGTCTTGAGCAGCTTTACGATCGGATCATCTAGGACAACCTTTGGGTCTTTAATTGTTTTAACCTCTCCCACAGGCGGTAGTTGCTGCTTCTCTTCTTTTGTTGCGGCTGGCTCTTCTTCGCGGGAAGGTTTTGCGGCGCTCTGTTCGGCTATTTTCTCAGCAATTTCATCCAGCTTCTTCAGTACCAGCTGTTCCGTTTCCTTATTTTTCTTTACCAGCTCTTCCTTGATGTTTTCCACCTCGGCCTCTAGCACCTTTTTCGCGTTCTTAAGCTCCTTGATTTCCTTAGCTATGTTTTCCTTCTCTTCGACGGCGATTTCGTGTTCCTCCTTCAGTATCGCTTCATTATTGATGGCCACCCGAGGTTCCTCGTGTGCTTCCTTAACGATTTTAGTATCCGCGTTTGACGCTTCCGATACCACATCAACGCGTGGAACGTTAGGGAGAACTTTCTCCACCACAACTGGCTTACCCACTGGCGGTTCAGGCGTGGGGACATCTATCTTTGGCATGACTTTTTCTGTGATCGCCTCTACTGGCAACACGGGAGGTGCCGGCGGTGGTGGCTTGAAATCTTCAACAGCTTTCAGCACTTGTTCCTCTGGATTGACCGCTTTCTTATCGAAATCGGTCGGTGCAATCGTTGCTTCATACTTTCGCTCTGGCGCACGATCGATCGCTTGTAGGTTAGCGTACGTTCCCAGCACCATAATAATGAAACCAAACGCTATCATTACCTGGGCCAGTTGCCTTTCGGTGATGTTAGTTTTACAAACCGTCATGTAGCAGGCGGCCGGAATGATTATACAGATGGCCACTCCGATCGTCGAACCAACCAAACCGATGACCACTTCAATCGACGGAATCAGTAGACCGAATATGAGTGCAACCACAACGATTGCGATCGTAAGTGGGCGGAACTTGGACTCGGGTATGTACATGTGCGCATCGGATGCCCTTTTGTACAGTAACGAGTACAAACTGACGCGGCAAGGAAATATCGCCAGTGGAAAACTGAACGCTACCGAGAGAACGAACCCCATCTTGATGATGTCGCTGGCGAAAGACGGCGAAAAGTCGACCAGAATGTTGCCCGAAAACCGATGCCCGTTGAAGGCGACATAACCGAAGAAACCTATTGCGACGTAGATCACCGTACAAATGTTTGTCGATTGTCTGATGACGCGGCTCATTTTATCGAGCGATGTCGTTGGCATTGTGGCGTACACCTCGAAGATTTGCCTAAAAAAGATATCGGAATTACAGTTTGAAATGGATTATCATATTACTATCAGTACTCACATCTGACAGGAAAGTGCCATCGTGAATATCGGCAAACATTGCAGAATGCCACTCCATTTCCAGAGGTCTAGTCGCTCGAACCAGCCGCTCTGTTCAAACTTTACGCTCGATTCCGAAATTACCTTCAGCACCAGACAAAGATAGAACCCAAGCGACGCAGTACACACTGAAGCTAGGCTGTCCACATTGCGTAACATTCCGAGAGGAATGATGCAGACAATTGTCACGACAATCATCACCCATGTCCGGAGCGTGCTGCTCTCGTTCATCGCCAGGATCTTGGCCGTAATCGGTGGTCCAAGGTCACCGACCACCACAAAGTAAGCGATGCATGTTCCCAACAGGTAGCCAACGACACATAGCTCTACCAGTAGCTTTCCACCGGACCCGAACGCATGAAACGCTAACAGGAAAAGCACATTTCAAGCAATCTTGGACGTTTGCAGATAAGATTAGCTTTTGCTGGGACTTACCGATTTGTTCAAAGTTTTTCCTCCTAGAAATTATGGCCGATTTCACCATGTAGCTGCATACCAACCGTGTAACATAGCTGCTAAGCAGTAGAAGCACCACCGAAAGTACAATCCCACACTGAAAAGAAGCATTTCAAAATGAAATTCTACTGTGCCTTAAAAATTCACCTAGTGTACCTTTTGGAAGCAAAACGGCATGGACAGGATACCCACGCCGATTATGCTGTTTGTTAATGTCACCGTTTGCACAGAGTTCGTTTCCATTACATTCTCCGTAAACTATTTCGTATCATTCTGGGGAGGAAACCTGAGTTGTTTATTATATTATTGCAATATACACAATGCACTGTTTCAGTGCGTACGCGGCATTTTAATGGATCCAACGTTGTTTTGATTATTCCAGAAACGTCAACATTATTTTACCAAGATCGCTACAGCTGCCGTAGCTGGATTCCGCACAAGGTGACTAGGGGCACCTGGAACAGTTCAAAACCTAAATCGGTGAATTATATCATAATTACTTTTATCAGAAGGAAAACAAAGCTTTCTATTCATAGGAAATAATTGGTTAATGTTTAAAGCAGTGAAAGCCTTTTTTTCTTTGCTGTATGTTTGCTAGTGTCCCCAAACATTTGTTCTAATCGCGATCCGAAGTACTAAAGTAGTACTAGAATTCCAATTGGATTTCTGCAATCGTAACGGTTTTGCTCGTTCGCCATTCAATGACGCCATTCAGTGCGGGAGTGTCTTTGGCGAACAACGCTAGGAATTGAAAGTGTTCTTGGTTAAATTAACTGCAAACAAAATGCGCATCGTTGGTGTAAGTATATGCTTATTCAATCAATTAGTATAACAATAGTAAAAACAATGAAGAATACTTATTCTATGTTGTAGATTACTCTTACCCCAAGCAACAATATGGGGCCTACAACCATACTGCTGCGTCCCCCGGTAACTGTGCTGAAATCTACTTACTGGCACATTCTCCCGTGGTTCTTTAGCCAAAGCTTGCCACAAAGCGATGGACCCACTCCGGGAAGCCCCCTGGCAGTACGGATCCAAACGCATACCGATCCGATTCAACACTTACGGAGCCGGAAGCACCCCGCGTTCGATGGCAAAGGTTTAACCCTCGAACGACGCCACCAGGAACCGGATATGATCATAGTCGATCATAAGATCGAGCTCACGATAACCGATTTCCAAATGCACTGCCCCGGATTCTACGGAACAGTGAAACAACTTAACCTAAACTTACTGTTGTCGGAGCGCCACTTTAGTGCAAACATTGCTGATCCGGAAAAGCTTTGGCGTATCATGTACGAGTGCTTTTGTTGTGAATCTTTCAACGATCGGCAAGTGAATGATGATAATTTGAAGAGAACGTTGTTCAAACAATTCTTTTCAACTCGTGCCTATGAGTGTCGCCACAAACTGAAAGAGTTGGAAGAACAGCTGGTTTCTACGTGCACCCGGAAGGTTTTGGAAGGAATCATCGAATCTATGGTTCATGATGTTCGTCGCATGCAGGTTAAGCGCTATGAGGAGAATATAAAATGTTACAGGCAACAGCTTCGAATGGTAGACACTGCAAAACGGGATCAAATTGCCATCAAAACGACAATCGAGTCGGAAATCGATTTTGAATCGAGTGAAGAATGTGCACAGCTGACCATTAGCGATTCGAAAAATGATCTCGAAAGCATGTTGCATATTTCTGAAATCGAGTTGAACGAATCAAACCATATGCTAGAGCAATGCCAACAGTATGAAGCATTTCTAAAAAATCTCCTGACTGCGATTCATACTATCGAAGGATTAGTTAACAAGCTTACCTCAGCTCCTAATTGTGCATTCGACCTGGAGAAGGCACGGTGTGCTATCGAAAACAACAGATCGTTGCAAGTGCTGACTACCGTACCCGATATGGAAAGTAGAACACGCTACATAAGGTAATAATGTAATTTGTCGCGTAGTTGTTTAATGTTGAAATAATGTAATCGTCTTGTTTGTTATTTTTCGTTTTAAGTGATCTTAAACAACAGCATCAAGCTTTATCGTCCCGTGTTCCTACGGCGCATCGTGAAATCGAAGTTAGAAAGGAAGAAATGGCTTTGAAAATTTCTCAAATGCAACAGATGAGAGATCATATTAGTACATATGAAGGCAGTACTTCCACAACTAACCGCGGATTGAACTTGGAACGAATACTGTGCCAACTAGAGAAAAGCATAAACCGCATTTCTAATCAAACAATAGAAATAGTCAAGTTCGAGAAACAAATTCTGGATAAAGAGAAACTCGCCTGGTCGGAGTACATGCACATATCATCGATACCTTACGATGAGCTTGTTTCTATTGCAGCAGCTAAGTGTGCTTTAGAAAAACTGCGACCCGAAGTACAGGATGATTTCGAAGGATTTATATTTGAGCGTGCATTGGAGGTAAATGGTCCGATGGCATGGATAGAAGGCTTCTCATGTATAGCCATCTTTAAATCTATTGATGCGGCGAAAAGTGTGCAACAAGTTATGCTGCGAGAGCACAATGTCGATTTCTTCCGTTATAATGTCCTGGAACGAGTAACACGTTCGGTAATATTGCACAAGCTTGGCGAAGGTGTGCCGAGCCAAAGAACAGGATTAATACAAGGGAACGCAAACATGAGCTACGAAGAGCTCGCTTCAAAAGTGAACGTAGTTGTGAACCATCTTCAGCGCCATTTTCAATTGAAGTGCAATTTAAAATTAGTGCGTGAATCGAACAAACGACACGAATTGGATTTGAAGAACCTGCTTGATGACCTGCATCGTTTGCTGATCGAAAAAGAAGTCAACGTTCTTAGGTAAGTATGCTTAGTTAGTAAGAACTATGAGTTACTCAAAAAGATATGCTTCCTACTGCATTTAAAACATCCCGCAATTAAGTAAGTAGGATACCAAAAAGAATAGTTCTCCCCGACGGGGAATCGAACCCCGGTCTCCCGCGTGACAGGCGGGGATACTGACCACTATACTATCGAGGACTTGCATGTTCCGGGCATTTCCTCTGTAATTGAACACAACGAACTAAAGCTAGGTGACGAAAAGCATCAAATTATAAATTAGTGAATATTTTAGCTTGATGCTGAACAAATTATAACTTAAATTGTGGAAGATATCTAGTGAACATAGGTTTAAAGTTGTGTCACACTTAATAAAATCCCTTAATGAGGCGGGTTAGCAAGTCCTCGATAGTATAGTGGTCAGTATCCCCGCCTGTCACGCGGGAGACCGGGGTTCGATTCCCCGTCGGGGAGAAACAGTTTTTTTCGAAATTTTCTTGGATAAGAAACGATCAGTTTTGTTTACAAACCAGTCATATTCTAATCATGTAATACTGTCAAATCGTGTTAGACAAACAAGCTTTCCGTGATATGCATTGATAAAAGAACCTTGTTTTTTTTTAAATTTTACTGTTTCACATTCTTTTATGCTGGGTTGTTTTTAAATTCTTTTGTGAACCTAAAGCAAATGAGATGGTTAACACTCATCAGATGTTGCTTTGGTTTTGTGTGTTGCAATGTGATGTAGATACATTCAATTTAAAAGTGCCTGTAACGATCGGGTTGAACAAGTCCTCGATAGTATAGTGGTCAGTATCCCCGCCTGTCACGCGGGAGACCGGGGTTCGATTCCCCGTCGGGGAGAAAATACTTTTTTATTTTTCTATCTTTTTCTTTTTAGTGTATTGCTAAATGGTCAATACCAAGACCTACCGAAGCTGATAAAAAACATGTACGATGCTACGAACAAACACCAACAACTAAAAGCTCGGGAGGAATCTCTAAAAAACTTTATTGAGGAGTTGGAAACTGACAATACCCCATGGGAACATCTAACGCAAGAGCTGCAATTGTCAGATAAACTTGAAAACGCAATCAAACAACAACAAGTAACACGGAAAAGATACTTCGACGATTTAAAGAAACTAACCGACAGGTGCGATGCCTTTCAAATGGATCTTGATCGTAATGCTGAGCTTCGCTGGATGAATACTTCATCATCCGGCATATACGAGAAGCTCGTCGCACATTGGACCACATGCGCTGATACCCTTCAACGCAGCATTCGAAAGATTCAGACGAGCGAATCGGTTTCGATGAAGTCCATCGAAATGGAACAAAGATTAGATGCTAGCGAGAAGGTTATCCGATCGCTGAGCATTAAAGAAAACAATCTCAGTGAAAAGTTAAAAGCATCCCAGCAAGCACTTGCAGAGTTCCTTGAGGAATATCCACCGAGACCAATGCAGACACGCTTCACTGGTTCAACACAGGCGTCTCACGTCAGCAGCGTTCTTTTGGCCAAAATATCACAAACTCAAAAAAAATTGCAACCCATACCACCGGCGCACAAACCGGAGGAAATTGTGCGCTTGAAGAACAAAATCAAGATTCTAAAGGCGCTGGATAAGCTGCAGTCGTCGTTCAGGGAACTTTACTTGAACAACATTTTACTTCTGTCCATCGATAAAGTGAACATGAGGAAACTGCAGCAACTGTGTAAGCTGGTGGCGACCGCTTCCGATGATTTGACCGAGCTTGGAGGAACCGTGAAGGTATTCTTCAACTATATTTACAATGAAAATGAGACCAGCGAATATGACAGAAGGATGTCACTACGTCAGGTAAGCCAATTTTCTTTCTATCAATTTTGTACATTCTATCATTTTCGGTAAGTTGTTGAATTAGATCAGATCGATCTTTATTCATCTCTTATCAGTTCTTTATTATCAGTTTGACTATCTGTCCTTGTTCTAATTGTGTTAAATTATGTGCTTTACTGAACTCTCTGAACAACTGCCGGAATGGAAAGAACGACGGCAATGGTTGGTTGCGGTAAATGCAACGACTATTTTGTTCCGAACTTCTGCTAAACCATATCTTGCTTACAAACTAAAAAGCACACGGAAGCTCTTCCATGGGAAGAAAGAGCGGTTGTGCGGGAGGGGGACCACCGAATAGGTGAAGAGGATGGAAATCAGTCCGTTTTTACAGCTCGTCCTTCTCGTCCAAATCGACGTCGGACAGATCGTACTCTTCCTCCTCGGGTAGCTGTCCGTCCTTGCCGTCCCATGCTTCGACGCTGTGAATCTTTGGCAGCTCGGCACCCTTCACCGGAGCCGTGTGACCCCGACCGAACGAGAGATCCCGCAGGAACTCGTTGATGCCGTCCTCCGAGAAGGAACCGCGCAGCAGCGAGTACTTCATCTTCTTCAAGTTGACGACCGCCATGGCCGGATAACCGAAGCCACCGATATCGAGCGTGGACTCGAGCTCCAGCTGGGCGCCTCCCTCCGTCCACAGCCAGCCCCACTGCTTTTTCTTGTACTTATCTCCCATCGTGGTCAGGATACGCAGATACCGATTGCGACACTCGGCATTGCAGTCGAGAATGTGTGGCAGTACGGACACGACGCAAAGTGGTTTGTTTTCGCACGTATCTCGTGCCACCTTCTCCGAGGTGAGCTGAACGACTTCCGGTGTCGGTATGTTGTCGCTGTACTTCTCCAGCGCCCAGTTGACAATGTCCGACGAGGTACGACCACCATCATAGTCTTCGGCCGAGTTACGATCCTTCGGTCCGCCCGGGAAGTACTTGATCGTCGGATAGCCCTGCACGCCGAACTGGGACGCCTTAACCTGGTGTACGGTTGCATCGAGTGCGCCCAACTTCACCTTGCCCTTGAGCTCCTTGGCCGCCTTGGCCCAGTGCGGTGCAAGGTTTTTGCAGTGGCCACACCATGGCGCGAAGAACTCCACCAGCCACGTGTCCTCGCTCTGAAGCACCAGCTTGTCGAAGTTGGCATCGGTCAGCTCGATTACTTCGTCCGACGAACCGTTGCTGCCACTGTCGCTTCCGCCGCTGCTACTGCTGCCGCTTCCACCACCGCCGAGAATGTTCTTGATCTTCTTCTTTGCCTCACTCAGTGCCGCCTCAGCAATGTCCTTCGCCGTGCGCTGTCCATTGTAGTCGACCGGCGAGCGTTTGTTGGCACCGAAAATCTTCAGCGTCGGATAACCACGTACTCCGTGCTGGCCGCAGAGACTCTGCTCCTCCTCGCAGTTGATTCCGCCGACCTTAATCACTCCCTTCAAAGCCGTGGCGGCCTTGCGATATTCGGGCACCAGATTGCGACAGTGTCCGCAGAACGGGGCGTAGAACTCGACCACCCAAACTTCGTCACTCTTCAATACGGTCTTATCGAAGTTTGCCGCCGTCAATGCCACGACATCATCCGACGACGAATAGAGTGCCAGGGAACCGCTGACACAGAGCAGAAAAATGCCTGCAACCGCTCGGAGAATCATTTTTGCACCGATTTATTGGCCTCACTGATCACCACGTCGGCGATTGCTTCAAGCTGTCCGTTAAACTGGCCTGCTGTGACTAAATAGTAGCGAGCTAATGCACCGATCTTTTCTCTGGGTAGAATGGAGTATTATTGCTCCTACCATAAACAACAAACGCCGCGAGGAAACCGCTACTTCTGATTTGGTCGTCGCTGATTGGTCTGAAACATTTTCATGCCCGATTGACACATCATTCCTCGAGTCTCGAGCTGATGAAATACCAAAATATCTTTATTTGGGAATCTTGGAACATCTCCGTTTTGTGCACCTTGGCAAACATGGTCAAGCAAACATTCAAACGTACACCAAAAATTAACGTAGTTGCATGATTTTGCATTTAGTTCAAGTTCTTTTATTTGAATTTGGCAGAGTATAACGGCGTACTTTTTATTCTAACTTAACTTATTATAAATTCACAAGACTAACTTCTCATAATTTCTGTTTAAGTTTTTGTTTGCAAGGATTGTTCCATCTCGCGCATCGCTGCCCAGAAAATATCGTTCGCCGTATTCTCTCCGTCGTATTCTACGGGAGAATATTTATCACCGCCAAATATCAGCACAGTCGGATAGTGGTCTATGCGGACAGTCTGTTCACACAACTTCCGCTCCGCCTGACTCTCCTCGCAGTTGATCACACCGACGTTAATGACCCCTTTAAGGGCGGTGGCAACCCGTTGATATTCAGGCGCAAGGTCCCGGCTGTGTCTGCACCACGTAGCGTAAAATTGAACCACCCATACCTTATCGCTGTCCAGCACTGAAGTCTCAAAGTTGGCCGCAGTTAACTTGGCAACATCATCGGATGGCGAGTAAAATGCAGATGAACTTTTCAAGACAACGAACCAAACTCCAATAATTGCCCAAAACATCATCACTGCGATATTTTCGATGGCGAAATCAAATGCAGCAAAGGAGATAAATCTTCCAGCTACCGGATACTAGTAATTGAAATTCTTATGGCCGATCGCTTTTATACCATCTTCCAAAGAAGGTGAAAGAGAAATGGTATTTACCGAAGCGCGATCAAATATTGCGTTTATTTGCTTAGAATACACATTGACCACTGTATGGATGTTTTCGCGAAGAAATCTGGATTTGGTGTTGATGGATATTCTTGAATCAACCAATTTTTTTGACGCAAGAAGAAGATGTTCTTGGAAGGTTGGTTAACACGTGCATGCATTGAAATTGTCATTCATTTTTACTTACGTAACTTTGTGTTAATTGATTAGGTTAACATAGATTTCTTGAATGGGATTTTCCATAGAAGTATGAAAAGTTTTTTAATCTTGTCCTTTAATCATTTCTTCGACAGACAACATCATTTGAATTCAGCAAAATTACCGCAGTCAACTTTACCATCCTGGACAGTAATGGGATTGAGCTAGACACAGTCGACGAGGACCAGCGGCAGCTAGCTTTCCTCCTGATATTTATAAGCTTCTTGTACGTTGACGGCTGCAAACTTTTCGTAATAGATAGCTCATTTCAGGTATGTTTCGAATACCCAAATATAAAGCAATGGTTGTGGCTTCATTTTGACGACTTGACTATTTCCATTTACAGGACATCTTTACCAATGGACTACAAAGCATGATACACTTGTTCAAAACCCACTTCCCGAATATGCAGTTCGTCATACTAGCAAACAACGCGTAGTGAGTACAACGTTTGTGAATTTCTATTTCTTACTCTGTTTTATTCGCGTTCCCCTCTGTTTATCATTTATTTCTTATAACTAAATATGTTAATCGCAGAATTTTAATCCTAGAACAAAGAAGAATTGTTGTACTCCCAGAACAAACTTTTAATAAAACTACACATCGCGCTTCTTGCGATAGAGCGAAGGTTTGTCGAACACTTGTTTCATGCCGCCGGCCCGTTCCGTGAGGAACATGGTACTGTTCGGCGTGTCGGCTACCCACGGTGAGTCGAACTTGGTCGTGTCCTGATCGACCAGATGCGTGTACTTGGTGCGTCCGCATCGACCAAAGTTTTTCACCTGCATCACCTTCGGCAGGATCGTCTTGTCGAAGTGGTCCTCGAGCGTCGGTGCCGAGAAGTCCTGCTTGTAGACGGAGTCCTCCTGGTCTAGGTAGAACGCACCACGATGGTAGTACTTCTGCAGGAACTTGTACTTGCCCTTCACGTTTTTGTTGGTTACAAGCTTCGGATTGTTGCGCAGCTCCTGACGCCGTTCTTCTTCCGTAAGATTTCGCAGGCGTTCGATTTCTTGTTTCTCTTTTTCCAATCTGCAAGAAGAAAGGTAAAAAAGATGCATTGAATAAAAGTTCCCAGCGCTCCCGAATCAAATACTCACTGTTCCTTTTCCTCACGATCGCGTTTGATGCGTTTCAATTCTCGTAACTTCCATGCTTCGTATTCCACCTCATCGTTCTCGTCGTCCGTGTTGACGTCGTTGAGCGACGGTTCGTTTTCAACCTTGGTCTTCTCGAGATCCTTCTTGATACTGTCCTCCACCAAACGAAGCGTCTGCTTTCGACGCTCCTTGGCCATCTTTTTGGACTCATACTCTAGCTGTTTCTGTCGGTTTGCTTCGCGTTCTTTTTCGATGATAGTGGTGCGGTCCTTCTTTCGAACAAATAGTGGCTTCAGGCGGGGTTCGTTCTCCTCATCGCTTTCAGTTTCCTCCTCGTACTCCGAGCTTTCCGATTCCTCCGAGTCCGACAGTCCTTCTTCTTCCTGTTTCTGCAGCAGTTCCTCCTCTTCGCGCTGCTTCTGTTGAAGCATCTTCGCCTTGAGCATATTACGTCTGCGTTCAATCTCCGTATCACTGAGCTCGGCCTCGGATTCCGACTCGGAGCCCAACGAAATGCGTCTCCGCCGGGAGGTGACGTTGGCGCTATCTGCGCCCAGATCCCCATCGCTATCCATCCTACGCCCATCGTCGCTCCTACGGCTCTCGCCTTCGCTTTCGGACTCGACGAGTTCCGGTTCATGTATAACGCGATGGCGTTCACGGCGCTCGTATTCCAGATCTTCTTGATTCTCTACGCGAACTGCCTGCAAACGGCGAATACGCGGATCGTCTACATCCTCCGGAAGTTCGTTGTCATCGCTGTAAAGAGATGCGTGATGTATAAAAACTAATCGCACTACCAACAACGTCATCTACTCACGACTCCTCCCGTTGCTGCTGTTCTTCGTTGGCCCGGCGGTTCTCCATGAAATCATCATCTTCCGATTCTTCATCACTGCTTGCATACTGTGCATACTCTGGACGCTTACCGGATACGTATCGGTGCACCTTTACTTTCTGCATAGAAATTTCACCTGAAAGCAGAACCAGAATGATTGCATGATGCTTCGTAGATTTTCACGGGAATATAGTTCGATGCCCAATTACCTTTAGTGTTTTTAACTGGAATTGCACCAGCGGTACTTTGAATACCGTATTGCGTTGTTGGAGGACTCATTTTGATGTTTTTCAAGAAAATACGAGCACTAAAATGAGGGAAAACTGCGCTAGTTTCACTTTTCGATCGCTTTTCGCGACGGACTCGCTTCACAACATAAACAAACACCAAACTGTCAATCGGATGTTGAAATTTGCGCCAAGGTTACTTTAACGAAGGGTAAAACTTCATCTGAGGTAAATCTATCCGAGCTGTGTGGTATTCGCAAACGAAAGATGAAATTAAAATTCGATTTAATTTGTAAGTCACATTTATTTCTATTCAGTTTTATGCGTTACGATTTAGTTCGACGTGCAAATAGTATTCATTCAATGAAATTTTGTTTTCGTTCACACATCATCGCTGTCTTTTGCACTAAAATAAAATGGTTTTCCAAACCACTCCTCGTGCTCTTCAATGAACTCGGCAAAGATGTCCAAAAACTTCAGCAATAGTTTGAGCTTCTCGTCCGACATTGTGGTGGCGGAAAGAAATTCCGGTAGCTTCACTATCAACCGAGCCAGATGAATCGCCCCGTAAATCATCGACGGTTCGGCCGGGGCGTTCGAAGGCAAGATACGCCACCGGAACACTTCATCCAACACTTCTTTGGCTTCCCGCGATATGGTAACATTCTGTGGCAAAACGGTGCGCAGAATGTTCAAGCTGGACCCGAACGGCGACAGATTACCGCCGGATTCCGGGGCCACCGACTGTTGGCTCTGCCCGGACTGGGAACCCTGCTGCTGTAGGGCAGCGAAATCGAGCACGAACTCGTTCTCTTCGTTCTTGTGTGATCGCAATCGTCGCCGGCGACGCTCTTCGGCGGAGGCGGCTACGGACGATTGTTCCGAATGTTCACCGACCACTGGAAGATCCGTCGGTGGCGACTCCAGACGGACAGCCAACATATCCAGCGATAGATTCTGCGACGCAATGTAGGTAAACTGCGATAAATTTTCTTCGGCGAGAACAATTTCCGCCTGGGCCTTCTCCTGAGGGTACAGCAGGTAATCCTTCAGCGTGAAGTCGAAATACACACGCAGCCCATCTGCCACCTCCTTGCAAAGTTCCACGTTCGTACGAATTTGTTCGTAGTCCCGCAGCTTTTGCTCACTTCGCAATGCGGAGCTGTTCCGTCGGCGAGACTTCATTTGTTCCTGATGACCACACTCGAACAGCTGGCGGATTGTATAGTATCGCACAAAATCTTCCAAGATTGTCACGACCGGCAACTTGGCCGGTAGCTCTACCCACATATTCTCCACAAAAATTAAATGTTGGTCCAAATCCAGGTGCTTGCGGAACTTGGTGCCAGCTTGCAGATACACTTTTTCCTCTTCCTGTGTACTTTCTACGGAGCTGCTGTAATACTCGTCCATATCTGGAAACAAACATTGAGCGATTGTTAACTGAATACCGGGACGGGTAAAGAAGCTTCCCCTTACCGTCCATATTATAGTCATTGTCATCCCTTCCGAAGCCTCCGTTGCTACAGGAGCTGCCTTCTTCCGACGATCCATGATGCGTTTTTGCGTTCGTGAGGCTTTCGATACGATCGGTTAAACTTTTGGCTCGTTGTTTTTTCCTTTCCTTTCGATACAGGTACGCACCCCTAAATGATAAATTTTGGGTTTAAAACGCTAATGTCGTTTAACTCCTACCCCTGGCTGGTCAATCACTCACTGATATAGTTGCGACTTTTCCGCCAAATCTTTTTGCAGCTGCCGATTTTCTTCGGTATCCTTTAGAATGAAATCTTCACTGACCTTCCGGTCCCAGGAGGAATTCCAGCCCTGGAAGTGAATCAGATACTCCACGATGCGGCGTCCGCGCTTATCTTTACCCTCCGAAACCTCCAGCACCTGCAAAACCATAAAACTCAGCTTGTTTACTTCACTTCATCGAGATTGTGGACGAATCCTAATGTTCTGCGCCTGCGAAACTACCTTCGAATCGTAGAGAACTTTTGCTTTGGTTGGATCCGGTTCGTAGCACAACACCTTTTCACCATCGCAAAATTTGTACTTTGTATTGTGACCGCGTGTTGACACCATGCTCTGTGAATCAATTTTGAGGCCGTTGTAAGTGAAACACTCCAGCTAAGATGAGCAATGAAATGCTTTAACACAGTCGTTGATATTTAATTTCCAAAGCTGAACAGGGAAATTCTATACTGCGTACGCCGTGCAGTGAGTTTTGTCGGTAAACAAACGGCGGCCTTGATCGGCGAGCTGTCAAAACACTGCTGTCCATTTGTTTTGCCGAAGCCGGTAGTGCAGTTCCAGGTCGGTAGTGCATCAGAGCGGATGTTAGCAGTGCATAAGTTTCCTGAAAGGGTTAGCGGAAAAGTAAGGTTACGGCACGACCGCGTGGTGACGCCGAGCTGGAGCTCAGGTCAGACAAATCCTAGCTGCCGCACATCTCGTGCCGTTTGAGACAATCAAGCGGACCACGAGTTCTTGTGTCCTGACAACGGAAGGAATTATCCCTCCCGTGGACGGCGGGTGGACATATGGCTATTATAGCCGGTCCTAAAGGACGAGCCCCTTCATAGGAGTTCGGACAGAGTTGGTACGCCTCTGATTACGTGTAAGGGAACAAATTGTTCGACTTAGCGTAGGAGGATATACCCCGACTCGCATATCGAAAGAAGAAGAAGAAGCCGGTAGTGGACTATGGGCACATTCTTCTGTAAGTCTGGCCATTTATATTATTTTTCATTTGAGTAAAAACTAATCAACGATCATTTAAAAATTGAATTCGGAAAATGTCTTTTTTTTTCATAAAAATTCCATGTGTTTCAACCACACCACCACACTTACCTAGTTTTTCTTTCCATGCTGGTTCCAAAACAACCCCATCCAAATATTGTACAAAATGTTTTTCGCTTTTTATTTTCTCCACAATCATACCTATTCGAGTAATAACATCGAGCTTTATGAACAATCAAGAAAATGAAAATTTTTACGAATTAATACGAAAAGTACTGGGCTGTTAAAGACATTGCTAGGGCAGGAAAAAAACACTCACAACAACTTGTTCAAGCTCATGCTAGTTTCTCTCCCTGGTAAACGTTTCTTGCTGTTGTGCCGTATTGTCTTCTTGTCCTACGTAATTCTTTTACGCGAAGAATAGAATTAGTAAATGGGTTAGTAGATCTTATGCTGCAGGTTTTATGTTTTTTTTTTATTTGTTTTGTAAATATTGTTGTCGTTTATCGCTCGTTTTGTCTTTATTTCCGACACTCACTTTTTTCCGTATTCCCAATTTGTTGGCTTTATTTGAAGCAATCTGGATGCTTCGTGATTGCAAATGCGTATTCAAAAGTGTAAATCCAGCAGCTGGCTTAAGTAATTTTTTACAATAATAATGAAATTTTGATTATAATTTTTGAAATTTCCTCACCAAAACTATTCGATAATTATAGAAAATACCTGATGACCAAAAAGGCAAAGATAGAAATGGTTCAAAATGAAAGCAGCTTTTTAACTGTTCTTTTCCATGTTGTTTTACAGTACACACCGCCATGTTGTTCGTGTAAATTTGTTCGATTTACAAATTTGATTCCTGCAAACGACTTTTCGTGTTAATTATCAGAGGATACATCGTTCGATGGTTGGGTAACCATCGATTAATTATACGCGGGTGAAGGCCAGTGTTACGAATTGTGGCCATTGTTTTTTTTTTAACTTTCACTATACGTCCACTATTCTACGCTACCCTAGCTACTTATCTAACGGTCTATCAATTTTCGAATTCTATCAACGACGTTCGATCGCGCGGGCGGATCACATTCTTTGTGCCATCCGCGGGTCTGTAGTCTATTGTCATTCCATCCAGCATCATCGATGCCCACACACACGTCTGCGGGGGGGAAGAAGGGATGTTTTACGAAGAAAAATGGCTGCTGGGTAACATGCTGAACATTAAACATGGCTTTAGCGAGCTCTAACCATCGGGAGGCGCTCGTTGTAACATTGCAGTTCGTAATATAGTGTAAATAAATAACACGCCATCTTATAACATGCATAACACACACACACGCAAACATACAACCACACACATCTACACATACAAAAAGGCCTACTTCTAGTCGAAAAACGTAACATGTTCGCAAATATATACGTACGTTCCGCAGTAAACACTAGGATAATACTTGTTCTCCTCATCCCCGAACACACCAACCATTTCCGTTCGTTCCATGCACTAAAAATTCTTTTTCTATAACTGTTCATCATACCTACTGCCCCTGGCCTGGCACGTCAACCCATCGGAACCGTAGTTGGTGTAAAACATAATCGAAAAATACTAATTCAACGCCCGTTTCGACTTATTCGCTAGAAAGGGATTCCTTCTTCGTCCGCGTATCTACAGTATAAGCGTATCGTAAATATGTCAAAGGAGGGTTTCGAAGAAGGAAGAAGGGAAGGGGTCCATTAGAAATCCTGGCAAATTGGACTAAGAGTAGATACAGGTAAAACACGCTAGAAAATAGAAGAAAAGAAATTGCGAGCAGTTTGCAAACGCAATCAAAGCTGGACGGCATGTTTCAGAGTGGGAGTAGTTGGGAGTACCATGGAAAGGATAATGGGGAAAAACGGTTCTACTGTTCCATCGGGGTGCTTCCCGAGGTGCTCATTTACTTTCCCTTCACTTTGGTGGCACTGGAGGTAGTCGGTCGCATGAAGCCTCCGGTACGGCGAGCCGCTGCTACTGCTGCGGCTGCCGCCGACGACGCGGCCGATGACTGCTGCCCGACGAGCGCTGACGAGCGTGCCGAAACCGGCGTAGGACTAGCGCCTCCACCAGTGCCCGATCCAGCCAGACTTCCACTGCTGGTGGACTTGCTGCCCGAAGGGAGCCTTCCGCTGGATGGCGCAAGTGAGTGATGATTTTCCTTAAAGCTAGCACTGGCCCCGAGGGATGATTTTGTGGGTGGCTTCCGGGCGACGGCCGTCGGACCGATGCTGGATCCACTCGAGCTGCTACGGCTTGCCGGTGCCCCTCGGTGTCCGATATTGCTCGCCGTGGCCGTGCCCAGGGGACGCTTGGAGGGCGAACTGTTCGCCGAGAGGGTGGTCGTGTGAAGCGCGGACCCAGAGTTAGAGAGCGGTGAAGATTTGGCAGGGGTGCGTAGGGGAGGAGGAACCTTGCGGACGGTATTGGTTGAGACGGCACTGCTCAGCGACGAACGGGACGAGCGAAGGCTCGTACGGGAATTGCTTCGCTCCACGTCCTGCGATAGGCCCGGAGCTGCAAGACGATGGTTTCCAAGCGATCCCAATGAACCTCCCTCGCCGGAAGGGGCCGTACGCCTCATGGACGTCGTCCGACGAGGCAAGAGATTCTTACTACCGGGACTGGAGGTGGTAACCGAGGTGGCCGGTGAGGAAGGTGCCGCCCGAAGCGACCGACTTCGCTCAAGGCTGCTGGCCGGCTGTTGCCCATTTTTCACCATCAACAGACTGGCCATACTCGGGCTGGATCGATGGCCACCGGAAGTTGCGAGCTTGTTGCGCTGAAGACTTCCTCCCGTCGGTACAACGTCCACACTCGTTGCAAGTGACTTTCCACTCGCTGACGTCACTGTAGGCCGTTTACTCTTCGTGTCCGATCCGTAGTCATTGCACGAAGACACACTATCCTTACCCTGGGACGGAGTGTCCGATACAAGGCTTTGCGTTTCCTCGAAACCTTCGTCGTTGAGTTCGTGCGTTGGTGGAGCACCCTTGGCGTTTAGCAGACCATGCTCCTTGGTCGGACTCCATGTTCGTTCCGGTGTAGGAGACTTTAGGCTGCGAATGGCCTCACGCACGTCTTCCTGACTGATGCGGCTTATGGTACGTCCCACTTTGCTTGCTCGGTTCAACACCGCTTCGGCGTGCGTTCTTGGTGAGTCTCGGCCGTGGGTAGCCGAAGGGCTCGATGTCACTGTCGTCGGTGAAGGCGTCGAGGTGGACGAAGATTTCAGTTTATCCTGCCACCGTTTCAACCGTTGTTCCTGTTCCTTGGCACTATCCTTGGTAGTACCGATAGTGGTCGCTCTGGTTCCAGAAACCTGCCCAGTTCTGGTAGTGGTTCCCGAGGGAACCAACAGAGGACTTTGGGCAGCACTGTCCGGGAGTGACTCGGGGGACGGTGAAGCCGTCGTTGTGGTAGCCGTTGTGGTTGTTTCGTTGCCACTACCCGCACCAGCACCCAGGTCAATGGGTCGCTTGAAACGACGCGTTCGACGTGCCGAGGAGAACCGATCGAACTGGCCATCTCCAAGCACCTCGGCACCGAGGGTTTCCGTCGCCGAAGAACCCTTCCCGGAGTCACCGGCCAGCACCAGCGAGTCCTTGGAATCACCGACAGAAGATTCCCCACCGCGGCTGCTCTGATGATGAAGCCGACGGCAAGACGAACCTCCGCTGGATGCGGTAGCGCCACCACCGTTACTCGCTCCGACGTTGACATTCCGCCTGATCGAGGGAGGCGTTTCGATGTTGTCGGAATCGATCTCAATCTTATTGTTTGTCGACTCGTCGTACACGTGATGTGCTCGGCGAGCTCTACGGGGAGGTGGTGCCACGGCCGACGAGGGTGGTGACGTACTGCTACCCGCGTCTCCTGCCCCGACGATCATCTCCGATCCACCCGACGTGGTGCTGGCCGTGCTGGACGATATCGTGGACGGTGTTGCCACGGTATTGCCCTCATTCGGAGGTCGAATGTATATCGATTGCTTTTCGTTGCCGAGCTGCCGGATGTAGATCGATTGCTTGTTGCTTTCATCCACTCCACCGGTGACGTCGTTCGTCGTTTTACCACCGGTTGGCGATGTCGCGGTGCTGTCGGGTAGCGGAGGATTATCCGAACCGCGTCGGATATAGATTTGCAGACGATCCGACGGCGGTCGCTCGCCGAGCGCTTGGATAATGTTCTTTCGCTTGTCCTCCTCCAGGATCGACTGGAGATTGGAGCTGGGATTAGCGCCCTCACGTGATCGTTGCCGGCGATACCGCTGGCCAGCCGCCAACGCGGCCGAGTCTTCACTTTCCGTACTGCTCACGGTGTTGAGCAGAGATTTGCGCCACGTCGACTTATCCGCATCGGAAGAGACCGCACCTGAGGAAAGGTAGAGTTTGCGTTAAAAGAAAACCCAAAGTGCCTCGCGCTATATAAAATGCCCTACCTGTCAAGGCCTCTATCGTGCCAACGACATCCGTCTGCTCGACCGACGTTGCCGGGCGCCAGTTCGGATAGACTCGTTTGTACGTCATCTGCCCACCGAACAGCTGCTGATCCGGGGGCGACGGTGATCCACCACCGCCGTCCGCCGTTGCCACCTGCTGCGAACCGGGCGTGATGATTTTCGGTACATTGGCCGGCTCGGGAGAGGTCACCGTCGGGGGTTTCTCCTCCGGCAGTGGGTCCAGCTTGCTGCCCCGATCGCTCTCGTTGTCCGTTTCGTACGATCGACGGTTGGCGGTGACGCGCTTCAGCTTCTTCTTGTAGTCATCGTTCTGCCGCTCGTCCTGCTCGTTCGCCTGCAGCCAGGACTCGATCTTCTGCCGCCATTCCCTGGAAATTCTGGATCGGTAAGAGAGAGAGCCGCGACCGTGCACGCAACAACCGGCCGGAGAGAGGGTTGCGGTGCAGCAAACGGGCATGGTGTAAAGCGTCATTTGCGTACGTAAGCGAATGATGGTGATGATGCCGATATCGGGTGAGGTGGTCATGAGGCTTAACATTTAAAAGATTGTGCTCCGAAAGGGGTGATAAGAAGGATAAGAATTTCATATCGTCGACAATGTTTGAAATGGAATGTTAAAAGGATAGCGGACAAAAGCAGCAGGCACCACAATAGGAAAGAATAGAGAGGGAGTGAGATAGAGTCGTACCTCGGTTTGTGTTCTTCCACCGCGAGCGGCTTCGATTCGGTCAGTGGTGACGGTGAGCTGGGTCGTTCGCGGTCCGCACCGAACTGGACGTTCAGCAGATCCGGACGCTTCTTGCTGCCACTGCCCGAGCGGGCCCGACGTGCCCAGGATCGATCGAGACTACCATAGGCTGCCGACTTCCGCTCCCGGTTGCTACTCTCGTGCCCGGATGAGCGCAAGAAGTCCATGAGATTACCTTCGTCCTCCTCCGACAGCACGCGACTACGGCGCCTCCGGAGGCTGCCGTTGGGCGTAATATCCGGGGAGGCACATTCATCGCGCATCAACAGTGCGTCGCCATTGCTGTTGAACGATCCGAGCCGTCGGCGGGACATGGCCGGACTGTAACGTAGATCGTACTGTGACGCATCCAGCAGTAGACTTCCTTCCGAATCGGACACTGGTGTTCCGGGTTGGTTAGCTGGAGCGGATGGATAAAAACACACACATATACACAATTAATTACTCTCCTCAGATCAGGTAAAGATCCTCTTACATTGCCTCCTGCGAAGAGTTTCTTCTCGCTGCTTTCGACGTATTAATGCTTGCTCTTCCTGCACCCGTCGCTTCTCGTTGTCCTTGACGGCGTGCTGGAACTTCTCGCTAAAGTTGTGGAATATCTTGAAGCACTCCTCCATCTTGAACGTGCCCACGTCCTCGCAGAAGAACTCCGAGAGCTGAATCCTCATCGCTTCCAACTGCTTCAACGCACGCTGCATCATCACGACATCCTGTTCTGCCGCCTAAAGGACATACAAGAAATGCAAATAAGATAATCTACGGCTAGCTTATTCATCGAGGGTTAACTTACACTGAGGAACTCTTCCATCTGGAACTTGATATCCTCTTCCGTTTTTGGAAGTTCGATTTGTTTCTTAATTTTCTTTATTCGATTATCGATAGCGGTTATCTCGTTACTAATCTGCTCCACAGTCGTCCTGCGCATGGGTAAAGGCAAGGGGTCAGATCCGGTCTATCAAACATCCCCCCCAATCGTGTCTACTTACTTGGTTGCATTCTCCAGCATAGTCAGTTGACACGGGAACTCCAGCAGGGCTGTGTTCTTTTTCTCCGCCTGCAGAGCCACAAAGTGGATCAGGTTCATACCCGGTTTGTTTGCTCGGATATCGGTAAGCTTCTGCAGTGAGGACAGTTTCACACCGGCCGCATTCCCAGCGTACCCTCCCGAGTTGAGGAAGTTCCCTGCCACAACCACCATGTACAGGACTTCCTGAAGGGCTTTATTGTTCATCAGATCTACGAAAGAGGAATTATTTTAATGTCGAATAGGTCGAAGTTAAGGTGAGGAGTAGCTTACCTTCACCAGCGAACAGCATGGCGTTAATGTTAGGCTCCAAGTACATCAGGTTTGCCTTAAATTCTTCCTTCAGTAACATACTTTCGATTCTTAGTTTATAGCTAAAATCAAAACAAAATAGGGTAACAGTTAAATTGTGTACTATTCTGACAGACCAGAAATATGTGGGCACTTACTTAGGCACTTGTACCAGCTGGAGGAGAAACTTTTCCGCATTTCCCAATCGGTTATTGTCGCCATCGAACGCCCGAAGCATCTCCAGCTCGTCCACCTCCGGTAGGAGCTTCAGCAGACCACGCAACTTCTCCGCCCCAATGTCTTCGTGTTCCCCGTTTCGGATCAGCTGAATGATGTCCTCGTTCGACGTCCGGAATTGCTTGAGGAAGATGTTAACGTTCAAGCTGCGCTTCCCATCCAGCAGCGTAATCTCGTTCTCCTTGCGTGACTTGCGCGAGTCGGGAGTGTCCGTTCCGTTGCTACCATCGGCGGAAGTCGACCGGTTGCCCAACTTCGGCGAACCCTGCGTTTGGGTCTGCAGGCAGAACAAGCCTTCCATCTCGTCCCAGTTCAGGTCGGCCATCGGACTGTCCTGATGCGAGTCGGCCACGATGGACCAGATGTTCTGCTTGCCAAGCACCTTCTGGGGTGGAATCTTGTTCCAGTTGATGGTCTTCATTTTCGCACGCGGTACTGGCGTCTCCTGTTGCGGTAGTGGTTTGATGATCTCAACCGGTTCGTCGGGAGTCTTCGAGCGGGCCAACGAACCTCCGCCGGCTGCCTTAACCGAGAGCAGGTTTGGACCGCCAGGGGGGGCCGGCGGTGCCGGCGGAGGTGGACCACCGGCCATGGGAGGCGGAGGAGGTGGTGGCACCCGACCACCTCCCGCAAGCGGTGGCGGTGGTGGTGGCGGCGGAGCTCCAGCGCCGGGTGGTGGTGGTGGCGGAGGCGCCCCCGACAGTGGTGGGGGTGGTGGTGGCGGGGAGAAGGTGGTGCTCGGTGAGGGCTGCAGCGAGCTGCCGATCGAGGGACGTCGTGCCGGACCGCCGCTCAGGTCCCCTCGACAGTGTGGGCAGGTGAAGAACTTCTGTACGCTCGGAGCCCGCAGAAGCCGTGCGGACGCTTCCTTGTCCTCTAGCAATGTAGCACGATGCACAAGCGTTTCGGCCGTGTCCCAGACGATGTCACTGATTTGCTCCTTCGGGTCGATCTGAAGCAGGTGCTGGAGGATGCTTAGAAATGGCGTTGCTTGCGGTGTGCCGGCAACCTGTGCAAACAAACAACAAAATGGACCCATTCAGAAAAGAGAATCACTTCTTAGAACACGCTAAGAAAAGATTGTTTTATTCAGGCAGTATTTGGATTCTATAGTTCCACCATCAATAGTTGACCTTGCTTTCCTTTTGGTGCAAGAAAAGAAGAATCCCATGAGCAAATGGTGCCTACACTAAAGCTAAAGGCGTATACATCTCCAGCGCCTACTAATGAATGTAAAGCCCTGCATGTTAATCTTACTGCAATCTCAGTCGCCGCAGCAGTGCGTTTCAGTTGCATTCAACCTTCCCAGGGAAGGGAAACAGCAGTCGAAAGGGATGTGTTGCACGTTGTTGGCTTATGTAAAATTCATCAAAATCTTCTTTAACTTTTGCTACCGTGCATGATTTCGGGAACCTACCTGTGCTAGAATGGCGTTGAAGACATCAAGATGCGAATTTAGATCGATCCCATCGGGAACCTGGAGGCTCTGGGCTACATCGCATTCCTGCTGCTCGTCGAACACTTCGATCTGGGAGGCGATGTCCGGAACGTTGCTGGCGGTGCGCCTAACCGGAGAGAGTTGTAACAGTAAGTTAGTTAACCATACATCGCTATGGTGTCAAGAGGATTAAAAGTTTTGTTTTCTGTTTCCGAAGGCAACCAAAAAAAGTCCACTCTAGGAAGCGGGATTCCGATGTTCGAAACGAAATACGAAATGGAAGGCCACGGCGGCACGGAGCCACCGTGCGTCCACAGTGGGGTAGGGAAGGAACACATCTACATTTACCACAAATCACGCAATTTTAGTTCTCAACTGTTCGCCAGCCGTATACCGAGGGTGGAGAGCTTCCGACGGCACAGCTCACTTAGCTCCTGTACGATGTTCATAGTGTTATTTTTAGGTTTTTCGTTTTACGCGAACGATGTTTAGTAGGCTCTGGAATGGTTCTAGTTCAATGTACGAAACCGGATACTTTTTACAGATTTTAAAGCGTTGAGCATTAAAGGTCCGCGGGAAGGAGCAACGTAAGTTTTATCACCGAACACGTATTGAGCTACCAAACTGTCATCATAGGTACGATGTCCTTTCGCTTCCCTTACTAAGCACACTGTAATCCTGCCACTTTCCTTCCCTTGTAGTTGCAGATTCGATTTCTTTTTTCGGATTGCGATGGACCAAAATAGTCTACGAGTAGAAAACGACCGAAGGGGATGAGAAAAAGGATGCAGGTCGGACGGAACACGCTTTCGATTATTGGTCCTGGATGGGTTTGCAGCAAGGAATTTCGGGGTCACGTACGGTGGACGGTGGATGTAGTGCTGATTGCCACACACTGTGGTGCCGCAGTCCTTACGGTGACGCTAGGAGCAAACTACTACTACACGCTAGGGCCACCCGACTGGTGCTGCACACCGACGAACCACAATACTATTGTGGATTGGGAGAGTCGCACCGAGGGAGACCGAAGCATTCCAGGACTCTGGGAAGCGGAAACGCCGCAGCATTCTACAGCACTGTATGCGATGCTTTAATGGGCAGTGGATCTCTTTCTGCCCAACGGAAGGGTTCCGTACATTGTACCGAACTATTCGTGGCCGGACGTTGTCGGTGGAGTAATTTTTCATGTACGCGATATTGCATGTCGTAGGTAATTTATACACACGAAATGTATATTTACTGCCGTTTGTTATACTTTTAGGAGGTTACTTCAAACGCATATCCGCGTTTGGGACCAAAATGCGACAGGCGATTAAAACTACGGCATTATTTTTCACACGCGAAAAACATCTGATTACCGATGCGAGCATAAGCGATTGGTGTTTGGTTGAAGTGAGATAAATGCGTACTGCATCGAACATGCCGGTCGCGATGGAAGTCGCGGTAAACGCGATGGAGCACTCGGAGAAAGCCTTAAACCGTGGCTCTCGGCTAGATGATGGCTCTATGTATAACCGCCACAACACACGCGTTCGCTCGAGCACGTGTTGCCGGCGCATGCGGAATCAGCATGGCTCCATCGGCCACATTTCTCTGCTCTGCTGAAATCCCCCCTTTTTTGCTCATACTGCAGATGGAGACTCTCCCAACGTGCTTTGCAAATCATGCTCTTTCTCTTCCTTCGAATTTGTTTGAACGACCTTCACGAGAGGAATCTTCATCGCATCTTGAAAGTCTCGCGATTCAATTTGACAGTTCACGTGTTCGCGTATCTCCAACCAGCTCCAACCTTCCACAAACACCGGCACTTCAGCTTTACCGGCACCCTTTTGATGAGAATCAGTCTGAGGTGGGTGGTTTTTATCACCCCCTTTGGGCCAGTAATGATTCACTGCATATTGACCAACGGTCGATTGTGTCAGTTTGATTTGAACCCCACGTGGCCTAGGGACGTTTGCAACACGCGTTTTACAAGAAAGCATCAATTCTTTGTCGTCTCGTTTTTATTTCTCTTTACACTCTTCAAATCAAATTTCTTCCAACAGTCAAACCACGCCACGCGAAGATGGTGGGCCATTTTGTTGAAGTGTGTTGTGACGATAATTGATCGACCCTACCACCACTATTTGTTTGCATCTTCTTTTACTCCACAACAAACCTTGACCTCCCTCCCTCTCCGCCAAGTTGTGAACTCCTTCCTTTTCTTTTTGATGTCAAGATCGTTCCCTCCATCCAAAGGGGGAAGCTCCAAGTTTCCGCGCCCTTTCGGGGACAAGAAGGCAAGGGAAGGATGAAGCAGAGAGTATTGTTTACAGATTCGAATTCGATAAAAAAGAAATCAATGCAACGCTTCGCTCCTCCACCATCTTATCAGAGCTCGCGCTTTTACAAACGTGACGGGCCAATGGACGGGATTCATATGGCGTCGTTTGGCCTGACCATGATGATGGCAGTTGAGTACCACTGTGTGGTGCCAGAATCCACCGCGAGGTTGTCGGTGTACGGTGATTAGGGGCTTTTATTATTTTTGGGAGGTCTTCTTATCTATCGTACATGCTCCCCGAACGGCGTAGATATGGTGAACAACGGCGCCATCTCGTAGGCCATGTTGAGGTAAGAGCAAAACACAAAAAAAACCAACTGCAGGTTCATACGTCAAGGTAAAAATGAGCACACGACGTTTGTTACATTTGATTGATTATCTCGGTCACCTCGAAAGGACATCAAATGCGCGGAATGTCGTACAAAAATTAAATGCTTTCCATTGGTCTCACTTAACTGCAATGCAAATAGGAGCAAAACCCCAACGTCTATTTGTCACGAATTCACTTCAAAGCTGTAATCACTTTTGCTCGGTGCGTCACTGATTCATTTCCCGTTAGAAAAGTAAAACAATTAATCACTCACGCACCTTCTTATCAAGGACGCTCCGCGGAAGTCCGAACGTGCAACTCCTACACAGAGCGCGGTACTATGTGTTTGTACACTCTACACTTATTGTTGTAAATTGTGATAAAGTCATTCAACGTATTTGACATCACTCCGGGGATCCGCACTTTTCGAGTTCGATTGCTAAATGCACCTTGTTTATCGTCTTCCAAACGGATCTAGTTGTAAATCGGAGGTGGGTGGTTTTAGGACTCACTTTACTACTTCTTCGCCGCAGGACCAAAATATAGGGGACAATAAACCACCCACCGTCCAATTCCGAGCAGGAAGGAACCCCCCATCACAAAGACCCATCGCGGTGTGTCTCCCTAGGCAGCTGGCGATAGCCGTAGCGTTCGCATTGGGGGTTTATAGCTGTCAATATAATCCGATTATCTCGTTGATCTACCTTTACGGTGCTCTCGAACCCGATCGGCTTTCGGCGGCCGTTCGTTTTGTGTATCGAAAAACAATTGGCTCACGTCCGCGACGCGCAGTTTCCGTCGGAGATTGTCAGCACATCAAACGAATATTGGTTCTTATCGTGCTCGGAACGAGGTAGTAAATTGAGGTTCTGCAAAGTGCTTTTGTTCAAACCGCGACACACAACACATTACACTCCCGGTTCCTTTTGGCTTCTGAACTATCGGGCACCGTCGCACGTACGCATTTCGGTTCGAACATCATCATCATCTTCATCGGAGAGCGACGTCCATTTCCATAATCCTTGATGCATCTCGCGATCGCGAAGGGCAATACTCACCTTAAATTATTTAATACTGGTATGAGGTTTAATCCTGCGAGAAAAAATGGTGGCAAAAAAGAATACGTTAGCTCATTCACGTACACAAGTTATATGACAGGCACGAAGTAAATAAAGATTTCCAAGTGTCCTCAATCGATCCGGTGGATTAAGATAGCCCGCGGTACTGCTTGAGATCAGGCGTGTTGAATTGAGTTGCTCAAGAGCTCTATTTCCACTGAATCTTGAATGCATTGCTCCTCCTCGGCTTACCTTCAACTAATTCCTCGTCCTCTAGTTCCTCTTCCAGGGACGAAAGTTCTTGTTTATCTCCATAGTACACAGCGCTGACATCTGGCGTGGTGGCAGTGGTGCAAAAGTCCACCGGTGTACCAAACGATATGGACGCTGCCTGCTGAGGCAGCTGCTGTTGCAACATCACGGCCATCATTTAACCAGGCGCGCAAAACATAACGCGTCCACGTCAAACCCCGTCAAACGATGTGGACACACTGGGGTCCCTCAACTACCAGGCCAACTGATGTTTCACGGCAAAACGAATCTTATCTAATTATTCCCTGGAGTTGATTAAAGTACGATAAGAAGAATTGACTACATCGTGTGTTGATGTGTCCCCACGACTCGCTCCCAAGAGCTCCCAGCAAGTAGCATAGCGAACTATCCTAAATGGTTTCCAACCGTGTTCTCAAGTGCGTTGTCCCGGTTAGGGAACGAACGCGAAGGATTATACCATTACGGCATTTTTTCTGCATTATCAGTGACACACCTTGCCGGTTGCGGTGGGGGAGGATTAACCTGCTTTATTCGCATTCGCAATGTTTTCATCCGATCGGGAAAGGTAGTAAAAGACCGCACCTAGCCTCTCGCATCGAAACTCATCATCGATTTTGTAGATAGTGTGTGCACCTTACCATATCTGCGTTATCAGTTCTATCAGGCTCTTGCGGGCACACCGTTTCTGTATGCGCGGAGTACGTCTGTCTCGCCCTGTTCCATTCGGTGACGACAATACGTCCTCGGCAAGGTCGTACCTACCGAGTAGGTACTATCCCGCTCACGAGACACTTTACCCAACGCGGTCCGACTTTTGGACTCTGCGGAGGCTACCCGGAGTTGGGGAACATTGTCTCGCTAATGATTCTTATCTGGTTGGGCCGATAAAAACGGCCAGTCTGTTTACCCAAAATAATGGACAAAACTGTTCGCAATCAGCGGTTTCTTCTAACCGGTGATTCATTAAGATATCCGGCAAGCGGTCTATTCGATCCGACCTCAAGTTGATGTCCGTAAAAGCTAAACCGTCCATGTGCCATTGGCCCGTAGATTTATATCAATAAGATCTGTAAATGATCGCCTGGACGGGGTTTCCGCGGTCATGCATTACCAACTGTCCAAACAACGTTTACGCCGATCGGGGTGCCTAACAACTCAAATGGACCTGAAATGGGCTGTTCGGCTGCAATAGATCAGTTTGGGTCCCTGGTCCGGTCGAAATCGATATCGGTAGATCGGTTGATTTTTATACGCCAAGGGTAGGAGGATAATCGGCCGGTATATGGAGTTGTCAGACATTCCAAGAATTCGTAGCACCGTTTTTGGAGGCAAGTTCGTGTAACATGTTAATTACACTGCAACCTGGTTTCGCAAGATTTCCAACGAAACGGGTCCACGGTGGCAAATGCTCGGTAATTCCACGTATATTGGAAGGATTTAATCGTGTGCTACCTGCCTGTCCAGACCGGAGTTGGCTAGCATTCCCCGATCGTCGGGCGTTCGGTGAGCCAGTATAATCCTTAAGTGACAAGCACAAATTTATCTTACTCCATTATTTGCCACCTTAACCTGCCACGGATCGCTCGGTTGGGCTTCAGTTGGGTCGGTGGCTTTTTGACAATTCGTAGAACCCTCGAATGGAGCGCCCTGGCGGTGGCATACACGACGATGCATAAGTCATGTATCAGTGTCAAGCCATGCCAATTGGTCTGGCTGTTTTATTGTAAGCCTGTAGAGTAACTGACGATCGCCGCACCAGTTTGTTTTGGGAACCGGTACCACGTTCTAACAAAAGTTCCAAATGCAGGAGAGCAAGCTCATAGGCCTCGGCGAGAGAACCAGTCCGGTGGTTGTGTTAACAACCTCCAGCGTCCTGATAGAAACCGATCTCCAGGCCTCCTCCGTCCAACTGCTATCGCTTGTCTGTCCACCTGCCATCGATACGGTGGATATCGGGGTGTACGCGCGCCGCTGCTACGTGGCTATGGGATTAGGATCAATTTATCACAATTCTCGACTGGGGCAAAATTTTAGTCCGACACGATAGCGATGTTTACGAGCCCTCCGTTGCCGAGGAATTTAAAAGCCGCTAACGTGCTCAGGTGCCATTCTACTTGTGTTTAGCGTCGTTTGCCTTTCGAAGCCGGCACATGATTTATACGACGATAGGGTGTATGGGGACGGAATATATTACGTTTGCAATGAGTCGATTTAAAGAGAGTTTCTTTTTTTTAATTTACCAACTAATCTAAGGAGTTGTCTCAAAAAGCTATTCTTTTAAGGACTTTAGAATCATATATAGTGGGTTCTATATTTATTGAAATGTTTCCCAGTTGGAAATCAAGATTGAACTTGTTTGCAAGCTGGCGTTTTCCTCTTTACATATACTGATGCACAGCTTGCTTGATTTATAATATTTTACATAGCCTACTTATTGCGATATTGTTATGTGCACTACACCTACGTTGTTTTTCAATAAAACATATTATACTTGGCTAGTATTCAATGGATTGATAGCGATCGATACACGATCACAATTCATTTTACAATCAACTCAAACTAGGCCCGGCAATGCAAATTATGAAGTTGATGCACGTATCAGAGCCCATCATGCCCCCCATCTCCTATCAATGTACTCTTCTTATACTTCGGCACGTACATTTTATAAAAAAAGACCGTTTTCGCCAAAGGAATGGTTGTGTGTTATGTAAAACAAAATACTTCACACGAAATAACTTTTCACATGTCCTTTATCCAGATTCTTCCACTTAGGAGTAATAAATCATATTCTTTCCAAAAACGTGCGCAACCTTCCTAAACGGATTTGGTATGATGCGAAAAAAGATGATCACCGATGTGCCGACCGAACGCCATTCTTCCACATATACCCATGGGACGTGTTTGGCATGCGGAGGTTCGCACGCCGAAGGGATCTCCCCGAAAATTGGCGGTTCTGTTACTTTTTTTTCCTGGCCATAAATCTTCTTCATCGGCCAGTGTGTGTGTGTGTGCGTGTGTGATATACTCACCGATAAACTCGTTGCGCATTCGTATCCGATCCTTGAGCGAACCGGCCGAAATGATGACGCAGTTGACGAACGCCAGCAGCGCTATTTGGTACTCGACCGTGGTCGCCTTGTCCAGCTCGGACACGACCAGGTGCAGTCGATATCGTTCGTTTTTGATGGTCTGCACAAAACAAAAAGGGACAAACAACAATGGATTAAGTAAGAGGATAATTCGACGCAAGTGACATTTTGCAAACGTTAACTTTTTGGCGGGAGGTTAAGGAAGGTTAAGAGGTTTTTAATGCGCTTACCTTGTAGTGCTCGAGGGTTTCGATGGCACGCTTGTACCCGTTGGCACTGAAGGCGCAGAGCGTCGACAGGAGCTCGAAGATTTGCTTCTTAACCGTGACATTGTTGGTGTCGAGCGCCAGCCCCAGCTTGTTCACGTAGTCGTTGTTCTCGATGATGTACTCGAGACCGATTCGGGCGTCCATCTTGGCGTCCAGTGGCAGCTATACTCGCGGCGCTCTCGGGATTCTGCGAATGAGTAACGATTGCCCGCCCACGTGGAGCGGGCAGAAGACAGAGGGTGGCGTTAATTATTTTCTAGTTCAATCACGCTTCCCTCTCGGGCTGGTGTTTGGTAGGTTGCTGCCGTCATGACAACACGCATCGGATCGAAGTGCGAGTTGGTGGGCCAATAAATTAGGACCCAGTTAGGGCTCGAAGGGCAACGAAATAGAACCAACACACAGCGGATGACCGCACACGATAGCGTGTCGCGTTCTATCGACATTGCGTGATCTTGCGAGCCCACGCTCACACAAACGGCAGCAACACAAAACGGCGGCAGGGCAGCATAAATAGCCTCAAGTGTGCCGACGACGCCGGCCACGGATGACAAGCGAAGCTGATCACACTAGGGCGAGTCGTAAGTCAATGGACCATGCATAAATCATCGTAAAACATTGTCCTGTTGTCGTTGGGCCCTTTATGAGGTTCTCTTTCTTCTATCTCTCTTTTTGTCCCATGTCTAAGAAGGAATTCCTCCCCGATGTTTATGTTTTTTCAACATCTATAAGAATTTTATATCTGTTTAAAGAATTTATATAGGAAATTGTAAGTTATACAAAATTTAAAATTTATTTCGCCACAAACACAATCTCTTGTTTGTCTTACACACGCATTACCCATCCCAGGTGTACCGTTTTGTATAGCAATTATGGTATTACGCTAATCTCCAACCATTACCATGCAGCTTCGTTGCTTCAGAAATTGTCACGTAGCCAAGAGCGAACGTGCTAGAGAAATACGATATTATCAACCGATAAACCTCCGGCCCAAGCTTTCTTTATCTGCTTTTTTAAGTCTTCTAAATCTGTCACAATCCCTTAATCGGTACAGGAAGGATTTTTACTGTACTTTCTTGCACAAGAGAATCGATTCACTGCGGCTTTTGTAGGATTTGTACACACCTACCAGTTATAGGGAGACGAATCTTTCATTTTGCTTTCCTTCATCAATGAAATAAAACAGCTTGCGAAATAGCAGCGTAAACACATTCCAATAACGACCTCCGAGGGTAGATTCTTTCCATATCGACATGAGAAAAGCGCGATAACAAACACATCCGACGTCCGCGTTGTAACAAAACCATCAACGACGGCCACACGCCGGAATGATCTGTGATTGTATCCAATTAGTGAAGTGTAATGGCCCAAAGTCTTGCCCGCAGACTGCCAGACGTCAGCGCCATCGAGGGTGGCGTACCCCACTCTCTTTGGGAGAGGTAACGTAAGGAGAACGATCGCGTTTGGAGCTGTCTCCCTATTGCGCTCCGTGGTGTGTCAACATTCCGTCACTGGACACCGGATGTTGCCGGCAGCGGCGGCGGTTCTCGCTAACAAGTGTCAAAAGATGGTAGATCGAATCCAATTTCACTCGCAACTTCGGGTAAGACCCGGAGTTGTTTCAGCCACCACCAGCATCGCAACAACAAAACCGTCTAGACTGTTGCCCGCTCTGGTTTGCTTCTTCATAATTAAATTGACACCAGGAAGTTGGTTGCCTAAGTAGAGCCAGATGGTGGTCGGTGCCAGTGACGATGTGATGCTTGATTGTCTTGACTGGATCCCCACGACGTCACGGGAGGGAATCACCATGACAATGTGTCACTTGATTGCCATCGGCTGCTGGGATCTTCAAAGATCAAACCATAGGGGGACTTCTCCAAATTGAATCAGACCATTCAAATTCGAATACCCCCAGCAAATATATTTCAATTTCATTTGTTTTTTATGCAGAAAACGCGTAAAACAAAGGCACTTTGATAATCTTAAAAATGCATTACCATTAAATCGAGATCAATGAAGTCTGAACAACTGAACCATACAGACTTCTTCACATGGAATGTCCACCTCTCCCCGAAGCTGTAACAAAAGACATTACGACCATCGCTGTTATGACACAATGCCTAATCGGAGAACCACCCCCCGCCTCAACATGGAAGCTAATTGTTCTCTTCTCCTCCCAGTGTAAGTTAAAGGTCGCACATCTTCTAGCGGTCCGCTGCTTGCTTGGTGGGTTGGTAAGGTTGATCTTCAAGCTTGCGTACACCTACATGCATGTGGACACCAACGGTGCGCACAAAAAGAATATCTGCCAACAATGTGAACATGCTACAGATGGATTAGCCCTAGGCGCCCTCCTCAACGTGTGCATTTTCCGCCGTCTTTTAAGTTGAGTCAAGTTCCACGCTGACGGCGTACGAGGGGGCATCCTCTGCGCTGACGCGTAGGTGTCAAAGCGAATCGTTTAACAAAATAAACACATTACTCACTCTCCACCTTTTTTCTTTCGTAGCTGCATTGGACGAACGCTTCGGGGGCAACCTAACGAGAACCACCAGCATGAGGTGAGGAGTTTTCTATGGCTCCCAGCACTCTACTTCCCGCGGGTACCTGGTGGCGGAAACTGCCAGACCGTGGACGATCGTATGCATCTGTTTACCATCGCCTTTCGTCACTGATGTATGCAAAAACCAATGCATATTCTGTGGCACACACAAACACGATGCACGAGTTCTCGGACCGACGCGAGTCCGATCGACGGATCGACTTCAAGCCGCTCCGCTCCGAATTGCACAATCGGATCGGCCTCTCAGGTTCAGGTCGTAGGCGGGTCCCACAATCGAGCGTCGAAAGCGCTTGAACAAGAATAATAAGAATGGTACCCTTGCGGCAGCAGCTGGATGCAATAAACGGAGTCATCGCACGTGGCAGCACATCGTTTGCGCGCATTCAAGACGAAACAACTACAAACGCGCAGGGAAAAACCTGGAGGAGGACACACGACCGCAAGCGATTAATACAATTTCATGGTTAAATTTCGTAACATCGCGAGCTAGGGCAAGCGGCAACGGCTACCATTTAAAAGAAAAAAAAAAGCATGTCCTCCTTCTTCTTAGAAGTGGGCTGACGCTAAGCTTCGCGAGAATGGAGATCATGACTTGGGGAAACGAGATTCAAATTTATTCATTATCTCCGTGGCCCATCAACCGACGCTCGGGACTTGCTTCACTTCGTCTGGAATAATGGATTCGCCGCCCGGACGGACGGCCCAGAATGGCGAAAACCTGATACAACACTGATAGGGGCAACCCCTCGGCAATCGATACCTGTCGTCGCCTTTGTTGCGGCCATCTCCGGCTCAATCCCTTGAGAACCGTTTCGAGCCGTTCTTTTCAAATCGAATCCGGCCGAGTCCGGACCCGAAACCGTAGGACGTGATTGATTTATTCCCATCGATCGATCGCGGCATGGCATCGATTGTCGTCGCTACTTTGTTCGTCGGTGCCGTAGGAACTAAAAGGAAGTTGGCTAGCTTTCGCTAGGGAAGCGAAACATGTGTCTGTCCTGTCTAGGGGGGACCCATTTCTAAGTCCCTCGCGAAAAAGGCAATTCCTGATCGTCAACCTGAAGCACGTTTCCGACAACACAATGTACAGGTTTCCCGAAACGGAATCCCTTTGACAGTGGATTTAAAGACACAAACGCACCGTGATTCTGTTAGACCGCGTTCGATTGGAACTGGAATTAGAAATGTTAAAACAAGTTTGCTTTTTGATGAGAATGTAGGAAAAGGTATACGAACACGCAAACACACATGCAAGAATCAACTCTCTTACATCATCTTCACCGTTTCACGCAGAGCTATCACTAACCTCAACCTTGAGCGATCACCATCCACGCTTCCAGGCAACCTTGAATGAAGGCGAAGATCACCGAACAACTCCTTCACGTTACGTGATGCCAAAGGTGAAAGGTGTAATTTCACGGCGTTGTGTACCGTAAACCCTATTCGGGACCCAAGGCTCCCCTTACCCAAACCCTGCCACGAAGGAGATAATAACGAACGGCGGAGGGGTTGAGTCATAAACGCCAAACGTTTGTCAAATCACTCCCATTACCTTTTGTGCTGTTTGTGCGGCTAGCAGCGGCAGCAGGTCTCCCTTTACGACGACAGGTCGTAAAAGGCTGATCCGGCCAGTGCACGCGGGCCGGAGCTAATAGGTGCGGTTTAATTGGTAGGTTACCGCTATGGCGCAGTCCCAGGTCCTACCACCTTCGCTATCCGCACGTTCCGCGGTAGGGTTTCCATTGTACCCAACCTGCCTTCCTGCCTTCCCTCTGTTCGGGAAGATGAGCGTTTCTAGCTCGTAGCCATCAATGAACCGGTGGACCCCGGTGCCTGCCATCGTTTAGCACCGCTTAGTGGTAAGGTGGTATTGCTAAAGCTCGAAAACGAAACCCTCGAGGACGGCGTGGGCCACCAGGGGCTTGGGGAGCTGGAGCTCCATCCACCAAGAACTAAGATTTGTCGCGAGAGATCGCTTGCGTTGCATGCTCCCGAAGCGCGTAATTCAACTGACAGTCAAGGTCAAGACGTTCCGGGGGGACGCCATTGTCAACGGAACGGTGCCGAGTTTCGCGGAACGCCGTGTGGTGCGTGGATGGAAGGGAAGTTGGACACCGCACACACCGCAGGAGCTGCGAGGCAAAATCATGTCACTTCGATTACGGTAATAAATTCGTGATCATTTCATTAATGAAAAGTTCCGTGATGCCGTGCGGTTGGGGGCGGGAAGGAGCGGTGTTCAACACGCGTGCGGACTTAACTATGTTTTCGACATCTTCCGCTACCCCCTCTCGTCCCGGACGACGGGTCTTGGAAGGAAGAACGTGTAGCCGCAAAACCACCGGAAGATGGGACGGCTGTCCGATCGATCGAAACCGACCGGCCCGTTTTGCGGTCGATCGGCGATTTCCGATGGACTTGGTAATTCAACACCGGACTGCCACCTGCAGAGCATGTGCCGCGCGGTCGGCTTTGCCCCCGGGGATGCTGGGGCTGAGAGTAATGGTCGCCCGGCGAGTTCCGTAGTCGACTGCCGCGTGGGCCGATGTTGCCGAGAGAGGGTCGTAGGTGCTGCACAATTGCCATTGTTTGTATTTCCTGCCCTCACGGTTGATCGCTTTATCGGTGCCATTTGTCACACCGGGGTAGATAATTTGTCGATTTCGAATCGCAATAAGCTCACCATAATGCGCCATAATCCGATCGCGCCCTTATAAGGCGTAAACGGAGCGTCACGAGCCACAGTCAGGACAATGCCGGGGGGCTACAGAGGAAGGCGAGTACGAAAAATTACACCAATCTTTCTTCCCACCATACAATATAAGTAGGTAATATCGAACTTCCTGAGCTTCGTAATATTGCTTCACTTTCTACGGTTGGGTGCAAGAATGTTTCCTTCGAAATGGAACTTCTTGAACGATCGCGCACACGAGGTACATATTTCCAGTCAATCATCCGACACCGCGTATTGGACGTCGACGATACTCCAAGGTTCGATGTAATTCGATACATTTTACTTCAATTTCTTTCCATTAACGCAGTGTGAGGAAAGTCGCCGCCCGTCCCCCGGGTTGTGGAAGGCTAACCTCGAAGGAGGTTCTCGGGGATCGCGATGGAATTATGAGCCCCTACGCAGACCGATGTCATCGAGGTGGTGGACCTCCCGTGGAAGTGCTGATGGACAACTTGGGTGGACTGTGCCAATGGTCGGATTAAAATGGACGACTCATGCACTCTTTGTGCACTCTTCTACTACTTTAAATCAATTGATCCATAAAGTTAAAGATTAATAACATAACATTAAAGTCAAAGGGAGTAGCTGATTGATGCATTTTTCGCTTGCGCCGTGGATAGAAGATCGTACGATGGTTCACCCAAAAATATCTGTTGGATATAAGGATTTCAACTCAACGTTGTGTAATGCCATTCTACACCATCTAAAATGAACCTTAATACTTCAGGTCTGAGGGCTGTTCACAAGCAATACATATCCTATGGTGGACCACCCAGTGATTACTTTCAGTGCACCGGCCATTGGACAAGCAACTTATCAGGCTTTACCAGAAACAAGATGGACTTGTTACAGGTCCCTGGGACCTAACGCAACGAGCGCTTGTTTTCCGCCGGAGACTACCATTACACGGCCAAAGTCTCCAATGATAACGGGGTTGTCGGCTTTTTTATTTTATTTGCATCTCGTTTGATGCATGCCGCCAGGCCAACCAGCCGCGCTAACCCTTGGCTGGTGCATAATTTGACCCAATGACCACCCTCCCCACCCGTACCTTCTGTTATAGTAGACATAGGAATAAGTAATTCACGATTACTATGGCAACGATAATACTATATATAAGCAGTGCATCTGCTAATAAAGATCATTCGGTTAAGGAACCATTCTGCAATAGGTTATGGGCCCAGAAGAGTAAAAGCAAAAGTCGAAAATGAGTACTGGAAGTTCCGTTGAACAAAACGCTACGGAGGGAAGAGGAGCAGGATTGCCGACGGCTGGCGTAGGACGGCTCAACGGAATCAATCTTCCCATGGTAGAAAGGTTACGTGGACGTGAAAATTACTCAACATGGGCGTTTGCAATGCGGATGATCTTGATCCGCGAAGGAACTTGGAGTGCCGTGGAACCTGATGAAGGCGAAGTAGTGGACAAAGAGACAAAATTGCGTGCATTGGCAACAATCTGTCTGAGTCTGGAGAGTTACAACTACAGTCTGGTTCAGGACGCAACGGATGCAGCTTCAGCATGGAAGAAATTGGCCGCAGCATTTCAAGACACCGGATTGACCAGGAAGATCGGCTTGCTTCGGAAGTTGACGAACATAAGGTTAACCTCTAGCATGAGCGTAGAAGAGTATGTTAACGAGCTGATGTCGACTAGCCACAAGCTTGCTGCGATCGGATTTCAAGTAGACGATTCCTGGATGGTAGCATTGCTTTTAATGGGATTACCGGATCATTACGAACCAATGATCATGGGGCTGGAAGCATCAGGAGCGAAACTTACGTCGGATGCGGTAAAGGCAAAAATTCTGCAGGACGTGAAGTGTGATAGGAATCTTGATGGCAGCATGAATAACGAAGCATTGTACATAAGAAGAGAGTATAAACCAAAGGCGCAGTATAAGAAAAGGAGCGAAAAGACGTGCTATAATTGTAAAAAACCTGGACATTTTGCAGCCAAGTGTCCAATGTCTGGAGAAAAAGGAAAATCAAGTTCACTATGGAGTTCGTTTGCTAGTGGCGATGCAAACAGTGAATCTTGGTATTTTGATTCCGGAGCAACTTGTCACATGGCAAAACCGAATCAACATTTTAGTGATGAGACAACGTTGCAGCAAGCGATATGGACAGCGAATAATGGCAGCATGATGGCTATAGCACGAGGTACAGTAAAATTAGAAGAGAATAACGCTAACGTATATGAAGTTCTGAAGGTACCTAATTTGGTTACGAATCTATTGTCTGTGAGTGCAATATGTAAAAAAGGGCACACTGTGATTTTTACAGCAGACAAATGTAAAGTTATAGATACAAATGGAGAAGTTATTGTATCTGGGAAACAGGAAAAAGGGCTTTATAGATTGCTACAACCGAAACAGACCGGAACACCGCATGCTACAGGACAAAGCAAAGAAACTCAGCCAGTTTTGAGACGAAGTAGTCGCCAGCGTAATTGTCCAAATAGATACAATGAGTTTGTAAGTTACAACACCATTTCAAACCATCCACCGGAAGAAGATATTCCGCAGAGTTACGATGAAGCTATGAGGAGACCTGATCGTGAAAAATGGATCGAGGCAATGAAGCAGGAGATGGTATCCCTGAATGAGAACCAGACGTGGATGATCACCGATTTACCAAAGGGTCGAAAAACCATTCGAAACAAGTGGGTTTTCTCCATCAAGCGAGGATCTGATGGAAATGTGGACCGGTACAAGGCGAGACTAGTTGTTAAAGGATGTTCGCAGAAACCGGGAATCGACTATGAAGAAGTGTATGCTCCTGTAGTGCGATATTCAACTGTCCGATACCTGATGGCACTTGCTACGAAGTTTGATATGGATGTGGACCAGATGGATGTGGTTACCGCATTTTTGCATGGAGAACTAGGTGATGAGCAAATTTTCATGGAGCAACCCGAGGGGTTTGCAATTCCAAATGGAAAAGTATGTAAACTGAAGAAAGCGTTATACGGTTTGAAGCAATCGAGCCGGGTATGGAATGCAAAGTTGAATGAAGTACTGCTAGAATTTGGCCTACAACGATCGAAAGTTGATACTTGTTTATATTGGAAGATGAATGAAGATAAAATGCTGTTCGTAACAATATATGTTGACGATCTGTTAATTTTCACGAATGATAATCCTTTGAAGAAAAGACTAAAACAATTTCTAATGCAGAAATTCAAAATGAAGGATTTAGGCACAGCATCACATTGTCTTGGCATTCGAATCAAGAGAGATCGAAGTGCAGGAATATTATCACTAGATCAACAGTTATATATCGAAGAGATTGTTAGGCGATTTAGAATGGTCGACGCAAAACCTGCAACAACTCCCATGAATCCTGATCTTAAATTGGAAAAGTCAATGTCACCAAAGAATGACGCTGAAGTTGAGGAAATGAGAAGTGTACCGTTTAAAGAAGCAATTGGATGTTTATCCTTTGTAGCGCAAATAACTCGACCTGATATTGCCTTTGCTGTGAATACTGTTAGCCAATTTTCTTCAAATCCCGGAAGACAACATTGGGAGGCTGTGAAGAATATAATAAGATATCTGAAAGGTACAGCGAGCAGGAAATTGCAGTACAGAAAGGATGAAAGCGGAGAATTGGCAGGATATACCGATGCTGATTGGGGAGGAGATCCTGACAGTCGCAGATCAATGAGTGGATACGTGTTTATGTTGCAAGGTGCAGCAATAGCATGGGGCGTAAAGAAGCAACCAACAGTAGCTCTTTCATCTTGCGAAGCAGAATACATGGCTCTCTCTCGAAGCATTCAAGAGGCAATATGGTGGAAAAACCTTTGTTCGGAATTCAGCGATGTAGGAACAGTTCTGATTTATTGCGACAATCAGTCTGCAATCATCATCGCTAAAAACGGATCGTATAACCCTCGGACGAAGCATATAAGCATACGCTACCATTTTGTGAATGAAAGCTTAGAAAATCAAGTGGTGAAACTCGAATATGTATCGAGTAAATTACAACTGGCCGATGGATTCACTAAGCCTTTGCAACGGATGAACCAGGCTAGGTTTTGTAATAGTATAGGAATCGTGAATTAGGGAGGAGTGTTATAGTAGACATAGGAATAAGTAATTCACGATTACTATGGCAACGATAATACTATATATAAGCAGTGCATCTGCTAATAAAGATCATTCGGTTAAGGAACCATTCTGCAATACCTTCCACCACTCTATGAAATGTGGTGAAAAGTTTTCCAATGGAATACCGTACCGGCAACGAAATCCCCTCGCTTGTACTGACCTATAGCCCATTGAAATCGGTAGAACAAGCTGACCCGTGTCTCCTCGACAAGCCCTCCCATGCCGGCCGACTCGTGATTAAAATCAAGTGCGTAATACCGGTGCAATCTAAATGTAGGATAAGTGGTTCTATTAACGCGTAACAAGCGTACTTACGGAAGTTTGCTCCTTGGGCACTTTACCATTCACTCTGCCTCTGTCTCTCTCTCTCTCTCTCTCTCTCTCTCTCTCTCTCTCTCTCTCTTCGTATCCCCCCGTATCGAGGTTGTACAACCCGGTAAGCCGGTAGGCACGATTACAACGCGCGAAACGCTTTAATCAACTGTTTGGCTTTCAATTAGCTGCGTAGTACAAACAACAACAAAATAGTCATGGGTTTTTTTTTCCCTCTTACCACTTCGTCCGCTTTCTTGGAAGGAGGATCTGTTCAGTGAGTGCAACTGTTTAAATACACTTACGCAAACGGTACGCAACGAACGAGTAGTCGCCGGTGAGGAATCGATGCGAACCCGTCCCGTTGAGTGGCATTGCATATTTAGGCCAACATGCAGAAATCGGAGGCTAATGAGGGTCCCGAGAAGTAGTAGTACCACACTACTTCATCGGTTACTTTGTATATCCACAACATATAAATATCTACGTATACGTTGTACGTCCATCAAAACATTCTTTAAATTCTTATCAACAACCACTCCTACAGCGCCAAATGCTTGATTAATTTCAACCCAATCTTGCGCCCTAAAAGCATAACTGGATTCTTGATCGTACATTCCGATTACACCGAATTCCATCTCACGTGACTTGCGTTCGCTTCTGCAGGCAAAAGATCACTAAATGAATAGATCGTGTCGGTTGGCATGCAAATTCTGACAACTGATTCCCTCACTTTCAGCCATCGACGACACACGAGCGATCGAATCCAAAACATTGCGATGCAGACCCACTTAGTCGATCTAAGCCGGAGTGAGTTGGTGATTTGTCTTGCTGATACTCCGAAAAAAAGTGAATCACAACCGTGTGTTGGAGTGGTGTCGGGGCGTTGGAATTTTTGCTCGAAGCGCCACATTCTATCTACCGAAGTGCAAAGGTATGGGAACGTGTCCCAACGCTACACGCATAGATGGCAAGGTTGTACTCTCCCAGTCGGTACTGGTCCTCCGGTGGTTCGGGCAACAGCAGCAATTACAGTTCGATTAACTGCATGGGACATTCCACTTCGCCCCGATAGGACGAGGGTAGTAGCAGGTAAAGGGCGTAGTTCAGGCTGGTATGCCTCGAGGCGAGGGGTATTTTTCCAACAACTTTGCCAACGAACACGTAAGCGTACGAAAGGCTCAGATATTCACAGAACAAATAATAGTTGGCCAGTTATCCGAACCTCGTGAACTATTGCACTGTAAATGGCATGTAAGAATTCTCCCCACAGATAACAGGGGGTGGGAAAAGGAATGCACCAAAAAGGTACGCCCCAAGTCACAAAGCACCTTTCAGGAAAGATGATTTATCGATGGTAACCAAACCAAAATGTTCGTGGCCCTAAGTCCTCTATCCTCTTAGAAAATAAACCGGGTCACACAGCATCTGAAACCGGCAAACGGTGGCATTTGGACCATGTGGGTATGCAAATCCCTTTTGTATCTACACACAACTTCCAGTGGCTAGCCACCGTTACGAAAGATGCGTTCCATGCAGGACCGCGAATGCTTGCACCCGGGGTCTGTCACATAAGCACGTTTTGCGATTGTTTTACGTTGCCCAAGGGGGATCGCTCTGAACACACTCTTCTGTGGCTGTTGTGCGCTATGCTTCCGGCAGGCGGTATTGTAGAAGTCGGTCAAACAAACAAACACCCTTTCCTGGGGCACGAGATGCAAATCGATCACTTTCACCGGTCACGCCAGTTGTGCGCATTCTGTGGTACCCTCAAGAAAGGAGGAGAAGCGAGCCATAGGCTCGGTTGGAGAGACCCTCATTAAAGGTGAGACTTTGAGCTGCTCAAGTGTTGAGGTTACGTGCGCAACCTCCTCCCCCCGCTTGGAGTGTTCAAGAGTGTGACGTTCGTGGCACAATAGTAGATCGGGTCGAGAATTTGACAACTACTGATTATTTGCGCACAGCTCGAAGCATCATTAACCGTTTGTTTGAATGTGGTGCATAATGCATAACGTGTGGCCTAATCATGTAGATCGAATGGAACCGAGGACGAGATGGACGCGAGTGCATTGTTAAATCGAATGCTGTGCGCATACCGAATGGCTCAAGTGAACGTGACATAATAACGTGCAGTTAAGCAAACCATTAGGAGTTGGCAGGAGTTGGAATGTTTAGTGTGTGTTTCGAAAATCAGGTAGGCCAACGGGGCCTTACGAGTGGAATGTAGTACTCTAGACATAAGTAAGACAGAGGACATTGTTGTCTATCAGCAATGCATTCCCGTTGTGCGTTCGATATCATTCCACTAATTGCTATATCTCATCTCCGATTGCTGGACGCATCGCTCGAAGATCACTTACGCCTCATAATACTCTCGTCTCAACCTCCCCCATCTCGGTTCACTTTCGTACGCCTGCGCCAGACCGTGCCTTGCCATCATCAGGGACATCGGGGCATCGTGATTCCTGAACCACACCGACTCGTTGGAAGCAGACGAGCAACGAATGCCTCCCGCGCAATAATAAACTTATAATGGAAGAAAAAAAAACCTACTGACACACACACACACACATACAGTCACACTCTGGAATGGCTTCTGATGACCTTCATCTGCATCGCTCAATCGCTGCAGTAAATGGCTGTAATGTTGTAATCTGAACCGCCTTCAGATTCAGCGCCCCCTCCACGAGCACGGGGGTTGACGCTTTCTGGCCTCGACGGTCGGTCTTAGGCTGAACGACAGCCAGGCGCCGCCGTGGATCGGCCGCTTCCAATGGGATGAGGGGGTGATCAAAAAGTAAGCTATACCACCTTCCATCGGATCGCGATAAATAATCCCCTGACGACACCATTCAAATGGTCATCAGCGCGCATTAACCTATAAACATGAAGATGAAAAAACAGGCGACCAGCATAACTTCAACACACAACTACTACCCAGCCAAATGTCACCGGCGACACCGATAGCGAGGAGAAAGGAGGTGACATGAAGCATCTCTATAATCCACCCTAGACCTCCTCCTCCACGCCTAGAGGTGTGAAAAGTCTTCTGCCGCTGGTTCGGTGCGAACGAAAGGAAAAGTGTCCATGTCCGCAGTGGGAATGATGGTCATCTCCGATCAAACGAGCTTCTCCGTCGGTGTCGACGATGGTGGCTCAACCACAAGATATGTGGAATAGATTAACGATTAAGATAAGTGGTAGCGCGCGAGTTAAGCATCAGGCTGCGTCAGGCCCGAACCGTTGGCGCGCCCTCGTCTTGGACACGGCTCGAGGGCCACTAACCACATTGGATGCCCGGAGGGACCGAACATGACTCCCCGAACCTACCGAATGGGAGCATGCGCCGCAGTGTGGTGGTGGTCATCGCATCACCCCGAGAGGACTCCTAACAACGCCCACGAGAATGACGCGACGAACATTTCAATTCCGCCCCGAGGAAGAGACGGAATGTCGCCATCAGTCGGCGTGCGAGCCTCACCAAGGTTTTGGGCCTAGTTCTAACGAACCTAACGCTGGCGTTCACGTTAATTGAATTGATCAGCACCATTCATATCTTCTATCGCTTGTCTTTGACTTGTCGGCCTACGGTTTGCCCAAAATGTTTGAATCTTTTGTTTTGGACAAGGTTTAGCTGAGATATGCACAGTTCAACAACTTTGGTAAATGATTCTGAAACTCCCCTCTTGTAGAGCAAATATTGCTGAATATATATTTGGCAACGATTAGGTAACACCTGTCCAATTATTGAAAATAAATATTTGATCTATCTCGCGTCAAAAGATTGACACATACTCCATCTTCGACTGTATAATTAAGCTGATGGCCCTTATTTGGATATCCGCCGGGCCGGAGGCATGAAGTTCTTTGACAGTTCCTGACACTGTTTCGTGGCGGTTTTGGGCGGCCAGTCGTAGGATCTAAATTTTTCGCAACTCTAGCGAACCCGCTGTGTGTTCGCTTAATTTGGTATGAGGAAACGCATGGCTACACAGCCTCCTAGATCACTGAGTGAGTGAGTCGTGCAAACCAGGGGAGAGTTCATTGGCGGTCGACGAATCAGTAGCGTCCGGTACGGGTGCCTGTTGGCTATTGCGACTCCAAAAAACTCGAGCCCCTCGGTTCCAGGCTGTCTCTCAGCGGCTCGGAACCCCGGCCCCGTCACGAAGCCGATGTGGGCAGCGATACTGGTTCGCGGGATTTCACCTGTCAAACTTGCGAGGCCACGCAACGTAGCCATCTACAAATTGGTAGCGGCAGCGTAGAAGGCGTCGCCATGCGACGGGGAGTCTCCCACAACCTCCAGCACTCGCCGGGCCCAGCGTGCCTGGTGGCCAGGCCGGCCTTCCACCGCACGTTCGCATACAGCACGACCTTTTCAAGATTTCGCACTCGGATAGAGGCCGCGCTCGATTAATCGAACAATTGTTGTCGTGCCCGTGTCGTTTATTTGCCCGTAGTTGATTGTCTTCGGGTGCGACTCCTTTCGCATCGTTATGCAAAAGCCCTACGGCCAATATCTCGCCCCCTTCCTTGGCGTGTGAAGCGACCCCATTTTCGCGCTCGCTAATGTGCACCCGGTTCAGATGGTCGATCGATGCGGATAGATCACTTCCCGTTTGGATGATGGCTAGCAAACGTCCACGGCACGCGTAAACTCCAGCAACAATGCAACACACGCGTTGTTGGAGAAAGTTTGGTCGAGTGGCCACGTGTGTGTGTGGGCTGGGTCGCAGACTTTGTCCCAATCCGCACTTTTCAAAACCCTGGTGACAAACGTAAAACAAAGTCCTCAAAGGTAGCAGCACCACATTCCACCGGTGTTGTTTCATTCGGAGCGCGCTCGCCTTTTCGATTGCACACGGGCGTCGACGTCCTTCAGAAGGAGGGAGGTTCGCTGCCGCCTGCATAGCTTGATTTATTTGCCAGTGCGTAGGTTTTTGGAGGAAGAAAAACTTTATGTTACGCTTCGCGACACAACGCCCCAACCGAAACCGGCCAACGGGAAGAAACTTGCAGTCTCTAACCCCGGATTTGGGATGCCTCCGTGTCCGTGGCATGCATTTGTTTTTTAGTTTGAGATGATTATTACATCGATAAGCAAATGGAAAAGCGAAACTCAAATACCACACATGTTGGGACCGCCTTTCGCGGAGGTATCGTCGCCCGTGGCGGTTTGTACAAGCTAAGATACCAAAGAATATTCCCGTGTCTTGAGGAAACAAGAGAGAGAGAGAAACTTTCGATTTTGACCAATAAATGTGTTCTCAATCGAACAGAAAGCTGTAAAACCGAAGTGATACATAAATTAGTGACTGTTCCACATAGGTGTTTCCATTAGGACAATATTTTTTAACAGTTTTATTGTTAATTTATTGGTTTGCAATCTAGAGAAGCATATTGATTTCGTTCTTTTTGTGTCTTGTGGTTGTGTTCATCGATTTTTTAAATTTGATGTAAGGTTTTAGTCACTCGTTTACCATTTTAATATTTCTTTTGTGTAATATATTTTTTTTTCAATTTTATTTAAAAATTCATTTGAACACACTCATTGATGTGGCAGTTAACCACACTTGGAACGTCGAAAGGGTTATCGAAATTGCATAATAAACCTTAAACTGTTCTCTTACGAAATACTTCGGTTATCAACTGTGCGTGATTCATGTATTGTACATCTTTCAACGCTCCCCTTTGTCATGCATAAAAGTGGTGTTCGTCGATACTTGGAACTGGTACTGCAGCCAGTCATTCCGCGACGAGGCCCCATTCCACGAGTTAAAAAATGACGTCACTAAAACATGCAAACATCCTGCCGCGAATCGGCGATGCCTTTCTAAGGGCGGTTTCATAGTTCCCCCGAACACCTTGTCGGCATTGCGAGGAATCTCCCGACCGTAAACCACGCCAAAACCTTCCGTGATGGATGACCAAATCGAGCACATGGTGGCGCCGGATCGTGAATCATCGACGACGTTTAACGCTGGTGACTTGCGAAAGCCGTCACTTGGCCATCTTTACGAAAATGTGTGTGTGTGTTTCTGTGCATAGGGACATAAAACACCTCCAAAGAGGCGATAAAGCACGAAGGCGGAGTGCAATAGCACTTATCAATGCCGTCGCACGCCTAAAGTAAACTATCCAGAAGCTTAAGAAGGCCACCTCCACCTCCAAACTGGCATCGACAGCCATTGGGACGGCGCTAGGAGCAATCGCTACTACTTTGCATACAAACGGGTCTCTGGAGCGCCCCCAAACTCGCGAAACCGTTGGCTCAAAGTCAATGGGGGGGCCGCACTTGAACCGTTCAAACTCCAAAACGCGAAACTACGTGACACCGCGCAAGGCCGTTCATTAGCACCACTCACGCATATGTACACGGCAATACGTATTGGCAGAAAAATTCAACAGAATCGTAGGGTGAGATCCTCCTCCACAATCCGTAAATGCGTGCGATGCGCTTCAAGAAGGTCTTTCTCTCACTTCTCTCCACGAGAAGTGCTTCCAGCTTGGGCTCATTAATATCCGCTTTGGGGCGAGCGGTGGTGCCCGAGACCCTGTCATACCAGCGATTGCCATATTTGTGGAAATGCCATGCGCGCGTCACTCCACACTCGACCGCTTGTTAGTCGGAATGAAAGACCAACTCCACAACCTCACTTAACCGAGGCCTCATCGGAGTTTCCGCGTGAACTCCACACCACCGAACGGAGACGGAGTAGAAAGCAGCAATGGCGACCAGCTGTTTGCCAGCTTTGCGATCTTGACCGTGCCCAAGACCTTGACCTACCCGGGGCGCCTCGGTGAAGCGAAGAGTCTTGCGAATATAGACTATCACCCCGTGCATTGTTGTCTTCTAAGCAAATCGGGTTTGGGGATCTACTGGAAAGTAGGTTTCTAGACCAAGCCAAAGTCTGAGCTAAGAACCTGAGGTCTGGTGAGGCTCGATCGAAGTTCTCATGGCTCCATACTTCCTGCTCGTCGTGACAAGCCTGCACGCTTCGTCAGTACCCAAAAACCGCCCGCTCAATGTCGACTATCCGGAGGGTTCATTACGCTTATTAATAATACGCCGTGCTGGCCTAATCCGGATTTCATTTGGGAGGCTGCAATATGGATGGAGAGCGCAACGAGTAGCAATTAGACTTTACCGGATTGCCTGCTACCGACAGGAGCCTGGGAAGGAGAAGATCCCTTTTAAGGAGCCAGCTTATGACTTCGGCCTTGCGAGTAGTCATCGGTCACCTCGCTTGTTACTCCCTACCTTGTCCCTCGGCTATGAAGGGGCTTTGTGCTGTTTTATGATGATAATCTTTCATGCGATGGTTTGTTCTGTCTTCTCAAAAGTTTCCGATATAACCTTTTTGTGAGTCAACTGTGAGCCGGCGACCCCCACGAGAAGCCGGCAAAGACCATAACCAAGCTTTGGCGCTGATATGGAGCCCGCGATATAGGCCGTGACTCTTACCGCGCGATGTTCTCCACGACTGACATATAGCGAGCCGAGACAAAAATCGACGTGCTCGATCTCAACGTCCCTGCTGTGTGGACGTGTTTAGTGGGCACAGCACAACCCTCCGCCCCCTCCTCTCGGTCGGTCACAACCTGTTCGCAACGTTCGGCCTTTACGCGCAAAACAACATCGCCGATCGACAACAAAAAAAAACAAAACCCCCGTCGATCAGTTTCGCGCGAAAGTTCCAGTGTGCGTGTATGTGTTGCTCCACGTGGGATCGATTTTCGCGCACTTTCACCAGGAGTGGGCCGGTTCCGGCGATGGGAAGCGGTTGTTCACCACGCCGATGTTGGGTGGCACCGAAATCCGGACGGCTTTGGACTTCCGGTAGCCATTTTATCGAGCGAGATTGAAACAGGTGCATCGACGACCCTGCCACAGATAGCATATGCCGATTCTCAGCTGTTCGCAGCCCGCAGTCTTCACCTCCACCCCTCACAGGCCTCACCTTCTTTGTGGTATGGAAAAGGCTTGCGTTGTCGGATGTGTTTGTCTGTAGCTATTTTCAGTGATGTTGAGATAGAAACTGAGTAGACTTGGACGCGTGTGTGCGAGAATCAAAGTAGGCGTTTCGGATGGTTGTGGAGCACAAATCGGCAAACGATCGCAGGAGCCAGATAACCATGGCATTGGAAAACGACACATGTTAGTATGCGTGTACACGTAGGGATGTTTGCTTCACCTTCATCCCTGCACGCGTTCCTAGAAGACGCAACAACTTCATTTCTGCGATCGGGGATTAGCCCGGGTGGCGTTCGAACTGGCAACTGACCAAGTGTGAATATCTCGCATTTTTTAATTCCAGCATGCCACCCTCAAGTTCACCGACACACATACACACACACACATACACCGTTGTGCCATACTTGGGCAGCCTGAAACACAAAACGGTCAGTCAGTCACGGCCTTGCCGCAATTTGTTCGTCAGATGATGACAGATAAATGACCCGCGCGGGAAATGGTGACGGAAGTCGTCGCAATCCGATGGGGGGATTCCAATGCAATGCGCACTCCACTCCGCCCGCCCGCCAACCGTCGGCGCCACCCTCAATGTTCCTAATGATGTGTGATGTCCGCAAGCGTTCGATGATCGATCGGAAGTTGGCAATAGGGGTGGGTCAGGGAACATTTAAATGAAGCGGTTTACTTTAGCGGTATGAAACGGTGAGTCAAAGCTATTTGCTGGCATTCCATTGCTATACATGGTATGGTTTAATACGTCGCATAGTTAATGGGTTACATCCCGCACTTTAGCGAGCGAGCTTCCTGTGTAAAATCGATTATTTTTTTCAAAGACTTTTACAAAGACACAGATTAGTTATTCGTATAATCTTACCGGGTTTTACTCTTATCTTTTGCACATAATTCGTTTTCAAAAAATTATAGAGTGTTGTCAACAGCATCCGTGCATATATCGTGTTGCAACGAGCACTCACTCATGGCATCCGTTATCGAATCGACAGCGTTATCCTTCCCTTGACATTCCACAGACCACCTTCATCACTCCAAGTAACGCCGGTGGAAGGTTGGAGGATTTCAAGAATTAACGAATATAAAAATCGACTGTCATGATGCCTTAAAAAGAATCCTATCGTGCCGGAACCAACGAGCGCCCGGATCGTTAGCGCCTTCGCCGGGGGTTTCGCTAATTGGAAACGGATAAATTATTGCCCATCGTTCAAGCGACAAAACATAACCCTCTGGTTCGGGTGGGCCTCACGGTGGCGAAGAAAATGGCAAGAAACTTGACCCTTGGGCCCCGCGAAGAATGTTCCCCGCATTCCGCAACACCACGTGCAATATTAATAAACATATTTCAATGTGCAGCAGAATTAAATTATCAAGGATGCTACTGCAGGAGAGGATGTGGGGAGGGGGGAGGGGGAAATCGGATATTCATCTCTTCACACTGCATAATTTATGAGCATCCCTGCCGACCCCTCCCGCCCGGTCTGTCGACGACGGGTACGGGTTTGGTTGTATCATATTTCATAAGACGGCAGAAGGACGAATCCTGTCCTGTCGCGCGGAATTCGCACCAGCTGTGATGAAGATTGGCGCGCCGTCATCTTCGTCCGGTGGTGGCTGTCATTGCCATTTTTGCCGCCCCCCATTGCTCACTCCAACCGGTGCCAATGACGGTGGCCATCGCATGATCGCATTGGAGTTCACGCTCCGAAGCACGTATGCGGGAAGATCTCAAGATTTTCCCCAGGAGAAATTGCTGCCGAGTTTGTGCCAGCTCATAAATCGACACATGATCTTTGCGTGGGCTTTCGACATGCAGTTCGGGGTCGAATTCTTCGATGCTGTCGGTTGCAGTTTGCTGCTGAAAAGCAGGGGACCATTCCTTCCAAGCAGATTTATTCGGAAAAGGAAAAGCATGGTGTGGTATGAATTAATTGTTTGCAAAGAGTATCTCCCAATTATTACGTAAATTTTTCATCTCTTTTTGGGTATCTCAACCAAATTAATTGAAGGATTCTTCGATAAAGATTACATTTGTCGTCGTAAAAGAAGGTAAATCCCTCTGCCATTACTCAACCGATAAGCGATCGGCACTCTTTAGACCTCATCATGTCCTTCCCCAAATGAAGTTTTTCGTTTTGTATATTGTTACTGTTGGCGTTCTCCCCCCTTCGGCTTAATGCTTGTTTTGTATGTTGATTTTTTCCTGCTGATTCACCTTTTGGCCACAGATACACACATACACACACACACACATTACAAATCCAGTTGGTCCAGTGACCGCGAAATGTTTGGAAGAGCGGAAAAACAGGAAACAACAATCAGCGGCCTCATGTGAGGAAGGGAGGGAGAAGGGTAAAGGTAATGGAGCCCTCTCCCTTTTTTTCCCCCCCGTCCATGGCCCTGGTTGTGCTTGTGGGTACAAGGATTCGTGCCTCGTCCGTTGTCATCGGTCGAGGCGCTCCAAGCGCTAAAAATCTTGAATTTTCCCTAAAAGGAATGATTTTTTCTCGTCCTCCTCGGCGCCACCACCACCACCGCGGTGTGTTCGTGTTCGGCGCGAACTTGGACTTGGTGGAACGTGGTGTTGTCCTTCCTCGTGTCTCTCTCCTCGACGGGAAAAAAAAAACAGGCTGACCGGAGCGTGAGTGCGCGTGCGCGCGCGCGCAGTGTTTGCGATTAACGCCGGAAGACGCAGGGATCGCTCCTTCGCGGGAGCTTTTCTTCTGTTTTTAGCCCGGTTGAAGGTTGAAGACACGGTGCGCCCGGCAGCACCGGGTCAGCGTTGTTTATTTGTCGCCGGGCCGGATTTATGATTCGTACGTACACGGCGAATCTAGAAGCATGAGAGAGTGGCTGATCGTCGTTATTATCGACACCGCACGACGATGATGATTAGTTACTCCGGTAAGCCGTGGCCGGGGTGACCGAATTTGGGCTAGCCGTGTTGTGAAACCAAACGATCGTAAACTGACCTCATGGTACCCGACCGGAAACAGAGAGAAAGAGAGGGAGGCACATATGAGCTACCGGCGGTCGGCGGCTTATGATTTAGCCAAGGTCGGTTTGTGATGGAATTACGGAAGAGTTCCACGACGCATTACGGGTACGTCGATATGGTCAACGCAGAAGATGATGATAGGCTTCATACACAGATAAGCCACAAACTGCCCAATGTAGAACCATTTTAGGAATGCGGTTGCTTTTGGGACATCCACTTTTGTGGCAATCGGACATGTAATTTAACCAACGTAATAGATGTAAACAACTCCATAAAAAGCAAGAAACAACAATTTCCGGAACCTTAATCAACAAACAGATTATTAAAATGTATGTCTTACCGGATAATAAAGTAAAAAAGATTTGATATCTAAATCCGTCAAGTACATCTTCCCTGTAAGATTACAATACGACAGATTAAGATAGTACCGCCCTCCCCACACATCTCTCCCACATCATCTTGTGATCTACGCAAACACACAATTAATAGCCCAGCTTCTTAACCTATCGATCGTAACGACTGCCAATTGGTTCCGATCGGGATAATGATACAGTAATGGACCCAGCGAGCCATTACCCTTAACCGGCGCACCAAAAGGGAGGCACGGAAACCTTCAACCACTTCGATCTTCGCTCCCTTTATGTATGCATTCGGTGGTGGGGGGAGGGGGAGGGTAAAAAGACGGGGCGTGAAATCGTGAGTGGAAAAAGAACAACAATTATGGTTCCATTCAATTGTATGCTCGCGTGTCCCGTGTTTCCCATCCCTCGGTGTCGTTTCGTGGGCGCCTCCCAAGCGCGTTTGTGCATCACTGACATTCAATGCACCGGTGAACATACACACACACATGCACCTGTCGTTCAAGTGCACTTCTTGCGATGGCGCTTCGATTCCAATTTGAAAGGAAGGTACACCTAAAATTCCTCTTAAATTGATTCGTGAATCTGAGGAACGAAAAATATTAGGAGCGGTCGAAATCATTAAAGAACTTGTCATTTAAATTAATTTGATAATGACTTTTATAAAAAGATTAGCAAAACTTAAATAAAATAAAACGAAGATAGATTTTTATGAAGCCAAATAAAATGAAACTTTCCATAAAGTTCAAAGCTTATATAACTTAAGTAATTTTGACGTATCGAATGCATTTAATGCCGTGACAAAATTGTGAACGATACCGCATCTTGCATTGGCCAATCTCTCACTTCGCCTCGCCCCTGTCTTCGGTGCAGTTCGCGTGAAGATAGCCACACCATTGTCCATTGCATCACAGGCGCAACTGCACCACCGACCGCTTGGAAGGTCCACCGGCGCTTTGACAAAATTGCATTGCGTTCGATCGCGATGCAAAAGCTAAAATCGTGCATAACTTATTCGAATGTCGCTTTTCGATCGAGCAAAATGCCGCCTTCGAGTCGAATGCTTGGGAAGCGAAAACAATAAAACAACCAAAAACAAACAAGTAAACCCCGAAAGAGACAATCGGTTCGGGGCAGAGCGTATGTAAATGTCTTAATTTATTCGGGTCGCGTAATTTATGCACATGTGTGCACACGCGTTATTGTAGCGCCTCCTTGGCCTGGCGCCACACACAGGCGAGCAGAATTCCTCCATCGGGACGAAGGAGTGCAGCATAACCTTTTCCGTTTTGCCTCCTCGACAGAGCCCACAGTGCACCGCTCCGGCATCCGGGGGGTGGTTGGTGGTGGCAACTCCTCCGAAAAGGCGTGACCGATTTGCTCTCTGCACCAGGTCCCTGGGGCGGCCCGGAGACGGAAAGGTCAGCCCGCGAAGGACGCACCGAAATGATGAATGAGTTTTATTGGGTGTGAAAAGGTTTTGTTTTTCCGCTGTGGTTTAGTGAGATGCAGAAGCGAAAAACCACGCAGATGAAGTCCGGGATTGAGAAATGTTTCCCACATTAATTCCCGGATAGACAGTGGAGTCATTAATTTCAATTGCTTCACACCTTACATGAAGGATGATTTAATGCATTAAAGCGTCGTAAGCATATTGTGCCAAGAGAACACCCAAAAGAAGTTCAACGAATTCATGATTTAATTGCTCTAAATCTCTAGAGTTGACGCATGCCTCAAGGAGATCCACCTATCAACCTATCCAACCCATATACATCTCTTCTCTTTTGTTTTGTTATTTTCCGTATCATGTTAAGCCTAAACGAACAAGTTAGCGAAACATCAAACAAATTAATTAGGTTGTGAGAATGTGCGTAACTTCCCCCCCACGCAGCAGCCCATGGCGGCATCGCCTACTCCATCCTCCGTTGCGCTACAAATTCATTCATCCATTTTATTCGGGGTCTTCGTGACCCCAAGCAAACCATTAAGGCCGGTACGACCCGAATGTCGACTAATCAACGCATCGACTGGCAGTCTAGTGACCAACGAGGGGGGGGGGAAGAAAGACGCGGTGTCCTGGGTTACCAACCCACCGATCCGGTTAACCTCACTTTTCCTCACGGCCTACTCACGATAACGCAGTAGTGGATTAATATACTTTTTTGCGTCTTGCATTGGAACTATGAATGAAGAGTTTTTCGCAAAACCGGAACGGGTTCGAAAATGAAGACGATGGCGGCGACGGAGAACCAGCATATGTATACGTGGCAGTGTGCGGGTTCGCCAAATAAGTGTCCGCAATTTCGATTAACGAAGAAAAAAAAAAGGAAGGTCTTTAAAGCCCTCTCATCGTGGTAATATTGAATGAAGCTGGAGCAGATCGGCGACGGGCGGCAACGCCTGCTACACCTAGAAACTAACGCCTCTAACGTGCTGAAGGAAACACAGAAATAAGTGGAAGAAACATAACCTCCTCGCTGCTGCTGGTGCGTATCGCATGGTGCGTTGGCGTACTCGTTGGAACCGAACCCGGGCCGCCAGCGACCCGGGCTACCAACTTACTGCCAACTCATGCGTCCATTCGGACCACGGAATGACATCATTTATGGGTCTGGTCTGGCGTGAGACTGGTTTCGGCCGGAAATGGCATAGGGGTGAAATGGGTATAGTCCCCGCTTTCGCACTCTCACTCCATCTGGGAGTTCGTTAAGAACTGATTGAGCTGCTTGGGTACGTGTTTTCGAGGTCCAAGAGTCCAAGAGGACCTACTACCGCATTTTTTTTACCGACTCTCAACACGTATGAAGTTTGACACTCGCCGCTATGACAACCTGTAGCGTTGAACTAGTGTCCTATATGGACATCGGAATGGGTGGCACTTAGCACGCCTGTACACTGCCCAACTACAACTACAACTCCTTCTTTCTTCGCTACTTTCCGAATTTTGATTTGCCGTAATCGAGTGAAATCCATGGGGCAAAAACCGATGTCGCCACTTGATTTGGTTTGGGTTTGAAAATTGGCAATACCGTCGACACCATCGATTGCGCAACACGATCGGCCAACGCTCGACCAACATGGTCCCCCCCGCCGTAGCGGGTTGGACACGTAACGAGGCCATGGTTTATGCAAACCATCCATCATCGAGCCGCCCGGGAGCGGAGATGACTTGAGTTCGTCAAACTCGGGCGCGGAGCGTTTAATTAACGAAGCCGGCAAACGCCTCCAACATCGACCGGATTGAACAAATCTGGTGACACTTGTCCTAGAATGGTAGCCGAAGGAAATTTGCTTTCCAAATAATGGACAACGCCGATGAAATCCTTGGATATCTTATGTACAGACACATTTCTCTTCACCGACAGCTTTATTTGGTCGTTATGGAAGACTTGTTTCTTCTTTGTTGATATATTCTGAGCGTGGTTTTTGTCTGTCGACGATTGTGTTTTACGAATCCAGAAGAATATACGAAGAAAATAGGGTGTTAATTACCGACAACACAACCCTCCAAATCCAATCCCATGGTATCGATTTCAATCGCACCGCACGGAAACCTGATCCTCGCTTTTTTTCGAAGATCTGAAAGATCTCTTCAATATCTCCTGAGGCCTGCTGAGATGCTTTCGTTAGAATACACCGCTTACCGTTTTGCTTAGCATTGAGGTTGCGCACCTGCTGACCAAAAGGCCTCATAAATTAATTCTTTGCCCGCGTACCGTAAGTCCACATGAAAGCTTGTCATTACCGGCTTCCCTCGGTCCAAAGGTGCGGCGGTGAGCATGTTGTCGACGGCGGGCCGATTGGGTGCAAATCGTCGAAATTAGCAGGTTCACGCTATAGCTCACGGTGCGCCTTATGCAAATATGTACGCAGCAAATGAGGCTTTCGCTTTAGGCGACGAAAAAAACAACACCCGCACGCCAATCTCACGCGCAACAAACAAATCATTTGGGAAAAAACGGAAAACTCACGCGTGTGTCCCCGTCTTGGAGTTTAAGCCCCGGGGGGGATCCCCGTTGTACAACGACGCCTCAGTAAGTGCGGTTTAATAAATCAGGTTTCACTCCGTACGCAAACGTGCAAATTATCGATCTACAGCCGGCAGCACTTTGGAACCGATTTGCTTGAATCAAAGATGACTAGATTCATGGCAACCTCCAGTTCCAAGTACCATAAAGTGCAAGTGATCGCAATCGGTCATACACCACCATCGATTTTCCGCCTGGTACTCTATACTTCGCACGAAACTCAACTCGGAAGATGGAGCTGCGAGGCGCGGGCCGAATGCAGAGTCAGTATTCGAACCGAAGGTAAAAACCGAAGGTGGATGTTTGCCCTTGTCCTCCATGATGATCACACATAAATACACATCACAGGCAGAAGGGGAGCGATCCAGCGGGAGGATCGGGGTAGCGGCCGGTAAACGATCCTGTATGCCAGACGGAGATGGGAGCCTGAGAGCTCGTGCGAGCAGGCGAGATAAACCATACGAGAAAGCAACACCGCGCAGCTCGAGCTGATCGACAAGAAGGGCACACGGTCGGGGCTTCGGACTCGGACTCGATCAACTCGAGCTAAGTCCTTTTAAGGAAAGCAAACGACCGTGGCGCCAACGCCGGATCGAACCGGACCGCATGAGGGTGACCAGTGATCCGGGCTGCATAGTTCCGGTCGGCTTGCCGGAGCCAGCTTGGGCAGACAATTTTTCGACAAAGTCAATACGGCATCAGTCGGCGCCCCTGCTTGCACGCCATTACAGGTTTGAGCCGAGCCGTTTCGGAACGGTTTTGTTCTTGTCTTTTTGTTCCCGTCTACCGGTTGTAATTCTCCACTCGACAAATGTCTGTAATGAGGTGGTGGTAAGGTGATCCCCGTGGCCACCGCACTCTTCAGTTTTGGAGTGGAGGATCCTCCGGCCGTCAAGGGGAACAAATGCGCCAAATTTATCAGAATTTTGAAGGTAAACATGCTAATGGACATTGTCTTGAGCGGAATGTCGGCGCCGTTCAGGTTTGCGGGCGACGACTTGCCTTGCAAATTCCTGGCATCTATTCACAGTCTAAAAATTCCATCCGAGGTGTGGCATCCGCCTTCGTTCACCTCAAGAGTGTTCTAAAGTTCGTTAGCCAGCCTTTTGTCGGTCTCTTCCGGGACCTTCATACAGCGCCATCGAAGAATCTCGACTCGTACCAAAATAAACCAATCAATAGACCATGTGTGTGGGTGTGTGTGTTTGTGTTTGTTGTGAGTACTCATCAATTAACTTCACAAGCCACTTCATCGGGAGTAGTACAGAGAACATGTGGTCCATTTAGTTGGGTTAACACCATTTCCCTGCCCATCCTTCACGCAGCGATAAGAATGTGTTCCAGTAAATTCTTCCGCCTTCCAGTGGCGTTACGTAAGCGAGTTTGGCCAATCTTGCTAGCGCTCGCGAAACAAACCAGAACCTAATGGGCAGTTCGTCTGGACATTGTCTCAACTGAAATCGACAACTGGCCATTTCGCCATTTCGAACCCGTTGTGGTACACACACACAGTGCGTTGAAGGTAATCTTCTGCTGCGGAAGAACTCCCGCTGCCAAGCCGTAGTGTACACGCTTGGACGATTAATCAGCCAATTTCTCACAAGGCCACACTGCGTCGGTGATGCACTCGCACTTCGTGAGCTGGTAAAGGACGTTTTCTGCAGGGGAATCTTTTCGGCGAGAACTGGCAAAGGACTTCTCCAATTAAGGCCAGTGGGATTGGATTGGAATGGCATACTTTCGAAGTAATAAACTATGGCCTGTTGACCTAAACTTTTGTACACAGAAACAATTCAACCAACCAAATTTTTAAATACCAATTAAATATCTGCAACAAACCCACGATTAAGTGTACGCTTTCGAAGTTGGACGAGCTGAACATTTTAAAGAACGACATCCACATCATTTAAAACCTCATCAGCAAAATCGATACGACAAAGTTCGTGAAGGGTACACCAAGAAATAATTGCCAATCGATCCAGCTTAAGTGCTTCTAGGAGCATCATGTTTTTATGCCAAGCACCAGCACCTTTACCCACTGTTCGAATATGCACGCTAACTGTTACTTAATAGCCACCCGGCGTAACGATTTGCGATTTATTTATTGGCGTAAATTTATCCTCCTCAGTCGAATGGGTCGGGTTTTTTTTGCCAAGTGGCTGAAAATTGACCCCGATGAGTCGGGCAAGAAACTGGCCGACCAAGGAGGCAGGAGACGTTGTGTGCACTCGTTTAATCCTATTTATGAGCAATTTGCTGAGCACTTTTTCACCCCCGTGCCCGAGGGGTTTGAAGGAGATGAGTGTTGCACGTCGGCCATGCGATGATTTATGGAATCCCTTTCCTTTGCGATCGGTAAACGATTCGAAAGCGGTTCGAATAGACGCCGAGCAGATGACGCTAGGGAAACCCCTAGAAGGGGCCCAGTTTTTTGCCTTACTTGATGAATGACGGAAATAGGAGTCATATTCTGCCAGCGAGCTCTTTGCCCAGCGTTTTGTGATCTTATCGAACGTTCTGGCCTCATGTGGTGACGCTGGTAGAACCTGTCTCCGTTCTGTCGCAAAATAACCCGCTATGGTAAGTCTACCATGAATTACCATTAATCAATTAGGTTAAGTACGTAAGGAATTATGAGTTCCATTTGGTTCTACGTTTTACAACCAATTTAGTTCTTATCCAAGGATCAGAGCCAGAGCCAGGAGAAACAGATCCAATGCCCGAGTTTCTGCACAGGAGCCAAACCAGCGATGATGATGCTGATGATGATAATGGCACTTGCGTTCGTGATCGTAATCGGCAAAAGAAATCACAACAGCAGCGAAATACGAGCAAAAAAGTGTCGATGAAGTGTGGCCTCTGGGGGGACTTTGAGGGCGCAAGATTATCGGACCCTGGAAATGGCGGCAATTTGCACCAGCGCTACACTTGACACGACGATTGACACGAAAATGATCCAAAGGGCAACCGGAGGGTGCACAGCAATCACTCGCTCCCAGAAACCGTGATGAAGGATCGTCCGGTTTTTGTTATTGTTGCCGGTGTTGTTATTACTGTTATTATCACTATCAATGAGCATAAGCTTTTTGCACGGCGAACAAAGGGGAGGTATCATAAAATGTCATTTTTATACGTTCACGGTTGTTTTTACGAGTGAAGGTATCCGATTCCTGCCCGTTTTTTTAACCATTTATACGCACAGGAAATCCGCACTCGATCGACGACAAGCTGACAAGCAAAAGCCTGACGGAAAAGGGTTCCGGTGGCGAATTAATGACAGCCTTTTGATTCCGAGTGGAAAGGCATTTTTCGTTTGTTGCTGGGCTACCTTTGTTGTTGCTAGTGAAGGCTTTTTTAATGTGAAAAAAACGATATATTACAGTCTGCTTGAACAAATTTCAAAGTACTTAACAGAACTGATCACACATTTACGGATTCAAGAAGAGTACGGCTTTTGAGAACATCCGATACTAAACTGGTTATACTAAACCCTCAACGTGAACGTAAAATGGCATCCTCAACCTTCAGTCGCTCGATGTAATCAGCAAAGCACCCGAGAGGAAGCAGGTCCCCTCATTACATAATGGCCATATATCCTCAACCCCTTGTCAGAAGCTTCTACGGCCGCGAAGGCCTGACTCATGCGAACCGAGCGCGAGACAAGAATAGTAGTAATATGCACATGCGGCGCGACCTTTGGGGCTAGTGCCAAATTTGGGCATGGTTTTTTCGTTCTCGTCTTGAGACGAGCGAACACCCGCGAATGAGTTTTACTACATCGTAGAGAAAAGTTACAAGGAGGCGCACCGTAACTCTCGTTGCGTTGGTAATATTTTATGTCATGGCTTATAAGGGATATACGCGCCGAGGAGAAGGCGCCGTGCTGGGAGTTTCTACCTCTCGAGACCCTAAGGGACGAGGGAGGGGGAGTGTTGGGAGGGGGGATGCTGGAAATACTAGCCTGTGAGGGTCTCTCCCTCACCCCGTGCCACACACTTGCACTTTTCTTACTGATTCTCCCCACGCTTCCGAAAGGAGGTTATAATTATCTTGGGCCACTTTATCGTGGCGGCTCCTGGCGAAGGCTACGGCCGTTTTGCTGACTCGCTGGCGCCATCCAGGTGGAGTCTCCCATCCGACCCTCCGCAGTGGGGCCCCCCTCCACCACATGGTTGGTAATGTTTTTGCATTTCAAGACATACATCAAGCGCCATCTGTAAGCTCTGGCCGAATGCGCTAAACATATGCGCACACAGTGAGCGTTAAATAACCGGCTCCACACGGCGGCGGCGGCCACCCTCCAAAACGACCTGAAATGGCCCTCCCGAGAACCAAAAAAAATGAAGAAATCCACTGTCAAAACAAACAAACAAAACGCGGAAGGTAATCGACTCGAGGTGGTAGCTGCCGATCGAGGGTCGAGGATGAGGCGGATGGCGACCCAACCGCAATGTTGAAGGAGGTAGAAGTTCGAGGTTATGGTGAAATTTTTCGCGACATCGTAGCCAACGGGGACCAAAAAAAAAACAGTAGAAATAGCGACGCTCCAGCAGACACTTACTGGCGCTATATGCAGCCGACCTTGAAGGTCGACCGGCGGCGGGACGCGTAATCAGTCGCGCGACATTGGCAAGGGATCGGCGGGATCCGGCGCGTGAAAGGTTGACAATCACGAATTCGATGTATGTAAATTGGGCTCCCCTTCCATGCGGTTACGGGGATGGCGTTGTCGATGGTGTAGTTGAGCAACAAAAAAAATCGAAAGAAGACAAAATTACTCAAAGCACAATGGATTGCTGCAGCTTTGGCGAGAGGGTACGTTTATCAGTCCTCGACCGAGAATTCGGTCCAACGGCTAAATCCCAAACGGTGCTGGATCACCTTGAGTAGCAGCGAATATTGCAAAGATCGGTGGAGAACTCCTCTACATAGCCATTGACCCACATAGGGAAACAATTATGATCGTTTAAGAAGATGGTTACGTTCCTCCGGAATAGCTTCTATATCATCTTCTTTGGAATAATCATGAGTGTCGGTAGAGGTCTCAGATTTGTGGACATTCTAGACTCAACGATCTCTACGAAAATCTTCGGAAAACCCTCACCTACACACTCATTCTAGCAATCTATCGAACCGATCTAACGATTTGCATAAACCCCTCCGGAAATATCCCGAATATCAGCCGAAAGGCGATAGAATCTACATTTTCGGGTCGTGCCATTATCTAGTCATCAAAATTTAAATTTATCACTTCTATAAACCGGTAAAAATCCCCCTGGACGCCGTTTTTCTTTGCTTTTGAACCGGTCGTAAAATCAACCAAATCATTGAACACACATTTGCAGCCATTAAACCAACCAACGTAAACGCTCGCCTTTCGAGGAGAGGCTGCCGATCGTTACCAATCGGTTGTTCGGTAAAAACTAGCGTTAAAAATTGATTTCGCGACGTTCATTTGGTTGCTCGTAATTTGATTTTAAATCGTTTATCCCGCCCCACACTAAAGTGGAAGTCCACTTTTCGATGGGAATTCACGTTTGATGACTCACAGAATGATGCCACCTCCGCGCTCTCTGAGGCTCGAATCGAAAAATCTCCGATCGTAATGGCAGATTTCGACAAATCGGCAACTTTTTATTCGTCTCCTTCGAAGTGCTCAAATCACTTGGACAGGAACTCGGTGTTGCAAAATAACGTGCTCTTCTACATAGAACCGGAACAATCAGCCATGGGATCGGCCGCGGAGGTTTCAGTCTCCATGTCAAAAACCGACGGGAAGACAGGATCCCCATGGGCTAGGTATTTCGTTGAAACCGGCGATGACGACTATGACAAAGATGTATTGGAAGTGTGTGTGTGTGTGAGTGTCCGAATATGGTTGGAGAATGAACAAAAAAAATCCACCCAAAACCACTTCTCCGAACGACCCACGCGACTAACGCGTCCAAGTAGTCGTTGTGTCGAGAAAGTCGTCAAAATTTAAACCTAACGAACGTTGGTTGGCAAAAGAACTAAAAGTTGGAAACAAAAAGCGCATGGTCGCAACATTCTCTCCCAAATGATGATGCCAACGCTTGCGGTGTGGTTTCTTCGGAGGGGAGATTAACGATATTTCGTTAAGCTTGAATGTTCGAACGGCTCTTGCTTCTTCGGCTCGCAGATCCTTTCGACACAGGCTTCGGAAGGTGCAAGCAATGAATCACCGGAACTGCCGAAAATTCCTCTCCTACCTCAAGTGACACTCGGTCGAGCGTTCGCAAAGGTGTCTAAACGAGCTGCCAAGAACTCGAAATATTCCTCACGGAAAAGAAACTAAAAAGACACACACTGAACGTGCGGGATGCGTTGGCGATGGATCGACCAGAACCGACCATTGTTGTCGCACCGTCGCAAAATCCGGACGGGTGGGCGAAGATGGAAGATTTTCATTCACTGTCCGGTTCTTTTATGTCTTGCGCCGCGCACCTTTCCGCTCGCATTGGCAAGTTGCTTAATCTGCTGCCGGGTTTGCTGTTGGCAAGTTCGCAACCCAAAATGACAGGTTTCTCAACGACGCTCCACCGTTGCACAAGGAAAGGGGTCGTTGAATCGTGGCAACATTATGATCGATTCCGCCCGATCGATGGCCACCAGTCGTTGGGTTTAAACAAGACGTTGGCCGCCCTGCGAGCCGGCAGAATAGCGGAACACTTAATATGGCCGCTTCGTTCGGGCCGCGGTCGTGTAATACCAGCATGCTAATGGCAAAACGGCACCGCAATGCAACGATTGTGCCAAAGATTATCGTCATTAAGTGTAGGTTTTGCGAAAGCCGCCGACCAGGAGGAATGGGTGGAATGGGTTGCCTCGGGAGTGAATTCAGAACCCTGAGAATGTTCTCCGAGCCCGTAGGGCTTAACTGTGTGTTACATTGTAGCAAAAGAGCTGCTAAAAAATATGACAAAACGTATTCTAACGTGTTGTCAAAACTGCGTTAAAAACATGTTCACTTAACACTCAGAGCGACACGTGCTAAATCAAATGTCAATTTGTCGTGTTCAATTGTGGTGTAAAAGTGGAAATATTTTTTGAATTGACCATAAAACTGCAGCTTATTGGAAGCTGAGTAAGTTATCACCGTCACCATCGCATCCGGAGTTAAGTTATAATGTGTCGCGGTTACTGCCGTACCGAAGCCATACTGCGTGGCGATTTGCGGAACGCGTGGAATTATTCCATTAGCCGATCTGTTCTGAAATATTGCAAAACCTACTCAACATCGATCCATTGCTTGGTGGATGTGTTAAGTGATTTCCGCGAAGGAATTCCATTTGTTTCAGGTATGAATATTAATCCACCACCGCGGTGGCTCCTGGTGAGCGGAATTCCTGGCAGGTGGCTAGGATGGGAATACTGAAGGCTTCTAAAAGTGAGGATCGGGAGAACCCTCTAGTTATGGGGTTAAGCTCCCGTTGGTCTTTTTTGCTTCTCGTCTGGCAGCAGCTCGCGAGGTGCATTATTTATGAATCGAGCCATCGATACGCCGTCAATGTGGCGCGCGCGAGCTTACAAACTCTTGAGCCACACGCGAGAGATCTTCGAAGAAATCCCCGTCGTGGCTGCGCAACAACCTACCGGTGGCGCTGGTCTCCGCCGTTGAGCGCTCGTAAATTCTCACGCCTTTTTTTCCGCTTCACCTCGCGGATCAGTTTCACGGTATGTCTTTACAGCTCATGTATGTGTGTGTGTGTGTGCGCTCTATAATTTGTTAGGTCGCCAAGAAGCCTCTCAACAGCGGGGTGAGCTCAAAGCGGCACTGCGCCAAGGCAGTCGTCTCTACCGCCCGCCGGGCACGTGTAACCATAAGATGCGAATGTTTATGGTTCGCTATCGTGAGAGCATATGCTTCCATAGGCGCTTGCCTATTCGCCAGGGAGGCGGAATGTGACCCAACCCGATCTCGGGGCTGGATCCTCCAACTCCTGCGGTGTCGATCCAGGGATCTGGAATAGAGCAAAACACCCGGCGGCACCGATAAATCATCTACAATTAGCCGCGGCGTCCACACGAACAGGCGGGCAGACCTTTCCGACACAGACCACGACACGCTCGTTTTGCTAATTTGATGAACTTCATCATCATCATCATCTTTGTCTATTTGCATGCGGCGTTTAGGTTAGTTGCTTCCCTCCCCTAGTCCGAGTTCGCTCCGTTCTCCCGCTGGAGCCGGATCTTTACGGCGGTTCCCGAAAAGGTAACCGATTAGCGGAGAATTGATCTACGATGGAGGACCACCACCGTCGACCACAAGAAGCACACATATTCCTCGGGTAAGTGGTTCCAAAACTGCCGCATATCGTCGCAAAAGAGGTACGGTTCTTCTTTTTCTCCTTTTTCCACTTCCAACAATATTTCGCCTAAGCAAACAACGCCCATCACACTTTAGCATAATAACAACAACCCATCGGGGAAGCCTCGCTAAGGTCTCGAGAACGAAGATCTCATAAATCCTCCATTGAGCATCCGAGCGGAGCCCGAAGAGGGGGGGGGGCGGTGGATCTGTGGCGGGTGGCAAAGGTGCACAAGACTTGCGGTTAGTGGTGTGATGAAAAATGAACCATCGCCAGCAAACTCCTGCGGTCGGCCCGAAGTGTATAAAGGACCACCAAATGGACAGTGCTTCAATTGATCGCTTCAGTCCGTTTACGATCGGATGATTTCTCACCACTCCAACCAGCGCAGTCCCGGTCACTAATCCCGAGCTTCCCAGGAGCCTCCCACGCAGACACACTTGCACACTCCAACGCTTGCAGAACATAATCGAAACCCTTTCGAAGGGAAGAAGAAACAACATATCTTAAAAGTTATTTCTTGGGAAAACGTACGAACGAATGATACAACAGATGGACGGACACATCACCGATGGCTGGATTTACCAAAAACTCCATAAGACGGTGATGCACCCATTGTCCATTCTCCCGTTGCAAGAAGAGGGTATTGTTGATATCGATTACCATATTCAAAACATACCTTCGTCGCGTTTGAAATTGTCTATGCACCCAATTTGTTGGCTCTTGTGAGGTTTTGGTAGATCAAAAGGCTAAATCTAGAGAAACAGTTTCAACACGCTCGCGGTCCGAAGAAAGATATCCAAAACGGTATAAGGGCCACAACTTAGTAAAAAATTGTTCATTAAGGATAATGAAAATGACATCCTCCCGCGTTCATCGACCAATTAGATACAACTCCTCGGCTGGTTTGACATGGATTTAAACGCAAACGTCCTATCAATCATGGTTATCATCCATTGTGGACAGACATTTCTCTTCTTGCCGCTAAACGGTGCATTAAGTAATAGTGACAGCCAAAACAACGTCGGCACAACCTCCAAATTATGGGAGGCGTTGACCCCAATCAACAAAGTTCAACGTTCAGTTCCATTGCTTTGTTGCTCCCAAATCCTCTACGGATTTTGGGAATGTATTGTATTTGGTGAACAACAAACGGCTGCTCACTACTTCTGTGCGCAACTCAATTATAATTTAAATGAGACTGTTGCTACCAACTCCAAGCACGCTGATCCGAAGGGGTCCGAGGAAAAGTATACTTATTCCAATCGGTATAATGCCCTCTTTAGCTCGGCGTTTAATGCTAATTTAAGGTCACAACGAGTGATGACTTAATAACTTCAAGGAAGCACCTGTAATCCCAGCTGTGGCGAGACACTCCCTCGATCGTACTGTCTTTTAGTTAAGGTAGTACAGGCTTCTTGATACGTCTGCGTGCCGTCGACACAGAACCGGGACCCACGTAAACGGAAGTGCACCCAAATTCGTCCTCCGAGGGGCCTCGTAGCCACACAGTACGTGACAAGATTTACATACAACTCCCGTATCCCCTTACCATCGCTTACCTTCAATGGTTAATTCCGTGCATTAAGCCCGGGCTGTCGGGGGGTGTCCCGTGGCCGCCGTATCCGTCGAACCGAGATGCCGTTGCTTTGAGGGCCGCCACCTATTGACAGACTTCCGTTGTGTCGGTGGGTTGTGTTTCCGAAAACAGATCCACCGATGGGTCGCGTACGAGTTGGTAGAGAAAAAAAGGTAACTTCCGATAATCGACACTCGCGAACACACAACACACACTCTTCCGTTACACTCCACTTGGGTCACGATCGACACCTTTCTTCCCGCAGCTCACCAGGAAGCTCTTCTTCCTTTTTTTTTGGTGAGTTGAAACAGCGGGAGCCACAACTGCGGACTATGTCTTGGCTGTGAAGGCCGGTTTCCGAACCGACACCAGCGCTCTTTCTTCTAACATCCTAAATCACACTTCTTGCAGACGAAAACAACCACGTCTTACCGGCAAAGGAGTGAAAATCAATCAGCGCCGCAAATCAAACTGAGGACGGGGAATACCAATAAGCTCCATAAACGACCTTAACATTCGATGGCACTTCTTAAGGTCGATATTTAGCGTTCTGCCTCGCAATCTTTCGTTCCTCGCTTCGCTTTGTTATATTCTCTCTGTACACTTTTTTTCGGATTTACCTTTTTTCCTGATCACAGCAGCCCCGAAAACTTGAACACTTCTGGAGCCCCAAGCTCCGTATATGGCCGCGAAGTAATTATTAATTAAACAGAGACAAATAACAATTAAGTTAAACAAACAACCAACAGCTTTACCGTCGCCAGTCGCCACAACCTGTCACTATCTGCCACGAAAGAACCTGCCTGCTTCGATCGCGAAATGTTTCCCGATCGAAAGATGTTTGACCGATCGAAGGCGGATGGAAAGATCGCTCGCCTGCTCGGACCGGACTGTTCGTTCTTGACGTTTTTTTTTACCTTCTGTCTACCGCGAGACACAATTTTATTTTTGCAGCAGTGATTCGTCGGGAAGGATCGTCAATTTGAACGGACGACGAAGGAACAGGTCAAGTATTTCATCCAAATGGGCCTCCAGTGTCGGTCCTTTGCTGGAAAGAGAAGAAAGATACGGAAACTATTATTAGTTTGACGTCTAATCAACACCTCCGGAGCGATCGGATAGGTGGCCAACGATTATGTCCAAGACGGCATCTTTAATGTTCTTCATTTCCTTTGCAAAAATGCCAGTGGATGGTCCGCCGTCGCTCTCAACGTTTGAAAATTCGTTTTTAATAAAACAGATTGGTGGTTCGGTTGGAGCTTCAGCTCACCGCTGCGTAACCCTGTCATTTTGGGGGAAATATTTGTATTCTCTTACAAAATCAATAACGTCTCAGTGGGGAACTAACATGGTCATTAGGCAAACATGGGACTAATTAGTCGCGACTGGCTGAAATGGCACCGTTAGCTCTCACAATGCTGGATCTTTGATTGGATATTTCTACAGAGACCAGAACCCTACTTAGGAACTAAGGGTAAAGATAAGTCTTACAAAACGCCCTTCAAAGTTGTCTACTCTATGCAATACTAAAACTAAATAACATTACAAGACAATGGGATTCTGTTCGCCCCAATTCTTGCCAGAACTCGACGCCATACAATCCCACAAAGATAAGGCCGTTCCAAAACCAGCCACGGGTAGAGCCTCGTATCTCCGATGTATCGTGAGGGTTGAAATTATTGGTAGTCCACTATGCCGTGCACCATCCGGTGTTAACTCCACAGCTCAATTCAAATGGTCATCGATTTAATTGGCTTGTCGTAAAATTTTTAAACCGAACGACGACAGTGCAACGACGGCGGCCGCCTAAAGTCAGCTCAGACACCAATGAACGGAGGTACAACGGAGGCCGCAATTCTAGTCGGATGTCGATGACATCGGATCGCTGACTTGGCGGCTGGCCACCCCGCGCTCGATATGGTATTATTATCACGTAGTAAAAGTGCTCTTTTACGACAAAACCCCCCGACAAACCCATTTGGCGCCAGTGTGAAGTCCGCGGTCTAGTCTTCAGTGTGGCTCCTGGTCAAGCGGCGCAGGTTCTACGCCAGCAGGAAGGAAGAGGAGGCACACAACAGCCGATTTTATTACCACGTTATCTGCCGTCAACACATGCGAGCGCCAAAAACGACGATCGTGTGTTGGCTTCGAGCATCGTCTGCTCTGGCCCTAGTCCTTTTACGAGAGGGCCGGCCTGTTCTATGTTCATTCGCTAGAATTCTGATGTTTTATAGCTTAATTCTTCGGCTCATACTCTATCCAGATGTTGCCGCTTAGAACTTCCCTTCGAACCCAGCGTCCCACGACGGACTGATAAGCTGGTGGATTTTAGGGACTCGTGGTGGAACCTCTTGATTTTATGATCGACGCTTTCAACACCATTTCGCCCGGTGTGTGGGGCCCAAGTGTTTAGCTAATGTGGTGTCAATTCGATCGTTCATTAACGAAAACCTACCAAACAAGGGAATCTCCCTTGGGGAAATGTCGCTCTAACTGTTTCCACCATTTTGACCCTCCGCGTAGTGCTGGCCGGGATGTTAACTAAGAACTTTTGATTCCTGCGAGATTAATGAATGAACACTACCATCCGAAAATCCTGTTTTTATTACACCCCGAAAAACCGGATCGTACGTCGTCAATGACCCAAATTCTGTTTGCAGGATGTTGTAGCGTTTAATTGGACTACATGCAACCTCCCTCGGGGATCTCTTGGGGATCATTGGGGATTTTCTTTTGTTTCTCTTATTATGATTCGGAAACTTTTACCATCCGGTCACTTCTGTGAAATCCGGAATTTAGGTCCAATAATTTTGGCTCTCGCTAAATGACAAGTGACATTGAACATGGCTCTAAAAAATTTAAACCATTGCAAGTCGTTAATCTGCTACGGCTGGCCATTACATCAATGAAAATGCCGACGTTTGCGTGGGTTGATTTAAAAATGTTTTTTAAACTTTCCAAAATCGTACCATGAAAAGTGTGGCAGAAGTATGTTGATCGATTTTTTAAACTTGTCTTAAGCCCATTGCGATTGTACAAGTGTTATCCAAAGGCAAATCAGTTACTACAGAATCAATAAAGTGTTTAAGTTTCTGCTTCGGTAATTTATTTCTCTTTCATGAAATTCATGTAATTTGAGAAACGAAATAGCCACAAGAAACCACAAGCCAACCAAACCAATTATTTATATGATCTTGATGTTTCAATATTATCCGTGATCTGAAACTGTTTCCATCCCGCTGCAAATGTGGTTAAGGCTGTGCAAGTTGATACTGCTAAAACGGTTCTACCGCAATGCATTTGATCGTTGCTGTATCGGCACAACCACAGGTTACATCTTTTTCCATTCGTGTCGATTTCCGAATGGAGACGCAAATTGTTATTTAAACACAGCTATGATTTCTCGGAATATCGTGGCTTCGGTTGATACACGCCAAAAAAGAACCTCCTTAATCCTAATGCTTCGAAGCACGAAAACAACAGAAACGCAAGAAAAGGTCCACAACCCGAATCAAAGTAGTCGATTTGCACACAAAAATGCATTCAACGGGAGAGAGCGAATGCGATCGCGAAGCAGTAAATATCAATTAATTATCCTCAAATGATGATTGCATGACTGCACCGAAAGTAAATCGATCGTAATAATTTGCAAAACACGCTGAACATGCCATCGTAAATGGAAGGCATACGATTGGTGTTTGAAATGGCAGCCCTACAATATGGAGCTGTCCTCTTTGAGAGAGTAATGGAGTTTTTTAAAAATAGCTTTAGTCGAGTTTTGCATTTGAATGTTCAAACAATCAATATTTATTTATAATTCAATGCATTATAATGCATTATAATTTTTCTACTAATTGTATCATTAACGCAGTTGTTGCACAAACTTCCATATTACGGCATGATCGCGCTAAAGCTGTTCTCGCACGGAAAAATGTCCACCTTCGTGGGCGGATCAGTTGGAGAGTTAGTTGGTTGGTAGTTCGATTATTTGTTTGTATTTTTAAACAACATGCTTGTATGTTTGTGTAAGGAATAGATAAAATTATTTTAAAAGAGTTTCTGGCTTCTCGAACCTAATTCCTTTACGAAGATAGCATAATCCTCATTTTATCACTCCGTACCTAGCGAGCATACGTACTCATACAAAAATAAAGGAACGAATGCGGACTAAGATAACACCTTGGCAAACTAACGCACACACATCGCCACCCTTGAAAACTGTCTGGCTCCAAAAGAGTGGCTTTGAAAGTGGACACAATTCTCTGCCTTGGTGGCTGCACTGAAATCGGTTCTTTCCAAAACCCGGCCCAGCAGCAGCAAACACGTCCGAGGTAAGCAGGCAAAAGGTAAAAATAAACCAACTAACCAACCACCAAACCGAACCAATCGGCGACGAAGTCATAAAAATTCAAATCTTGAACCGAATGGGATATCGGTACGAGAATTCGCGGGACGTGGGACGAAAACGCAAAACCACCAACCCACCAGGTACGAGAGAGCAGCAATCGGCAGGTGGTGGAGCAGGTTGGACAGTGGACACACATTAACGAGAAGGAAAACCCAACCATGCAGAATCTGGATGATCTCCCCCGCTTCGTTTGGCACTCGCCCTCGAAACCCAGCGTTACCCAATTCAAATGTAGACCTTTGGTTTGAGGTTTCTTTAACACTCCTTTTTACACTTTTTCGTGAAAAAAGCATGCGACAAGAAATTAAGCTGTACTCCACTTCGAATAACTTGTCCGTCAAGGGCATTTTTTTGGAGCAGAACTATCATAAAAAGATAAAGTTCTAGATTACTTCTTGCATTGCCACGCTTGTTGAATTAGTTGTTTCACTTACTTTTTCTTAGTTTCACTTTTTCACATACGATAGTTTTGACACTCCTCACACGTTCTATCAATTAACACGATACACTCTTCTCTTATAGAGATCGCTAATCCTGTCACATTCGATTCTTGTGAAGTAGCTTGACTACTTTATCAATAGGATTTTTGCAAGCGCACCTTCCGATCGTCACATGGCAACGCACCGAGCAGGGGACACACGTTTAAAGGACACACGTTTTTAGAACTGTCATTTTTGCTCCCCTTCACCGTAGTCGATTAAATCTTTCGTTTTGGGAAGAAAGATAATCCCCAGTTTGACCATTCGACTATCCGCCACTCATTGTGAATCTCGCACAAGATGCGATCGACACAGAATTCGTAGTCGTTTCGTTCGTTGCTTGATGATGATTATGATGGTGCTGCTGCTGTTGCAGCTGGTTCTGATGTGGGATGTGGTTCTGCCCGCGGACTCGTTTGTTAATCCGTTCGCGCCGACGGTTCGCAGTGAACTGATGCCAACCGCCAAACCGCGACAGCGAAACAACGCAGACTCGCAAGCGAACGTACGCTCGCGCTCATCTCACTGTGAGACAGCGGTCTCCGTCTCATCGATCTTCGGCTCACGATCGCGGCTCTCACTCCGAGGAGTTTGCTGTTTGGGGCTTTGGCAAAAAAAACTGTTTATCGCGTCCTGTGGCTCACCTGCAAAGAGGTTTTATCTCACGATCAGGCCACAGAAAAAATGGCTTGCGCGGAAAAGTGTGCTCTTGCCGATGGAGCCGCCCCGGCGTGAAGATCACCGATCACTGGTTACGGTTTCCATCTGTTATCAGCAAGGCAAACGCTTGCCTTCCACTTTCTCACACATGTGCTACATCTTGTCTCTGATGCTGAACATCTCCTGCAAAGCGATGAGTAATAGGACAGGATGTTGTAAAAACGATTCGAAGAATGTTGTCCTCTATGCATTTTTCATATCACCAGCTAACTTAGCTGAACACGGTAAAAGTCATCAAAATGTCGTACAAATCTTAGAACATGTGACAAACAATACATCAACCTCTTCTGTACGCTGGTGTAGTCAAGGCCTCGATCATGGCATGTGTTTACGTATTTAAATCCCAAAAATCCGGAAACGAAAAAATCTTCGCTCCACCTTCGATAAGCGAAAACGATAACAGGCAAAGCACTAAACCGAGCTTGATTCCATTGCCACTTCTCTGCACGTCATAGATGGCGCCCAATATCAGAGCTATTCGATCAAAACAGCAGTTTAAAACACGATTATTAGTCATCCCTCTCCTCCCACACCGAGAGGTTGGATATGTGCGCCCGGCTCACAGACACCTTTTAAGCGGTGGAGACCACTTCTTGGACTGTGGAACCCTCCGTAAGGTTTCAGATTTGTGCTGCGATTTCTTGACGAATCGTTCGCGCCATCTCGTGATCCAGCGCCATGCACTTCAATGACGTCAAACGGTGCCGATTGCGATATTTCATAGGTATAATAAGATATTGACACCAAAAAATAAAAAAATCCATTCCACAACGCTACCACCGTCGGTGGCGCTTATCAACCTTTTTTACGGACGCAAGTCACAGTGCCAAAAAGCCGCGCAAGGCGAAGGCATAAGGCCAAGCCCTAAAACATGTGTGGCGTCATCAGCGAAGCGGCTTTCAGTCTGCCGCGCTCCTATCGATGGAACGTGAATCTTTAAATCCCACCCCTTCGGAAAGGAGAGCAAAACACCATGCCAGAGAACCCCGCGGAGCAGCACGAGGCCAAGCAAAAAAACGCATGTAATCGAGCGGCTGTGCGGTGCGATCGCCGATATTTAATTAACCGATTATCAGTCCCTACGTTTGATGGGCGAGATGCGTCCGTTTTTTGTGTCGATGCGCACCACACCAAGCTACAGCTCCAAAGACGCCAAGGAAAGAGTGGAGCCTCGTGTGCTACCGATTCCATGCGTTGGGTCGATTCCACTTGCGAACTCTTCCGGAAGATGACAACATGGTGTGACCGTACAGCCATTCTAATCGAAGGGCGCAAAGTGCAACAAATGCGTGGAAGCGATAGAGAGATAGCGAATGCGAACTAATCACACTACAAGACCCTGGACGGAGGAGTGTCTACTACTAAGAGGCCGCACGTAGTTTGCGTTAGCAAATTGATTGCTTAATCATTTAATTTAATTTCACTCGCTTTAGCTGATTTGCAGCGTGATTTATTATTCTGGTCAATGTTGATGGCTTGATAATGGCTGTTGTTCACTGGACAACTAATGCATTGTTAGTGCAAAGACGTAGAATCAAATACACGACTTATGGTTAACTAGGGTTTACTAAACGATGGATGGAATCTGTCTTCGATTGCTTATCCGTATTATAACACATGTGCAATTGAGTAGAAATAATAATTAAGTTATTTAATAAAAATTACCCTTAAACCGTTGGCCTGCTCCTCACATCAACCTGATCGCCCCTTCCGCCAAGGAAAAACACACTCTAATTGAACATTCCTTAAGCAAACTCTGTTAGCTAATGCCAACAATTAATATTCCACATTCCTTCCCCTCCCCTCCCCCTCCCCGTGCTCGCAGTAATGATGGACATTTTTTCTAATTAAAACCGAACTATCGCCCACAATGCGCTCTCGAAACCGTTGGCCGTTGAGTGGAGATTACTTACATTTTTTTTTTTTACCTTCCCTTGCGGCCATGTAGATTAAGTCGCGAAATTACGCTCGATGAATGGGTCAACGGCACGAACCAATCCGTGTTTTTTTTTTCCACTTATCAATCGCTCGCCTTTTCGCCTGGACATCCAAGCCTTCGACATAAATAATGCGCTTAACGAAGCATTTCGTAATTTCTGTTGGTAAATAATATCTCGAGGGACGTTGCGCGAAGATCGCGCGTATCACCTCGTGTCCTCGACGTCTGATAGGGATTGCTTACCCTATGGCAGGAAGACCCCGAGGTTGATATCTCGGAAGGTATAAACTTCCTCTCTGTGACAGATGGTCCCAGATCGGGCGCTCCCTTGGTCGAGGGAAACAGGGAGGGTTTCGGAAATAGGGTAGCACGGGGCAACGATGGGCGGTGACGGCGATGATGACGATGTAACCCACGATCGGAGGCACCAACTCCGAACGAGCGACCTTCGCCACTACAAACTCGGCCTGTTCCAGTTGGCGTATATGGCGAATGAATGAATTAAATGTGTGCATATAATGTTGTGAGGGCTATATAAACTCTGCGGGGTTTTCATTTTTTTTTTTTTTGCTGTCTGTGTCTCCGTTCCCTACCCTGCGTTATTTCTCTCCGTCCGTCTGTGATTGGAAAAATATTTTGCGACTCCCATCGATCGATCAACGCATTGCAATTGTGGCGCATGTGGTGCTTGTGTATGTTTCTGCGGCTGCAAATCGATGCATTTAAGCAATTGCATCCCTTGGATGGATGCTGCACAGGGAGCAAGTGGTGTGCGGAGACGGGTGGATTTGTGACACTTTTTTTTTAAAGGACCCCCGATGCTTCGCAGAATACGATTCCATAGGATAGTCTGTTGCCAACACCTAAAAGGAGTCGCGCCCAAGTGTGGGAAAGCACTATGGGAAAAAGTATGACTAGTTAGGTAGTAGTATTTTCTGCCAGAGGTGAAATGCAATACGTTTATTTTGTGTTACGAAATTGGGTTTATCATCCTAGTAGCGAGAGAATCTAATGCGGCCACCAGAAAGCTGATCATAGATAATTCCAGTAAAAATAAATCTCACTTTGTTCAAGGATTCTTGAAAAATAGAAGCTAAAATGAGAAAATCCTTTGAATAGCGCCTTGTTCGTGGTATAAATGCGTGGTCCATCTTGTATCCATCGTTTATGGTCATCACGAAGCGAAGCCTCATCTAGAGTGTACTCAAGGTACTTAGCTTTACTCTTTGGCCAAAACAGCCAAAGGCGACTGATGTGTGTAAGCTTCGAATTAAAATTTATATTGCGGTGTGCCCGACTTAAAAAAAGTCACCAATTCCACCTCGAGGACCACAGGCAATGGCCAACCGGGTCAATGGTGCCCGAGAGAAGGGCTCCATATCCGCGCGGGAAGTTATTTATAGCCATTGCCGGCTGTATACGGTGGAAGGATCTCTTTCGATGCTCACTGTCGCCAGCATCGGTCACTTCCGTCCGAAGCCTACTGGGTCATTGCAAGCACATACATTAGCGATGACTCAGACTCCAGTTAGGATTAAGATCGCCATTCAGCAACATGATAGAGACACCTTACGTTGCGTCCGATGCGAGATAGATTTGGCAGATGGCAACGAGATAAAATCTGATCGATAATCGACACGAAATGCCCTTGCCATCAACCACGATCTCTGTGACAGTAAATACTCTTTTACGCTAATGCATCGCTTGACCAGAGTCGACTAATCGAGCCCGGAGTTCGTGTTATTCCTTTTCTGGAGCGTTATGATGGCATCGCCACCTCATTTTTATGATGCATTTGTCGAGTTTTTTTATGAACAACGGTCATGACCTTTGTAGCTGATCCGGAGGATGCAAAAAGCTTCTTGATCGAAGCAATTTATAAGATCTCTCCAGCAGCAAGGCACATTTGCAGCTGCGGAGGGCTAGTGTTAACTAAGGCTAGTACGAAGGCAAAATATTTTTCACTTAAGAACTTCCTATACCTACCTCCCCCCAAACTCTGGCGTACTTCAGGCGGATATATTACGCAAACACCACGGTACAGGTGATTGCGTCCGTAGCATATTTTTCTCAGTCAAAGCCGCGATATGCAAACCAAGTAGTACAACATGCAAATGTACAGTGTCTACTACCGCTGCTCGTGAGATGAAGACGAGCCCCGAACCTCTTAAACCACGGCTGGCAAAGGAGGGGCAAATGTGGCAAACAACAGACCACCACTCTCCTTTCCCTCCCTCTAAAGCTGGCGATTATTTTTAGCCGCACTGTGAAGAGGAGAGGTACATGGTACACTGTGCGGTTGGTTGGTGTTGTAGTTGATCGTGACCGATCGATCATCATGCACATGCGCACAAATGGAACGGCGTTGAGGTCGTTTGTCAATGAGGCTGCTGGAAGCCCTCCCGCCAGCCGATAATTCACATAAATTTGTACAAATGGTTATGGTGGTTATTATTTCGCTTTAGCGAGCGCGGGTTAAGGGTTCTAGCCGTTCGAATTTTTCGGGTCCCATTATAGTGCGCTCGTTGGGATCGTGATGCTAGCAAAATTACATCAATGCTAGGTTTTTGTACACCATGTGACTTTTTTTTACAGATTTTTGCATTAGAAATAGCACTTGCTAATTCCTGAATTCCTTCTTTACTTCTAGATGATCATGAGTATGAAATGTTTTGCTTCAAATCTTGGTACAGAATGGTATTTAGAAACCTAACAATTCAATGCCAATGATATATCAATTATGTCGTTGATCATGTTCCTCCATATATCCATCTGAAGAAGTTGGACAGTCACTTCCACGCCTTTTTATCATACCTCTTCTTCTGGTGCCATTACGTTTATCATGTTCAGACACTTGTTGGCTTACTTCCATCATGAGCACTGGGTATGAAGATTCATTAATGCATGATAGCAGGCTGTGGTTTCGGACTTCCAGGTATGCGCATAACCAACGCACCTGGGTCAACCCCCACCAACGGCACCGCCAGCTATGACTGCATAATAATTTCGATGTCAACTGTCAAGAGCAGTTTCCCTCCCGACTTGCGGTTTGGACATCAACACATCCCCACCACCCCTATCGCCTCACCATCCCATATTGACCTTCCCAACACTGCTGTTGATTTTCGTTCGCAGCTACCGTTCATCCACGCCCCGGAGGGACAACCAGTGCCTGATTAATAACACGATGGGTTTGGTTGAATGGGAAACCCGTCTGCTACGGGTTTCCTCCTCCCAGCAGCAGTGCACAAAGTGCATCGATGATGACGTGCACACTGGTGATGACCAGCCAGCGACAGCGTTTGGTGGCGATTTGAATACGAAATTCCAAATTCCTGCCGATCACCGAACCGAATCGGCTGTGGGTGCGGTCAATCCGCGGGAAACGATTTTTATCGATGATCATTTGTCGATTTTAATCGGCAACCGTTTCCTTATACGAAGCCGCCAACCATCCACCGGAGGCGACGGCTTAGGACTTGGGGGTGAACGTTAAACTGTCCTCCCCCGAACCGCATGGAACTCCCGGTGGTCGTAAATGTGTAATGCGGTTAATGTACAACTGGTTGGTTATGATTTTTTTGTAGGTTGAGGACCACCGGCACAGTGGCATGCCAACCTGTAAAAGACAGCGATGATCCAATCCGATGGTTTCTTATATGGATCGTGTGGTTTGAAACCACCGTTGCCTGCACTCAGCTGTTTACGGATAACAGTTGATGTAGGTTTTTAGATAGGTCTGTATAGGAAGAACCCGTTGATTACAAACAGAACACCTTCTGACTGACGTAATGTGAATAGAAACATGCTTGAAGTTTTGTTCCAATATCTACCAAATCTTAGTGAGTCAACAATCGTTTCATGAACCATGCATAAGTGTATTTACTATTAATTGCTGAAATGTAATAACGGTGCTCTACACATCGATTGCCTACCCGCAATCAGATACTCTTCAAGCTTTCCTTTAACCACGATCGCTTCATTTACGAATGACTCGAGTTATGATACATCAGCATAGCGCTTGGTTCGTCCGGAATGCTGATTTGGAACTGGAGCAACACTACCAAGTAGGTAACCATTGTCGCCAGCAGCTTCAAAAACGAGAGAGAAACAGAGAGGAGAAAAATATTGTAAATATAGCCAAAGTCTACATGAACGGTGCTTACCGATTTGAAAAGGGTTCGATTGACGTCGAAAAATCCACCCAAATTGATGCTGGACGGGTTCATCTCGGTCGCCCGCAGGAACATATTGATCTCCGTTTGCGCATCCGTGTTCATCCAGCTCAGCTCGACCATGAGCAGCTTCTTCTGAAAGTTGGTACGCACGTTGAACGATGCATAGTGCGCTTCGTCGCAGATGTAGAACAGCAGCCCGACACTACAGAACGCTGTCACGGCCAGCCCGATATCCTTCACGCCGAACCCGTCCGATATCTGTGACATCAGCCCGTAGATCGACAGCGTGATGATGAAGAACAAGTATAGGCAGATGAAGGTAAAGGTGTAGCAGGTGGAGAAACCGGTGTCTCGGGCCAGCTTGCTCAATCGCAGCCACAGCGAGCGATACTCGGACACCTTAGCCGCCGGACCAACGTGTCGGAGCGCACGCTGAAAGTCTTCCGCCAGTATCTTCGCCGTAGCACTGAGCGTCTCGCAGGTCAGATACCAATAGCCACCCATCATGTAGGTGATCGTATCGAGCACGCAGTACGGGATGACCTGGAGCAGCTGAAAGTGGACCATCGTTACGTGCGTGATCGCGACCGAGAGCGAACACAGGATGGGCAGAAGAACCGCCACCAGCAGTGCCTTGGTACGGAGGCGCAGCTCTAGGGCCCGACCGGACGTCTTACGGTACGCGACCTCGAAGTCAACCCACCCGTTCACGACCGAGGCAACCTTACGCGTTTCGTACCACATCAGCGGAATGATCAGGATCGGCAGGATGTTCACGATGAACAGATACGCAATGACCGACTCTTCGAAGCGTCCCTCGAGCGTACGCACGATCTCGATCCGGTTGAGGGCGATGAACACGATGTAGATGGTTAGCAGTAGGAAAAATGCCACACAGTACGCCATCGCTGGTGAGGCAAGGATAAACTCCGTCTCTCCGTCCCGACGGCGCGTGTAGGGAAAAACGCCCAACGCGCGGAGTAACAGGTAGATCGGTTTTGAGCTTTCGTATACCATGTTCTGGAAAGGAAGGCAAACACCTTCAATTCTTATTCTAGCAACTAGAGTCCGCAAGCGAGTTGTACTTACAGAAGGAGACACATTGGGTTGTTCAACGAACGCCTCTTTCGGCGTAAGCGGGGGAAATCCAACCCGGTTGTTGAACCCATTCGCATTCAACCGGTGCGGCCGTCCGGATACATGGACCGTCGCGTTATCCTCCGGCAATGGTTTGACGTCGAGAAACACATTTCGGTTACGTTTCGGTTCACGGATCGAACCCTCAAAACGCAATGTATCGGCATTAAAATAAAGACTCATTTTGAAACCAGATAACCGACAAGTATTATCGCACTAACATTCACTCTAGCTTCAGTTCCTGTTACCAGTAGGTTAACTTCCGTACGTAGAAAACTTCTTACATGGAGGGTTGCCAAAGGACTTCTGAGTGCATCCACTCATTCTTTCCTACTGGCTTAGAAATTCCACTGAAGGTTAATGAAGAATCGATAAGAACAAGCCAAAACTCTTCAATGGTTAAATTATTCATCAAGGTATGACAAACACAAAAACCTCCCATTACGACACCACTCCTCGTCCTTCACGTTAGTTAGTAACGTCTTTAATGATTGCCTTCGGTTCTTTTCTCTCTGAGGGCTAGGAATGGATAGTCCTGCCTTTATTCACCACTTTATACTTCTTTTTCTTCCAATTTTCGTTGAATAACACCGCTTTTCAATTTCGTTACAGACTGTAAAGCAGAGTTTTTATTATCGGTAATTTCCTCTTATGTGTTATGTTTCGCATACAATGTATTGTAATCTTACAACGGCACAACAAAAAAAACGAAAAAAATATCCCATTTTTTACGCAGTTGGTTTAATATAAAAGGAAATTTATTTAATCAATAATTACTCATGATTGTAACCTAGCGGAACAGCAACATGCTCACACGTATTATGTGCATGCGTGCACAACGTGCTGAACGCTGGACAGTGACTAATGCTGAGAGATGCTGGGCGTGAACTAGTTCGTTATTTCATAAATAATATGGTAATGGAGAAAAAAAAACCATATATTCTTGGACTGTTTGAAGGGAAATGTTCATAAAACCCCAACATGAAAAGCGATAAAAATTGGAAAATGATATTCGTTATCAATTACCGTAAAAATCAATAGAAAACTTCATTGAAACGTGAGCCGACACAATTTTGCATAGTTATCCCCTTTTGGAATAAATTTCATTTCGCGAATACTAGCATTAATTTCATTATTCTCCTGGGGTGTTCTAATAAGTGAGGTTTTTTGGTAGTGCATGACCGCCTGCACGACTTACTAATTGCACATCATGTTTTGAGGTTCATTTTTTAACTTCCTCTTCCGTGGCAGCATCTTCCGTAGTTTCGCTCGTGCCCTTTGCTTCCACGTAAATGGGTTCCTCCTCGGTGGTCGCTCCCCCAGAGCCACTTCCCGATGTGGCAGCGGCCGCAGTCTTGGCATCAGGCACCCACAAACCCGAATCCACGCACCGCTGCAAATGACGACGCGCTTCTTCCGGGGGCAACTTGGCCATCGCTTCCTGCAGCATTCCGATGTCCCGCACTTCGAAGCACTTCTGTAGCTCTTCGGGCAGCGATTCGAACACCTCAACCGGATCCAACCCGCCCGGACCGAGTCTCGCTTGACGCTCCTCTTCCTCCTGCTCCTTGAGGAGTTTCTCTAGCTTTTCCTGCGCCCGCTTGCGGATACGCTCCTTGAACGCTTCGATCTCGTTGAGAAACTGCTTCTTGTATTCGGCTTCGGCCTCTTGGATGCGTTGGAAGAATGATGCCACGCAGGCTCGCGGGTCCACGTCCAGCTGCTTCGAAATGTCCAGGATGTACTGCATGCAGATGCACTGATGGGCAACATGGGCCATCAGTTCGTGCTTTTCCTGCATCTCCAGCTCAATGCACCAGATAACCAGATAGTTGGCCGTATCCTCACACACAAGTACATGGTTGTCCTGCAGGTACTTCTTCGAATCGTCGTACTTCTGCATCATGCCGTACTGTTTCAACTGCTTTTCGTACTTTTTGATGAAATCGCGCAAATTCAACTCCTTCTGCTCGTCACTCAGTTCATTCGACTTCTTGTTAATCGCACTCTTGTTGATCACGGTTTTGGCAAATCCGGGCTTGCTGATGGTATCCACGTTCCACGGTTGCATCTTTTCCTTTTTGCGCAGATCTTCCTCTTCCTGCCGTAGGCGCTCTTGTTCCCTTTCCATGTCCTCGATGGCCTTCTTCAGTTCGTTCAGGTTGCCGTCGTTCCGTTGCAGTTTGCCCTTTGTTTCCTGCAGCTTCTGGGAAAGGGATTTCTTCGTGTTTTCCAATGATGATTTGCGCTTCTCTTGCTCTTCCATCCGCTCGACGCGAGCCTGATGCCGCCAACGGAAAAGCGACGGTGTATCGATGTTGGGATGCGTGTCATCTTCATCATCTGAAATCTGCAGATAATTCATAGTATTTAGTAAACAATCATGTTTACTACCGTAAGCTTCGTAGCTTACCTCAATATCTTTCCATCTGCTGTAATCCACCATGTTTACGCCGGTTTTGTTAGATTCGCTTAGGAACGAAGAGTGTTTTCTTTCGACTGTGGATTAAAACGCGAACCACGAATCTCAGTAGCGCTAACGCACGCTGATCTGGGAATGATACACTTTTCGAGAATTTTATCGTTTTACTTTGAAGATAAAGTTCCTTCTAGAATGTTGTGTCGGTCGGTCAAATTTTGACGTTTCATCTAGAGGTGCAATACTTTACCTAGGTTCGGTCAGTTCTTGCAAAAGGAATAATCTATCTGATTCAAAGTTTTTATAGCAATTTATAGCATAACACCACAGAAAGTAACAGTATTTTTTTTAAATTATTCATGAAAAAACCGGATACGTTATTGCAATTGTACAAATAAAGCAAACGATTACTCCATTCTTGCAATAGATAGATAACAGTGAAAATGATTTAGAAAAAATGCAGTGGCTACAAGAGAATTCACCAAAGTAACGAAAGATGATTTGTATGGCAACCGTCTTGTCGTTTAAATGATCACGTTGGTGGGAATAAATTAGATTAAAATCATGGTTCAAGAATAATTGAATGTTTATTTGCTCTTTGAAACATTTACTCAACTATACACTAATTGTCACTTATACTAAAAGCTCAATACCATTTGGTATTGGCCAACTAGATATTTTGTAATGACTTGCGCGCACAACTTTGTACACTAGCACTAAATCGTTTTATCGTCCGTTGAATGTTTCAATTCCTAACAAAGCTAACCATCGCTGCACCTACAGTCTGTTTTCTAAACCTTTCTGTTCGTAGAATAATCGTAAAACTTCTTCCCCATACATTTCAATTGTTGCACGAGGCAATTATGACTATTTAGTTTTAACATCAGTTGATTATGAACTAACATACGTTGAAGAAATAATGGCCGTAACGACCGTCATCCTGTAATGTATTTTATTTTATTCAACCTTTTGTTTCTATCTGAAATCGTTTCATGGAGGCGCATGGTGTTTCGTATAATTTACATGTTTTCTTTTGCTTGCTTGCTTTATATTATATATGAACCCTGTTGGAGTTTTTTTTATGAATTAATTTCGTGTCATCGGTTGGAGTTTTGGAGGACAATTTCTGCATTCCTTTGAATACAGTTTAAGATCTTGTGACTCGGTTCTTGTTAGGGCTGAGTTCGTGTAACTTACGAGAGGCTTCTTGATTTAAATATACTCATAGAACATAATCCAGTACGTGACGTTGAGCAGGGTAAATAGAAACGGGAAAAAGACTCGCGAAAAACGATCGATGTTGATCGCGCGCTTCAGGCGCATCTGTGCCGGAGTCAGCTTCGGTATGGCCGAGGCCGGCTTGCAAGGTGGAGGTGGAATTGTCTGTATATGCGGCACGGGGGACAGCAGTAGTGTGCTCTCCTGCCGCTGGAACGTGGTAATCGGAACGTCATGTGGATGCTCGTGTGACTTGCTGTTGCGTTTTCCGTTTTTGGCGTTGAAGTCGAAAAATTTGTCTATCTTCGGCGGATGGGGCTTCGGCGGAGTGGGCGGATCCGAGTCACCCAGCACGATATTGACCAGACAGTACTCCATCAGTGCCATAAACACAAACACCGTGCAGACGGACATGAACGCGTCCACCGCCTTCAGGTAGGAGACCGGTGGCAATGAGGCCTGTGACTTGGCATGCTGTGTACTGAGTGTCAGCAAGGATGTTACTCCCAATGTAACCCGGGCCGGGGCAGCTTCCGGTTTGATCCAGAACGATACCCACTGTAGGAATATAAGAAAATTGAATTTCACCCGCAACCTACCCGCAAAGTCCCAAACTTACCGACATTATGACGATCAAGCAGGTGGGAATGTATGTATGGAACAAGTAGTAACCAAGGCGTCGCTTCAGGACAAACACCACTTCCAGGCAGGTAAAGTTTCCGGTCGAATATACCTGCGTACAGTCGGCTGTGTAGTTCTTCACCAATGCGAGCTGTGGCAGCTCAATGTGCTCATCAACTACCAAAGGTACCTCTTCGTCCCACTGAAACACCATGTCGTCCGTCGTGTGAGACACTGTGAAAAGGTCCCCGAACCAACAACATCGAAATGAGAATCAATCTACTTCCAAATGCAAAAGGTAACTTACAACTCTCCATCTGGAGCTTACACTCCTGCGTATCGTGTGGATAGATCAGGAAGTTCATCGCACAGGATAGCTTAAGCGTCAGCTTCACCATGTACAGGATCGTTTTGTCTTTGTACAGCCACATGTAGTGGTTCGGGATGGTCATCGTCTGGAAGGTGACCGATTTGGCGTTCTTGAAGAACGAATCCGGTCGCCACATGTTCTTCAGCCAGTCCACCTCCAGCAGCCGGTACTCGGACGTCATGTTCTCCGGCAGCCGCAACCGGTGGTCCTTCCAGGTCTGGGCGAAGAAGATGTCCGCCGCATACGTCATCGAGTTCTCGTCGATCGAATCGAGCCCCATCACCGTCACGTGGAAGGCGACGCTCGTTGGCTGACCATCTTTTTTCGGCGGACGCATCTTGTCGTAGAGCTTCGGATCCTCCGGCAGAATATCGTTGAAGGTAAGACTGGTCCTGAGGGATGGGATATGGGATAATTAGGAAAAACGTTTTCAATTCCCTTTTTTTGTTTTTCGTATGCCTACAGTTATGCAATGCGCATTACATGTGAGTTTAAGACTTTAAGTCAACCATCAATGTGGTTATTGTAATATATCTAGGAAAATCCATAAAATTTAAAGAAATCGTCTCTGTTAACTGTGATTGGTGGGATAGGGTTGCAACGAACGAAAACCTCATCGATCTCACAAATATGTTCAGTCGCAACATTTGCATATCTTTAGGCGTAATATGCCTGCCTAGTTTTAGTTACAGAATTATCCATATATCCTTACTTTTGTAGCAGGATTAATACCGATCGATCGCACAAAAATATCGAGACAAAAGAAATCAACCCACTTCGTGAATGTTATCCCCAATCGATTATTACTTTGGCTCCCATCGAAGCTCCAGAGCTGGTTGTCTAACAGATTACTTTTAACAAAAGCCCCTTGCTCTACTTACTGATACTCTCCATTGATCTGCCGGATACACTGCGCCACTATCACAAGCAGTCCACTTATCGCATACTGCATCAGCATGTCCTTATCTACATGGGGAACGAGAGAAAAAGTAAAAAAATAACTTTCGTCAGGAGTATAAAATTAAAAACCATGTAAATCAAGCTCACACACAAACATATGTGGCAAAGGAGTCAACAATGATCAATCGGTTCGTGGCGAGATAAAGCGCGCCGTATGATTTTACCCAGTCGATTGTCACACAACTCGCGGGGGGTGTGTGTGTGTGTGTGTGTGTGTTCTGATAATCCTTCTGCATCACATGGCGGCATCGCATAGGAAGATCAACATCGGGTTCCGGTATCATCCTAGCTCCCGTGCGGAAACAATTGCTCCCGGCAAACAATGAACTTGCAAACGGGCGAACGAACAAGCATAATCGGATGAGAGACCGGTCGTGAAAGGACGGGTGACAGAACAAACGATTAACGTCATAACTAGCGATGCTAACCGAACGCCCCACAGCCATCCGTCTCTTGCGTTGGATCCTGGGATTGTATGTATGTGTGTGTGTGACTGTATTAAGCCCGAATGCTTCCTGTCGACCCGCAACACGGGACAGGATAGGACAGGAAGGTGGCTACGTAGTGAAACCGCTGAAGATGCCACTTGACGAGAGCCACTTCTCTGTATCCTCACGAGGTACTCTTGTCCCGCGAGTTTCGAAAGAATTGGATAAGAAGGGCCAGCCAAGAGGAGGACCGAGGAAGGAGTCGAAGCGATCCGCAAAGGCAGAAGAAAACAAGCGTGGTCGGTTGAGACCACGAATCATAATGAATTATGCACAGCTTCTTGCAGGCAGGGGTGACTTAAACATCCACTCCAACACTGCCGGGAGTTCCCCTCTGCTACACCGGGTGTGGGAAACCCAAAGTCCGAAAGACAATGTACTATACAGCCTGGCAACATAGAAGAACGACCGAACGAACGAACGCTGTTGACATCAGGAGCAAGCGGAAGCGGAACAAGACCAGTGCATGTCAGCAATTTTGTGCCACCAGGGGAAGAGGAGGAGGCCGCATGGTTCAGGCAACACACATCGAGCCCACCAAGAAGAATACCCCCAATGGGATGGCCAATAATCTGGATGGTGGCACTGGAATGAGGGGGCAGCAGGAAGGGGAGGCTCAGTTTCCTTCACGACCTCGAGTTGTCTACGAGCTATAAAGCGGGACGATGGGAAAAAAAAACTACCCGCGATGAGTGCGGAACACAATGCACCGTAATCACCCGTGTTCAATGCACACTTACTGAACACACCCACAGACACACACACACACACACACACATACACGTACAACGGTGTGTCTTTTTTGTTTTTAACCGACAAGAGCACGTGCACGCGGTCCCGGAAACGGACGGAATACACGCGCTCGAGCCTCTTGCTCTCCCGTTAAGGGTCTTTAAATCGTCCTTAGGACGTGCGCTAGAGTGTGTGCGCTGCCTATTTTTATAATTACTCCACACCGCGGACTGAATTTTACTATTTTCCTGCTCAGCATTTTTACCAGCGGGAAAAGGTTGTCGTGAAAAATGGCGTGTCTCAATTGGCTCGCTTTTTTTGGTGCATGTGTTCGAAAATTAACACAATTGCTTACCGCATCTATGATGAAAAAGTGTTCTTTTGCGGATTAGTTTTAAGATACGCATGTGGTTTTCTTATTTTGTTAACTTGACGGCCACATTAAAGACAATCATGTGTTTGGCGTTCAAAGCTCTTCGTAAAAACAAATCAAACAAAAGAAATACGTCAGTTTTGTTTACAGTTATCTCAAGAAGTTCTTTGTTAAAAACTGTTGCTAACGCAAAATAACCGTTGTTTCAGAAAGAATATAAGAAAAGAAATAAAATCAAAAATAAAAAGTTATCATCCCCTCACATTTATTAAACATAGATTGAGGATTCTGCAGGTTTAGGTTCAGAAAAATGGATGCAATCAAGTTCAAAAAAATCGTCTTCTAGGAGTGAATCCAATTGAGGTTAGTTAAAAACATTACTTTATTTTTACAATTTTAATTAAGATATCATCTACCAATTAAAGCTCTAGAAATATAGAACTGAATGACCACTTAACCGGAAAGTACCCAGTAAAAACCTACTATGGGAATCTAATCTAGTTCTACGTCTTTCGATAATTGTTTCATATAAGATAATATTCCATATTGTATCACACTTATCTTTTTAAAGGTTAAATAAAATTAATTAATCCTATCTAGCTTATGAATTCACAATTTTTATAAGCAACAAATTGCAGCTTCAGAAAACTCACAGGTAAGGCGTTTCGAGGTGAAACAGAGCAGTTAAACAGTTATCCGTTTGAATATCCTTTTGGGTTGGCCGAAGAGGGAGTCAGGATGGAGCACTGTTGGTGGACAGGCAGGACACAGGCAGGTCTGGAAAGCGTCCGTTTATTGCATTAGATTTTTGAAAAACACGTTTCAGATACTTTTTGCCTGGCGGGACTCATTTTCTGCGTGTTCCACTGCACATTTCTTGCCCACTCGGAGATCAATATTGGAACGATCTCCGTCCGTTTGACCTTTGTGCATTCGAGTGTCGTGTTTTATGAACTTTTTCCAGCTTCTGCTTTAAACTTTTCTTCTGATTTTCAAAACACAACCACAGAAACCATAATCCATAACCACCAAAATTTGGATGCACTCTTTTGAAAGTTTTGTGTTCGGGAAAGATCAGTCATGAGCGGGATTAAAATTTGAACTGAAACATTTTTCGTTCCCGCACCCTCTTAAATAGATTTCGCAGCGACCAGCAGTGATGTCGGGTTGGCCACAATTCCACCTTCCCCCTGGCTCTTTCTACACACTCTCTACCATTACTTCTCTCTTACTCGTTGTTAGCATGCCTTCTTCTCTCTTTGTTTCTTAAGTGTCCTTGATCTCCCATCAACTGCTGGCCATCATCGGCAGCCACCACCGCAGCACCATCGTCCTTATGTGTACTATTTGTCCTAGTCCACGCCATCATTAGTATCCTTTCCTTCCTTTCGGCCGCTTCTTCGTTCTTTTCTCTGCTCCTCACATTGTGTGTGGTTGCTATTCGTGGCCAATGCGGAAAAGATTCACGAACAATACCACCAGGAACCGGCCCCGGCAGGGAGGCACCGGTTGGGAGGTAGGATCGGGCTGCGTGTTGAATGCTGCGACCATAGTAGCATCGGTTGAATTTGTGTATTGATACGGAATGCACCAGCGTATTTCAGCGTGACTCACAAAAAAAGTCATGGGACCTTAATGATGTCCCAATAAACAACCTGGAAGCTGCGGGAGCCCTTTAAGAAGCTACAAAAGGTGTGAGGGCGCAATAATCAACCGAACAAGGAGCTCCTCGTCCTCATCCTTCCCTCGGTGTGGCGATTGAGCTGAAGTGCACAAATGTCTGCAATACGGAAGAACGATCAACAACAAGAGGGTGAATGGAAAGCGTGAAGGATGGGGATGGAAATAAGCACCGAAATAGTCCTTATGGTACGCCATGGTTGCGGTTATTACGAGAAGGTTATCCTTGTACCCATTTTATTTCCGTAGTATGCTGGTAGTAGGTGCAAAAAAGGTCAAACCTCTTACAAAACTCAAGCGCAAGGTTATCCTGGACTGATCCGCTTGTTGAATCATCTAAATATGCACATCGAAAAGGATTACAAAATAGGTTTAAAAGCACTGTTAGTTATTTATTGGATGTTGGGATGGTGTTCTAAACAATCTGAGTTCGTTATAATCCCTTTTTTATTGGTGCACGTTGCCACGTTGTCTTCCGTCCGTTAGCTGCCCTCCCTGGGTCAGCGAAACCATCGAATATATACGCTTGATTTTGGAGAGTTTCCAGACATCTCATTAAAAAATGCACGAGGATCAAACGACAAACAAAGGAGTAGATGGGCGATGAAATCCTTTTCCACAACCTTCGAAGTCGGCCAGACATGGGGCCCTCTCTATATGCGACAGTGTGGCTTTTGTGGTACCTTCAAGTGGTTCTTAAGGAAGCGCCCCAAACAACAGGGCAGGTATACTGCGCTATCAATAACCGAACGATGCTATTTCTTGATCAACTCTTCATCGTTCATTGATTTTTCCCACCCGTAGTAGGCCCGTTCTCGCTAAAAATAGAAAATGTCCGGTGTAATTAGTCACGTGCTCGGGGTTTGTGCTATTTGTACACAGTATTCCGTGCTTTGTGGAATAAAAAAGGACGCCATATTTATCCTCTTTCAATGTAATCAGTTGCAAAGAAGTAGAATTTATAAGACAAAATTAGTAAAATCGAAAATTTGTCTTATACAGACCCGTGCATTGCTGTTCGCACGACTTATGGACTCATTAATAAATGTTGAATGGAACTTTTATCCGGCCTCCTATTTCGTATGTTAACGATGGGAATTTATTTATGTGGAGCGTGATTAGGTCATTTTTAATGCTCGTGGTTGCACTAATTAGCGAATATTTAAATAGCGCTGCGATTCGTCAGCCCTGCTTATAAACCAACTTTTCTTACCACATGAGGGTATTGTGCAACCGTTTGCTAAGCTGATACTTATTCTCAAAAATGGAACAAACCGCTGAGTTGGTCCGTTTTGAATCGTTCATTCGCGTGCCGGAAATATTCTTTACCCTTATCGGTGTCGCACGCTACGGTGAACCAAAAGGAACTGTTCAAGCTCATCTCAAGAGAGTCCTGTTTTGGAGTTCGTACGCGAACACGTTCTTCTGTCTGATCATCGAGCACATCTACTTCGTAAAGGCGGCCGGAAACTTTACCAACTTCCTGCAACTGACCGCCCTGGCACCGTGCATGGGCTTCACAGCTCTCTCGTTCGTAAAGATCATGACGATCAAGCTGCACGAGGCTAAGCTGGTCGATATCCTTCGTCGCCTGGAAGAGATGTTCCCCAAGACGGCCGCCCTCCAAACACGCTACGGGGTGTTCCAGTACAATCGGGAGTCGCAGGTCGTGATGAAATCGTTCTCCGTCCTTTACATGATACTGATCTGGATATTTAACCTGCTGCCGCTGGTTTCCATGGTCGTCGGGTACTACACGGATGGTAGCTGGCAGAAGCAACTACCGTACTTCATGTGGTACTGGTACGATTGGCACCAGTCCGGGTACTTCGAGCTGACCTTTCTGCACCAGAACTGGGGTGGCTTCGATTCGGCCGTGTTTAACCTTTCCACCGATCTCATGTTTTGTGCCATCATCCTACTGCTTTGCCTCCAGTTTGACATCGTGGCGTATCGGTTGAAGCACGCCCTTCCGGATGACCACGAAGAGCTGAACGGATGTGTTCGTATCCATCAGAGTGTGATTGAGTTGAGCAACGAACTCGAGAGCATCTTCTCGCCATCACTACTGGTTAACTTTCTCGGCAGCTCGGTTATAATCTGTTTGGTCGGATTCCAGGCTACGGCGGGGATCTCCGCTGCAGATCTTTTTAAATTCGTGCTTTTTTTAGTCTCCTCGCTGGTTCAGGTATTCCTGTTGTGTTACTATGGTAACAAACTGATCGTTGCGGTATGTAGTCAAGCTAAAGTGAAGAGGAATTCAGAGATTTCAGAGCTTTTCCCCTTTGCAGAGTGATCAAATACCATACAGTGCCTTCGAAGGACATTGGATTGGTGCCTCGCAGTCTTACCAACGGTCACTTCTCTTCGTAATGATGCGTTCAACAAAACTGCAAAAGCTAACTGCATTGAAATTCTCGATCGTGTCTTTGGCCAGTTACTCCAAGGTAAGATAGACCGGCCGATAACAAGCTTCGCTTGGTGGTAAAAAAAAATTTAGAAACCTGAATATTTGTTTTCCAGATTTTAAGCAGCTCCTTCTCCTACTTCACCTTGCTGAAAGCTATGTACGAACCAAACGAGAAGAACATTAAGGACATGTAGGCGGTTGTTCTGAAAGAAAGTAAACAATCTAATAGTCCGAAATAGAAGATAAAATATAACTCCTTTCCCATCCCAAAGATGATTCATCCTTGTCCACTATGGTTTACATCTTCCCCTACACCCGGTGCCAGTAATAACAAAATACGTGGTTCTGATTTAAAGATACAATCTTTAAATTTTATTATCCGTTACTCTGGCGCACTTTCAGCAGTGGGATGTATTATTATAAAGTAATAAAAGAGCTTCATGCGTCCTCAGCTCTCTGCCCGCCCAACTCAACTGGTGTTGTTGTTGTGGTTGTTGTTGGTAAGTTCCGACAAGGACCTGCAGTTCCACACTTTGTTTACACGCACAACTCCTAGATGGATTTTGGTGAGGGTGTCACCGCGGTGTGTGCTCACAGCAGCTTAGAACAACATACGATGCGGGTACTGGTTGGAGCGCAGGGAGAAGAGCGACTTCAGGTAGCGGCGAACAATCGGCCCTTCCTTGTGGTTCTTGACGGCATTCAGGACCACCTTATCGACGGCCTTCTGATCTTCCTTGCGCTGCTCCGACGCCACGTACTTGAACTCCTTCTTGGCGAAGATATCGCGCTCTCCGCGCGGTTCCTTCTTCGGCAGCACACGTCTGAAGTAGCGATCGTTGATGTGCTTCGGCATGCGCAGCTTCTTCAGGTTCAGTCGGGTCTTGGTGGCGATGACGTAGTTCTGGTTAATGCGACGCATTGGGCAACCGTTCAGCTCGAACGGTCCGGTCACCAACAACAGACCGGTCTTGAGGACCTTCAGCAGCACCACTCGCTTGCCCTTATGACGTCCGGCCACCAGGATCAGTACCCTGCCCCGCACGAGCGAATCGCGGGTGTAGCGCTTGTGGTTGCGGAACAACTGCTTGGAGGGGCGTTTCCTAGCGACGCGCTTCGTCGGCAGGTTCGCCTTGTTCTTGCGTACCAGCACCTTGTGCTCCTTACCGTCCTTAGCGATCTTCACAATGTAGACGGCTCGCTTGCGAGTCTTCGGCGGCTTCTCACTCTTCTTCATCGGCTTCGTCTTCACATTCTTCAGCTGGTACAATTTGGTGCGCTGGGCGAGTTTACCCTTCGAATAACGACGCACTCCATCAGCCAGCAGGCTGTTCGTGAACTTACGGCCCTTCTTGGGCTTTTTGGCCGTCTTGGGCGCCTTGGCCGTCTTGGCCGGGGCAGCGGCCTTCGTTTCCGTAGGGGCCATGCTGAAACACGTGTAAATAAGAGAAACGCACTCCGCGAAAAGAACCTTTGAGGTTAGTGTTTTGACAACCGACCACCGACACCGCTGGGGGCGCTAGTGTCGGCGCTGCTACGCAAACGATGTCAAAATGACAGGCATAGAAACGCATATCCGACCGGAATGACGTATCGAGGGGTGTATTTTCACAACTTAACGAAAATATTTGCTAATCTTTCTGCTTCGGAAGGGCATAATTCAAACGAATATGGCGTAAAATCTCCCTTATTTAATTTAGAGAATAAATTTAACAAAAAATTTAATGCCTTTTCATCAATTGAATCATTCGACTAGAATATAAAACGCAGTCTCAATTTTGACACAGTGCGTTTCATCTGTGCGTTTTTCGTATGTCAATCACTTTCGTGACAACTATCCACCATTGTTTCCCCCCTCCGACGTCTTTTCTTCCCTCTTCACCCCCTTTGCCCTATCGTCCGGCATACGCTACTGCTCCGATCTGACATCTTTCTTTTCTGCTGGTACCACGTTTTACACAAGTTGTGGTTCGGACAAAATGTACAACTCCGTGTCGAAGAAACGCCGGGTAATTGAGAATTTTATCGTTTGAAGTCACTTTCAGTCGATTGGGAAAGCGTTGGTGCAGTGAGAGATGTGGAAATTTGGTTGATCGGTGTTTTTCCCGCTCGGAAATCTGAGCATAAAAGTAGCAACATTGGGCATGGTCTCGCTGTGTCGTGTCGTGAAGCTTGTGAAGTTCATCGACGATGGTCGATCGGGATAGGGACGGGAAGGTCTTTAATGTTTAAAAAACGTTATTCGTCCCATTGTGCCATTGCAACTATCGTCATCGAAATGTGTTTGAACAGTGAAGTGCTACTTCCGTTCCCTGAAATAGTTGTGTTGTGTTTTGATCAGCCATAACCTCTCTCTCGCTGCCAGTGCCATCGAATTCCGACCAGCAGGAAGCCGACTGACGGCGCCAACCACCATCCACCATTCAAACCGAATTGCGGGTTGGAATGGATTAAACACACCACCAGATCTAATGAAGGTTTTCTTCTGCTCTCTTTCTCGTTTTATGCAAACAGTTCGTTGCCAATGGCATGTTCCGTGCTGAACTGAACGAGTTCCTGACTCGTGAGCTGGCTGAGGATGGATACTCCGGTGTGGAGGTCCGTGTTACCCCAACCCGCACGGAAATCATCATCATGGCCACCCGCACCCAAAACGTGCTGGGTGAGAAGGGTCGTCGCATCCGTGAGCTGACGGCTGTCGTCCAGAAGCGGTAAGTTAACGATTCCTTCCTGCGACCGTGGAACGTACGACTGATGAATTGATTGTTTTTTTTTACAGTTTCGAATTCGCTCCCGGTACCGTTGAGCTGTACGCCGAGAAGGTGGCCACCCGTGGTCTGTGCGCCATCGCCCAGGCTGAATCGCTGCGCTACAAACTGATCGGTGGTCTGGCTGTGCGCCGTGCCTGCTACGGTGTGCTGCGATTCATCATGGAGTCCGGTGCCAAGGGTTGCGAGGTCGTCGTGTCGGGCAAGCTGCGCGGTCAGCGTGCCAAGTCGATGAAGTTCGTCGACGGTCTTATGATCCATTCCGGAGACCCGGTGAACGACTACGTCGACTCGGCCACCCGTCACGTCCTGCTGCGCCAGGGAGTGCTCGGTATCAAGGTGAAGATCATGCTTCCGTGGGATCCGAATGGCAAGATTGGACCGAAGAAGCCCCTGCCCGACAACGTGTCCGTGGTGGAGCCGAAGGAGGAGATCATGTACTCGATGCCGCGCAGCGAACCCAAGTTCAAGGTTGCCGAGCTCAACGAAGTCCCCGCGGAGGTGGTGGCCGAGGCGTGAGTGAGTGCTGCTGTGCAAACATTCGGAGCGCGTGAAGAGGAGCAGTGTCGTTAAGAGAAAGGCTGGTGCGTCAGCTTTGCGTTTATTTCCTTTTATTCCTCGTACGATGGGAAAGAGGGAGGACTAAGATTGAAGTATGAAAATACATTAAGCAGACGGATCGGAAAGACCAACAGAGAACCGTTTGGAGAGTACACAATTGTTCTGTTTATTGTTCTATCTTGTATTCCTTCCTAAACATTCAACCAGGGAATTACACACAAACACGCATTCTGCTAGAATATGCACCATATTCATTTTGTCGAGATCTGGCCGCGTCGCTTCACTTCGCTCCAATCGACGGACCGAAAAAATGGGCTGGCGATGATTTGCTTGAAATCGTACCGTCGTTCCACCTCCGGCTGAAGCAGTTCCTCCAGCAGCTCCTTCGCGTCGTCGGAAAGATCGATCCCTTCGGGGTACTGCACCTCGTGGTAGCTGAAAACACCCGACGGATGGCAGGATACGAACTTACGCTTCGTCAGCATCTCGAACATGATCACGCCGACCGACCAAAAGTCCGACTTCGGCTCGAGTGGACGCTCCGGGGCCACGTATAGCTCCCGAACGGCGGTATGCTTCGGTGCAATCGCGCTGATGCCGGCTTGGCTGAAGTAGGATTCACCCCTGCGATGGAAATATGTCAGTATCAACTGCCCCTCGGGTCCGAGCAGAAGATTATCCATCGTAAGATCCCTGCGCGGAAGGAAGATAAGTTAGCGAATGGCACATGTTCGGCGATAAGATGGCACGTTTCCAACTTACCCACACACAATTCCATTGAAGTGTAAACTATCAACAGCGATAACAAGTTCGCTGATCCAACGACGAACGCTTCCTTCCGGCAGCAGATCGGGGGTGTTTCCGGCATCTCCACCACCATTCGCCTCGCTAATACTTACAACGCCTACTAAACCTAATTGACTAGAATGAGATTTTGCTTGTTCTTTGCTATGAATACTATTCGACATTTCAGACCGGTTAGAATGTAAGCCATCTGCCATCGGGGCAGGATCCGGGATTGATGGTGGATCGAGTAAGACGCTTTTGACTTTGGCATTCGGTTCCGATTCCTCGAGCGTTTGCGTGACGGCTTTTAGCAGTTGCTGGCTGCAAGAGACCAACTCTCGAACGTCCATATCCTTCGAAAGGGCGTCGAACGAGGGTATAACAATCTCCTGCTCGTCTTCTTGTTGTAGGACGTCGGGATGCGCTTCGACAGCCATCTCATCCATATCATCCGGACCGTGCAGGGATGAAGCATTATCCGTTTTTAACATTACTGATTCATCATGTTCGCCACTGTATTCGTTCACGAGTTCCAGGAAGCCCGAATCACATCCGGAAGAATTCAGATCCTTCATCACACTCTGCTCCCCTGCGGTTGGTGCTTTATCGCTTTCAAACTTTACTGGAGGGCCTTCTGCGGTTAGAGAGTTTTCCCTACGTTCGTCTTCGGTGGTCAGCTTCGCCAACTCTTCCGGTGTTGGGCAGTAGCTCTCCTGCTTGCGATACGTGCGGATAAAGTCCCAAAGCTTTCCTGCACAAACCAGCCTCAGCAGAAGGAAAATGCTTCCATCCGTCGAATGGAAGTAAGCGACCAGCGGCACCATGTAAGGCACATCCTGCGGGAATACGGCCGCACTAGAAAGCCACGTTCCACCGGTGGCAGGCGGTGGTCGGCGGATGCTTTTCATTATGTAAAACTTTTTGTCCGTGACGTCCTGCACCTGCATTACCGTTCCGATCACCTTTACCACCTTGTACCGCGAAAGGTAGTTGAGTGGCCGCTCGAGAAGCTGTATCGGGGAGCTCGGATCTTCGTAGGAAATCGGGCCTAGATCTTGAACGGCGGAACCACCACCGGCGCCGGTCTGTTGCAAGTGCAGTTCGTAAATTTCTTCCGCCTTCGACACGTACTTGCAGCTTTTCTCCTTAGCGATCTTCCTACGCGTCACGTTGGCATCGTCTTTCGCGCCGCTTAGCAACCGGTCGATGCCTGCTTTGTAGTGTTCGAATGCGAGTTGATATTCACCGTTCGCTTCCGCTTCGACTGCCTTGCTGAAAACCATCGCTGCCGCGACGAGATAATCCATAGTCTCCTCGGGAGGCATCTTCTCCAGCTGTTGGCCAACGGTTAACTTTTCCTCAGATTGCAGCGACCCAGTTTCGGAGAGCAACGAGCTAACCATCGAACCGTTCATCGGGGAAGCCATAATCGGTCCATCTGTCTCGACATTCTCTTCCTCTTCCTCACCACCACTCGTACTAGAAGTTGCCGTGGTTTCACCATCGCGACTCGGGTCGATTAGGCTCAGCTCATCCCGTACCCGGATGCCTAACGTTTGTCTTATTGTCTCGATATTGCCAACGTCGCTGTTATCGCTCGTGCCGTTTTCCTTCACCGACAGTAAGCCGCCATCTAGGCTTTCCGTATCTCCTTCGTCAGGAGAGATGCCGCGAGCAAAGAAGCTGACGAATGCATGCGACAGATAGAGGACTGGCTCCTGGCCGGCGCACTCCAGCAACTGTAAGATATATCGCTTCCGTTCCTCAATGACGGCGGGATCGAACCGCTTGAAGTACGATTGTTCCACCAGTGACGGTATCGTCCCGGGTAGGTGGCGTTCTCGATGGCGCCTAGCCAGCTCTTTGTAGAGCCTTTTAACCATACTGAAACGCTTCCATAAGGTAACGCGCGTTAGGGCTTCGGGCGCGGAACGAGGAAATACCTATAGGTAAAAGAAAAAGAGTTGAAAACGATAAAATCTAGCTGCTTCTAGGTCGATTTTCTTTTTAAATAAAAACAAAAGCATACGACGGACGGGCTTCCACTTACAATCGAAGTGATGCGATAGATTGTGAAGCCCTTGTACTTGCGCGTTTCACTGCCCACCGAAAAACTGTGCACCCATGTTTCCGCTTTTCTCCGGCCCACTAACATCGCACGTTACTGACAGAAGATTACATTACATTACAAAAATTAAAAGAAACCGCCGATTATGGTCACTGGCTTATTTGTGGAATGTATCAGGTCTTGGTTTGCTAAATGCAAAATCACAGGGCACCACCAACCACCATCGACAAGAAATTGTGAATTGCAGGAACGTAAAAAAACACACGAATTGTCACAACACAAACAATCCAAAGTTTACCAGCATCTGACAGGTTTCTGTCAGTTAAACGATTTAAAACGAGTCGCAGTGATCGGTGGAAACGGTTGAAACGATATTTTCATCATTTCACAATTCAAGTTGATTTAAACCCCTCGTAATAATAATTTGCAACGATTTGTGTGTGTTTGATGAAGTAATTTATTTTTTTCAGCCATCATGAATCTAACCCAATTCCTCTGGTTGTACTGTTGATGTTTCCCAGGACCAATTTATTAAAATGTACACAACCAATTCCTAAAGACACCTATCCATTGGTGAAAGCGTTATATTAAAAGTTTTACACCTTGATATTCGAAAGAAAAACATGTTTCCTAGGCATGGAACATAGCAACAGAATACGATCATATTTTGAGCATCAAGAAGAGTTCAAATTGGAGGTATTTTACAATTTGCATCCTGTAACTGCGTTCTGGAATGTGAGATATTCGAAGGTTAGTATGGAACTGTAGTTTTCTAATCGCTCGTTAATGGACTCAATCTTTCCCGTTGTCGTAAGGTCATAGCGATACACGTTATCTCTGGAAAGAAAACGCAAAACAGATTGGTGATTTGAGAAACTTACAGTACAGCGCCAGGAAACATCAAAGGTCCACTTACATTTTTCTTTTTCTTATCGCATCCAACATGACTAGAGAGTGCAGAGCAAGACTGATGCTGTCCAGCGAGAGGCAGTACGGATGAACGTTTCGTTCCTGGCGGAGTAACAGCTGTTCCACGCACTCCTGCACTTTTGCCAGGTATTCTTTTTCGGTAAACTGCTGACGGCTGCGAAAATGTTGAAGCAACACGTTCGTTACTTGTAGGTAGGTACACAGGAATGGCCCCATTGCACTCAGGTAGACATTGGCCAGCTGGTCGTCGGATGTTGGTTGACCGATTCGTAACGCATCGCTACCAGCGACAGTTTCTAGTAGCCCTTGTCGAAGTAAATGCTCCAGCGAAGTATCAAAATCGACCTGTGCGCGCCGAGCATATAGCACAAACTCGAGGGAGAACAGTTCCCTCAGCTCTCCGACAGCCGCAAAAAGGGAGTTTCGATCGAGGGCTGCGTTGGATGCTAGAGAAAAGCGTTTCGCGGCCAATAGCACCATAGCCGGAACGGCCAACCAATGCAGACAAGGGTTGCAGTACAGCTGAAGAGAGAAGATGGGTACAGCGAGTTTCATGACTCCCTCGGACAGATTGTGTCCTTTGAGTTTTCGCTTGTCAACTCTGCTGAAATCGTGGTACGTTTTCGCAATGACGAGAACTCTTTCGGCGGTCAGCTGAAGTATATTCCGATGCACGGCAAGTGCCTCAAGGATCAGGTGTTCTACATTCTCGGCACCCTCGAGCTCGGTAATAGCACCCAGATTTTTCAGTATGCGCCCCAACAAGGTAACACCTTGCACTAGCTGGTCCATTGCAACCGCTTGCCCGTGGTACTTTCGGTAGTTGTAATAATGCGCGATCAGATGGAACGCGGTCAGCACCATACGATGCTGCTGCAGGTGGACGACATCGTTCGCTAGGTCTTGTATTGCTTCCCGCTCTTCCTTGGCGAGCACTTGAGTAAACGAAGGAGCCACTGTATGTTGGGCACGGTTCAACCCGTCCCCAAAATAGTGCTTCGCAGAAATTGGATCACCAAACTCGAGATAGATTGAGCCAAAGTTTTCCCTCACTATACTGAGAGCTTTCAGCATGCCGCGGGTCGTTTCCTTTGGCTTTGGCACACCGAGCAACTCGTACACGAACAGCTGCTCCTCCACCGGCCGGTCGTAAGAGACGCTAACGGGGACGATTAGCAGATCGGGCACTTCACCCATAAACAGTGGTTCCAGTGCCATCGAGAGCAAGCCAATCTTGGGCGTGAGGGCTTTGTTGCTGCGGCTTCTCGTTCCCTCGAGAAAGAACTCCAACCCTCGATCGTACGCCACGATCAGCTGACGCATGTACTCGCGAAAGATGTACCAATACTGCCGGTCGTTCCCGTATGTGCGACGCATGTAGAACGCCCCGGTGTTCCGCAACGCACTGCCCATTCCGGCCATCGAGTAGAAATCCATACCGGCCGCGATGCCCGGAATTGCGATGTTGTAGCAAAACAGGACGTACGACATGAGGATAAAATCGCCGTAGCTCCGATGACTTGGCAGGTAGAGAACCGTCTGTCGTCCATAGCGTGACCGTAGCTGTTCCAACTTGACCTCGTTCACGTACAACCCGGTATAGATACGGGCAAATATGGCATTCAGTATAGTGCCGAGCGTCCGAATGACGGGGAGACTTTCATCCAGTCCAATCTCATCCAGAAGCTCAGCGATGGTTTTCGCAAGTTGTATCTTTTTCGCAGGATCCTTCGATGATTGCTAATAACAACGAAAACAAGTACGATTAACGCATGGACCAAATTTCTGCACAGCTGTACAACTACCTCATCGATCAGCATTTGAATGCGGCCACTTGCAAGCACAAGCTTTTTCAGCTTCTCCGGCGAAATGGGACTATCCTTCGGGAATGGAACGGTCGGTGCGTATCGCTTGGTCATATCGCGATGTTCGCGATATTTGGGACCCAGTATGTTGCGATACTCCGAAAGTGTCCCCGGCGAAAGGTTGATTGTCCATGCCTCTGCCTTATCACGACAGAGTGTCGAACGATTGTCCTTGGCCATTGCTAGAAAACGAAACAATGATGGTTCATGCTTGTATAATAGATAGCTACTGAAACGAAAAACGTGTTAATAGGATAAAATCCCACGTGGTCCCTCCACAAACTGGTTTGATATCAGATAAAAAGCAGTAGGAAAAAAAGTAAACACAGTGATTTCGAGCGCATAAGATAAGAATATTTGTCAATCAAAAGTTATCACCCAAGCACGAAGGATTAAATGGACTTTGTGGTAACTTCTTGAAGGCGCGGTCGATGCCCGATTACCTCACAGCTGTGTGGGGGGGTTTAAGCAATAATTAAGCAATGTCTGTATCGCGCCAACCGGTACCAGACTAATCATCGCAAGAAACCTTTCCCGACCATAATAGTGGGAATACCAAATTAAGTTAATTATCGCAGGATAGATTATTTTTTGTGAAACAGTATTCAATCATAATTAACCCTATACTTTACCTAAAGGGGGTAGTATTCCGGCTTTAAACAGCGTGCCTCAAATGCAGTTGCATGGATAACTCGAACGTTTATCGATCGTTTTTTATCTTCATTCACTCATGCATTCCTTGACTGATTGTGAATCTTTCTTTTTGCATGTAATCGGCACGAAATACACACTTTAGAGCTCGACGCTAAATTGCTTCTTCCACAAAGTTCCAATCAGCCTCGTTGAATCTCGGTCCAATTTGCGCTCGTCAAGCCAGCGTACGGTAGAGGAATGCACAACGCGTTTGCAGATTTCGTACCGTCGTGTATCCACTGCTCCTAAATGCTGCTGGTTTCTTGTTACGTACTCCACCGTCATCGTATCGTCACCCAGCAGTGCGCATATCGGATGATGTTAGTTCACTTCTCGCCAAACCGCCTCGACGCGCCCTCTCCCACTTGCCACTTTTCGTTTTCCTTCGTGGCCTCGAACATGCGTAACCGGGCCTCGTCGTGCGTTGTTTCTGTTGCCGCTCTAGACGATGCCTAGATTCAGCAACACCAACATTCACTGCGACCCACTTGATTTGGCGTTTGACAACACCACCTCTCCGCCTTCGATATTTTCAGCTCGTTCTGGTAAGAAGCGCGTTTCGCAACGGCTAAATTTGCTGCGAGCCGATTAGTGCTCCCTTTAGGTCTGCGAGCTCGGACGACTTGGGCAACTGTTTTTGCTAATGAAAGTTTCTGCGCCGACCGGTTCCATCCATCTCCACACTTTCGATACCAGCCCTCCCACCACCCGCTACTACGATGTGCATTCCGCACAAGCGCGATATGTACACAAAAACAAACCTGAGAATACTTTGACAGTCTGACGCGGATAGGAAAACAAGAGCACTACGTTCGTTAAAAACACTTTCGTTAAAAAATTTAAATAAATTTATTTCGCCAAGGATGATTTCGGAAGAGACACAAAAGTAAATGCTACATCGTCGTTTGCCAATGAGATTACATTATTTATTTATTATCCTCCACTTGACAGAAACAGTACAGAATTGTTTGTTTGAGTAACGAGTATTTTTTTGAATTGTTTTTGGTATATTCCGTTTGCTGTAGTATTGATCTTCCCATTTTGTGAGCTGATAATAGCGCCTTCGAGGCGCTGGCTCACCCCCATCTGCTTTTCACCGGTTTTTCGTTTGATCAATTTTAATTTTGTTCATGGTAAGGTTACAGGAGGTTACATGCGGGGGTTACGTATATCCTGTCTATTGAGGATTATTTTCACTTTGTTGCATCAATATGACTCCCCGCTGGTTGCTCATGGATTATCAATAACGGCACGATCGCGTACCAACTTCCCCGCGTACTACTCAGTCATTCAATCTTGTTCCGTTTCTTTCTTGTTATTTTAATACCCTCTTTGTTCGTATTGTATTATTGGTTGCTTCAAAAATCTTGTACAAGAATATACGCGCACATTTTTAGTATATGTGTTTGGATATATGTATATGCATATAATATATATTTTTACTATTATTAGGGTGTCGTGTATGATTCAAGTTTTGTGGGTGCATAATTAGCTTACCGTATAATAATTTTCTAAACATTCAGAATTGGATACGCGAGCCTAAAAACATCCGTTTGATGCACTTGACTTTCGCCTGATTACTCTAATTTATCGCAAAGCATGGAGTATAAGCAAAATATAACCTTTTGTTTTCAACAAAGCAGTGGAATCATTTTGTTTCATTCTTTTCTTAAATATAAGCAGCTTAAATAAAACTATAAATAACAGGATAAGCGGCAATTTTCAATCACATTGGGTTTTTTGTTTTTAATTAGTCGTGTAATGTTCCTTTTGTTACCCTTTTCTGACTAGAAAAATGTTGAATTACTAAGGCAAAAACTATTATTTCAATGAAACACGAGAAAATTATGTTACCAACTTCCTAATTCCAATTCAGAAAACCGAGAGGCCTCCTTGCCCTTTATCAGTGCTTAATAATTTGATGATCTTGATGCCTGTTGTCATTTGTAGTTTTACTATATTTTTCAATATTTAATTTCATTTTCGTTGAGATATTTTAATATTATTATCATTGGGTTGTTTCAAATTACTTATATGTTTTGTAACATAGGTATTTTAAAATATGGTTCAATATACTATTGACTGTTTTCAATATTATTGGTAACATTGCATTTTGGCCGATGATGTTCATTGTTAACTTAACAGATTAATCAAATAATTCCATATTAGGTTAGAATATGATGATCAAAAATACACAAAAACACGATGTAAGAATGAGAGATTGAGGGTAAGGAACAGGTGAAAAAGATCAATTGATTTTGCCTATCCCTAATTTTTCATTTCAGATTTGGTTGTGCTCCATTAATTTCATTTACCATATGCATTATGTGTTATATATCGATATAATGGGATACACAAACAACACTCGTATGTATGTACTCACTACATATCATATTGGGGAGGAGTATTTAATCACATTTTGAGTATAGTGTTTGTCTTTATTAGCTCAGCTACGGTGGTACATGAGTGTGATAAGCACAAAGCATGAAGCCAAATGGTGAGATATCAAGGCGCATAGTAAGTTTTTTCATTTAAAGTAGTTCCTTTGAGAGGTGAGAATAGGAAATCATTTATGTATGTATATCCAATTATAAATTGAAAGCGACGTATTTTCACATTATTAATTGAGAAGATTAATCTTGTGTCCTGGCTTCGTCTTCATGCCCTACTGATCGGCGATTAGTAACAAAGTTGTCCCTCACACAGATATTTGAGTCAAACTACTCTCTAGGCCGAAACTTCATCAAATCTTTTAGGTAGACGGAAATTCAAGCAAATTCAACTGTGGAAAGGTGGTGGAAAGTAAAATTCATTTGAATAGTTTTTTTCTAAATCGCAAAACGAGGGCCGGCCTAGTTTTGCTCTTGCACATAGAAATATGGTACGCCAAAGAGCGCGAACTATGATTGTAACGGTATAAATGTAAGCAGATAGCTTATTTCCTTGGTATAAAGCATTCATAGCAAGTACATTGAATGAAAATATAGGAGGCGAGATTTTTGGTTTAAGTTCTAAAAAAAACAGCTATTCATTTTTCTTAATCAATTGAAAACAATAATAGAGCCACATAATAGCTCTATGCCGTCTTGGATGGCACGCTTATCATACAACTGCTTGACGCCGTTCGATAAAACTAATAATACTTTTCCCTTTTCCGAAAGTGTCGTGTGGTTCATCTGTGCGCAATCGTAAGCGATATCATGTTCAAGCAAACTCAACGAAATGGTGGTAGAACCATGATGGATCGATAAGGATTACCAGTTAAAACTATTTACTCGCCTTCGGTACTCGACGATAGCGTTGCGCTTATTGTGGGTAACCAAGCGCAGCGGAAAGCAATGGCTCCCATGATCGATTAATTTCCAGGAACAATTTCGAACAATGGTCGTAAACTGCGTCATCGCTGGTAATGATGGATGCTGGGAAAGCTTCACGCTGCAACAGAGAGAAAGAAGGAGAATAGAGCCATGTTGATTCGAAAGTGTTGTTTGTGGTCCAAAGCCCAGATATTTACCTTTTTGGTGTGCCAAATGGATTCAAGCATTGATAAGAACCGTTCCTGTTCGGCGCTGGTCGAAAAGAAGACGACCAAATCGTCGGAGTTTTCTCGCACCTCTTGGCATTCAAATTCCTTTAAAGGAAACAACAAATAGTCAGCAGAAGTTTGTTTTTCCATTTAAAAACCATCCTTACCAGAATGCACCACCAGTTAGACGAAACGGCAGGTATTTTGACGGCAGACATTTCATCGATACTCGCACAGGTCAGCACCTCGACACCCGAGTTTTTCCCATAGAAGCTACTCATGTTCGTGTAGCTCTTTTCCTCCGAGCCACCATTCAGGTAGTCCATCAGCGAGGGCGGTCCACTGGTCAAGACGGCCGAGCGAGTGTAACTTTTCGCAGGAGACATATTTTGGAGCTGGCCCGGTCCTAGACTGCTTCTCGTTGGGGTGCTCGTAGTGGACGAATTCGAACGACGATCCACACTGGACAGCTGTGCCATATTCGTGCGGGTTGGTGTGCTGCAATTCGAACGGATGGAGCTTATCTGCAAGATGTAAAAATAAACATAGGTTTATAACGGTGGTTGATATATTCTAACCGGTAGTATTGTACATACCTCACTACAATTATCCTGCACACCAACACCCGTAGTGCTTGATACATTGCTTATTTTCCGGTGAATATTTGGATTGATATTTTCTTTCGAAGGAGACGCTGTCGCGGTAAGTTGTAGCTGCAGCGATGCAGCAGATACCGTCGGAGGGGCGCTAATCTCACCAACCAGACTGGAGCTGGCCGTGTTTCGCCGTAACGGGGCACTGAAGTCTTCCCGCAGCGTCAGCAGATGGTTTGACGTCATGATCAGCGTACAGCCGAGTGTACGACGACGTTCTTGCATTTCAAACAGCTGAAAGAGAACGAGTAACGAACGTTATTACTTCATGAAGGGCACTAGTTGAGCGGAGGGTTGCGAAAAGAGGAAATAAAGAAAGAAAAGAAATCAAACCTTTGCTGTCACCTTCTCCATGCCACTCACCCCGCTAGCCGCCTGTACCAGCGCCTGAAGCCAGTCGGAGGCGACGTACTCGTCGGGGGCCGCCAGCTGAAGTGCTCCGGTACGCAGCAGCAGCTCGAAGCAGTACGGTCGACCGGAGTTGACCGAGCGCCGAGCCCCCTGGCATTCGGCCAGTGCTACGGCCCACGTGGGCAACTTTTGTGATGCATCTCCGAACAGGTAAAGCACGCCAGCCCTGTTGAAGGAAGGAAGGTCGAATGTAAATCGCTTTTTCCTGAGAATCGTGCTATTTATACTACTCACTTAAGTAGGAAATATCCCGCTGACCAATTATCCACAAAACCAGCATGGGACATCCGGCGGTGCATCAGCGGGCCCTTGATGTGTGGCCCAAGTGGAGCCTCCTCGCCACCGAGCGTTCCTGCCGGTACGTTAACCACCGCGTAGTACTTCCACGTATCGTCCCTACTGACGCTCGAGTGATCCCGCACGAACGCTTGGAGCGGTGCCAAGTGATCCAACGTTAGCTGTCCTACGGCCGGGAGAACGGATCCCCCGCGCCTTGCGCACAGCTCCAGACTCGACACGAGTCCTTCCGCCGGGTACGGGCCACCCGCCAGCAGTACCTGCTGCATGTCGCGTGCCGAATTACTCAGCAGCACCGTGTTTCCGTATGGGCCGACCAAAATCACGTCCAGCTCGGCGTACGGGAGCACAAACTTATTGCACAGCCGGTTCCTCACCTGATCCGTCACGTAGAGTGTGCGGTCGGTGAGAAACACCAGCACCGGCGTCATGTAACCCTCCCGGCTGTATCCGTTGAAGAGTTTAAATACCTTCATCAACACCTCGCTGTCGTTGCGATAGATGGGCAACCGGCGACCACCAGCAGAGAACAGTTCCACCGGGAGTTCGCCGACTCCAATGCCGCCACCATCAAACTTCACCCCACCAAGCGAAAGCGACGAACAACCCTCACCCGATTGGGCGTACGTGTCATTCAGCTGCACCCGATCGAGCGAACAGTCCGACGAGGACATTTCGATTTCCATCGCAATCTCCGCGTTCAGATCTTCGATAAGCTCGCGATTCACCGACCGCACGCCGCGCGGACATAGGTTCTCGAACAGCTTGCGGTCTCCGTTTACCTTTGACTGGAAGAACGGATTCTGCTTGATCGTCGCCTCGAGGATCTTCTTCTGCGTGACGTTGCGCAGGAAACGATTGATCAGCGAACTCTTCGAGGCGGTCGACGTCGAGCTGGTGGTGGACGACGTCATTGGATTATGCCGCTGCCGGTGATGGTGATACTGCCGGTGAGCCACTCCTGATGCCGTCTTGGTGACCGATGATTCGGTGTCCTCCAAAAAGTCCTCCGACGTCCGAGACATTACCGGTGTAATAACAGTGCTAGATGCACACGATGACACTGCCGGTGGGTAGTCCAGGATCACCAGATCATCTTCGGGGACACCTAGTCGGCAGCTCGATTGCGGTACTGGGGAGGTGACCCCTTCAACCGGTGGAGCTGTAGCCGTTACGGTTAGAATATCTTCAAACTCCTCCGCCAGCTGCGGATCAAGATGGCGACCCGAAGGAGCCGCCGATATACCGAGATTGAACAAATCCGGAGTCATTCGAGCCACCGGTCGAGGTGCGTCCACCACCCGCACCATGGTCGTGGTGAGAGACTTTTTCCGCAACGGAGACGAAAGGTGCCGATTGGACTGTTGCTTTGTGCTAGCACTTTGTGCACGTGGGGAACTCGGTTGCGACTTGCCCACAGTGTCCCCGCCTTTGTGCGATACGCTCGATTGCTCGGAGTTTTCGCTTCCACAAGACGAAATCATGCTGTTTTCCATTGCGTTGCTGTTGCCACCGTTTTTGGTCGGAGACTGAGGCGATGGTAAGATGCCTTCCTTTTCCTCCACCACCTCCGAGTCTCCACGGGATACTGCTGCTCCACCCTCACCGTCACCTCTGCTGCGAGGTGTCGGGGTGGGAGTTGATGCAGCCGAAGAACTGATGACGTTGATTTTTTGGAAAATATTCGATAGCTTCTTTTTTATTTGCGTTTTGCCGATGAACGAACCGGTCGTTGTTTCGCCAACGGGCAGTTCCTTCTCTTCCTCCTGGGGTGATTTGTTTTCTTCGTCCTCAAAACAGTACGACACACCAGTATGCTCAAACACCGTGCTTTCCCCGTTTATGATAAATTTATTGCGATAAGCTCCCCCGGCGGCGCTCCCGGTGGAACTTGCCAGCGTTAGTGGTTGCGGTGGAGGAATCGGTGGTTGCACAAGCGTATCGACAGGAAACACTCCTTCCTGTTGCACATTCGGATCAGCTTCATGTTCCGGTTGTTCCGGCTCATCCTCGACACTATTCTTCCGACTCGGTGCGTACAAATCGTCGTCATTTTTTCGCCGCAACTGCTCATCCACATTGTGCACGTACTTTTTCTGCTGCCCGGTGTTTGATCTTCCGCCGGCGCGACTGTTAAACCCACCATCGAGACTCTTCGATAGGAAGGACTTGGGTTTCTGCACTACAGTGAAATCATCCTCCAAACTGTCGTCGTGCGTTTCGGGAATGCACTCGCGCACCGAGGACAAATCTTCCGAACCCTCGGGAACGCCCCGCTCGGGAAGCGCAATGCCGAAGATGTCCTTTAGCGAACCAAAGATCATTCGACTGTTGTCGATGACCGACAGCCGGCGGTGCTGCTGGTGGACGTTGAATTTTTTCACCTTCCGGTTGAGATCGTACTCCGGCACGACCACGTTCGTGTAGATGTTGTTCCGCTTCGTCTTTTTCAAGCAGCTACTTTTCGGCTTCTTCTCCTTGCTCCATACCGATTTGACAAACTGTTGTTCTCCTCCCCCCGCACTTTCCATCGGGGACATGACATTTCCATTGAATTCGTCCAGATGCTCGATGCTGGGCTCGCTGTAGTAACAGTTATCCGAGATGACATTGTTGTTCGTCGGCTTGCCCCGATGGTCCCGCGATCCGACATGCGACCCAATGCACTCGCAACTGTTCGACTTTGCTTGCGCATAGTTCGTCCGCTCGTTCGTGGTGCCCTCGCCCGAATCCAGACTGGAGTTGGAATCGGAGCAATTGCATTTGTAAAAATTTCCTGACCCCTTGTGACTGCCGCCAGCACCGGGACTTCGTTCCGGTGGGCCATACTCAAAGATGCCCGAATTATCATACTTGACATAGTTCCGCTCGTCCTCGATGTTTTCGAAAACGTCCGTCTTACCGTAGTCGAGCACATCCGAGCAGGCGTTTCGGTAAACGTACTGCCGCCCTTCGCACGCTTCCTCGTCGCCGTAATCCGTAACCCCCCTTCCACCGTTGTCATCTTCCGTGCACCACGAGTACCGCCCCGCTTGGTGACCCATCTTCTTACCAACCGCACTGCCGCCACCCGATTTGTACGTAATGAAACCGTGCTCGATGTGTATGTTGTCGGTTTTCGTGTTCTTCAGTATGTCTTCGTGAAAGGATACCCGCTTCTTGGGCGTTTTGCTCGTCGGTGTCTTTTTAATGCGCCGCCGGTACACAATGTTTTCGCTGTCGAACGTGGAACAGGTGCTCGTGATCAGCTCTTCCGGTGGTCCCTGGCTGGCGGTCATTGTGGGGTCGATTTCAACACCCTCGCCAATCTCCTGGTCGACGGCCAGTTTTGCTTCGCTTGTTTCGTCCTCGTAGTGTGCCCGCGAATGGAGGTCAATTTCGGCTAATCTCTCCGTTATCGCACCCGCAGCATCGTCGTCTTCCTCTCCTCCGTCCACAGCTTCAACCTCCATCTCTGCCATCGAACGGTTGTTGTTGTTATTGTTGTTGCCCTCATCTGTGACGAAACTGGCCTTTTGAGCGAAACCGGGCAACGGTGGAGGTGGCGGTGGTGAAATTTGACCAACATCAAACTCGAACCCTCCGGCGCTGGATATCATCGATTCGTTTAAGCCACTCGACTCCGAATCGAGAAGCTGCACCCCGGAATCGCTCGGTGTCGTATCGTCGAGGATACTGGCCACACTCGAGCTCATCTTCTGTGTGGCCAACTCCCGACCTGACCCATCCCCTAGCGTGTCCGTTGATGTCGTGACGATACCCGAAGCAACAACGGCCCCTGGCTGCTTGCCCTTTTCCAATCCACAACCAATTGCACCATGATTATTGTTGTTATTGTTGTTGTGGTTGTGTAAAAATTCTTGACCCTCGGCTCGTTGAATCGTGGCAACATCCATCGTTGGCTTGCAGTCTTGCACGGCAATATGGTGCAGCGAAATAACTATTCACTTCCGCAAACCTTGCCAAAGGATGTCACATGAAACGCAAAAATCGATCGATTCGCACTGCTACTGCCAACTATGGAACACTATGGCTCTTTGTGATGTGCTCCCTTTTCGAACTTTTCTGCACGACGACATTACGAATGTGATAGCAGCTAGCCAAACGCGAAACTAAGGCTTATGTTCACTGTATTCGTCACCATTACGAGATTAGGAAAACTTCTCTTCACTGGCGACAACTCAACAAACACGGCTGTGTTTCGTTGAGGAAAACCCTCGCACGAAACACAAAAATCAATGCACTTCCCGAACGTCTTTCGCAGACCACGGTTTGTATAAATATCATGCACTTTGGCCCTTTAAAAGATTTGACGTTTATATTGACATTTCCTTTTGAATGAAGTGCGTTTGAAATTTTCTTGCGTCGATTTCAACCTATTTTGGTCAGTAACACTATAAATTACCTGGTTAAAATTAACAATCACTCTTTAAAGAATCCATACAGTCACAAAGTTTCATGCTGTTCACTGCTTTTAAGTCCTCTTACATCTAAAACGTTTTTCACGATGATTTTGAAATTTACATTGACTTATATTGTTGCCTATTTTCTCCATAGTCTTTAGATCCCAACAAATGATGATTCAATGAAAGCTTGTATTATAACTTCTATAAATAATATTTATTGTATAGGATTAAATCCAGAGGATGTCCTGTAATGTTTTCAGGCTGCATACAGCAGTCGACGGCGTCGGTTCGAATCCCAACCGAGACCGGACCCTCCCCTGTACGAGAGGACTGACTATCCACGTACAACAAGGAAACAAGTCTCGTAAGCCCTTAACGGGACAGGCATGACCAACAAGGTCGTTACGCCAAGAAGAAGAAGAAGACAGCAGCATTTCTTGGCCAATAGTATGTCATCATGCTAGGAAATTCAGACGCAATTGTACAATCATAGGTTTGCTAGGTAATTCATTGATGGGTTACTTTATTTCAAAATTCAAATGTTCAATTTGATGTCTACTAGTAGGAGGCAACATCTTGTTTATCGTCTCTTTACCTAGGGGTTTGCTAGCAGGGTAACCACCTGGGTAGTACCTAGTCAGAACGTGTAATTGTTAAAATTTCTTGCTGCTTTCCATGCAGTAAGACTGATGATCGTAGATATCTATAATTTGCTGATCTTATAACCTCCCGCAGGGTCGACCTAAGAGTTCATACATATTGTTTCCCGTGTAGCTCAACTCTTCGATTTCTCATCCTATCTAATGAAGCAGAGTAGTTCCTCTGAAGTTGCAAGTGAGCTTTTACCATCCTCTGATTCCAGTGTTTTATTTAAACCACCCGTTTACTACAACTTTCCTATCCTACTGCTTTTTCCAGGTTTTAAATATTTTCTTCCGAAATAGGGTGTATAAGAGGATAATTTGTTAACCCTTGTCCCTCTCTCTCTCTTTCTTTATTAGACTCTTACGAATAATGGTCTGAGTTTATCAAATGGTGCATATCAAATGATTTTATCAATCATATCAATCGTTTCATTTCTACGCATCATACAATAAAGTTAGTTCATCGAGTATCCGCACAGCATCTGTATCTTGGTATCTGTGCGGATACTTTATAATTAAATGAATGTCAGCAAACTGAGAAACACATTATCTGATACATGAATTGAACATGGTTTAATGTTAAAACGTGTAATTAGCTATATATGACAGCTTTACCACCTATTGCCGCTGGTTGGGATTCAACTGCAGTAAAAAGGAAAAGGAAGATATTACTAGCAATAGTGCTCGTATATACCCATAGGACGCTATAAATGAATTCATACAGAATCCAACAATCTAAAAGGAACTTATATAGTAGTGTATGAGATAGGAAAATGTCAAAATGGTTCCTTTTTCTACGCAAGCTAGTCCAGCCACGTACTATCCTAACGTGTACCTGGTTTCAGTAAGAGGTGTTGGGTGAAAAACGTGTTTCCTTTTTTTGTAATCTACTGACTAACAACACATCGAATAATTGGATAAGTTTATTCATAGTTCTAGTAATTTTTCTTTGCATCTTTCAACGCATCGGTCTCGTTTCGCCTGAGTAAATCCCAATATAATGACCTTATTTAATTTCCTTGCTACCCCGTCTAGGACAAAACAATTTTACTTGTTTTAATGCTCAAATACTATCCGTTGCTTGTTTTAGGTGCATAGCTTGAATTTATGGGAAGCGGCTATCATCACAGGGACAGCGTTAAGATTTTGAGGTCGCCTCGATTAGGATACACCTTGGGTTTCCGCTCTCTTCTTGCTCATAAAATGTATCGTAACGGTGAATGTAACATTGAACGGTGTTGTTATCTGTTCGTAAAAGGGTTATTATAAATATCACACCACAATTAGCCCCCATGGTAGGAATACTTTCACACTCGTCTCCATCGCGATTGATTATTTAGCACATACCTTTACACCATAGCGAAATCCTTTTTCGTTTGGTTTGGTTCTTCTACTTCGATGATTCCGTTTCCATGGCGGTTGCTGCATTGGCGTTATTAGCACCAGCTGATGTTGCACCCGTAGCAGAGCTTGATGCGGAATCTTCCTTCTTAACCATCTTACCACCATCGGCTAAAAATTCCCCAAGATTTAGTGTTATGATTGCCTTCGGGTAACAAAAAACTACTATCAGATGTTTACCTTCATTTTCGTTGCCTTCCGTTCCGGAGCGTCGGCGCTTGCGGTTGAAACGCCAGTTACGGTTACCGGCAAACTTTGGCGGTGGCAACGGATCAATACCGAGCACCTTGTAGATTTGCCGGAACGCAATGTAGCGCAAGAACATTTGGGCCGAAACCGTGATGTCCTCGCGCTGCTGCTTGGTCATACCGGCCAGCGCATCCTCCGTTTCCTTTTCGCACGGATCCAGCAGCCCTGGACCGTTGATAAGGATAGCGGACGAGATGGCTTCCATGACGCGGCGCAAACACTCACCCGGCGTTAGTGCGTCTCCAGCGGACGAGATAATCTTCTCGATCAGCAGCTCCATCGCCTGGAATGGTCGAAATAATATCGGTTAAAACTAAACCGAATCCAAAGGTAACAATGGTAAAAAGGCAAACCTACCCACTGGCTCATGTGGCCCCAGATAGGTATCCGTTGGCACAGGTCACGCATAATGCGCATAATCATCACGCAAGATTGTAGTCCCGTTGCTCTAGCCTAGATACAGCACGAAACAATCCCGGACAAAAGCAGGAAAAAAAAATTAAATTTACACATCATTCCATGAACTTGCTCGCTTGTGTTATTCTGACACTCGGACCGGATGCCAATGGGCACCCCAAGGGAGAAAACAAAAAAAAAAATGGTTTCAAAATTCAAGAGTGTCGGAAAACGAGCAAAAATAAACAACTATAACATAATTATTAAATGCTGGCTAATTACGATCGCTTTCCGTTTCAATGCTAATGAGGAAAAAAAATGATAATTTTTGCATCTACATTTTATTTACCGTTCGCATTAACGGCAGCAGTCGTAGCCGGGTACCACAAAAACACTACACCGGGGGTTACATATCTCTACACACTTGCAAATGCCAAAGAAATTATGTTGTTACCGCGCGTTTTGTACTCCGATGGCGCCTCGATTTTGAAAAGCGATACAAGCAGAGTTTAAATAATTCCTATCACAATAAATAATAAATCTGCCGTGAAGAGAAAACCCTGCCAAATTATTCTCTGCCTCACCATTAAAAAAGCGCCCATCGATCACAAGTTTTGCGAGAAATGAAAATATAGAAATGCAGATTTGGCCTAGCTAGACGGAATACTGGAGAATAATTTACATGCCATTTGCGGGTGTGTTTACAAAATTAATAATGATTACAACATAACGGCAAAGGCCATATCATAATTATGTGTATGGCTTTAGCTTCTCTATTTGTATTGATTGTCCCCTTTGTGGGCCTTTGTTTTCCCATGTTATCTAATTTTCAATCGCAATGCTATCGACTACCGGTGCTTTAGTTTTAGCTAGGATCTTATGCTATGTTTTCATTATTGCCTTTCATGTTTTACGATCATTCTTCATCAGGAATACACTCTTGAGATAATTCTTTCCAAATGCCAGAAAAAGCTCGACTTAATTTTGTAAAATATCGCTTACTGAGAAAAACAAAATAGCTGCTCTTGATTAAAAAAATGTGTGATTAATTTAGGGCATGTTTTGGCAACGTGAAAAGTAATGTCCACTGATTAATCTGACATTCTAAATATTGTGAAATTAATGAATGCAATTAATGATGCATTAATGCGCTAGGCATCTACGCTTGTTGATACGTTTTACCGAACTACCTGATTAGATCGCGAATGCTACGAATAATGTTCGATTGCTTCAACAAGGCCACACTACACACACACACGCTAATTTGGGACAAACTAAAACAAAAACCATCGTTCGAGTATCGGGCACGTGGGAGGGAGATTCGCGCGTACACCGGTTGAGACGTTATACGATAACAAATCAATAGAAAAAATATATGTTTATATATTCATATAGAGTAGGTATATGCATGTAATAATAGATATTAAAAAGAAAAGAGGAATTTGGAAAAAAATTACACAAACCTGGAACCATTTAGCATGACGAAGAGCGGCTAGCGCCTGCAGACAGGGCTCGCGTGGCAGCAGATCTTCGGTACATTGCACAGCCTGTTCCGCTGAGGATGCATTTACTTCATTTTCGTTCGTTTTTGTTATTTTTTTTCGAACATTGAACAATTTTTGTTTGTTCAATTTGTTTGCAATATTGTAAACATGCCGAAGGCAGGAACATTTGACCGACGTTGTTTCGGGTTGGTTGGGTTGGTCGATAAGTTTGTGTTATTTTTATCCCATTCGAAATCCCCGCGAGGTACGGGTGTTTTTTGTTGGTTTTTGTTTTGTTTTTTGTTCAAGCACATGTTGAGGAATGTGTTGGTTTGTTTGTTGATAAAACGATATCCAAATGCAAAACGTGGATGGGTGCGTTTGCAATTAGGATCGTTATCGGTTTCGTTCCATTGTATTTCATGATTGCGTTCAACCAAATACAATAAGCACGTAGTAGAGGTTTTGGTTTCGGTATAACATATAAAATGAAGAAAAGAGAAAAGATATAGTTTAGACAGGGTGTTTGACCATGGTTTATCTTTTTGTTTATAGGCTCGAGAGTCTAATTTTTCGGGAAGAGTTGTTTCGGTGGGAAAAGTATTATAATGAAGTGGATTAGTACTCGATATATCTCTCTTTACACTCGTTTCATTTCAGGAACAAAATTGCACACACTCTACTTCATCACAACAATATGATACGCGGAGATTTTTTTTCCGAGAGGAATTTATTCAAGATAAGAATAAAGTCAGGCTGCTGTACTTGCGCAACATACAGAAAGGAGCACAAAGTAGAGTAGCAAGTAAACTTTATCTCTATTTCTCACTTTTTCCGCTCAGTAAGGTTCATCAGACTGTAGGGAATGGTCAAAAATCCTGTTTAGTAATGTGGTGTTGTTTGTTACTCTTCTTCAGCTTTTCTTTATTTTGGTGTTAATTTCCCCCTTCAAATCGTTTGGTTAAAATCAAGTTACAATGTAAAGGATTATGGGAAGCTTCCGGACGACGATGAACCAACACGACACTCGCTTGGGATAGAGTTACATGCTTTTGTCCGTTTGCTTCGACTCGACGTAAGGTCAGCCTTGCAGCATGTCGTGCCTGTTCATGCAATCGTTTCGATTAAAACAAGCCTAAGACCTCTTGTAGGCAACATTTTTTAAATCAGCATTCGTAGATCAGCCCCTTGGGTCATACAAATATATATTGAGACATATGAGCCTCCTGATTCCTTTTCCTCTAACTGTCTTGATGATAGACGATGCTCAACAACTTGTTTTTTACATAACCAAATCTGAAAAGTTTCGAATCTGCGCAAGCGAAACTCAATACCTGATGAAACCACGGGGTAGGTTGTTTGGTCACGAAAGACATAATTTGCCTAGCTAATCCGAAAAGCATCCGTGTAATAGGTGAGCCACGACAAATCAAATCGAAAGGAGTTGTATAAAAACGAGTTGTAACTCGTTTTTCGTAACATTCACATTGCGCCCGGACACGTGAATTGTTTGTTTTTTGTTCACCTTTCTCTTCTCCGCCCAGCCCATGAGGATGATTCAATCGCCACAAAAAGTATGCAAGTGTGCTGTACATTACCAACCACCAACCATTTTCCAATACCAGTCCTTGGAGAAGAAAACAGAATGGGACGGGAGGAAAGGAAGGGAGTTTGGTTTTTCTATAACCTATCCTGATAAGGTCTATTAATGCTCGATAATAATGTAACTCTACTAACGTAATTTCATTGCTATCGAGCATCGAATGATAAACAGATAGACTATAAAATAGCATACTTCTCCGCAAAGTGAGAAGCATTGAGATATAAGGACAGGGCGTGTTATGAGACTTTTTGATAGATGAGCCTCCCAGATGAAAATTTTATTTTTCTTTGTAGGATAGCTGGATACAGATAGAGTGGATATAAGTTAACTTGACTAGTCGAAGAGGAACAAAGTAAATTATATTTTCCAATAGTAACGAAACAGTCTCATATGAAAATTATTCAATGAGTGTTGAACTTGGTTTTACATTGGCCATGCATATTTTTGCATACGAATGCCATGCAATTAGGACAGAAATTGAATAATATGTGCTTTCAGAAGTGGAAATGAAATTATGAAACTATGTAAATATTATCGACTTTTCAAAAGTATGTGCAGAATTATTGATATATTTTATCGTATAAACACGTAATCATTTTTCGGAAAATGAGGAGTGCTTGTGAGATAGTACACGGCTAGAGTAATCCTCTGCATATAATTCAATGAGTTACTGGAGATCTTGAAAATCAGTAAATATCGTATTACTTAATTGAAAGTTACAGTTATGCTTTGATATGAGAAGGGACAATCGGTGATGGTTTAGTGTTGGTGGTCAGCCAAGGTCCAGAGTAAGAGGTAGAGGAGACAGGATAAGGAAGAGCAGGATACATACACGTGGTAAGGAATGAAGGCATTCTCTTGGCCCCAAAGGCGATTCTTCGATTTTTGGTAAACAAAAAAAACTGGAAATGCGGACTTACCTTCGCGCAGCAATGGAGAAGTGAGTGATATCTTTACCGTCATCGTGCCGTCGGTAACCAGCACGGCACCCTCGACCGGAGCCATTGTCACAGTGTAACGGTGATCTTCGGCAATTTTCTTCAGCTGAATCGGTAGTTCAGTAGCTACGCGCTTCAGCAACGACGTTGTCGGTTTTTCTTCACACAGCATTACCAGCTGCACGACATCATCTCCGTGGAGAAGAAGGCCTACAACATGATAGAATATGGATTAATTGAGCACCGCGTTGGATTAACAAAATGTTTACATACCTTTAGCCAGTAGACCAACGCGCATAACACCCTTGAGCAAACGGTACGTCGGTCCTTCAGCTTCTTTGTGAAAGGAAATCATCTGATTGGCCTGGCCGGACTTTCCACCGGCTGCACCGGAGGGTGTTGTTGATGGTTGCTGCGATTGAATCGATTGCTCCTTCGACTGCTCGTTTCCTGCCTCTTGTTTCTTAACCCCTTCGGACGACGTACCACCGCCGTCAGCAACACCAGCTGCTAAAACGGCAGGTTCTGCGACCATTGAACTACCACCACCGCTAGTCATTACATCAGAAACCAGTTTCAGGGCACGTTCCGTGTGCGACACAATGCGCTGGATGGTTTGCAGTTCCTCCTCCTTGGGGTAGATTTCGGCATGACGTGCGACTACATGTCGATCGTCCGACGACTCCGGGCGCCGACCCGGCAGCATCCCGAAGAACGGATGTCGCCCGAACGTACGCATACCGTGATCGTCCTCCATCTCGGCATCCGCCATGCGACGCCGGTTCCAAAACTCCTCCTGCATCGCCTGACGGTGAGCTCGAGCTTCGGCAATTTTCTTCTGCTTCACCGTAGGCTTGATGTCGACCACCAGGTCCGGTTGAACCTTCTTCTTATACTGCAAACGATGACGACGACCTTTCATGTGCATTTCCTTCGCGTTTGGATCGTTGAATTTACACTCGCATAGCTTGCAGCTGAAGCTTACCAGCTTTCCTTCCTCGTCTTTGATTTCTTCAATGAACTCACTACCAACGGGGCGAACGGATTCCTCCAGCGATTCACCTCCCCCTGCACTACCTACACCACCGCCACCACCACCTACGGCAGATCCTTCACCCGCTTGCTCGCCTCCTACGGCACCGCCTTCCTTCTTCTCATCGGCATTCGGCGTTGGATCACAGGCCGGGATCGGTTTGCCCAGTTTGGTGTGCAGCTTCACCACCTTCTGGTGTTTGGCACCGCGGACATGGGCGGCGTAGGCATCGTTTCCAGTGCACGTCACACCGCATAGCTCACAGTGGAGGCTGTTCGGGGGACGAGCCGGCGCCGTGCCACCCGGTTCCGCTGCCTGCTTCATGAGCAGTTCCCGCTTTTTATGTTTTTGTCCCTCGAGATGCTCGCGGTAGGTTTGCGGGCCGGCACAGCTGATCTTGCATACATCACAGTAATGTATGAACATTGGCTTTGGCGCCGCTTTGCGTGCCTTCGAGTGGAATGCTCCGTGGCCTCCAGACATCATCTTGGAGTTTTTATATCCTTGCCAAGACGCACCGCCGGCAGCTACTCCAGGACCCGCACCACCACCCGTCATGACGGCACCGCCGGGCACCGGTGCACCCGCCAATACCGCCTGCTGACCGGGCACATTCGAGGGAGCTTTGTTGTTGTGCGGTTGTTGCTGCTGCTGGGCAACGTACATGGTTGCCGCACTGTACAAGGCTGCGTCGTAGTTTGAGTAGGTGTTCGAGTTATTTGGAGCTACCGGCCCGGCAATGGCTGCCGACTTGGGGGTCGAGTGCACAGTGGTGACGGTCTGCGAGTAGCCCGTTGATAGCGCCGGCACGTACGACTGCGTTTGTGCGGGAGCCGCGTGCTGCTGTGGTTGCTGTTGCTGAGCGGGTTGATACTGTGTGGCCGGTTTGGCCGGTTGTAGTGTGGTGCGTATTGCTTCGTTCGGGAAAGCGGCAGAATGCGGCGTCTGGAACGTAGGAATCACTTTTGGTGCACTGCCACTGGCGTCGTACGCGGTCGGGGCAGTATAAGCGGCCGTTGCTCCCGGTGCCTGCTGGTAGTACGTTTTCGATGTATCGTACGTCTGCGTCGTGCGCCCGTAACCGTAGTCGTAGGTTGCTGCTGTTGCCGTAGCTACGGGAAAAAGGAAAAGAAATCGGATAAAGTCATCAGCCTACTGGGGTCGATGGAAAAAATAACATCACTTACTTGCGTACGTTCCCGGAGCGGAAGCGGTTTGATAGGGCTGATCGTAGCCTGCCGGACGAGCCGTCCCGTACGAAGCGGCAGCTGGTGCCGGTGCCGGTGCTACTGCGTATCCCGTTTGTGTCGTCGAATAGGCTGTTCCGGTAGCGGTTGTCCTGTGGCAAATATTCACCCCAAGAAGCAAGGCAAAAGTTGAGGAAATGTGCTGTGTGTGAGTGTGTCATATCATGAGTAAACACAGGCCAAAGCACTAAAATCAATTGGTTGTCCTCGTTGAGAGAACAATTCAAAGAGTGTGAACAATATAACAGTGAGCGAAGAAACTTTTGCACTACCAGCGGATTCAAATGAAACTTCAAACATTTTCAAAGAGAGCGAGCAGCTTGATGCCGGGTGTTTCACGATAGAAGCGAGATTGGGAAGAAGATTCCAGTTGGAAACAAGAACCAATTTCTTTCGGATCGAGCAATTTCACCAAATGCGGTTTACATTTTGGTGCGGGCGAAAACATTTCTTCTTGCAGGCACCACAAAAATCATGTTAACTTTTAACAAGTTCACTTGCGGAACATCCAATACTTGTCCCATGAGGCCACTTGGATGATTTCCCGGCAACCATCGATTTTCCGACCGCACATAGCACACTTGATTATTCTCTCTTCCCAAATTGGTAATTTTCTCTGTCACGCTCTTTCATCAGTTTTTCCGGTTATTAACTGATACCACCGACTTTCTTGGGTCTTTTTTTCTTAAAACTAATCATTTACCTTTCGCTGTCTGGAAAACGGTAGCGATTAGTTGATACTAATTTGTATGATGATTTCCTTTGCCGCAAGGAAATGCGCTAGACGAATGTGCGAACGACATTTCTGGAAACCGATGAACGATATCTGCCGCGGGTTATTTGCTCGTTCGTTGCTTAATTATGCAACGCTTAAAAACTTCATTTGACACACTCACAGTACCATAGAACATGAACGTTCAGCTTTTTTTTCAATCGCATACTTCTCTTTGGAAGGTTCTGCCTCGATAGACTATTTCCATCCCATCTCACCGACCAGACATGGCGTTCGACGAGGAGACCCTTTTTTCTATCGTTGTTTCCATTTGGAAAATTTTGCATGGCTAGTGAAGCAAATTCTTTGCACCTGCTGACACATTTATCATCACAGCAACCATGGTCAGAACTCTTTGCATGCAACTAAGATTTGAAAGAAAGAAACCTACAGACGACGGAAGAATTTCACCATACGCTTTTCCTCATGCACACACTTCTCAGAAATAGACAACGCCGGCTGCCCGATTGTACTACCATTTCAATGCCCCCCGCAGACCGTCCACACTCCCGTTGTAGTGACAGAAAAGTTGTAGTTTTTTAATGCTGTTTTTTGCCAGGCTGCACTTACCCGTACTGCGTCGCTCCGTGGGGAAACCCAAAATAGTTGTTAGTGGCCATAATCTGCGGACAGCAACGAACTATTGATGATACTAATGCACGGTACGCGAGAACGAAGATTTGCTCTGCAGCAAGCGATTTTTTCCGAGACTCGCCACAGACGTCAAAGAGGGTTCCGTTTGGGTCTGTGCCAAAGCATGTATAACACTGAGTTAGGTTGAGGAATATAGAGAATTTTGACACCAAACATGCAATTTTAATGGAATCCCGAAATTTGACGCTATGAAATCAATGAACTAAGAAGATTAGTGGTAGTATTACACTGAATGGGTTGTGCCACTGCTTCTAATAAGAATAACAGTTTTTGGTTTAATTTGTTTCACTGAGATACGTTTATTTTGTAGTTAATTAATACATGTCTTTACCTTGGTTTATAGAATATCGATTTCAAAATAGTTCCACAATAATCAAGAGAGAGAGAGAGAGAGATAGACGTGAAGTTTGAATTTGTAATCCCTGTTTTTCAAACAATTTTACAACTGGCTTACACATAACTTTTAGTTCTGTAAAGTTTAGCAACGAAGAAACACATTGCACACTTTTCTACCGCCGTGAGGGTTAACATATGTTTTTTGACCTTGTAATGCAACGAATGGTCATAATAAACATATTGTTTGTACAGTTGACCTATGACGGCAGGGAGAATATTTGAACTTGACCTCAATAGTAAATATTTGTTTACTATTTCACTGTATGTATTGTAATGCTATCATTAGAAATAGAAATATTAAAAGCTAAAAAATTTTTGAGTGATATCTTAGATTAAATAAATACTCAAACGCGTAGTTTAGTGAGCTACTTTGTACCAAATAAATTACACTTTATTCCCTTTTGAATTCGGCTCATTCTTGTTTAAGGACTATGGCGGATCTTTATAAGACTGATTCATAGCAGATGTGTCCACGTATCCTAATAAGGGAGTATTTGCTGCTGTTCACTTTCCATTATGCTACCATTGTGTGTCGGAGGATACCGAAAACTTTGGTTCTCATGATTGATCGACTTGGAAAATGCTTTTTACAAGAACCGAATCGATAGACGTTGTAGGGCAAAACCCGGCAGGTACCAGTGGCTTTTTAGTTCTTCTTTACGAAATCTTCTCCCTTCTGGATGTTCTTCTTCAACTCCGGGATGGCCTTCTTTAGCAGTTCCTGCTCGAAAGCGTTCAGTTTAGGTAGACCCAGGTTCTTCTCCAGACCGTTCTTTCCCAGCAACAGCGGCGTTGCGAAGTACTTGGCCTCGGTAACATCCGATCGAACGTAGGCGCACTCAATAACATTTTGTTCGCCATTCATTGCGCGGGCCAGAGCCAGTGCGAAACGAGCACCGGCGTATGCCATGGAGAGCGTGGCCGATCCAGCACCAGCCTTCGCCTTCACGACCTCCGTACCGGCTTCCTGGATGCGCTCGGTTAGTGCGGTGATCTTGTCCTGAGGGAAGTTCACCGCTGGCTTCGTCTGAGACAGCACCGGGATAATAGTGACACCCGAATGTCCACCGATGACGGGAACGGCCATCTTCTGGGGATCAACTCCAGCCGCCTCACCGATAAACGTGTTGGCGCGTACGATGTCGAGCGTCGACACGCCAAACACACGGCGCGGGTCCAGCACTCCGGCCTTCTGCAGGGTGTCGCAGGCAATCGGAACGGTAGAGTTGACCGGATTCGAGATGATACCGATGAGCGCCTTCGGGCATGCCTTGGCACAGCCAGCCGCCAAGTCGCGAACGATCGAAGCGTTCGTGTTGAACAGATCATCACGGGTCATGCCAGGCTTACGGGGAACTCCAGCGGGAATGATGACGATGTCAGCACCCTTCAGAGCCTTCTCCAAGTTTTCCGGCCCATTGTAACCAGTCACCTTCGATTGTGTTTCGATGTGCGACAGATCGGCGGCCACTCCGGGAGTGTGCACGATATCGTACAGCGACAGTTCCGTTACAAGCGGGCTGTTCTTCAACAGCAACGATAACGGTTGACCGATACCTCCGGAAGCACCACATACGGCCACCTTGACATTGTTCTGAAAGGCAGAAAAAAAAATGTTCAAAAAAGCTTATTCACCTTGAAACACTCTTATCTCTTATCAGTTCGTGATTTTGAAAGTCGGAAAAATGAATAGTTCCGAGTAAAATTCGATCCAAATAAACGCACATCATTACGTAAACTTTTGCTATCCTTTGCGTTAAAACACAGGCGAATGTTCGTCCCAATAGGAACTATTCGCGCACACTCACATGATGCACACACTTTTCGCTACCTTGAGAAGGTCGTGATTATGTGAAGAGCCCGAAGGTCACCTTTTCAGTATTCCTAAAGTTTTCTTTACTTCTGTTGGGCAAGATGTTTGAATAAATCCACAACTAACCTGGCTCGAGGTGGAGAAGTTCTTGGCTCCCTGGCTAGCAGCGACTTTCACGGCACGGGCAAACATCTTTTCGGTCTATTGCTGCAGAAGCGGATCTATGCTGTTCTGGCGCTCGGAAGTTACTGGATCATTGGTGTGCGAAATCGAACCACTCGATGTGACGTCACGTCATGCAAGGTTGCTAGAATGAAGCGGAGCGCTTCCGAAGGAATTGCTTCGCTTCGATAACCTTGCCCACCTGCCAGTGTTTGACATGTACACACCTCCACTTCAGGCACCTCGGGCAGCTGTAAGAACTGCCATCTTTTCATTTGGAACGCAAAAAGAACAACACGCAAAGTACTTTCCTATCTCAGCAAATTACGGATTCCTATTGCTCTATCCAGTATATCCCATCGTTTTATCGGTGTAGTCTTTCGCCATATCGGTAAATCTGTGAAATAGTTCTTCCGTTACCTGATAAGGTGCCCGCAGTTTCGCAGATCGTCCAAGGACTCGCGGACGCAAAACGCGTTGACCGAGTGATTGGGGTGGCGCTTGCTGTGTTTGGGGATTGCGTTCGTTTTGTATCTGATTATCATCGGTGTGAATGCCTTCCTGTTGCAGGTAATTGCGTTGAATGTTTTGACTGAGTGTACGTTCAGCAACTCTAATCGACGGACAACTGATTAGCAGCGAATAAAGTGAAAAAGTGAGCTGTGGTGGACCCTGCCAAGATCACACTCAATCGATCTTTGGATACAACGTGTGGGTGTTGGAGCTAAAATCTACGCAAAACAAATTAGAAACTATCGACCATTGCACAAACTCAAAAATGACGTACAAGCAGCGAAATGTGGCGATGATGGGGTATCGTTCGGTTGGTAAGTGTTTTCTTGATTTACTACGGACCATATAGCTTAAGGGAAATGATAATGTGTAGTATTTTAATATTCGAAAATAACTTCACCAGTTCTGCTATCTATGATCCTATATCCACGAACAAAACAATCAGAAAAATCAATTACGTTCAACTATCTGGCCCTGTAGAGCATTACGATCTCGAACACCGTGCATCTGCAATACTATCCCCCGTGACTATGCAATGTAATATGGACTGTTTGCTCTCTCGATGCCGATTAAGTGTCGCCAGCATAATGAAAACTAGTGCGTCATCAAGGCCGTGTTTAGTTTATCAATGAAAATAGTATTTGGTCTAGTTACCTACATTCGGCATCCTTACGGCGATGAGTCATCCGTTGGGCGTGATGGATCCGACTTTTGCAATACACTTTATTCGATTACCTGATTGTCGAAATTGTTAATCTTTTCTCGTTTTTTTGTAGGAAAATCTTCGCTAAGCATACAGTTTGTCGAGGGCCAATTTGTTGATTCATATGATCCAACCATCGAAAACAGTAAGTTTAATCATGATGATCGTTGTTAGCATTGCTCAAATTTGTGGTTCTAAAATTTATTTTTTTTTAGCATTCACTAAAAAGACCCGTATTCACTCGATGGACTACGAGATCCGATTAGTGGACACGGCCGGGCAAGATGAGTACAGCATTTTTCCCGCCCAGTATAGCATGGATTTCCATGGATATGTCCTAGTTTACTCCATCACCAGCCAGCGCTCGTTCGAGGTGATAAAGATCCTCTATGAGAAACTGCTTGACATGATGGGAAAAGCATAGTATGTACACGCAAAAAAAATCCTCATAGAACCGTCACCTTCAACATGTGTTCCATATCCTTTTTCTTCGCACTAGTGTACCGGTCGTTCTAGTTGGCAATAAAACGGATCTGCACCAGGAACGTGCCGTACCGACGGAGGAAGGCAAAAAACTAGCCGATTCATGGAAAGCACATTTTCTGGAAACATCAGCCAAGCAGAATGAAGTATGCTTTGTAAAACAGTTTGATCTCAAATCTCAGCGGCAAGCTAATCCACGATTTCTTTTCTATACTTTTCCCTGTTACAGTCCGTGGCGGATATTTTCTCACTACTTCTCTCACAGATCGAAAAAGACAATGGAAACACGAGCGAAAAGAATAGCTGCACAATTTCGTGAACGGTGAAATTCATGCTGTCGACCAGCACCAACTGGTAATGCTGGTCTAGTGCCGCCACAACGATCGTGGCCTAGGGATTATCAAAGGATTGACCCAGTTTATGATTCATAGCATGAGAGAGATAGAGAGAAAGATAGAAACAAAAACTAACCGCTGTAAGTAAGTTGGGAGGAGTAGTAGTGAATTTTGCCCTCTTCCTACAATCGGTGTAAACCGGTCGCTCAATTCAATTCGGCGAGTAGTGAGGAGTTTTCCGTTCTGATTGATGTTTCATTCAATTTTCAAAGCACCGAAATACACACAGACAAACGTACACAAGTACATTTTTGCCGATCACAATTTGCACACCCGATCACAACGCCATTTCAATCACCCCATTCATCTTCTGAGCCCTTTCGAGAAGAGGATGCACTAGAGCGCATATGACAAGGAGTGTTCAGTGGTGGTTCACAATCTTACAAAAATTACACCCTTGTCCTTGCAATTGCCTTCGAGTATTCAATCCAGAAAACAACAGCAATAGGATGGAACGTAATATTAATAAATAGAAAAGTAGAATTTAAGCGTCAGCAAGCAAATTAAAAAAAAACTATTAAGAAGATCGCTGGCAACATGATGATCTTCCCATTGATAACCAGCTGATCACGTGGTGTAGTAATTGGTACGGGCGGAGCTGATAAGAAAAGATAACATAAAAGACAGTTTTGCGCAATATGCAAAACTATTATCAGCATGTTTTAAACTAACAACAAAATGTACGCATAAATCCGCTAAAGCATCTGCGACTTTGTATGAAAAAAAGTGCATAAAGGGGTTAAGAATGGCTGTCGAGTGGCTCGGTGACTGGTAACTTTAAATTTTATTTTGTGGAATGTCGTGGGATTTTTTTTAGTAATTTGTGTTCAAAGAACAGCGAAAGGAAGATTGTTATTTTTAATTTTAAACTTGTTGCTACCCTTCCGGTCGACATTTCCTTTCAAGTATGATGAGTATGAAAGTAGCACAACTAGAAACTGGAATGATCGCATTAAACCCAAAACCATAATTTGGACACATACTTACTGAAAGCCGCAAGTGCTTTCTAATTAATGAACAAATAAACCTTGTTGCGATACGTGGTCGCGATTGTTTGAGTACGTTCCGTATTTTTAAGCACACTATGCCTCAAAGTTTCAAATAATGTTTCAAATTCCCTGCAGGGAATCGAACGGAATTGAAATGCGCAGCATGCTGATCTTCTTACACAAAGCCAAACGATCAGATGTTGATTTGTATTATTTTCAAAGTGGAGATTTATTCTATTGCTTGCTTGCGCCAACGATCACAGATACGATCAGATTCACTTGCTTGTTTGTGTGAAGACTGCTTAATTTGGATAAATCTTACATATTGCATGCATGTGGCCCATGCAAAAGGCTGGGAAGTCTAATCGACTGATGAATGGAAAACGAATACGGGCGTTTGAGAGTTTGTAGATAAGGTAGGGGAAAGGGAAAAGTAAACCACCTCAAAATGATCGGTACGGGATGCAACATGGATAAATGATTTAAATATTGGAAAAACAAAATCTTTTGACCTTTTACTTGTTCGCGAAGAACACATGGGTTTCAGAACTAATCTGTACGAGTAAACTTTTAGTTTGTTCCTAAATATTACGTGTTTCTTTTTTTACCAAGTTAAACTACCGTTTGCCGTTTTATTTACCGTGCTGCTGCATGTAGGGAACTACAGTTTCAACTAAGCTATTCCTAAATCCGTGCTTCAACTTCTTATTTCATCAGTGCTTCCATATTTGGTGCACTACAGAGAACCTTGAAGAAATAGAAAAAATAACTATTTGTTTGTTCGTTTATGATAATACCACCTGCAAAAGTTACCGATAATTTTCTTTAACAAAGCTAGAAAATGTATACCCATAAGGAAGCGAGTAAATGGCCCTTCTGTTTTCATAGTTTAAAATATTAAATATAATTGCAAAATTCCTCAACAGAGAGCTTTACGGCAAGTGAAGAAGCGAGGAAATAAATACAACAAAAGGTAAACGAAACTGATAATGGCCTGGGGTGTGTGAAAGTAAGTTAAATCCAACTAATAGATATGTACATCGTATATATTTTATTGACCGTAGAAAAACAACAACAAAAAACACTAAAAGAAGATATCAATACACATTCGTAAGAGAAGCGCATGAGGTGGTGAGAATTGGTTTAATCTGAAACGGAACAAAATGAAGTAATATGATATCACAGCCTGGTCATTGTTGCAGTTCAACTATTTCAACAATTTACTTATTGTTTAATGCCGATCACTAATCAATGTCGGAAAGATGAAAATCTATTTCTGAATCATCCGGTTCATCTCCATTCAGTAACCCACTGTACTGGGAACCAGTTTGTTTACCGGCACGTTGCTTGTCAGCTATTTGACCAACACCGTTGCGCAGCATGGAGTCGTACGCACTATCGTCTTCATCTTGGACACTTTGCCCTTCGTTTCGTCTCGGTTGAAACTCGAATCGTAGCAGCTTTTCCCGTGCCTGCGTGCGAATTCCCGGCTCATAAGGTGTAGAACTATTTGGTTCCGTACTGTTCAACAACGGACAATCTCCAGATGGCTCAATTTCGAAATTCAAAAGATCATCGTCATCGTCGAGCGCACAGTTTCGTGCCGCGTGTTGTTGCACCGAGGACAACATAGTTATTTTCTTTTGACTTGGCCGCTGGATTTTGTAGATAGAACGTTCAGGACTGTGTTTGTCGTCATCATTCGAATCCACAGTGTTTGGAATTGTATTCGGTATTGTGTCGGGTAAATGGTTCTGATGATCTTGCGTTTCTATTTCCCGTCCGTTCCTAGCATTTAATACATCGATCGCGATCGGTTTCGTTAGCAAAGAATAAGCTGGTCCCAAAGCTGCCGGTATTTGTGACGGCTGTCGGTTCGTGCCATTAAGCTCATTCTCAAAATCTTCATCGCCCTCGTCGTCGAATATTCTACTCGTATCTAAAAGCATACTAAAAGAGATATCCTTGTCTTGGCTGTGGCTTGATTTACCAGACGCTACTAATGTATCATTCGGTTCGGATTGACCCAGATTAAGTTTGACTCCCGATGAGCTGGTTCCGTTTCCACGATCCTCGTCGTCAAAATTGTCTCCAGCATCAAAGTCTCGCCTTAATGAGCCAAGCAAGTTCCCTAGAGCCGTTTCATCTAGAGGGGCTTTCAATGAATAATCCTCTTCAACTTCGTTCGCTGCTTGCCTTTTGCGCTTCTTTGGAATCCTTGCTCCCTCCTCCAGCTCAACACGGTCCGTGCACGACGATTCTACAAGCGGTGCTTTTCTCAACTTTTTTAAATTGGCCTTTGGTCGGAATGAGTATTTTGAGGGTGCAGGAACCGGGTCTTCTATTGAAACTACATCGTTTTGTGTAACACCTGGTCTTGATTCGCGTGGGGAGCAAAGAGTCACCGTTGGCTGAGATAAACCTTGATTTCCTGAAAGGGCTTCTGCATCTTTACGCTCATTCTTATCTGCCTGTTGAATTTTCTTCTTCGCTACCATTTCACGGTGATACCGCCGAAGTATGTTTGCATCGATTGGTCGCACCGTGACCGATTCTTGCACTAAATTGTGCAGATTTAGAATGTCCATCAATCGGTCGATTATGGTTTGATCCGGTCCGAGTGGAAGTTCTGCTTTGATGAGATCGTATTGTGTGATACCTATCTTTCCGAAGCCCCAGCTCGCTTCCATCAGTTGAATCACGGTAATGGCATCGACCGGTGTTACCTCTGAGCGGAAGAGCAGTCGGGCGTGCGCTTGCGAAAGCCGGAACAAACTGTCTAGCAGACGGACGGTAGTGCGAGCGGGATCCCGAAATGGATCGGAACGGCAAGCCTTATAGTAAGCGCCAAGGATTAAGTTTGCCTCGGTAGATACGCGCGGATGTATGTCCTTAATGGCGGCGAAGTGTAGTTGCAATTTTTCCAGCTCCCAGGTAGCGAACTGCTCCATCCCGTTCCATCCGGGGAGATCTTCCCCGAATGTTTGCTTTTCCTCATCGCGCAATGCTAGCGAAAGCAGATGGCTAGCAATATCTGCATCCCAATCGGCAGCACGAATGTCTTTCAAAATAAGCACAATATCAAACCTCGACAATAATGGACCTCCGATTCCAATGTTCGCCGCCGAAGTGCCCTCTCCGTCGGACATCGTGTAGAGATTCTTGGGGTTTGTGGCGGCAAGCACAACGCATCGTGTGCTTAGTTTGCACACCATTCCTGCCTTTGCTACGCTTATTGTCTGCTGTTCCATCGCCTCGTGGATGGAAGCTTTGTCCGTTTCACGCATTAGGTTGAATTCATCGATGCAGCAGATGCCACCATCGGCTAAGACTAACGCACCGGCCTCCAACTGCCATTCTCCTTCATCTTTGACTGCGGCAGCTGTAAGTCCTGCCGAAGAACAGCCCATTCCAGTGGTGTAAACGGCTCGGCTCGCAATCTCCGATGCAAATTTCAAAAGTTGCGACTTTGCCAGCCCAGGATCCCCGACGAGGAGTAGATGAGAGTGACCGCGGACGGTTTGCTGTTCTGCGTCTCCTGGACGTTCCGAGCACGAAGCTAGTGCAAGCGCGATGGCTAACTTCACCGGGTACATGCCACGAATTGCAGGCGCAATCGATTGAACTAGTAAATCCCTGGCAGCCAGTTCACCGATTTCTCGCAACACCTCTTGCCACTCGGCTTGCACGCACAGCAGGTGCTCGGGAAGATCCTTGGCCCAGCTTGCCTTGCTTTCCTCCTTCGTAACGCTGTTTGCTCGCATCGTAATCGTAATCTCCGTCCGCCGACCTACCGAGGGCGGTTTCCAACGATGCTCGATGCGCCCACAAACCGTTACACAATCTCCTGGTTGGCAAATGTCCACTAGATCGTCTTCAAGTGTCACGACTAACGAAGCAGGTACATTTCGCTCACTCATGATCTCCTGGATGCGTATTTCTTGGTAGTCCCGGCAATGTTCCGGCAGTGGCTGTACCGACACAGGCTGTAGCTGTCCCCGGCATCCAGTTTCGCGAGCACTCGGACAAGGTCCAGGCGGGTCAAACACATAGGACTTGCTATACTCCGCCTCGTGAAGCACCGTCCGTTTGCAACGCGTGCAGGAATATTCGCGTTTATATTCAAGAAAACGGCTTGATGTCATGCGTATTACACTGCCTTTCACCTGCAAGAATTGACCAACGTTGTCGTTGCTTGGATAGGCAGCTCGACGCAGTTCTGAAGGCGTCAATGGCATATTGACGAACCGGACGTGACAGTTTTGTTTGATCTGAAAACCTGGCTCGAGGAACAGGTTGCCCTCGATGAGGGATTTTTGGGCACGCAGCAAACACTCGTTCCATCGCGTTACCTCTACGTCGGTGTTCTGGATGATCCTTCGGTATAACTCCGACTGCTTGCGATTAAGATGGGCCAGGCTAGACAGAACGACAGGCATTATTACAATCCATTTTTCAACGGAAGCCTTCTTTTACCAACTTACTTTACATGGATGGACACGTGCAAGAGATCGTCGGGGTTGTTGAGTAGATCGGTAATCTCTTGGTCATGATACTGCTTCAAATAAGCTTCCATTTGGGTGAAATTATAAAAGGATCGTAGAAAAACGAAATAAACTTGTGCGAATAAACACTATAGATGGGAAATACACAACATAGGCAAACTATACAAAGAAAACACAGTCGCAAAAGTTCTTCAATGACCAAAACAAGAACCCAATGACAACTAAATTAAGCACTGTACGAATTTGCGCGTTCCCAATGTTTACAAACATCGAGACTGCTATCGTCGATTAATATTTTTTTAATTACGTTTGGAAAACGTGCACTGAGACAAAATTATAAATAATATGTAAGCTATCTGCGAATTGCACTGGCACATAATTAAGAGAACTGAGTAAGATTTTTAAAACTGATTGTTTTTACTTCACCATTGATGAACCCCCGGGTTTTACCGGCTGTCAAAGTTGGACGTTTGTTTTGTTTGTTAACAAACAACAGTCTCTTGTGCTGCTAGGCTTGCAGATCGAAGCAGATAAAAATACAACAATTTTCAGAACTTTCAGAAATAAAGTGCGTGGAACTAAAAATTCTTTAATGTATAGAGTGGTCTGTCTAATAGCTGTCTATAATGCCTGTTATACACAGAAGTGAACAAGGGGAGTAAAGAATATGCTTCGCATCGAAGCGTGTTGTCGTTTTCCTGGTAGCAAACATTCTTCAAATTGGGCATACATTAGATGCGATTCCTGAACCAAAAGCACAGTAGAAAGCATAAAAACAGTTAAAGATGGAGCCTGCATCATCCGGTGAATACGTGTTCTGCAACGATCGAATCAAATTTCGCCGATTGCGCTCCCAAAACATTGTTCATCGACTGCGGAATCGTGAGGCAGGCTTTCGACATCGCACATCTCAGCATGCCGTCCGAGAGCTGTATCAAAACATCTACCCGAACCTAACCATCGTCAAAGTGGAGCGGCCACCCTGTTACCTGCGCAAATTTAGCCCGGATGGAAAGTATCTCATTGCTTTTTCGTCCGATCAGGCCGCGCTGGAAATCTACGAATACCAGGGATGTTCGGCGGCCGGCGAACTGTTGAGTACCTGCGGCGAATCAAAAATGCTGGTTGAATGTTTGAACGTAAATGGCATACGGGCAAACATCTTTGATAAGTTGTTCAAACTAAAGCACGTGGTCAATTTGGAGAATCACGAAAAGCATTTGAATCGTGAATGCAGTCTTTTCACCAACGACGGTCGGTATGTTATCGTGGGAGCAGCATCCTTTATACCGGAGGAAAATAGGCCAAATTTCTACGAGCTGTACACTAACAACGAAGTTATTAAACCGACTGCCGGATGCCCACTCGAGGACTACACGCTGTACATAATCGATCTGCATTTTGGACGTATTTCACACTCCAAGGACTTTCGCGTGGATAAAATAATCCTCTCCCACAATCAGGGAGTTTATCTGTACAACAACACGTTGGCGATTCTTTCTATACACCATCAGACAATTTACATATTTTCGATAGCCGAGGGAACCTTCATAGAGGAGCGTGCCATCGGGAGATTTTGTAGCCAGGATGATCAGTATCTTTACAACAATACCTTCGCCTCGGAGCGATCAAGTGCCTTTCGGGAACCGACAATCAACAGTCTCAAGCATCGAATGCTGGTGTTTCTCTTTAAGGTGGCCAAAGAGCGGGAGGAAAGTGGGCTCGATCGTTTAGCTCTAAGAAAATTCTATCGGCGCTTCGATGATTATAAAGACATGCGCATGTGGAAGATGCAGCTCCTTGATGATGATCACCTGTTCATCAAGTACGCCCATGAAGACGTTGTAACACTGAAGGCACACGAACCAAATAGTCAACATTCGTTGTTCGTGGTCTATCACATCTGGCGCAAGCAGATACTGGGGGTATACAGCAATCAATGCCTAACTATACTAGCAATGTACGAACAGTTTTGTGACAGTTTTCGCAACTCGACCCAAAGTAACCGGACACCGTTCACCTGCTCGCCGAGTAACAACATCTACAGTAAGTTGTTGCACACAAGGTTCAAGCAGACCATCATTGGGGCACGCGGAGGCAGCGAGATGGAGGCAACAAAGCGCATTCTAGCCCAACTGCCGATCAGTGCGCAGAGCTACTCCAGCTCGCCGTACCTCGACCTAGGGCTTTTCAGCTACGACGATAAATGGGTATCGGCCATGGAGCGGCCGAAGGCGTGTGCCGAGTTCCCGATTCGATTCTATGCTCGCGATTCGGGCCGGCTTAAGTTTCGCATTTTTGCCGGTGCCGGTCAGCAGGCTAACGCTCAGGCGGGCACCCGCCGCTTGGTGGCATTCATCTTCCATCCCACGGAACCGTTCGCCATCAGTGTGCAGCGTATCAACACGGACTACATTGCGAACTTTCATTTACGCCATGTTCCTTGTGTTGAGGATCCCCGATAACGAAGTTCAAACCAGGGGGAAATTTTTTTTAACGATTTAAAAAAGCGGAGCAATGAAACAGACAATAATAAAAAATGTTTAACAGTGAACATGATTTTACATACATTTGTGTCTTTATTGAAGGAGATTGTCACATTATTAAAGATGACTGTAACATTTAATTGAATAATATCTTCAAAAACAGCTTTCAAATTACCAATGCAAAGTAACGCCCGATGTATTGCGCAACGGAGATCGTTTGTGCTGTAGTTAGAAAAAGAAACCTAATGAAGTTTAAACTTGTAGAATTGATTAGCTAACACCCGGAAAGTGCACATGCGATATAAAAAAAAACCCCGATTGGCACCGGAACGTTGACCTATGGTAAGTGGTCGGGTTAAGTGTTTCCAAGTGTTGGTGGACGATTGATTCAAAGCCTAGAATCGTTTTTTTAAATATCCACCATGCAGTTTCGCTGAACCTAAAATACGTGATCCTTTATTCTTGAGAATACGGTGGAATTACTTTCCCGCGGTGTTTTATATGCAAAGGGATTTTTCTATCACTGCTTTCTCTGCCAATGAATCAGGACACAGAGCACGCCACTCGATGGAGGTCAGTGTCAATGGGTTGCACAAGGTGTAACCGTTACCGATATACAAGCGCGTCCGGTGCTCCGGCTTCGGAATTGGTCCGACAAGGTTTGTCGGTTTGAGTTGACAACCTGGCGCGGTATGCTTGATTATCACGTGGTTTATGTAAATCTGGTCCAGCGTTTCCCGCCGGACGATTTTACATTCGTACTTGTTTCCTTCCTTTCCTCGGGACTTTACTTTCCGTGGTATTGGTGCCGGGAGTTGCATAAATTAATGGAACATAATTTAAAACAGCAGAACTTAAAATATGATGAGGAGTTGGTTTAATGGCAAACTATTTACCTTTTTTTTTTGAAAATAATATGCACGCGCATGTCCCAACGATCATGGATCGAAATGACGCAATGGTTACGTTTGTTGGTACGTCCGACGTTGTTCAAATACATCCGAATCGTAAGCTTTAACCGAAATCTACCGAAAAATTCACTCCAAAACAAACCACGGTCGACCGATGTATCGCTTGTATCGTTGTAGCGGTCACGGTGGTTAATGAAAATGTGGATGGCCATTAATCAGATGCAGAATTGCAAATAGGCTGCTCGAAAATAGCCCCTTCTGCTGAGGGTTTTCTTATCGAGGAGCTTCTGTTCGATTCCAGGTTTATGGGGAATGGGAAGCAAACGTACATACTCTTAACCCCATGTGGCACCCTCACCCCTGACGCAGAACGGATGATGGGCGACGGCGGCTGGTTGGTTACCTATAAAACATGGCCAGTGCCGTAGATCGGCCGTTCACTTGCAGCTCCATTGCCTGCCAGTTTGGATGGTTGTTGGGTGGTTGTGCTTCTTCGGTGAATTTCTTGTTTCGGTGTTCCTGGTGCTCTAGTGATTTATCGTTTATCGATCGTGCACTTCCTTTTTCGTGTTCTGGATCAAGATCATCCTATCGATCGCTGGCAGTGTGCGGTGTGGTGTGCTACGGTGCGAGTGTAGGAAGTGAACCAATTTCCGTCGTAGTTGAAATTGATGGTGAACACTGCTGGCAGTCAAAAACGAGCAAATTGAGGAAAAACATAACATTCCTACAGCCCAAATTGAATCGAACAAAAAACACTCGGTGCAAAAGAGTACCCGCCGTTATTTCTGTGTCCTGCGTGTAGTTGAATCGTAATTCCGTGCAATGGAGTCAAAGGATACCGATGCCCTTGCATTCCGGGCGAAGCCACCTTGCCCGGGCGATGAAATTGTGGTATCCGGTATTGCTGGCCGTTTCCCGAACTCCAACAGCGTCAAGGAGTACGGCCACAATCTCTTCAACAAGATTGACATGGTGGATGATCTCGAGACCCGCTGGAGACACAGCAATGTTGAGATTCCGCGCCGAATGGGCAAGGTGAACAATCTCGAGAAGTTCGATGCGACTTTCTTTGGAGTACACTTCAAGCAGGTAAGACGCTACCGAGTGTCGTGGTGGACGTTCTACGGTGTTAAACCATGTTCCATTTTCTTCCAAGGCGCACACGATGGATCCGCAGTGTCGCATTCTGGTTGAGCATGCGTATGAGGCGGCCATCGATGCCGGTGTCAATCCGAAATCTCTGCGTGGTTCCCGTACCGGTGTGTTCGTCGGAGCCTGCTTTGCCGAGTCGGAGAAAACGTGGTTCTACGAGAAAATTTCTTCCGGTGGCTTTGGAATCACGGGTTGCTCGCGTGCCATGATGGCGAATCGTATCTCGTACACGATGGGGCTGAATGGGCCTTCCTTTCTGCTCGATACGGCGTGCAGTAGCTCGATGTATGCACTCGATTGTGCGTTTAACGCCATCCGTAACGGAGAGTGCGATGCGGCCATTGTTGGGGGTTCGAATCTCCTGCTCCATCCGTACGTAACGCTACAGTTCGCTCGTCTGGGTGTCTTGGCTGCCGATGGCTACTGCCGACCGTTCGATAAGGACGCTTCGGGATACACCCGATCGGAGGCGGTTTGCGTGATGTATTTGCAGAAGGCGAAAGACGCCAAGCGTGTGTACGCCAACGTGGTCTACTCCAAGACGAATTGCGATGGGTTCAAGGAGGAAGGTATCACCTATCCGTCGGGAGTGATGCAGCGGAAACTGCTGTCGGAGTTCTATTCCGAAATTCAGGTCGATCCTTCGACAGTAGACTACGTTGAGGCACACAGCACGGGTACGGTCGTCGGGGATCCCGAGGAGTGCGCCGGATTGGACAAGATCTTTTGCAGCGGACGTAAGAAACCGCTTCCGGTTGGTTCGGTCAAGTCCAACATTGGTCACTCGGAGTCGAGTTCGGGCATCTGCTCGGTGATCAAGTGTATTCTGGCCCTGGAGAATAAGCTCATTCCACCGAATATTAATTTCAAAGAAATTCGCCGCGATATTCCATCACTTGTTGAGGGTCGCCTGCAGGTGGTTTCGGAAACTCAGCCCCTTGATGGACCTCTGATTGCCGTGAACTCGTTCGGCTTCGGTGGTGCCAACGCACATGCCCTCCTCTACGGTAACACGAAGGAAAAGGTAAACCATGGACTCCCCACGGACAATTTGCCGCGTCTGATCACCTGGTCGGGGCGTACGGAGGAAGCCATCGATGCGGTCCTCACCGATATGAGCAACCGCCACCTGGATGCGGAGTATGTCGCACTACTGCACAACGTGCAGAGCGAATCCATCCCTGGAAACGTGTTCCGTGGCTACGGATTGTACGCCAAAGACGGTACAGAGAATGCGATATGTCTTGGCCGAGACACTCAGCACTATACCGGTCTTAAGCGCCCTCTTGTTTGGGTCTTCAGTGGTATGGGCTCCCAGTGGACCGAGATGGGCACTTCGCTGCTGGAGATCCCGGTGTTCCGTCAGGCAATCGAACACTGCCACCGAGTGTTGGAACCGCGTGGCCTTAATCTGCTCGAGATCCTCACGTCGAAGAACTGCAAGTACGATAACATCCTACACTCGTTCGTCGGCATTGCCGCGGTACAGATTGGTATCGTGGACGTCCTACGATCACTCGATCTTGAGCCCGACTTTGTGATCGGTCACTCTGTCGGTGAGTTGGGTTGTGCGTATGCCGACCGTTGCTTCACCGCCGAGCAAATGATCCTGTCGGCGTACTCGCGCGGTATGGCCAGCTTGGAGACGAAGACCGTCTACGGTTCGATGGCAGCCGTTGGGCTTGGATTCCGCAAGATTCGTACGATGCTACCACCGGGAATTGAGGTCGCCTGCCACAACGGACCAGACTCGTGTACTATTTCGGGTCCGAAGGAAAACGTGGAAGCGTTCGTAGCGCAGCTGACTGAGAAGGGTATCTTCGCGAAGGAGGTACCTTGCTCGAACATTCCCTACCATAGTAAGTACATTGCCGAGATGGGACCAAGGCTGCTGGCACGGTTGAATGAGGTCATCCCTGAACCGAAAAAACGTTCACCTAAGTGGTTGAGCTCGTCCGTCCCGAAGATTCGCTGGGATCAACCGGAAAGCCAATACTCGTCGGCACACTATCACACGAACAATTTGCTCAGCTCGGTTCTGTTTGAGGAAACTTCCGCGCTTCTGCCAAACAATGCGCTGACGATCGAAATCGCTCCCCATGGGCTGCTGCAGGCCATTCTAAAGAAGTCGATGCCCAACGCTATCCACATCGGATTGACCAAGCGTGGCAACAAGGACAATGTCCAGTACATGTTCAACGCTCTTGGAAAGTAAGTTTTGAGCAGAAGATTCTTTATATCGTCGAACTAAACATTTTTCTTTACCAATTGTCTCAGATTGTACATCAACGGTTTGGACATTCCCGTGGCACGCCTCTATCCGGCGGTTGAGTTCCCCGTCTCGCGTGGTACACCGATGGTCTCGCATCTCATTCGCTGGGACCACTCAGAAGATTGGTTTGTGACCAAGTTCGAGATGCAAAAGTCCACCAAGAGTGGCGAACGGCGGGTTAAGATCAAGCTGAACGACGAGGACTACAGCTACATCGCCGGCCACGTGATCGATGGGCGTGTGCTGTTCCCGGCCACGGCCTACCTGCACCTGGCCTGGGAAACGCTAGCCATGGTGAAGGGTCCAATGTACTTCGATCTGGAGGTCGAATTTGAGGACGTAAAGTTCTTGCGTGCCACCTCGATAACGAAGGATCAGGAGATCGAGTTCACCGTTATGCTGCAACCGGGTACGGGTCGGTTCGAAATCACCGAGGGTACGGCGGCCGTCGTGACGGGGTATGTGCGCCACGTGGAGAACATTACGCTGTCGGAGATTCCAGATCCACCGGCAAACGATATGCCGGTGCTGGAAACCAGAGACTTCTACAAGGAGCTACGTCTTCGCGGGTATCACTATAGCGGTGCGTTCCGGTCGGTGCTGGAGGCCCGCTCGGACAGTGCCTGTGGAAAGATCAACTGGGAGCTTAACTGGGTCTCGTTCCTCGACTGTCTGCTGCAGTGCTGCATCATCGGAAAGGACACACGTTCCCTGATGATTCCGACGTGCATCGAAAAGATGCGTATCGATCCGAAGATGCATCTAGCTATCGCCAATACGATGGAGGAAGGAAGTCAAGTGTTTGAATTCAAAAATTCCAAGATCCTGAACACCATCCGCTGCGGTGGAATCGAAATTATTGGCCTGCAGGCAAGTACCGTGGCGCGCCGCAAGCCACCGGGCATTCCGGTGCTCGAGTCGTACCAGTTCATCTCTCATCTTCCCGCACCGACGCTTTCGAAGGCGGACGCGGTAAGGGTGTGCGTACAACTTGCACTGGAAAACATTCCCGTACCAAAGGTTAAGGTGGTGGAGGTGGACTTCAACAACAGCGTCCCGATTACGCCACTCTTTGCCGACGCACTGGGTGATCTGCCTCTTGTGACGGCTGACTTGATGTTCCTCAGCAAACAAACACTCTCGCTCGGTGGCGTCCATGTGGAGGACGGTAAGCTTTCGACGCAAACGAACTCCCTCTTCCTCATCTCGACCAATTGCCTCGGGCGACCTGAGTTTATCGAAGAATCCGTCGGTAGCCTGCACGAAAGTGGATATGTTTTGAGCCGGGAAGCGGCCAACTTAGTGGTGGACAGTATTGTCCCCCCGGCCGGTTTCCAACTGCTTGCCGTCTTCCCCGTTCCCGAGCACGAGACCTTCGTCCTACTGCAACGCATCAAGCGCAAGTTTATGGCCGTACCGTCGATCGTTCGGATTCCTCCGATTGACGATCAGTACCAGTGGATCGCGACGCTAAAGGAGGCGATCAAGTCCGGACCGGTGATTGCCGTGTCGCAGGGTAATCCCAACTCCGGTATCGTCGGACTTATTAACTGTATCCGCAAAGAGCCAGACGGTGGCATGGTAAGCTGCGTGTTTGTCGATGATCCAACGGCACCACCATTCGACTTGGACCATCCTGTCTTCAAGAGCCAGCTACGACTCGGTCTTGCCATTAATGTGTACCGTAAAGGACGTTGGGGAAGCTTCCGACATTTGCAACTGATCCAGGAGATCGAATCGAAGCCAAGGCGTAACCATTGCTATGCCAACGCTCTGGTCAAGGGTGACCTGTCCTCGATGACATGGCTTAGCGGACCATTCAATCATGGGCGACCGAAGGGTGAGCTGGTGAAGGTGGTCTACAGTGCGCTCAACTTCCGCGATGTCATGTTCGCGACCGGTAAACTGACGTCGGACTTTGCCAACCTTTCGCGTGTCGAGCAGCAGTGCGAACTAGGTTTCGAGTATTCCGGCATCAGCGAGACGGGACGCCGGGTCATGGGCATGGTTACGACAGGAGCGATGGCTACGCACGTGCAGTGTGACGACACCCTTACCTGGACCATCCCGGAGAAGTGGACCCTGGAAGAGGCCGCCACCGTACCGGTGGTGTACACAACCGTTTACTGTGCGCTATTCATTACCGCACACATTCAGAAGGGTCAGTCGATCCTTATCCACGCCGGAAGTGGTGGCATTGGCCTTGCTGCCATCCGAGTCTGCCTAGCGTACGGGCTGGACGTGTTCACCACGGTGGGTACGGACGCGAAACGTGACTTCCTGCTGCAAACCTTCCCGCAGCTGAAGGCGGACAACATTGGCAACTCGCGTGACACATCCTTCGAGCGTATGATTATGCTGCGCACAAACGGCCAAGGTGTGGATTATGTGCTGAACTCGCTTGCGGACGACAAACTACAAGCATCCGTACGTTGCCTCGGAAAGTATGGCAAGTTCCTGGAGATTGGAAAGTATGATATGGCGAACGATTCCAAGCTCGGATTGAATCGGTTCCTGCGTGCCCTCTCGTTCACGGCAGTGTTGGTCGATTTCCTCTTCACTGCACCACCGGAGGAAAAAATGGTAAGCACAACCGTCATCCTACAAGCATAATCGAAACGTGAATTAAATGCACGGTAACATTTTCCCAACAGGTGCTACACAACATGCTCGATAAGGACATGAAAAACGGTATCATTGTACCACTGAAAACGAACGTTTTCTCGGCGGGTGAAATTGAACAGGCCTTCCGTTATCTGGCCAGTGGTAAACACGTCGGAAAGGTGCTGCTCAAGATACGCGAGTCACCAAGCGATGAGGACTCACTTCCACTGAGCTACCTACCGAGGGTTTACTGCAACCCGGATCGGTCGTATGTCATCGCCGGAGGTCTGGGAGGATTTGGTCTCGAGTTAGCCGATTGGCTGGTTCTTCGCGGTTGCCGCAAGGTGGTGGTCAGTTCCAGCCGGGGTCTCTCAAAGCCATACCAACTGTACCGCATTAAGTGAGTAGAGGCACAAGCCAAAATGGTGACACTTTCTACAAACCTTCGTCTCATTTAGGATTTGGGAAACCTATGGTGTAAAGGTGGTCATCAGTACGGACGATATTACCAGCCGTGCCGGTTGTGAGGCACTGATCGGCGCTGCCAACAAACTTGGTCCCGTCGGAGGTATCTTCAACTTGGCCGTTCAGCTACGCGATGGTATCTTCGAGAACCAATCGGTGGAACGCTTCCGGGAATGTATGGCGCCGAAGGCGTACGCTACCCAATACCTCGATGAAGTGAGCCGCCGCGTTTGCCCTCAGCTGGAATTCTTCGTGATCTTCTCGAGCGTTTCTTGCGGACGTGGTAATGCCGGCCAGAGTAACTACGGTATGGCTAACTCGGTGATGGAGCGCATCATCGAACGTCGCTGGGCCGATGGACTTCCGGCGAAGGCTATCCAGTGGGGTGCCGTCGGAGAGGTAGGACTCGTAGCGGATATGCAGGAAGACAAGCTGGACATGGAAATTGGTGGCACGCTGCAGCAGCGTATTACCTCGTGCTTGCAAGAGCTGGACCCACTGCTTACTACGCCAGAACCGATCGTGGCCAGCATGGTGGTGGCGGAAAAGCGTGTCCGCACCAGTGGCAAGGAGAACATCATCGAATCGGTGATGAACATCATGAGCATCAGGGACATCAAGTCGATCTCGATGGACACGACCCTTTCGGAGTTGGGTATGGATTCACTCATGGCGGTCGAAATCAAACAAACGCTCGAACGCGAGTATGAGCTCTTCCTGACACCGCAGGATCTTCGTTCGCTCACTTTTATGAAGCTGCAGGAGTTGACCGAAGCAAAGGCGGCCGCTGATGAGAACGTGAAGCTGAAGCTTGCCAACGAGAAAACGCCAACCGGTGTTGCGATGTTGCTGCGTAACTTGGGCGACGAGTTCAACAGCCAGCATACGATCCTCCGTTTGCAGTCGGAGAACGATTCGAAGAAGTACAACGCGTGCGTTTTGTTCACGCCCGGCATTGAAGGTGTAGCTGGTAACGCATGGCACAATATTGCGGCCCAACTTTCGTTGCCCACGTTCATCACACAGCTTACGCACACAATCGACATGACCACGGTGGAAGAGATCGGTCGTTTCCTAGCACCGGAACTGATCGAGAACATCTTCAAGGGCACGGAACACTTCTACCTGGTGGGATATTCATTCGGTGCCTTTATTACGCTGGAATTGGCCCGTATCCTAGAGGAGACGGGCATGCGTGGTCAAATCCTGCTCATCGACGGTGCACCAAAGTTCCTCCGTAAGCTGGCCATCGATCAGATGACGGAAAATTATACCGACGACAGCATACAGGTGGTGCTGACCTCGGGCATCGTTAACACGATCTTCCCGGAGGAAAATACCGACGTGCTGCCACTGCTCGCCTCCTGCACCACGTTCGATCAGCGCATCGATAAGCTGCTCGAGCTGTCCAAGGACCAAAACCTCTACTCGGAGGCGTACCTGCGCATGATGCCAAAGGCCCTGTTTAACCGCATCAAGATCGCCCTGGAAACCGACATCGACAATCCGAAACCCGTGCAATCGCCCATCCTGCTAGTGCGCCCGACCGAGGTGTCGGTGGTGGACATCGAGGAGGACTACGATCTATCTCGGTACACCGAGGGTAATGTGAGCCTGAAGTTTGTCGAGGGCAACCACATCACCATGCTGGACAACCCGAAGCTGGTTCAAATCATTACCGATTCGGACCCGGTGCTGGAATCGGATCGATGCTTCCAGAAGTACCTGCAAAGCAATTCCGTGGCAGAGTAAAACCATCACTCGGCGGCTATCAGCAGTACCAAGCGAACACTAACTAACCAAGCGCGCTATCTTAAGGGACCGGGATGGATGTTGGAGGAATATTACATCGATGGTTGAAAGTGAGCTGCTTTTCTGACCAAGGGTTGTGTACGATTGTGGGGTTATACTAATTACATGTTCAACGATAGTTCAAACAATTAGTAAGAGCAAATTTAAATATATATTTGAATACAACACAGAACAAGTATGTCTTTAGTAACACTGCTGCATGTTCAATTGATTTTTTCTGGAACTGTATAACAAAACGATGTTTCACTTTGCTTTACTTCATCCTATCTATGTTTCTTCATGATCTATTTTAGACATTAATAGCTTAGAAAATATGATTTAATTATTCCATTCATTCCGATTTTAGAGTACGATTAACGAGTGTTCTGTGGGTAAATTGTAAATTGATATTCAACGGTTATTTTAAAAATCAATTTTTGTACGCAATCAAGGTTGTTTCACGTGTTAGTTGACTTGCAACAACCTTGGTCAAATATCGGGGAATTGTCAAAGTGACTGAAAGAAGAAAAATACCAAACCAAAACACATCGTGTTGTTCGTGCGCCGTTCGGTGCGGGGATTGCGAATTAGTCCATATTACATAGTTCTTTAGCATTAAACGTACAATTCAACACAGATTAGCAATATGTTGCTGTTCAATGTGTCCCGTGCATTATTTCGTGGAGCCCAGCGGCTCGACGTACACAGGAACAGAGCGGTGCACCGATGGGTTGCGCCAACGTTACGTGAGCTTCGCCGGCGACGCGAAAAAATGGGCCCTGAAGCCTTGCAGCCTCGTTCGTCTCACTCCGATTGGAACTATAGTGCGGAAATATTCGCCTTCGGAAAAAGATTGCAGGAAAACTTCGATGCAAATGTACTGCAGCAGGCATTTACCCATCAGTCATTCATCGAACAGGAAACTAACAAGCAAACGGCCGTCGGTATTGAACAACCGGTGCTGGGTGTCAGTGACAACCGGGAACTGATTACGCAGGGCGAACAGCTCGTCTCGGACTATGTAGAAGCTTTCCTGCTGACGACACTGCCCAAACTTCCACGGCAATTTGTGGCTGCCATCCGAGACAACCTAACCAGCGAATCACAACTAGCACACATTTCATCGCACCTGGGAACCAAGGACATTATTATGGCTGCAGAATTTCCCGTCGGAGAGACGCTGTTAGCTTCCACCTTGAAGGCCATTGTTGCCGCACTGCATCGATCTTCCGGTGAAGAACGTTGTTTTCTGTTTGTACGCGATTTCATCTGCAGTGTCCTAAATCAACGGAACGTCTTCGAATATCTGGACATAGACGATCCCCTTTCTATGCTTCGAGAGTACTGCAAGGAAAAGAATCTTGCCGATCCTGAACCGAGGCTCATAGGAACTCTCGGAAAGAACACTCTTCTGGCTGCGTACAATGTCGGCATTTACAGCAACCGTAAGCTGCTTGGCACGGGCTACGGTGAGAGCCAAAACGTCGCAATCGAAGAAGCGGCACGGGACTGTCTGAGAAAGCTGTTCGGGACCGAGCTTTACATGAAACCGATTGACTTTAATCTTGGACTTTCGGATTGTATCCAACATATGTCGCGTAGCAGCAGTAAAAAGAAGCTCGAAAGTCGTTAAAACAATTTATAAAAATGCCTCCGAGCAAAGTTTCTTCACCCGGTGAGAGTTTATTCAATATGTATAAAAACCGAATAAATTAGTCCATAGTTTGATAACCAACCAGTGGGAATGCATTATTCTAATAATCCTCCGCAACTCTACCTTAGTGCACTGTTAACCATTGCGCCGCCGGTATCGGAAATAAGCCTGCCGTCTTTGTCCTTTAACCGGATGCGCCCGTTTGAATAGCGTGATTCTTGACTTCCGTCCGGATAAACGAATTTAACAGTTCCGTCCGGATAGATTCTACGCTTGTGGGCTTTCGTGTGTATTTCCACCTGACCATTTGGGAGACTTATCTCTTTGTCTTCATTCTTGCGGATGATCACTGTCGTACCGTCTGGATACTTCCATTCTTCGGCAATGTCGGCGCTATTAGGATTCGTCGTACGTATCGATCCGTTCGGGAAATGTACCTCAGTCGATCCATCTTTGAATCGGTGTTCAGTTTGTCCACTGAAAATATGAAAAATACTGTTAAAGAAAACGTACACAAATAAAATCATGCAGAATGCACTCACTCAGGGAACTCCAGTATTTCCAACCCATCGAGATAGGTCGTATGCCAGGTGTTGGTTTCAGAATAGTAATATTTGGTCGTACCCTCCGCCATATTCGTCTCCTTGATATCCTTGTTGAAGTACAGCATACGAATCGTCATACCATCTGGAGAGATTTTCTTTAGATTTCCATTCGGATACCATATGTCCCGACTGCCGTCGGCATTCACTATTTCCCGCTTAAGATTTTTTACTATTTCCGAAGCCTCTGGCGTACGATCGTGTCGCGGTGGGCTTTCACGACGTACCAGTCCTTGTTTCGGCTGCGCAGGATCTTTGTCCACATTGACGACATCGAAAAGTGTCTTACGCACTGACTTTTTCGCAAAATACGAGGAAGGTTGTGGTTCCGCAACCGAGCTAGAACTTTCGCTCAATTCTTCTTCCGTGACATCATCATCGTCATCGCTATCGCTCAACACATTCACTTCTTCAGCAACCGGCAGGTGTTTGCTTTTAGGAATATTTTCATCATTTTCATCCGAGTCCATACTTGAATCGTTGCCACGTGCCGGAAGCCGCTTCGCTTGGGACTGTCTTTGTCCCGCAGTCCGCGCTGGCGGTAAATGGCTGGTCACTTTGGCTCGCACCTGTGATACTTTCCGTTCAGTGACATGCACCGGATAAGATTTTACCTTGCCTTCCATCTTTGGACCAACCTTGGCCTTCTCAGGAGACATACTATTTTTCTTCCGTCCTTGCTCTTCTGCTTCCGCACCTCCGCCGGTGGCCAGTTTAGCGATGTTTCGATTGATTTCCACCAGCATACGACTGTTATTCTGTCGCTTCAAGCGAGCATTTTCCGTTTCCAACCTTCGGTTGTCTTTTTTCGCCACCTCCAACTCTAACCGCGTCTCCTGAAGGTCCTTTTCCATATTTTTCACCTGCGCACGAAACCTTGCCAGCGACGCACTATGCTTCAGATCTCTTTCCTTTTGTTGCTTCTTAGCCTCGGACAGCTCTTCGTTGAGTCGCAAAATTTCTTCCCGGTCTTTTTTGTTCGGTTTTTGTGCCTCCTTTAAGGCCTGTTTGCGTTCGGCCTCAATTTTCATTCGCTCGTCGTGAAAGTAAACCTCCATCTTAATCCGCTCGTCGTTCATCCTCTCTTCCATCTCTTCGCGGTCCTGCTGTAGATTTTGTCGCTCAATCTCATGTTCCTGCTTAGCGCGGATAAGTTCTGCATTTTCGCGCCGATAACTATCGATCTCACGTTCCAATTCTGCGAGGCGCTCTTTGAGTAGCTCACTCTTGGCAAGGATTTCATTCCGTAGTGTATCGTCACCGTCACCAACCTTGGTGACCGTCTCTTCACCTTCCGATTGATCGTGAGGGTTGTCAGCAGTGGTACAATCCTCGTCGCCACATTCACTCGTGTCGTCGCTATCGCTTACATCATTATCCCGAGCTGCTTGTTCGAGCGATAGAGAACGATGCCCAAATTTATCATTGGGAGTGGACATTTTGCTCAGAGTTACTCCCTTTAACATGTAGGATTCGTTATCAGTAACGTCCGAAGTGTTGCCTGATACAGATTTACCATCGTCTACAAATCGTACGTGCACATGTTTATCTTCCTCACCACTTTCCTCTGAATCGTCAGTAGCATCATCTATTGGTACATCTGACGGCAACGGAGCAAGCCCACCCATTGTCTGGTAATCGTCCGGTCGTATTAACGGCTCACCTTCTGCTTGATTGCTAACCGTATCGTCATTGGCAAGCGTCTCATCGTTGGCAGTGGTATCATTTGCAGATATAAATCGTAAAATACTGCTTGAATCGGGATTAAAATTCTTACCAACGACCTTCTGCTCGAGTAGTTCGAAAAAGTTTAAATCGCGCTGTTCTTTCGATACTACGGGAACTGCGGAAGGATCGAGTCTTCGCTTCCAAGGAGCATCAGATGGGGCACCCAAATTGTGTATTTCTTTTCCATGCTCTAAGGAAGATTGTTTAGCAAAATCTATCAGATTATTGTCTTCATTAGCTTCCATCTGAATGTTAAAGTCATTGTTCACAATTGGAGGCAGAGAACCGCCTTGTCTTCTCGTACTTTTGAGCCTTTTATCCTGTACACGGTTGACGTCTAGCACAATTCCTACGTCGCTTTTATGGCGGGGTTTCTTTTCCACTATCGGTTGCAGACCGTTGTCCTTCTCCTTTGAAGTCGTCCGGGATTCTTTTGAAGCAGGCTGTGAACTGTTTGCGGTATGTTTCCCATCTATCGCTGGGCCCGATCCGTGTCTGGAACGATTCTTACGATTGTTTCGCTCTCTGTTGTGATGAGCAAATTTGTATGTAGGTAGATTGTTTAACTTAAACTTATCGGGATCAACTTTGAACCTTGCACGTAAACCTTCCCCTCGTTTCAAAAACGGACGCTTCGGAATGTTACTTTGTTTTTTCAATGCATCTTCAGGTTCTGCGGAAGGATACTCTTGATCAGAATCGAACGTTGCGGATTCGTGATTGACGGACGTTAGCTTAAACATTTCGGAGGCGACTTGCGCTTGCATGTTGGTTTCCTCGTATTCCGGTTCACTGTCGCTGCTCTCATAGGATTCCTGGTAGCTTTCCCCCTCGGTTGCATTTTGAAGACCCAATACCTCGTACATTTTTTGCTGTTCTCGTTCGAGAAGCTGTTGCTGGGCTATATGCTTCTCTAGTAGAACCCGTTGTTGTTGTTCCTGCCATTGTTTCAACTGCTCCAATCGAGCCAAAATGCTGCGTGGGGAGTCTGCCATATTGCTTGTTTATGTTTCACATTAAACGATCGTATTGTGCACTTTTATTATAATAAAACTATAAAAGATATCTTTTTCGATAGCTACTAGCTAAAAACAAGCGAATTGCACTAAAGATACACAAACAGCCGTTGCTCTTAACGAATTTAACTAGAAATGTCAGTTGCTATGGAAAACGCGGAATCGAAAAATCCGTAAACATAGTACCCGGTGAAAATGTTTTAGCAATAATCGGTAGGCAACGTCTTTAAAAAAACAAAATTTATGTTACTAATACTTACAATCTTTGATATTTGCCATTATAAACAAGTGTTCTACTTGGAAAACAATGAAAATTCACTTCTTTCATAATATAAAATGACCAAAAACCTTTCGCGGGCAATACAACTTCCATTTGTTTATTGAAAATCGCAATGACGTCTTACCGAATGCATTCGTCTACAATACTTGTTTCAGTACTTTTTAACTCAGCACAGGTTAGCAGTGCGAGTTAATGGTAACACCATGCGATATAAACAAAACATATTTCTTGCTCTATTCAACCCAGTTCAGGCAGTTCTAATTAAATAAGATTCCTTCGATGATCCAAAACCATTCCAGTGTCATGAGCCGTGTAGTTTCTCAAAATATTTACCGTCTACGAACGTCAAAGCAAAAACTACGAGAAAACATATTTTTCACGTTGTTTGCCCAACTTTTGTCGTGAAATTTATAGTTAAAAACAATCACAACAGAGTAAGCTATCGATGCACACTAGTTTTCTAGAAGATTCTGGAACATACAAGGGGTTACGGTGCGTTACACAAATACGCGAAGACGCACACCTGCCCTCTATTTGGGTACCTCACGAAGTGGTTCTTGGAGATTTCTTCTTATTCCGATGTCTACCAGCGCGTGAGGCGGATTAGACCACGGATTTGGTGTGTAGCATAAACATTAAAAAGTGTAGCCCTACCAGTTACTAACCAGTTTATTGGGTTGTAGGAATCCAAGAATTTTGCCTTCGCAAATAATGCCATCTCCCACGGGAGCGCCGTTCAACTTTGCTGAAATGCCCTGGTCGTATGGTGTAAAGCCTGGACAAGTGATGGAGTTTAACGCTGTTATTCGACCCAGTCCGATTTCTGTTCCGCATGGCCCTCCATCGCCGTCCCTGAGTGGCAGTCCGCCATCATATGGGCTTTCCGTGCCACAAAATCTCATGCCGGATTTCAGAAAAAGGAAGCCAGATCCCGATATAATACCAGTGTAAGTATCGACGGTGAATGTTTTTTTTTTTTGTATATCTAATGGTCCACCGTTTGTCTTGTAGGCCATCCAAACAATTTCTGACAGATGAAGTGATGTCGTCGCATTTGAATAATCTGCATTTGTCCGCAGAGTACACAGCACACAACATAAAGACAAATACGGGTTTATCAAGCCCTGCAGCACCGGAAGGGCTAGACGAGGATACTTTATTCGGTGACCCGGGTAGTCCGTCGAATGCTACAACCCCCGAACCGTACCACGTATGTATGTCCCCACAGGAGCTTGAGGAACGATTAAAAAAGGCGCAACGGATCGCTATTTGTGAGGAAGTTCGAAAGCTGGATAGTCGGGCCGAAATTCTACCACAGTCGTTACTAAATCGTATAGAAAAGCCATGTACTGCATTGATGATCTGGCAACCACCACAAGAACGCATTCAGACACTTTTCTCGAAAGTGTCAGAGAAAATGGAAGAAAGAGATCGAGCTGAAAGGAAATCTGTTAACAACAACAACGAAACAGTGTCCATAATGACAATGGATGAAGAACCATTACCCGATCTGCCAGATTACGATGAAGATTTGGACTTCGAAGTGGACAGTGCGATAGACGACAACCAGAAGCCAATTGCTCCTGATCCAGGGACGATGGATATTGAAATGTAGTTCTAAGTTTATGTCGTGTCGAATCTTTTTATGACTCTTGGTTTAATGAATTGGTAATATACCTGCAATTACGCAGATGCGGTAAAAATATCTTCGTAAAACCGATATACAATTGCTCGTGTTCGTGTAACAAAAATTATAATAAGGAATACATCGTACGCATATGCTTTCCGTTGGTACTCGATTAATTTGTCTTACTCTGTATTTTTGAGAAAATTAGTTAGGTTTCTTAAATATGCAATTTGCTGCTGGTCACGAGCATATTACCATGAAAAAAGAAATTAAGGAATACATGCATGAGCCATTGTACACAGTACATAAAGTAGCGGTTATAAAGTTAAAGAGTCATCAAATTTGCTATTTCAGTTTAAAATACCAACTAAGGTTCCTATGCCTATATCACTTACACATATGTTTTTCAACAAATAAGAATTTAGGACGACTCTTTGGTGCATTAAGACTTTTTATTTAAGATGTCAATTTATAAAGTTGGTCAAGGCCAAAAAGTTTTTAACAATTTTACTATTTGAGCCACTATTTCAAATTGTGACCAAGGTTTTTGGTGCCAAGCTGTCCGACCAGCTTCGTTCTAGTGATGGAAAAATCGAATCCCTTCTAGGGACTCGAACCCCCAAATCCGAATCACTTCTATCCAGCGTTACAGTATTCTCTATATTTACAAATCAATCACATTGACTCACCTCACCAGTTAGAATTGTATCAAACCAAGTTCCAAACAAGTCAAATCTGATTAAAAACCTTTAGCGAATAAAATCTGATCTGATTCCTTGAAATGTGAATCAATCTTTTGGAATCCGTCCAGGGATCGAGTCTTCAGGTCTTCCAAATCCCGATTCTGCCAACTCTAATATTTCGAGTTTCGTGTTTCAGTACGATTGACTTGGTCGAATGGTGCGGTTGTAATAGATGTCTGTTCGCGGTATCGTGCTTTTCTCTGCAATTTGGATGACGGTTCGTTGGTGAGAAAAAAAAACAGTTTTTGGAATCTGGACTTTTCGATTCTTCGTCGGTTGTCTTGTGACGGGCACGTGTTGACACAACACGTTAATTCTGAAAAGAGGTCGTTTTCTATCACTTAAGTGAAACGTAAGTATGGTGCAGTGTTTGCCGGTGTGAGTTTTCGATTTCGTTTCGATTAACACCTTCGAGGCGAACCGCAGTGGAAAATGTTCGTCACGTCTGTTGACGGTCGATCATAAACACGGTTGAGGAGCCCGGATTTTGTTCCCGGCTGCCCGAGAATCGCTTCACGTCGAGCGTACATAGGAACGACGCGTGAAGTGGACGAGCTTTAACACGAGTAGCCCAATTAGAAGCGGAAATTGAAGCTCCCTTTCTAAGTTTACAAAAAAATATAATCAAAAACAAGAAGAAATCCCCGGCTACGGATCGGCGATGTGAAGTTGTAATACTTTTTTTTTTAATTCATCGCTAGAACGATACTTGGCGTCGAATGTCCGCGGTAAGTTGCCCGGTTTCGTCGGTGGCACATATCTCCGTGGACAGTAGGAACGCAAGAGTGCAGAGTGGCGGGCGGGCACCCGGTAGAAAGAGATGCTGGAAAAAAGAGACAGAGTTTTCATTCATTTACAAGTGCATGAGGCCGTGCAACAGCGAACAGCAAGAGACGGCTGTACTACTTCACGGAAGGGGTGCGAAAAGTACGGCACGGTGTTCTAGGCAGTAAAAGAAGATGGCGAGTCATCGCTTCATCAACGCTTCCAAAGGGGAGCACGAAAGAGATAACTATCGGTGGCTAATTACGAGGGGTAGTTTCAGTTGAATAAGTTTGCCTTGGTCTTTTTCGATCGCGGCTAGTCTAGTTCGAAAAGTGACACGGAGTGGACGTGCGCGGGCGCGTCCCATCACTACGCTTGCGACGAAAAGGTGTGCAAAATTTTCCCCCTGTTGACCGAAGATTACCCACATCCGGTATCGGGTTCTTTTTTGTGTGCCACCGTGTGTGCTCGAGAATTTCATCGCGCCCAAAGGTACTACAGGTCGGGTGCAACGCGAAAAAGCATATACCCGTTGTGTGGTAAAATAATTGGCTTTTACTATCTATCGCCCCCGAAGTGAAATGACGTTGAAAAGTGCGTGAAACAGCTTCCCCAGCAGCAGCAGCAGCAGCTCGAAAACGGCAACGGCGACGGCGGAGGCGATTCGTCGGGCGCGCGCCTTCTTATGGTTGCGGTGTGAAGGGGAGGGGGATTGATGCAAGGCTGAGGGTTAGCAGGGAAGGCAAGTGATCGCGGCGGCGGCATTTTGTCGGCAGTAGTGTGCGCGTTGTCGAGGAAGGAAGGTTGAAGAAGAAAAAAAAACTAAATTCAGCTCGCGCGGCCGGTCCATCTCATCGTCGCCGCGCTCGTTCTCTCCAACCGGGGAGTCCGTTTCGCCCGTGTGTCGTCATCGGGCGTATCGCCGTCGTAAGCAGAATCGTACTCTTCTCTAGCAGGTTCCAAGGCGCGTTTGTCCGATTCGCGTGTTCAGTACGGGCGTGTGCGTGCCAGTGAAAAGGTGCGGGCTTTCCGTGTCGCGCAGCGAACAGATTTTTGCTCCACACAACCCGAGGAGCGCATCGCACAGCAGGGCCTCGACGAATACCGCCTCGCCCGGAGGAGGAGTGATGGTGCATTAAGTGCGCGGCCTTTACCAAATCCAATCAACTCGTAGGCTGCTCCACAACACAACGTCGGTTGTACTGTGGTGGGCACAATTTTTGAGCATCACAACCGCCGTCGGTCACTTGTCGCGTTATAACCAGAACACCAAAAAATTGCACCAAGCGGTGGTTTCCGCTTTTCGTGTCTCGTTTCCCGTTTCCGTTCCTGTGTGTTCGAGCAGGCTTTTAAAAAGGTTTTCCGCCGCGTCGTAGATCCTTTCTGGTGCAGTCTGGGCCAGCTCCCGTTTCCCTCCCTTCTCCCTTCACACACACACACACACACACATAGACGGCACCTATGCCGTGTTTTTCAACTACGCCATTGGAGAGGCAAGCTGAACCCTTCTTCCACACACACCGTTTTTATGTGGCAAGTGCGTCGCCGTCTCCACCGCCTGCTTTGAAAAAGGACTGAATAAAGCCGCGTGTCAAGGGTGCAGTTTATTGGAACGCGATGATATTTGATGGTTTTCTTTTTTTTCGTGACAATTTTGTCGCTGTTTCTGCTGTCACATCGTGACCAACACCCGCCCTTTTTTTTTTCTTCTACACACTCGCCGTTCGGGGGGGTAATAAAGGCGTAGCGTCGCATATGTTCTCACATGTTGTTCTCTTTGCGTATGCTCTCTAGGTCGTCGTCGTCGTGTCCTCCGGGAGTTTGAGGAAAGGGTGCACGCCACAGGGCTTGTCCACAATAAAGTGCTATCGCCACCTCCTGGAGTGTGATAATAATAACGTGGCGATGATGTGCAGTGTACCTTGCTTGCGTGTGCTGTGTTGTCTTTGAATCTCGTGGTGCGTCGTGTAAGTGACGCCGCGGAATACTGAGTGTAAGAAAAATCGCCGACCACCCGGCGGCGGCGTGGTGGCGGGAGGGGACTTAAATAAATAATTCGACGTCGTGGTTTTCTTTGTGCGCCAAGTTCCAATTCCCACTTGACACTGGCCTGGCGCAAGTAAAGTGACGTCTCGTGTAAAACGTGAGTGGGGTAAAACGAAAAGAATTGCTGAACATATACGCAACGCAACAACAACAGCTGTGAAAATAAGGTAATCGCAGGAGATAAACAAAAAACAAATTAATTACCGCGCGTTGCTGCATACACAAGGAAATAGCAACCACACGTGTGATCGTGATTCGTGGACGCCGGAAGGCCGTGCAGCAACGAGATAATCACACGCACGCAACACACACATACACAATTTCGCCATCAACATTGGCTTCCGGTGGTTGAGCAAACGACGTGCGGCGCGCGATGTCGTCCGAAAAGGTGCCGCCGATATCGCCATCCAAAAGTCGCAGGCAATTGGTAAGTACACACTGAACGGGTGGAAAAAAGAATCATCGGGCTCCATAACCGCGGCAGGGTAGATAACGTATGTGTTTGCCACGCTGCAAAACTAAGATATCCAAGAGAAAGGGGGAGCACAATTCTTCCGACGAAGGCAAACTTGGAAATATTTTTACACAAAATATCAAATTATTTCTCGCACGATTTCCTCGTGAGAGAATGGATAAAGAAACACACGAAAGAATAATAGCTAAGAATCACCACAAGAGTCAATGAGAAAAAATCCGCAAGCCGAATGCTGGTTCCAGTTAAAAAATGTGCACTGACATTTAATTGCGCACTCCGAAAATGTTGGCCAGTACACACTTTCTTCCAATTTAAAATCCATCCATCGTCGAACGGACGAGCTTCGTTTGAAGCAAAGTTTATTGATGTCATCAGCCGGGTATTCGTCAGTCAGCCGTTTCTTTGCACACGCTGTCTGCCCCATCGCGTGGTGGTCCCCGACGATGGCCGGGCAAGACTGAAGAAAACCGGACTAACGAATCGAACGTCACCACAAAGAACAACGCTTGCGAGATGACGCGCGCTTTGTCTCCGGATTCGGAAGCAGATGAGCTAATTACACGCGGGCAAGAAAAGCGCGAGAGCGACTTCTTCTCGAGGGACACGCTTGGTTGGTCGAGAGTCGCGGGTGATATTTCTTCCCGCGAAACTTCACCTGATGATGTCGGGAGGAGTTCGCGGTTTAGAACGTATTATTTTTTATTCTTGCCTTCTAGTGGTACCGCTGCTTGAAAATAGCATGGCTAGCGGTTTTCCAGCGCACACGGCGCAAGAGGAGGAACGTACCATTTAACGTGCATGAATGCAGAAAGGGATGGATTCGCGAAATAATAGAGCGCGACAGGACACATCAAGGCACGATCCAGCGGAAAAGGAGTCTTGAGCGAAAACGAGATGCGGATGTATGCGCGCGCATTAAATCAGCGTTGGCGTTGCTTTTCCCATCGGCAAACCAACTCGCGTTTTCGGCAACCTGTGTCTGCCTGCCCCAACCGCGTATGGCCATCTTGATCGTTATTGCGCTGAGGTGATTCGTCCGGAGGATCTCTCCTTCTTCAACACAAGAACATCGAAAATATCTCGTGGTCGGTACGCTGCCGATGTTTCGGAAGTGCGAGTTAGATTTGTGCTCGCTCACGTGTTCTTGCGCGGCAACTTTGCTGGGGTTACACTGTGTGTGGGTCTCGTACCCTCCTTACGTACGTCAGCCGGCCGGCTACTGTGCAAGACCATCCGGAACCGGGACGTTTCCGTCCAGCATACCAGAAAGGGTACGGCCGTGGTTCTGCTGAGTCTGAGAGCGCCATGCGAAATGATAGGTGGTCTAATGGCGGAGGGGCGGACGTTGAGAGCGATGTTGAACGTGTGGTGCACATGAATATTTCATGCATGATTTTCTTCCGCTCATTGAGTTGAGAGGACGATAGAAAAAAGCGGAAAGCGAATGGCTTTGGTTGGGTCGGCTTTGAAACGGAAAGAGAAACAAAGTGTTACTTCAAGACGTGTCGTAAACGTAGATGACCGGAAGGCGACACACCCCGGTTCCAGAGCGTTGCTTCGCTACATTCGCAAAATGGAACCAAGGAAACCACATTGTACTACTCGTTTCATAACGTCATTTAAATATTGGCGTAAATGCAGTTCTGATTCGAAGGAAATTATATACCGGAAAGCTATCCGCATCCCACAACACAAACCCGTGATACTCCCACGAGGGGGTTCTGTTTTGTCCGACAGGTGTGTTGATCCAAATTAAACGAGAAACTCATCTCCCGGCGGGAGTGTTTTCATTTATTTTTAGGTTGCACTTTTCCTCCCCCCTGGGCACAATCGATGCCAGGGGCGCGCGCGCCGTCAACTGGCATCAGGCGGTGTGGAATGTCGAAAATGTTTACAGCCAACCAACAGGATCAGTCTTTAAAATGCTCGTCAAAGTGTTCGGGTTACCGGCAATTATTGGGTCGAATCGACATTTATTTGAGATTGTTTTTTTTAGATAAAGTTTTGTAGGAAATGATTCATCAAGAAACCCACGGTCAAAAATGATGATCATGCAAGGAATCTTAAATGAAACCATTTGGTAGATAATTATGCCGTGCCTTTGACCTACTTGTGTTTCTACTCATGAGGCGTAGATAATTTCTATCAAGTGTTTCTTATCTTGCGCGATTGGCGAAATAAATGTTTGCGTAATTTTCCCAGGTCAAATTGAAAAAAAGAAGCAAACTTAAAAGAGAAGTTGATTGTGTCGGCGACTGATAGATGGCATTATTTACCAAATGTCTGCGAGAGTTTCGTTTCTAATTCAAAACACTTCCAAAGAATCGAAGAAATCAAATTTACGTTTAAGTTAAACAAAGAGCAATTGGCAAGATTCGCGAATTTTGGCGGGTACGTATCTTAATGGCCTATGCCTTGAGCAAGCCCGGCTGACGCACACAACAGTCATATTCATTCATCAAAACTCGTGAGTCAACTGTTGTGAGGGTGACTCCATTTGTTCGCTGCGTGCTAGACGAATTGTTGTCCGCGCGAGAGACCAGTCCGTGGGGTGTGGGGTTAATGATGTTTGGGATGGATTCCTTCACTGCTGTTCCATCTTCGAGGTGGCGCCAAGCATGTTTGTGATCGCTGCCCTACCACATCATCCCCGAGCGAGTTTAAAACATACACTTCTCATCGTTCCATCTATAAATTTCTCCCAAGGGTATATGCTTCTTTTTTTAGTTTGCCTCTCGCGGACAACTCGCTGAACAACACTCTCGGGGAAAAAAAGCTGATGTTTCGTTCTGCGTCCCGCTTTGTTTACCTTTCGAGACGTAAGATTTCTTCGATGGTTTTTAAGGAATGCACCTATCAAGCTCTTTTTTGGACCCGATATTTTTAGCAACCTTCAAATGAACTTTTGTGGATCGATCACGTTTGAATACTTCCAGGCTACTGTCGAAAATTTGTTGAACCACACTTTTTATTCGTTGTGATAGCATTTTGCAGCGTTTCTTCTCCGTTTGGGTTTGAGCTTCCAAAAGCGACAGCCATCACCACCAACCCGTTGTGTAAAGGACGCTTTCTTGCTTTGCGGTTAAGGATTGGTCAAATTTTCCGTCGTCGTGCGAAGGTTTTTGCCGAAAAGTTCACGGCATCCTCGGAATCTTCATTCTTTATCCTCTTTCTTTTTCCCTCTCTCTCTCTCCCTTTCGTACAAACTGATACCTGACTTGAATCACTCCATTTTTGGAGCCCACCAGCGCGCGCCGGGTAACATTTCGGAGTCCGAGAATCCGACAAAAAAAGGAACCGGTTTTCGCTTATGTTATGTACGCCAGTTTTCGTATTTCGATAGCATCCAGCATCATCATCGTCGTCGGTGTCGTCGTCGTCGTCGTCCGTCGGCTTGGCCAGGTTTTCCTGTTCCGCATTGTTGCTGCTGTTCGTATCATCCTTGCGATATTACGGGGCGGCCCGACCGCGTTGCTTCTCGACAAACTCGGCATCGCGAAAGAAACCTTTTTCTGGGGCAAAGTGATTTTTAACGGTTGGATCAGATTTTATAGCTTTTTAAATCTTACTCCAACGGTGCATACTTTAACTGCTTCCTTTTACGACAATGTTTATTAAATGTCTCGTAAAAAAAAAGGATGAGCCTATTAGCCAGTGTTTATTTTTGCAGCCGCGGGGTGTCAATAGTTTGATTTATTGTTACTCAATTTCATGTGTATATGTTTGTCTTTCTTTCTCTCAATACCACATATTACAGCCTTTTACGATGGATAGCATAAGTTGAAACGCGTTGAACGCCTTTGTTAACTCCGTTAACGCTTCTGGAAACCGGAATATGACATCTTGCAATCCTTCAGCGCGTTTGTCACCTTCATTAATGATTCTTTAAACTCGAATATGATATTTGTAAACTTCATTACAGCCATTGCCAGCCAACTTTGCCTCGAAAGCGGGTGATTTTGTCTCTAACACACGTTATTTTGAAATAGCTCATCAACTGTTGTCTCTAAAGCAACTGGTATTGAAATAGCTCATTGACAGTTGTCTCTAACGCATCTCATTTTGTCTCTAACTCATCTGACTATGCCTCTAACGCAGGCAAGGATAAAAATAAGGAAAAACCAAAGTAATTGTGGTTATGATACATTGTAAGACTCCAAGAACAATAAACATTATTATTTTGGTATACTTTAAAGCTATTCTTATGTATTTTTAAATAATTTTGCGTTTAATTTTTATACGTGCCTGCATACGCATCAACTAAGAAGCCTGCATTACGGTGTTCAACTCGGCGGCATAAACGTACTTGCTTGGATTAATGTATGTCACTTGACAGTTAAGATAGTGCGTTTATGCCACCGGGTTGAACACCACAATGCATAGTTGATACGTATGCCGGCACGTATAAAAATTAAACGCAAAATTGTTCAAAAATACATAAGAAAAGCTTTAAAGTTCTTGGAGTCTTACAATGTATCATAACCACAATTACTTTGTTTTCTCCTTATTTTTCGGCTTGAGAGGGTTGCCCGCGTTAGAGACATAGTCAGATGAGTTAGAGACAAAATGAGATGCGTTAGAGGCAACTGTCAATGAGCTATTTCAATACCAGTTGCTTTAGAGACAACAGTTGATGAGCTATTTCAATCATCGGTGGGTTAGAGCTGAACATAGGTGGCAACGGCTGTATCGCCCTGTCAGATTGGAGGCCGGTTTGTTTTGGGTTTCATAGATGCAAATTGTGTACACATACATATATAGTCAACCATTCGAAAAAGACGTTACTGTTCACATTCAAATTGTATCCACGCTGTGAATAAATTATTTTAAACGATTGAACGGTTCTATTGAATATCTGTTATGGAAATGGTATATTGTGGTATACACAAATCATAGGAGGGCCCATAGAAACGGAAATGTAAAATTTATTCTTACCAATCTAGTAAGCTTAGATGTGCTGCGGTGAAGGTAATTGCAAGTGAGAATTTCAGATTCCGTGATAAACAAGCTCAGCGAAGGAGGAACAGGATTATTTTGCCCACTGAGGAGTAGTGAATTGGCCTTTTATTTTCCATTGAAACTGGAAAAGAATGACACGTTGGAGGCACTGGTCCTGCTGGGTGCATATGTGAAAACAAGCATGGTGTCAGCTCAAGACAATGAACAGCAACTTTCACTGCAACGACGGCATTTGATGAAATCAACAAGCAACGAACAAACCTACCGCTTTCTGAATGAGCCCTCATTGTTCGAAGACGAGTCTAAGAAAGCTTTCGTCCGCTGGAGCTACCGGATGATCCCGGATGTAGAGCGGTGGATGGCCCGGAAACACGGACGGGTAAACTTCTACCTGTCCCAGGTGCTGACGGGGCACGGCTTTTTCCGCCAGTATCTCGCAGCCAAAAAGTTTACCCTATCCGGCCTGCCCTGACACCGAGGAGTTGCCGGAACACGTGCTGTTCCAGTGCCCCCGTTTCGCCGGGGTGCGCGAGCGGCTCCTGTCTGGACATGGGCTGGCAACCGTTACCGTCGACAACATGCACGAACACCTGCTCTATAGCACGGAGGCCTGGGTTCGACTGGAGGAGGCAGCAAGAATCATCTGTTCCGAGCTCCAGCGGCTCTAGACCACCGAGAGAAAGCCATCGCTGAGCGGCAGACGGCAGCGGCCAGGCGGCGAGTAACGGAACAAGCAGCGGTACGGGCAGCGGCCCAAGATCGAGCGAGAATGAGCAGGTTCGGTCGTGACCCCACGCTACGGGCTAGGATCCAGGCGGCGTAGAGCAAGGCAGCTTTTGGACAGCACCAGGCTACTCCGACGACGCCAACAGCGGGTGCCAACCGGGGTTTACGCCAGCACCATGCAACGCAACCTGGGGCTTCCCCGGCTTCATGACGTGACCCCATAGCACCAGGACGCGGCGCAAGTGGCTCTATACGACGCCGAGGGAAGCGATATGCGAGTTTGGCATAAACGTGAGCCAACACTTCTTTTCCAGTTTCAATGGAAAATAAAAGGCCAATTCACTACTCCTCAGTGGGCAAATTAATCCTGTTCCTCCTTCGCTGAGCTTGTTTATCACGGAATCTGAAATTCTCACTTGCAATTACCTTCACCGCAGCACATCTAAGCTTACTAGATTGGTAAGAATAAATTTTACATTTCCGTTTCTATGGGCCCTCCTATGATTTGTGTATACCACAATATACCATTTCCATAACAGATATTCAATAGAACCGTTCTATCGTTTAAAATAATTTATTCACAGCGTGGATACAATTTGAATGTGAACAGTAACGTCTTTTTCGAATGGTTGACTATATATGTATGTGTACACAATTTGCATCTATGAAACCCAAAACAAACCGGCCTCCAATCTGACAGGGCGATAATGAAGTTTACAAATATCATATTCGAGTTTAAAGAATCATTAATGAAGGTGACAAACGCGCTGAAGGATTGCAAGATGTCATATTCCGGTTTCCAGAAGCGTTAACGGAGTTAACAAAGGCGTTCAACGCGTTTCAACTTATGCTATCCATCGTAAAAGGCTGTATTAGTTTTACAAATTTTGCATTGATGTGTCCATCGCCTGCTGCGAAAGCTTCATTGCATTGAGGCAGCCATTTCACTTGTTGTCTCACACTCACGTTGTGTTGTGGGATGATCGTGATAAGATGGTTCGTGAGCCCAACCGCATTTCTCTCTTCCACCTCCTACCATGCCCTATGTACATACAATGTTCCGTGGGAGAAGTGCTCGATGTCTATCGATTGCCAGACGGAAACTGCCGTCAACCCTTATCGCAATTGCATGTGTCGCGTTGACTCAAGGAACACTCCGGTGGTGGATGACAGGACTTGTCTGTCAGACATAGGAGAGCTTCCGAGAGCTCTTTTTTTACCGCAGAATATTTTTTTTCATAACACATTTGATAAACATTTTCATTGTTTGAACGAAACCAACTCAGGTGAATAGCTAATGTTCTTTAGCTAGGTTGTCAGCTGTGCAAATTACCACGGTTTATGTTTTCTAACCCCAATAGACAGTGTGACACACCAAGGGAATGCGTGCGTCTTTGGAATTATGGTTACAGTGTGTCGAAATTCGGGAGTTTTAGGTACTGAAAACTGTTAAATTTCTATTGCAATTATTTAAAAAAAATGTCTGAAGGATGACGCATGCAAAGAGCAGAATTTAGTTGAACGCCACCACTCTTTCGGTAGTTAATTTCTGCTCTGTAAATTCAACCCAAACTTACCGGCCAAAATGAGAGTCATCTGCGTCCACCTCTACCACCTCCGCTACCAACGCACCCGAAAGTAGCGGGTCTTCTTGGAGCAAACTTTACACCAAACTCGGGACCAGAAACAGCTGAAGAGTTACTTTCACTTTTCACGGTCACAACCACCATACAGTCGTCGTGAGCATGATTACGTGCCCTTTGTGCTCATATTCCACCTGTGTGTCTATGTGTGACTGTCGCCGACGAGGCAGCAGGGAGAGTACAACCCGAAGGGAGCGAAGGGGTGAGAAACTTTTAGCCCTACCAACACCCGGAACCCTCCCGAGGGTGGGGTTGTAATCCAATGCTGTAATCGCGTTCCTGGCGTCTTTCGTGTTTGGGTTTCTTTCGTGTGATTTTATTTGAATAAGAAAAAAGCAAAACTTCTTCCGCAGCTTATACACATTCATTGCCTAACCATCATCTCACCATCTCGCGTTCCTTCTTTTCTCCGTTTCCTTTCCAGCGTGAACGCAAACAGCGCAAGCTTTACTCGGAAGAGTGGAATCTAGGCGACGATGACTACGAAGGTGCCCGGGGGTTCAGCGTGGCCGAGAAGCTCGAGTCGCCCCGCTTCGCCCAGTCCGGCATGGTGCGCGAGATGAAGGGTGAAAATCTGACAGTTGGGTAAGTGAACGTCGTCGTAGAATCTCCTCACGCACGTTGGTCTAGGAGGCCTTGCCTTCTCGCCCCAGCCTTGTCTCGTATTCTCCAGGTACTTAGAAACGCACATTTTTCCCGCGTCCTTCACCGATCCGCAAAACGATTATGAAGACGTTTGCGGACGAAATATTTCCGCTGTTCGAACGGCGAAAGTGTTTTGAGAGCCCCCCGTTCGTCAATTCTGATGACGCGCTGGGTTCCAGCGGTTGTAGACCGAAACGTAACCCTGAACACGTGTTTCCAGCGCCGCCGGTACCTCCTCCGTTTGCTTGGTTCTCCCTGCTTCAGTAGGTCGTGTTTCAATTCCATTTATTAAAGTTTCCTTTGGCAAGCTTGACATTCAAACCTGTTCGGTTTGTGTCTGACAACAGTTAAGCTTTTTTTTTACGTAAAGTTGTATCGGAACTCGTTTCGTTGTGGTCGCAATACGCGGTTTTGATTTGATGTTGCTGCAAGTAAAGTGCTATCGTTGAACAAACATATTACTGCTAAGGTTTCGAATCTCATCGAAATACGGATTCATTTTCTTTTATTCCTTTAATGTTATCTTTTATTCCTATAATGTTTTTGTAATAACGGATACAATCGTTATTAAAAGTAAAAATATTTCACTTTTTTATTTAAATCTTTTTATCTACAACTGTATACTATTATTATAAAGTTGCATAGGGTTGCTTCGATTTCAGAGCAAATCAGATTGTGGTTGATGATAATAGGAAAGCTTTTTCGGCAATATTGCTGATTGAAAATCGACCAAGAGGAAAACTAAAAGCACGCATGCATAGCATCGAAGAAGGCGGTGTCCTGATTTTCAACCAGTGATTGGACAGAACAGGCTAAGCGATAAGCTGCGTCCATTATTTGTCGTTGACCCGGTTAGCATCATCCGAAAGGAGGGAAAGGGTGATGGTTGTAATTAAAAGTTGATCAGCGGATAAACGGGTGAAGGATGAAAAGGAGTAAAACAGCCACGGGGCTGCGTTCTGGTTTAGGTTGGGAAGTTTTGGGTCATTTCACATGTTACGAAACTTAATTTGTCACCTTTGTCTTAGCGTTTTTGAGGGTTATCGATTCGGAGCTCTCTACGGTCTGTCGGGAAATTATCAATACTAACCCCCCCCTTTTCTTATTCCCATTTCCCGATAGATTTCTGCAACAGAATGGCTTCAATATACCGCTGCTGTTCAAGGAGAAAACCGCCCTAGGGCTGCAGGTACCGTCGGCCAACTTTACCATCGGCGACGTGCGGACGTGCGTGGGCTCCCGGCGCGTCCTGGACGTGATGGACGTGAACACGCAGAAGAACGTCGAGATGACGATGAAGGAGTGGGAGAAGTACTACGAGGACCCGGTGAAAAAGAAGCTGCTGAATGTGATCTCGCTCGAGTTTTCGCACACGCGGCTCGAAAACTACGTCCAGAGCCCGGCGATCGTGCGACAGATCGATTGGGTGGACGTGGTGTGGCCGAAGCAGCTGAAGGAGTCGCAGGTCGAGTCGACCAACCTGTTGAACGACATGATGTACCCGAAGGTGCAGAAGTACTGCCTGATGTCGGTGAAAAATTGCTACACCGATTTTCACGTCGACTTCGGTGGCACCTCCGTCTGGTATCACATTCTGCGCGGCAGCAAAGTGTTCTGGTTGATCCCGCCGACCGAGAAAAACCTACAGCTGTACGAAAAGTGGGTGCTGTCGGGCAAGCAGTCGGACGTGTTCTTCGGCGATACGGTGGAGAAGTGCGCCCGCGTCTACCTGACCGCCGGCAACACTTTCTTCATTCCGACCGGCTGGATCCACGCGGTCTACACGCCGACGGACTCGCTCGTGTTCGGCGGCAACTTCCTGCACTCGTTCGGCATCGTGAAGCAGCTGAAGATCGCGCAGGTCGAAGACAATACGAAGGTGCCGCAAAAGTTTCGCTATCCGTTCTTCACCGAGATGCTGTGGTACGTGTTGGCGAAGTACGTCTACACGTTGCTCGGACACTCGCATCTTGTGGGCGAACCGGGCCGGGAGCACGAGCTTGTCGGAAAGTCGCACGTACACCTCACGCACTACGAGCTGTTCGGGCTGAAGGACATCGTGATGTACCTGTACGATCTGCCGGCACAGAAGAAAAACGTGCCCGAGCTCATCAAGGATCCGGTGGCGTTGATCAAGGATGTGCGAACTCTCGTCGAGCGACACTGCAAGGACATTCCGGAGTTAGCAATCACCGGCGTGCCGGTGCTGCATCCAGACCTCAACGTGAGCAACAATTCGTACATCCGCGAGCATTACGAGTACTACTCGGGTGACGGTGGGGGTGGTGGTGGAGGGAATAGAACCTCCACGGATAACGAGGGCGGTGCTGGACACGATCAGGACGAGCGTGATGGAGATGAGGAGGATGAGCTACGCGAGCGAAGGCTTCATGAAGGAGGAAAGAATGGCACCGACCACACGGAAGATGGGGCACAGCATTCGCCACAACAACACCGTCAGATTATTGTGAAAAATGACGCTAGTTCCACAGGCCCTCAAGTATTCGAAGCAAGTAACGCACAAGAGCAACAGCAGCAAACACAAGAGCAGCAAAATCATTCCCCAAATAGTCACATTCAGCTCGCATCAGTGCACCGGAAGGACGGCGCTTCGAACGAAGTACGTTCGGTAATGGGGGAGCAAGATGTGCACTCCGCTCCCCGGTCACCTCCGATCGGCAGCTCGAACGGAGGAACGACGATGGGTCCACCGGCACGCCTCGGTCACCATCAGTACAATGCGGACGACGATCGGAACTTCGTTTCACCGCAGCCGACGAGCGGAAATCGACTTCCTTCCAGTGGCACCGGTGGTCGAGGGCCGTACAAGAAGCACGGCTTGGCGGCCAGCAGTGGTGGTGGTGGTGGTGGTGGGCACGGTGGACATAGTGGTGGTGATAAGCGGGACGGTGGTGGTGGTGGTGGTGGTGGCAATGGACCGCGACGGCGTCGGACACGATGCAAGAACTGTGAAGCCTGTCAGCGGTCCGATTGCGGCGAGTGTAGTTTCTGCCTCGACATGGTGAAGTTCGGGGGACCGGGTCGGGCGAAGCAAACGTGCATGATGCGCCAGTGTCTGCAGCCGATGTTACCGGTCACCGCGCAGTGCATTCACTGCAATTTGGACGGCTGGCGGCAGGCACCAATCACCGCCCCGGCGCAGGCTAAGCTGCAAGCCCAGCTACAGGAAGGCCCGTCGGCGCTAATGGAGTGTTCCGTGTGTTACGAAATTTCGCATCCAGACTGCGCCCAAAGGGCTGCCGGTGGCCCAGCGGATATACACGGCATCGTGAACGATGATCTACCAAACAGCTGGGAGTGTCCCACGTGTTGCAAGTCGGGCAAAAATACTGACTATCGGGTAAGTTCGACACTGAAAGCATAAGTAGAACTAGTTCGAAATATTAGATTAGCAATCAGGTCGCTAAACTATTAATAATCATCACTAAACACAACACAAATTTCGGCGAGGCACCGGTTAATAAAAATAAATATCCTTAATCCTATGGTTGTTCCATTTTCTATTTTAGCCACGCCATTTCCGGGCACGCCAGAAATCGTCCGACATTCGCCGAATGTCGGTCAGCAGTGACGCGTCCTCCGTACACAACGTGGACCTCGGCCGGATAGGAGGAGGAGGAGGTGGAAGCGCAGGCGTTGCTAGTGGGGGCGGCCATGGAAGTGGCGGCGAAGGAGGAGGAGATACAGTGATTTCTGGAGCGAATGTACCGGCGCCCCGAGCGCCTCGGTTCCAGGACGACATGTTGTATGCTTTTGCCGTATCCGGCAGTGCGGTGATCGTCGGCGGAAATGGTGGCAATATACTGTTTGAACGCAAACCCAAGATCAAGGACGAGGACATCTCGAGCGGCTCCGAGAACGATGCGATCGGGAAGAAAATGATGACCGGTGGGCCAACGGGGGGCACCATGATGAAAGTGGAAGTCAAAGACGAACCGCTAGACCAGAACCATCATCACCTTCAGCATCAACACCATCATCAGGCGACGAGCGTCATTAAGGACGGCCGGGAAGTGCAACAGCAGCACCAGCAGCAGCAGCAACAGCAACAGGGTACGGTTGTTGGTGGCACAGGTACCGGGGTAGTCCCGATAAAACGCAGGAAGAGCGAAGAGGGAGGTGCCATTCCAGTGAACAATCACAACAGCACGCAATCGACCACGGCAGAAGGAGGTAGTGGGGGTGGAGGTGGTGGCGGCGGTGGCGGACACGAGTCCAAGAACAATCACACCAGCAGCTCGCTGCCACGCAAAAAATCCTCCCAGCGGATGCAGTTGGCGCACCAGATCCACAGTACGTCGACAAAGCCGATGAAAAAGCCGCTCTATCCGATTCGGCCCGCCTCGACGGCACACTCGGGCGCGATGGCGCAACCGGGCAACTACGCGCTCGACGCGACTTGCATGCTGGCCGTATTCCGCTACCTGCCCCCGGAAACGCTCGTCACCTGCACGATGGTGTGCAAAACTTGGTCCAACATTGCCGTCGATCCGTCGCTTTGGCGGCGCATGAACTGCACCGAGTACAAGCTCTCACCCAACCTGCTGTCCGCGATTGTACGCCGCCAGCCGGAGCATCTGATCATGGACTGGATTGCGCTCGGTAAGCGACAGGTCACGTGGTTGATCTCGCGCATTCCCGGCCTGAAGAATCTCTCCCTGCAAGGCACGCACATTCAGGCCGTGCTGGGACTGCACACCTGCATGTGTCCACCGCTGCAGGTGCTCGACCTTAGCTTCATCGCCGGGTTGAACGATTTCGCCATCCGTGAGATCCTCTCGCCACCGAAGGACTCTCGACCCGGGCTGGCAGACTCCAAATCGCGCCTGCGTAACCTCAAGATGCTGAAGGTGGCCGGGGCAGACATTTCGGACGTTGCGCTGCGCTACATCACCCAGGGGCTGCCCAACCTGACGCACCTCGATCTGAGCTCGTGCCAGCGCATCACCGATGCGGCTATTGCACAGATCGGCACCTCGCAGGCCGCAATCATGACGTTGATCGAGCTCGATCTGAGCTGCTGCAAACTTATAACCGAGTCATCGCTTGCGCATCTGGCCACCTGTAAAGCCCTGACGCGGCTCGATCTCAGCCACGTGCCGCAGGTGTCCACGCAGGCGGTCATCAAGTTCGCCACCGAGTCCAAAAATAATCTCCAGCTGCACGGCATCAAGCTGGTGGACAAGCGGAAACCACCGCCACCGCCACCGGCTCAGCAACAGCAGGAGCAGCAAAAGAAGGATCAGCAATCGGCGTGTTAAGTAACTTCGGGCGAACAATAACGTACAAGGCTAGGCTGCACGGTAATGTATTTCCAGAGTTTATTTTCATTATTGGAAAGGTTGAGGTGTGTTCAGACTACCCTAACAAAAATCTCCCAATCTCTCGGCAATGGCAATCGGGCGCGCGCTTAATCGTAAAACAGAAACCCCACGGATGGTTGGTGGGTGGTGAGACGCGGCGCGGCGGGTGTCAACAATTCGTAAACAAACCAAAGACTAATTTTTAAGTTAACCATTTAATTTTAACCGTCGGCGGTAATAACTTTTCCAGCAGCAACTTTCTCACCCCATTCTGATTCGGTGGGAGCACAAAAGGACGAAATGAAATAAAAAAAAAACACTGCAATCCAATTCTTTAACCCATACGCTTGGGCGTAAGCATCAAACCACACACAGCACCAGCAGTAGCGAAGTCATCATCGGTACTTAGTGTCGCAGATTAGATAGATTTAGAATGTGATCGTGCGTCGTGTGCATAGGTTTAGAGCAACTAGTTCTACTTATTGTCAAGTGCTTGGTGAAGTAGTTTTGTAAATTGTATAAACATCTTCAGGAACAGAGCGCAACAGTTATGTGACGTATCACGTACATATGTCATGAAGACGACAGGGTGTATACGAAGAAGTTATCCTGAGTTATATGTTCATTCTTGAAACCTCATCATCCTCTCACTCGTTGCTTTCATAACAGTGATAAGATAATTTTTTTTATACTTGGAAGATGGTCAATGGCGAACTCAATTTTGATCATTTCTTTGTGCCGAAATGTGTTTCTTTACCATAATTTTATCCACTATCCGTTCCTTTTTAAAACGATAGTTTTAAGTCGTATCTTCCTGTATCATATCTCGTTCCGTTTCTTGTGCCGAAGTAGAATTCCACAATTTGTCCACAAACAAAATCACATGTAGACGTAATGAGGAAAGGCAATACGAAAGTATAAACCATGGCGATGGCCTATGGGAATGAGTTGAAAAGTTGGTGTGTGATAATCGATTTTGATTTCTGGAGGTCATTTGTTGTTTTTTTAAATTCATCAAATCGACCCCATGATTTGCTCCTCTTCGCTTCCTTCGTGTATAATAAAATTTGGCATTTAATTTTTTTTTTTTTTGAATAATAATTATTACAAAAACCGTTTGCTTTTAAAACGCCGCGAAAGTACTTGCAGTGAGGGGGAAAGTGTTGAACAATGTCATCGAGCATCGTCGAGGCAACTGATTCCGCTCGGTAGAGAAACGCCATAGTTCGCCTGGTTAGCTTTCCCCGTTTGTTGTTCGTGCATTCATAAACAGCACAGCAAACGATCGAATTACAAAAAAGCAGCAAAATAATATTGCATGATCAAATAAAAACAAAACCCAAATGGCATACTGCATCCCAATCCACCCCCAATCTAACGGGGAAAAAGATTGAGCGCTAGTTTAGCGTTGAGATAGATAAATGAATAAAATTAAATACTGAAATAAGGGCAAGGCGGCGATATTCGAATATAGTTGAATAGGCATAATTTCACGCAAACGTTGAAGAATACGAATACGTAGAGTAAAAGCGAAAAACACAAGCCCCGTATTACAAGAACAATTGTTGTATCGTAATTTAGTTGTAAATAAACGTAACGTCCCTTCGTGAGCAAGATAGACAAAATCCTCACCGTTGATGTTTAACAATATCGCTGCTCGAAAAAATATTGAGAAATTATCATACATTCATATCAAATATTAGTTATATTTTTCAAGAGCCAAGATTGGACTTGTTTGTTATTAGTTGGGTATTTTTGACTGGATTCATACTTACAAACATTTTGACATTAAACTGAAAAAGTACAAATATTAACTCGTAGCATTTAACTTTCTATTTTTGGCTATTTTTCTTTCAACTGCTCTTCCAGGGATTTTTATCAAACAAATAAATTGGGTAATGCGGCGTTTTGCTTACCAATCATCGTCAAATAGTGGTGAATTGCAAAACTTACAGCTTGGAATTCCAAACGGGTTAAGAAGACAATTCATAGCTTCTACACAATGTTCTAGTTGTGACCAAGGGCCTAGCGGATAATGTCGTAAAATAACCCCACTTTTAAAGGCGCTCATAAAAGGTAAACATTGTTTTAAAAATCGACTGCTTTTAAAAAACCGATTCATTTAAAAGCCGACTGCTGATTTTGGAACTACCCAAGACTGGTCCGTTCTGTTTCCTTGTCGACGCCTAATACCAAGGGACTCTATTTTACTGACTGAAAAGAATTCGATCATTGATCATCGATCATGGTTTTCGCGAGAGGAATCCGGATCGATTGTTCCAATGGGTTGAATTTTGGGAACGACGGCTTATCGTTAGAAATTTGCTCCGTCTGGTCGATGCACCATTTGAGTTGGCTTAGTTTGTTCTGAAATTTGCATTCTAACAGAAACACGACTTCCCCTGCTACTTGAACCCTTGAGTCAGAGGCTCAGCAGGTTAGAGTCCAGTGAGCGCGTAGAAGACTTAGTAAGGGAGCGTGAGGCAGATGCCGTTTGAAGGATGAGATGAAATGATCTGATTTGGAACGCGGTACCGATTGGGACTAACTCATCAGGTACAACGAGAAGACGGGCACAGTGATTGTGGTGGCTTGATCACAGGGTCGGAGGTTATGGCGAAGTGTATTGTTCACAGCTTGGGTCGACCTATGGTTTTAGACCGATTCGATATTTATATGGTATCGTATTCCGTACACGTTTACCAACACCCTGCAGAAACATGCAAATTGAGGAATCATTGTACATGCAGAGAATGCACAATATTTTATTAGTTTTATTTTGAAGATTCAAGATTTGAGTAATTTTTAATTAGGTTAGTTTTTTCACTGGATTTATGTTTACCAATATTAAATTGACAAAGTATAAATATTGAAGCCCCACGTATGAAACATTTATTCACCGTAATGCATGCATGGCTTTACAACAATTCACAAATATTTCTTAGTTCACTGTTATGAATATTATTCCGTCGATTGCGGAATTTTCACATCCGGCCCTGGATCCTTTGATTGTTTTGAGGTTCTGTAGAGGGAAGTAGTTAAATTTAAAATCATTCTTTCCAAGAAAAAATCATTTGATGGACTCGTGTGTGGACCCCAATGGACCCCCGGATTCGAATTAAATACGGTATAGATGATTGATGGTCGCTACGAACCTGATGAAATAAGTTCAGTGTCTTATTAATTACTACAATTTGAGGTTATTTTTTGCTCTTTCTTCTCATTCGCTGCAGATGTTCTAGGGAATATTTTTAAAAAACTTCTAGGCACTGTTTCTGCAAACGGTTTCCGTGCTTTTTTTCTCCCGCGAGTCGGCATCACATGCCGATACGCTTCTAGGGTTTGTTTGCTGTTTGGCAACTGCAATCTAATACTACTACACTTTTTTTTACTTCCTTTTTAGTGCCTTTTCGTTCACAGTTTTCGCGTGCATTCGATAAAATGGCATTTAATGCATGTAAAGTTTGAGGAAAATTATGCCGACTTCTTTCGACGCCAGTATGTTTAATAATATCGGCCTTAGGTGTGATGTATAAGAGTATGATGATGCATCAAACCACCATAAATTGTAGAGAAAGATGGGAACAAAAGAAAAACTAAGCAATGTCAGCAAACATCTCCTTACTATGCCCTTTTCTGAGGTAATGAACGTTTGAAATGGCTTTCAATAGCACTCCTAAACTATGGTTTTTGTGCAACATAATTGTCTCGAAGCGTAGAAGGTAACGACGTTGTGCCGAGGTGCAAGTGCGAGCGGTTAATTCAGTATCTTCATGTTTTTTCGTATCCCCTTGCTTAGCTTACTAAGTGAGTTTCCTTCCGTTCGCTCTCCCGATGGATTTTATCAAACAAATGTAGCTGGCAGTTAAGGATTAGCAACACATTTAACGTAGTTCAATAGTTGATTTCCGAAACTGCCAACTCAAACACAAACTTACATCATTTTAATATTCATGAAAACGATCGTATCGTGTGAGGGAAAATCACCGTGAAAAGGTTTTTGGATTACATGAATAGGGTTATACTACGCGAGAGTGAATACAAAAAGCGTTTGTAATATTCGAGAAGCACGAAATAAGGATGCGGTAATCCACCACCTTTTGGGTCCTTTTCGAGGGTCGGTCATTGTAACGCGGGTGGATCGCTATCAATAGTTTGGCAGTGGCGGAGCGGTCGGATTGAACGCGTACGTCGGATACCGCGGTGCATACTCTGCCCCGCCGACGAGACGCGTGTGCTCGGAGTCATTCTTGCCAGAAATGGTTGGTGCCCGGTAGGCAGTTTCTGCGAACGTCGGTGGAGCTAAAAGAAATAGAAGCAAACGAGTAAAGTATAAGAAGGTGACGGATGTTTGGCGTGCGGCGGAGGGTGTTTTGCTTACGTATATTCGGGTAGACGGCACCGTCGCCTACACTCCAACCAAGCGCTCCACCAGCACCCGCTCCACGATACGGTGGACTGGCCGGGCTGACCGGTTGCGTCGGTAGCATTGAAGGATCGGTTTCGGCAGCAGTAATCACACTTTGCACGACCGGCGGATTGTCCGTGTAGGGCGGCGGTGGCTGGAACGACTCGAGTGGCACCGTTCCGAGCACGATCGGAATGTTACCGTCGAGATCGGCGTGCAATCCGGAAACTTCCGCGACCACCTTGACGTCGTAGTCGACATCGATGATGCCGCAGTTGACCAGATTCGATGGGGGTAGTGGCGGTATCTGGATGTTCTGCTGCCAGGTCTGGCTATTGCCCGCCTGGATCGGTCCCATCGAGATCGAGGTGACGACTTCCTTCTTGCGCTTGGTTTCACGACGCGGCGTGTGCACGTGGAACGCAAGAAGTTTGCGCAAGCTGAGTGTAATCTGGTCCACACCAACGTTGCTCGCGTTATCGCACTCAACCGTCACGGGAACCGTCTGGCCGGACACGAACCCGGTTACCGGGATGTGCACGATCACGCTGAGCGGTCCGGAAGCACAGCAGAAGCAGCAGAACGTCTTCTCCAGTTCCAACTTGAACGGTTCCTTGACGCGTGGATTCAGATTCAAATCGACCGGCGAAATGACGGTGAACGCCATCTTGATGTCCTGATCGAACTTCCACGGGCGGTCTAGCGTCACCTTGACGGTGTACCGCACGAAGCCCCATTCTCCCTCGAACGACGAGGGTAGCGTCGGGGGAAGGGCGCAAGTGAACGGGTAGCTGTGCGTACCGGGCTTCAGCTCCATCTCGGCCGCGTTCTTGCCCCCCAGCAGATAGTACTGGATCTGGAAGTACTCCTCCTGGCCGGTGAGGTTTGTCGTTGACTCGTACGTCTTGCCATTCTGGTCGGTTTTCGTTTCCGTCTGGCTCCACTTGGTTTCGGCTTCACCGGTGAATTTTATCACAATACCTAGAATGAGAGAAGAGCATAGAAAGGTTCTTTTGTCAACAAGCATTGATTGATGGAACGAACATTTTATTTACGTCGTTAGAATGTCTAGGAAGATTTTAGTCGTGCTTTGGAATGTGTTGTGAATCATCTTTGCCATACATTCCGATGGCCGAAACTGGCACTTCCGCTTGCCGCTAATTGCCCAATCTGAGCAGACAAGTAACTCTTTTTATTTCATTTTTCAAGGATGATTTCGAAAGCCGTGGCCAGGGTCAACGTTCTAACTCATAAAGTCGACGTTACGTCGTAGATTAGAAAGGCGCTAATCATATGAATCTTTATAGGCCACCCATCCCTTTTTTCGTGGAAACGACAGGAACCTTTACTAGGCGTTTGTTTTATTTTGGAACCGAAAAACATTCAATCCTGGGGAATACAACCGTCGAAACAAAAGCTCTGATTTTCCGATAAAGTATTGGCCAAATATTTTCGTCGGGTAAAAGCATAGCGCTCGACTCGCGAGCTTCGAATCGTGCACAAGTAAAGAGAGAACCGGTTTTGCCACTAAAAAAAATAACTTCTTTCTTGTATTTCCAGTCTCTTAGACTACATTCTGACCGGCAAAGGCAGAGGAGATTAAATTCAACCGTCTTTTTAAGACCGTCGTTTTTCGTCCGTCAGCATGCGTTGCTTTTCCATATGGAGCATTCCTATAGGCCCCCATGTTGGCAATCCGAATCACATAGGAATTGGAATTCGCCATGGAATACCCGGCTCAATGGAAAGAGTTTCAGTTACGGGAAGAAGCAAGTACTGAGAATATAACAAGAAACCGAACGGATGCAGGCGTGTATTTTTAAACCATCCCAATCGTCACTTCGCACCATCTTCACGTAAAACGATGCGGGAAACATCCCTAACCAGACGTCTTAGTTTCCACTTACTTTCGGCGTTACTGTGGCATGCAATTATGTATTCCGTTGCGTGCAGCAGTGTGCGTTTTTTGAGAAGAACAATAGTTTTGTAGGGGAGAGTAAAAGTATATTACAGCGAAATTACATTATAAGCAGGTCAAATTCAAGATTTCAATGTCAAAAGTGTACACGCATGCATGAAGGAGCATTAGAAACGGTCGGAAATGGAAGTGGGGAGGTCCATATATAAAAATAAACATTTTCATGACTTCTGAAAAAGACGACCAGCATAGTATGCGGCACCAATACAGCTCCATCGTACGCACGGTGAGAGCATTTTTTTTTTCGGGTGCGGTGCTTATCGTTCCACCCCACATTGGAAAAAGACCTGCTTTAATGTAATTCCAGCTTTTGTTATAGCCAACAAATAGTAAGGTGAAAAGGCCAATATGTTTAATTGGCCACTCTAGATGTGCCCAAATTCTCCTGTGTAGTGAAGAAATCTTCATTGGATGAAATTGCACCGGCTCCAATGCACACAAAGAAACCATATTTTATGACTCCCCCCGCCCCAAATTCTGGTTGGCGCCGGCTTTCTTGAGGGGGACCGGGAGAAGGAGTCTTTCATGCTACTACTTCCTTTTGGCAGATCGTATTTTTGGCCAATTGCCCACTTGCTTATGTGGTACTCCTCAGTATATATTCTCCCATCGGGTCTAAAATCTGTCACACGATTTTGACAGATGATGTCATCAAGCATCCCGGATTCTGATCTATCTTCTCATCTTGAACGAACGGTTTCCGTGTGTTTTGAGTTTAGAATGAAGAACGATGCTCTCTTCCATATGTTTCCACTTGCCCCTTGGAATCCTTACCTCTTACTTTCTTCGTGGTGTCGAAAGTAAATGTAACCTTGCCATTCACCGTCTGCCCGGCGTAGTACGTGTTGTACGGATTATCAAGTTCGATAGTGCACTCTTTCAGACCCATCTTGCCTTCGCTCGGTAAATCAGCTGCTCGTGGGGACTTATCTGGCTGATTTCTTATCTTTCGATTTCGCGGTGTCTGCTATTTTCACTCACTTTACTCAAGCACCTTGTGGACACAACTAACTATCCCCGCTACCGAACACACCTAAGATTGATTGCAGTGCGTCACGTCAGCACTGCTCGTATAGATATTGGAACTCGGTACAGCCTCGAAAATGCGAATCACGGGAAGTTCGTCGTAGTCGTAATCAGACGACAATTTGGTGCTGCACTTGCCCACCGCACAACTAAACCAACTAAGGCCGACAAAAAAGAAAGGAGCCCTTATTTCGATGACACACTGGCAGCTCCTCAAGCTACGCGGAGGACGGCGGCACACTGTTCTCCCACACTGCGGCAAACAAGAACTGCCGGGTTTGCGGTGACGACTGCCTCTGGCAGAGTAGAGTTTTCCCTACAGTCTTAGCAGTCTGGCGCCATTATTGTATGCGTTTCGGATCTTTAAAGCATAACTGTCCAAGTGTGTGTGATGTTTGTGAGGCTGTATGCGTGGGGTGTTGATGTTTTGAAATAGTATTTGTTACTACCCATCAGCAAAACCCAACCCCGCGGAACGCGCTTTTTATGTTGCTCATGAAACATGTGCAGTCGAATAGAATCAACGTTTCCATTCATCGAACACTCCTTCACACTGGGCCGGTTTTTGGGAAGACCGGGAGGGACTTGTTATTGGAGGCGTACAATTGCGTTTTAACTATTAGTCGGAAACATGTTTAAAAGGATTCTATTTAAATGTTTCCCAATACCTCTGCGTAGCGTCAGTCGTTTCTTTTCATGAAATAAAATAAAAACGCCTATTAACTTTAGCCAGCAGTTTCACATATTTTGTATATTTGCAACAAATCTCAATGGCACTTGAGGTAGTTTAGCGGAGTTTTTTTCACTTCTGAGTTTGTTTGTTTTTTATAGTAAGCGCACACGATCGTTAGTTAGTTTATATGCGTGCTGATGTGTGTGGTTTTTGTTTTGTTTTAGTACTTTGCTTGGTAATTGAGCGTAAAATGGCACTGAGTGTCCACACACGGGCCTGAAGATTCTAAGCACATCGATACACAAGAGCTTCAAATGCGGGTTTTAGTGCCATATTATCCCCTTCCGACGAGCCAGCGGCCTGGTCGACTGCAACGAATTTCCGGAAGTGCAATTTCAGGTAGTTCCGTGTGGCGTGTGCGCGTGGTTTGACATATAAGCAATAGACGGCGAGGAGCTGCTTTCATCGCAGATTTTGTCTTTACATTTTTTGTTATCTTTACTGTAGTAAAAACTATATAAATTTTGAGGCGATTCACGGTTTTTGATAATGCGTGCAATTTTGTATAATACTAAGCGCAAATGGGCATGCCGAAAGCGGCCGGAGGCGATGTGATGCGAATTGATGACTTTTTGTTTCCTTTACACTTTGTACTCGTTTCATCCGTTGAGAAAAAAAAAATGTTATTAAGAATAATACAATCATTCCCATCCGGTAGGTGTAGACCTAGGCAAGCAACCGGCTACAAACAGCAACAACTAAAGGCCATCCTCCTTTATGTGACGAGCCGATGGCCAATGGTGAGCTGGTGATGCTAGTCCTCCAATAACCTTCAGTTCTCGTCCGGCAAACCGTCGACGGACCCGCCACTGGTGCGATGCACGATGTAGTGGAGCCGCACATTGCCCGACCCGTTCGATGGCTCGTCCAGTCCGCCATGCGATCGTCGAGCGGCATTACCGACGGGTATCCGTGTGCCGATTATATCGGTGTAGTGTTGCGAACCTATAAAAGTTGTGAGGAAGAGGGAAGAGGGTGAAGAGAAGATTGTAAGAATAGGCGATGATACCAATATAATCTCTTAGTACTATCTGTATCTACTGTACACAGATTAGTAACCGAAGGTTGTGTACTAGTCCCGGGCAGCAAATTGCTTCGTGTGACATGTAATGTCAATTTAATGATCATTTTGAAGGATATACAGCCTCTGCCACGAGAGTGTGATCGGGTAGCATGTCGAAATTCAGAACTACAATATTAAGAATATTTATATTCGGCTGCGTATTTCAGGATTATTCTAAGACACAACCTTCGGTAAAGCAGGAATTTTACACAAACTGCCAGGAGTATTAAATGAGATAAAATTCGATATTAAATTCATTTCAAAACTAAAAAGTTTTTAGCCCCTTATTTCCGTAAATCTAAATTGTCGCTACACCGGACAGTAGTTGATTTATAAAGCTTATTGTTTACTCTCCGACTCCGAGGACATTCATCAGTCAAGAACACAAACGATTGCAATTTGGCAACACTTAGATCCATTAAAACTTACTGAACGGATCCCACGGTGGTTTGGCAAGTGGCTTCAGCTTATCCCTCGGCACCGAAGTCTCCAGCGCGATCGTCCCGATCGTAATGGGCATCGCCAGTCTGGGACTAATGTTCGGTCCGGTGACACGTGCCTCCACCTCCAGCTCGTAGTTGATGCTAAAGATATGGGAACTATCGGTGTAGGTGGGGGGCACGGCGGGAATGAGAAGATTCTGCTGGTGTTTGACCACCTCGCCCGAGGTAACGCCAGAGCAGCGCGACTCGGCGACCACCAGCGAGTCGGTGCGCGTTTCCACCGCCGGATGTTGGCTAGTGCAGCACAGCTTCTGCACTAGCTTCACCCGGAACTCGTTGACCCTCGTCCGGCTCCGGTTGACGGCATCTATCTTCATCACAATCGTTTGACCCGGTATGTAGCCGCAGCGAGGAATCTGGGCCGATATGTATAGTGGTTCCGAGGAGCAGGGTCCACAGCAGAACACCTTCGTCAGTTCGCTCTTCGTCGGCAGGACCAGCACCGAGCCGTGCTCGTTTAGGTTCAAGTGCCGCAGCACGGTGAAGCTGGTCTGGCCAATCTGGTCGGTACGATTTTTCGACCGATGCAGCGACACCTTGGCCGTGTAGCGTATGCGCGCATGGTAGCCCTCGAACGAAGTCGGCAGGTGGGTCGGAAGTTCACAGGAGAAATGATACGTATGTGTTCCGATGGCCAGATCGCGTACGGGCCCTACTGAGGATCCGCACAGGAAGCTGATGGAGTTTAGCAGCGTTTGTTGGCCACTGTAGCTGGTGGTCTTGCGTCCCGCCTGAGCGGATGATTCCACTATTTCCGACCATTCAATCTCGGTGATCCCATCGAGTCGCAAGCTTATACCTGGGGGGAAGAACAGTGAACCATCAACATGTGTCCCCAGAGGAGCCATCCCCCTGTGCTCCATATCTCACCTATAACATTCAACACCTCCGTCAGACGGAGCTCGACCTGTCCGGCTAGAGTTTGCCCGGCAAAATATACCCCGTACGGGTTGTTGTCGAATCGGATGTGACACTCTGGGTCGGGCATGTTCTTCGGACCGGTGCAGTCGTTTTCATAGCCTCCCGAAAAGCGTTGCGTTCAGTTTAGAACTTTGTAGATATGTCGTCTATAGGCGGTAAACAAGCATCAGAAACACCGGAGAATCTATTGGAATACCTCCCCCACTATCGAATTTGAGACTTGCGAATTAAAATTCCATCACATAAAACCGCCCCCCAAGGGAAGTGAAAAGTCGTACTGCGTCTGTATCGATTTGTCGGCTTACCTATGGTGTTCTTGTTGTTTTTTTTCACCCACCGAGGAACTTTTTACCGATATACACACTCCACCTTTCGCCGATTTGATAACGAAATCCTAGATTCACTAGAGTGGACTCTAACAACCGTTCGACAGACGCACTGAATTTCCGTCCATTGCTACCGCTGCGAAACTGCTGGAACCTACGGAACGCGGATCCTTAAAACACCTGAAACATGTTGAGCGAAATACCACCGTCCTTGACGGGTTGCGTGTTTCTGCTTCTCGTTTTGCTTGCTTGCCAAAATAGGTACACTCACGGGGCACACTGCTGGCACGTAAAAACCGGGGCGGGGATGATGTTCCGAGTTTTTGACGTAAGTACCTAAATGTTGGATGTTTTCGGTGTTCCGATGGCGGTGAGCCATCCGTGTTGGTGAGATCCTTGCCCGTATTTTGCATGTATTCGGGCGAGGATAAGCGGCGCCGCGGTTTGTTTGCTCTTCGTGCACGCACTTTCCGGAGCTCATTTTCCGAGGTATCCTTTTTATTTCTTCCCGGCATCCGACAAGGACGCGGCTTCAGTGTTGCCAGAATTGTCGGGAAAGTTTCTCAACCAAAAGTGGCGGTTACTGACGCGAAGGATGGTTTCGTTTAAAATGATAGCGAACTCAGTATTTCAAATGCTTATTGTTTATTGTATTAACGACACGCAGTAAAAAGTAATAAGTTAAAAAAAATCATAAAAAATGCAGTGATCCTATCTCGAGTTAAACGGTAGAAATGTTTAGTGGAATAATGTTTCACGTGGACTCGTTGGTTTCCATCACGTTCCACCGCTGGCCGATGACTCATTGTTGAACCGATAAACCATATACTGGGGGGTGAAATTGTTACTGCCCGTGTTTTCTTCACCCTCTTCCAGAATATTGGCCGGGGTTGAGCCAACTGCTTCCTCGTACGAGGGTGGTGCTGAAATGCAAATAGGGAAACGGACGTTTCGGTTAATGCTGGCCGATGAGCGGGGCGTCTACGTCTAGTTTGGAAACGAGGAATTGGTTACTAACGCAATTGATCCGCTGGAAGGACTTGCGAAATGTTGGGTTTCATTTCGTCGTATGGAACCGGTGGAGCCGTTGGTTCGGGAACTGCTGGAACCGGGATCGCCTGTAGCCGTCCGTCTTCGCCAGAGATCCTAGGAATCGCGTGCGCTGCTAACGGAATCGTCCCCAACGTTACGGGAATGCGTATGCGAGGATTTATGTTCGGCCCCGGTATCTTCCCTTCTACCTCTACCTCGTAGCCCAAGGTCAGCACCTGACACTGAGCGCTGGTGGATGGAAGGGCCGGTATGGCGAGGAACTGGTCGAAAGTTCCCTGCTCACCTGCAGCCAACCCCGAGCAGCGAACTTCGGCCACAATTTCTGGGACCAGTTTTACGCGGCTGTACGGCGTCTGGCTGATGTAGCACACATTCTTCACCAACTTGGTGCTGAACTCGTTGACACGCTTTTTGCTCTTGTTCGAAGCTTCGATACGCACCGCTATCGTTTGGCCAGGCACGTACCCGGTGATCGGGGTTTGTGCCGATATGTACAACGGCTCGGAGGCGCACGGTCCGCAGCAGAACACCTTCTGGATCTCGAGCTTGCACGGCATGCCGAGCGTCATCGGGCTCTCGTTAAGATTCACGTGGCGTAGCACGGTAAAGCCGACCTTATACGTCGGGTCCACCTTCCAGGGTCGATGTAGCACCACCCGGACGGTGTACCGTATGTGGCCGTGCTGGCCCTCGAAGGAGGTGGGCAGATTGTGGGGCAGTGCGCAACCGAACCGGTACGTGTGCGTACCGGGCGCAATATCATACGGGTTGCCCTCCGGTGAACCCTGCAGATACGTGACGGTGTTGATGTAATCCTGCCGCCCGTGGTAGTGTACCGTTCGGCGGGACTTTCCGGTGCCGGTGTTTTCCGTCCATTTTACCTCGGCGAATCCTTTGATTTGCAAACTGACACCTGTCAAAAAAGACGGGGGTATTGGATGGTGACTCATTCCACAGAAGACCAAGGCAGCGCCTACTTTAAACGGTTAACGCCGATGACCGACCTACCTTTAACTTTAAATGTCTCCAGTACGCGCAGCTCTACGTACCCGGCCAGTGATTGACCGGGGAAGTAAACCCCGCATGGATTATTATCGAACCGTATCTGACACTCGCTCACTTCCGGCATGGCACCTGAGCTGATTGCCTATGTCCGCGGGAAATCGACACTTCCAATTGCTCTGGCGATTCCGAGCTTACTGAAACTGCCGTGTGGTGTATCGCCTTTGGGGAAGACCGAATCCTGTCGAAGGGCACTGATTATTTGGTTTATCTACAAACACGCTCCAGCACGCCGTGTGTACAATCGGCTGGTGAGCAAATAGGATCGCGTGAGCAGGACAGAATGTTAACAATTGTTCCTAGCGATTCCCGATAAGATAAAACCAGTCGGAGGTTCCAGTCCATAACCAAACCGCCGCGGGGACATTGCGTTTCCATGTTCGTTTCGGGTGCATATTTTTCATTTGTTTTCGATAGTAGTCAAGTGTAGGGTAAATAAGACTCCAATTGGTAGTTGATATGAAAAAGTGGTTCCCAATATTTGGTTATCCAATGTCTATTTTTGAAATGCAAATAAGGCAAGCCCCCCGCTTGGTATATAACCAAAATACGATAAAAACCGACCTCCAGATAAGCTTTACGGTAGTTTGGAAGACTCTTTGAGAACCACTGATTTAAAAGAAGCTGATTGATAACCAAATGTAAAAGGTCTTTCTTACAATTACCCGTTCGATGATTCATCCCTGTGTTCATAGTAACTATTGCATCAGTTTGTGGATTGGCATTGCTTGTGAAATATACCTATGATAAGAACATGAGAAAAGAGAATGACTGTTTATGAATCCTTTGGATCTATTTATTTAATTGAAAAATATTTGCGTAAGCAAAAGTACAACATAGACAGTGTTTTGTAAACAATGTTTTTGGGAGTCGGGCAAAATTCAACAAACGGAAAAAAGCGATCGTACACAAACAAACACATAGCGATTCGAAAGTCGTTATGATTTCCTTCTCCTTCCTCTTCAATGCCGTTGTAAGATAAGAAAAGAAAAGTGGACCTACATAATAAAATTAAAAAAATATTTATAGTACCGAAATTCACACGCACACCAAACGAAATTCTCCCATATCATTTTGAAACGCGGCCCATAATGCGCCCATGTGTGATTAAGATGGTTTCGATTGTTTGACCAAAAATCAATGGCCTCTGTGGTTGGTTGGTGATGCGTTCACGAAAACGAGAGTGTCTGTCTCGAGGCCATGAACCTACCGGAGGGGCCCGAAATTCTTCAAGGCGGTCCTCGCGTACCAAAGGCGGACGGAGACTTGGTACAGGCTTGGTGGATATATACGACGTTCATTCCAACGCAGAGTCGTTCCAAAAGGAATGGAAAACAAGATGAAAACTATCAATGCAAAGAATGCGTTACGGCCGTATTTGTGTCCGTCATTTCATGCGAGCCCCAGTGGCTTTTGGTTTCGAGGCGTCGGTGGATGCTTTGGTGGATTGCATTGAGGGTTCCACGGCGTCGACACCGCGCGGAACCGGGTCTCGTGCACCAATACTCTGCAGGCAGAGCAATCGCGAGTTGTGGCGGCGGCACAACTACGGCACTGTTCTCCATTTCCGACGCCCTTCTCGGCGATCTGCTTCTGCGTGATGGGACGCCGGCGACTCCACCAACACCGCCGAGCGTGGCGGTTAATCGCACACAAAAAATGACGTCACGGTCGCGCTTTCGAAACTACTATTTCACGTTCAGCATCAAAAACAAAACCCACCCCACCGTGTGAGCACACACAACTCAGTCGCTGTACCATGGTGGTGAACCGCGGATCGGTACACGGCCAGAACGGAGAGAAGCTTTAGTTAGTAGCTTAGCGGCAGGCATAGTGGCGATCTCACGGTCCGGTTGCCCGCGTCCGATCATCGTGGTTTTCCCCAGCGATCGTGAGTGAATAAGACAAAGAAAACTATCAACAGAGTGTGTGGTGTGTACGGCCTTAAGGTTTCCAGTTGATATTTTCCTCTCGCGGTTCGGAAAGTACCAGCGCGATGGGGGTCCATTGTGATATCCGTTTTACCAACAGTACGCACGGGACGTTTCTCAGCGGTCAACCGCTCACCGGCAGTGTCCAGCTGAAGCTGACCGAGGCGAAGAAGTTCAACGGTGAGCAGAAGAAAAGATCGTCTTGTTTTTATCAGCCGGCGCTCGATGATGAGAGGCTGTGATCGTCTGACGATCGTTTCATGTTTTACCCTTTTCGCGCCCGCCGCGAGATGATATCGTTTTTGGTATTTTAGTCCGTCGTGTAAACAGTGAAATCCTTTTTTTTTTAAACATAGAAATCACTCTACGTATCATCGGCCTTAGCCACGTGCAGTGGTCGGAGCAACGTGGTCAGGGCAGAAATCGCCACACTGTAACATTTTACGGCAAACGTGACCATTTGGCGTCGGTGAAGGTGCTGGTGGCAAAACAGCAAAATGGTAAGTAAAATCGCATCGTCGACATTTCTATTGCTGGTAAGCTAGTTAACGGGAAGTATGAATCAGATTAGTTGCATTACTGATTGCTAATTATTTATTGGAACATTAATGTCTGGTATTCTTAGTATATCGACACGGGTTCATTCGATAGAATTCCGAGAATTTCAGCCGCTTTAAAGCATTCTGATTATTTTACAGTAAGTAAATCTTGACCTTGAATCTGCATGAGTCTGTTATCAAATTAGCAAAGCGTAAATAGGAAGCAACATCAGCCAGGGTCACAAATAAAAAGGGAAAATAATGAATAAGTGGTGTAGATTTCTATTCGTTCGCCGTTCAAAATAATCACCGAGTTTGCTTCACACACAGGATCTCCAACGGAGCTTCCGGCCGGTGAACACATCTACGAATTTGCCCTCGATCTGCCTCCACATCTGCCGACCTCGTTCGAGGGCTCGCTCGGACACTGCCGCTATACCGCTCAGGTAGTAATGGATCGACCTTGGAAGTTTAATCTTACGTACAAAGTGGGTTTTACCGTGGTCCATCCGGTTGATCTGAACACGGCCTCGCCGTCCATACGGATGCCGGCGCGTATAGAAGATGCGCGGGTGTTCTGCTGCGGTTGGTGGCGTACGAAACCGTTATTCGTGCGCGTCACCGTCCCGTACACCGGGTTCGTTCCCGGTCAGGCTATTCCGCTTCGAATAGAATTGAACAACCAGTCGGACCGTGTGGTTGAGGGAGTTAACATGAAGCTGCTGCAGGAGATAACCTACACGGTGGAACATCCGAGAACGAAAACGCGAAAGGAAAAGCATACGCTGGTGAAACATATCGGTGATGGTGTGGCCGGGGAGCAGCAGAAGACTTACGATCAGCGGCTAGTAGTGCCCACCGTGGCTCCTTCATGTACTGGCAGTGATCTCATAAGCGTATCCTACCGCTTGCACCTGACCGTTCGAGTATCCGGCTGTGGTTCGGATCCAGTGCTCGATATTCCACTCATCATTGGCACGACACCGTTGATACTTCAGCAACCAGCAACGGTGGCCCTGCCGGCCACGGTTCCGTCAACCAGCACAATAGGTTTCAACTTTGGTGGAACTTTGAGCCAACTCCCAACGGCACCTCCTCCAGTAGCGGCTGGTGGAGGGCATTCTTTGACACGCGAAAACACACTACCTCCAGAATATCTTCGTAAGTTAGCGACCGGTCAGCGCTACGTACATCCAATTTCATTTCCACTCCTCGATTTCCACTCTAGCTCCACCAACGTACGAAGAAGCTATGAATGCGGCAACAGTGGTTATCACCGACGACACCGATACGAACGCCATCGGATCCAAACCGTTTGTGCCACTCTATCCGTCCTACAACTTTGCCGATGTTCAGTGGCCTCCGCTGCCTAGGATGGATCCCCCTCCAGTGCTTCTACCTCCATCATCGCCTCTTCCACCAAAGCAATGACCATGACTCGGATGGAAGAAATCACTTCAAATTGCCTTAAATGTTAAAGTTCTACATGAAATCAATGTTTTCAATGTTCGCTATGAAATCTCATCTCATAACTCTCTTCTTTATTTAAGACGCCTTTTCTTCGCGGTGAACCGTTTCTTACAATTTTAACAACAGTAGGCATTTATTGTGTTTTTGAAATTTTGCCTTTACATTTTAAGTATGACAATTTTTATACACTTGAGCTAGAAGTTCAAAAACAATTTACCAATAGTAATTGGGTACGCATGTGCTAATGCAGCACCGGTGTAAAGTGATGTTACGGGAATCAAAGATACTTAATCATTTTTGGAGAACATGAACGTGCTAACTTTTTTTTTCATTGTAGTCCGAAAAATTTCATCGGTGGGTAGGGACAGTCTTCATGTAGGGTGATGGGGTGGTTCGTGCTACTTGCAGCATCCTTCCTTTGCTCCGTTCTTGCATGGGCAGGTGCATCGAGCCTCACAGGCACATCCACTGCCGCAGCTTGCAGAGGTGCATTTGCAGTCTATAAATAGGGGAAGATAGAAAAACGTTCAGTGTACGGATACGCAGAAGTTAGATAAGATATGCTCCCATAAATCGAAAACAATTTTAGAATTGTTTTGTAGCAAAGTTAGGCTTCTTTAAATGGCGAAGTAGACTTACCAGCGACACAAGTTTTGCAGGGCATCTTGGATGGTTCTATTGGTTGCTTTGGTTGCACTCGGAATACACAGGAAGCGTTGTTAGTTTTCTACCTCGGTGGTTGTGATTGTGCTGTTTGGTTTCGAGACTCGGCCTTTTATCCCACCGTATGTCTACACTATCACTGTCACCATCCGTGTGCAACATTATCGCCTCAGGGGGAGGATTGGACACGACCCACCACTTCAAAAGGTTCGATGCGAAACGTGCGCGCCGTGGTGTTGGGTGCAAATGTGCGATCCGCGATGAGTCAATGGCGCCGTTCGTTGGCTGTTTGTGTTTGCTCGGATTGATTGGACTGCTCGGGTGGTTTCGAGTGCATTCGATGTAAACAAGAAAAGAGGATAAACTCGACCCGCTGCGTAGTTGACGCGGAATTGAAAATATAAGCCATCTTTAGACAATTAAAAATCATCATTATAAAATGAAAGCTAAGCTAAAAACTTCCACGTGGAAATGGAAATGCGCCCGGTTCAGTCGGGCGTGGGGCGCTGTTTGCTACTTTGCTGATAATTGGGAAATTTGTCGTGGCGCGTGGTTCGAGGTTGTTGGCATCAGCGATAAATGGGCTAGGGTTAGGAAGCGGTAGGTTAAACACCGGCCTGTGAGGGTAACGGTTTGCCCAGCATAACCATGGTGATTTTGAACGCTTTTGCACACGACACTTCAAACGCCGGCCATCAATTGCAACTGGTTCGCGCGGCACGGAAGTGCACGCGAGCTGGCATACAGCGGCGAGCGCTTTATGTATAGTTTCTCCGACTGGTGAAAAGTATAAAGGTAATGCAGCCGAGAGTGCAGCTCATTGAGTATCGTCGTGCCTGATGAGCATAAGCTTTCGCCGGAGACACAGCATCAGTTTCAGAGCAACGCAGCCAAAGCAAGCAGTCGTGTTTGTGCCGTCGGAATACACACCCAGAAAAAAGGAGACTAACCAGGAAAGATGCCGTGCAAGTGCTGTGGAAATGGTAGGTGTCTAAAATATTTGTCTCCACCGCTGGTTCCGCTGGAATTTATCAACGTTATATTTTGCAGATTGCAAATGTACCAGCGGTTGTGGCAACGGGCAACCCTGTGCAACGGATTGCAAATGTGCTTGCGCAAGCGGTGGATGCAAGGAAAAATCCGGAGGATGTTGTGGCAAGTGAATTGTGCTTCGAATCTTTTTAGTACCACAACAGCTGTTGCACATCATCCTCTCGAATAGGCTGCCTTCGGACAGATCCAAATAAATATTTCCATGTACCACTAAAGTACAGCCACGTGTGTTAATGGAATATCACAGGATTGCTTCACTTGGTTACAATCGATTGTTATATAAAAATGATAGTACAGCTCAAAAAAAGATAAACTACGCACTACTCTAGCGACACTGATATCGTAATGATAAAAATTAGTTCCGATGCCAATTTTATTCAATCTACAGAGAAAAGACCCTTCGATTCAAAGAAGTCTTTTTCACAATGTTCAAAGTTAGTTTATCCCGAACAAATAGAACAATTAGATAAATAAATGAAATTGTGCCAATTACGAATTTCGTGCAAACAGTTGTTGTTTTGGGCAGAGAGAAGGCTTTTCTCACTATCTGCTCTTTTCTCAAAAATCAAATTCATTGTAGCAACACCGACGGGGCAATGAGTTTACCTCCTTCAAATCATCTTGGTTTTTTCTCCTCGGGAGAAAGAGAGGGAGAGAAACGACACACAGTGACAGCAGCAAAGTGCGAGAGAAATGTCAAACTTTTGCTGGAGTCTATGTCAAAGTTATGTTGTGTTGGTCATTCCATTGGTCGGACGGTGGTTCGGTTGCGGAAAGGTGGATCAGCAGCAACATAAGCTGCCGCGGATGGCGCAGTCTAAATTCGTGTAATACGGTGCGGGACGGTCATCGTCAACTTGGTCGCGTTCGATTCAGACGATAATCGACCGGGCAGATCCAGGAAAAACGCCGGAGGCATGGTGTCGAGTAGCTGAAGACCTCATTGCCATTGTTTATTGCGGGGGCCTCTAATCGCTTCTGATCTGTGATTCGCATAGAACAAAACTTTCCCACACAAGGTGTCAGGTTGATGACCATGCTCAATTAAAAAGTGCAAAATATGTAAAAGCTCCATCGCATCACAAGCTACGGTTAGTCGGTTCCGATACCCTCGAGAGGGCGATTTACGTGACAATAGAACTTCGAACACACATCACATTCAGCGAGACTGAACGGTGGACGGGAATTGTGAATAGAAAAACTCAAGACCTCGTTGTTGGATTATAACGTGGGCGAGAACAGTTTTCATCAGCATCAAAGGGTCAGAAAAAACACCAAACTATTCGATTGGATTATCAAATGCCAAATAGGCGATAATACGAAAGTGTCACATAAGAACCCCTATGCTTGCATTTATGTTCTGCAAGCAGAGTATTCAACACCAGCAAAATACCCACTCGATTGACGAAGCGGGCCAACGTTTCGCGTTATCGTTAAGTTTGTTTATTTAACGCAAATTAATGCAAATAACCCCTGCGGCACCAGTCTCGTACGCCCCTAGGAAACGGTCATTTTTATCAGCTGGAAGGACACTACACAGCGCAACCATAGCACACTGTGGTTTGGCTGAACTAATACATATTTTCCACGTCACCGGCCGGGAGCGATTAAAGTAAGCGTGGTGTTATCACATATACCGGGTATATACCGGTTTTTTTGGTACCGTGGAGAAGGCGTCAAATGTGCCTGGTAAAACGAGGAGCTGCCCAAAAAACTGCTTGACACGCAGCCAAACGGATTGAAAGAGGATTCCTACAAATCACGACGCAAGGAAACTTTCCTGGGAAGATGATCATCCGACAACTGATGGGTTTAAACCCGTGGGCCCGCGTGCTGATACCGTTCGTGTTCGTTTGGGTGTTGTTTGTACTGATATTCTACTCGAAGCTCAACACATCCGCCTTGGCGAGCAGTAGTAATGGCCATGGAGAAGGAGACGATGCCCTAAAACGGCTGGAACAAGCCCTGCAGCAGCTGGAGCAATCGAAGCGGATCGACCACGAGCTGCGACTTATGGTTGACGATTACCTTGCCGAAGCGGGACAATCGGCGGATCGCAAGCAGCGATTCATCGATGAGCTGGGTAATAAGCTGGACCAGGAAGCCCCTGGAACGGGCGCGTTGTCTTTGGCACGTTCCCGAAGCACCCCCACGCTTGAGTATGAACGATTGCGAAGGCGAGTGCAAACCAATACCCAAGAGCTGTGGAATCTGCTACAGTCCGAGGTCACGAAGGTCCAAAAGCAAGCGCAGCGTACGGCCCCGGAGCTGGTCAAACCACTGACCAGTTTCCTGTCGCTCGCGGCAGAACACAAGCGATCGCTGCTGACCGACATCGAGCGGACGCGTGCGGCCGATGGGTACGAGGTGTGGCGTCACCGAGAGGCGGCCGACCTGAGCGATCTGGTGCAGAAGCGTCTCACACACCTGCAGAACCCCGAAAACTGTTCCACGGCCCGGAAGTTGTTGTGTCGCCTGAACAAGGGCTGCGGGTATGGCTGTCAGTTGCACCACGTCGTCTATTGCTTCATTATGGCGTACGCGACCGAGCGCACGCTCATATTGAAATCGAAGGGATGGCGTTACCACAAGGCAGGCTGGGAAGAAGTGTTCCAGCCCATCTCGGATACGTGCCTGGACTCGAACGGTGCCTCGCATGCCAGCTGGCCGGGTCAGGCAAACACGCAAGTGCTCACGCTGCCGATCATCGATTCGCTCAATCCACGGCCACCGTACTTACCGCTCGCAATACCTGCCGATCTGGCTCCGAGGTTGATGAAGCTGCACGGCGACCCCATCGTGTGGTGGATTGGACAGTTTCTGAAGTACCTACTCAAACCGACGGGCGAAACACGCCAGATGCTGGAAAACGGTATCGAGAGATTGGGATTCAAGAAACCAATCGTTGGGTAAGCTCAACAGCTCGACCCAGCAAAATGTTGGATATGGTACAATCAAGTGGTTTCATTTTATTTTCCAGAGTACACGTACGCCGAACGGATAAAGTAGGCACCGAAGCAGCGTTCCATGGGATTGAAGAGTATATGATGGCAGTGGACGATTACTACGATCAACTCGAGTTGACGGAAAAGGTAGAGAAGCGACGTGTATTTGTAGCAAGCGATGATCCGAAGGTAAGTAAATTACAACTCAAAACAACGTAGTAAAACTGATAAATATTAACCTTCGTTCGTTTGTTTGGTTTTGTAGGTTATAGAAGAAACAAAACGAAAATATCCTCACTACGAAGTAATCGGTGATCCAAACGTGGCTAAAATGGCAGCGGTATCGACGCGATATACCGATTCCTCCCTGAATGGGATCATCCTAGATATCCACCTGCTTTCTTTGAGCGACTATCTCGTGTGCACTTTCAGTTCCCAAGTATGCCGCGTGGCATACGAAATCATGCAGAGCATGTATCCGGATGCATCCGGGCGTTTCCGATCGCTCGATGACATTTACTACTATGGGGGCCAGAATTCTCACAACCGTGAAGTGGTTCTACCACACGACCCGAAGGGTCACGACGAGATTCAGCTACGACCGGGCGATCTGGTCGGCGTGGCCGGCAATCACTGGAACGGCTTCTCGAAGGGTAAGAACATCCGCACCAATCAGGTCGGCCTTTTTCCGTCGTTTAAGGTGAACGATAAGATCGAAATCGTTGACCTACCGACGTATCCGGATGTGAAATAGTCCCGGTGGAGAAACGGATAGCTACATGTGCGGGAGTTGTAACGATGAATCCTATTTGTGTGGTATGCCCGAGATTCAAGTGCGTTTGCGTTGGTGAATGCTTTTTTTGTGTGCGTATGAATGTGCGAAAGGATTGATAGCTGTTGCGGAAGCGGAAGGAGCAAGCAAGGACAAACGGGTGAGGAATGAACGTGCTGCATTAATTGTGTGATATTGAGCGCTTTGAGTTTATAGACCAATTATTTGTTTTCTTTGCCCCCTAATTATACTTTCCTTTTGTTCAACTATTGCGTAATTTTAAGCTGGACGACGGTGCAAATTCAACAAATTCGTCGTGGTACGGGAACTGTAGACCATTTTGTGGGCCTACTTTAGCTTTGATACGATGTTAACTTTTTCCAATGCAAGGGCATAAATAATTATTGCAGTCAGGCAGTATACCGGGGCATTAGATGAAGAACATTGGAACATACGTTTAGTATCGGGTAAAGCAAAAAGATAAACACACTTTTTTCACACAATATACAATTATATTTGTGCAGCGGGCTCTAGTTGTTCACTAGATAAAACAGCCAACTTTGATAAAAGCACGCCAACAGAAAACAAAAACAATTCAATTCTAGTATCGAAAGGGCCAATTCGAACAAACAAATGAACACTGAACAAGATTTTAGATTGAATAAGAAAAACGATCGAACAAACTAGAAAATTAAACAGAATAAACAAGTAACAATGCGTGCGAGACGATAAACGTCCCGGGCATGACTAATATCGAACAACAAGTGAAAACGAAACCTGATCTTGAAAACCGCCGAAAGTGAACATAAATTGTGCTAACTAAGGAGCATAAACAAGCCAACAACATTCACCTATTGAAAGTATGATAAGCAATGTCTACTTTCCAGAATAAGAAAGTAGGTTTATTTATGGTAAAATAACACGTTGTTTTTTAAATGTAAGAAAGAAAGTGGTCCTTTGCACGGTTCTACATCGGGCGCAGTTTTTCAAATCCTAACCAATCCACCGGTAATAACCGTTAATGCTTTCTTCTGAAGGTCATCGAATCGGGTCGCAGGTGCTCAGTGAGTTCTGTTGTGTCAGATAACATCTCACGGATCGCGATATTTTGTAAATAAACAAATCACTCGAGGTTGTGCAAAGTGCAGAACGCCTAGAGAAAACACTATTTTGCCTAGTAAATTGGTACGATAGGTTCAGACAAGATGCTCTCGGCCATGATAAAAGATCATCAGGCTAAACAAGCCGCCAAGAAAGAGGAACAAGGTTAGTACTTCTCGTCTACAGGACAAATAAGTCTACATCAGTATGTTTGTTTTAGAACGTCGCAGGAAGGAAGCAATTATGTCCGCGAATGAGCTCACTCAAAATCTTGTAGACCATCTCAACGTGGGGTAAGTACTGTTTTGCAGTATTAACGAAAATCATGTGCTTTGATTATCATCTCCTTCGCCAGTGTTGCCCAAGCCTATTTGAATCAGAAGCGACTGGATGCTGAAGCCAAACAACTGCACGTAGGAGCAACTAATTTCGCAAAGCAGACGTCCCAGTGGCTTGCGTTGATTGAGAATTTCAATGGTTCATTGAAAGTAAGTGTAAACAATGTTGAGTTCGTTGATTAGAAGTACCTGGTTGCATCTTGTTTGTTCCTTTGCAGGAAATCGGTGATGTAGAGAATTGGGCCAAGACAATCGAGAACGATATGAATGTCATAACAACTGCGCTAGAAATAGCTTACAAAACGAGCAGAGAAAAGTAGATTGATTCATCTCTCGATAGCTGTACATTTTAGTTTTATAAGTTTTTTTATTCTTCATTCATTTTTGCCAATGCGTTCGATTTTGTGTAAATCACATGCGTTATGTTAACAATGATTGTGCATAATGCAGTGTAGGTAGTTTTGTACTGCGTCTATTGTTCGTACAAGTGGTTGAAACACATTCCGTTTCGTTTGTTCCCGAATGTAGAAAAGCAAGTTTTTTTTGAAAGATGTAACATGACCGTCATCCTCCATTGTCAGAATATAAATTTAAGGTTAATGTGTAAAGTCTTAAAACTTGAATAATATTTGAACTTGTTACGGTTCTTTCTCCTGCACGATGAATTATCAGATAAATATCGCAAGAAGTGGCATACGTGCCTCGTATTGTGTGCATGGGAAGAAGTCGATCTTGTGATATAAATTGAAAAACATGACAGTTATGAGGTGTCAATCGGCCCTGTCACAAGAATTCGAATGTGGAAAACGTGCGTGGATTTGAGCGAGCCAACCGCCGCAAAGTGGCGGTAGAGAAAGCGAGAGAGCCGTATGCATCAACATGGGAAAGAGGTTCAAGCATATTGGTCGTATGTGAAATCATCAGACAGCAGTAGCAGCAGCATTGCTAGCTCATCACACCTTGAAGTACGAGCTGCGAACAACTTACCACAAGTCTGGGAATCCTACACCTTCCTAGGCTAGCAACAGATATCGTCAATCTGTTTCCGTTCGGTGCAAAATTGATCCCAAAACGTATGTCCGTAGTCCGCCGTCGTTCGGGGACGTAGTTGAAAAAGTGAGAACAGTGCGTTTCGTGCGCGGCGCGTGAGAACGCATCCAAATACGGGGTAAATGCGAATTAGTAAATACAGTAACGAAGGTTCGTGATCTACTCCCCAAGGGGAGGTGCTATCCCATGACGAAAGGGCAGATCTTTGAATTTCAACAAAGCAGCCAATCCAAACAGCTCACAAAAGTATTCTGAAATGTTGTGTGATGTGTTGGAAAAAGTAGTCGCTAATGCGAACGAAAACTCCATCCAAAATGGTTCGTGGTGGCAGTCCGAAAATCGGCGTAGACGGAACGGTGGCAAAGAAAGGAAAGACAAAAGTGAACGAAAAAGTGTTGTGTGCGAAAAAATTGGAGCAAAATTTACGAGTACATACGGAGCGGCGATGGATGGAGAAGTTTCGCGAGTAAACTCTTTTTGTTTTTTGCAGCACCAGCAGTAGCAATACCGTTTCCTCTTGGTTTCCGCTATGCGCTTTTGCTATGCATTTGTCAGTGGTGACCTCGAAAGACGCAAACGGATTCGAATCCTTGCGATCATTTGTTTTTGCTGTGCTGGCGGACACACAGTGTCGGAGGGAAGCAATTGCTCGGGAACTTTCGCGTTGGAATGGAGCGCTGGATACAAACATATTCCTGCCAACATAAAACAGATACATCCCACCTTGTGTGTGGCAAACATCCGAAAACATGCCGAACGAAAAGCATACGTACCAAACGATGGTCTAGCAAACGCGTGCGGGAAAGGGGGACGGCAAGATTTACCTTGCACAGCGAAAACAACAATAACACCAGCAGCATCAGATTCCAGTAGAAAACGTCATCCGTCATGTTGTCCCCGGAGCAATACACAGATACACGACAAGAAAAGGGAAACACAATAGAAAGGCAGCGAATTGTCAAATCACATTACGAATGCACCGAAGTCGGAGTAAATGTTGGCCTCGAAACCGTGAGCTTGCATTCGATAAGGAGTTTCGGATGGTCAGATGTGCCAAGGGGGTGGCATGGGAATTCCGGATGTGCTCCCCTACGACTTACATCGTAGGGTCACGTAACTATTGCTATATGAGTCATTCTCAATGAGGCGCTTTCACGAAGGAGGATCATTTTTTGTTTACAGAAACTGTCCAACTTATTTTAGCCACTCCCGCTCTTTGTTGTTATCATCCTTTTTTGTACCTTTGTAATAAATGATTTTGGTATCGAATCTGCCTGCCTCTTGATAACGAACAAAAAGGCACCAAAGCCACATTATTATCCCATCCACCCCTCTGGTTGTGATTTGAGGTTTGATAAGCAAAACTGTGCTATTTTAAATTCATACCAACTTCGAACACATGTTTTGGTGCTGGGCCAAACTGTAGTTTCGGAACTTGTTTTATCAACAATCGTACCATATTTTTGTGGTTTCATTTTTCTTACAACTATCTTTTTCCTATTCAGGCGAAATTGTGAACGAAGCTGTATTGTTACAAGCCTCTCCTCCAAATTCGTGTGTTTATTTTGTGTGCTCCGAGATATCAACGCGCGTAAGTGTGGTTTCTTCATTAAACGAAAAAAGAAAAGAATGGTGAAGACAAATGTGTCAAGTGAATTTTGATATGTCGCCGTTGATGTGAAATCGTGTGAAGGGAATACAACAGTGTCGTGCGCCAAATTGTGCTGGTCATTGGCGAGACAAGAGTTTGATAGGAATGCTTGAGCTATCTACTACTGTGTGAGTGAATAAAGGGTTAGTTGAAAAGGGAAAAAAGTTGTCCAGCATCCAACCAGTGAACTGTGTTTGGAAGGATATGATCCTCGAAAACTTCCAGCAGTGAGCAGAAGTTTGGTTTTTGCTGCACTCGCGATCGCCAAGAAGTGACGACACCGCTGACAATCGTAGGGCCGGTAGCAATCAAGTGAGTAGCGGTGCTACCATCTACCGTCACCACCGTGTCGCTCCCCGGTGGCATCCAGAACGATCCCGGTCGGATCGTACGACCAATCCCTTCCTTCCCCACCGGGCACCATCCGTCGGGGCGGAGGCCAACAGCAACCATCACGACGGCGGCAACCAGCGTTGTGCCAGCGGTGCCAGCGAGGAGCAAGGCCAAACCGGGCGGTGAGTAATCGTGACTTCTACGTTAGCGCAACCCACGGGCACGCGCCTCCACCATTCCGTTGCGTACGCATCCTTGTCTCCACGCAGCAGCTTTGTCTCCGGGTCGGATACGTTGCTTGCTTTGTCACCACCAGATGATGCCGTTTACAGACGCGCCCACATCACTCGAAGGCCACGCTGTGCACAGTGGTTCTTTCCATCACGTTTGTTTCAAACGGCTCGTTTATTCGAATAAAGCGTCGTTTTATTTTGCTTAAATAAAAAAACTATGTCTACTTCGATTTAACAATTGTATATAACTTTTCCTAGAAGTTCACAAATCAACCTTAACAGCAAGATATATGAATTGAGTTTCTAGGTGCAATGAAAAGGAAAATATTGAAAATTGGGAGAACAGGATGATAGAAATACCTAAAGTCCACTTCCCGAAACCAATGTGCACCGGCTGGCAAAGGGAAACGAAGCTCGACTAGAAGACGTTCCCACCGTTCGTCTTACCATATGATTTCAGGATACTAGATTGAAATCTTCTGAAGCAAATTCAAGTCAAAAGCCAGTTCCGGTTTCATGCGATCATTCAGAGTTCAATTCGGTTTTTGATCAATGATTTGAACTATGCAAAAATTGACATTATTGTTTACTTTAGTTCTTCATCTTGAATCTTGAGAAACATATTTCTACAAAACAGGGAAGGGTCCAATATAACATGAAGTAGCATACGTTGTAAATAACACTACAGTTTTCATTTTTGCTTTGATAAACATTTCTGCGGACATGAATCATGAAATTTTCCCCAATTTTATCATATGATTTAATATTTATGTATGAATCACATCCTTCGATATAATGTATTCCGCAACAAATTAAAATTTATGTGCGTTCAAAAAATCGGCTAATCGAAGAAAAGTGTTGATGAATGGTTTTAGCAGCGATCGAGTGAAATCACTCGGCAACTTGTTATTCGTTTTAATGTCTCTTTTTAATACATTTCCCAATCTCCGACAAAGTTTCGCACGATAGATTATGGAAGAACGACCGATCAAGCTGACGAAGGTGATCGTTTGTCGTAGCACGACTTCTTAATGCTGCTTATGAATCATCTCCGATGCCGGGGGAAGTTGTCTCGTCTAGGACAGACAGAGGCTGTCCATTCCACTGGTGTGCGCTCTGCCCCCTCCTCATTGACTCATTGACAGGGAAGCTTTATCGCGCCGCTCCGTACGCGATCGTCCATTTCCTGTAGAGTTTTTCCTACGTAGTGATAAAGAAATCTCTACATGTTCTGATGGCGCTGGGGTTTGTCTGGGTGGGTGTGGTGCTGTGCCTGTGTTGTCATCTTTTTTATGAATTGCCCGGTGTTCGTCGGCATTGAAGAAGATTGCCGTTGGTTGCGTGAAGAAATCACTTTGCGTCTGATGGAGTTCTCAGCCCGGACGCTAAAAGGTCGTTGAAACGCTATGTAAGGAAAACAGATCGTAAACCGCTTCCTAATGTGGTCTGTCCACATGATTATTATTCAATTGCGATATCTATGAGCACAAGCAGGTGTCAAAGTTACGCCGAGTTCGGAAATTTTATTTTGCGAATTTGAAGGATCATATTTAAGTAATCAAGATTAGCAACAAACGCGTCCGTATAGCCATTGAGCCATTGCCATTGAACTCCTTACTCCTTCGCAACCTTCAAGCACGCAATGGCGTTACATTTTGAAAACAAATCAACCCCGTCAGACTCAAACCAGCTTCGCTGGGGCCGCGTACACACTGCTAGGTTATCTCTTCAACCTTCAAATTCCCTTCGGTTTACGCCCTAACTCCGATATCTACGGTGAGACCTCAACGGTGCAAGTAGTTAGCAGCGCTAGAAGTTGCTTCACCACCCCTGAACATGCCTTTACGCACTTGCGCCGTTATGTGGTGGCCTCCGGGGAACGATAATCGGGCGTTGGCTTAACAGCAGCAATAGGGTTGGCAAAACGTTCATGCGTCGATCGAACATAAAGTTGGTGGTCCGTGGTTTGTGCAAGCGCTGGGGTGTAAGACAAAAGTAATTTCTTTGTCGTCCCTTCGGATGACGAACGTTTCTAACTACACCAGGCGTTCGAGCAAGGCAAAGGCGAGAGGGGAAACCACGGTGGTGACTGTAGGATTGCCGGCTTCTTATCAACCATTCGGAACACGATAAGATAAATTGCGTGACCACGGGCGAGGGGGCTCTCCGAGGGGGAAAGGTTATTCATACTCGTTGCAAATAATCATACCATGTGGAAAATGTAACCAAAAAGTTAGTAATACGTCAATGAGTTGAAAACAGCGATCATCTGGTTGGTTTTTACACTGGAAGATTGGCATATTAGGTCCACCCACTTCTTCTAGCATTTACCCATCAGTGACAATGATAACATCCTAGTAAAAGCTATAAATTATTCACGTCAATATCCATTTGCCCTGAACACTTTCCCGGCTTAAGAGACCACAGTTTTCAAGCCAACAAATCAAGCCGGCGATTGACAAATATTGATAAATAATATCGTGCTCCACTTCCTGCGATTTCCGTTGCTTATCGAAATCATCGGGGTAGGGTAAAACCAGGACCACCAGGGATATTGCAAGAAGGTTTCGGTGTGTGCTGGCTGGCCTCTCCTTATCGCCAGTATCGCCCACAAGTGCCCTTATGTCGCAACCGAACCGAACCACCCTCACCTGTTCCGCAAACACAGATAAAACCACCAAGTGATAGGGTCGCCCGTAGGTGACGAAACCTCGCGATGCCTTTTTCCATCCTTTACATTTGCCATCACTGCTCTTATCACTGCATGGTGAGAGTGTTCCACCGGTTTATTGGAGCTTTGATGAATGATTTCTTTCCCAAAATTGGTGAGCTAGGTTCGATCAACAACAAACCCTGATGGCATGCAGCGATCAGTCGCGATTACTTGATCGTGTTACATTTAAGGAGGCGCCCTTTCTCTTTCCCTTCCTTATGTGGTAAAGGGATGTGTCGCGCGTGTTGTTATTGCTATAGTTGTTGATCTCCGATGCCGGAGTTACAGCCCCCCACACACACACACACACAGTTGGCATGTCCAATCTGAGAAGGTCCCGGTGGCGCTAAATGGCAATCAACCGATCATTGATCTGTTTAGTGATAACGCTGTGTAGTGTGTTTGTGAATTCATTTTTAGCAACTGTCATTTGGGTTGTTGTACAATTTTGTACAGCAAATTTTGATTAACTTCCAAAGCGTTGTAGTTTTTTAAATGCAGTATTTACAAATGAACTGTTTCATTCGTCGTGGGCCCATTCATGCACATCTGGGTTTGATTCTCCGCTAGCTGATGCGTTTATTTGTGTCCATTAGCGTGTTCCGGCTGACTGTCTATCAAACATAATGCACCTCATTTAACATGTGCTGGTTTGCGTCGGGTTAACTGACATTAGTTCTGTCCGGAGAACTGTGCATCTCACAAGCGTATTATGCATTCTCCCATTTTACAGCATCACAGAGTTCCAGATAGAGTTCGATTCTTCAGTAGTTTAATGCAAATAAGGCCAAAGAATGGGAGACAATTTAATGTTGTGCTTTTAAAGGGTTAGTGGACCAAAGTTGCTGGTCAAATGGGTCAAACACAGGGTGGTAGCGTAGGGAAATGGGCTGAGATCATTGAAAAACATACATACTAACAGGGGAAAAAACACAGTTTCCCAGGGGGTAAGGTTTTGTTATTTTGTGTTTGCGTGCCTTCGGTTAAATGGTGTACTCAGCAGCACACCAATATCTCTGCCTTCCTTTTTTCTGATATCGCTGCTCCGAGAGGAAGGGCGTCCGAAAATGTGGAACGATCTTTTTTCGCTTCTGCTTTGCCCTCTGATGTCACGTTTCGCTTTCCGTTGATGCGAGCCGCGCAATTCGTGGCCGATCGTGGAATCGATTGGAGTGGAATAAATGAGGTAGGAAAAAAAGGTGCACAATATCAGTAGATTTCGTTTCATCTCTACCGAAATGGAATGAGAAAAAAAAGAGGTCCAATGTTGGACTATTTAGGGGAGAGGTTAATTGTTGGTCACATTTGATTTAAATACCGGGTCGATGGGTGGGGTCAAACTGTTCCGGAGAAAACAACATAGCTACCCCCTGGGACTGGGGACTCCCTGTGATCTCCAGCGAAGATCCTCAAGTCGTGCGAAAAGCATCAATGAAAAATGGCGCGAAAAGGCAAGGATCAGCGAGCTAAAATTTCGAAAACTCACATGGCCCCACGGTGTGTGGTTGGTTTGGTCGGAAGGTCGTAAAATTTATTTCTCTTTTCTCCCATCGCCGCATAGATTATGCAATTTGCATACGACACTTTCCACGGCACACGGTTTGTGGTTCCGAGGCGAGCTAAATTATGTGCATTTCTCTCGCGTTGTGTTTGTCACAAATCGTCGGTTTTGAAACGTGACCTCTTGGTGAGCACTAAGACATGAGTTGGCTGGCCAGCAGCTCGGGGGTTGGTCGTCCGTTTAGGAATTTCATCCTGCAAGAAAGTTTTAATCTAATCTGGGGTTCGCAGTGACACACAGAGCGGCGGTCTTCCTTCATCGATTCATTTAAAAAGCTGCCTCATATCGGTGGCCCTCTGCCAAACTGTCGGACCAGAAGAAGGAGGTTTCCAGTGCGCCTCTAATATATTTTTTTTTGGCAGTGACATACTGCAGGAACTTGTACGCAAACGACGTGACGGGGAAAAACGTGATGAAAAACCATAATAAAAAGTACAACACGTGTAGCGCTCATCGTGTAAGCAGGGCGTTAAATAGGGCACACACTTGTTTTGGCATTGTTTTGTTTTAAAGACAACGTTTCGACATTCGGCTTATCGTGGGGGGATGGCTTATGTGGACATGTGTTAAGTTATGAGATAGTAAACAACATTTTAATAACATATTTTATCTTGTATAACATGCGCTTTAATTGTCTTTATTTTTCATTAAATCGTTCCGCAGCTTCCTGAAAAATGCCTCCACCGCCGCCGCCTGGACCACCACCCCCTCCAGGGCCGCCGCCACCGCCGGCGCCGGTTCTGAAGCTTGGCGGTGGTGCACCGTCGGCCGACGGTCGGAACGCACTGCTCCTCTCGATCCAGAAGGGCGCCAAGCTCAAGAAGACGGTCACGGTGGACAAGAGTGCGCCAATGATCCAGGGAAAGGTAACGGATCCGTCTACCCACCCCCCACCCAGGCAGTAGTACCCTGTATGGTTATTTTCCTGTGTGTTTCTGTATCTTTTCTTCAGCTGTCGTCGGATGGAGGAGGAGGAGGTGGAACAGTTGCGGCTCGGGCAAACAATCGAGCCCCGGGGCGGCCGTTTGCCGATGACACTGGAAACACCGCGGCGGGAGGTGGTGGAGTTGGTCAGCCGAAACTGGGCGGCCTGTTCGAGGGATTGTCGTCGATGCCGAAATTGAAGCCGGTCGGGAGCAGAACGCCAGGTAAGAGAAAGAAGTGGTAGCAGTGGGAACTGCAGAACCACGCCGTCCCCCAGTCAGGAGAGGGAAAGCAATCTGAAACCATGCAATATAGATTCATCCGAATGGCAAACAGCAGTACTCAAATACGCGACTCCATCGTACGGCATGACTGATTGTTTACTTCCGGTGGAAGGGATGGAATCGTGCACGGAACGGACGGAGTTTGGTCGGAGTTTTGCGATGACAGTGGTCAGTTTCGGTGATCATCTATCTAGGGACGCGAAGCTGTACCATTTGTTTAAGAATCTCATCTAATTTGTAAACATATCTTTAAGTGTTCTTTTTTCTGGACATTATAACTAAGTTTCTTTTGTTCTAATTAATTAACTATTTTTTTCTTTAACCTTTCTAGGAAGCTCCTCCTCACCGGGAGTGCCACAGAACAAAACTCCCTCGCCGGAGGCCACCAAGGGCTCGCCGATCAACAACGGTCGCCTAGGGAATGGCGGTGGGGCCGGCGGTTCCTCCGGACCGCTCGACTTCTCCGACGAGCTCGCGCAAAAGTTAACGCTCAAAAAACAGAAACAACAGCATCAAACGGTCAGCAGCAGCAGCAATATTACGAATAATAACGGTAGCAGTTATAGCAGTAGTGTTAGTAGTAACGCCCCGGCGATGAATCCTCCTCCACCCGTGCCGAACGAAACGAACCTACGGATGAACCGGGGACCACCACCGCAACCACCAACCCATCGGGTAAGGGCACAACGTTGGCCCCGCTGCGTGTGATTCTTGACAAACTGATTCTTTATTTTTCTTTCTCCCCTTCCACAGCCTGCCGTCGGTGATAAGTCGACGTTGGTCACCAGTCAGAAAAGGTAGGCCTCCAGCCCCAGCACGACCTATAGTGCAGCAGTCCCGGGTGTAACTCAGGGGCGGGAAACCTTTATGTTTATTATGCTTTCTTCTTGCACGTGGTTTTGATTTGGTTTTTCGTTTTCCCAACATGGGTTAGACCCACAGTGTGTGAGGGTCTCCTGGATTGACAACCCAGGCCAATGATACAATGATTTCACCTTTCGTGTCATCTCTTCGGGTTTGTAAAATGTGTGATTTATTTTTGTAAATATCGACCCCGCGTGAGAAGCATCATCATCGGCGGGAGAATCTTGGCGGGAGTCTTCTGTTTACAGCCCAAAAGGCGCACGAGTACGGGGTCTTGTAAAAAAGTGAAGCGGTTGAAATCGAAACCAACGCAGATTTACGCATCGGCATCAGCAACGTTGGAGAGGAAGTTTATTTTTAGCACATGTCTTCATTTTCCCCGCGAATCACTTCATCACCGTCTTTGGGGTGAACCTTTTTGTACCGTGTTTAGGCCAGGAGGAAGCGCCGAACCGGCGAAACCTTGGCGGGAAGGGCGTGTTTATATCTGCAGTTCGCTATTTTTAACACAACTTTTCACGATTGTGAAGAGATTTCGTGCCTATATAAGGCAATTTGCACCGATGGTTCTGTTTGGCCTCGCTTTTTATATTTAAAAAAAATGAATTTCTAAATTAAGTTAAGGCGTTTTGTTGCTTGATTTGCATTTGCAAGTTTTGGTTTAATGATTCAGTTTGACTGGTTTGTGTACACACGTATAGTTTGCGGTAGAAAATTGCCTTGCTTTTCTCTATAATTTGTTTCCCTGGATTGGTTGTTTGGTTGCTAAATTTCCTAATGTTCCAAATTCAATCACCCTCCCCCCCGTTCGCCGTCATTTGTACGTTATCATAACTATCGTGCATATAAATGTATCATATACCGTTTTCCCCTTTCCATTCCCGTTTTTTACCGCTTCGTCCTCCCTTTGCTGTCGATGATGACGTTTTGCCCGTGACCCGGTGGTAAGTAGCCAAGCACCCGCCACTCCCAATCACGTGAAGCCGGCGGCCAGCAGCAAACCGTCGTCGTTGTTGTCGTCGTCGTCGTCGTCCGTGAACGGACCGTCGACGAATAGCAACTCCATCACCAGTACCACTAGTCCCACCATAAACGCGCCGGTTGCGAACCGATCTGCCCTGTTCGGCGGCACGGCGACGACGGCAACGGCACCGTCGATACCACCATCCACAACATCGAACAGCAGTAATAATGTCGTGGGTAATGGCAGCGTTCCGTCGGCGACAGCTCCGAAACCGGTACCAAACTATGGCAAACCAAATCTAGCGCCGAAGCCTCCGGGCATGCAGCTGGCGATGGCCGGAGAGGGTGGCCAGAGTGGTGGTGGTAATGCGGCGACGAGGCCGACCGTCAGCCGGCATCAGAGCATGCGAAGTCCAAGGTAGGCGTAGTCCGTCGCACAACCTCGGTGGTTACCATGGAGATTGTTGCAGGTGGTATTGTAAAGTACGGCTGAGAGAGTATGAAGCGTGTAAATGATCGCTAGGATCTAACTCGTAGGCAGTACGAACTCTAGCTTTAGCTTTTGCGGGAGTGCTTCTGTGGTGGAGTGTATGGAGATCAGTAGAGATTGGTTTCCAAAAATTACTTATCACGAGTTCTTGTTCATTTTTAGGTCACCACCGGTCTCGCAAACTGCACCAAACTTCCCCGCTAACCATTTCGGTACGATGCGCGGTCCACCTTCGTCAGCGGCCATGTTTCAGTCGACGGATTCGATCGCCCGACCGACACGAGATGCCCCCGGTACGTTGCACCAGAAGGTGCTGGTTGGTTATGTGGGTTCAGAAATATAAAATTTGCTGTTGCCTTTCTTTCCAACTTCCAAAGGCCGACCATCGGGACCACCGCCAAAGCCACCAACGATGAAACCACCACCTCCGCCCCCTGTACGCAGCGTAAGCAACACGAACCTAACGCATTTGCCGCCCTCGCTCAGCTTGGCGCCCTCGCAGGACTCTTCGGGCCCCGGCACCGGATCGCCGTCAACGGAACCGTCGACCTTCGGTTCGGTGAACAACGTGTCCTCGCTTACGCTGGCCGATGAGCTACGGGCCAAAATGTCGGCGAACCTATCGGTGGCCAGCTCGTCCTCGAACTCCATCTCCACTGGCAATCTGAGCGTGGTTGGAGCCGGTGGCACACTGACGAAGGGAGGCAGTCTAAAAGCGACGGCAGCACCGCCCCTACCGCCTCACCGAACAAGCCCAGCCCCACCACCGCCTGTTCCGACGGCGTCAGCTGCAGCAATGTTGGTGAGTACGCGTCACTACAGCTCGAGCCTAGTAGCTAGGCTTAACTGAGTATGTTAGATAGTAGATAAGAGATAAGATAAAACAGTGTGACTACCGGGGGAACGTGTAACGTTTCGCACCCTAAAACAGCGTGCTAAAGTTTGTCCCTGTTCTTTGTGCAGAATTCCAGCGGCGATGCGCCAGTTCCGCCACAACGAATTTCGTCGATCCGCAATTCCGCAGGTAGCAGTTTAGCCTCGGCAACATCGGCGCTCGTCAACAACAGCAGCAGCAGCATCATCAGTAGTCAGAGTCATCATAGTCAGAGCAGCACTACGACGACGTCGGTAGTGGTCGGCGGTGCAGGAGGCCTCCATCGCAAGGACACCTCCCTAACGTCGGTTAGCAGCAGCTCGTCGACGGCCACTAGTAACAAAATGCCCCTGCCGGAGATCGACCTCGAGTCGAAGTACGCGTTCTATTTCCACAAGGTGACGGACTTCCCGCAGCCCATACCCTTTTTGAACGTGCAGAAGGTTTATCCGAGCGAGGTGCGCCAACAGGCGCAGGCAGTCCAACAGCAGCAGCAGCAACGGCAGTAGGGGAACGACCGGGAAAATACTCCAGGGTTCGTCAAGCCGTGAGGCGATTTAATGGTAGGTTGAATTGGTATTGGTTCACAGTAACGCACCTTCCTTACGATAGTCTTTACCAAACAATTTCAGCACATCTTTTACAAAGCAAAGCCGGGGTCAAACCGAAACATTGCAAGTACGCTAAGCATCCGGGAAATAACAGTATTCTTGGGTAGACAGACGACTAGACATGGCAGTGTTGAGCTAGTAAAACTGTGATTGGAAAGCTCAGCGCGTCATCTAACGCATCGGAGATGGGTAAAATAAAGCACTTCAAAGGTGAGCAAGCAGGCAAGAGGTGGCAGGAAAGGTTTAAACATGAATTATCCACCTTAGAAAGGTGCTGATGTTAATGCAGGTTGAACATCATTGTTCATCGATTGAAAGTTATGATAAAAAAAAACAGAAAGTTGAAAAAGTCAAATCATATCAATACGAACGAAAAGTAGTGGCAGTTCAATAACAAACAAGAAATAAGTAGCAATAATACACAGACAAACACAACCATCCTCCAAACAAATTCTACTTAATATAATACATAGTTGTCGCAGTAAGCCATTCGGCAAATGAAAAAAAAAAACAAACAAACCAACTTACTGAAACCCGTTCTACTGTGGTTTGAATCGGACTAATTAAAAATGTGTGTGTGTGTATATAGGAACACAATCAATCGGAATGTTGTTGAATTTAGTTGATTTTTCGTTTCAAAATTACGCTAGGCATTTGGGGCATACAATCGATCGAGCGAATGTTAAATGCGTGTATATTGAAAGTAAAAGCATCGTTATTGAATTCGGAACCGATAGATAATTTTCGATTGTATCGACCATTTATCTCTGTCCGCTCCGCTAGCATGCAGGCAGGCAGGCAGGGCTCGCGCTGTATACCTCTTTACTTTGTAGCAGAAGAACCGAAAACGTTCTCAACTCTTTCGCGAGCCATTATCGGAAACGTAACGTATTTAGTCATCTAATTAATCGCCTTGAGTCCGTATGGGAGGGAGAAAAAATCCGAGGATTTTTATTATGTGCGTACTGTGGCAAACGGAGGAACACATCCAACGCTGGGGGAGGACTATTGGAGAGCATACATAATTGTTTTTATTTTAAGGAAATAAAGCAAATTACCAAGCAATTATTAACGAACAGATGGGGATAGCGAATGGTGGATGGTGAAAGTTTTGCTGGTGCGGACATGCGACGTTCAGTGCGCTGAAAGTGATAAAACAAAGCAAGCATGCATGCCTGGCTGTGTGGTGAATGGGTCATGATCGTAAAAAGCAAACCGGACTCCACACGGGGCAACTGCAATTATCGCATTTGAAAAGTTAGACGGGATAGACAATTTTACCATTGGGGAACAATCATTGATAAACAAGGACAAATAAGACAAAACAGTGAGTGCGCGGGGGAAAACCACATCCCGGAGTGGGACACACACACGATATATGAGAGAATAGTGAGGAGCATAATATGAAAAAATCGTTCTATTTTATTATTCGTCAAATTCGTGAGTAGAAATTTCGCGCGCCTCGCAGTTTTCCGATAGCAGTTTTAGAGCAAAGGGGGAACTGAAGCGGAATGTTCAGTTTCTACCGTTTCTATTGAAGGCACAGTTGAAGCAAGTCACGGGGATGCACAGCAATTTGAAGGCGAACTCGTTCATTCATTCGTGTCTCTTTATTCATCCCAATTTGTTATTTCAACTTGTTGTAAATATGAATTAAAAAGACAACTATTTAATGTATGGTTCATGGATACCGAACGAATAAAAAATAAAATGTAACACAGAGGAAAGCAAAACGCTGGAGCTCGAGGAGGGTTCGGTACACAGCGATGCGATTATGAACAATAACGGAGAAAATAATACAATATCATGTATCAATGAGAGAAGCCTACAGTTTCCGGGATGATGGTGCTTTATTCTTCCGAAAAGACCCCTTTTCCAATCCACCAAAGGGTTAGAGAGTTTTCCACGTTAGATTCTTTCGCCGGGATGGGAGCGTCGGTTCCTGGCTCATCCTTAACTTCTGCGTCGGCCGTTGGTGTTGTGAAGTGATATTGCCCGCTGGCGGTTGCCATGATGGAAGCATTTGGATGGAAGGAAACACCGTTCAGGCAGTCCCAGTGCACGGGGAATTGCAGTTCTTTCGGTTCCCCGGTGTCGGTATCTTCACGAAGGTTCCACGCGTGTAGTATCCCGCGGGTGTCACCACTGACCAGCCATTGGCCTTGCGGGGAAAAGTCTAACCAGATCCGCTGATTTGTGGCACAGCACCGGCGAAGTGTTCTAACCGGTGTTTTCAGGTTTCTCACGTCCCAGAAATATATTCTGGAGTCTTTTCTCGCCCCGGATACGAATATCTCCTCCGTGTCGGGAGCAAATCCGAGCCAGGTTACACCCGCATTGTGGCTGTTTTCTGGCGCATAGTTGCCAACGGGAAGTGTTTCCCCGGAGCGAACATCCAGTACCGAGATGCTTCGATTCCACGAACCGAAAACGATCGTATGCGGCATCGTAGACGCGATGGTCATGCAGGACGCGGTCGACTTAGTCCGAAATGTGCTCTTTTCTCGCCCAGGCACATTGAGGTCGAACGACTTGATTGACTTTTTGTAACCCCCGTAGATGGTCGATCCATCGAGGGGAGAAAAGGTGAGACTTAGTGCCGCTTCCACCTCGTCGTACTGATCGTAGCCTTTATAGGAGCAGCGAAGTGCGCCAGTGAATGCGTCCCAAAGTTGTATCGGTTCGTGCTGGCGACTGGCGATCCAACAGCAGGTCTCCGGCCGGGTGCTGTTCATACCCGGATACCAGGCGTAGTCGTACACGAGACCGCCTTCTGGAACATGCACCGCTGAGGAAAGTATGTCTACCGGGCGATTCTCGGATACGACGTCCTTCCCGTAGAGATCGGTAGGAAGCTCCACGATGTGCATTCCATCGTTGTTGACCGCTGCGAGAACGCACGTACCATCCGGGGACCACCGGCATCCTTGGAGGTAGTTTTGTCGGGTGGCGCGATCCCATGAACAGCGGGCCACCTCTATAAACGCGGCGTCTTTGAAAAACTCGTCCTCGGAGCGCAGATAGCAGTCGGTTTCGGATTGAAGTTCTTCAGTCTGCATCGGTTCATCCTGCTCTGTGGATGGTTGCTCCGTCTCGTCGCAATTATTATCGCTCACATCAAGACCAGCAACATCACTTTCTTCAAATTTTCCTATCGGTTCGGTCATATTTTGCCCCGCGAGGAATGTAAACAATGTGTTATTTGTTTTGATCTAGATCAGCTTTCAATGCGAATCTAATTATTTACGTGCCTGGCAACACTGCACGTTGTTGTGACAGCAGACTGCTAAAAAGCAGCAGACTGCCTTTTCTGCAGCGTTTCTCATAATTTGGCAGCGAAAGTACCGCATTTACAAAGTCAACAAAGTTTGCTGCTCCCCCGGACGGAGGTACTACTGGACTAACTAGGACGAAGGGAAAAATGTTTCACGTGTCGCGTTTTGTCCTGCGTGGCCAGGCCCAGCTGAAGTCCTGCGCTCGGTTGGCCGCTTTCCAGTCCAGCCGCCACATTAGCACCAGTCGCCCGGTAAGTCAGGTGAAACTACCGGACGGTCCGACGTAGGAAAAATCGGAAAATTACATAACTACTGACTCTTCCAACGTTCGCCATTAAGCTGTCGTTACAATATGCATTGTTTAAACGATTTACGAGGCACGGTTAGCGCTAGGAAAAATAGCTATAGTAACTATGGATATGGATAGCAGTAAAATTTTCTGCTTGCCAACGGCTGACACAGCCTTCTTATTTCCCTTCTTTGGGGCAGACGCTTTGCCGGTGGTCTGCTGTATCACTTGATAGCAGTTGCGCTGTCCTTTTGAGTGATTGAGGATACTGTATTCGTTTTCGATTTAATAATAAGTTGTTCTTATCACACACTAAATTACGTGTGGTGAGAAACGTTATGGAAGAAGGGCCTGTTGTTAAGAAAGTAAAATTGGTGAGTTAGCGAAACCACAATATCCACCCCATTTGAGGTTATAGCAACAGCAGAGTCCTGAAAAAGTACTTTGATGTTCTCACTGCATCGATAGAATAGAACAACAATGAATGCAACCACAGTTTCCGCTGCAGCAAGGCTCAACCACAACACGCGATCTCCAAAACAAAAACAATCTAGCTAACTTTGCTCCCAGCCTCCATCTGAAGACTGGTTCAACCGCGGATTTGAAGCACTAGCCCAGTTGGCCACAAAAAGAATCGGACCATCTCATACCACCACCATGAGAAGGAACGAGATTTTGTGATCGTTTACTTTGCGGTTGTTGTTCGCGATTAAATACCTCGCGGTTCAGTTCACTTCAGTCCAGTTGCTTTGGAAGAGCGACGGTGAATAGACGTGAACATTTCTTTCGTCTGTCGTTGTACTGATTGGAGTCCATACTCGTGGCATCTGTGAAGTGCTGCATTAAGAAACATCAATTTCAGACTGTTTTGTTACATTTTACCGCCAATTAACAATCTTTTTATCGTGTGCCGTTCGATAAAATCGTTCGCGGATAACCAAACATGGATAACAAGCAGAATACGTTTATTATTAATGTAAATAAGATACACCTTGTTGCTAACAAGATCTGGGGTGCAAAGTGCGACGATCATTCGACGATCGTACGATCTGTGTTGTTATGCAGCTATAAAAAACATAGACAAAGATTGATTATCCTGAATATCATCTAGAATGATCGTTCAGGATGATGTAAGATTAATTGTTGAGAATGTTGCATAAATTTGCTGAAATATTTAATTCCATAGGGAACACGTTCGAGCATGCATTCAACGAAAAATCTAGATGTTATTACCTTTGATAACAAAATCAACTAAAAAACACTGATAAGGTTCACTTCGGTGGCGTGAATAATGATACTATATGTGGAGAACGCAGTTCTGTGAGTTTAACATGTCTATATTATTTTTTTCTTCACTCTATTGTAGGCAAGCAAAGATGTTGGCCATCGCACCGAGTCGGACACTTTCGGTGAGCTGCAGGTACCGAACGATAAATACTATGGCGCCCAAACGGTCCGTTCTACGATGAACTTCCCGATCGGAGGCCCGACCGAGCGTATGCCCCAGCCCGTTATCACTGCCATGGGGATCCTAAAGAAGGCGGCCGCCCTCGTGAACAAGGAGTACGGCTTGGACCCGAAGATCGCCGATGCGATCTCTCAGGCCGCAGATGACGTTATCTCCGGCAAGCTGTACGACGACCACTTCCCGTTGGTCATCTGGCAGACCGGTTCGGGTACGCAAACGAACATGAACGTGAACGAGGTGATCAGCAACCGAGCGATTGAGCTGCTCGGTGGAACACTCGGCTCCAAGACACCCGTCCATCCGAACGACCACGTCAATAAGTCGCAATCGTCGAACGATACGTTCCCAACCGCCATTCACGTGTCGGTTGCGCGCGAGCTGACGGGAAATCTACGTCCTGCCATCCAGACGCTGCACGATGCGCTCCAGGCAAAGTCGAACGAATTCAAGGATATCATTAAGATTGGTCGCACGCACACGCAGGATGCTGTCCCGTTGACGCTAGGGCAGGAATTCAGTGGTTATGTGCAGCAGATGGCCTTCGCTCTCGATCGCATCGAGGCTGTGCTGCCACGCGTCTATATGCTGGCCATCGGAGGAACGGCCGTCGGTACCGGGCTGAACACGCGCGTCGGATTCGCCGAGAAGGTGGCGGCCAAGATTGGCGAACTTACTGGACTGCCGTTCGTATCGGCACCGAACAAATTCGAAGCGCTAGCCGCGCGCGACGCAATGGTGGAGGTTTCTGGCTGTCTGAACACGATCGCCGTGAGCTGCATGAAGATTGCGAACGACATTCGATTCCTTGGCTCTGGTCCGCGGTGCGGCCTGGGCGAGCTAAGTCTTCCCGAGAACGAACCCGGTAGCTCGATTATGCCGGGCAAAGTCAATCCGACCCAATGCGAAGCGATGACGATGGTGTGTGCTCAGGTGATGGGCAACAATGTGGCGGTTACTGTTGGTGGCTCAAATGGACACTTTGAGCTGAATGTTTTCAAGCCGTTGGTCGTCTCGAATGTGCTACGATCGATCCGACTTTTGTGTAAGTTCTTTTCCAAAGAAGATAGTTAGTCAGATAGTGTCATCCTCTGGTGGTTCCTGATTAATACAATTTCTCTTTTCATATTGTTCACAGCGGACAGCGCGCGTACGTTCACGAAGAACTGCGTGGTTGGCATCGAAGCGAATCGGGCCAACATTGACAAGATCATGAACGAATCGCTAATGTTGGTGACCGCTCTGAACCCACACATCGGCTACGATAAGGCTGCCAAGATCGCCAAAACGGCGCACAAGGAGGGAACGACCCTGAAACAGGCCGCCCTCAAGTTGGGCTACCTGACCGAGCAGCAATTTGCCGAGTGGGTACGCCCGGAGAACATGCTTGGCCCGAAGTAAAAGGAAGCTCAGGTCAGCTTCTGACGTATGGAATGGCGCAATGTTTTGGAAAATCACATCAGTTTGAATAGGAAGAAGGCGTTATTTATTTACAACACGCGAGTGTGTTCATTAGACATTGAATAAGTGATATAGAAAATTTGAGAAGAACGATTGTCTTGACGGAGTGATGTTTCTGAAAGATCGGAGATGTTTGTAAGGTAAGCGTCTTGATTTTTAAAAGGTTTTCTGGTTTAATCTCGGATTTTAATGGTTTTTGGTGGTGGGGATTTCAAATGTGAAGTACTTTTCTGGTTTCCATTCGTTCCTCAGATGTCTTTATGCGTAAACAGCTTTTGTGATAGAAATGGCAATTTTCCCATGGTTTCTTGAACTAAGAAAGTCTATTTACCTTGAGCGTGAGTCATGCAACATGTTTTATGTTGAGGATGCAATAAAAATCATGTTGCAAGCTAGGATGTTTCATGCAACACATCCTGAATCCGACTGGCGTGAACTATTTTGATTACTTTGATTTCCGGTAGATGGCGTACGCTGTTTGATTGCAAGGAGCGGTCCTTTTTGTAAGGATGTGCAGCGTGCTGACCGACCTTTGATTTTGTTCTCTTGAAACAAAATTCACCACAACTCGTGTTCGTTGATGTAAAAATGCTGAGTTTATGGTAAAATTGATATATCTCGAAAAAGGATTTGACGATGATTTTGAAACTCAACTTACATGGGAATAAGTTTGCATCGATCAAACTTTAACAGGACACCCAGTCAGTGGTTGTTCGCGGAGGAAACGATCGGAGGGGCACTTGTTCTCCCTTCATCCGTCCCAAGTGGTGGTGAAAAGTATTCGTCCCATGCATCCATGGATCCGTCCATCGCCGCACGTGTGTAAGGATGTGTTGGTGTGTATTGTCGCTTGAAAATCCCGGGCTGAACGGCTCGTTAACGCCTCGTGAGCCTTGATGCTTTGGTCGAACGCCCCAGGTTCAAGTTGACAGCGACTGGAAGGTCCTTGTGAGCACGAGCTGGTGTGCGAAAAGGACGAAGCACCGACCCTACCACGAATCTTGTGCCACGCCGATGGTGGTGGTGTACGTGAGCTCAGACGCCATCACCGGAGTCGCCGCTGAGTCGTTCGGCTGAGAAAGCAGAGGATGCTTAGAGATTGTACTTTATCTCGGCAGAGAGAACACGGGGCAAGTCACCCTCGTCCTTTTTTTCCCCGGATGTGCCGAGTATCGAGCGCCTGCGAAGGAAGCAGACACGAGCCTGCCCGATCCCTAGGAGTGCGCAAACACACATATCGAGAGCATTGACCTCGTTGTTGAGCTGCGAGCCGTGGCGGTGGTTCCCCTCGTTGCCTGCGGTTGCCGTTGGTTGCACTGTACGCTGTATTTAATCGTAGCACGAAATATTGCTTTGTTCCCGGGCACGATCCGTTCTCGGCCTGCGAGTCGGAAACAACAGGATCGTTTTCAGTCAGCCCGTTTGTTTTATGCGTGGACCAACCCATGCACGATCATAATCTCACCCTTCGGCGGCCTTCGCTGCTGCTGCCGCTGTCGTCCGCACCCTTAGGGTTAGGGTGTCCTGATGCGCTTCGAATCGCTAGGACGACAAGGACACATGACGACAGGCTGCTGGCACGGAGGACAAAAACGGATGCACATGTGTGGCCGCCCTCGAGGCCCATGGTGTGTGCAATATGCAACTTTGGTCCGGCCGGGAGGGGGTTTTCCGTCGCAAAACATCCCTCCGCATGTGCATTTGTGCAACCGTTTCAGACCGTTCGCATCCTTTTGATAGATCCCATAAACAGCGCAGCAAGTCGCCGTAGGAAATTACCACGCCAATTCGATATCACTGTGCCCTCGCCGTGTCGGATGCATCCGCGGGATTTACATCCACCTCCTCTTACCCTCCCCCCTCCCCTTGTCGTCCTGTTCCGGGCCGTGGAAAGGGGAAACAAGTAGAAGACATTTTTAATCTGCTTATGTAAGCGTAATGATTTGGCTCTTGGTCGGCTTCGGTCGTGTTTTGGTGCCCTATCGGGAGGTATTAATAATATTCCTCTTGCCTTTTTTCGAGCAATCCTGCTCATCATTATTTGCACCTCTTCCTCCCCCCAAAAATGCTCCCCGCCGTGTCATCCGTCCATCAGCCGTTCGTTTGGCTCGGGTTGTCTTTTTCCTATCACTAATGCTCGGTTTATGGTATGGATCAAAATTCATTTCCATTTCCATTCAAACACATCCATGCGTACACAAACACACACAAACATCCTGTGCACCTACCACCCCTCTGGCACGTGGTTCCGAATTTATTCTTATTTTTTTCGTTCGCGCTCTGGTACGTTGACTTTTGACGAGGAAGTCCACGCATCGGTTCGCGTTTTGAATGCAATCAACAAATCAAGATGAGCGAAAGCAACCTTTCTGTATCAGTTGCAAATAAATTTTTAATACGATCTATTGTCTAGGACTGTGTTAAGAGGGAAATAGAATGCAAACATGTGTCTTTTTGAAACGAGTAAATTGGTTTCTTAAAATTTAAATATTGCTCAACGTTTCCATGGCAGAAATGTAAAATGGAAAGATGTACTTCTAACAATCATATTTGAAGTTGCAAGGAAGATGAAGGTTTAAGGAAAAGCATGTAAAAACTAACTAGCACCTTTCTAGAAATATTTACTAGCACACATAACACTCTTTACGAAGGGTTGTAAAATCATATCCAGACTAAAAGATATTTTATTTGCTTCAGAGACAATTTTGACAACAATATCTGATACACACGGTAACATGTTTATTCATAAAACGGTTAAATCTTAACTGTCTTACAGAGCACATGAAACACGTGGAGAGTGTAGATTTAAAGATTGGTGAAATTAACCGTTCAGTCGAGCCTTTAAAACTGAGAATATTCATAAACCCGCTACGGAGAACGCACGAACACGGACTCTAAAAATGCGCGCTTGCGTTTTAATGGTTGGAATAATTAGGTAGTCGGTTCTATTTCGTTGGATTAAGTGTAAACCCTTGTTGCCAGCTGTGTGTGTCAAGTCAAGGACCTTCGGTTGGCGTGTCAGATGATTAGTGTCCCTTATCATTCGGCTGTCCGGGCGGAGAGTTTGATGTAGCGATGGAGAATTCTGGCCTCATAAACCACCAGCCTCGTGTTCGCGAACAAACGCAAATAAATTTCATGTCAAAAAAACGGAAATGCGTATATTGCGTCCATCCCTCGGCAACGTGGAAATGAAAGGAGGCCACGGGAGGCAAGGTTTGCTTAGGGAAATGGATTGAAACTTTAAACCACCAGGCCGGGTGAAAATCATCTGATGTGTCTGCCCTGCGGTGGGGCGTGGTGGGTGTCCGTGTCGATCAAAGGGACTTCCATTTTCCATGTTTGCGTCTGTGGCTGACGGGCCCCGGACGGATGGACCCGAAAGGGTCTCGGGTAGTCCTTATCGCGTTACCTACTGACTCACACAAACACGTTACGTTCAACCGTTTGCATGCTCGGTGGCCGTTAGCCGCGTTTGCCCCGGCAGACATGACCGAACGCCGTGGACACGTTCCGTGTTCCGTTTGTCCGCGGTGCTTGGTTCGGTCCCAGCAACACATTTATGGCACACTCGCGGTTGACGATCGTGAAACATGGCATCAAAATTGGTGGACGCGCGAAGAGGGAATCGGAAAATGCGGCCAAAAAAAAGGAAACAATACTAAACCTCTCTCCCCTGTAAGGACTATTATTTTCGACCAGGCGCCTTTGCTCTAGTAGTTCCCGTTTCCTTGGCAATCGACATGTTGCCGGGCTGGCTGTGTTGGTGTCGAATATGCGTGGTTGTTTGTGCCGAGAGCTTCAAACCTCGCGCCACACTGCACAACCCAACTGCAGCGCATTGTACTCGAGTACAGTGTTGTGCACACCATCTGCCGATATTCACGGCTGAGACGATGAGCGAAGACTTCAGAAGGGAATGGTTTTTATTTCATTAGCTGACAGTAGGATCGAGATGTTGTCCGTGAATATGCTCAAAATGTTGTTCGCTTCAATTGCAAAGCGCTAAACGATATCATTTTTTCATGGACAGTGTGCGAGTTAGCAATTTATGGACGCGAATGACTTAAAAAAGGTTGCTTGGATTTTAAAAATAGGGAAGATAAATAAAACCTGTTTTTATGAACGATTGTGACGGTCTCCTTAGATCGACATTGGCTAGCCTAAAAGGGGGAAAGTAAATAAATTTCGGCTTTCAGCGGTTGGCTATTTTGAAACAGTAAATCTTTTAAACCCTCGGTGGAGGCGCCAAAGGTGTGGGAACGTATCCCGGAGTCTGGCACTCCTCAGTATTACGAACGGTTGGCTACCGATCCATAGCATACCGTCTTTCGGTCCCTGTAAAACTCTTCGGAATCCCCAATACGGGATGTTGTGTTACTCAAAAAAGAAAAACAAAAAAACCTAAACTTTTCAAACTGCTAACAAATTATAAATTACCTTTACCTCGTCTACAATACTTTTGCAACGTTCTTGATTACTTTTACAATACGAAAGAATGTGAGTTCTATGCATTTCGGCCTTTTTTGTTGACTGCCATGTAAAGAAAAATTTCTAGTGTAGATAGGGAGCAAAATTACTTTTCGACATAATAAGGAAATACAAACAGAATTAAAACACCGTAAAGATTGATTTGCGCAAAACAGTGAGCAACACTGTATGGGACCAACTCGTATGCGCCCGTGCATTGATCATGTAGGAAAATCAAAATAATGTTTTCATATTACATTTTCCCGTTTTTTCTCTTTCCTTCTCCTTCCTCTCACTACCCTCCCCATGCCTTGGTGGATTGCGTTCGTACGCTTCGAGGAGGGTGTGCACGAAATCGGCGAACCTCGTCCTTCCGTCGAAGGGAGTTGCCGGCCCTGTCGCAACTCGCACCGAGGGAGGTGGAAGTCGGGGGTGAACACAACTCTGAAATGTTGATTAGGACGGCGGTCGGAGAGCACGCGCCACAGGCCCCCTCTACTCTCGCCCCCCTCCTTTCCCGCGAACCTTCGTTTGGTCGTAAAAAGGATACGCTCCGTGTTCCTTGGAATGAAAAGGGCCAACGTTGGTCGTCCCTTTCGTACGCTGGTATGTGTGTGTGTGTGTGATATGCGTTTGATTGTGGCGCTTTGGCAGGCAGTGTTTGCATTGCAAAACGGAGCGAAACGTTTCGAAGGAATCGATGCGCGGGGAGCGAGGGCACAAAAAAGACGGAATAGATTGCTATCAACGTTAGCATAATGAAATGCTACTCGTAGATTCGTGTCCTGGCGCACGATGGCTGCACTTGGCGTCCTAGCGAAGACATTTCTGCTTGCTTCAACTATTGCAGTTAATTTTCTTTCCGGCCCGTTTTGCCCACTATGATTTATGGGCCGTACGAGCCATGGGACCGCATGGCGGTTCGATTCGACGAGACTCATTTCATGCGCTGGAGGTTTCTTGAAACCAATTATTATTAGTTGCCAACAGAAACTTTCTCAAAGGGGATTTATAAATTACATCGTTTTTTCAACCACCAAATGTTCCGTTACTTAAACACTTGATTAGGTCCGCAAAATGTATTTCGTCTTGACGGATGTTTTATTCCAATGAGGGTTTAGTATTAATAGCATTTAGCAATACACTAGCTTAGTTCGTTTTAAGGAAATTCAGATTTGATTTTGATAAATTCAAAGTGAAGGACGCTCATTCCACTTGTTCAACGTCCAGGGAACTTTCTATAATGTGCGTAACCGGATGTGTCCTGCATAGGAAATGCTCCCGTATGGCACATCCTGTAATGCGTATACTAATTTCGTTTGAAAATACGAACGTAAACACCAGCATCGATCTTTTCCCTTCGCTTCCGGCGTTTCTCGGGAAAAAAAAAACAATTCCTTCTCGTTTCGTTGGGAAAAGGTTTCGCTTCGAACCGCTTCGAATTTGTGTGCACCGGAAAAGCGCATCCTGGTGTTGCATGCAGATGAGTTGGTTTCCTTTTTCGCAACACCATGGGAATCGAGCATCCCCAGCGGTTCTGTGTGGATCTTCCGCAGATAATGTTTATCGATCGAACTTCACCCTCTTTTCCCATAGGCTGGCTGTGTGTGGATTTGCGAATATTTCTTCTTCGGCAAAGAAATCCTTTGGCAGAAACCTCTTTCCATTGCAAACCACTGCACGCAGAAAAACGTGCAAGCAGAAAACCGGAAATCATTAAAAAAAACTCTCCCAATCCTTTTCGCTAGTCCTTTGCCCGAGAGTTTTTGTCTTTGTTTTCAACTTCCTTGAGTAAATGCAATTTAATGATGGTTCGGTGCGCTTGCGCTCGTTGGTGTTAGCCTTATCCCTGGGAAATGGAGCTCCTTTTCCGGGAGCTTGGCATGTGCACGTGCTATCGCATATATGCGCGTTCCTAAATGTGTATGTGTGTGTGGGTGGGTGAGCGTGCTGGCCGGGCTGAGGCAAAGCAGATTGTTAACGAGCACTCGGTACGATCCTCGGCAGGATATTCGCCCTATTCTGCATCCGGCCTATTTTGGCCTCGAGGTTTCTCTCCACAACAGAAGAAGCCCCCCCACTCGCCCACCCCATTGACACTCCCTTCGCGGACAAGGCTCACACAGGGTGCTTTGTTTGTGAAGCACTCGAATTTCACACTACCAAGTAGGCTCGAGTTCTTTCCACCACGTCCTTTCGGGTGCTTTTTACGCCACTCCTTTTAGCGAACAGTAGAACCGAAAAAAACAATAGGCCTCCGAACGCCTCCGGAGGGAAAAGCGTGCTCGAGTGCTCGAACAAGATTCTCGGAAAACAATGGACCAGTTCGGACCCTTCGGACGAAAGGTTTCCCCGCTCCTTTGCGCGAGATGAAAATTAAATGGCTCGCCAGTGGATGGAAAACTGTCCCGGCGCTTGGTTTTCACCCTTTCTGCTTTTCTTTTTTTTATGGTTACTTCGTTCTTTCGCCTTCATCACGCTGTCCGGCGGGCATTGCTTTTAATGAAACCGTGTACGGTTCGGTGGAAATGCAAATGGGGAAATCGTTGGAGTCAGCTGTAACAACAGCTACGAGTGCTAGCCGTGCTGGACATGCGGTTTTTCCTTGCCCCTTGCGCTCTTCGCGATCCTTTTTGCTCGATTGAATGCGCCTAGTTTGCATATGCACATATTTTACTCAAACTCGACACGGTGTTTCTATTATCCTTAGCTTTTTTTTATGCTGGCATCCATTTCCGACGCGTGCTGGTAAGGGTGGTTGTTTTTTCTTTTTACCAAACCAATTTACAGCTAGGAAAAGTTTTCACCAAAGCGGAACAATTTTTCGTTTTCCCCAGGAGAAAACCGCCATTTTTTATTAAGTGGTTGCGGGATTGAAACGTGAAACCGTAGTGTTCAGAACGGAACGGCTGGTTTGAATTGTGTAAATTTGAAACGAGTAGATTCGAGTAGGCGTTTGTTGACTGCGTTTCAAGACTGCAATTTTTTACCAACGCAGCAGGCTAGGTTAAGTTTTTCCTGTATCATAGCACTCTCTTGCGTTTGGATATTGGAACGAGAAGCACGCGTGTACCATTTTTTAAATAAAACACAACGTAGGAATTAGAGGAAACTAGGAGCGATAGTTTCAAGAGACAGTTTTGAACAAACACGTAGTTTTGAGCGAAGTGTTTGGAAGTTGTATAGCTTAAATTTTTCTAAATGTTATTAGCTGTTAAAGCTGTTGGTAGAGAATTTAGATATTCGGAAACCTTCAATGGCAAATAACACAACAATATAAACAAAGAAAAGGTTGAAAGTCAACGTGCTTGTTTTTTAAACATTTATTTCAAATCGAAATCGATTTGTGTCCCAAGGACGTCTCACTCTAATCTATCTAAAAGAGCCTTAAATACTGCTGTAAAAGGGTTGGAAGGATGTTTATCGTCCTTCGCACCGTTTCTGTCTATTGTTGTAGAATATGGTTCCCTCTTTTTTTAAACGCGACCGAACCAAACTTTCCCCTGCGAGCGAACAGGTTTTCCATTTTCCACAACCTCCTTCAGGACACCTAACGGGATCTGACCGAGGGTTCGTCGAACCGTGGCAGCAACCCTGGCCGACCGGATCGGAGGTTCCAATGCTCCGGTGTTTGTACACTCTCACCCTCCATCCATTCTGGCGGTGACGTTTCCGGACATGTTTCCTCCATTCTGCCATGTGAGGATCGGGAAAAACAGATGTGCTGCAACTGCCTGGCCATAGAACAGCCTTCTGATCCTCAGGCCCTTTGCTTGGCGATGGCTCTCGTTTTCTCCTCTCTCTCACACACTGCCTTTTTTCTTTCCTATGTGCGCTGTGACAGTTGTGCGCATGCGTCTGTTACTAATTAGATTTCCGCTTTTTATTGCTTTTCGGTGTTTTCCACGGGGAATCACGGACACGTCTGCTGCCTAGCCGAGCCCAGCCGCGAAAATCGTGAGATGAAAGCCATTAACTGGAACTTTTGAGGGCTTGAAATACGAGCTAGTTGGCCTCTTTAAAAAACGAAACGTCCAACGATTCTGCTAGAAAAAAAAATACAAGAGCAGCTGGCTTTTTAGATTTTCCAAGCCCCCAATCCAGCCGATGCTTGCAAGAATGCTCGTGGCAAATCCATTTAGCAAACACTGGAAAACACTAAACTCATGCCAACATTCCTTGTTTCAATATGTGCAGAGGCGGTTTTCGGGAACTATCGTTCAGGTTGAAGTGAAGCATTGAGCATAAAAAGCATTGAATTATGGAGCTGTTAGCAGCTTTCATTTCTCATTGATGAATGTAACTGATAAACAAGTGTAACAACCTTAACAACTAAAATATTCATTTTACAAATCAACAAGGATTTTTTTAACAATGAATTTGGGACGTAAATTCATGAATTTGCGTTTTTCCGGCCTTTTTACCTACTAATGAAAAGTGTAGTGTAAAGATTCCCAGGAGTCCATTTTCGGTTCAACACGCGTATATCGATTTTTCCTGCTCCACCCACGACCGCACGGGTTTTCCCTTTTTTTTCGACGTCGTCTATGCATGCACACACATACACACACAGACCCATTTCCCGGGCGACCGGATGCGCACGCGTCCTAGCCCACCATTACCCACAGCGCCATTTTGTTGATGCTTGGCATGTACTTTTTGGGCTTCAGCAAAACCGGCGGCCTCTACTGCCGGCTTTTCCTCGATGTGCCGCGCCACCCTGTCCGGGGAGGAAAACACTCTCTAACACGAAGGAAGGACGTTCGCTCGCTGTCTCGCTTGCTGGAGTGGTGGAAGATTCCTACTTTCCAGGCGGGTGGCTTTCTCTCGGTGTGAGTGTTGATATGAAAAATCCAGCGCCACACCCAGCCATGGTTTTTGTGGTTTTTCGCCAAACCGAGTTTGCTGAACCAATGCTTGTTAAGCTAGACTTGGGAAAGGATAAATACATCGGCATCGACCCGAAAAGAAATATGTAATACACACGACACTGGGTTGGATTGTTTGATTTGATTCATTTTTATTTGAACCGGAAGAAACGTTTCTTTCGCTTTCCTATGGTACAGGTTTGGTTTTTCTACTTTCCCTTCGGAACCTTGCGACGTTACGACGCAAAGTTAACAACATGTTACAAAATAACATTTAACTACCTTTCGGCCCGTCCGAGCCAGTAACATTTCAGCGCGATGGTTTTGAGCACAACTGTTCGTGCTTTTTCAGTTTACAGTTTTGTACTATCGGTGAGATATGGTTTCGTTTTGCCTTTGATGTGCTAGTACATGTGCTCTTTTGCTTTAAGCTAACGCGAACGCTTTTAAGTTGTAATCAGTCTTTCGATGTTTGGCTATAAGTCTAACCAAGATACAGGTTATGCTGGCTCCGTTCGCTTCGTATTTAGATTTGTCGCCAACCGGTCCTATTTCTATTCTCCTACGATGGCTCGGTTCTATAAAATTGTCTGTTTTGTGTTTTAAAAGAAACACGGAAATAAGAACAAGCACACATACTCAGGGTAGCGTAGCTCCTCGCGGCTCTCGACAGAACTACGCCATTTCACAGCCTTTGGAAGCGGAGTTTGGATTGGTAGCCAAAACTAATTGCCCACAAAACGAAATCGAAACTTATAAATTCATGTCCTTCGCGCACAAAGCATAAAGTCTTCGGGCTGTGCGAAATAGGAGTAAAGAACGAAGGCATAACTAATTAACCGAACGAAGAAGTAAAACTCATAAATTGATTATTTCTCACCGATCTCAAACAAAACACGGTATGTTCGGTGATGGATGTATGAAACAAAACGGATCCACATACCAGTCTTTTTTTTAACAGTGTCTGGGTGTCCTTGGTAGGAAATCTACATATTTTCTACCGTAAAAAAAACCTATTCTGGCAAAATATACTCTCCTCACCAGTCCTCCCTAACTGTTCCTCACAATGTTTAATGTCTTTGTTGCAATGGTTTCAGTTCTACTGCGTAACAAAGTTTTGCTTTTTCGCACTATGACAAAAACGAGGCTGGCTGAAAGTAAAACTGAAAAAAATTAGTCTGATTTTTTACACTGATCCTAAAAAAAATCCGATCTCACGGAAAGGAAGAAGATTATATTTAGATAAAGAATGCTAGGTAATAAATACAATAATAGTAAAGAAATGGTAGTGTAGTAACATTTGAAAGCATATCGATAAAGTGGTATGTTGTGAATGTCCATTTGAATGCAACTGAATATATCAACAGTAATGGCAACAGTCCACACACTCACAGCTAACAAAATGCCAATAATAGAAATAGAAGGATAAAATAGGTATTGCTGAGTAATTGCAAACTGAACAGTGAACTGAATAACGGACATGAAAAACGTAATAACGCACGCACACACTTAAAATGAGGTTAGTAGGAAGGTGATACACAACTGGTTAGCTCCAAAAACACGTCGAGGAGTGATTTTAGGAAGCCATTTTTTTCAACTTTGGTGTAGGGAATGTCTGGCATGCGTTCAACGCTCGAAATTAGGTGAAAAAAATAAAAAGTTTTTCAAATTGGTTGAGAAGGATGTGTAATAAATTGCAAAAACTTCATATCAAATTATGGAACAATAACAACCCATCAAGCTACAAATATACTAACACAAATTGAAATGTTTCGCTATTCTTGCAAACTGCAAAATAAACATCGACATGAAGGAGGAAATAAAATGTGCCTGCGAATCATGAAAATAGATAAATTTTGCTGATGTAAATAAGATCTCGTAAAAAGGTAGAAGAAGAAGAACAAAACATAATTATTCATATGTAAGACACAAAGTAAAGATGATAATTGTCTACGTATATAATAATTAAAACAAAAACAATTGAACATGAAGCTTGATTTTTGAGCCAACAGTGAATTTTTCACGACGGGCAATAATGCAGGAATGTGTTTGGTGACTTTTTATGTGGCGTGTGGATGTTTCTAAGTTTTTTCGGGCACTCCTCGTGTCTATGTTGTGTTGGTTGGGTTGGTAATATAATGTTTTTTTTTTGTTTTACACAACATACAACAAAAATAATATGCATATATTTATAAGAAACAACACATACACTTATGAATCACGTACATTTTCAAAGCAGAATAAAATGGAATAAAAGTAAGGAAAGTATAAAAAAGTACTTACTTACCCACAAACACAACCGAAAGAGACACAACAAATGGAACCAAATACCAAATGAAATGAGAGCGCAAATCGAAGGAACGAACGAACGAACGGACGAACGAATAACTCTGGACCGGTAAATGTAAAGGCGGAGGAAATGGATCGTCGAAGTTTCGAAATTTCCATCATTGAACCAATTCGACTATGTAAACGTAAAATTGCGAACTGTGCGATTTGATGAGTAGTTTTTTAAAAGGATATTTTTGTTTTTTGTTCTGGGAAAAAAACTCTTTCTCTTTTGTAGGAAAAAAAACCGGAAAGTAGTTATGTTGGACTTTTCTGGCCTAATAACTAATTCGCCTAGCATTTGAACAAAAAAACAAAATAATTCCAACTAAACCCACTTTTAATTTAGCTGAAAAGAAGGCAAAAAATGCAAATGGCAGACAGTGTTAAATAAAATGAATATGACAATCAAAAGAAAACCCACTGTTGATGGACGAACAAAGCAAATTGGAACAACCAAAGACGCAATGGAAACCAACATTTCGCGTGAAACAGTTTTGTACTTTTGTGATAAAATAGGGCCAAAGACACAATAGACGCACCACTCCTTGAGATTGTGGGACAAAAGAACATTAAAATGAACAAACGCGCAAACATACCACAATCCACGCACACACAAACCAGGTAAAATTAGGGTGATTACTTGTTGGCAGATCATAAGTTTTCTTATCGAATCTTTCTCCAAGAAAGAATTGTAAAAGAAAGTATACAGAAATACACTCTCTCTCTCTTTCTCTCTTTCACACACACATACACACTCACAATTGTGCTTAAAATGTACTTATTCGGAATGAAAATAAAATAGTGTCAAGGTTAGGAATACGACAGAGAACACCAAAACTCGTGAGTAGGTGATACCGTATGTTTGTGTGTGGGTGTATGTGTGCTGTTGTGCTTTTAGTCCATTGTTTACGCGTACTTTTGTGGCCAACGTGTTGTGTTTGGTTTTGGTTTTGTGTAGCTAAAGCTTAGACATTTTTCTGAAATCATAGTATGCGGGAAACGCTGCAGAATAAGCATTGTTGTATGGTCGTTTTGTGTCTCGGGTCTTGAAAGTATAATGTCCTTGTGGGGTTGGTATTTTTGTTTTTTCACGAGAATTTTTGCATTCACGTCACAGTTTTGCATACTTTGTCGAAGCATTTTGAATACTCGTGTCAACAAAGGTTTCGCCTTACAGAACAAAACCAACGAAAGTGTGAGTAAGTGTAGGATGCGTGTGTCGTATGTGCTCGAGTGGTTCGGTTTGTAATCCACTCAACAGACGAAATGAAGAGAGAAGAGAACCGAATCAGGACTGAAACAAATCAAAACACATGATTATAAGAAATGAAATCAAAACGAATACGTACTTAAATTATAAGAATTTTTTATTTTTGTTGCTTTTTTTCTTCTTATGTGGTTTTTGCTCATATCCATGTAGTTTTCCGCTGGTTTTGCTATTATTATATGAATGTTTTTTGTTTCTGTAGCAGTTTTCTTCTATGCTCTTTCTTTTTTAATGTTCCATTCAGTACCTTTCGTGGTATTTATGTTTTCTTTCGTGTGTATGCGATATCGCGCAGATTCTTTGTATATATTATACTGTTTGCTAACCATTCACGATAATTTATAACTATATACACAAGTGAACATGATTGGAGAGAGGAGGACAAAAAAAAGTTAAAAATGTACTGACGTTAACGGAAAAAGTTCCATGTCAATCTTGAACGATTATTTGTGGGATGTTTGGTGCAAATACAGTTGCTTTTTGCTGATGAAGTAGTTAAGAGCATCTGTTACGACGTAAAGTTCGACAAAAATTTGCTTTACTTAGAAACTTAGGTTTCCTGAATAACAAAAGTGATACAGAAACTATGTTGTGTTTTGTGTTTATAAAGGTGCAGATTGTGTGTCAATGTTTCCAGTCACAATGTTTGTAAGAGACATTGTAACTTCTCCAAATTTCCGGAGTTTCTTACATCTATTTTGAGAGCCTGTATTTTGCAATGTCAGTTGTGATGCTTTTACTTATGGTTGGATTATGTTTTGTTGTTTCTTATATTGCCTAGCCTTTTGGACAAGACCATTTCATTAGCTATTGATTCTTACTTTACTCCTCTTGCATCCGTTCGGTGTTATGCTGCCACACCGTTCCCCTCTATTGCTTTTGCTACCGTCGTTATGGCAGCTGAAAATTGATTCAATCTGGGCTATCCTTCTCTCTTGCTCTCGTTTTTTATATAGCATAAAGCATAAATAATAAATCGATAAATAGAAGGGAGGCAAAATATGCTAGAATATTGGGGAAAATAATCTTTGCTATAAATAGACACACTCTAATATGGGAAGTAAATACGAAAAAAAAAATATTTTAAATAAAAAACCCAAGACAAAACCGCTTGAACACAAAATAAACACAATCCAATTACATTAATATCCTCTTCGTTTCGATTCAGCACTAATGTCCTTTCGTAGACTTTGAACGACAAAGCATGGCTTGTCTTGCGTTCTGGTTCCATCGATGTTGACCTTTTATCTTACTAGGCAAGAACGTTTTTTGTCTGTGCCGAAAGCACCCTTGGAAAAAGACGTTTACGGAACACTTTTCTAGAGTAGCAAAGTTCTTTTAGAAGTGCTTCTCGAGCGAAGAAATCCGGCAGAAAAGATTGCCTTTTCAGTTTCCGGGAATCGGTTTGCAGCGTAGCGTTTAGATATTACCAGTAAAATGGTACCAGTAGAAGAAGGAAACAAAAGAACTTCCTATTGCACACATCGTTCTTCTAACATTCACGTTTATTTCCTACTCCAACTTTTCTCCGCTTGCACCATCCTTATTTGCCCTGCCAAGATCACATCAATACCCAAAAAAGTGCCTTACATGTTTGAAAGCAGAAGATTAGTGAAATAATTAGGTTGAAAATTAAAACAAAAGCTGCAAAGCCCTCCAACCTAAATTTAGTGTGGACGAAATAAACACGACCCTTATGCTAGGCAACTGCAAACGAACTACAAAAGAAAAAATCTAAATTATAATTGGTACATTGAATTTCACACAAAATAAAAGTAAGAATAGACTTACGAACTAAAAGATTAACTAAACAATAAGTAAAATAATTATAGATTCAGTTGGAGTGCAGATACGATCTTCAAATAATAAGATTATTAAATTGTCGAGAAATGATGCGCTTTAAACTTACTGGTCGCATCAAAGCGACACTCGAAATAAGGAGATTGAAAGGTTCGTCTCCATTTCTCTGTTTGGTATGTAACGCCCTTTAGTTAACCACTTTAATTCCCTTCTGTGTTTCGGTGTTTTATAGTTTAAGAAGTTCCTATTCCTGTCGGAACATTCGTCTTGTGTGTTTCAGGTTTAGCCTGGTAGTGTGATCCTTCCGGTGCAGTACAACGTGGAGCGTTCGACAATACCAGTAAGACATGTTAATGAGGACTAACTGAATGAACTTATAAAAACTAAAACAAACGAAAAACTTAACGAAAGTATTCAGAAAACGGCGGCCTGCTTAATTCAGTTTGTTTGAATAAATTTCGAATCGTACAAAAAAAAAAAGAAAATATATGTAACCAAAGAGATAATGAGCGAGAGACAGAGAGAAATCAAAAGAAAGATTAACATAAGAAAAAAGTAGCGGAAAAGCGGATAAAACGTGTTGGAATTTTGAAATATTTAAAATAAATTGGGAACAATCGCACCACAATACAATCTCCGTGCTGGACAAGGAGTAATTGTTCAGCTTTTCCAATAATCTTACATATTGGTTTTTGTAGAGCAAAAAAAAAAAACACACGTATAGATGTTGTAATTGTTGTTTACAACATAGATTTCTTATCACAGCGGTAATGGAATCTTGCAAAGTTTTCAGTGAATGGTTTTGTTTTGTCCAGTAAACAGGAAAGAAGATACAAATCTCTCCTTGTTGGTTAGTGATTTCGTAACAAATGAGGAGAGCTTGTTGTAACTTGCTGCAAAGTTAGAGTCTTTTGTTTTAGGATGTAAAAAAAAACTGAGGAGATAATTGAAAACGAAAATAAACCAAAAGGAAACTAAAATATAGCCAAACCAAACTAATTGAAGTTGATTTTATGTGAGGAAACTAACATATAACAAAACAACTGGCAAAAACTGTTGAAAGAGTTTTTGCTGAAGTCTTAGGTTATCGTTTTTATAAAGTAGGAAAAAAAACAGACTGAATTATGATGTGTGTCCTCGTTTCTAGTTTTTAGGTTAACAGTAGTCGTTTCACAATCATGTGTTTAATATTGCATGCTTTTACCTGTACACACTATACTGGCTTGTTCTCTATTCTGTTTCAATTGATGTACGCTTGAATTTGATTTAAATGCATTCTGTCGCTGTGTTGTTGTCTTGAAATCTGTTTATGTTGTTTTATACTTAAGATGTTTGCCTTGGAATTGTACAACAATTGTTGCAAAGTTATGCCTTTTTCGTCTTGTTTTTACATTGCTATCCAACTAGGTCAAATATCATCAGTACGGGAATGATTCTTGCATTCTCAACGTTCATGTTGCTTCCTATTCGTTACGCTTAAATTTTCCGTTTACTTGTTACTTTATCTCGTTCTTCAAACCAAGAGAGTATTATTCTTCACTTTGATAGTTACTTAGTAGTTCTTGTTTGACTATATTGTGTGTTTCATGTTTTAATTTTGGTTTTTTTCGGTTTGTGATGTGTGTGTATATATATATATATAGAATAATAAGTATATATCAATAACATTTTTCTCCTCTGTCGCATTCCGCTTAAGGGTATTGCATTTATCCAACACTCGTCTTAAAAATTACTGTGCGATATTTTGTTACCATTGGTTTTTTGTTTTTCTCTAGGTTAACCTTTCTTTTATGCTTAGGAGAGTTCTGCTGTTCGACTAGAAGTTTTGTCTAATGATATTCTTTTCCATTCCACGACGACCCTTTCTTCAATGCCGCCAAATAGCAAGTTGTAGATATAACCATTGCTAAGACGTTGAAAAAATTAAATTCTGCACTGCATCAACATTGACGAAGGGTGTGGGGGATAAAAGAAGAACGCTGCGTATGCGCTGCATTTTCGTGCGTTGTTGTGTGTGTGTTATTAAAAGAAAATATGAATTGTTTGTTACTCTGGACAGATATTGCGCAAGAACATTTCTGGAGAAGGGAAGAAACAAATGTAAACCATCGTCCAGGATGTTGGTTTGAAAACACTTTGTTTCATCAAAACTGTCGTTCCCCTCCAACTTTTCTAGATTAATCGTTTAATTTTTTTTTACGTTCTTATTAGTTAAACGTTTAACTAATGTTGTTTTTCTGTTTATACTTTGCATTATTTTCCCCTGCTGTCGCACTTTCTCTCTCGTTCTCTCTCTCTCTCACTCTTCATCTATCTTTGTCATGCATAATGGTGGGTTTTTACTCTCTGCGATTCACTAAATGGAGTTCGAGGAGCTGAGAGCTAATATAGTAAGTAGATTATGCTAGGCTCGTTCCGTTTTCTGCTGCCTTCGACTAGACTAGACTGTGTTTCAGTAGCATTCCCTCCCCCGTCTGTATGACACTACGCATTCTGCACTCTCTTCAGCATGCTAGATAGTTGCCAGTCGGTTGACGATCGATTCGGAAGGTCACGCACAGGTACTGGGGCAAAAGGGTATCTTTGGTCTTCTCTTAACGGTTCTTTTTAAAACAGATGTTCGAGAAAGTGCTTCTATTTATGCTGCGCCACTGCTGCTGCCGTTAAGAGGAAAACTAAAGGCACCCTGTTCGCCTAGTGTATGCCTAATAGTACCTCCCCTCGTGCACCACGAAAATATTCTGTTTTACAACACCGTAAGTACTTGCGTTCAGTTTTCGTTTGTTTTGCTTTTAAATCCCGTTCATTTCCCCATAGCCCCCGTTCGTTTGTCTTGCACGGGTGCCAAATATTAAATTTATGCTAATCTTTATCGTCCTCACGGGACATTCGCTCCCGTATCTGTCATCTGCATCCCGTCCAGCTGGTTTGTAGATTGTGGTTGCTTTCGCTAGGGAACGCTTATGCTCAGTGTTTTGCTGACCGTCTAACATACGGAAATCACTTTGCTAAGTATACCATACTAGTAGCACTTCCCTCTTCTCTTGCTACCCAATTTTTGTTCACCAAACTGCTTTCCGTTCATTATACTAGAGTTTGAGATCGTTTTGAATGTATTCCGTTTGTTATGATGTGTTGTATGCTGTCCTTGCTATGGTTGCTATTATGGTGACGAGTTGTGTCTTGGTGTGGTGTATATGGTGTGCATACTAAATTCATTTGCTTATTCAATGTTTCATTTGTGTACAGATTATGAGCGTGGTTGGCATGTTTTTTTTATCTTTTTCGAAATTCACCTTCCTTCTGCTAGCTTTCGAAGCCAATAGAGTCGCGCATCTTGGGAGCACACTCCATATTACATCGACGGCGTCAAGTCTTAAACTGATTTTTGCATAAAATGTTGTTCCGTTGATCATATGAAACATTTTCCCGTCTCTATAATCAGCGCTTGTTATCGCACAGCTACAACACACGTTTTTTATATCTCTGCTTGAATGCTTCTTCTTTATTCATTCTACCTCGCACTTCTCACCCAATAAATAAGTTAGCAAATAAATAAAATTCTCCTAAAATATGGGCATATCTGTGTTTGTTGTTTGCACTCGTTTTCACGCAAAACACGTACATTAGTAATATATTACTATTCGCAACGTTAGTTGTCGCACTTTACAGCGAAATATTTGTCGCTCTTTATCTGCCACTGTCCTTACCGTACCCGCGTGTTTCTCTTTCAGAAGTAGAATTAATTTTGCAGCGAGCGAAAAAAGTACCATGCCAATCTTTGTCCGTCGCTGGGGTGAAGCGAAATGATGACCCTTTTGCTCGCCGCTTTCTTTGATTTGCAAAATGATTCAAAAATGCCCCCCCAAGGAAACTTGGTTCCACTATTGCAATTGCATTGCAGTCGAATGTTGCTTCGATGGCGAATATCAACGAGCTTTCCATGCAGAGTTTTGCTTGTTTGTTTGTTTGTTTGTTTGTTGGTTTGTAAACGAACCGCTCAAAAAATGCGCCCGATTCATGTGGTGTACAGTAGACTAAATGCTCATTTAAAAAATCTAGACGTTATAAAATGTAGACAAAAACATACATACATGCTGCTTCCAACTTATGCCTTCCAGGATACGCACAATCAATCAATGGATCCTCCTGCCGTTCTCTTCTCCTCATGCGCGTGCGAATACCCTCTTGGCTTGCTCGGTTTTCCTGGTTTTGACTAGATTTACTTTTTGCTTTGCCACTTCCTCCACGACCATTGCGTATCCTACCGTTGTGTACGTGTTGTGAGGATGTGTGTGGGTTCATGCTTGGGTTGTATGTTTTGTCATATTTCCGGTTCCCTCCTTTTGCTTGCACCTCCATCGTTACTTAATCTTTATGCTGGATCTTTATGCTTGCTGCTTGCTTTTTGCATACTAACGTCGTGTAGAGCCTATGCTTGATTCACAATAGGCATGCAACTGCATCATGTGTTTCTGCGCTGCCTCATTCGCTTTTCTAATTGCATTTTGGATTGTTTTACTGTGATTCGACTTTCTTACTTGATCGTCATATTGTTTCTCCTCCTTAGTGTTGCATACTAAACGGGAGGGAGAGAATAGATTATACAGCGTGTGATTAGAGGAGAGAATGTTTTATGGAACATGCGAATGTGGAAATAAGGGAATTGGATTGTCGAAGGAAAGGTCTTATTAAGAAATCATTTAGTGACGTTTTCGTGTGTAGATACACATCCATATGCCAAAATGGAATCATAATGTAAAATGCTAAGCTGCGATCATAATGCAGCATCTTTACGAAAACTGCGCGTAAAAATAGATCTTATAGATGTCATCCTTGTATGGACCCTTTAAATGAATAAGGGATTCCTAGATGAACGTCTGGTTGGACTGGTTCTAACATGCAAAAAGCTTCTTGTAGTATAGCCTCTAAAGCCTTATCGGGTGTTATTTTTCTATCTCGTCTTCATGAACAAATTCTTCTTCATATCATTGGTGCACTTAGAAATCAATTTAAACCCGAACGTAATGGAAAAGGTAGAAGACACTAGTGATGGGAAATCGCGCTTATCGCTGCATGTGGTTACCAGGTAGCAGTTTCGTTACACGATACCTTCCATTGAAACTTGGCAACTTATCGTATCGTAGAGTAACCAGGTACAGGTAGGTTGCAATTTGCTCTTCAATTGCTACTCACTAGGCCACACGTTCACTTGATAACCCGGCATAAATTCCATTTGATACGATTTTGTATATAGTGCCAATTGTGAAAGAAGGATATTGTCCATCGAAGAAGAACAAACGAAATCTTTTCTAAAGATGGACGCGTTTTTTATGCATATGCACCGGCACGTCTCATGCTGCACTTTGAGAAATGATGTGCAGCGGGCTTCAAATCACCGCCTGCACCAATTTCACACTTCCACCGACCATTTCTTCCACCATCTCTTTTGGGCCACCTTCGCACCTGCACGTTCTTATTCTTACGGTTTATGTATGGCTGTGTAACATAGTATTCGGTTGTTGCAAATGCTGCGCGCGTGCTGTGCTTTAGTTTTCACCCATCATCATGTGGCCGCCGCTGAAATTGTAGGGGGGTTGGGTTTTATTACATTTACATTGGTCGAGAATGAGAGCGAAAAATTCTTGGCCGCAAGCGAAATTGCAGTAAATTAGATGAAATTGCATACGGCTGTGGTGGAAGCAGTGGTTGGGGGGAAGAAGAAAACAAGCGAGAAGTGCCGAGTTAAGCAAAGAGCAAAGAACGAGAAAAACATGATGGGATTGGCAGGCGGTGATTAATTCGTTCCGGAGCGGGGGCACAAATGTAGAAAACAATGCTCTCTTTTGTGCTGCTGTTGCTTACTTTCGATAAGAGGAGAAAGTTTTCACTTTGAAAAAGTTGTGGTTTGCATCTGTATAGGAGCATTCTAAATTTTTACGCGCTATATTGTACCAGAGAAGGATCAATCGTCTTAGTAAACAATGAGCATTGAACCTAGTTCTTACTTTGGGAGTTAAGCATACTATCACAGGAGGCGACATCTCCAAAAGGATCAAAGGAACTGTTTGATGTTAGGGAGCTTTGGCAAAAGGAATGCGGATGGAGCAGGGAGCGATGAGGGTAGAGTTTTAATAATTGTTATATAAAGTGAAGTTCAATTTACTTTGACTTGTTGGTCTTGAAGCTGACTTGCAGGACGCGCTGACCGAGCGTGTAGCCGTTGAGAGAGCGGATTGCCAGCATCGCCTCCTCGTAGTTTGTCATCGTGACAAACCCGTAGCCCTTGCACTGGTTCGTGGCCGCATCCTTGATCACCTTAACGTTTTGCACGGCACCAAACGGACCGAACAGCTGCCAGAGCGTGTTCTCCTCCGTCTCCGGCGCGAGGTTGTAGATAAATATGCTCCACCCGCCGGATGGTGCCACATTGAGGCCGTTGGTCGGTGCCGCCGGCAGCATCATGTCCAGCACTTCGCCACCCATTGGCGAAAACCGGGCGAGCCCCTTGTTAATCGGATGATGAATCGCGCCGAGCCGACGGGTCAGTTGGGGATTCAGGAAAGCGGGCAGTGCCGGCTGGACTACCTTGGCGGCCGCATTCTGACCAGGCGTGTTGGAGAACTTGACCGTGATTGGATCGGTTAGTCCCTTGGGGGTCGTACCGTTCAGCGCTTGGATGGCCCGTTCCGCTTCCTTACGTTGGTCGAATCGGATGAAACCAACTCCTTTCGGTTTATCGTTGCCCTCCTGAATAAGGACACGAGAGGTGATGATTTCGCCATACGGTCGGAAGATCGTTTCCAGCTCCTCTTGTGTGATCGTTTTCGGTAGGCCGGAAATGTACAGATTCGCACCCTTGATGCCCTCAGAGCTGGGCCGGGCAAACGACACCTTCAGCACCTTATTCTGCAACCGCAATCCGTTCAGTACGTTCACCGCTTGCTCGGCATCCTGCGGTCGATGGTAGTTGACGAAGCCGTAGCCCAAGCTCTGACCTTTCGGTTGCCCAGGATAGATGACGTTCTTGTCCCTCACCAGCTTCACACTTTCCACCTCGCCAACACTGGAGAACAACGAGCGGATCTCCTCTTCCGTCATCGTTTGTGGCAGATAGTTGACGATCAGGTTCGTGCGTGAGCTGTTCTCCGAGCTCTGACCAGCTCCACCGGCAGCCCCGGCCGCTTGGCCTGCTTCGCCACCGCCACCACCGCCGCCGCCGCCGCCTCCACCATTTTGCTGCTGGGCCTGCTGCTGCTTCTGGAGGTCCTGAACTGCCGCCAGCACCTTATTAGTCATGTTTACGGTCGTAATTTTGAGGCTTTAAAAAGTTGTCCCGCTGCGTATCGCACGGGAGCTACGAAGTGGTGATTTTAATCGAGACCAACAAACTTCACGTCGATTCGCGGGGGTGGAGGACGCTTGTATCTTGTCCTCTGGGCCGTAGGGGATGAAAAAATATTCACTGTTCACAACGCGCACACGTAACTTCAGTGGCTCGGCACAGTTCGAAGATCAACTCCCGCGATTCGAAGCGATCTGGGAAATCGTTTATTTAATTCCCTTTCTTCCTCTCCCACAGAGGCTATTTAGCAGTGGAGATCTAAATATCCACCCTTGCCGACAGCGTAAAAAATGGCCGCTCTATGCTACGCGTACGAATCGTGTTGTTTGAGTCAAACAGCATTCAAATTTTCACTTCCTTCCGAAGAGCGAGACACTTTCTCTCTCGTTCTTACACACATGTATTGACTGCACACACAGCAATGTCACAACTACTGTCACGAATTTTTCCGATTACTTCGCCGAAGTATATGTGTTGGTGTTAAATCGTATTGAAGCAAGCAAGCTTCGTACAACCAAGTTGACTGACTGACTCTACAAACCTTGTACGTCCCTTTAGAGTAAGCGTCGTTAGGGGGAGGGTGAGTCGTGTTTTAGAGGACGAAGCTGAATCTAATCACAGCGCCACAATACGATTGGCTTCTTATAAGATCCCACAATCCAGACACCAGCAACGTACTTTCGTTCTACCTTTGCACTACTTGCAAGCCAATATGAAATGGTCAATTATGTTGCCCTCGCACGCGTCGGTAGTAGAAATTCAAACACAAGCAGAGTCTTCCAGCACCGTGGTTGATGTGTGAAGAAGATTTAATATCACTTTCTCTCTCTTACTACTTGCGCAATGGGAACCGCGATGGGAAGAAAATTACACTACCAGACCGCGAGAGAGCGAATCGCACAACCGACGCACCAGGCTGATGAGGATACAATGGCACTTTGAGGGCTGATTTGGATCTTTTATAGATTTTCATTCATTCATTATCCTGCAACATGTTGTACGGTGCTTCAGTGTTGCAGCTACATGCGACAGGACAAAGAAAATTTCGGCAACTTTAAAATGAACGTTTATGAATGTGCATAAATCTTGGTCTGCCGGATTGTGTTTAGTATAAATCAACGCATAACATTTTATGCCGAGAAATGTTTCAAAAAGTCAATTAATTATTGACTTGTAACTTTAAAGCGTAAAATGCATCTATAATGAGTTATGCCAGTACACAATACGACTTAATCTGACATTTTTTAAGAGCAATTATAATACTAATCATTATTCAAAGGGATTTAAATTATTTTTTCACAATTCAGTTTGTAAACTGATCAAAATAGGCAGGCGTTGTGAGTCCAACTAGATTTACTTTTCCAATAAGAACTAGGTACAAGATTCAGATACGAAGAGCTCTAGTTACTTTCTAAGTAGATACTGTCACAACGCACACCTCTAGCTTAATCAAAACAAAAGTTGCTCGACCAAACATAAGTTTTTCAAGCGGTGCATAAGGTGCTGGAAGTAGTTGTTTAATTTTAAGAAGACCTTATTTTGTGGGACGGTAAGAATTCGGGATTCGGAGCCAGGGAGAATATGCTATTAATCTAGCCCTTTCCTTGTTGTAGGACAATGAATTTCCTTCGACAAACATTCAACCTCACCAAATCGATTGCCGGAGAAGGTATGTCATAGTCCTAAGCATGCCGCCTCTTGGCCAGATTGTGTAATATACGGCTGAAAGATAATTCAACAGGCTCCACTTTAAATAGTGGTCTGACCACCTAATGGTGATGATATAAAGCGAAATAAGGCATGAAACAATAAGTTTGCAACATTTATCAATGTATACGACTGGATCTGCTGGGATGGTGATACGATAAGCAAAATATGGTGTGCCTAAATTTATGTATAATTTTGTCAAGTGCTACATTATTATAGTATTTTTCCTCAACTATCTAGCAAATATGTAATGAGGAATACAGATTTCTATTACATATAATAAGAGATAAAATCCATTATGGATGGTCTCGGTCAATCAAATGTTGTGATGAAAGTGATGGTGCTAATTAAGTATATAATGAAGTGATAATGTGCAAAAGTGTTCATTACATAAGTTTAAATTTCCTTTGGTTAAAACATCTCCGTAAAACCATATAAAAGCAAACGTAGTTATTTCGCTCCTTGCGGTTATCATCGCGAACATTTCGATGCATTTGTCCCAAGATATACAAAACACTGGAATAGAATGTGTATACACCTTACCCCATATTAGTGATGATCCCTGTCTGGATTCGAATCATTAGAATCAAATCCGATCTTGGATTCCAATCTGCTTATCATAACCCTCGTCTTATCATATGAACACATCGATTTTTCACAGTTGAACACTGCTTAAATATTTAACTAAAGTTCAAAGCAGATGAGTTCAAATAGAATCCAATCAAATCGAGTCCAAATCGAATCCTTCAAATGGGAGCCAATCCGTCTAGGGTTCGAGTCCTCAAATTTTCCGAATCCTCACCATTTGCCAACACTACTTCTTATGTCAAAGCATCCATTCGTGGAAAGGTGGACGCACCAAACAGAGGTATCTTTATTTTCTTCTGGCGTTTGAATTCCCGTGCAAAAGAGTTCAGCAAACGCCTTGCTACAAAAAGTTTTGCACTGCCAGCACGAAGGTGCCTTAAATCCACTAATATCAGATCAATAGTGCCGTGGATCCGAGTACAGAAGAATCTAATGGGAACTGTCGTTCGGAGCCCGAGAAGAAACACCCGCGTAGCCCCTGTGTGAAGTGTGTGGAAGGTGTTAAATTTGTGTGCTTTTTAGTGAAAATATTAAGCTTAAGTTTGCGTGATTGCGAAAACGGGCTGTAATTAGTGCGGACAGCGTTAAATCCTAGCCGTTTCGTGAGGTCTGTGACCATTCAACCGAGACGTACTTATTCGTAGCCTGCTGCTGCATTTTACCTCTTTTTTGTAAGATGCATAGTTTTTAGTCCTCCGTACTTGTTACAGTTAACTGGTGGTCAACCGAATCGACATATTTTTCAAGTTTGATGTGAGCTATTCATTGCTGGTTACATAGTTTCACCTTCTGGTAATGAAAAACGTACCAGCACCAACATCTACATGGAAAGTGTTTGAGGAAGTGAAAATGGACAGATGTCACCACCGGTGATGATGATGCACATCCAATATTTCGTCTGCTCTACAGTCACTGTTTCTCTTTCCCGTATATTTGGCCCTTTAAGCGCACCTGAGAAGAGTGCGCCTCAAAATGCCAACACACACGCACGCCTTACGCTTTTCGCGCATAAATTAACATCGTTGCACCCCAACCCCCCAAGCAAACTGCTGCACGTAACTCGAACTGCAACCGTGAGGAACAAAACTTTGTTACGCTTGGTTGACAAAAGATATCGTCCGAGATAGGAGAGGCAAGCGTGGGATGGGGGTCTCTTGCAGGTGGAAGGAAGTCGAGTGCAAAGTGCAGAAAACTAGAGGAAAAGTGTTGAAAGTTGATCAGCCTGGCCCAAGCACCACACGTATGATTCGTGCTTTGACTACAGTAAACAGTGTAGAAATTCCCGTAAAAGACAACTAGTAGTTGCCGGCATTCGAATAATGCTCTGTTAGTAATGTCTTTTATATTATATTTTCAAGGTTGCTATTGGATGCCGTTGCCCGTCCGTCGAGAGGGGTAAAAACAAGGACAAGGATTTAGAAGCGGTTGGTCGGAACAACGGCTATCCCGTTATATCCGTCCCCCGAATGAATCTTCGCGCCACCACCGACGGTGGCGTGTCACTACTGCCCTGGTACACCGGATGGCCAGAAGCAGAAACGCAAAACGCACTCGCGATAAATGGCGAAACTGCATGTCCGTGCGAATTGTGGATATCAGTCTGTCCACCACCACTGGTTTCTCTTCTTCCCTTGGCTTGGAGCTCGCGACGCCGTTCCTTCCGAACCTGCAGCAAAAGAGAAACAGTCATGCACAAAGAGACATGTGTAGAGAGAAGAAGCAGAGGAGCGCTTTAATAGCAGGGCCGCGCAGAAACGAGGCCAACGCACGTACCACCCTTTACGCGAGGGTCGGTTCCTATGTTGCTTGCGTGCTTGGTTGGTGGCTGCGGTTTACATTTTCCTGCGGTGTGCGTTCGCATGCATGCCTGGCTTTTGGTCGACCGCTCTTAGTCTCCCGGCTGCTGGCCGGTACCAATACCTTCGCGTATCGAATCCCGTTTTTGCTTTTTAGCTGATCGACCGATCGCGTTTCTCCCCCATTCTCTGGCCCGTAGGGATCCTTAGGGCGTCCGTTGGACTTAAGGTGCCGGCAGCTACGAGTTTCCGCGCATGTACGTGCCTGTGTGTGTGTATGTCACTGTTCTTGATCTCATCGACAAAAAGAGATCTCGATCATCACAGGGGCAGAAAAGGGGAAAAGAAACCTCAAAATGCGCTCCCCATGCATGTGAAGCGGCGCGCAGGATGGCAGCAGGCGGCCTGGTTCGTGGTTTTATTCTTGGTAACCTGTTTCTCCCTTCGGGACGGACGGACGGAAGGGCCACTTGTTGCTCGGCTGTTGCATTGCAAAATGAAGGGCAGAAAAGAAGTGCTTCCGACACACGACACTTTCGCGAGCTAGCTCTACCGGCGTTGGCGGCGCAAGTAGTGTAGACCCTGTTGCTTTTATATGGTGGCCCCGGGTAGCTCGTTTTCGCTAACACGCGCGTCTAGGTTTTTGGTTTTTATCCATCACAAATGCGTGACCGTGCGTATGTGTAATGCTTTTGGTCTCCAGTGAAAAGTAGTTCAGCAGATCAAGGCAAAACTCAACCACCGAAGCGCGATCGATCGATAGATCGAGATGGTAGATATCGATTAGCGACTCGTTTTTGGCGTGTTTCATGTTGCGGCAGAGTTGCGTTTTCTAAAGTTATTTTTACGTGCAATGGAGCATGAACCGTAAACGGCTGCGAAAAAATCCCATCCCAACGTGCAAAACGAGTGATGAATTATTGTGTTTTTAACCTATGCCTGGTTTTCACAATCACGACATACGTTACGATCGTAGCTAAAGGCTTCTTTCGTGAGTGAGATCACATTTTATTTCGTATGCTGAAACACGCGCATATTTCATGCTGTTTTGTTAATGTTTGACATCATCTGACTGCTGGCGCTAGTTTGAAACAGATTGGTCGGATATTGTATGATCAATTTTTTAAAGCACGTTGAATGACTTTATACGTTTTGATACATCGTCGCCTAATAACTTATTTTATGTTGATGTACAGTCAAACGGTTGATTATGTTTAAAAGCAGAGAGTCTTCCAGTCGCAGCAGCAATAATCTTCATGCCAGTAGGCTAGTAGAGACGATCGCACAAAGTGGTGTATAAAACGAAACGTGAACAGACCAAGGGTTGCAAAAAAAACATCACACAAGAAAGAAGCAGAACCCGCCGCGGTGGGAAGCGTAAAGAAAAAATATGACCGGAGTGTATACCCACCGGTCCCGGACTTCAACCTTTGCGGTCGCCGCCGCGAATGTACGAGGGCGAATGTGTATATGCATCCGTATTTTATGTGTTCTCGCTTTACCTTCGCGGTGGAAAAGCGCCGTCCCGTCCTTTCTGTCCGTCCGTCCGAACGAACGAATTGGCAAACCAACAGACTCCTCTCTACTTCGCGATCGCAGTGACGAATGCGACGAGAGCTGGCGGTGGGAACGCAATCCTGATGGCGTTCGCCCGTTTTGTTGGAGTAACGTCGATGTAAGACGCACCTCCGGAAGGGACGGCACGGGACGGAGGGTGAAGGTGAAACGCCGCATGTGTTCGCGAATTTCTCTCCCCTCGGAGATGAACCGGAGCAAGAAAGCGGATGTCGAATATAAATGGCCCCCAGCGGACGGCAGCGCAGCCCCTTGTCGCGGTGTGTGTTTTTTTTTGTTCGTTTTAGAGCCCGTTTCATTTTCGGCGAATTTGTTGGAGACAGGAAACTTGATCTTCGTCTGATACTATCCGTTCGTCTCCTTCCTTCCATCATTTTTTTGGAGGAAGATTGGCAAATCGCCAAAAGAAAAATATCGCTCCCATTTACGAACACACACACCACCACTGCTGCTGTTCCTCATTAATGCATTTTGATGTTACTTCTTCTGATTCTTCTGAAGTAGTTCTGACCTGAGCCAAAGAAGAAACCGCGTTGTTCGCGTACGTACCTTCTTTCTATCAGCTTTGCCGTTCACCGTGACCACGATCACCTGTGAGTATGTGTGTTTGGCTTTTGATCAGCATGTAGAGAGTGATCAAGATCGAGTGCCGGAGAACGGTAGTAAATAAATAAATAAGAATAAATTCAACCCCTTGGTGTATAAGAAACACCCATCGGGGAACAACCGGGACAGGAGACTCGATCTTCGTGTGTACACCCTTAAGGATCTCTTCAAGCAAAGGATACTTTCCTTGGGACTGGCAACAACAACAACAACGATGTCCACCCGCTTGACTTGAAAATCGGGTGCATTAGCCCGTTTCTTTCCTTGCTCATTGTTCTCGATCGCGATCGCCCCTTTTTCGCGAAGAGGCGATGGCTCGATCCAGAGAAGGTTACCGATTGCTTCATTCTATCTCTTTTATTTCCCCCTCTCTTTCCCTCCTCATACCCATCTGTGTCCGTGCCCTCCGGGGGAGGATGCGAGTAAAAGTATATAAATCATCAACCGGGGGCACCCCGGGCGCCAAGGGATACCGCGGGGCCTGAGGTGGTGTAGGGGAAGTAGCAAACGGTGGGAAGAACGTGCGAAAATGGACTGCGAAGAACTGCGGAACTCCAACACCCAGCCACCCCTGGACCCCGCTGCACAGTGGCTCAGTGAGTGGACTTTTGATGTTGAATGTAGTAAAACAATTTTTTTTAAATAAAAAAATTTGTTGAGGGAACGATGTTCATCAACGGTGATTCCAGTTGTTAATTTAAAATATCTCAAAAAACTATTTGAATATAATAATGAGATATGAAGGAGACATTTCTGTCACAACAATTTTGCTTAGTTGAAACATAAAGATACGAAATTCCACCGCCTCCGTCCGAGCGGAAGCAGGAAAGGGAAGAGAACGGGGGGGATGTTTTTTTTTTGCAAAGTTTTCCTTCTTTCGTCGTACCTCGCGATCACCTTTCGCCGGTCGGTGGAGAAACAGCGAAAAAGAGCGAATGAGAAGTGCATAAGAAGTCGATCGATGAGTGAGATCAAGAGATCGCGGATGGTGGGGTAACGTTTTATTGGTTGTTGGGGGTAGGGGGTTTGGAGGCTATGGGGAGCGCGGTTATGATGAACTGGTTTGGTGGACGGCGGGTGCACTGGCCAGGCCAGAAAAACAATCGGAAGAGCATCAAGCAAGCGGCAGCAACACCACTACTCCGCTCGATAACTGCTCGAGGAAAGATGGAACTGCCCCTTGACGTTAATTGAAACAACAGATGCCGGCAGACCCCAGGCCTCCTCCAGTAGTGTGTGTGTTTGTGTGTATGTTTGCTGGCGGCAGTAGGTGATAAAACCCCATTTCTTTCACTTCCGACAGCAGAACAGAGGTATCTTGTGCTTCCGCGTGGCGTTAAGTATCAGCTTCTCGTATGACATTCTTGTGAACGGTGGTGTCCCGGGTCGGAAGGGTTTGTCGATGTCGTGCCCCTTACTGTGACACGGTGTCTATCAGTGTGGAGTGTGCGTGTGAATCACAGTGTTTCCCGATCGTTACCGATGCGTGCGTGCAAGTGCTGGTAGTGGCAATGGTAGTGTCCGGCAGGCGGAACCGAACGCGAAGCGCTTGAGTTCCGTCATCGATCGTTCCGTCGCTCCGTGGCCACACACATCTCATCCACGACTTCATCATATCGACGAGCAAACGGGGCAATTGTGTCATCCGGTTGAACACCATGGGCTACGATCTGACCCGGTTTCAGGGTGACGTCGACGAGGAGCTCATCTGTCCCATCTGTTCCGGCGTGCTGGAAGAACCGCTGCAGGTGAGTTTGAGGAAATACGATTGATCCGAGAAAGAGGGAGAGAGAGCAGGAACAAGCCACAGTAGCACGACCTTTCTTCCTAGCGGAACTCTGCCACTTGCGGAAGAGAAAGTGACTGCAATTTCGGTAACTGTCCAATTGGTCCACTCGTGAATCGGTCGATGCAACAACCGAAGGAAAAGGCAAATGGTAATCACAGCGATCACTGTGCCGTACCAAGCGTAGAGTCGAAGTGAAGGCGCGGAAAGACCAAAAAACGAATGGCACATTCGGTTGCTTCCGTGTGTTATTCGATGTGCAGCAATGGTTCATGATTGATGGCGAGCGGAGAAGTTTGGACCAGGTGAAGAGGATCGGGTGTTGCAACTTCTTGACGTTCTAGGGAAGGGCTGACGTTGGAAAAGCTTTTTTTGTTTCCGGTCTGAAGTAGATGCAATTGGACGAGTTTTACTCACTAAACGTCTTATCTTGAAATTTGGATGTGATATCGCTGATCATAGTCTGAGTCACTGTTTATTTTCGTAGCCCAATATAGATAAGAACATCTGGTTAATTTTGGTGTGTGTTCATCTACATCTAGATAACACGAAAGTAATGTAAACTAAACCGAGCTTGTTTCGGTTAACGGAGACTTTTCGCTGTGTTTGGAAGTCGTAAAGAATTTGATAAGCCCATTTTATTGGAGGTTTAAATAACAGAAGCCGTTGTTGTCACTACTGGTAGTGTTTTTACGGTACCTTCTGTTTGTCAGGTGGATTTTCGATGCTATCTGTGAGCAAATAGTGGCTTTCTCTCTCTGCTTTACTGCACGAAAGGCTTCTACTGTTTATGGAGTGTATCACTTATTTACCTTCCTTTTTTTCCTATTCTCATTGTAGGCCGTCGCTTGCGAGCATGCGTTTTGCCGTGGCTGCATCACCGAGTGGCTGTCACGGCAGCCAACCTGCCCGGTAGACCGCAATCCGATCACGAACAACAATCTCCGCGCCGTGCCAAGAATCCTACGCAATCTGCTATCCCGGCTGAACATAACCTGCGAGAACGCCATGTACGGTTGCACGCTGGTGCTGAAGCTGGACACACTAGCGACGCACATCGAAGAGTGCGAGCACAACCCGAAGCGGCCACTGCCCTGCGAGAAGGGTTGCGGCTTCGTCATACCGAAGGACGAGTACAAGGACCACAACTGCTTCCGGGAGCTGCGCTCGCTCGTGCACAGTCAGCAGCAGAAGATGGGCGAGCTGAAGAACGAAATCAACGACCAGAACCTGGTGATAAACGAGCTGAAGCGCGAGCTGAACCTGGTGAAGGACTTTATGCGCGCGATGCGCGTCTCCAATCCCGCCATGCGTGCCATTGCCGACCAGATGGAGCGGGACGAGGTGACGCGATGGTGCAACGGGTTGGCCCGGGCTCGGGTGACGCGCTGGGGTGGCATGATCTCCACACCGGACGATGCGTTGCAGGTTGGTTTTGGAGTGTAGTGGCCGCGATCAGAGGATGCTTTTTACTGATAAATGAATGTGCTTATTGTTGTTTCAGCTCATGATCAAACGGGCACTCTCGGAATCCGGCTGTCCGCCGCACATACTCGACGACCTGATGGAAAACTGTCACGAGCGTCGGTGGCCCCGGGGCCTCAGCTCGCTGGAAACTCGCCAAAACAATCGACGAATTTACGAAAACTATATCTGCCGGAGGGTTCCGGGTGAGCGAAAATCTCCCTCTAGGAAGATTCTGCACCGAGTTTGGCTTGGCTTGACCTAATCTGTATCTGTATTTCTTTGTTGCAGGAAAACAAGCAGTACTTGTACTGCAATGCGATAACACGCACATGAACGAGGACGTGATGGTGGAACCGGGGCTAGTGATGATATTTGCTCATGGCATCGAATAGTTAGCGGGCGGGGAGATGACTGGCAACAACTACTGAACGCGGGGGCGAGTAGTACCAAAAGTCTGCAAGTGACGTAACAGAAAGCAAAATGCAGCGCCTGACATCTAACAACCATCATTCCGATACACACACGAGTCGGAATGTATCTCTCTCCCCGCCCGCCCACTTAACCACCGCCAACCCGTAGGCACTGTTAGCTGCCGAAAAACAAAACAACTGATACGACTGTTGATCTCGGAGTGGATTTTACTCGAAAAAAAAAACGGAAATCTGTTCCATCCACGAGCTGCAAACTCGCAACATCGATGGGGGAGGGTCCTCATTTTCGAACCGGAAGTCCACCGGTTAAAAGGCCGCTGGCGCAACATCCGTCTGGCTTAGGTTTTAGTTTGCGTTTGAGCTAAGCTCGGGACGTATGAATTTGTGTGGCAAACGATACGAATGATGTGTCGCGCGTGTGGTGTTGGATTGGTGACAAACTCTCTCAATCCCACGCACCTCAGGCATATATGCGACAAAAATGTCAATGTATGGTTCGCTAACGGATCTAGCGAGATCGATCGATGTGTAAAGGAGTGACGCACTCGATGTTTGTGATTTAATTACCTTTCGACTCGTTTGTTCCTGTTTGTTTGCGCATGGGGGGAGGAGGAGGAGATGGAGTGTGAAAAAGAGAAAATACTTACCAATATTGGTAATTTACAATCGTCGTGGTTCTTCTTTCCAGAGCGACTAAAAACTCCCAAGAATGCCTCGATCATGATTGATGTTGGAGGGAAATCCATTTTATTCAATGGATGCCTGGTGACAAGCATTGGTTTAAGTGTGATCATGCTTTGAGCTAAAACAAAACGCTCCTTTGATTCATTCTCGGAAACGAGATTACGGTAAAATACGCACAACATGGTCGAAATGTCCATCCTTCATTTGCTTGCCTGAAAAAAACCGATTCCAGCGCTCAACCCACTTCGATGCCTCCCCTCGCCCAACGAAAGTGAACAAGTCGGAGTACTTCATTCAATGTTAGTGTGTGTGTGTGCGTGTGTGATAGGTTGTTTGCGAGCGAGTGGAAAACTGGCAAACGATCGCCGTTAAGAACAACAAGGAAAAGGAGAACCATAAGAATTCCTTTAATTTTTGGTGCAGTCTCTGATAAAAAAGGAAAAATCAACTGCTGAACAAAATCACGCCCCAACCCACATGCGTTGTATGGTGGAACTCTTCGTTCTCTTCCTTGTAGTACTATAGTAGCCTCTAAGAAACATTCAATCGTTGTTGTAATCCCTAGATGCTAATGAGCGCAGGAATAAGGAGAATGGATGCGTAATGTGCTGTATGTTCGATCGATGCGTGAATGAGTAATGACGTATGTGTGTGTGTGTGTGTGGGCTCTATGGTGGAGGAATGAATGCGAACACAGGTGATTAATGTTCAGAAAAGGTCGAACTATGCCGAAAAATATAAGCTCCAAGAAGCGATGAAAAGCGAAGGATTCAAAATGATCTTTAATGGTGACGAGGATTACGAAATCAGGAGAGGAGATCGAATGTTCATGTTCGTTACTGGATTTTTCAAATACTTTCTCGATTAGGGAGACTTTTTGATCCGCAAGTGAAGACTACGTTTGCTACAACAATTCGTGATTTCAACAATCTATATATTCATTTTTATTTAGTTACAAACATAATAATCACCCTCGTCAGCCAAAAGAACACCGTTTTACAATTCCTGAGGTTGCGTAGCGAAATTCTGGAAGAATTCCGTTGCGACCACTCCTTCCAGGGTGCTGAACCAGTTGAAATTGTTTTGCACCGTCGCCCGGGCGCTGTTGGCCACGGCTTCGGTGATCTCCGTTCCCAAGCTAACCAATAGGGCGTTCAGCCGGTCCAGCTCCTGCTGGGTGTTGGTGCGCGAGGCAATATTCGACACGGCGCTGTTGAGTGCCGGTCGTCCGAGTCGGTTGACAAACTCCGTGACCTGCGTGGGCACGGAGAGGAAGTCGATCACCGCATCGACACCTTCCCGGCTCGCTCCGTACACGGCCGACACGATGCGCGTCCGTTCGGTGGACAGTAGTGCGTCAAACTCGCTGCCAGTGCCGAGGGCGACCGTGATGAACGACGTTAGATGGGACGGATTACGCGAGCATGCCAGCGCATCGATCAGCACGGTACGGTGTGCCTGGTTGTTCGAGTTCTTGAACTGATCGTACACCCAAACGAACACGTCGTTGCTTGCGTCGGCGGTCGCCAGTCCGTTGCAGTAAATTGCGGTCGCAACGTCTGGGTGGACGGGAGTGTTTGCCTGGTAGGCGGCCTGGAGCGCCGTCCGCGCTTGCTGGAGACAATCGCCGTGTCCGATACGGCATGCCCAGGTGATGATGAACTGCTTCAGGTAGCGCTGCAGCATCGTCTCTTCGGGACGCTCGTTCATCGAGAGTGTCGGGTAAATGTCGGCCAGCAGCGAGTTGACGTACACCCGGAAGTGATCGAAGGAGGGTGTACCACGGAGTTTGTTGTGGAAGTACGTGAGCGCACTACCGGCCGCCGTCCAGGGTGCGTATTCTGTCTCCTTCCGGAGGTACGCCATGAGACGGAGGGCCACCGCCAAGTCGATGCGTTCGGCACGCGCAATGTTGTACACGTCGTTCACCAGCTGCGCTCGGTTGCGTCGATGGATTTGCATGGGATTGTCATGGAGTGCCGAAATGATGAGCTCCCAGTTGTGGGCATCATAGTTCACCCGGTAGTAACCCGTCTGCTGACGGTTGAAGATGATCCACTGGTCGTCCGGCACGTTGGTGCTGATTTTAGCGGCTTTTGAAGAAAGCCACGAGAACTGAGCCGGCGAATGCTCAAAGTTGGGCGCGTTTCCTCCCGTGTAGTCGTATGGGATGTGGTACACGTGGCTATTGGGAAGCTGGCGGTTGGACAGGAACCGCTCTTGGGAGAGAATAACCTCGTGGTTGGACCCCTCACCACCGTACGTTCGGTAAACATTAAGGATCGGGAATCCGGCAACCGTAGTCCACGAGTCCATCAGTTGCTTCACCGTTACTTCAGCCGGCAGCAATGTGACCCCGTTGGCAACCAGTGCCGCCTGCAATCCGGCGTAAAGATCGTCCGCCACGGCGCCATCGAGCTGCCGTTCTCGCATGTACATCGTCAGCCCAGCGCGCCAGTTGTCGTCTCCCAGCACCTCGCGGAACATGTTCAACACACTGCCCGACTTATCGTACGCGACCGTATCGAACAGGGCGGCAATTTCATCCGGTGATCCCGCGTTCCAGTTCATCGGACGTACCGACTCGCTCGCATCGGCCGCGAATGCATTCTGGATCACCTCCACCGTGAACAGCTCCCAGAACTCACCCTCCGGGTAGGCCAGCTGGGCCGCGAGGTATTCGTAGACGGTGGCAAACCCTTCGTTTAGCCAGATGAATTCCCACCAGTTCGGACTGACCAGATTGCCGAACCATTGATGTGCGTACTCGTGGGCGATGATCGTCGTGACGCTCTTCTTGTTGCGATAGGAGTTTATCGCCGGATTGAACAGCAGAACGGGTTCTCTGTTGGAAAATGGAAGGAATCAGACACAACCGATAGAGATGAGTGCATGAGCTTTTTATTTTAACAGGTGGTTATAAAACAATCACACGATTGTTTCTGACATGATAAGGGACCATACGCGAGTGCGATAGCAGCACACACACGCAACACAAATTATTCACAATGATAGTAGCATAGTCATTGGGACATCGAATCTTTTGTCCGATACGATGATCCAATGTGGGTTGTCATGAGGTGAATGATTAAGGAGATTTCTTAATCTACTACATCATCGTGTTTGCTAAGGAACATATCTTTGCACTCACCCGTATGCAACCAGGCCCCAGTTTTCCATTGCACCCGTGCCCCGATCGGGAATGGCAATCTGCGTCATCTTCGGCATAAACTCGTAGTACGAAACGTCCATGTACACGCCTAGCGCGTCCAGAATCCTATTGCCTGCCTCCAGCGGGAACTGCGTCTCCTCGAAGACGTTCGAGCGGGCATACACCGTCTGCTGGCCGGCGGTGCGAATCGCAAAATCGCTCACGGCAAACGCCAGCAGATAGGTGGACATCTTCGGAGACACCTGGAACTTGCTCGTCACGTAGTTTGCGTTGTCCGGATCCGGTACGGGCGTACCGGCCATTGGCATGTTCGCCACGGCGTTGTAGTTGACGGAGTGCGTAATTTCCAGCTCAAACGTGGCCTTCAGCAGTGGCTCATCGTAGCACGGGAAGGCCGAACGGGCGTGTGTCGGCTCGAACTTGCTCGAGGCCAGGTAGCGACGCACACCATTCGCGTCGAGGTAGGACGAAGCGAAAAAGCCCATATTGTTGTTGTTTTGCAGCTGGCCCTGGAACTCGATGCGCAGGAAGTACCGCGAACCGGGCTGTAGCACTTGCGACAGGGTGAACGTAAGATGTTCCGTGCGCGTATCCGTCGTGAAAGAAGGTTGTTCCAGCTCCGGGCCAACGGTACCACCGGTACCCTCCTGAAGGAGTGCCGCACGCTGGATCGTAAGCCTTCGGTTTAGCACCACGATCGTCGTGGTTGCCTCGAGGACTTGCAAGTGAATCGTAACCGTGCCAGTGAACTGACGATTATTCTCGTGGATCGCCGTCCGAAGCGCCAGGTGGTAGTGAACCGGTGCCGTACTACTGGGAAGCCGGTACGACTCATCCACCGGCTGGCGACGGCTCGGGAAAAGGCTCTCCGGCGTAGCTTCTTGATCCTGCTCGAAGGCGAGCGTATTATCCGACGGTTCCACAAGCCACTTCCAAGCGGGTCGTCCAGCCGACACCGGATTAGCCACCAGGCACAGGACGGCGAGGACCACTCCAACCCCTATCACCTTCTTTGGGGATAGCATTTTTGCACACAAAGTTCTTCACTTCCTCCACGGGTGAGAGGATGTTCCTTCGCAGCGAAGGGATTAACACTGACTGAACGTAAGTGCGCCTAAGGCCGGATCGTTTATAGTGTCTCCCGTCCGGAGTGCTTCTCCTAGGCCAGCTTTAGGCCTCACTTGATCGGTGGTGATAAAAACGCATTGAATCAAACACAATTGGGAATACCAATGGGGACCGATTGGGGATTGTAAAGATTAGATAGGTGCGAAAAATGATAGTCTGATGATGACTGACCGGCCCAGAAGAGTAGCGCTGAGGTAGCTTCGTGCGGGGAAGAGTATGAATTTCTCTACCTTTTTGGCCCCACATGTAACAGGATGTACGTTATCCCTTCAAAAGGAAGCGTCAAATCATTGTTCGTACATCCATTCACCTTTAATTTATTGCTGTTAAGGGGTCATAAATTAGCCTATGTTATGTAATATAAATAGTTAAGGCAATTTTTTAGATATTTGTGCGGAAATGGAGTATCAATCTGTTGTGTGAACACGTTTTTAATCTCATTTCGCCCGTTGATAAGGGACGTTTTGATGATCGTTAACCTTATTTCTTTCATTGTTGTCCATCGTCGAATGAATGGCAGTAACTTGCCTGTGGAAGAAATAATACGCTACGATAAGACCGAAAGCAGCAAGGTTGTAAAACAAGCGTTTTGTGTGCGTATGTGTGTTATCATTATCACTTAAATGCGGCCCTTGATAGACATTTTGAGATAGTTATGCGTATCAAGATTATGTATTGTTTGTGTGATGATATATTTCACACCAGACGGACTTATGTCACTGAAAGATTTCAGTAGGGAATCGAATTGATCGCCTCAACGGGTTTTTGGTTTGGGATGAGCTCCTGGGGAACATTTTCGGACATTTATCCACAAATATCTTCTATATAATTAAGCTTTGATTTTGTAGCGAGTGGTTGATTTTTATTTTGAAACAAATACTAAATTTGAACGGCTTTATGACTCCATTTTTACTTGGCAAAGTTGGCAAAGTAGTTGGTAGAAACAACTCCTTCGAACGTCTCGAACCAAGCGGCGTTTGTCTTGACGGTGCGTACAGCAGCTTCGGCCGTTTCCGGGCTGATCAGATCGCCGAGAGCGGCAAGGAACTGGTCCAGTTGCTCCAACTCTCCGTCGTTGTTGGTGCGCGAGGCCACATTCGACACCACACTGTTAAGCGTACCCTGGCCGAACCGATCAACGAATTCGCGTGCAACCGGCGGATCCGACAGTGCCTTAACGAGAGCTTCGACGCCGACACGGCCCGCGGAGTAGATCGAGGACACGATACGGGAGCGTTCGCCGTTCAGCAGACTGTTCAGCTCGGAGTTGCCTCCGATGGCGACGGCGACAAGGGAAACGAGCTGGCTCTCGTCCTGGGCACAACCAAGGGCATCGATCAGTACGGACCGTTCGGCTTCGTTGCCCGACGAGATCATCTGGTTGAAAAGCCACCGGTACTCGTCATCGGTCGCTCCCTTCAGGCCGTAGCAGTACACGACATACGAGACATCCGGGTGGACCGGAGTGTTGGTTTCAACGGCCGTATGCAGCGCCTCAGTCGTCTGCCGGAGACACTCGGTGTATCCGACGCGGCAGGCCCAGGTCGAGATGAGTTGCTTGAGATACTTTTGCAGCAAGGTTTCATCTTCCGGCACGGTGGTGATGTCGCCCAGCGTGTCGAACACATGCCCGATAAGGGCATCAACGTAGACGATGAAATCGTGGTAGTTGGCCGTTCCGCGGAGTTTGTTGTAGAAGTAGTTCAGCACACCGTTGGCCGCAGCCCACGGGACGTACTCGTGTTCACCCGAGAGATACGTCAGCAGGTCCAGCGCCAGCGCCATATCGTGGCGGTTGGCCCGAGCCAGGTTGAAGGCATCGTTGATCAGCTGCGCCCGGTTGAAGCGATGGATGGCTTCCGGATCGGCACGGAGAGCACTTGCCAGCAGCAGCCAGTTGTGTGCATCATAGTTCACACGATAGTATCCCGCCTGCTGCTTGTTGAACAGAATCCAATCATCGGCGGCAACGCCGGTCTCGACCCGTTCGGCCTGCTTCGCAAGCCATTGGAACTCGGAGAGATCCTCGAAGTCGGCATCGGAGGCGGTAGCGTACGAGTACGGAATGTACCAGAGGTTATCGTTCGTCACGCGCTTGTCAGCATAGAATCGCTCCTGGGAGAGGATGACTGAACCATCGTCGTAGTTACGACGAACGTTCAGCACCGGATAGCCCGGCTGCGTGGTCCAGCTGTCCATCAGTAGCTTCACACTTACACCCTCCGGCAGTACATCCTTTTCGTCGATTGCTGCCTGCAGACCGGCGTAGAGATCATCCGCAACCGCGCCATCTAGTTGACGGTTCAGAAGGTACACCTTCAGACCCGCACGGAAATTGTCGTCCCCGAGGACCGTACGGAACATGTTAAGCACGCTTCCAGCTGTGGAGGATAGGAATAAACCTTAGCATTGTGTGTGCTATATAAACACCACACTTTACTCACATTTGTCATAAGCGATCGAATCGAAAAGTCCCGAAATGGCCGACGGTGTTGTGGCATCCTGCGTCATCGGTCGAATGGTGTCAGTGGAATCGGGTCCGAACGCGTTTTGTACGTTCTCAACCGCGTACAGATCCCAATAGCGCTCCGAAGGGTACGCAAGATCGGCCCCAATGTATCCGTAGAGATTGGCGAATCCTTCATTGAGCCAGATATAGCTCCACCAGTGCGGACCAACAAGGTCCCCGAACCACTGATGAGCGTACTCGTGGGCAATGACGACGGCAATACCTTTCCGTGCGCGGTACGTGTTACGCTCCGGGTTGAAAAGCAATGCCGGTTCTCCGTACTTCACAAGACCCCAGTTTTCCATGGCACCACCTCCTCGATCGGGAATGGCCATCTGGGAAAGCTTCGGCATGTAGTCGTAGTATGACACGTCGGTGTAGGCATTCAGGGCATCGAGCACACGGACACCGGCTTCCAGGGCAAACTTGGCCTCATGGATCGCGTTCGGGCGAGCGTAGACCTGCTGCAGTCCATCTTCGATCGCCACGAAGTCGGACACACCGAAGGCCAGCAGATAGGTCGACATCTTCGGCGTGGGTCCGAACTTCGTCGTTACGTAACCCTCGTGCTCTTCCGACGGTTCCACGGCTTCGACGGGCATGTTGGAGACGGTGTTGTACTCAGCGACGTGCGTAATCCACAGTGTATAGGTAGCCTTAAGCAGGGGTTCGTCGTAGCACGGGAACGCCATACGAGCGTTGGTCGACTCAAATTGGGTCGTTCCGACGTAGCGACGTTCTCCCTCGTCGTTGACGTAGGACTTCAAGAAGAAGCCACTGTTGGAGGAAGTCTCCAGGTTTCCGCTGTACGTCACCGTCAGAACGTAGCTACCGAGCGGAAGTACCTGTCCCGAACGGAAAGTAAGCTGCTCGGTACGGGTGTCCAGTTCATGTTGCGGGAATCCAAACTCCACCAAAAGTCCATCCTCCTCCTTAGCGTACAGCGAAGCGAATGACACTGATAGCCCACGGTTATGCACGGTAATGGTGTCCGTCGGTACGATCACATCGAAGTGGATGTCGACGATGCCCTGAAATGCCCGGCTGCCCGTGTGCAGGTCGGTGTGCAGACGGATCGTATAGTGCGAGGGTACCGTGTGCGTTGGCAGACGGTAGCTCTGGTCGATTTGGTCGTCCCGAGGCTGCGCATCGTCCGACGGCACCTGGGCGAACTCTCGATCACTCCATTCGGACAGGACCGGACGATTCGGGTGCTGGCCAAACACCGACGTGGTAGAGACCACCACCAACAGCAGGAGCGGCACAAAGTTTTTCCCTAATTTCATCACCATCTCTCGTGGTGAAGCACACTGACGTGCCGGACGTGGTGGGAGTTTGATTTTTATACTCCGGCTGGCTGTTGGGTTTGTTACCCTTGTCTAAGCTACAGGGCGATATGGTAATCACCTGTGATTGAACAGTGTCTTCATTATTTAATAGATAGCCCCATCGATGTTACACAATCCAGTGCTTTATCTCGGCCTTAAACTTCTCGTGATACGAGCAATTGATAAGAGAGTGCTATTGACTGCGGGTGTAGGTTAGACGATGTGTAATTTTTCCACTTCTTTAAAGAAAAATCAAGTTACACGAGTAGCATCAATCGTTGAAATTGTCGTTACATCATCAGTTTGCCATAGTAACGCGTTCTCGACTATGAAGCGTTACTATAGCAACCGATGAAAAATACCCAGCAAAAAACTATGTTACTATGGCTAGAAAATTACTCGAAGATACTTTACTAATTCAAGCTTCTAAGCGAAAATCCAAGCAACAACAAATACCCCTTTGGCCATAAATTAAATCAAACCGCACCCATAGTGCTCTTCAGTAAGAAGATCCAAGGCAAGGATTGTTTCCGTTCATCATCGTTTGTTTATTTTCTGGATGAATCTCATCAATGGATCACTTTGATAAACACACTACGTTTGATTGGACAATCAAGGTGGGCAAGCCATTCATTCGACGAGCGCCTACCGTTGACAGCTTGATACGATAAGCAATCATCTGTTCGATTCTCTGCCCTTCCCCACACCCGAGCACGTCACGACTCCGTGATTGAATTAAATCAATACGCAACGCAACGCCTATCTCTACCTATTCTAGAATCCTGATTAAACATTGTACCGCTCTAGGAACTCGCCCACAATCAGTGCCTCGGCCGTCGTGAACCATTGGGTGCGTGAGGATGCCGTTTCCCGGACGGCAGCGAGGGTACTCGGGGCGAGGGACGTTTGAAGCGAGGTTAGCATCGTCTCGAGTTGCGCCATCTCCTGCGCGTTGTTAGTTCGTCGCGCGATATTGGTGATCGCATTTGTGATCGCTCCCTCACCGACGATACTGGAGAAGGCAAAGGAAGAAATGTTAGAAGAGTTCAATAAGTTATAAAAAAATCATGGATTATACTTACGCCATCAGCTGTTGTACGGTAACAACGTCGCTGAGCACGACCATTAATGTATCGATAGGGGCCCTTCCTCCGGCGACGATGGCTTCGAATATTCGACCACGTTCTTCCGAGAGGTACACAAAGTTCGTGTCGGGCAAAGCGCTGAACAAAATCGTCGCAATCATCGTCCTAATGTTGCTCGGATTCTTGGAGCATCCCAGTGCATCGATGAGGTCTGTCCGTTCCGCCTGATTGCGCGACGCTATGAGACGTTGGTAGATAGCCTCGAACTCGGTCACAACGTCCTCTTGCAAGCCGTAGCAGTAAACAACAGCTCTCACATCGGGATGCACTTGCACCGCCTCTGAGCCTTGCTCGGGTGTGAACTCTTTCCTTAGAGCCTCCCGGGAGCGCTCTAGACAGTCTCGATATCCAATTCGGCAACCCCATCCGGTGATCAACTGTCGTAGGTACTTGAACAACGTCGACTCGGAGGTATTGACCGTATCGACCGGTGTCGTAGCGTACACCTCCGAAATCAGCCCATCGACGTACGCGACAAACGCTTCCTCATGCTCCGTGCCACGTAACTTGTCGTAAAGGTAGGTGAGTACCTTATCCGCCGCCTGCCATGGGGCATAGTCCCTCTCCATGCGAAGGTATCGCATCAAGCGCAACACCACGGCCATGTCGAGCAGATCCGCCCGGGCCAGATTGAACGCGTCATCGATGAGTTGCGCCCGGTTCAGCCGGTGGATGTCATTGTGCCGCTCCATAAGTCCTTCCGCGATCAATTCCCAGTTTCGGGCGTCATAGTTCACCCGGTAGTAACCCATCTGCTGCCGGTTGAACACGACCCACTCGTCGTCTGGCACAGGGGTGGAGATTTTTACGGCGTGAGACGAAAGCCATTCGTGCTTTTCCAGCTCATAGAACGTCGGTGAAGATTTGTACGCGTAGTTGTACGGAATGTGCCAGACGTGGTTGTTTGGGAGGACCTTATCGGCGAGGAACCGTTCCTGGGAGAGAATTATTTCTCCGTCGCGGTAGAGTCGTCGCACGTTGAGCACTGGGAATCCGGGCCCATCGGTCCAGGATGCGAGAAGGTCACGCACATTGGCACCCTCCGGTAGGACGTTCTTGCCGTCGATCGCTTGCTGGAGGTGGGTGGCCAGGTTTGCTTCAGTGGCCGCCTCAAATCCTCGGTCGGAAAGGTACGTCTTAAGGCCCTCACGCCAGTTCGTCTCACCGAGTACTTTGCTGAACATGTTCAGAACACTGCCGGCTTTGGGGTGTGAGAAAGGCGAGAGTCAATGTCACATTTACACAAGCTCCATCTAACGCATCTCTTCTTACCTTTCTGGTAGGCAATGATATCGAACAGCCTCGGTACGTCATCCTGCGAGGCGGCGTTCCAATTGATCGGCCGAATCGTTTCACTCGCATCCTGCAGGAACGCTCGCTGGGTGACCTCGCCGGTGAAAAGCTCCCAGTACTCGTCGCCGGGCATGGCCAGCCGGGTCGCATAGTACTCGTACAGCGTGGCGAACCCTTCGTTCAGCCAGATGTATTCCCACCACTGCGGGCTGACCAGATCCCCGAACCACTGATGGGCGTACTCGTGGGCGATGACGGTCGTCACTCGTTTACGATTGCGATAGGTGTTTACGGTCGGATTGTACAACAGCGACGGTTCTCTGTAATCGGACAATTTTATTTCCAGTGCGGCTGCCTTTTAGTATCGGGATCGATGGTTCGGGGTTTTTAATTGAAGGGGCAATTTGAGGTTCCGGCGATAAGCGCATAACGACGGCCCCGTACTTACCCGTACGTCACTAGACCCCAATTCTCCATGGCACCTGTGCCACGGTCCGGCACGGCGATCGAAGTCATCTTCGGCATGTGGTCGAAGTAGGAGTTTTCCAGATAATCCCCAAGTCGTTCTAAAATCGCCGCACCAGCATCTACGGCATATCTTGCGTCCTCCTCGGCGTTGCTGCGCACAACCACCTCGTGTTGTTTGTCCCCCAACGACACAAAGTCAGTCACCGCGAACGCAAGCAGATAGGAAGACATTCGGGGAGTCCGCTCGAACGTGCTCACCAGGTACTCCCGGTTGTTGGGAGCGATCGTAACGCCTTTCCTCGGCATGTTGGCGATCGCGTTGTACGTTCGATGGTGGGTGATTTCCAGGTCGAACGTTGCCTTTAGGGCCGGCTCGTCGTAGCAGGGCAGCACCCGGCGAGCGAGCGTGGCCTGGAAGTGAGTCGTGCCGACCGATTTCCACAGCCCTGCGTCGTCGCGGTACCTCGACACTAGATATCCACTCTGGTAGTTACGCATCGTGCCGGTGTACGCAACCTCGAGGATGTAGTCTCCCTGCGGAAGCACGAGCGAGCACTGGAAAACGATGTGCTCAAGGACGATGTTTATTTTCCACGATGGGGTGTCAACTTTGATCGGATCGCCCCCCGAGTTGGGAAATCGGTGGAGTATCGCCGTTTGGATGGTGAGTTCCTGAACGTGCAGGGTCAGTACACTAGTTGGCTCCACCACGGTTAGGTGCACCCTGGTGGTAGCACTGAACGTCCGCACATCGTTGTGGATATCCGTGTACAGCGAGATAGAGTAATGCGTCGGGATGGAATTGTTCGGCAGGAAGTACGTCCTATCGACTTCCTGCGTTGGAACGACCTCCAACACGCCAGCTTCCAGAAACCTATCACCGGCCACCAACACCTCATCTGGCAGTGGACTTAGCCAGGCACTGCTACAACCACCGTTGGACAGGAGGAACAGAACCACCGCCGGAAGAATCCGCCACCTTCCCGAGCTCACCGTAGAACACTTTACCAATTCGCGCGCCATCGTATGTGACACTGAGCGACTGGCGGTGGAATGGCGGCCACTTAAACACTCCCCACGGGGGGACAGATAAGCAAGCAAATCTCCTCTGCTCCCGGGGTTGGGTCCGAGACACCGCCCGTGTGGTCATAAAAATAGATGCATCATTTAGATATCCGTCCCAACGACTGATAGAAGACGAAACGATAAGCATTGGTTGTTGTTCATCCTCTATCTCTTTTCGTAACTCCGATTCGGTTATGCTTCTCTTCCCCGTGGCATTCCTTTTTTTGAAAGGGTTACAACGTCACCAGGTGTTGGAATTTTACCAAACTGCAAGTAAAACACACACCACACGTATCTTATCGACTAGCGATTTAACGGTTATATAAAACCCAAGTATGCCTTAACGGAGATCAAGATAAAGCCAATCGACATTCAAGGGATTTCCTCATTGCAAATTCATAACACGATTAGGCGACTATCGACATTATGTAAACCAACGGAATGCTTTATCTCTTTCAATTATCTCTTGTTCAACTTGCTGCAACTATTGTTGCATTTTTCAGCTAGTTTTTTAACATCAAAGTCTCGTGTATTCTATTAGATCTACCGCAATGGAAAAAGTTACGATCTTGCAGGTGCCACAAAGCTCTTTAATTTACTCTTATTGCTTTGTCTAAGCGTAAGTTTGCACACCTGTGGAATAAATTAAGTGTGTCACCTCTCCTTTTTTGGTCACATTTTGGGACATTCGATATGTCACGGCCAACTTTTCGCAACACACATAGCCAAAAAGGACATTGGGTTGAATGCAATGTGGCAAAAGCTTCCAGATGAGCTTTCCTTTTGTGTGCAACATCGGAACAAATTTGCCAAAACGAAACGAGAAGGATAATGTCCAGCATCCAATTGGATGAGGTATTGGAAAAAAGGTAAAGTGCCACGAGAGGATGGGGATTGGGAAAACCAATTTACATATAGATTGGATTTTATTGTTCAGTTCGGAGACGTCCTTTCTGGGCAAAATCCGCCGGACAATGCATCCGGGGTCTATTGTTCGTGGAAATTACTTGGCTTGACCCATTGCGAAGGGATGACGTTTGCTTCTGCACGTGTGAAAGTTTGGGTGGCTTTTGGGTAAAATCATTCCCTTTTTTCGCATTGTCAGGGTTGTGTACATGTGCAAGCTTGTGGCTCCACGGTTCTCGTAAGCTTATTGAATTTGAATGCATCTTCAGTGATTTCTTACTGCATCCTGCATGCAATTTGGTTTCTTCGAAGGAAACTGAAGTATGTCTTGTAAGAAGTTGAGCTTTCTTGAAAGCTTTGAAGGATAAATAGGAAGAAAAAAGTAAGTTTGAACTACTTTCCCGTTTTTGAAGTAGACTTTTTCGTTTATTATTTTCAACAGAATATTTTGTTAAACCAATTTGATTAAGTTTGTGAATACCTAACATTTATTATCGTTTTGAACGGAAAATGTAGGTTTTACAATTTATAGTTTAGAAAAATAAAATCAATAGAACATTGCACACCGAAGAATTGGTTCACCTTCAATCATTTCCTCCAAATCAATTTGTTTGATCACCCCTTCCGATTATCCCGAGGGATCGGTCGAACGCCGCAAATTGCAACCATTGCCCACACGACCGACGAGCGACAACTGTACGAGTATTGCCGACCAATGTCCGGTTCATCAGAGGAAAAAAAAAAACACATCTGCCCCTTCAAACGTGGCCAAAGGAAAGGTTAACCCAGTCCCAGTCCGTGGGACGCATTATTGTGCACTTTCTTTTGGGCGAAAAGGATTATGCCGACGGACGGTTCATGCGGATGCTCGAGCTTCGTAAAATGTGTCACAATTTTCATCGGCCATTTCCCCGCTCGGCCGTGCGGGGAGATTTGGTTGAGGCAGGCAAACGGTCAGCGCTGGAGAAGAAATTGTCCACCATCGCACCGGGACATGTTTTTCCGCTACGTCATGATCCTGCTGCTGCTGAAGACCGTTTTCTGACCATTGGGCCGCTAATCGTGGCCAGCATCGCCGAGGACAGATTGTGCGGGTGTGGAATTGCAACAAATGGCGTTCGACGAAAAGGTCGAACGTGGAATCCGGAATTAGGTGAAGCGCAACCCAACCGTCCTCCGTGTGTAAACCCTTCTAGATTGCGAGGATGGATGGAAGAGGCGATAGGGAAAGAAAGGTGAGATGAGTGTGAGCGATTGGAAAATGGTGTAGCTGGTGAGTTTAAACTCATCGCTGAGGAATGTGCTATCAATCGTCCCTTAGAGGTTGTGACCAAACCAGTTGAAGATGTTAATCGTTGGTTTAGCATTGCCAGGTACCTGAAAATGGGTTGTCCAGCCTGTTCACCATCATGCAGCTGACGCTCTGAAGTCTGCTCTGTGTGCCGTATGCCATCGAGGACGCGGAAATAGATTCATCCGATGCGATAATGAAATCTGTGGATAAACTCATCGCATTAAGCGTCCTCATAGATGTTCAAATTGTAGCGTTCAGCTCTCTGTTGTCACTGTTACCTTCAGTTAACCGATATTAGTCTGTTACGAACCTTAAATTCCCTTAAGTTTTAAAACTAGTGCAACGATGATCGATCGATCTTTCTATTGACATTTTCCAAAAGGAACAAAAATGCAACTAACGCCCATATTCTTTTGTGATAATCAATTGAGTTCTCCATTCTACCGCGCTTCCACTGATGTTTTCTCGTAGTTTTTTCAATCGAACTGGTCAATTATGTTCTGGTCTGGCTTATTCCCGGTCAGCATAAGCCTTTTTTTATGCAAGCCCTTTCTCTGACCACACAATGCAAGCGTTTGTGATGACCACCTTGTGACAAAAGGACAAAAATAATCGATGAACACAACTGGCGCAGAAGACCATAACGGTTCTATCAAAGCGTAACCACGGACGAAACAAAAGGATGAATCGATCGATCCGTCAAAGGTGGCATTGTTTCTTTGTGGAATGGTTTCCTCCTTCGTTACGAATCAACGTACGAAGACAAAAAAGGGCCGTACTACAAAAAAGGATGAAAATTGACGAAGAAAGGAAAACTCACGACGAGGACGAGGTTAAGACGTCACACAAAAGGAATGAAGGAGTGGGGGGGTCAACACCGAAGCTATCATTACCGCTACGACACCAACATGCCAGCTTTCTTCGTTGCGGCACTCGAACGCTGATTAACACGTGTTAAACATCATGTTGAACAAGTCGCCTTTTGGGTGTTGACAAGTCGAAAGCGTTATCGCGCAGGACGATCTCAGGACACAGGGGAAAAACCATCCTACTTTGATCGTTTTGTGTTTCGTAACGGGCTATCGATCATATCGGATATCCCTCCCGGATGGCGAAAGAGATTTTATGTACGATATCGAATTTGTTAGCTTGTTGGTAAACGAAATTCAAACAGGATTGTTTTTCTTTGGAAAACAAAGACGAATATTCTTTCAGTTAAATTTACTGAAATTTTTTATTTAATTATCAAAATTCAATTAGGTTGGGTACTTGACACCCAACATTTGATGTACACAATCCTTTTTTAAGATTTTCTGTTCAATTTCAGTGACAAATTATCCAAATTTTTTAATTTTATTTCCTAAATAGAAAAATAAATTTAATATGTTTCAACAAATGAAATTTATAAAAAGAAATCTTGCAAGAAACTAAATGCTTCATCTTAGAAGAATGCTGAAAATTGCACCGAAAAATAACGGTAAAACGTACTCCCGGGCAGAACTCGTGAAAAACAGTATTTTGAAACATCCTTGATTCATGAAAGAAAACTCTTTCCCTTTAAACGAACGAGTTGAGTTCATTTGATTGTGGTCTATCGGTTTATTTGTGGTTTGTGAACCATTAGATAGTTGTATCTCAAATTTATGCGCGTTCATCTTCGATCCTCATCCTTTTTAATTTCTATGAAAGCCCTTTTTGTTGAGTGAGGCATCACGCCGTCTCCATCGCAGCTAACAATGGTCGACAAACGCAGGGTCGATCAAACAGCAGCTGGTTATAGCACGAGCGTAAGACGCCTGAATCCGCCGGGAATCCTTTCACCCCAATGAAAAACCCACTTAAATCAACCGGTCACGTGCCAGATCGAATCAAGAATCCACGTGAAATCACGGTCTCACTCAAGTTTGGTTCTCTTTCCTTTCTTTTGCAGCCATTTCGTCGTTCATGCAGCGCAACACGATGGCCACCCTGAACCAGATGCACCGGACGGGGCCACACTTCAAGGTGCGGCCACCCCGGCAACCGCTAGATGGTAAACCGTTCGCCAAGGGAGTCGTGCTGAAGACGCTGATCAAGAAGCCCAAGAAGCCCAACTCGGCCAACCGAAAGTGCGTGCTGGTGCGGCTGTCCACGGGGAAGGAGCTGGTGGCGTACATTCCCGGCATCGGGCACAACCTGCAGGAGCACAACATCGTGCTGGTGCGCGTCGGCCGCTGTCAGGATTTGCCCGGCGTGAAGATCAAGTGCGTCCGCGGAAAGTACGATCTGCCGCACGTGATCAAGCAGAAGTAGTAGCGGTAGCGGAAGTCACCGTGGCGGAGTGTAGCATTTTTGTGGGTTGAATAGTTGTACAGTAAAATAAAACTGCCCCGAACAAGCAACAAGATCGTACGAGAAATGGTTTACTAAGAGAAAAACACACGCTACCAGTGGCGTTCCCGGAAGGATGGAATTCTTCAATTCTTATCCAACGAGACATTCGAGAAATCTATCACAGTCGGTAGTGAATTTCAGATGGTTACGAAAAACCCTTTTCAAGAAACATATCTGGCCGACAGAGCAAGACACACAAGGTAAGTCAGGCGGAAAAGTAACGCATCACAAAGAAATAAATCCGTTGAAAGAAAACTGCCTCCTCATCACTCCTCGGTCCAAGACGAATAACGGAATCGCGTTTGTTTGACCTTCGCCCGACTCCGCTTGCTGGTCACAGAGCCTCCGCAAACACCGGTAGAAAGGTAATTTGCATGAAAATACTCTCCTCGAACCTTTTTCGAAGGTTCCTCCTCGTCGAAAGGTGTGCGGTAATTGTTTGAGTAAAATTAGCAAATCATTGCGCTTTTCGGGTGAGGAAAAGCTGCTACATACACACGGACAATTTGTTGCCATTCTAACACCGATCGGGCGGTCGGCAAAAAGGGAAAAAAAGGATTGCTTCCTTCGCTCGCTAGAAGGACAACCAGTGGTGGATTCCGCAACATTTACGTGAGGGAATTTGCCTCTAGGGAACAAGACGTTCGAGGTATTGGTCAAGCGTACCGAAGGAAACCTTCCTTGGCCGGCCTGCGGTAAGTAGCTTGTTCCCTTTTTTCCTTCCTCCTCCTTCAAAACGACCGTTTGTTGCCACAGGTTTGTTACCGCAAAGCGCACAAGGGATTATGCCATTTCGGTGCTGCAGCTTCCTCGAATTTTTCAATTGTTTGGTTTTACTTTCTTTGGTGCTTTCTTTATCTCCCAAAGCCTTACGCTTAACTTTGTGGCTTCCAGACGACGACATTGCGAAAGGTTCGGTTTTATGGTTCGAAAGGTACAAGACAGAAGGCATTTACCTTGGAATCCTCGTGTTCAGCTCGTTTTGTTGTCTATTATTGATCTCCGTTTAGGGAAAACAGATTACAACATGATAGAAATTTAAACAACAATCAAATAGTTGTTGGAGCGAAGAATGAATTGAAGATTAATCAGCGCTCTTTTTCGTTCGTTTATGTTTCATTTAATCCGGTCATGTTGTGTCATCGTTTCATAGCCTACCTTGTTAGGAAATTAGGTAAATGAACAACATGTAAAACTTGCTCCGTCATGATTATCAGATTGAATTTCATGTCGATTCTTACCTTCTCCAAATTGCTTGGATAAATTCATTCAAATTGTCGCCAAAGGTTTTCCTCGAAGGCAATCGTTCAATCGCGTTTGGGTATGGGAAAAGGTGAACTTTCCTTCCACAAAATGCAGCAAAAGTATCCTTGATTAGGAGTGGGACTCAACGGCACCCGTTACTCGTTTGAATGCCACGTGGAATGACGAGCACAAACCTTCCGATTGAACCATAAAATACCGTACACCTTTCAATTGTGGCCAAATCCGTCGCTCGTCGTCATCCCTCTTTTGACTAACCAACATTTGTGTTTCACATTTACCCGCCATTGAATTCTGCATCCCATCGCGACACTTCCTTCCGCATTTGGAAACGTACATTTCTCCTTTCCACATGTGGGAAAAAGTAGCTGCTTCTCGACGTTACCAATATGTCGTGCCATATGACGAATTTGTTTTTGACACCTCTTTCCCAGCCTTAAGCTGCAGTTGAGGTTCAATTCAGGAAGAATGTGGAACGAATCCTTTTTTTTCTTTTCAGCAAATCTCTCATCCTTTTGCGCAGACAAAAAGCGACGAGCATTTTCCCTTTCCACGTGAATAAGCCGTAACGGTTTATATTTTCATCCACAACAGGGTTTTACCGTTTTTAGTGGGAAAGGATTTACCCAAAGCCCAAACGGTTAGTATCTGCGAAGGCGAGCAGCGAAGATGCAAAAATCACGACACGACGCATACCATAAGCATTTGGGAAGAAAGTACGAAATCCCAATTTCCTCGAAAATAATCTCTATAACTCCCACGAGCTGATGTCCCGCCGTGTGCCATTTGATCATCATCCTGCTCCAGGGTTTTGCAAGAGGTCAAGAGATTTCGTCCAATTCGGGCGGATTATCAACCAGGGCAGCAGGGTGTTGTGCACCCCTTCGGTGATTAAACTCTTTGGAAATGATCATCCTTTTTTGTTCGAAAGGTGCAAACGAAAAACAAAGATCCTCACAAAACTGTACCACCCGAAGGCGTTTTGGCTGAAATCTCTTCACGCAACGAAACGAGACGGTACCATGTTTGTTTGTTTTTCCCTCGGCCTTGTGTGTCTTCATTTTCGAAATGGGAGGGCCAGGTTTCGGTTTTCTTCAAGATGAAGAAACTTGTTACCAACGGAGAAAAATACACACGAAGGGAATGCAAAACAAAAAACCAGAAATGGGCGTGGATAGGTGCGATTAGAGGAGTTTGTTTGCACCTTGTGGCTTGTGCGCTTTTTATTGCCCTTCTTTCCTTCATTCTTATGACATTCTACTCCTTCGCAATCTTTGTTTGTATCCTTAGGCCACTATGCGTAAAATGAGTGCAAAATTAGGATAACTCCCGTGGCTTCCCAAATCGTACGACATCATCGGTGTCAATCCGTTTTTCTGGTGGCACGTTGATTGGAGGTTTTCTTACAATGAGATAGTCTTCTAGGATTGCCAAGTTTTTTTTTGGTAAATCGTGTTTACTTCGAGAACTGGTGTTATCTATTTATCAAAAACTATATGATTACAAAGATGTGGTTATTAGATAAGAAAAGAAAGATGCAAACAAGAAAACGAGAAATATGTAAAAATATTTACTTTTAAATCTTGAATCAGATAACATTAGTACGACTAGAAATTGAAAATAGTTCACTCAATTCAAAACCACCAACTAAGAATCTATTAGGTCCGTTTTTTTCGTACTGCGTCCAACTATAAAAGAGACATTTGTAGTTCAACACTCTTTAAATATTAGCAGCTCAGTATTTTAGCGGCTATTGGTGCATTTCATATCTGTTTCTAGATAAAAATAGGGTTGTATGTAACTTTTTTTTATCATATCTTGACATGTTCCAGGCCTACTAATATTTTTAATTATCGATATCGGCTAGTCAAAGCCTATTTGGATGTGTGCAGACACTTACGTCACAGAAAATTATCTTGAAGTATGGTACATTAATTTTAATGTGACTCGCGCCGTTTTATGTTTCCCGTTCTTACGCTTCGTGTGAAGTTCTTAATGAGAAACAACATTGCAAACCGGTTCTTAGCGGTCAAAGGGCTAACGTTCTACGTGCCAGGAGCGGCGTAGCAACAAAATTTCCTCCGATGTGTTACATAAAGTACCATTTTCTTGCCGCTGACCGTAATAGGCGGAAACAGGAATTTCAACCCCATTTCAACCGAGGGTTTCGTGGTCGTCGCTGAACGCGCCATATCGGTCGTTAGTCTGGTCAGTTGTTCCCTAATATTTTCCAGGTTCAACAGTGATGCAACGCCATTCTCATTCGATCCTGCAATTCCCGGCAAACCTGGTGTGAAGTCATTTACCGGAGCTCTGCCCCTCAGAATGTGGAAGGTATCTTTTGGTGAAAGTGATCCATAGGGAACGATCGAGCCGGGTGGTCGGTGGAAGTGTCTGCAAAGACGTCCACGATTCGCTACGCGACTTCCGTACGGAATTTCCCGACTTCTGGTTCTGGGAGGTTCCTTTACTAACGGGGTTTTCGGAAGTCGCCAAAGGAAAGAATTATGATCGATCGTTTTGGCAGAATCTTTTTTCACGATTGACCACCAAAACTTTGTGCGACATTGTCGCTACCGGGCTTTTTCCTGCCTTGGCAGGTACTCGCTTCCGGTCGAGGTCATTTTTAATACTCATTTCTTTATGCTGAAAGATTCGGAAGCATGGTTTTGCTGTTTCATTATTCAATTTTTCTTTTTCCCACGCATGATTGCCAATGAATCTCCGGTAAAAAAAAACCACAAGTTGACAAAGGCAGACATCTCAATCGTCCATTTTCAGACCGATCCAAATCAGTTCTCGTTTGATCTTTTCCTGCGTGTCTCCGGGCAAATGTCCACTTGCTGCCCGGTGACACATTGCGCCGAACGGAAGATCATCGTCTTATGGGCCTCTTTTGGACAAATGCTACCACTTTACAAGCACTTCAAGAACTTGTGGAACCCTAAGCTCCAAGACTCGAAAAGAAAAGGAAGCTTAATAATCAGATTAACCCAAACCCGTGGACAATGTTTCGAGGCTGAGTGTCTTAGCAAATAGCAGCGAAAGGACGCTTGCCCATTTTTCTGCAACCTTATTTCGAGCAGGGGAGCTTTAGCAAAATCTTACCGTTGCATACATTTAGGGCATACAATCTAGGAGAAATATACCCAAGACTTACCCCCGGGATTACGGAAAAATAATGCAGACGCCGTTTGTTCCAACGACTCCGTATGTCTTCGATGTACAAGAATGGAAATGTAAATCCGGAAGAGGATGAAAAGACGCGTTCAGCCTGGATAAAGAGTTGTTTTACGAGCTGATGAGTTTGTTAAGAACCAATCCTCGTAATATGGCAGAGGAGGAATATCACGTCTTGGGCAGGTTCATCCGGTTTCATTATCTAATTATTACCTGTTGAGATTATCAACCGATTCAAAGATAAACACATCTCTATTGTAGGAACAAATGAAATAATCATACAAGATAGTTCCTTTTTGTCTCTCTTGCTTTCGCCTGCGTGTCTTAGGAAACCATTTTCAAGAACAATTTACAGGAAGGATCGTTTATTTACATATCCAACCATCTATCCGGCAATCATCCATTTTCTTCATCACATCCTCCTACACATTCCGGGCACGTGGTCAACAGTTTTGTGTTATATGAACCCCCGGGAAGAGCGTGTTTTCTTCCATTCCTCCAAACAGCGAACAGCACGAGCCAAATCGATGCCTCGAGCGGTTCCGGTTCCCCCGTTTGTCTCAAGTGGATTGATGGTTTATTTTCTTTTCAATCAACGGAAAACCAAATCACCATCGTGTTTCGGTGCACCGGTTCACTCCGCTCGTGTTAAAAGATGCGCAGTTGTTGCAGCCGAACCTCACACGGCTCTAGTCAAATAAACAAGCCCATCCGTTCATCGGAAAGGCGGAAGGAGTTCAGTTCGAGGGAAACCCTTCTACACGGGCTTCATGAAAAATGGTTTCTGCCAATGCCAAAATTGCTGCTCTTGGCATCTCGCAACTAGCAACAACATGCCCCATGGCCGTGCAGATGTTTCTGGCCAGACAAATTGTGTGACGAGTGAAGATGGGAATGAAAATAATGCTTCTTTCTTTCTCAGAGAAAGCAAAGACAATTTAATGACCGAGAACAGGAGGTCGGTAAATAAAACCGATGCAATTTCACTCAACCATTCCGGGAAGAGAGATTTTGTTCTGGTTGGAAAATGTCCGAGCGGACAGCATCACGCTTGCTTTCTTCATTTTGCTCGGAAAGATGGTCAACGCACGTCGAGTAATTTGTCATTTGGCGCTGCACGTCCCGAAACTTCCGGAAGAAGGCCGGTAATGATCTCGTTCAACCAGAGTGTTGAGGAACTTGTGCCCCGCTGTGGCGCTCAGAAGGTTCCGAACTAATTATCTTCATTGATGTCCTCACGATGGATCTATCCATAGTAAACTTATCCTTTAAAGTTTGAATAGTTTATGATTTCATTTGAAGGCGCTTCGAAAACTTCGACAGATTATCACACTTAATATGAATTTTCATTATTTTTTATTATATATGTACAATATTCACCACCTAACACGACACAACTTAACGAAAACCCAAGAAAACCGTTACTTGAACCAGGTTCGTTTCCTAATGCCAACCCAAGTCTTTTGATACGATTTATAACGCTGGGTATGAAAAACCCTTTCAGAAGTAAGATTTAGGAAGGAAACAAAACAGGATGAAAGGTCAATTAACGGTACTTGCGAAGGCTGATGAAGTGAAATCCTTTTGCTATATATTTTTCTGTCAATTCATTTTTCTCTTCCTTTTTTTCCATTTCGCTTCAATCAACCACAGTCTCGCAAAAGATGTGTCACTTTATGGATATTAATCCGTTCCCTTGCACCTTCAACCGTAGAAAAATGCGTTTCGGCAATTGATCGAACACTTTCCAACTTCCTTGAGGCGTGTTCTGCTTTTACGGCAATATATTCGTTCCCATTGTAGAAAAAAAGTGCCACCGGTTACGGTATTTATTCCCAGTGGGTGTGCGTGGGTGCGTTCCCATCATCATTCGAATTGACATTTTTCATCAAACGCTCAAGGCTGAGATCGGATTAAAAAGGGCCACCGGGACACCGAGAGTCGAGTGGGTTGTTTTCTTTTCCTCCGTTTTGAAGGTTGGCCTGAAGAGGGCCGACTTCGACCGACGCCGAATCCTCTGCCACCAAATGCAAACGCACTTTTATTGCGCCCCGGGACGCGTGCAGAGTCGGTCGGACAAATGCAAACAAATGCAAAAGCTGCCCCTCTGTCGAACCTTTCGGGGGCTCAAGGTTGCTTTGCTCGCTAATGCAAGTAATTCGGTCACCGACGGTGAAAACAGGGGGCAAAAAGGGTTGACACTGTTGACAGAGTGAGTTGTTGCCGGCACGTTCGACAGGTATGGGAAGGCGTATCCCGGGGAACCGTTAGATTTCTCGTTTCGAACGGGATTCAGGCAAAGAAGCGCTTGATTTGATTTTGGTCATCGAGATTGCGATCTCGAAGCCCAATTAATACTGTACCGTATGCCGTGAAGTGTTACTTTTTATCACGTGCGTTGGAAGGGTATTTTTTCATGTTGGCGTGGGAAAACGTTGACGAGGTTTTATCAAAAATGTATTATTTTGAGCTAAGAAAAACATTTCGTATGATATTTTTGAACGTTGATTGATTATGTTGTTGTTTTAATTTTTTGTATTCCCTTGAGTCGCTTTAGTTTAATTTTCAAAACTTTGTGTTCAAAAAGAAACAGGTTACACTTAACGTTAAAGCGGGATACAAGCAACGCATTAATATGTCTCTTTATGCGCCATATGGTAAGGACTGACGACTGTTCTCTACTCCTCTTTCTGTTGCCAAACTCCTCAATTAATAGTTAAACTCCTTCAAAGTGCGGATCATAATTTTCCGCTTCCGTTCGTGACCACATGGTTTGGGAAATCTTGATCGGAACCTGAGCGGAAAGTATTGTAACGATCGGTAAAATCGTTAATCTTCTATTTCTAAAGCTCTCGCTCTGGTGAATCCTTTCCCTTTTGCCGAGGTTTACGAGCGGAAATGTTGGAAAACAATCCTTGCAGCCCGCGCGGCAAAAATGCCTTAATAACGATAACAACTCCGGTCCCGGTTTGTGAGGACTTTGCCGCTGGAACGTGGCCACTGAGAAAATCCTTGCTGCGAATGTTCCGTGCTCGACGATCGTACTTTTTGTTCGTCAACGCAGCGAGCCGAGAGATTGTGATGAATTCATTCATAATTTCTAGCAGCACGAACAGAAACCGGTAGCTTTGCTTGTGGCAGAAGATAAAACGGAAGCTCTTCGTGAAACAAAAAAGGAAACATTTTATGAAACAACAGACACACAAATCGGATTTGGTGCTTTGGCAAAAGTTCGCTCCCTCGGCCGGGGACGGCGTAAAGCTGGCCGCTTACAGTGGGCCTACAAGGAGCCTAATAGGATTTAGACCAATTAGTGTGCGGCAGTAAAAGCCTTTGATCGGCAAAGTGCGATTTGTAAAAAAAAAAACGGACCTGCAGTGCGATCACGCGACCATCACGGGCCGCTTCCGGACTATCCTTTCCTTTCCTGGAAAAGCGCCGAAGTTCACGTTGTCCGGTGATTGTTTGAGGAAGAGATTAACCAATGTGCGGTTGAATGCGTCCTCTTGGCCTTCAACGGTTATTCTTTTAATGATTTCCTTTTTTAACCTATCTGCTCAAAACTCAACGAGCACGCTCCTCTTCTGAGATCCTGCTCGCATCTTTTATCATTCTTTTACCCATTCAACCAACAACAAGCTTCTGGTGTTTCATTTTTCCTTCCGCTTCGATGTGTGTCTGTTTCCTTTTGGCTTAAAAAATCCTGTTCCGGAAACAAACTCTCTTCAAAGTGGAAGATTTACCTTCGGCAAAGTGTTGCGAAGAAGTGCAAGGCAAATAGTTTCAAACCATGCAAAACACCGGGGCAGGAGTTCTCTTCACTTTGCTTCAGCACACGACGACGGAAGTATAGGGTTGATGTTGATGATTATTTATTTACTGATCAGATTTTAAACAGTTTTTTCGAATGTTTTCGTGAGCTTTGACTTCTACAACCAAACCAACCAACGTCAACTAATGACCCATCGTTGGTGGTAAGAAAAGGTTCTTTATTAACGCATCAAAAATAAAGAAAAGGATTATGTTGTTGTGTTGTTGCCATGTTATTAAATAAATAGTATACTAGTAAGTTTTATTTGAGCAACAGTTCAAAATTTAATGTTTTCCTTATCTCCTCCTCCATTATTTCTCCAAATCAACCAATACCAAGAGAGCCTATTGTTGTTTTGCTGCCTCAGATTCATTCTTAGTTTTACTGTTTGTTATTGTCACAACTTTCTGATTAAATTATAATTCTGATTATTCTGTTTCTGCCTCAGTAGGGAAATTTCCCACGATTTCTCTGAGAAACCACTGGTCTTCACTCGACCCGTCAAATGTCCGCCTCAACAAAGAAGCGTTAATTAGGAGTAATCGTTTTTTATTTCGTCCCAATTTTTCCCAGCATCAGACTTAGAAGGATACCACGCTTCGCCATTTCAACTTCAACAAAGCGCTAAACAAACTCCTCATCTTCGTCCGCGTGGGTGTCGTTGAGCTGGCACTTTCCCATAACCCCTTGCCAAATCCTTTCCGTTCGATCTTCAGCGCTGCACTTACACCGTTCCTTGATCTAAGATCGTTTCTACCTGCGCGGAAAGGGGCCTCAAAATTATTATGATTAAACGGGATGCACATTTTCCCTTTCCCCCGTAAGATGGGTCAGTCCGGGACGCACACAATGCGTGGCGACAATTTCGCTAAACCGGCCTTTCGGCCGAAAATGCTGCGCGAGGCTGACCTTTCCTAATGGGCGAAAATATTGGACCGATCCTTTGGTCCACAAACGGAAAGGAAAAGAGTTCAATAAAACTCCATAGAACTCCCCCGCTTTGCGCCTCATGTGAATTGCTCTTGCTCATTACTTCGAAGGGTCGGAGGGGTTGGCGTTGGCGGGGTCGTAAAAATTCTCACCCCTTCAGAAAGGGACGCCGGGCGAAAGAAGAGGTCCTGCTGGCCAGGCAGCGACGGGAACTCCGTCGTTTGATGGCGAAGGGCTGCCGTCGTGCGCGTGGCCAACTCGCCGCTTCCCTGAGGCAATTGCTTCCTTTTGCAAACCAGCTTTCCCGAGGACACTCCCCCTGAGCCGAGGGATTGTGAGCCCTCTGTGAGGGTTTAGGGATTGTCGGTTCCCATTTCCGCATTACGGTACTGGGCATACGTACCGGGCATGGAAGGATGGATGAAGGTGGCTTGCGTGTGCCTTTCTCTTCCTTTCTGCAACTCGATTTCATGACGGTTCATGGTACAGATTTTCAATTTATGCATCTGCCTAATATTATCAACTTTTACGTTACATTAAAGGAAATATATGGTTTATATTTTCTGTACGTAGTTTTAATTCTAAATGAGCTTGCTATTTCAAAAACAAATTAATCATCCCGGAAGTTTTCTTTGAAGTCACCTTTAGGAGAAGAATAAAAGCGAATGAGTAAAACAAATGTTTAATTTTAAAAACCTATCTGAAAGAACTATTTTCAAGGTTTATTATTAAATGAATCCTCAGGCCGAAAACTCATCGAATGATATGATTATTTCAAGTTCAGTATAGGATGTTTCTCGAATGAATTAATTAACATATTTTTATCTCAAAAATAGAAAACGCTGCAAATCACAAAACGATTCAGTTCACATGATAAGCAAAGCCATTCAGTTATGTTCGATTATGTTCGACATCATTTATGTTCGATTGGAAATGAAAATTACATGGCTTATGTTATATATTATTTTATATACAATTTTACATATTTATTTATATAGCTCTTAAAGCTTAACCTGCATTGCAACATATGTAGTAGAAAGGAAAAATGAAAGCTGCTATCTAAAAATCAAAGTCGGATAGGAGTTTAAAATTTAACCAGGACTACAATTTCTTTGGTTAAATTTTGCCAAAACTTTATTAATCTTACGTTCGAATTGTCGAACCTAAAGTAATAAAGCCTTTACGCTAACTTTATCGTAATTATGCGTATATACGAAAAATATATATCCGGCAATATGACGGTCGGTATGCGGAAGGAAAAGTTATGCTTGAAGCAGTCCCTCACAACGGCAGCTTCCATTCTACCCCTCTTTCACCCAGCTCCCAGCGCTTTCCACCGCTTCGAAAATCCCTATTGAACTAACTGTACCGACGGTTTCCGGATGGGAGCAGATCGGACCGCAGACATCCAGACCCCTTTCGGTGTTTGGTTTCCTGCAGTAGCTTCAAGTGCTATCGTGGCCTGAAACCTACCCATGTGCGTGTAGGGAAAACTCCCAGCAACAAGTCAAAATGGAAGAACGGGACCCATAGATGAAACGGAAAGGGATGGAACCGTTTGCAAACATTCGTTTCCTCGTCTACCTATTTTTCCACCCTCGTTGATTGGTTCTCGAGCGAACAGAGGGAGAAAAGGGAAAGTGCGACATGGACGAGCGGTCAGTTGAAAGGTCGGAGCGGTAAACTTCTTTTTTTTTTTTGGTCTTCAACACAATCGACCGCTTCGAAAGGGTTCCCGTTGCAAAACTCCGGCCTGTCACCAAAAATGGAAATGGGAAATCTGTTTTGGAAGACAAAGAAGGCGAAAAGGGGAAAGGGATGGGATGGGTCGGCAGGCGTAGGTGGACCGTCGGTATATAAGTAAACCGGGTGGTCAAGGTTCGAGGTCAGTTCTGTTCTGGAAGTGAAACGAGAAACGTTTGAAGTGGAGACATTTTCGTGAAGTTGTGAAAACGGACTCGCTTCGACAACGGAGTGTTTTATTGTGAGTGTGGATCGATTGGGAAAGTGAAAAACTCGGCCTCGAAAATGATGGCTCAATTTATGATGGATTTAAAAACAGGTAAGCAAGTAGTTTCAACGCGATATAAAGTGTTTCGGTTGTGTGTGAAGAATCGAAAATGGATGTTTGCGTTTGCCGTGAATCGATACTAATCAAGTGACTTTGTTGTTTTGTCTCTCCAGAACCACGCCTCAGCCCATCGCTCTACTCACCCGCTTCCCCGAAACTGGCCGACCAAAACTGTCGGCCACAGTCGACCGATTCCGGTGTGTTGGACCTCTCCAAGCGTCGTGACTCTTTGGATACCCGCAAGACACCCTCCCCGGCGTACCATTGCTTCAGCGATGCCGGTGGTACTCCACCACCGAGCAACCACAGTTCCCCGCAATGTGAACCCGTTGGCCAGACGGCAGAAAGCGCAATCCTGCTTAACTACGGTGAACTGATGCGCGCTCGTCGCTTGTCGCCATCGAAGTCTCTGCTGCACTTTGACGAACTCGCGCGACCGGCGGCGCTCGTGACTGGCCCTTCCGCTTTCCATCATCATCACCCTCACCACCAGCACCACCACCACCAACTCCACCAGGGAGGCATGGCAAAGCCGGACACGGACATTCTTCAGCAGCATCTTCTCCAGCAAGTGCAACGATCGCCGGCCATTCCTTCGTACCTTCTTCCGGCGGCGGCCCTGCAGCAACAGCACCATCACCTTCAGCAGCCACAGCAAACGCCACCATCGGTTGTGTTTTCCCCGAGTCCCATCCGGACCGGTCGGGAACTGGACGCACTTTCCGAGTCCGGCTCGGAGGGAACATCGCTCGTCACGTCGAGTCAGCGCAAACCGAAGGACGATGCAACGGATGGGCAACAGCAGCAGCAACAATATCCGATGGTTGTGGGAAGGGATGGCAAACTGTCGCGCCCCTTCAAGGCATACCCGCGCGATCCGCTCAGCCTCGCGGCCGGGTTCGTCGCCAGCGACACCATCCTCGACACGAACTCGACGGAAAAGTACAACCTCTTCCGGAAGCGGATGCTCGAACAGATCCACGCGGCCAACGGTGGCCAGCCGACGGTGTCGAACCCCAAAATGCGCCGCCTGGCCAGCAACTCCAGCAAAGGTTTGGCCACGATGAGCGATGCTTCGTCGGAATCGTGCGATGAAAAGCCACCATCGAAGGCGGCGGCGGAGCCCGCACCGATTTCCAACATGGCGTCGATAAAGGGCAAAAAGCAACAGAACCTTACGTCAGTGTGCAACGCGATGGCGCAACGAGCCGCGGCGAAGGCAGCCAATCAGCGTCGCGAGGGGACGCCATTGCAAAGTGAAACCCCGGCGTGCGACAGCGACAGCAGCCATCAGAGCGACGGAGACAGCAAACAGAACGCGACCGACTCGTCCTCGTGCGATGTCGTCACCGGAAGCGGCGATGCCACCCTGCCTCACGATAAAAAGTCCTCGACGGACAACGGCGCCCCTAATGCACCATCGTCTTCTGGCGGAAGCGGGTCGGTGAAAGACTCCGCCTACTACGAGCGGCGCAAGAAGAACAACGCGGCCGCCAAGAAATCGCGCGATCGGCGACGCATCAAGGAGGACGAGATCGCCATCCGGGCCGCGTTTCTCGAGCGGGAAAACATCGAGCTGAAGTTCGAGCTGGCGGCCGCCCGGAAGCAGTTGTCCCTTTATGGCGTCGGGACGGCATCGGTTGCCTCGTAACTCGCGTCTACAACGGAAGCTTGCGAACCATCTGTAAATAGCGAACGGAACACAACAACTTTTGTACAGTGACTTTTGAGGGTCGGAAAAGCGCACGCTTGACGCGAACGTTGGCCATCTTCGGGGGAATTTAGGATTACGTAGCATCGGAAACCACTTATTTCCGCAGACTGATACCTGTAAGCAGTATTACACCGTTAAGCATAAGCGAGAAGCGGCTTTTTGAAGAAAATAGAGTAAAACAATTAAATGAAAATATGCATACTGTCTTTCTATTTGACTCGTTTCATCATGTTTGTATGGATCCAAACACAAATATGCAAAATGATTATTAAATATATGACTTTCTGAATCAAACCAACCAACTGAATTCTTCTAGTTTTAAACAATCTCCTCTGTTTTAATATAAATACTTGATGACATAAATTATACAACCATCTCGAGATGCCTTATTCGATCTTTCTTGTAAAATATTGTAGCATTCTAAAGCAATCATTTTGCGTCTGTTTAAACATGTCGAAACGCAAACAGTTCGATTAACCAATTCTATCTTAATACTTTAGGCACGTCGGAGAATGTTAAACATGTAGCGTAATTACTAGTTGCAATCTTTCGAAGAAGTTATGTTTATATAGTATTTTATGAGTCATTTTTCTCAAGTGCTTATGCGCCAAAATTATTTTGGTTCTTGATTATGATCCAACTAAAAAGATGTTCAACCATTCAGAACACAAACATTTTGTTACTTGCCAAGTTAAATAATGTTTTAAATCACAATCAAGCTCTAGCGTTTCCGAGTTCTAGTTACAGTTCACAGCCAGTTTTCAGGCAGCTGTAGTAAAAATAGTTTGAAGCAATATTCGTAGTTGCATTATCAATGCCGGAAGATCAACAACAAGTAAATGTTTACTTAATATTTTTCTTTTGTTGGACTTCCCTTAAATCTCTGCGACTAGACTGGCACAAATTCGACTCCCAACTTTTGGTCTTTTGCGTTCGATTTCTCCATTTGCGACATGAAAAGAAAAACAAAACCCTTATGGGCCGGTGCCGCCACTTGAACTTAAAACAAAACAAAACTGCACAAACGCTCGGAAGTCTGTGTTTACATAACTGTCCTATCAGCTTTATTGTGCATTGGTTGCCCGAAGGCATTTTGGTGCAACTGTCGCGCTTTAAATCGTCCCGTACCAAGAGGACGCCATTGGCAAACGTCGACGTCTGAAGAACGTTCGGTTTCCGGCTTGCGGTTCGTTCTCGGAAATGGCCGAACGGGTTGAATAAATATTTTGCTTAGAGCCAGTGCTAGCGTCAGGATAGGAAGTTGAAACCCGGGTTGAGTGCAGGGCAAGACGGGTAGAACAATGCTTCCGCCATGGCGAGGACATGCGGAATGCCGCCCGAATCCTTTGCCTTCGCTTTCCAAGGGTTTGTACCCGTTCTGGAAATTATCTTTCGTTGTTCGTTCTCTTGTCGTAAATTCTCTGCATTATTGCAGCACATTTTGCATACACTGCATTTGCAGATAATTCCTTCCCCTACATTTTCCAACATTCGTGATAAATGTAAAAGCCTAGAGCTGCCAATATATGGCAAAGGACAATCCTTTGCTGCAAGCCCAGCATCGATCTATAATTATCCGTTTAGGTTTCGGATCGTACTGCGTAGCTTACTGCCGAAAAACGAACCATTTTGCCTTACTTTTACAACCCCCCCGGGGGTCAAAAGGAACTGGTCATTTTGCAACACTCTTCTGCACTATCGCTGCCTCTGCCACATAACGGCGAGTCGATGCAAATAAGCTGGGTAACGAAAAAGGGTTACCAACGTCGTTCGTGTTCCAACCCTAGAGCCCTGCAAATCCGAAGGACATAAATGCATGCGAAAGCGACACCACACATCCTTTAGGGGTTTGCTGGACAAAACGTTGACAACTTGGCCGCTTTTACCTAATCTTTACTTTTATTGGCTAAAAAGGCATTCCGTTTCCGCACGTCCAAAGGGCCAGAACCTTGACCACTTCTGAGATGCTTCTTGTGATGCACATGGATCTTTCGAATGGTGTGGGTCTTGACCGGATCGGTCGAAGGTCCTCGTGAAAAGATGCAATTGTCCTTGCCGTGCGAAAGGGTCAACCCGAGTGTCCAGCACCGAAGGAAAAGGTCTTTCGGTCAACCGTCTTCCATTGGACGAAAGGGACTAAGTCGGAAAAGAAAAAAACACCCAGCATCGTAATCCTTTTCGTTACGGTATGCAAATATTTTCTCCCAGTTTTCTTCTTCGGTTCGCCCAAAAGGCCATTCGTTTCGGATGAGAAACACTTGGCAATTGTAGTACTATGTGTGTGTATATGACGATGAGAATGTGTATGGCTTTAAGATGAAACAATTACGTACCTTCATTAACACGGGAAAGGCAGTAAAAAAAAGAGGTAAAGATGACCATCGAAGGGTTCGACATTATTTCACAACATTCTGCATGTGCGAAAGGATGTGATGGTGATGTAATGTTCTAGGAAAACCAAGCGATTCCCTACCCTTATCGTGTTTAACATTATAAAGACCGCCTTTTCGCACACTAGCCTCCAGTAGGTCATTTTGGGGGCGGAAAGATGGAAAAGCCGGCCCGAAAGCTACCCAAACGACCCAACAAGAAGGTCGTTGTGGATTAAATCGTTTTATTATCTATTTGTTAACTTTATGATTTCAGTCAGCCGAGCTTGCAAGTCAACGACCAGTTTTATTGAACCTATTCAGGCGGTTTATAAACTTCTCAAAGTTAATGTCGCAGCAATATTCTGGTATACATCGGGTTCGAATGTGTGTTTTGCAGGTTAAGCTTATGTGAGTATTCAACATAATATTTACAATTTATTATTCTTAGTAAATGTGTTACAAGTTCTATGTCTTCATTCTCTTCGACTAACAAACCATTTTGGCATAACTATATATTTGGGAGAAGTGGACTCTCTATTTTAATTAAAACGCTCATACACATAGAATCTTTGTACCAATATATAAGCCAACGCCATCGTTGTGTTCCCCTTTTCAGCAGTTCAGATGAAACCTTGATTTCATTACTGCTGGCACTTTATTTTCCGACCTGCCGGTAGGCATAATGTTCTTCCGGGTTTCCCAAACCATGAAACCAAAGGGTTATGTCCTTTCTCTACAACATTTCCACGCGATGCAATTGGCAATCGCAAACAAGATTAGACAGGCGAGGGGAGAAAGAACGAACCCCTCTTTCGATACGAAATATTGCCCCACTGTTTACCACATCTAGGGAATGTGGAACGATGCAAAAAGACACGCGTCCCTAAAATATTGCCTCTTTTCCATCCGGGACGGCAGCGAGACCCCTAGGAGCTCGTTTATTTATCCGGAAAAATAGAGAGCAATGGAAATCGGGATGAGTAGCGGAACTGCCGTGAAGGCGGAAGCTGCATTACGAAGAACTTCCTCATTGTTTCACACATGCTGGCGTTTAGTTAGAAGGCATTGCGCCCCCTCACATGAGGCGATGATGAAAGGTTCCGTATTCTGTCGCAGTTTGTCCTCGTGCTATTTATTGATCGATCGGTTCAGTTTGGCATCGAGGGGAATAGAGATAGAAAGGGTTAGAACCGCCGCAACTGCCCTTCCTTGTGCGTGGGATTAACTCATTGGAGTTGCAAACCTACAAAATTATCTGACCACAACCAATAAGTCCGCATTCTCCTTCCCGTTTGGACGAGAAAATGAATCCCAATGGTACTGTTCTACTAGATACGAAAATTTCGACTCAAGAAAGATAAATGATGAGAATAATGAAAGTAGATATTGTAATTGAAATATTATAACAATTCCAAACTTCTATCCTAAATGCTGGAAAAATTATATGAGTATGGAATTTAGGAAGCGATACAGAGGAAAGCAAAAGATTATTTAACTAATTTATCTAATAAAACTAATAAATCTTTCGTGTTTTACCAGGCATTTTAAATTTGTCAGCCAAGCGACTGCTTCATTGAAATCCGTGAGTTATGTTCTAAACGATGCTTACAACTGTACTAAAATGTACGAAGCAAACGATCAAATCCATAGCTTTCTACACAACAAATAGCCATTATTTGATCATTTATTGTAAATCATAAGTAAAATAATATTTATTACGCTGTTTTATGTGAGATCCTATTGTAAAAAAGTTTAAAAAAATTTAGTACAGCTCTGCACTATAGGCTTGTTGTAAACTTATGCATCTATCTGTAACCATGTGTCATCTTTTTAGTTTGTTTTGATGCGCCATCTTCAACAAGCATCACATAGGTCTTAAAAGTTTAAATCCACACTAGCACCTATTATCAAAATGGAAAAACCTCAAAAAATGCCCAAAGTGGCCAAGGTAAGTTCTACTATAGTTTCTACATCATTACAAACCCGTTCCGCACCCAAACCATGTTTATTTTCCAGGTGAAAAACAAAGCACCAGCCGAGGTGCAAATCACCGCCGAGCAGCTGCTCCGTGAGGCGAAAGAGCGCGATTTGGAGATTTTGCCACCACCGCCAAAGCAGAAAATCTCCGATGCCGCCGAACTGGCCGACTATCAGCAGCGAAAGCGCAAAACGTTTGAAGATAATCTTCGTAAAAACCGGATGGTCGTAAGCAACTGGATCAAGTATGCCCAGTGGGAGGAGTCCCAGAAAGAAATCCAGCGCGCCCGGTCGATCTGGGAGCGCGCGATCGACAATGAGCACCGCAATATCACCATCTGGCTGAAGTACGCCGAAATGGAGATGAAACATCGACAGGTGAACCATGCCCGCAACCTGTGGGACCGGGCGGTGACCATAATGCCGCGCACAAACCAGTTCTGGTACAAGTACACGTACATGGAGGAAATGCTGGAGAACGTGGCTGGTGCGCGGCAGGTGTTCGAACGCTGGATGGAATGGCAACCGGAAGAGCAAGCCTGGCAGACGTACGTAAACTTTGAGCTTCGCTACAAGGAAATTGATCGCGCCCGGACGATCTATGAACGATTCGTGATGGTCCACCCGGAGGTGAAGAATTGGATCAAATATGCCCGGTTCGAGGAAGCGCATGGGTTCGTCAACGGAGCGCGCACGGTTTATGAGCGTGCGATCGAGTTTTTCGGCGATGATCATGCCGATGAACGTTTGTTTATTGCGTTTGCACGGTTCGAAGAGGGCCAGAAGGAGCACGACCGGGTCCGAGTCATCTACAAGTATGCTCTGGATCATCTCCCAAAGGATCGTACGACGGAACTGTACAAGGCGTACACAATTCACGAGAAGAAGTACGGCGATCGTTCAGGAATTGAGGACGTGATTGTGTCGAAACGCAAGTTCCAGTACGAACAAGAGGTAAACGAGAACCCGACAAACTATGACGCCTGGTTTGACTATTTGAGACTGGTGGAGAATGAAAACGAGCCGGAACTGATCCGTGAAACGTACGAGCGGGCGATCGCAAACGTGCCTCCCGCGAAGGATAAGAACCTCTGGCGTCGCTATATCTATCTCTGGATCAACTACGCCCTGTACGAGGAGCTGGAGACGGAGGACTTGGAAAGAACGCGACAAATCTATTGCACCTGTCTCGAGTTGATTCCGCACAAAGTCTTCACGTTCAGCAAGATTTGGCTTCTGTACGCGCAGTTCGAAATTCGCTGCAAGAATTTACAGACCGCACGCAAAACCCTCGGCATGGCAATCGGCCGCTGTCCAAGGGATAAGTTGTTCCGCGGATACATCGACCTGGAGATTCAGCTCCGTGAGTTTGACCGGTGTCGAATTTTGTACGAAAAGTTTCTCGAGTTTGGGCCGGAAAACTGCACGACGTGGATGAAGTTCGCCGAGCTGGAGTCACTGCTGGGAGACACGGACCGAGCCAGGGCAATCTACGAGTTGGCGATACAACAGCCTCGCCTTGACATGCCCGAGTTGCTGTGGAAAAGTTACATCGATTTTGAGGTGCAGCAGGGCGAGTTCCAGCTAGTTCGGCAGTTGTACGAGCGGCTTCTGGAGCGTACGGTACACGTGAAGGTTTGGATTTCGTACGCAAAGTTCGAAATAAGCGCCGAAAACGAGGAAGAAGGACTAAACGTGCCCCTTGCCAGACGCGTCTACGAGCGTGCGAACGAATGTCTCAAGGGACTGGGGGAAAAAGAGTCTCGCGTGCTGGTGCTAGAAGCGTGGCGCGATTTCGAGCGAGATTACGGTGATGAAAGCAGCCTGCAAAAGGTGCATGAGCGAATGCCGCGCAAGGTAAAGAAACGACAAAAGATCGTCTCGGAAGCGGGCGTAGAGGAAGGATGGGAGGAGGTGTTCGATTTCATCTTCCCCGAGGATGAAATGGCCCGACCGAACCTGAAGCTGCTTGCGGCGGCAAAGAACTGGAAGCGTAAACTAGAGACGGAACCTGCGACCAGCGTCCCGGAGAACAACGAGAATCCGGAAGAAAATTCCAACGAACAACAGGGGGATTATGATGACGAACAGAACAGTTCGGCGAACGATAACGACGAACAGTAGAAAATAGCATTTATAACATCTAATAAAAACATTAAAGCCTCCCCGGTGCGGCACATTTGAAACGGCGTGTAATGATTATGAAACTTTATTTAGCACAGCCCAAGCATTTTAATTACAGTTATCAGTCAACTTCCTCGGGCCTTACGGGATGTTCCAACGGTATTACGGACTTCTTGTGAACGTCTCTAGAGCACGCTTTCCTCATGTCGTACGCATCCTCGTCCGGATCGCCGACGTAATATTCCAGCACCGTTCGGTAGACAATGTATCCGAGCTTGGTGTACATGTCTATCGCCACCTTATTGCTGACCCGAACGAACAAATCTACAAAGTAGCACCGTTTCCTGCAAATAAATTTAACAATTTAGTTACATAAATCATAATCACTTGGCCATGCTTCTGAGAGCGTTTAGAGATTACTTTTCGCTGACGTCCTCAAGGAAGTTCATCAGAATGGCTGCTAGTCCGAGTCGTCGATAATCCGGCGAAACGGTCAGTGCCGTAACGTGTCCGTGCCAGGTTTCCCCTGGTCCTTCAGCTTTTCCCATGACTGAAACGATAACAATTGAGCCGGTGAAATGTGAATACTAGGAAAAAAAAAACGTAGGACACGTGCCGATATGCACAACAGATACTCAACTGTAACCCATAATCTCGCCAGTTGGAGATTCTGCCACCTGAAAGTATTCCGGCCAATGTGCGAGGTATTGCATGTAGAAGGAAAGGCAGTAGGTTTCGGTCAGTGGATCCAAGTTCCTGCGATGAAAAGGGCAAAACGTATCGTAAGTTGAATGTTTGAAGTAAAACTGTACAGATTAGTTACACTTTGTTGAACCGGAACATGTCGTTGCAGGTGAAGGGTCGTAGGGTAGTCATTTTGAGAAGTTTTTGAAACTTTTATAAATACAAATTTTAAGAAAAACCAAGAAAAGTGTAGAGAACCGAACTTCGAGTGTTGACAGAATCGGGATTCGGAAGATTCAAACAGTCGATCGCTTGACGGATTCTAAAGGATTGGATCCCATTTTACGGATTCTTTTGGTCCACGAGCTCCTGAAACTAATTGGTCATGCAAACAATTTGTATGAAGAAAATAGACGAAGAGTCTGTGTATACTATGCTGCTAGTTATAAAAGTAAAAGATATAAGATTAAAAAAATTAGTTCAAAAATCTTGCATATGGTTTGTTCAGCTGGCAACACTGGTTTCGTTAAATTTTTGACATTTTACTATTTTTTTCTGGCCTCTTTTATGTTCATGTGTGTTAGTGATTAGCTTTCAAACCGCTATTTACCGATTCGCGAACCGGTTATTTGCAGTGGATTTTCTACGAAAAACGTCGTTGGAGGTCGTTAAAACGGTAGATAGAGGTCAAAATAATGTGTCCAGATAGACGGTTTGAATGAATGTGTGCCAATGTTGAAGCGCGCGTATGTGTGAGTGAGAAATTGCACGTGTGTTGGTGCAATTTGCGTGTGTGTTGGTAGAAGTACGGAAGGCAAATGGAAATGGCGCCTATGGCAGTGTGCGTGTATGAGTTGGTCGAGCTTCGAATGGTACACCGTACGCATGCCGTCGAGCAGCTGCGAGAATTTCGAAACTAGAAATAAAACCTATCGAGCAGAGAGAAATCGTACGCGCTTCGTACCGAAGTAAAACAAAATTGGCTGAAAAGTGCAGTGAGTGTTTGGCCGTTCGATCAAAGTTCTACGCGTCCGCCGTACCGAATCCAGCTTGCGCCTGTTCTCGGAACTCTGTCAAACGTGCGGTGGATGTGAAGTATTCAATCGCCCAAAACATGTTTGTGTGCGCGGAGCTGCTATAGGCGTTAAGTGCTGCAGGAAAATGGTCGTCAGAATATAACGGGGCCTCCGATAGAGAGCGTACCGCAGGTCGTCGTCGTCGTCGTCTTCGTGATCGACGTTTCCAGCTCGAGTCTAGTGGCGTTGCACTGCTGGTGAAAAGGCACGGGAAAAAGGAAAAGATGCCAGTAGCATAATAATCGATACGCTGCGACAGAATGGTGTGTTTTAGCTGATCGAATTGCACGGTGCGTCGTGGCTGCTAGTAGCTTCAGGTGGAACCAATAATTTGTTGTTTCTGCTTGTAGCTTTGCCAACGGGCGGAAGGGCACACGTTGGAGAAGTGTGCGCGCGGGGTCGCTCGAAGCGAAAGTGTGCGATTGGTTCCGGAGTGCAATGAATCGTTTTTTAGCAGCATCTCAGGGTGAATGTTTTCGTTATGTGGAAATATATTTTATTTTCCCTTTTATTTCCTTTGTTTAGCGTTGCGCGTGTGGTGCTCGCAGCTGAGCAATTAGGTGGAGGAGATATGCGGGTCGGTCGGTAATTTTCCCGGTGGAAGGAGAAACCTTCTATGTGCAGGAGGGCCGGAGAGGAAAGTGCGTGAAACGTTTAAATGTGTAAAACAAGTTTCCTAACCAAAAAAAAACCACATCAGAGTGCTTGAATGAAGAATGTAGTGTGGTTTCCTTCTTTGTTTAATGGTCGATTTAAGTGCCTACTACCGGAAGTAGGAGCAGAAACTTTCGCATGTTCGCAATGTTAGCGTCAAACGGTGAATGAGTTGTGCAAAGCAAGGCATTGGTTGATACATCACTATTTCAAAGGATTCCATTCGCGAACCGTCTTGTTGAGAATGACATCCACGCGTGCTTTATGTGTGTACGTTTCGCGGTAAGCCAGGAAAATGTGCAGCATCTGTAGCGACCGAATTTCGAATGTTACTCATCCAACTCGGGAAAGAACAACAACAACAACCGGCGGTGGCGTCGCCAAGAGTGGAAGAAGCAGAAGCGTAACGCAAGCGATCAGCCCGCTTCCGGAAGGCATCATTTTCGCTGGTCCAAGTAACAAAGATGAACTGTGCTGAAAACGAGCCGCAAGAAATTGATGGAACCACTCGGGAAGGGCAGAAGCAACAAGTAGTAGTAGCAACGAGCGACCTTTTTTACCACCAACATCCGCGAAAGCAGGAAGCAGCAGGCGTCGACAGTAGCTGGGCAACGGTAGTAGAAGCACGACATCCACTAACGACTGTTCGACTCTCCGACCTGTTACTAAACCTATAATGGACGGTTTTTTTCTCCAGCAGAACGTGAACACCGTCGGAGGAAGGGGGGATAGTGGTGGTACGTATCAGCGGCCGGATCCTTCAGAGGTGGAAAACGAGACGGAACTCCTGAACCACCATGTCGGTGCCAGCGGTAGCACGATTTATCTAACGGCGGATGGTAACGGTGAAGTCCATCTTGGTACGACCGGGGAAGCGGAAGCGCGCTCGGAAGAGGAGGACAGTCGACGACGGAGGAAAAACTTCACTATGCGTGACCCTCAGGAATCTCACCACAGGCTGCCCCTCGGCGAGGTCGAGTCGGGCGATGATAGCGACTGTGTCGTGGTGGCGGCCCCGTCGGAGCGGAAGGTGGAACCGCTGAAGATCAATCTGGCGCGCGACCGTGAGCCCATTCGCACGATCATCAAACTCACTCCCGGGACGGGGGGATCCGTACTGGATTCCTCCAGTTGCTCCCAGCAACTGTCCCCCACGATTCGCGAGGTGCCCGGTTCGCCGAAAATCACGATAAAGCCCCCGAAACCACCGCCCCCGTCCACGATGGAAGGACCCGGTGGAGGTGGAGGCTCGTCGTCGTCATCGATTGGTAGTACCAATCAAAATAGCAATAGCGTCTTGTCTCAGCCCTCCACGTCAACGACGGCGTTGCCAAACAGTAGCAGCATTCCAAAGCTTACCATCAAGCCGGTAATCAACCCGGCGGAAGAACTACTGACCGTTGAGGCGCCCGCGGAACAGATGCAAATTATTCCTAAGCTACTCATCAAAGGTTCCTCGCTGGATGCGTCGATCCACGGAGTGACGGAGCCACACATTGTGCCTAAACTTACGATACGTGGTGTGAACAATCATAATCACCATTTCCACCATCATAACCACCAGCATCACCCGCCGGAATCGCAAAGTCAGTCGACAGGGGACGGTGGTACCGGTACACAGGTCGCCGGTGCATCTGCGTCTGGTTCGCCGACGACACCATCGACCCCGTTGGTTCCAAAGTTAACGATAAAAATGGACAACCACCATCCGCACCATCATCACCATGTGCAGCAGTCCCAGCAACATAATAACCTGCGCATGAAGGATGTGGCGGACGCCGGGAGTGGTGGAAGTGGAAACCGGGTTGAAAGTCCCATTCCCAAGTTGCATATTAAAGCGATCCTTCCCGAGGCCGGTGGCTCGTGCTCAACCCAGTCGCCGCCGTCCATCGGCGGGAGTGGATCGAATGTTTTGGTCACACCGAGTGTAAGCGGCAACAGTTTGACTAGCTCCGAGGGTGTGAAACTCACGATTAAACCTCTCCCTGAGCCGAAGCTGCCCAAGCTGACGATCAAAACTACTGGTCTAGGGACGATCGCAGAAACGAGCGATGCTTCGATGGTTTCCTCGACTAGCTGCAGCTTTTCTCCCAAGATGATGCCAGCTGGAATGATGGTGGTAGGTGGAGGAAATTCTCATGACCTGCAGCACCACTATCACCATCATCAGCAACATAATCAGATACAGTTGTTAACCGTGGCGCAGCAGCAACCTGCTTCCCCTAGCGATCAGCATTCGAGCATTAGCTCGAGCTCGATCCCGAAGATAACGATCAAACCGATTCCAGCGAAGCTAGGATTACAGCAACAGCAGTCCCCAACTGGTTCAGCAGCTGGAAACGCATCGATGGCCGGCGCAGACCTTCCGCAAACCGTACCAAGGCTAACTATTAAACCGATTCCGCCACCGCCAACCGATTCAACGAAGCAGTCGACCGGGGAGGACAGCAACAGCTCCAGCGAAACCAGTATTAACTCCCTAGAATCTTCGCCAGTGTCCTCGTCCTGTTCGTCGTCGTCGGTGGCAACTTCGGCGGTTATTACGACCTCACCGTCGACATTAAGAATGACCATAAAGGTATCGCCACAACAGGATGCATCGTCCGCCAGCACGACATCGTCCTCGACCGTGACAAAGCTTAACATAAAACCGATTCTGCCTCCGCCTTTCCCAAACCCAACCGGAGAGGCGAACGAACCCGGCGCGGATGAAGTAAGTCCCCCGTCGGAAGGTGAGGTAGACCCGAGTGCTGCACCGATTGTCATTCCGAAGGTTACAATTAAAACGCTCGCTAATCCACGCAGTCAGGAGACGGAGATTCTGTCGACACCGAAGGTCACACTTAAACCCATCCCGAAACCGACGGGACACGAACTGCTGCTGCCAGGAAGCCCGGCCATGGGACAATCGGCCGTGGAAAGGCATTCACCACAGGCACAGGCCGCCGCCAACAGTATCAGTCACGCGGCGCTCAACAGCAATAACTCGCCGACAGCCGGGATGACCGCGTCGGACGGCGGTGGTTCGATGGATTCGCCGCGGATTATTCTTAAAATTAACAAAGGATCTTCATCCACGACCACGACCAGTTTGGAACAGCAACAGCCACAGTCGGATGGTATGGACACGACGGAAAGCAGCTCTATTAGCCATCCTCCTCCAATGGGAGGATCGTCCATCCTGGCGAATGAATTGAAGCGACCGGCAGCAAACGCCGCAGCTAATTCCATCACGCCATTCTCGTCCTCTTCATCATCGGCATCGTCAACGACTGTATCTATTTCAACCTCGTCCTCGTCCGCCGGTTCCGATCCCGCTTCTCCCTCGTCGTCCGCCGGTGGTGGTGATCAGGGCGAACCAGGTTCGCCCGATGCGAAAAAGAGCAAACTCGAGCTGGTTGCCGCCGGGGTCGCAAGGGTGGCCCGAGAGCAGCAGAAAAAGTTCATTCCTCATCAGTTGAGCGAACATAATGCGGCGCTACGTCAATCGTTGCTTGAGAACCACCAACAACAACAGCAACAACTGCTTCAAAAGGCTCAGCAGCAACAGACGACACTCGTCGGTGCCGGCGGACAACCGCCGGTCGCCGACGTGATCGTGATAGACGACGACAGTAAATCGGAGAACGAATCCAGCGAACGTGCCGAGAACGAAAAGCCGGCCGTCGATTCAAGCCACGAGCCGACGAGTGTGCCGGAGTTAAACCTTATGGGTCAAGATCCAGCCAGTTTGCGGTCGCAACCAATGTTTGCTTTTATGAGCAACAACGAAGCGACCACGATCGAGGTGGTTAAACCACGTCGCACGCGGGGCACTTCCCGGGGCGCTGGAGGAGGCCGCCAGTCACGAAGGGGAGCCGGAGGTGGACGCGGTGCAGTGGCAAAGCAGCAACCAGTCGTCACCGAGGAAGCACCTCGATTAAACCTTCCGGAGCTTTTGGTGAATCACGACGACAATGACGAGGGCTCGAGTTCGGACTGCATGATCGTGGACGATCCGAGCGCCACAACGACGACGATCTCTTCCGTTCCCACGGCGCGGAGTGGATTATCGCTGGAAAGTCTACTTCTCGGCGGAGGTGGCATCAAACAACCCGGACTTTACAATGCCACCCACGCCGGAGGCTCCAATGAGCTGGAGAAAAACGGTACCGCCAGTAACAGCTCGATCGGAAGTGTAAGTAGCTCCATCGGAAGCACTCCGATACCGGCGGCATCACCGGCGACTACCACTCCCGGCGTTCGCATGAGCACCAGACGCGGTGCGGGACAGTTACTCAAGGAGGTGCTAGCGAACAAACACCACGATCGAGATTCCGGTGTGGATGATGAGGCGAGAACGGACGGCGAAAGTGGACCCCACCTTGGTGGACCTACACCTTCGAAGCGTCCGCGCGGACGACCGAAAAAGCAGTCGGTCGACCTAACGATGGAAACGAATGGTACTGGAGGAAGCAGCAGCTCGCTGGAAGGCAACGGAGGCACCATCCCGGACAGCAACATGATGATGGCATTGGCCATGATGAGTGGTGGTGCCGGCGGCGCGGAGGGTGTTACGTTCTTGCGACCGGACGGTCCCGGAATGCTCGGCACGCAACAGCTGATGGAAGGAATCATGCCACTGCCAATTACACCAGTACGAACGCCAAGGTAAGCGACGTCAAGTAGTATCTATGGAAAACTAACCTTTGTATTAGATTTACGACTTCTGTTTGCACTTATTCTGCAAGATTCAAATGATGAATGATTGAGTGTTCTTGCAAAAGTATATAGTAGGCGCCGAATAGATTGTTAAACTGACACTGGGGCTTCTCTGGCTTCTGTCCGTCTGGAATTGTGTATAGAAAGTGGCGATCTCTGTGGAGAATGGAAAAAGATTTGAATCACACTGAATAATCACGATGATTAGAATTAATTTCATTGATTTTTAATTACCCCTTTGTGATTTGAAATGTGCAAAATGAGTTATTAGTCACAGAGATTTGAATCCGTTAAAAGAAATAGTATCTCAAGCATGAATGTAAGACAATGTGAAGATTAAAATTAAAGATAAGTTGAACCTTCGCTAAATTGATAACCTTAAATAGTTCCATAACAAAGATTGTTAACCATATCAGAGGAGATATGCTTCCCCTACGGTTTGTCGTTGCACTTGCTAAAGTGTCCTTTTGCACATTGGCAGTGTCGGCCATCGACCTCCGCTAATCCACTGCCAGCTCACCGGTAACGTAATTCCGCGTGCGTTACACCACCGCTTGTTCTCGAGCTACAAGCAGCTGGTCAGACGACTCCCAAACAAATCCCCCCCTCCCCGCCGCCCCCCTTCCACACCATTCATCCTCTGCATACTCGCAGCCAACGTCGCCGGCCGTACTACCACCAACAGCAACATATTATCTGCAGCGCCTGCAATGCTATGTGTAATGCTGCCTAAGCATCCCTCTCACGCCGGCAAGCACACTCCTTCCTCTTCCCGCAATGTGCGTCGTGTCGTCTAGCGCACAACGGCACTGACGACGACGACGACGACGACGACGACGGCAGCGGCCGCCGCTTCAAATCCGGCGGTGTGCGTTCTTTTCGGTTCCGTTTTGGTGCTTCCTTTCATAACAAATTTTCACCTTCGTTCGCGCCACCTTCGGCGCCTCCCAAACCCAACCGCATCTCATGCACGCGATTGCGAACGTGCATTAATCGCTCGCTCCCATCACCGGCCACCGCTCCGCACGCCTCTAGGTTCGATTCTGCCTCCTCCTCCTCCTCCTGGCTGACCCGCGCGACATTCTCTCCCGGGTTTTTGTGTGTTTACTCTGGCCGCTCGCTCACCGTTGCGCTCGATCATGCTCAGCCGTTCTCTCTTTTGTGTACCTCAGACGACTGACCTCGAATCTAGATCCTCGGGGTGCACAATGTCCGTTTCATGTTGTTTGAGTCGCACCATTCGTCCTCCCGACGATAAGATAATTTAAAAGTTTGTACCCCTGCTGATAGTACTCCTACTTCCAAGGCGATACTGATGATTTATGCATGTCGAACACATCACCATATTTTCTTCAAAATAGTACAATGCAACAAGCAGCCGTTTCCGCCTGCTATGATTTCCAAAACTGTATCCTAATCTTCCCTGTATCAAAATTCTAACGAAATATAAATCCAATTAGTCTAAGTAAAAAGCAGGCCAAAGCTGGTTATTGCCATAAGTTATGGTAAATAAGAATGTGATGAATTTTACTTTTAAGCGTGCTATCAAGTCGAAAGATATTTCTTTAGGATCCTGTTTTCCGGAAGCAGTTGTCTAGAGTCGGTTTTCCTTGTTTTAGAAGGAAGCCAAAGTTTTACATCAATGTTGTACAATTACTCACATAATCTTTGCACGGTACGGCATTTAAATATAAAAATTTCTCCTATTAAAGCCTGCGGTTATTTGTTCCCAAGAATGTTTATGTTTTTGAACAAATATGATCCTGATTCAAAATCTGCAGGAAGCGGAAAAGAAATTCTTGATGAGCCGGAGTACGTAGGCCTGCTGTGCTTCCTTGCGCTACGCATTCCGCGTAGCGAAAAACGCACGAAAAAGAACGGTTGAATTAGTGGCGATGTAAGGAGCAAGACGTTGGGGTTGTTCCTAACAACCCATAGCATAGCATAGCATGCTGCTCGGATCGAATCGAGAAGTAGCGGTTTGTTGCGCGTTGGTAGGCACTGTATGTGGTAGTGGTGGTGATGGTGGTGGCGGCGGCAACAACGGTGGCGCCGGTGCAGGTACGCTGGTGGTGGTGAGGGCAGTCGACTGCTGCTGTCAGCGATGGAACATAGGAGAGAACGCGCGCGCGCCTTTTTTCGGCCCTTTGACCGGCGTCCTCGCGCCGATGGAACAAACGCCAGATCAGCTGATGCGGAGAGACGAGTTTCCTTCGCTTCCCATCGCTCGTCGGTGGATACGACCGCTTGTTGTGCGGAATGCCGGCCTACGGCGTGTCCTTCGCTCCGTTACGGTGCGGTGGTGTTGGTGTTGCTGATCCCGGCTATTTTATTTTTCCCAATCATGGGGAGGCTGTTTTTGCTCTGTTTTTTCACGGGTATATATGCTAGAAGGGCTGAGGTTGTGTTTTCGCAAAGTAGCACATATTGTAAATACCATATCGACTATTTTATCATTTTCTGTAGGGATTTTTAAATGTTGAACTGCATAGTGCATAGGTTGCATTGTTTTAAACGATATTTTTTCATTTCTTCAAAGGACCAGAGGACGAGGACGGGGTAGAGGAAGAGGTAAATTGGCGCTTCTGGATGGAGCAACTGTTGCCCAAAGCCCCAATTTGGACCCTCTCGATGCTTCGAGGAGGAATTTTGCTTTACCTCCAGGAGTGGGAGGTTCGGGCGGAAATGGAGATCCTCTGTTTATCGGTAAGGATCGGCACAAAACAATATTGACGACCACTTTCGTTACACGTATTTACTTTCATATGTTTCCAATCCTTAGATCCCGCTGCAGACCCTACAAGTTTCAATCTGCTCTTCAATCACGCCGTTACGCCGCGCGGGGCAGGAAGTGTACGTACGCGTGGCGGACGCAGAGGTGTCGGTTCGAGGGGAGCCAGAACGCCCAGGGGCGGTGGTCGTGGTGCTGCGAAGGCTGCTAGAGCCGCTCTGTTATTGGCCAATACGCCAATTGTGGGCCAAATCTCACCGGAAGCGAATGAAGAAGGTATCGTAGAACCGAATGATCCCCTGGAGTCACCGAAATCCCAGCCTTCGGGAGATAGTCCTTCGACCGGAACTCCAGTGGGTGGAAGGGGACGAGCGCGTGCCCCGAGAGGATCCGGAACGGCAAGCAAGCGGAACGCAACGGCTTCGGGCAGAAAGGCACCAAGAGGCAAGAAGGCTCAAGAGGCTGCGGCATTGCTGGCGGCGGCAGAAGCAGCGGCAAGTCCCAAGAATGCGATAAATCCTGCCAACGCAAGCAATACCATCTTCATGACACCGATGGCCGGTGGATTGGTAAGTTTATTTTACGAACTCTCAACAAAGATATTTCTCCTTCCACAACGTTTCCATGCACTTCTCGGTAGTTGAGTCAAGGTAGTTCCGTAGCGTGAGGCACCAAATCGATAAAAAGGAAACCATCGTTCAGGAAACCGTATACAATCGCACTTCCCTGCTGTGGTTTGCTGATTGCCTGGTAGTCGAAAACAAGCGCAAGACGAGTGCAGTTTCACCGTCGCTTTTTTACATAGTCAATTGCAACAGGGATGCGACGATTTGCTAATGGAGACATTATACTCGATATCGGATGGTGCTGTCCGATGTGATGATTCGCTCGTTTTTCGATACGCTTTCAGTACCTGTTCGGTTTTGGGCACATTCTGTGTGAGGAAAAGAATGTTGCAAATGGGTCAAAGGGTCTGGTTTTATAGCATGTTTTATGCCTACTTTGATGTTTACCACCACATATTCCGGTGTTGAGAAATCTTTCATCATAAAGTCTTTGTGTCAAAATTATTACAGTCTGCCTCGTCAGCAAGGAGTTAGAGAAGCAAAACACGTGAAAATAAAACCAAGAAACGACGGGAGCATTTTCACGGCATTGCGCATTGATGTTCTCTACGAACCTTCTTCTCTCGGGAGCAATGTACGAGCATCGCGTGCGCGCGTTTTACGACGGTGGGGGAGTCCAGTGACTGAAATAGACTTGAATAAATATAGAAGAAATGCATCTTTAGCGTCGCTGATGAATGAGTGGATGATCCATTTGGCAGTTTTGGTACTTCATCAAAAATATGCCTACTTGTTTTAAAGTAAAATTTCTTTTTAATGATTATTAATTAAGATTTGAATAGATGAAGATGATAGTGAAAAATTCTTTAATGGCTCAGTCAAACTCTGTGTTGACCGTCATGAGTCATCGGACAAATTACGTCATTGAAGCGATGTTGTTGGAGTTAGTCAGCAATGTACCATCACGCAATCTATCATTTTGCGGTAATAGCAATCAGAAACAGATGAATTTCACACACCACACAACATGCATAAAAATGGAGGAAAGAGCGAAAACTTCAATCAAACTTCTGTTGTCAGTCCGTTGCATAAAATTATTATCATTTCGTCGTTATCATATTGTTGACATAGAAGAAATAGTAACGCTTTATGAAAGCCGTCCGCTATCGTCGTCTATCCCTCATGAAATAGGTCCAAAACCTTTGCCCTGTCAATCACCTGCTTTCTTCGGAAAAACCAACACTAAAAGGGACTGAGCAGAGCGAATGCAACATCGATATTACATGAAGTTGATACATAGATAGCATGAAACTGCTCTTATAAGCTCTTTGTGTGTGTTCATGTTCATTACATGTTCATGAAACACCGGAACAGAGAAAGTAAGTTGGAAAGGGAAGCTCTCGGTGGCAAGTGAAGCATTTTCGAACAGACAGTGACGAGCTATACATAATGTACATAACGACTTGAGAAACATAATGAAGTAGTAAATGGTTGAGACAAGGGAAAAAAATCATTTTATGCCACCAGGGAGGGTTTATTAAGTATTAGTCGAACACTTGAAGGGCCAATGATGTTAAATAACAATCGAATCGATGTTTATTCCTTATCGTAGGATTTAAATCGACCGAGGTTGCATGTACGAGAGCTGAAAACGCCGAAAAATGCAATCAAATCCAATACCCCTCCGTCGAGTGCCCAGACAACTCCACTGGCGGGTCCAACGCCCGCTGGTACACCCGGCGAGACGACTCCCGGTGATGGCGGGTTACAGGTGTTCGAAGAGGACACCCGTATGAGCGGCGACTTCAATTTTACCACCCCCGTACGGTTGATGATGAGCAGCGGGGATGGGTGTCTGCAGCCGAACGAGGAATCCCAGAGTTCGTACCTGAGTAGCACAAGCGTCACGCAGGATGCCACCGGCGCCAGTGCCACCGGTGGTCAACCGCAGCCCCCGGCAGGAGCGGCAGATGGTCTTGTGCCTGCAAGTGCTTCGTCGACGTCGGACGCACAGAAGGATTCGCTGGTGGGTGCAATTTCGGCCGGCAACAGCAACAGCAGCAGTAGCCGGCGGCCAAAAGGCAAGATGGAAGTACTTGATGCGCAGTAAGTATAGTCTTCTTTTACAGGAGGTTCCTTTAGTTTGTTGAATGTAGCATTTGGGTAAAGGATATCAATCACAATCGCTTCACTTTTAACAGTCGGGCGGCATTTACGGTAGAGCTGTTGGCAGAATATGAGTGGCCACGGCCAAGCCCGGGCACGCGAGGAACCGATACGTTCATGCTGCAGGAGCAGATAGCCGAGTATCTGGGTGTGAAGAGCTTCAAGCGAAAGTATCCGGATTTGATGCGACGCCCGGTGGATATGGAGGAGCGCAACTTCTTGCTGGAGCAGGGTCTCGCGTCGGAGAAGATGTGCGACCTCGGTCTGACGGCGGTCTATGCCTCCGAGATATTGGACATCATGTGCTCGGACTATCCGGAAAAGTACGAAGAGTACACGAGGTACACGCGCGAGAAGCACTTCCGAGAACTGAGCATCCGCCAGCAGCGGCAACAGCTGGAAGCATTTACTTCCAATGCAGCAACACCTGCTGTGGCCGCCGTACCGATCGATCGGGTGAAGCTACAAAAGGAGAAAGCCATCGAATCGGCCGCAAGTTGGAATAGCAGCTTTAACAGAGAGTATGTATTGCATTGCTAGGGCGAACGCGGATAGCATTTTTAAACTAATTTCTTCTATTTTCTAGACGAAGGGACACGCGACGCGCATGCATGGATCTGCAGACGTACGTCGTACAAGTGCCGAAGCGGTATCAATCAACTCAAGCGCAATCGAAAGCGAAATCGGAAGGGGCTACAAATTACCCAGTTGCACTGGTCCCTGGACAGTTCAGCGAGTACTACACTACCTACACACCGGAAGAGTTGGCGTAAGTATTCTTACGAAATGTGAACCTCTTTACTGCATGATGTTTATGGAATCATCCTGTTATTCTTTCGATGTAGCTGCTACCCGATCAATACCATCCTTTTGGATCCGGAGCAACTGAAGGAGATCGTCTCCTCGGAGCGCTACCGTAGGCTGGTGGCCGCAGAAGAGGCCCGGCTCCAGGAAAGCGATGATGATAGCAGCAGCAGCAGTAGTAGTAGCGGCGGAAGCAGTGATGAGGACAGCGACACAAGTAGCAGCAGCAGTAGTGACGAGGACGATGACGGAGGTATATCCACTGACAGTAGCTGTAGCTCGTCGTCAGCCCAGTCCTCTACATTCTCCGACTGTGACCACTGTGACGCTAGCGGTGTTAAGAAAGAGCTAGATCGCCGAAAGCGAACGGGCATGTCGGTGGATTGTGAAAAGAATGACGACATTTCTATCACCGCCGCCAGTGGTCCGCCTGTGAGACGATCGAGTCGTGCTTTGAGTGCTGGCACGGTCGTCGGATCCACACTCGTCGTGGAAACTAAAGATCCTACTGATTCAGACGTAAGTCAACTTAACACTTGAGTACATTGTTCTGCAACCTTTCCTGAATGGTTTTTATCGGTCTTTTTGTAACCGCTGGATATTTGTTGGTGCATCAAAAAACTAAAAACGCTTGACGATAGCCAACAATTATTCTAAAATATAGCCGATTACAGCATAGCTGTAAAAAAGAGAGGTCTAAATGACCGCTATACGTTAAACGGATATTTACGTGTAGAATCAAGGAACACTAACTATGTTTATTTTATCTTTTTGCCAGGACTCGGATGTTCCACTTATTGCGCACGCCGTGAGAAAAAAGAATCTACAATCCTCCACCAACGCTGCCGCCCCTCCACATCCCTCCGCAGGGGGAGGTAAACGGATGCAGGAAAATATGAGCCCTGTGAAACGGCCGCCTTTAGATCCATTCATGTGTGCCGTGTGTCTCGGTCCGGAGAACAAAAATCGGTACAGCAAACCGGAGCGGTTTGTACGTTGTAATCGTTGTCGGCGGAAAGGTAAGGATGAAAAGAGAATACCAAACATACGAGAGTGAATTGAGTGATAATTTTCTTCGTTTCCCACCCCCAGCGCATCCTTCGTGTATCGGTATGTCGTCGGTCATGTACCGACGTGTGCAGCAGTACAAGTGGCAGTGCTCTGAGTGCAAACTGTGCATGAAGTGCAACCGGTGCCCGTTGGCTACCGACAGCAAGATGGTGTACTGCGATCAGTGCGATCGTGGCTACCATTTGGCTTGCAAGGGTCTGCGGAACCTACCGGAAGGTACGACATTATTTATCTACCATAGAGTCGCAGATAATATATGGTTCCTATCTGTATTCTTTTAGGCCGTTGGCAGTGCAGCATCTGCACGATCTGTGGCCAGTGTGGGGCCCGCACCCCCGAAGGTCATCCAAATCCGCACCTAAACGCTCAACAGCGACAGCATCTGGCAATGGTGGCCGAATGGACGCACGAGTATGGTGTGAACGAATTGACGAAGATACGGGAACACTTGCGGACACTGTGCGTACCGTGCGTGCGCCAGCGACGGCAAAGGCTCCCACAACCGGATCAAACTTCGCCGATCGCAACTGTCGTCCAGCAGGATCCCCATGGTGGTGGTGGTAGCCCCATTGTGTCGAGCAATTGTGAAACGAAGGCAATTCTTAACAATAACAACAATCCAAGCGATCAGCGAAAACAGCCACAACCGGCACAACCATCGCTACCCGTTCAACGGCAGGGCGTTGCGGTTGGTGGGATGTCTGACGCGGGAGCGGCAGGTTCGATAAAACCGCAATCACAACAGTATATGATAAACTCCACCACCATAAAACAGCAACCACCCATGATGATTGTTCAAACCGGTTCTGGTATCCCCAATAGTCATGTGCACTCCGGAACCAAGGGGGGAACGATGATTGGTGGGGCGGAGGTACGTAGGTAAAGCAAAAGCTTCCTCTCTGCCCATGACGAAGGCATGAGTGCTCGGAAGCGATCGGAATGATTTAGCACAAGACAACCGGGGATCGAATGTGCGAGAGATGGATAGAGAGATGTATACGAAATGTCGACGTTCTTTATTTTTTTTTATTTCTAAATTCAGCGAAACACGCTTAAATTTATTATATTTTGTACACTTGGTGTGTTTCAATGATGATCATTCGATGCGCGAGGAATCTGCAACTCTTATTATCTGCTTACATTATTTTAGTTTATTATAGGCGAAACATAAGGTATTTCTTCATAGTAGTGCGTTTTTAGTTTTTCAAACCTTCAGCCGTATACATCTTTACGTGTCTCTCGGGCTCTCGACACTCGACTTCGGGCTTTCAAATTCCCTATACCCAAAGTAAAAATGTAAATCCAGATGTAAATACTATAGTATATTCCCATATTTTTTATACTATGTTAAAACACTTTAATGTGTGTATCAGCATGTTTTCTTCGTTGCGTTTTAATAGCATAATAAGCTACATTTATCTCTAAACTTAGTTTTGGGTTGAAAACTATACGTTATCAGCGAATTAATTAGGCGCTTACTAGCCAGAATTACTGTACTATGTTTAACTGTAAAAGCACGAACACACAATAGAATTACACAAACATACATCAAAAGGAAAACTAAGAAAACGTGTTGATAAGTATCACTGTCGATTGAAGGTAACGAATTAAAAATCGGGTGGTGACTTTTAATCATGATTAGTTTAATTTTTGTATTAGTTATTTTTATCCGAGAATGCCCCCCTCTTCGCTACAGAAAGCACGACTACAACTTAGACAACTAAGTTATTATGCCCCATTACGACGATTTGCTAATCTCGTTATTTGTAAGTTTAGTTATTGCGTAAGATTATTGTTTCCAGGCCCGTATCGTCAATAGGTACTGTGAAGTGAAGCAAACAATTTACAAATGAGCATCGCAGCAATATTTACAACTGATGGCATTAACCTCTACTGCAGGTGAAGGTAAAGTCTCGAACGGAAGGCGCAAAACGATGGAATCAAGTTGATTCCTGATAAACTGAGAAAACATTTTATGGGCAAGCAATGTAAAATATTGACCTTAATTCACTAGTGTTAGAATTGGGATGGGAAAAATGGAATATATACTTTTAAGAATACCTGTCGGTAGGAATACTAAACTACAAAAAGAACCTGAATCACGTTTTGTGTCCTGGGAGGTCTGGCATCCACCTTTATTTTATCATGCAGAACTTTTTCATTAAACCTCTGGCCAAACCTAGCTCCCAGGTGAAGGAGTGTGCGAACAGTGCATTTTAGAACGATTGCTTTTGCTGTGCTCTTTTGCTGCGCATTCATTATTCTTAAAAGAAATTTCACAGCCGTGAGCCACAGGAGCCATGTAATAAATGTATAAAAGAGTTCGAAAAAACAGGAAGTAAGATGGGAAAGGAGGCATTGTACATTTCTAATAGCTTACAAAATAAGCAGCTACAAGTTACAGCGGATAGTTCAAGGAACCGCACTTTTGCGCAATCAATGCACGTGGTAGAATAAAATGCGGTCGAATAAAGGTAATGCGAATAATAGCTTATTGGCTTGTGTTTCTTATCAGCGGTAGACAGGGTTGCTATGATTGTTTGAACACTTGTTAAGATAATTTTATGTCGGTGGTCCAATTCGCTTTGTAAACCAGGAGCAATAGAAGGGAATTGCACGGATGAGAACGATACAGCATGTAAATTATTCGATATGCTTATGGTTTTGAAACATACATTTTCTAAAATATGATCAAATTGAATGTTTATGCCTACGATGATGACAAACATAAAGACATAAATTAAAATAAGAGAAATAAAATTTTCCAGGGAAATATTCTTGTTCAAATGACCAATTTAAACTGCATGAATCGATGCACTTTAAACTGCTCGAAAGAGCAGGATGTTCGGCGACCCGCACACTGTGATAGGCTTTAATAGTGTGCGTGATGTTGAAGATCGTGATAGAGTGTGAGTTTGGTTTTATTCAATATTTGAATTTGAAACGGGCAGCTTGCTCAACTGAGAAACACTCAATAATATCAAATGCTACTGACAGCTCATCATTCCTATTCTCTACCGATGTATTCGGAAATAATTAATCAGTGCTCTACTACCATATCGTAAAAGTTTAGAATCATGTGTTTAAAGAACAGAGCATGGTTTTATAAACTAACTTTGCGTTTGTTCGAGCATAGGTCATCGAAACGGTAAACCGGTTTGTCCGCAACATAGATGTGTTGGTGCACACAACTGGCGCAGTTGACGACGTTTGACGATGTTCTGCAAAGCCAGTCTTCAACATCCTCCGGTCGACGAACGTTGCCGCTGAGTACGCTCGTGCGACGTAAAGCAGCAATCAGCTTGAATGGTGTGTATTGTGGTTAGAGAGTGGAATTTCTGAATTGGGTTTTTGCGGAAGTATTCGCATCGGTTTAGCAAATGAATCAATACCAGTGAAGTAGCATTAGTTCTAGCGATAGTTCGCCGTCAACGTTGTCGGTGAAATGTCCAACAAGGCAGCGCAGGAAGCGGATTTCACAGTTCAATAGCTCGCGGAAAAGGAAATGTGGTCCGCCGCTAGAGGTACCACCAATCCAGAGCTGGAAGTGTGACACTGTGTGTGAGTGCGTGTGGATTGTGTGTGCATGCGACAATCGTCCCACCGCTGGAAGCTTCGAGCTGCGCGTGTAAACGGCTGGAGTGAAGGAGAACGAGAGCAACGCGAGAGTTTGCTCAAACAAAGAGCAAGGGCGAAGAAGAGAAAGAGTCATAAGTTGAAGAAGAAGAAGAAGAGAAGAGGAAAAGGAAGAAGGAATAAGATAGCGCTTTCGTGCGAGACCATGTGTGTGCGTTAACGTGGGGTTCAGTGTGTGCGAAAAGAGGTTGGTTTTCTTTCTTTTGGGTGCGGTGTCCAGACCGCGTGCGGCTGCGGAGAAGGGAAATTTCCCGAAAGTAAGGAAACTGGGATGCTTTCCGACACACAACTCGTACGCGTGTAACACACGGGTTTTCCAAACCATAAGATCGCGTTTGCTAGAAATACGGAAAGATAAAGAAATTGCTGGTGCACTAGTGGTGGTGTTTGATCTGTCCTAAAAGGATTATACGTTAAAACCTATATCGTTCGTTGTATCTGTCTATTATTCGGCTTTCCAGAGCATAGATTCGTCTTCGCCAGACATACAGTTGCTGCAATAGCCAACAAGGGAAGCGATCATCGTCATCATCAGCAGCATCGAGTGCGTTGACACTTCGCGAAATACAAAAAGAGCCTTTTGCTCTAAAAGGTAAGTTGTCCCGGTGTTCCGGATGGGTCTTGGTTTTGGCCGAGAAAATGCACTTGCCAATGTAAATTTTTTCGTGTGGTCTAACGCGTTCGATTGTGAGTCACTTTCGGTGGATTACTGTTGGCAAGAAGCAAACTACATGCGGCGATGCACGTCGTTGTGTGGGAATAAGGCACCAGGGCTACACTTCGCGCAATAAGAATAGGTCCACTCGTTTGTTTGTAAAGTGCACCAGTAACTGTGCGAACTAAACCCGAGTGTGATCGTTGCTTGCGCCTCTGTGCCGTATTTTATGGACCCTTTTTTCGTCTCCTTTGCAACACCGGTGGGAAATGTTTCACATTACTATAAACTTTTACATTGAGCTACTTAAGCGTCAGAAAATGTTTCTGATCCGCACAGTTGATGTATGATATACGAAACGTGTAACCATTGATGAAACGTAAACGTAGACGACATTCGAGCACGTACTGAAAGGACCAGGTGAACATAAGAACAAACTTTGTCGTCATTCGGAGTGAAACTCGCAAGCAAATGACCGAAAAACGTTTGTGTTTTTTTGTTTGCTTCATTTGCCTTCGTTTCCATATTCGTGCTAGCAGGCGCTTGCTGTCTCGAAAACCACATAAAATAAAGAAATAAAAAACCTGCAGCTTCTTTGTACAACGAAATGTGTTTGTGCTGGAACGAGAACAGCCCGAGGACGGGCGGGGAAAGATGGTTAGGCGCCTTGGCGAATTTCTGACGATTCATAATGCTGCCGTATTTTCGCGAATTTACGGCAATGCCTGGTGACGCTTCTTCCAGCCGGCGCACAAATGTTTAAATGTGCGGTCGTTTTTTTGGGTTTCATTTCGTAGAACAGGCAGTTCATTAAAGAACTTTTTTGGAACCTTGATCGTAGTAACCTATTCTGGCGTACATAGCAACGTTTCGAGAACAAACAACTGTCATACGCAGAGAATGACTCATTCGCATTTTAGCAACGATGCTGCAGCGTATAGAGACGTTGTAGACCGGAGAAACGTCAATGCACCCCGGCCGGTTCTCACGCTTCGTTGATCCTCTTTCCGGTGATCATCATAGGCCTGTTTGGGGTCAACATGCAATAAACATGGTTCCTATGAACCGCAACAAACAACGAAATGCAAAAATGTAAAGTTGTTGAAACTTTCATCCGGTTGATGATTCAGACTCGAGGGTACTTGAAAGCAATATGTTTCAGCTATACAGCCCTTATCGTTTGTTGTATTATGGTGCAGTTACCTACGAGCGCGACATATTGCTTTTATGCTGCTCGTGTGGATAACTGTTACTTCTTTTCTCGATCCCCTCCCTCTTCGTTCCATGCACCGAAAAGGAAAACATTACGAGTTCAGTGACACGAACTTGACATGTGTACAACGATGGACCGCCTCAAATGTCTCCATCTCACAGGAAGTCAGCCGAAAGACGCCGCACCAGTATACAACGAAGACCTCTTCATCATCACGCTCGTCAATGGTGGTGGTGTTTCAAAATTCGATAATCGAATTGAACAAATTGAATTAACGTCCCTTCGTAAGCTCGCACCAGCCCCTAAGGAATGCTGCGAACTCGCTGGAGAAGGTCATATCAATCTGGAACCATAAAAAAACATGATAACACGTATTGAAAAGTACTTTTGTTATTATTGCAGTTGGAACCTGAAGGGAAAACACTCATTTTAGACATGAGTCACCTGATGAGAAGCTATTTCCTGCTTCTACTGATGTGAAGGGTCTCCTGCCAGTGCTCGGAAGTAGAAAACTTGATCATTTTGTTCCGGAAAGAGAATAAGGCGCCCGGTAGACGCTGTGAGCTGGCATTATTCATGATCTCGCATGCCCTTTGCCTCAATGTCGGTCCGCGCTGATTCATCGATAAAATATGTGCCCCCGGATGATGGTTTAGCGAAGCTCTAAAATGGTTCAACGCCACCCACCTTTGGCTCATGAATATTGATGTCCTGCTGATGCTTCCCGGCCGTAACGGAAGGACGGAACGGAGCGTACGGAAAACTAGCGTCACTCTTGAACGCTTGCAGGAAGGATTAAGCAATTTAGGTGCGATTAGCGTGTCTGAAATTGACACAGGCTCACAGCTAATTGTAGGCTGGTTATTTAAATGTCCATTAACATCCTAGTTATGGCATCCCTTGTTGCCGTCCGGTGTTCCGGTGATGATTTACATGCAAACGCTAACTAATCCCATGAAAGAATAGTGTCCCAACGAGAAAAGCGTCTTTGAATCATGTGCAGGAAAACGGAACGGATTTAAAAAAAGAAAAAGAAACAGAAAGGGAAACCCTTGGCATTAGGAAAATGGATTCGTGCCTTCCGAGGATTCTTAGGGACGTGCTTTTATCCGTAAAAAAAAAACCAGAGCCCATCGTACACGCGTAATGCTGCCTTCGGGATATCCGTAGGTTTCGTCCTTGCCCTGCATATTGTCAACGAGAGCAGGTTGTCCCTGACCTTCGCACATCCGGTGTTGAATTTCCTTTCACTCCCGTTTGGCGCGTGCCCAAACCTACAAGTGGACATTCAAGAGGTATAGAGATGTCCTTTTCGATTATATTCTTATTTTTTCTTTGCATATGCGGAAACCCGCTGTCAGCGACTTGTTGCTCCGCCTTACAATGGACGGTTGGTGCGAATTGGGGTAGCGTTTCCTTCGAATTGTTCTGAGCCCCCCGAGGGCGTCCGAAGGAGCATCAAGCAAGAACAGGATGCGTACACAAACAAACGGTCCACGGCCCTTTTTCCTGCTAATGGTAGGAACGATTAGGCTTCATTGTACCGAAGCTAGATGGGATAAGGGCTGTAGCGTTCCAGCATCCCCCCCGGTCACCGCAAAATTCAAGGCAACAAGCCCCTCGGGCAGTACTCTCTGCAAAGATTAGTGTCACTGTCGGTTGTGTCGGTGGAGGAAAAGACAAACTTTTCCTCAAACGAAAACCGTCCATCGGAAAGATGATGATGAGAGTGCAGCTTTTTTGCGTTCCCTTGTAATTATAAAGTTATCGGATGGTTTTGACAACGCACCGGAGCAGAAGATGTTCAAACCAGAACCGAAGCCATTTGGGTACATTTGGGTACATTTTGGGTACATTTTGAGACATGTCACTTCGTTGGTAATTATAATCGCTTGTGGTTTGTTTCCTCGTCTACCGACCACCACATCCACGTTAAATGCATTCTGTTGAACTTCGGATTGCTTCACTTGCACGCGGCAGGGTTTCAAGCTCAAGACAAGCTTGTCAACCTCTCCGACCTTAGGTGTCTTGTGTGTCGTGGTTCGCGATAACTTGCCGACTCCGAACGGTTCGTTCAGTTGCCAGAATGTGATTTACATTTTGAAACACAACGCGTCAAATGTCGGCGCTTTCTTCGGAGATTGTTTCTAGGAAAACGAACTTTTCCTCCAGCAGAAGGACAGTTGACATTTGAAGGCGAACGAGCTGACACACAATTGTAACATGTTCCAGGAACATGGTTGAGTAAATCACGCAAAAATGTTGTTAAATGCAGGAGCAAGGTTTGTCGCTGCAAACGCATCTCTGTCACAGTTAACGGTTTGCTTTAAGCAGGAGGATATTTTAAAATCAATCTGTTGTTCCTCAGAAACGAGATTTGCCTATCTTTTCTTAATGTAACAAGAGTCCAATTGAACAAAAACTAGTCTTTATATCTAACACCCGTAATCCTCGTTCGATAGTGGTGCTTGTATTGGCTACTTCTTTCCCTTCAACATACGACTTGCACATGCTTCTAACACTCGCCAAAGGTTCACACTCCCAGACTGGAATAAACCAACGGTGATTGATTAATGATTCCGCAAACGAACTTCCGGTGGTGGTAATGTTGTTGCCATTGCTGTCGTCGCCATGCATCTAATAGGGTTAGCAAAGAGGGTAGAAATAGAAGGGAAAGGGAAGACATTTCCTTTGGCCAAACTTGCACACACGGGTTCGCACTTGCCTGGCTGGCCTGTGGCCGTATTGTTGTTACATTTTGACGTCCAGCCACTTGTTGACGTGTATTTTAATTAATAAGCCGGGACGGTGCGTCCAATGGATTTGCTGTGGTATTAACTCTCCGTGTGTCTCTTGCACGGAAATTGTGACTGATTTACATTTCCTTTCTTCTGATTTTTTTTTGTTTTCTTATATTCCTGGAGTCTTGGCGCCAGTGCAGAAGAACTCGATCCCGAAGAAATATAATAAATTGTACCTTAATCCTTATTCGTATCCAAATACATGTGCAGTACAGATAACATATTGAAATCCTAAAACAAACCCTTTTTCATCCATATGCGTTTGTTTCCATATGCATTGGGCAATATTTCGTCTTTTTTAAATGCGATCTTTTTTCCCCCGGTTATATTTACCCATTCAAGTTTATTATGAGCTTAGCACACGTCGTCTGCACGTTCCACCCATTGTTATGGACGCTATGGAGTGTTGTTTTACATTTTACCTGCCACCGTAAGCCTCTTGAACTTCACTTCAAATAAAGTGTCCAACTTGCGTTGGGTGCATTCTTCTTTCTGCCAAAAAATGTTATCTTTTAGTAGCAGTGTTTTTCCTTTACCAACAATTTACCAACTTTATACGGTTTTGCGGTAACGTGTATGGAGGCAATTTGTTGCTGGTATATACTTCGCATCGAATGGTCTTATGGACAAAACACAACCCGAACACAACCTGTAGAGTAGGGATCGTTGAACACTTATCGCTACAGTGTGGTGCTCAAAAGTTTTTAAATCTTCGCGGGTAAAGTTTTATTTTCACAGTCATGGTCATCGCAAATTTGTTTCCTACCCGGCACACGACTAAGCAATGTTTTTGTATATTACGTATAAACATTGTTTTTTGTATATTACGTATAAACATTGTTCAGAACGGAACGGCTGGTTTGAATTGTGTAAATTTGTAACGAGTAGATTCGAGTAGGCGTTTGTTGACTGCGTTTCAAGACTGCAATTTTTTACCAACGCAGCAGGCTAGATTAAGTTTTTCTTGTATCGTAGCACTCTCTTGCGTTTGGATAGTGGCACTAGAAGCACGCGTTTACCATTTTTAAAATAAAACACAACGTAGGAATTAGAGGAAACTAGGAGCAATAGTTTCAAGAGGCAGTTTCGAACAAAACAAACACACTTTTGAGCGTTTTTTTCACCTTCTTTTACAATGTTGATCCTTCTTTCGGTTGAGCGAACCATATCAAAACAACGTCAAGAACAAAATATGTGTTTTCCCATGGTGATGATATGGAACGATTACGGGCTGTCGTGATAGAAAGATGTTTTCGACGCCATGTGCAAGAGGAAAGGTTAACAATCAGAACGTAATGCGATGGAATGAGCAATAAAGATTGTTTTTCCGCTGTGCGTCATTACGATTACACACGAGAAAAAGCTCAATTTCAAGTGTTCTTAGTAATAAAGTGCACTCAAATGTTCCAATTTGTTCTTTTTCACTCGCATATCTCGCAACTGTCTACTTGCTGGAAATGGGGAAAAGAACAACCGTTCGTTTTATCGTTCTGCAGAAAAAAAGTTAGGTTAACCAAAAAAACATTGGAAAGGTCAAACTACTAACGAAAACATTTCATCTCGTAACTTTCCCTTCGGTACAAAATATGACATTCAAATAGGTTGAACCAAACCTATCTCATCCCCGCATCAAGCAACGGTTCAACATATTTGAGAAAAGATGGGCAAGAAAACCGACCACAACACAAAAACTCCACATTTTGTTTGATGTTTCGCCACCGTCGATCGTTCCGGGCTTGCGAAATTCAAATATTTATCCCCTCGCTTAACTACTCCCCTTTCCGTCCCCGGTCTTGTCTGCATTCGGTCCATGGGTAAAGCGTTTTGAATTCATTAGAATTAAATTGAAATCTGATATTTTTTGTTGATGCTCATAGAGCTCTTTTCACTTGACTTTTGGCGCAATGGGAATCAATGGTTTTATTTTCATACCAAAATTAGATCTTTACTTGAATGGGGGAAAAAATGGCTCCTTTCGGGATGAACAAAAAACATCCCTCATCTCTCATTCCATTACATCGATCCAACGAACCCACAACATTAAACTAATCTCTTTCCTTTCGACTGCTTCCTTTACGTTCCGTTTTAGATCGCGTGTGTCATCCAGAGGACGGTGCATAACAGCAGAGATAACAGGAAGAAAGCAGTAGAGGACCGGAAGTGATCGCACAGCGACGGCGCGCATTCCTGAAAGCAATAAAACGGCCACGGCAGTAGCAGTAGGATAACGTCACTCCTCCCGGCTCATAATACACCTCCAGTAGGAGGAGGAATTTTGTTGAACAGCAGCGTCTGTCTGCGGTCTTCGCTTCGCTAGGAAAAAAAACTCCATCAAGAACACTTCACTTTACTGCCTTTCGGGAGGAAGACACCATTATCGAGGAAGGAAGGCGCAAGTAATAATATAGCAGCGCTCCGTAGTGCAGCGGTGTTGTGGTAGGGATCTCTCTCTTCGGCCAAAATGCGTGAATACAAAATCGTCGTCCTCGGCAGCGGAGGTGTCGGCAAATCGGCCCTCACAGTGCAGTTCGTTCAGGTTAGTGATTATTTTGCAGGTTTATTTTTTCGTTCGCAGACCACCACCATGGGACGTTCATTGTTTCTCTTTGAAAACTTTAGGGACATATTTATGTTTAATAACACATTCCGTAATCTCGACTATGGAAACCGCTGTGGGGGGAAGGTTGAGATTGTGTGTGTTTGCCATTTGTACAATCTAAGGATTTTTTGGTTCGTTCTTTGTTGTCGGCTGTTTCCGGCGTTGATTTTTCTCCTCTCACAGCAGGGTGGAAGGAAAACACACTCAGCAGGGGAAAAAAGCTGAGAGCCTTTTTCCTCAAATATTTGCTCCCATACTGTCAGCAGCGCGCCTCCATGGTGGAATGGAATGACTTTGATGATGATATTACATCAACCGACCAGCATCCAACCGATCCTACCATCGAACCTCCTCCTCCGCCTTTCAGCTGCCCGTTCTGCCCGTCGATCTCAAGCCCCGCCGTCTTGTGTATCCGCTCCATGTGTTCCATTTACAGTGCGACGCACTGTTTGCATTGTTTATTTGAGTAACCGTGAGGAACCTTCCCAACCTTCCGACCTGTGTGTGTTGTGGGGCTTCGGAAGTGGCTAAAACTTTCATTCGGCCAACTTAATGGATGGAAGCGCACGCAGCGCCGAAGAGGAACGGCGCGAGAGGTAATGTACGAGCTTTTGCATACTTCTCGGTTCCTCGGTTCTCCCGCAAAGGAAGGCCAGAAGCGGATGCGGAAAGTTAATTTCATGAATTTCCTTTGATAGAAGAGAAGGACCAGGAGGAGAGAATACGTTGGATGCGCACGTGACAAGCCACCATCCATCTCTCCTCCGGGTTGTTCCGTGCGTCCGACGGTGCGTTACGATGTTTTCCGATGAACCAGCAGCGCGGGGATGTGTCACAAGTCCCCAGCGTTTGTTGGTCGTGCAGCGCCACCAAAAGTTAGTACTTGCGGCCGGGCTGGTTTCCGAACCTTGGGAGCATCATTATGGCGGAGGGAGAGCCAGTTCCCCCCACCGTGAACGTCCTGGGGAGCCGATACATCCTTCGAGGTTTTTTGTAAGCAGGAGCGAGCTTTCCGTGGGTTTGGTTTTGGTTTTAAGGTAACATTCCGATACGTAAAACAGTTTTGCACCGACTGGATAAATTGTAAACGAGTTGATCCTCAGCAGATGAATTCCCTTTTTGAATTCTGAGTTCCTGAGAATGGGTCGAAAGAAAATACCATACCCTCGAGAGAGAGAGAGAGTTAGAGTTTACCTCGAGCTTTACTCATTTAAATGAAAGTTTTTGGTGGCTTTAAATGAGAAAAGTTCACCAATAAACTAGTTATGGTTGTGTGGTGGAAGTACCACATCTGAAAACCGTTGAAATCATCTTTTACTGCAATTCTTGTAAGCAAAAGTCTATCATCTAATAAGTGACATGATATGCAGCTGCATCCGCCTGATGGAAATCCTATTACGTCACTCTATTGTACTCCAACTACTGCAACCTGCTTTCTCATTTTTCATTCTCCTTCAAATCCCCAAGATGTCCCCGTTGGGACATGTTTTATTATCGGTTCCTGCCGAGCTTGTCGTTTCTTTTTTGCATAGTCAACATAATGCTGTCCACTACTTGCCAAGAAAACGTATCTGAAAGCAATTTCTCAGCTCAATCTTGCCGTGCAGTCCACTTTCCGTTGTGCCTTCATTAGGAAAAGCTGGGTCGGAAAAGGATTCCACTTTGGTTTTGTATGTCTTTCTCGATTGGATCGTTTGGCTGCACATCATCCCGTTAGTATGAGCCTGAAGTATTCTTGTTTGAGCTAATTTCTGGTGGTGAATTCCTTTTATATTTAGCAATAACCCAGTTTCATCAGGGAAAGCATATCCGAGTAAGATTTATAGGAACAGAACTTGTCTGTGCGAAGAGATATCCATTATTTTATTTAGTCTTATTACCTGTATGTACATCACAGTTTTGTTAATGATGATGCAATTCTGATGCAATATCGTTCATTTGGACCTGGTTCAAATAACTTTAACGCGCTTTAAGGAACAATTTGGGGAGCTGCTTCAACGTATGACTTTTTCAAATGCACGTCAGTCCCCCCCTTGAACTTGTGAATCTTCCCAAACACCCAAACTAAACTATTTGCACAAACATTATGACTCACTACGACTCGTTTCGCCCAGCGCCTTTCGTTCGGGGAATGTTGCCAAATTACAATTTACAACGCAAACGGAACGGTCCGGTTTGAACTTCGCACTGAATGAAATTGTTTCTGATGGAACCCATATTGAATGGGGATGACGAACGGGGGTCGTTTATGAATCATTTTGTGCGAAACTTGCCAACAACACACGCAGCCTTAATGGGATCTAAAATATGCATGTAGCTCAAGTGGAAAAACTACCCCGAGGGCGTTCTGTGCGTCTGAGCTTTGGTACGACTTAAAACTTTCTCTTCATCGAGTGGTAGAATCCTTTCGTGAAAGAAAGCTGGAATTTTTAATAATTGGCTATTATAATGTAACTTTACTGCAATGCAGATTTGATACATCACCCTTTCGAGCACCACAAGCAAAAGTTAATATGAAACACTTAAAACGGTCCTATGCGATAGCCTTTTACCCTTGAACCTATCAAGTTGTAGCGTTTCCTAGTAATTGTAAGAGTGGGTTAAAATTGGAAGCATACGATGAAGGTTGCGGTAATCATGAGAATTACCCACTCTCGTTCGAACAAAATGCTACGAACTAGTTTTGAGTAGCAACGGTCTGATAAACATGATGCAGAATGTTTGAGTTAATTTTTGCTGCTAATTTAATTGCATTACTACTCGTTTGGGTAGCGGCAACCAGGGACGTGATAACGTTTACCCGCAATGAATAATACATTTTCGCACGTCTCGCTGGAAAAGCAGTTAATCCAATTAAACAAATCCAGCGGTTCGGGTAGTTGGGAAATAACTTCACAATCAAACCCTGCGCCTCGTTCTGATCACTTTGTTTGTTTATTTGTACAGCAAAAATCCATTCTACGCGATATCGTTTAAAGCAAACAGGATAATTTTGCATAACGAATTTCATTTCCCACACCCACCGTGTGTGTGTGTGTGACCGTGCTCTTGCTAACGTAACGTTTGCGAAGTTTATGCGGTTGGCACACAGAAGGCATCGAATAAAAAAGGATACGACACCGACGACGGCACACATAACTAACGTCGAGGAAAAGTGTGCCCCTGAGAATCCGGGAGAGTGGGAGCGAAAATGAAAAGGCAACCGAAAGAGGACGTACATACGGTACGTGACACGGGATGAGACTCGAGGGAAGGACCTGTTGCTGTTGGCTTCCTTGGCTTTCCTTCCTACCAAACTGCGCCACGGAATCCGTGTGGGAGAGAAAAGAAACGGGAGGAATAATAAATGAAGACGTTTGGCAAATATGAACCTTGGTGGTGTGAGCCTACGGGCCCTTTCCTTGCCGGTCCCGCTACACGGGCCGGTTGCTTCGGCATTCAGCAACAGGAGACGACTCCTTTTCGGAGACGCCGAAGTGAACTGGATCGACGGAGAACTCCTTCACATGGCCAGGGCTTTGCTCCACGAAGACAAAGCATCATTGGAAGCCGTCGCCGTTTTGGTAATGTGATCTGAAATTAGAATTATTTATAAAATACCTCTCTCCCCCTACTACACAGACCTCCCCATGGGAATGATGAAGCTCGTCGCGATGTATGGTATCTCGGCTTCTCTCACCTTTGACAAATGAGCTCGAATGAGCGAAGCACCAAATAAATTGCCTGGCTCCAAAACTCCGCAATGCTATGTCTGTCCTGCGATAAGGAAGAAATGGCGAAGACGGCAATTGATATTGGCACGTGTTTTACCTCGGTTGGATCTCGGAAGAACATGCGGTGCCTATTTTCCCCCCGTTTTTATGTTTCCATGGCGGGTCTGCGTGAAAAATGGCAGGTGTCTAACCTTTAGCTTTCTGATCCGAAGGGAACAGCAGACAGCACTTCCGGGAAGTGAGTGTACCTTCGCACAGAAACACGACGAAGGGAGGGGAAAAGTAAAAGGGAGTGATGCCCCAGTCCGATGCCAGTGTGTTTCAAGGACGTCATCGGAGAAGGGTTTGCAAGCGTGAGGAATTGTGCGGCAAGTGCCATGTGACAGGTGACTTACTTTCGTTCCGAGTCGGAAAAAGGATCAGTTAATGGTAGAAGTAGGAAGGGAAGGAGGGCTTCACGAGACCGAATGTGTGATCGGAGTTGAAAAATTGTATGTCGCACCCGGAGACTTGCCGAAAGCAAAGCATTGGCAAAGGTCAAACGAGAGTGAGGATAACATCGTTAGAGTTTAACAAAAGCAAAGGGACAGGCGCCACTCCGGTGTCACTGAAGACTGGAAATGTCCATTTGAAAGGTTATAGCCACATGTTGGGAAAGGAAATATTGAAATGGAAAACGGAGAATCTATGGAGGATGAAGCAACCGCGTTTCGAAAACCCCTCCACGTTTCACAAACTATTATCTGAAATTATTCTCCAATATATTGTCGTCGACTAGCTTAAACGTGCAGTTCTATTTAATACTTAACAGACATTAGAATTTTCCCCCCTTTTTGAAACTGTCGAATTTATTAATTGAAGTGATCGAATGTAATTACGTTTGAATGAGGTTATTAATTTGGTGATTTAATTTATTGGCGGCAAACTTACCGACAGTCATTTGGGGAGACCATTTTGTGGTTGTGCATCGGTTCCCGTAATCAATCGACCCATTTCCTGCCCTCAAACTCTCTCCCCACCATTAACGATCCGAATAATGAATGCCATTTGCTTGCCTTTCCTCCTTTGCTCGCTCGCTCCTTGCCATCGACAAATATCCTTTTTTGTTTCCACTCCATCGCTGGAAGGTGTAAGTGGCATATCATTGGTTTAATGCTGACTATTAGCTGACTGTTCATTGGTGGCAAAATGGATGAAATGCATTCAATAAAGGGTGTTTATAGCCATGGTTGTTTCATAGCATATCAGTCGTATTGGAATAATGGAAAATTTTAATTTATTCTTGCTATTCTAGTTAGTCAAATACAATGTTTTATTCTTTTTAGATATCCTGTAGCCAAGCTTTTACCAAGCTAGGCACCTTGATATTTTTAGGTTAAGTTTACTGAAATAAAACACCCAGCGATCCTGTATGAAGGAGAACCGATGCTGACCGGATTAATAATGGATACGAAATGGCCACACCAAAGGGCCAGAAATAGCCGTCGGAAAAGCAGTAATGCTGTTATGGTGGGAAACCGAACAAGATGTCGTCATGTTGCCACCGGAAGCTGTCGGCGGGTTACGACCGGTGGTTGTTACAACGAGCGTTCGATCCTCCTCCTGCTCGGTCCATCCTCGTCGTTCAAGGTGATTGTTTTTGAAAAGGGTGTTCGCCGCAGACGTAGGTCAACCGAACCGAGCCGACTTACCGACGAATCGGGGCGAAAGTAAAACCCTCCCCCGTAAGGGCTTACTCTGCTCGCCGGAACCAAGCGGATTTTTCTTCCCCACCTTGTTGACGACTTGCCAAAATCGAAGCCTTGCCAAACAGAAAGCGAAATTGGATCGATCGTCGTAGCCGCCGACGGTTTGTGCTGGTTTATGGCCGCCCTCGCAGTTTACGTCATCTGCTTCCTACATCGGCGGCGGCGCGGTCGTACTTCGTGTTCGGTTGTTTGCGATACGATTTTCAAATCCCATACAATTTCCTCTCGACCACTATCCATCCACCGTTACCGGGTTTCCGGACGGACGGATTTAACGAGTTCCTCTCGAAATTGCATAAAAATCCAACGCCAATATGTCGACCGAAAAAAGGTCGGCCTGTGATATTTTTGGGCATTAGACTATACTTTTGTGTGCCTTGTTCTTCCGCCCGCCTATGGCAATAGTTTCTACCGCTGGTCATGGATATCAAATTTGCGTTGATTGACATGTGCCAGAGGGTCGTAAACAAATTATAACACATCTTTACAGTTCGTGTTCGTCTCAGATCCAATAGTCTTTGAATATTTACGGTTGGTTGTTGCAGCTTTTATTGTTTTATCTTAGTTTACATTTATTTGGAATTAAATCACGAAGAACAATAAAACACAGCCGAAGTGTTTCGGGATGAAAAGAAAGAATTAGAATTCCCATACGTTCATAGTATCGAGAAGTTTCATCAGCATCGACAAAACAACAATGGCCTGCAATGGTGAACCCACGGACAATTTTAAATCTTAGTTGTTCCGTTTGTTTACCTCAGGTACGCTTTGTACACGTTTTGGTTCCTCACAACTTTTCCTTTTCCGTTTTACCTTACATAACATACATACATTTCCGTTTGTTTCTTCTAAAGTAGTTTCGACTGAAGACTTTGCAGTGGTTTGCAACTGATTTCAATCCATTCTTCGGTTGGTTATCCCAGTTGCTATCCTTCACGTTAAAACTTGTTTTGTACATTCATTGGTTAATGTGTGTTTTAAAAAAATAATTTTAACTATGTTCTTTGAAAATAAATAATTTTTCACTCGATCTATAGTGATGGCGGAAGTAGCGAACCCCGTTATGTGGCAGCCTTTACTGCACCATGGTTTGGGAGGCTCGCCGCGAGTGCTCAAGAAATGGGGTCGAACGGTTGAACGACGACAAAAATGCGACAAACGCCGCCCGCACCTCGGCCAACCCTTTTTTTCCGATCATCGCACAAACTTTCCGTCGCTTGCCAGGGGCATTACATGCATTTGTATCGAACGACAAATAGACGTCTGTTACGACGGATTGCTGTGTCCCACGTGTTCTGGTCCTACGAGCACGTCACTCTCCTGTAGTTCTTTCCCTACATTCTTTCCCCGCATTCGATCAATTTATCTCTTTCCCTCCGCTCCCCATACACTGTTCAACCCATTCCACCCGCTCGTGTTGTCCCCATCGACGTATGTCTGCTTGCAGAGTCATAACTATTATCGCGATGATTGAGATCAGACTGTCTCTGCTGCTGCCTGTCTTTACGTCAGCAGTGCCCCTCCTGCAGTGTGGCATTCCCGCTGTAACGGAATTGATTTGTCTCCAATATCGAATTCCGGCCGTGTTCTGGTTGACGCACGCGAATACTTCGAAGTCAGGCCACGAAACAACGGGCACTGTTTTGACGATGTCTGGTGGGGACTTTTGTGGTACGCGGGGTTGAACTTACCAAACTCTTACCACCATGTTATCTAGACACCGGGCTAGACCGGGTAACCGAGGAGGAAGAAGAATGAGCCATGGATTCCCGCAATTCCCGGGCAACAACGGAGTGAACAGAAGATGTAACGAAAGAGGTTTATCTTTTTGTCTTTTCTTTTAGACCACGGGGAAGGGTCAGAGTCCTTCGCTTACGATGACAGTTGTCGCTGCCGCTGGCATTCATTCACGTCCGAGGAAAGTCCTGCCGCGAAGAAGGAGGAAAACAAAACACAAACAAGTTGTGTTTGCTACATCCGTGTGTTGGCTTCATCATAATTGATAGATTTATTGTTTTCGGATAAGCTACAAGCCGGCGGCGGCGGACGGGATGGACAGGGGGAAAAAGAAGGTCCTGTCACGAAAACAACAACGGTAATTGCTCATCATTGCAGGCTCAGCAGCAACCCCGTGTGTGTGTGTGTGACGGAAGTAGCAGCTGTTGGTCTCGGGTAATAGCGTGTCACTTCGATCGGAAGCAAACTTGTATTTGCGAAATGTCCGTGGTGAGGTCCCCCGGAGGTCGGAGGTGATGGATGGATGGATGGATGGAATATCCTGTGATCTTGTTGGTGTTGTGAGAAATAGCAAGCACCCGGACCTGACGTGAACTGCCTGCCCGTCTGTGTTCGGGGCGTTAAAGCGATTGTGGCGAAGGAAGGGCCTCTTATCCCCCTGTTTGCTGGCCTGCGGTCGGATGGATGTCTGTTTCCGCGATGAAAGCCGTATAGTAGAGGTGTAGCAGCAGCAGCTGTTGAAGTGCGCGTTGTACACGTTAGAACGTACACGGTCCCGCCGACGTGTTGAACATTTCACTCGAGCGAGAGCTACAAGCTCTCCTAGCAGCTCCCTCCTCCAGGGCGTCGACGTACATATGTGGGTCATGAGGACGACGACGACGTACAAGACTGATTATTATGGCGTACCCTGGTCAGCGTGGAACCCGTGACTCGTTCCATGAATTCGCGACAAGCGCGGAGGACCATCAAGTCGAGAGCTTTGGCTGGCGCGGAGTTGCATATCGATTTTGTTCGGAAAACATGCCTCTTCGTTCTGCCTTATAAATTACACTGTCCCCGTGGCGAGGTGTGGAGGGTCTCTTGTAAATGGTTGTGGCCGTGGTTTAATGCGGTTGTTTATGGACCGGCTTTACCTTAAAACGTACTGTATTTAAAGCTGAAGGTATTCCGAGGAGACGCAAGCGAATGTCATATCCTCTAAGCGTTGTCTAAGTGCAAAACCATCAACTTTAATTCTCTGATCTGCTCTCTGTTCGTAGTCCACCTCACTTTATCACCCAAACGAGTGCTAAACCTGATAACGACACGCTGACGCATTTCCTCTCCGGGCATATTTGCTTCCCTTCTTCACCCACGTCCAGACCTCGGTCCCTGGACCCTCAAACATTGCAATTTCCTCCACCGTCAAGCATGTGATTTGTACTCCCATCGGTCATTCTTATCAGTCATGTTTTTGCAACGATTTTACTTACCCTTGTCAGCCCTCGCTCTCTGCTCCCAATGCCAACGCCAACGCCCTCGACCTCTCGACGGCCTGTGGTGTTGGCGGGATGTTTTGTATGTAGTTTTATGTTTGCATCCCCCCCTCAGAGTGTCGAAATCGACAATTCCCCGGGGATAATGGGAAGTGTTGTTGTGTTGTGAGTCGGTTCGGAGTCCTTTTTTTGTGTGTATGTCGCCCAAATGTACGTCAGCAAAAGACGTCAGCTGATTTTTGCTGCGATTCGCGCCATATGTTACGTCTGGCCTAGTGGGGGTTTGCTCCCGGTGTCTGATGTTTGCGTTTGCTGTGGGCGTGGGTAGGCTCAATGTTTACGAAGCCAATCGCACACACATCACAAAAAAAGGGGGAAAAAATTAGTAAGTTTCAATGGAACGGAACGATACCCGAACGTTGTGATCTTATTTCAGATGTGTGTTGATACTGTGAGGCAAAACATTTTCCATCAATAGGGGGACACACGATGCCTTGTCGTGTAGCTCATTTTTAAATCGTACAGATAACGCCATGCAAAACCTCGCTCCCACCCTCCCCCCCATTGGCTCCCTTTAAGTGTTTGACATCGCCATTATTTTATCATAATCGATCGGATAAGCGGAAAACCCCCCACCACCACCAGCTTAAATGATATTGTCATTCAAAACCCACGCAGCTTGTCTGTCGGTTTATTGGGCGAGTTTTGGAAGGTAGTTAGCATAAAATGCCCGCCGGCCTAGACTTTTATACATTCCATCCCTTCTCTTTGTCCCCCGCGCCTGTTTCCGGTGGCCGCCGCGCCGGGAAACACCGGTTGGAAACGCCGACGCAAACAGCAGGTGGGTCAAGGAAGCGACGCAGGGGATGGAGAGGGGAAACCGCCACCATCCGGTGTGGTGTGGTTGTGCGAAAGTAAAACAAAATCACATACACAGGACAGGAAGTCGTGGGCGCATTTTGTGAATGTGTGCGTGTTCGGCCAGGCGAAACCGATTCCGAAACCGCGAAAGGCTTTTAAGCAGCTTCTGGAGATTCTCGGGATATGATGGCGCCCCGGACACAGATCGGAACACAGGTGCATATGTCACGAGAACGCAATGGTCACAGGCTGTGAAAACCGGGTCCGGATTGTCTCATTCGCGATAAACTCCCTTGTGCGGGGTGTTAGAATGGTCACACTTTCTGTCGCTGGCACCCGTCGTTGTTTGGTGTATGCAAACAGTTGACACCAATCCGCAGCGAGTCGAGCTCTCCGGTGGAGACCTTCCACTTGACCTCCCGCAGAGCATTAATTGAGCGCCGTTAAAACCAACCCCCCTGCCCGACTCACACAGGGCACGGTTGTTCGTGAGTTCTATTCGGTGGCTCGGTTCAGGATTGGATCGAATGACCCTAAAAACTGCTTGAATTCACGCTCGTTGACCACCACCTACCGAAAAGTTAAAAGCACCCAAACCACCACCACCACCAACCGAAACCCCCTGAGGCGATAGATGAGGTTTGCTGTTGCAAAAGTGCGTGAAGCTAAATTGAAACAAGAAAAAAAAAACCGCCACCCCATGAACAACACGTGGGTTAAAGGAGAAAAGGGGTGGGCAGAGTGGTATGGATTTCCATCAGGTTCCATTGCTTCATGTCGTGCACACAAACATCGACGACGACGGCGGAACACGACGTGATGAGGCGTCGGCGCGGAATCCGTGCAATCCAATCCACCTCCCGGTTTTGTTGTTTCTTTCGGAGTTTGTACAGCGTTTTTGTGCCGCGGTAGGTCACTTGATCACTCGATCTGTGAACTTGACCGATAGGTTTACTTTAGACAGAAGTGAATAAAATATAGAAACTTTCCCTGAGAGGGAATGAGTTCGTAAAAGCCCATAGGAATGGATGTTTCCGGTTAGATAGAAAAGGGAAGCTATGGACAAATCACCTTCCAAATTGTCACACCTCAATCATGGGCGCGCTTTATCCTATTAACCTATCAATCCATCGCCGTTACTTCACAAACATCAGGAGGTTAACAAACGAATGAACGAACCGCGACTGGCCGGCCACAACCCGTTTCGGATATGGAAATTTATTGCCGGCGTCTATCCGGGTGTTACCGTCGGACGGACATGTTCGAGAGGCAGGGATGGGGCGGAGGTTCGCTCATTGGAAATTTACGATCGATGCAGTAATATCCCCCCCCACCCACCACCACCATCCCTTCGTTTGGGTGAGCTTGGAGACGATGGAAGGTGGGGTCGTGTGTGGGCCGTCATCGAAATGATGTTGCACACCACCGACCGAGACGCAGATGTTATTTGGTGCAACTGCCGTTTTCGGCCGACTTTTGGGAGAAGGTAATTTTCCCATATGGCTTTTTCTCCCTGGCATGTGAGGGATGGTTTTTCCACCGACCAGAGCTGCACGTGCTCTCGAGTCTGTGCGAGTTCGTTCGGGATGGAGTGATTCGGTTTGCTACAGCCACATAAAAAGTTATCGTCCAATCCACCTCGAATGCTCGTGGGGCTGCTTGTGATTTGAGAACGAGCATTTTTGTAGGAATAATATTGAGTTGCTGTACTTGGTGACCTACCGTCGTGTCGTGGGTGTTGCGAATCCATCAGGTACACATAGTTTGGCGTGTGGTAAATGTCACGAATCACCCACCCATCTGAAAACCTACGGTCCACAGGTATGGAATAACTGAAGCGAAACACCGTCGGACTCGAATGTACTCCAAAAAACCCACGTCCAAACCGGCCGACCGGGCACAAGGGATTCCAGTCAGTTTGATTTACCAAATCAGTCACCCTCGGTGGTGGTCTCCGTTTGCGTGGGAAGAAAATGAGGGAAAATTTTGGCATAATGCTGCCACCTGAATTTTATCACACCAGTTGGTTTTTCTACCAACGTTTTGTTATGTGAGTTAGCTTATTTTAACGTGAATCAAGGTGGTAAAAGATGGAAGTGAGATTTAATGTGAAACTAATCCCTGTTAATGTAAAGTGAACCAGAAAAACTTGTTTGGAACAGATGTTGCTAAACCCCCCCGCTGAGGGTGTACAATTTACACCAAATATGGATTTTCGCTTGACTTTATATCCCCCCCGCATGGAAGTGTAACAAGCACCCCTCTCTCACCCCCCTCGCCAGTGCAAATTGAGGAGGGTAGGACGGGTGGTTAATAATGAACCGATTACAGCCGGAACAACCCCCCTTACCAATGAAGTTGCTTCCCGCCCGTGCCTAATTTTCCTATCCACCTCCCTAGGGGATTTTCTTTCCTTGATTGGATGTAAAATCTAACGATCGTTTAGCACGCACCGAATCTCCACCACACCCCACCCCAAGTCATCCAGTCCCGTACCTCGGTGTGTGTACCGAAAGTAAGTGCACCTTATGGCTGGCATGAAAATCGCTTCTAAGTTCCATAAACTCAAACACACACACGGTTTGTTGGCCCTCTCCTTCGTATTAAAATACCAGAAACACATTGTGTTTTAGTTTGGCAAGTTTCACTTTCGAATCGATCCAAGCGTAAAGGCGAAAGAAACATCGATTCGATTAAACACATCCGACTATCCCTTGATGGAAGGGAGGTCATTCACTCGCCTGTGAAACGATGGTGTGCTGCAATCGAAAAAGTAGTTGCATTAAGCAAATTGAAAGCGTCCATCAAAAAGTGCAATAAGGTGGAGAGCCCCGTTTATATGGGGTCCGTGTAATGATTCTGATGAAACTCGTTTGCACCTTCATCGTTTTCCGCTTCAAAAGATTCGACCGATGAACTAGAAGGATAGTTTGGCTAGATTTCTTTTTTGGGCTAACCGTATGATTTGGAGTTCAAAGACGAGCATCTTCGTCCGATTTGTGTACATATTGTTGCCGTTAACTAGCGGAATGCAGCGTCGTCCTATTCAGAAGTCGGTGGGTTGGTCGGATCCCACAACTAACGGCGCACGGAGCGCAAGTAAATATCTAAACAACTACATCACGTCTGGTTAATGTTTTCCTTTCCGTTCCCTCCGAAACCTCCGCCGTGAAAGACGGACGACGGACTGTAGGTGGTTTACTTTGTGTGTGTGTGCCGAGAGCCTCTAGAACTAGGCCAAATGCATCTCCCATCCATTTCCCGCCAACCTTCCTCCGCCCTAGCAACATACGCCGGCTCTTACATGTAGTCACAAATTGATTTCAACCATTAATCCCTTTCCCCACCCCCCACATTCGTGTGTGGGACCGCTCTCCGCAAGGTTCTTTCCTCGCGAGAAGATGTCTATCGGAAGACGATAGATGATGGCGATGATGATGATGATGATGACGGCGGCGATGGGTGTTGGTACTAGGAGAGGATGCAGTTAACCGATGGTGTTGTTCCGGGAGAAACTCTGCCAAAGCCCCAAGGAGGGCATAAAAAAAGTCCCGGACAGCCTCAACCTCAGGTTTTCCCTGCCTATGAGGTTCCGATGGTGGACGAAGAACGGCAGGAAAAGGTTGCTATTTGCTCGTTGGCAGCTTCTCCGCTCTCCACCAACCAACAACACGCACAATGTTATCATTCCGGCGAGGCCCGTAGCCGATGGATGGATGCAATAAATTTAATCTATTTTCCATTATTTATTCATACGGCCCAGCTGGGCGTTGCTTAGTTACCCGAGGGCTTTTTATTTTTTCATCACTTTTGGCTTTTTCGAACGAGTTGAGTTTTTTGTTTGTTTTTTTGCAGACCTTGTGGTGGCTTCGAGAAACGTGCCACCGTATGAGGTTGGCAAAATAATTGACCTTTACTTAAAAAGGGGCTTGTTTGGTTTTGTACTAAAATTTGTAACAACGGAAATGGAACTCAACTCTCTACAAGAGGAGGAACTCCTAGGGGTTTTTGTTCCGCCTTGTTTGAAAGAACATTTTCTTATCCCACATTGTTTGTCCGGTGATCCGTTAACCCACTCCGCACTTCCCCATTTGTTTGACACTTCGACGCGTATCCATGGGTGGTTCGGAAGTATTCAGAACACGTGTCGCCAGCATCAGATCATCAAGTTTATTTCACGCAGAATCGATCGGACGCGTAGGAGACACCCCCGAATTGTCGAGATGCCAGTGTGGCAATTCATTAGGGCGTGCGAAAGCGGCCGAAAAGTTCATGCTGGTGCCATCACCATGGCGGTTGCAGCAACTTGGTTAAGGAGGAACCACGGTTGGCAAAGAAACTGCTGATTGAGCGCTTGTGTGCGGAGATGGATTGAAAAATTATGTAACGACAAAAATAGACATCCGGCTGTAATTTCGTTAATCAAGTCAAACATTCAATTCCGATTTTCCGGCCCAGGAAGGGAGGGACGGTCGCGAAGTTAAAAATACAACCTCCTCGTCTCTTGCGTAGAGAGCCCATCATCGCCAGGGAAAGGGCCGCCCTGTTGAAGTGCTGATAAAAAACCCCTCGACCTCACGCATGCACTCACGCACACACACACGCGCCTTCGTTATCAACCCCTCGAAATCGATGCCGAGTCGTCGGTATATATTTGACTCGTGACACCCTGGGCACGATGAACTTCTTCAACGTGGCCCTTCCCTGGGTTGGAACCTTGGTATGATAAGATGCACGACATGCCAGAAAGGTCGCTTCACCCGCGGGGGTCTCTGAAAAGATAAGGCCAACTTTCGACGCACAGTGTGTTGCGTGGGGCTGTATCCTTGATACAAACACTCACTCTTCCGTGCGTTGGCTTGGGAAATGAGAAGACCGCCGTTTCCGATGTTTTCTTGGTAGCAGAAGGGGACACCCCCCCCCCCCCCCCCCCCCCCCTCACCAAAGTCACCACCGGCCAAACCCATGGTAACGTGTCTGATAATGAACAAATCAAACTTTTTCTTGCCAGAGTGAAGCCATCCGTTTCGTTGACAGCAAGACACCGAAACGGCGTTTGATTGAGTCACATCCACTCGGTGGGGGGAAAAATGCACACAAGAATCCAGATTCCGCGCCAACTGTGTCACGAATCGCAGGGACGAAGGAAGAACCCGGTTACTATCCGGGCGCAAAACCTGATGAGTGTGTTTCCGTGGATTTTGGTTCCGCTTCGCGAGGAAATAAATTCTTAATGTAATAGACTCGGGCGATAATTGGCGATTTGAGGCAACACACCCGCGTTCGTCCGATAAGCGATGAAGTTTGACGATTCATCGGTACGGTTTCGGTGGTAGGAAAAATAGGAAAAAATATATGTTTCGTGATTCGAGTGATTTGAGTCTGCTTTCTTCGGCCTTCATTCCATCAGCTGAGCTTTATCGTCACCGGGGGGATGAATGACACTCTTACTGTGGCAACGGAGGGTTGCCACATAGAAAGACGAATAAGAACGTAACGTCCAACCTAACGCAACTCCTATACCTTCTTGTGTTGCTTGCAAAAAGCGGTTAAAGGATTGAATGGACAAATATTCTGAAGTACTGGGGAACTGCAAACGTAGTCTGAGATTCATCTTTTAAGCAAGTTGTCGTTGGTATAATGTTTCTAGATGTCGAAAGTCTAACCAAAAGTAATAGAGGATGGTTTGCCCTGCTTCTTTTACACATACTTACTTGAAGCCAAATGATTCTATCCGCGAATTAATTTACCTGGTGATCTATAACCTTCATATGATGGTTTCAGATTCGTCCTTTTGTCTCTTTTCTTGAAAAACCCCATGGAAGACAACCACAAGTTTCCCGGATTCAAAGGACCACTCGGAACCGCCAGTACCATCACCAAACCCACAAGCAGTAGGGTAAACACATGCGGTTTATGTTTCTCCGCACCAGCCAAGGATACAAGAAACTGTCTTGCCGTCCCTACGGTTTTCCAGAAACCTCGACTCTGCGTTTTGCAGACACAAGCTCATCTACTTTTGTTCGTAAACTTTCGCTGGATACCGGGCCGGGTTGCAATTTGTCGGGAAGAAGCCCTTTCTGTAGGGAAGTGCCAGAAGTTTCGTGCTTGTTGGCTACCGTTTCGTGTCCTGTCAGCCATCATTTGGATGTTTTCCCGGTGCGGAAGCTCCTAAAAAGAGAGAGAAACTGTGCGAACGTACATCCCATCCAGTGGGGCACTCAATTTAATTGTCTATTAATTCATTTGTTGAACTGTAGTAGGGTTGCGGTTCTGGCTGTGTTGCGTAGGTGTTCGTATATCACTCGGTCGTTATTTACATTTCTCGTCGTTTTCCAGCGAAAAAGGTATAAACCCTCCAGAAAAAGGCTGTCGGAAGAGGTGGGCAAACGCACCACAGTCCTGAAAGGGTGGTTGAAGTGGGAGGAAGAGTGAAGGAAGTTAATATTTTCGCACCTTCCCTCCACCACCGCCCCGTCGATGCTGTTGATGATGTTGGCGTGGGTCTTCTATTTGAGTTCGGCGTATCGAGTTTGTTGTGGGCGAAAAGTTTAATTTCTGTTGGCAGATTCAATAAAGTGTGTGCGCTATCTTATTCTACACAATCGTGTGGGCTGCCGGGAAATCGTCCCACAAACGGCCAGGCTATTTTCATAACGAATCTATGTCGAGTAGCGAGAAGGGGGGACTACGTGAGGGGTCTTTTCTATCTCAACATTCCCTTGCATTGGTTCAGCTTCCCTTTTTTTAATTTCTCGGTGTTTTTCTCGTTACCATCCTCCATTTTCCGCAGGGAATATTTGTGGAAAAGTACGATCCCACGATAGAGGACAGCTACCGGAAACAGGTGGAAGTGGACGGGCAGCAATGCATGTTGGAAATTTTGGACACAGCCGGCACAGTGAGTATATTTGGTCTGGATTTAAATGTTTGAGCAATTTGTCAAAACGAGCCTCACGGCTCTCTGTCCACAGGAACAATTCACCGCCATGCGAGATCTGTACATGAAGAACGGACAGGGCTTCGTGCTAGTATACTCCATCACCGCGCAATCCACCTTCAACGATCTGCAGGATCTGAGGGAGCAAATCTTGAGGGTGAAGGTGAGATAATAAGATCCCCCGGCAGAAGACTTGAGAATAAGTCAACTAATCCCGACCATGCATCTCTTCTCCCCTCCCGCAGGACACTGACGATGTTCCGATGGTGTTGGTCGGCAATAAATGCGATCTCGAGGACGAGCGGGTCGTGGGCAAGGATCTGGGCAGGAGTCTAGCGGCGCAGTTCAATTGTGCATTCATGGAAACGTCTGCCAAAGCCAAAATTAATGTTAACGACGTAAGTGTCTCGCTTGCCGTTTCTTATGTTTGTTTTGTGAATTAAAAATTTCTTCCCGCTTTCCCATCCCCCTCCACCACAGATCTTCTACGACTTAGTGCAACAAATCAACAAGAAATCACCCGAAAGGAAGCCCAATAAAAAGAAGAAATCGCTGTGCGTGCTGCTGTAAAACCACTGTTTAGGGCACAATGTGTGTGAATGGTTCAACACAAACAACAAACACAATCCGTAGAAACCAGACGAGACGACGACGCTGTAACTGTGCTGCTGTGGCCGCGAGATAATCAAGTGTTAGGACAAGCGATTGCGCTACACGAAGCGCGCCTGTTTGTCTCAGGGGCAAAGGGGTTTGAGAACTAAAAGTGTGAAGAGGTGGTGATTTACACGGGCGTTAAACAAAACGGGGAAAAAAGCTAGCAGTCCCTAAATGTTACATACAAATACACAAACAGACGAATACATACAGAAACATAATTTCCTTCTTTACTATACACACATGTACACAGACATGTTCTAGCCAGGACACCGTTTTTTAAGTGAGGAGTGCACAGACTAAAACAAACACACTTTAAAATCACACACACACACAACTCTTCTAGGGAAACGGGAAAAATTAGATATGTGAGCAAAGCGGACCGAAGGACTTTTTAAGGGTAATAAGAAAGTATTGGGTTAAATTTATCTGATGATCACAAGTAGGCGGTGTATCGTTTCCATCAACGCATGACAACCGATTTGGTGCAATGTACGAAACAGAATAAAAACAACTCTCTTGAAACGTTCAAACAAACCTCTACAAAAAGGAAAACAACATCGCGTAACCAAAATGGGATAGGCCAATTTTTCATCACCGTCAATATCACCACTAAAGAATCCCGATCATTATCATCATAGGAAAAGCTGGACAACAAACAGAGAACAACCAAACCCTAGCATCCGCAAATTCTTCGTAGATTAGTAGACCGAATCAAACATCCGGATGTTTTATTATCGGACGCGCAGCACGAGGAAGAGAAAGGAATAATGGAAACAACATTGGTTTACAACAGGCGGAGAAAGTAGAGTCAGAGAGGAAGAGCGATATCGTAACAAGGAACGTGTGGGGGGGACTGAGGGGACACGGCGGGCGACAGAGTGGGCACATTCAAATGCAACTCGGCTGCCTCCGGTTGGATGATAGCAAGTGGCTGCAATAGATAACGCAAAAACAGAAAGAGGAACTTAACCCACTAATCAGCAAAGGGAAATATCCCGCTGGCGTTAGGACATTTTCTATCTTCTATTTCGCCTTCCAGTTCTCGTTTTTTTATGATAGAAATTTGTTTTTTTTTTTTACAAGAGAAATATAAATGAAATTAAAAAGTATTTCAGTACTTCGAGCCCCCTTTACTGGTCGCCTTTTGTTCGTACCGCGCGAATAGGATTATTACTTTTTAATTGTACTTCGCTGTAGGTCGAAATGAAATAAATCAAACCACATTATGCGTGGCAAAATGGAACGAAACAAGAGTGGAATTGATAGTAGTGTGATATAGCACGATTGTAAAGCGTCAGGTCGGTGGAAGGAAGGTGGAAGCGGGAGTGGCGATCGCGATCACGTGTGTTCCAACCATCCTGCTTGAAATCTTCCTAGGTAACAAACGAAGGCCTTTTTTAAACAGACCTGAAATGATTTATGTTTTCCCGATTCCGTTTAGCGTGTATGGCACTGCAAGAGAAAAGGAAAGTTATAGGATGATAAGACACAAAGTTAAAGGTATAAGATGCGTCATTTCGTGGTGTCGACCGCAATATCAATATTTGATCCGGCATTTTGTTTATGTCAGGAAGTATATGTTCTACAAGAATCTTTTCTATACTATACGTACGCCGAATTCAAATAAATAAAATATTTTCTTTCACAATCATGATTATTAGAATTGAATCAATTGAAAAGTGTCGCTCAAAACCAGATCGTGCAATCCCATTTCCATGCTCGTAGATGACCGTTCGGCAATGGTCCGTCTATGTACCAGTTCTAGGTTCATCCCTCAGTTTGTGAAATGGTGCCAAAGGGAACACGGTCGTAATAGGGAGTGCTGGAGTAGAATTAACTTACTTATAAGTAAACCATCGGTGTTGGCTTTTCGAAGCAATCGTACAACATTTATTTTTCTTCTAGCTCAACTTCACATTCAAGATGGCTTCATGTCATCGAGAAGCAACCATTGCACGGAATTTTCAATGGGTTCATATATCTGTTGTAAAACACAGGATAAGAAAAACCAAACCTGCCCCCAAAGGACTTATCAAAAAAGGATAAACTACACGCATATGAAAAATTTAAAGTGCGTGCACTCACACACACCTTTGAAAAGCGTATTAAACGATGTTAGCAGTAAGCAAAGGCAATTATTATACAAAAATATACATATACTTAAATAGCAGAATAAGAGGACATCGTGGAAGAAAGCGAGCAAATAATGTTCTTCTTGTGGATAGACGTTTGGTCATCATGTGTTGTCTTGTTGTAGTTGTCTCGCAATGAATCGCATCTACGAGGAATGTTATAATCCAATCTTACAGTTTCTAGGGGATATAGAAGGACGTGAAGTGGTATAGGCCTTCGAGCACTATATTTACTGTTTTATTCCAGCACGATGGGAATGTTTCTACTGAACGGCACCTGGAACGTCACCCCCCATCCTATCTAAATTCACACACCTCGGCGCAGTGAGTCGTTTTCGACCAGCTTTTAACGCATCCTCTCCTTTCTCGAAGCGTGCAGAAATTCGGTTACGATGCGTAATCAAATAGTGCAATGGTGCGTGCTAGTATGGTTAATGTATAATGTGTAGTTCCGCTCATAAGATGTTGGAAAGCATCCAGCCAGGGCAAACCGATCAACCATAGAAAATGAAACGGAAGTCAGGAAGTATTAAATGATCATTCACATGAACTTTCTTCATATCCATATGCACACTTTCAAATTGCTCTAATTTGGTTTGGTTAACTTTTTGCAAAGTAAGATTATTAGCGCGAATTACAAAAAAATAAGACGGAAGAGAATTCAATCATTTAGGGAGGACCGGCTTCGATTGTGTTAGAATATTTGGCAAAACAATCTTCCAGCAGCGTGTGTGAATGCTGGATGGACTTTTTCCTGTTTGTGCTCATGATGTGTCAGGCTTTGCCAAAGGCTTTGATACTGTGTGATTTATTAAAGTCAGTTGTTAATGGAAATCGATGGGATTCAAAGAATATGAAAATTGAAAAATGCACTACTACGAAACACGTTGGTAGCGGTGAGGTGTATGGTAAACACTAGCGGTGGCTTAAAGATTTACAGCATATTTTTCACTTTCTCTCCATCTCTGCCTTCTCCATTTCCTGTTTGATGGAAAGTATTATTACTACACTCAAATCACCAGCGAGAACGCGTTCTCAGTAAAACATTAAAATAGAACAAATAAAAACTGCAATATAGCGGATGCGCTAAAGTGAGAAATTTTCGTCAACCAGTCGTCTAGTTAAAAAAATGGAAACAAAAAATAACTCATCACATAATATAGAAAAGCAAAAGAAGCAAAACAGACGCAAAAGAGACGAAAGTAAACTGATTGATCATAATTGTGTAACCAACTGCAAACAAAACAATCTATTTTCTAATGAATAAAACGTATATATATAAATATATACATGATATATAAAAAGTATCTTGTATCTATGCTTGGTGCGTTTGTCTTGATAAGCAACTGGACATTTATTCATGCTGAGTTTTAATATTTGTCTGATTGAATGTTTCTTTAAAAAACGGAATGTTGGGGAAATTTAAAAAATGCGCCATGTTGCACCGATCTAAAGCGATCTAAAACTGTCAAAATGACAGTTGCCATTCTGTCGTTTTAATGTTTTTTTCACTTATCTTCCGATTGTACTGATGTTATCCATGTAAAAGGATTTTTTTTTAATGAATCTTCGAACCTTATCTCGTCTCAGTAAAAATTCCAAGAAAAAATCCATTTGTTGCTGTGGATTTTCGATGGTCTCAAAGGCGCGTAGGCGGTAGCTCGCAAGAAAACGTCAATCTGTCATCTGTGGCAGCGATATCGCAGCCTACTCCCAACAGCGTAATATCCCCTTTGCGTTGCTATTGTGCTCAAAGTTTGTGCATTCGTACGTCTTGTACGGTTGTGCGAAAAAGGAGCTTCTTTTCACCCTTCGCTTTTGGGGCTGTGTTTACGTCATTTAATTTTATCACACATAATCGTCCCATCGCTTCAGCCAGTGTAGTGTTTTATTAGTCGATGTAGACCAACAACAAAGTGCCGTCTGCCCTAGAGGAGCGAACTCGCGAACGAAGCAACGAAAACAATAAAGCAAGGAACTAAAAAGCGCATAGCAGAAGCCCTGGGCTTTGTTGTCGGTGCGGAAAACTACTTAGTTTTGCTGTTCACTTTCTACATTGCTGTCCGTCGATTGGGTCTTGTGCATTACGTTACAATTTTTATTAAAACAGAAATCGGTTGCGAAACAGCTTGCAATTCAGAGTCGCTGCAGCCTACGGAATGTGGGAATATTGAACGGTTTTCGCAAGGTCTTGCGATGTTTGATCCCGGAAACTGAATCGAGCGAAAGGAGTGCAACATAACTGTGAAAACCGGATCCTGGTAGGGAAAATAGGAATATTCATTCAGCCCTCCACAGCCATCCGCTGCGTCTCCGCTGGTCGGAAGTGCGTCTCATCTTGCAAACAGTGCATCATCCAATGGTGTGTGAGGGTACACATCAAAACGTTTTGTGACAGGTCGCGTTATCGCCAGAGCAGTAGAAAAGCGCAGCAAAAGGAGGAGGTTACAAAGCAACTTTATTTACGACACACTTTTTTGTTTGGTACCGTGGAGTGAATGCAACTTGCGGGTTTTGGTTGCATTTCGGAACGAGCCGATTGAAGCCGTACAGGGCGAGCGCAAGCATAAATCAAAAGGTGAAAGTGAAACATTTGTGATACTCGATCGGACACGAGTAGTAGAGAGTGGTGCATTAGTACGCAAAATGTGCTCCGTCTCCAGGATGCGGGGCTGTGGGAATGGAAGCCGGCTGGTAATTTCTGCCATTCTTGTCATCGTCCTGTCGTCGCTCGTGCACCAATGTAAGTCCCTACCATCCGGTTTTTGTGTGGTCCTCTTTCCGGCCGGTTTCTCCCGGAGTTGGTAAACTCGTTTCGGTCTAGGCGTGATTTATCAGCATTACTCATCGTTACGGACCGCTTCACGTTATCAGACTTAGTTCTGTTTTTTTAGATTTAGTAATAATCCTTTTCTTTTTTCATTCTTTTCTTTTTCCGGAATGGTAGCCAACGCAGCAGAGTATCATATAGATTTGAAAACCTCCGGTTCGGTCGTACTTGGGCTGAACTCGACGGTGGAATTTTATGCCGTACTATACACAGACGGGTCATTGGTGAACGATGATTACGTTGTGAATTGGATGGACAACACATCACCCCAGCATAAATTAGAAGTGAGTACCTAGCAACGCCTAATCAGGTTGTCCATTTTTTTCGAATTATCATTCTAAAGATGGTTGGCTGTTAATGGTCACTAGCCTACTACAGCGTGATTAAAAATAAATCAAATTGAAACTGTTCTAGTTACTAAGTTCTCGTACTGAAAGGTTACTCTACCCTTTTTGCAGATTCAAGGTCAGCCAATTGCATTAATCGATCCGTAACTCTAATTTTAGGATGTTACCTCGAAATCGCCACGTTTTAATTGGACCGTCCTGTACTCGCATCCGGTGAAACCCGGCACATACGAGGTCACTGTTTCCGTGAAAAGGATGTACTTTATCATTCCATACCCGTTGGCCACGGCCAAAATTTCGTTCAATTTAACAAGTAGGCGTTTATAAATTCGTTTTCGGTAGATTTGTTACTGAGCGCTAACGTATTTATTTTTTTAGGTATGCTCAATGGCGAGATGCAGCTGGTGCAGAACGAAACCGTCATCAACAGTACCTACATCTCGAGCACGCTACCGTTAAACCAAACTATTGCTCTCTCGGACAGCGATAAAAAAGCCCTTGAAAAGGCAGCGTACGTCAACACGTTCTGGTTCATCAATTGCCAGTACATTGGCACCTCGAACGAACTGTCCACGCTCAGCAACTTCACCCGGGAAAACGATACCTACACGATAGAGGCACTTCTAGTGGCATCGTTTGAAAAGGTAACCGGTTGGTCTTTCTCGATCTTGGCAAACCTGTGGAACAAAGGGCATAATATGTGATTTTTCTCGATTTTTCCAGCTTCCCGAGCCGACAACAACAACAACTACCACTACTACGACTACTACAACAACTACTACTACAACCACTACAACAACCACCACAACTCCGTCAACAACCACGAGTAGCACAACAACAACTACTCCGACGCCACCGACGACAACGTCCACAACGCCTTCCACTACCACCTCAACGTCTACACCCAAACCATCCACGGTGAATCCGAGTCAAGAGACAAGAAGGAAACGAGATGCCGAGCAAGGAGATGAGACATTGCCCGAAGCCCTGCGAAGCATAAGTCCTGCATTGCTCAATCTAACCGATAGAAGCAGTATGTTTATCGCCCAGTCGGTGGAGGAGTCTTGAGCCTTGAATTGTTACGATATTTTCTCTTTTTGCTTCAATAGACATTTTGTTGCCAGGAGATGCTTCAAAGGAGGTTACGTTGAACCTACCAGCGAGTGATCCTGCTTGGTTGCAGGTGACCAAGAAGTCCGATAAAATGTTCAACCTGGAGGATTCAAGGCAACCGTACGTTTGTGGCAACAGCTCAATGATTCCACCAGATCCAAAGAAGGTTTATGGTCACTTTCAGCGTACCTTCACGGTCCAGAGTGAGTTTTTGTTGTTGGTTGAACGATGTTGTACATTGGTTATATACGACCCCTCTGTTTCAGGACCGATTGCCCATTTTAATGTGTCCGGGCAGCAGTGGGTGAGGCAAGGACAACCGGTGGATTTAGTATTTCAGTGCAGCGGTACGCCACCGTTCGAGTTTTGTTTCAACGTGAACCGCGGTAAAACCCCTATCGATAGATTTTGAAACCTTCCTTTACCAGGGTTTTAAAATTTCTTTGCTTTGCAATTGTAGGTCAGCACAATACGACAAACGATGAAACGTGTAGCAATATATGGGAACCGACGCGTGACGGCGAATGTCGGTTTAAAATTCATCGATTCTTCTTCACCAACGACCAATACTCGATCGTGATCTTCGTTCGCAACCGCGTCTCGAACTATTTCACGCAAATCGGCATCCAGTTTTACGAGAGTGAGTGTCTGCCACTTTCTGGCTTGTGTTTTTTTGTTTGTTATCTGACTACAACATATTTCGTTTCCGTTGCGTAGATCAACCCAAGTCACAACTGTCGGTCATTATCGTACCGATCGGGTTCTGTCTGCTGGCCGTAATTATGGTGGTGTTTGGGATGGCCTACTACATCCAGAACCGCGATCGGTTCATCGTGGAGGTGGCCGACTTCAACTTCGGCGACACGAGTTCGCTGGACGACGACATGGAGTACAAAACATTCCACCAACGGCTGGTGGACAGCTTGCGCGACTCGGTAAGAATACCGCGGCTGAACTTCCGCCGCTCTAGTGCCCACGATGTAGACGATGTATCGCCGTCCGGGCCCGCTGGAGAATCATCTCTCCGGTACGGTTCGATGACCTAAGCGGTCGAGGTAAGTTTTTAGTTGCGCGGATGCGTTTTGAGCGTACGTGGAAAGAATCGAAGAAAGCATTTCCTGGGGTTAACTTTTCTATCCCAACCCATTTTGATTTACTAACAAAAGTCGAGTCAATTGCTAGGGGCAGCATGGCCAACAGAAATGTGTGTATCACGTTGATCAAGGATCTAGGATTCGATTGTTAATGCTTTAATAAACCAAGAACTACCATAGTATGCTAAAAGTTCATACGCAAAGATACAAATGTATGAAATACTGTTTGAACATGATTGAAGACAATTCAAGAAAGGAGGGCATCTTTCTCTTCATTTTCCCGATTTATTTGATCGTGAGCAACAACTGTTTCTGTCTTAAGCACTATCTTTATACATTGTTTTCGGCATAACAGAGAGAATCGAAATTAAAAGACTGTTCTATTGGTTTATTTCGGAGGCAATGCGTTGCGATCTCCGTTCGATATTGATTCAGTTTTCTGTACAGAAGCACGTATATTTCGTTTATTATTTCGCTAAAGAGTTTATTTTCTTTCTCAGACACGCTTTATTATGTCAAGGATGGTGTTGGGAGAACATAATGATCTATTGCTTGAAAAACTATTCCATGCATACAACACTGCGAAAAGCAAACTAAGAAACAGTACGAACAACACAATGCTTATATAATATAATATATTCAACGTTTTGTACGACGATTCTATAATGTGATACTGATATATATGGTTTATTTTATGATATTTTTTATCGTTTCCAAAGGAACCCCGTCCTTTTTATGGAACAATATAATACAACCCAAACTGCCAAAGAAAGCTCATGGAAACCTGTATGCTGTTCTCAACACAGCTCACTTGAGTGTTTCTTTACTTCATGGTTTGGCCATACATTTCCTTGTTAAAAGAATATTTTTTCAAGCCTATTCAATTAACATACATTGGTGGTTTGATTATGAGTACTTTCCGTACTGGCATGATAAATATAACACTAGCTCGAATTAAAATCGACGGGATATCGTTTGGAGTGACCGTGGTGTCCTACACAGTCATTCACGGTAGAATGAAGTCAATCAACAACCGAGGCAGATTGTGCTACAGAAAAAAATAGGGGCACGTTATTGTAAAAAAGAACATATTATAGTAGGTAGTTTTTACGAATCGCATATAGGCACAGGCACAATTCGTTCACAGATACGGCATAGACATTTAGAAAGAATTGGCGTTTCTGCGGTCAAGTCGTAGGCGTACAGTCGGTCCCAGTGGCAAATAAATGATGAGAGCATAAAAAGGTTTATCAGAACTGCAAGATATGTTAATAAACGGTAAAATAGAGTAATTTCATGCTTCCTGTATTTTATTTATCCGATTTAATGATCTAAAGATTAGATCAATTTGGAAACAACTCACAGACCACCATATTTGTATAAACCTTGTCGATGTGTCAAATCATATCAAAACAAAAACAATGTGCAATGCGGTATTTTCGGCCGGTGGAAATGCAAGAGACCAACAAAGTGTAAAACATTTCTATTGAATCATGTCTTGTGGTGCGGGCAATTTTGCTCCGATAAGAACCAGAGCTTCTGCAGTGTTGAACGAGAAAGCAGCGGAATCGTTTAACGTGATCGTATTTGAACCAAAGAAAGCGGCGCTAGAGAAAAGGAAAGCTCCTCGGTTGCGACCGCCGCTGGCGCAAGAAGATGGGAAACATTCGACGGATGATGAGGACGACATAGATGATATATTTTCCGATGCACCACGCAAGAAGCCGAAGAAAATGCAAGACCCAACTGTGTTCGACATATCAAAAGCACGCAAGGAAATCATCAACTTTGGCATCAGCGGACTCGACAAGAAGAACAAGCAACAAGCGAGCGTAGCATTGGCCATCAAGCTGGGTGCGAAACCACCAAAAAACAAGCCCCGCAATTACCGTGAGATATTGGAAGAACAGCGAGCGGCCAAAAATAACGAGGCGGAAGTGGCCACTAAACGGCGCACCGGGCAGATCGCGTACGGGGCTACACAGTCGTACAACAGGTACAAGCAGAGAAAGCTACAAAAGCAGCGGAATCCTACGTCCATTATGAAGCACTATGGAGTGGCCAAACCGCGTATGGATAAGAAAAGATAATAAAATTTGATGGTCATTTGAGCGATATGCATGTCTTTTTTTGTATAGAGTTTTGTGTACACTAAAACCTCGACCAATACTGAACCGTCGATTCGGAAACTTTTCTCACATTTAGTTGAAGCACTGTAGATGTTTTTGAACATAAGTTTGAATTCTGTTTTTTTTAAATAAAATTTAAATTTTAAATTTGAAACTCCGTCGTCAAGGTAGTTTGGCCATAGAAAAGGGTCTATGCCGTCATTCGATGGAGATCTACTTGAAGATCTTATTAGAATATTGTGTAGACCTTCAAACAGTATGCGAAATCTCAGGCTGCAGCAAAGATTAGGGAAGTTGGTAACCAAAACAGCCTTAAACTATCCGAAAAGACTTATTTAGGTAAGTAAAACCACTTTAAATCCTTCGCTCATGGTAGAAAAATGGACATTTTCAGCTCCCTAAATCGACCCAAAATAGACATCGTCAAATTCTTGACGTGCGGGTCACTGACGCGAATCAGTAATTGACTGATCGCGTTATAAAATCAACTAGTACTGTTGGAATATCATGTGCTGCAGTTACTTTGAATACTGCTACTGTTACGATGTAATCTGAAAAACTCTGTATGGTTATGTCAAAGCGGTTAGATGACAGCGGAACGTCAGAATGAGCCGATCACTGGATCCACCGACATAGACGCTGAACGAGATTAACCCGTATGTCGGACAAAGTGCGTGTTTTTCCCTTCAAAAACAGTGCGTGCAGCGCAGCGAGGAAAAGGAAGATGTCGTTGACGATCGCTTACAATTCGACGCAATTTTCTTCCGGCAAAACTGCCTCGAAGCAGCTGAAACAGAAAGCGGCCGAGTTCCTAGCATGCACGCGCTCCACTGCTCCCTTGACGGAATTGCTAGGCTATTTGAAGGTAAGTTTTGGGCCGCAGAAAGAAGCATTGGCTACCGTTTTCATGGGGTGATGTGCAAAAAGTTAGTTGCGGAACTGGAACCAGGTGTGGAGCAGAGAGTAGAGGGTTACCAATCTCGTATAGCGCATCAGTGCGTGCGTTGTGTGACATTCGATTATCATATGTTACGTGTTTGTTTGATTTTTTTCTGTTTCTCCACAGGAATGCCTTGTACGGAAGGCTCCCATTACGCCATGCCTGCTGACGCTAGAGTCCTTGTTCACAGAGTTGCTTCGGCGTAACGAAATGCGTATGGCTGTAGGTCGATCGGCCGGAGTGAGTTTAGGTAAGCCCCCCCCAACACCGATGCATTATCGATCCGAGCAGGGCAACTTCATCTTTCCTCCGTTCGCTTCACAGAGAACGATCCGCAGGCAAATCACAAACAATGGCTACTCGCGCAGTACAAGGAAGCATTCGTGATTATCGTGAGCGCCATGAATCACGAAAAACAGCAGGAGTCATGCCAAGCTCTCACCACGGCGATGAAATTGCTCGTCGCCGAGGCCCACAACCCGCCGGAAGCGTCGGGGGAAGGAAACCAATTCCCCGCGGCTAGACTAAAACAGATCTTCATCGCGATGCTGTCGTTGGAGCGCATTAACACGCATCTGTTCAACCGGTTCCTGGAGTATACGTTCTATCTGGACGTTATCTTCTTTTCCTGGAAAATGATGCTCTCCCTGGTGCCTCGTGATGGCGTACCGAGTGACATTTTCGTGCAGAACTTCCTGCTCATGATTGGGGCGGTAGCATTCGGAAAGGACTCGCTCAAGGAAACGGACAACGTTTTGTGTGTGCCACTGAGAGGTCCTTTCGACTACGTGTACGTGCGTAAGCAGATCAACAAGACGTGGAGCTTCGTGATGAATTGGCCTCTCAGTGAGGAGGCCCACCAGCAGCTACTGATCGTACTGCTGGAGAAGGTTCTTCCCCATCTCGATCGTCCGGTAATGCTGACCGATTTTCTCATGGATTCACTGGACGTCGGAGGCTCGGTCAGCATGCTTGCGCTCCAAGGAATCTTCGTTCTCATCCAGCAGCATAATCTCACTTACCCGAATATCTACGAGAAGCTGTACTCGATGTTTGAGCCGGAAATTTTCCACACCAAGTTCAAGGCCCGCCTGTTCTACCTGGCCGATATCTTTCTCACCTCGAGCCATCTTCCGGAGGGGCTGGTGGCTGCGTTCGTGAAGCGTCTTGCCCGGCTCGCCCTGATTGCTCCCCCGCAGGATGTGGTAATCATCATGCGCTTCGTTGGAAATCTGATTCTGCGTCACCCGGCGCTGAAGAGGCTTATCTTCCATCCAACTGGTGGCGAGGCATCGTGCGATCCGTTTGTGATGGAAGAACGAGACCCAATGAAGTCGAAGGCCTTGGAAAGCTCGCTGTGGGAAGTGGCGGCCCTGCAAAACCACGTACTGCCATCGGTCGCCATGGCGGCCAAATTTATCGCCAATCCGCTCCCGAGCGTAGAATGGGATCTTTCCTCCGTATTAGAAATCAACGAAAATGACGTACGTATTCCAACAGCTCAAGTCGATCCTTGGCGAAGTGGTCTAATTTTTATTATGTCTTTCCCAGATTTTTGATAAAGAGATCGCTAAAAAAACGAAAGAGTTTGCCTTAAACATAGAACGCCCGACGGGCATGTTTGGAATTTGCGGTGGCGAACTTTCCTCACAGTACTGGAAGCTCTTCTAATGGCCTTTCACATGCGTACTCGGCTTTTTCGTTTTAGCAGCAGATGCAGGAAAAGGAAGTAACCGCGGTGGTGAGCGTGCCCGTATCGGCGAGAAGAGGGGTTCTTATCGATGTGTGATTTCTCAGACACTTTACAAAAGCCTTTACTTTTTTACTTAGTAAAGGATGGCTGTCTAGAGCAAAAGCACTGTGGTTTCTTTTGACTCTAATTGAGCTTAAGGTGGAAAGTAGAAAGATGAACGGTTTGTGTTTACCATCCACTCGTGTTGGTAGCTTTTTCTGATTGAATGTTCCAAATCGAAAAAGCGAAACAAGAATTAATGATCAATACTAATAACATAGCCACACAAGCATCAGCCTAAAAGCACCTTACAGAACAGAAAGTCTATTATTTATTTTTTAAATGATCTTAGAAACGATATAATTATTATACTAATAACCCAACATGCAGTAAACAAAACCATACCACATAGTCATACATGACCGAGTCAAGAAGTCTAAGAAACCTTCCGGAATCTGCAGCGAATTGGTGAAATAGAATATACAACTGAATTCCTTCTGCTTAGTCCTTCCATAATTTTAAAGCATTGAAAAACGTTTATTTTCTACTGGACGATAGCAATGCCAGAAAAACAGCAACGATCGGGTTCAGTAATTGTTAACCATTCAAATTTGTAGAATGTTCCTAGTAAACTCGTTATCGGGTTGCATTGATTTTGAGAAAGATTGTTTTTCAATTTTTATTTCAGGTCCTTTAGAAGAGAAGGCTTTACCAAGGATTGATTTCCAAGGTAGAGTAGCATTTTTAGCAAGATCTTGTTTTGTTTCTAAACGCATAAGAACCTGTACGATATCGAGTAAATGATCATTTTATCATTATTTTAATAATTTCTATACTCTACTGAAGAGCTGCAACGTGGTGAATAAAAATTGTAGGTTTTCCAAACTAAATGAAACACATAAAGGTCGTTGGTTTACTAAAGCTAGCAAACAGTTTGAATTGATTCTGGAATACTGTTGAGCAACTTGCAAATTGTGATCATACATGCTAATAAACTGGAGCTCGCCGTAGAAAGAAAAAAAGTATGGATTTATACATGCCCATAGAATAATGTAATAAAATCTGGATTCAAGTCTGGTACAAATGGTTTTTCTCGGTTAATTTCACCATACTCGGTGCACGGGTAGAAAATAAAGATGTTAGCATGCGAACAATGTTTCGTAGCATAATTAACGCAACGAAAAACGTTCTTTTGCTGATTTGAATAAGTTGGGTTGGACAAATGAGGAGGAACGTATAAAATTACCAATATTTTTCTATACCCAAATTGTGGGAATTGGCAGTTCTGCCAGTTTTTTTTCGCTTCTTTCGGTTTGAATCGTATCAATGTACATTCCATAAAATGGTTCGCACATCACGAATAAAGGGATGTAAAGTTTAGATTTATCTTTAAAAGTTTTAAATTTATAAAATTGCAACAAAAATTTATCCAATAATCTTTATTTGTTTTCTTCAATCAAACTTCAATTTGACAGCGTTTGAAGTTCCGACTCGAACAGAACGAACGCAGGTGTTTGTTCGACTGGCACTGGTGATTTCATTTACAACACGCGAAAGCTAAGAAGATTGTGGTTATTCTTTTAGTTTCAGTAAATCTTTAAGTTCTTTCACGATTATTCGACATCCAGACCGTTGGTATCTTCGGCAAGATGGAGACACTTATGAAAACTGTTCAGCGGTTCCTGTACATAGGGAATGATGCACCATTCTTTATCGACGGGCCTCATACGCCATTGGATAAGGATGTTGGGAAAAATGTGCTTCGGCCGATAGTCAAACTTCACGAGCATGAAAGCCCCAACGGGACAGAAGTACAAACAGCGACGGAGTCGAAGAGTAAGCAAAAAAAGAAACTTAAAAAGGCCAAAGCAAAAGCCGCAAAAGCAGCACAAGAAGCAGCTGCCGCGCAAGAAGTCGACAAAGCGACCGGGGAAACATCCGAGCCAGCAAAGACGGAGGCGGGTTTGGTTCCGGCGCAACCGGAGTCACCAATCCTGACGTTGCTTAAGAGGGTAAGAAAGCATGTCGATGTTCACAGATGCTGTGCTAAAACATGTAATCCAATTCCATTTTCAGACAATCAAAAGCAACACGATTCGCCGGACAGATGAGTGCCTGTTTGCGCTGGCTTATTGTGCGCGGGAGTTTCCTACACCCGAAGAGCGGCATGCGGCATACAATGCGGCTACTTGCGCGATTGGCAAGTCTCGTGATTTGTTCCTCTTTGTGGAATATTACACGGAACTTGCGGTTGAGTCTGGATATGCTGGCTTTGGTCACGGCATACGCAACGCCATTACACGCTGGTATGACAAACATACACCTCTGCAACTATCGGAAATCCTAGGCAAAAGCACTAGTATTAATGGCTGGACGCACGCTGACGTCCTTACCAAAGCCCACGTGCAGCTGTCCTGTCCAGAAAAGGCTTCCATTATTGATGCTGTAAGGAAGCGGACAAGTCAATTGTTGGCGGGCAAACGAACGGAAAAGCAGAAAGACAAAAAGGCCAAACAAAACGCCACTCTTGAAGGTGAAGACAAGAATTCAGTGCCTGCAATGTCCGAAGCCTTGCAACGTTATCACACCATGCGCCAGTTTCGTGCTGCTCCTAGTGTCTCCAAGGTGTTGGATTATATCAAACAGCATGGAATGACAATTGATATGATGCCACCACACTTCCTCCGTTCGGCCAAGGTTTGGGAGGCTATGTTTCAAACCATCTCGTACGATAAGCTGATGTGCGCCGCTCTGCGATTGCAGGACTTTCGGCTGCTTAACTCGGAATCGGCGCTTGTTGAAACGTACGTAGCCGCACTTGAGGGTCGGCTAAACGACCTCGAATCCAGACAGATCCATCCAGTCGCTGTGCATAAGATCGCTATGCTCTACGAAAACAATAGCCGGTATGAGAGTAAAAAGAAGGAACTGTTTCACGTTGACAGTCCTGTAAATACAAAGGTACTGGCGAAGCTTTGGGGTGCCGTTGAACATTCGTTCTTGCATCATCCGAAGACGGGCGTTCGGTATTACATAACACTTGATTTGCGCGAGGCTCACGCGAAAAGTAAGACTTACCAACAAGCTGCGACTTTCTGTTTAGAGCAACGCGAAAGTGTCCTATTATTTGAAATGTTTCGTTTTATTTTGCAGAAAAAGTATTCCGCAACTTCATAATATCCTGCTTCCAAGCCAGCGTAATGTTGGCATTTTCCATTTACAAGCGGGAAAAGGACGTCACAGTAATGGCGTTCACTGAGCAAGCCGACATTCTGCACCCGGTGGAGTTTGGGGAATCTATGTCCTGGTTGGATGCAGTCGCTCACTGCCATGCGTTGGTGATCCCGAAAACTAAGGTGTCTTTGGTTGCCCCAATTGCCCGGGCCAAGGCGGACAAGGTGAAGGTAGACTTGTTCATCACCATCACGGATTCGTTGATTCGAGTCAATCCATTGCGCACCCCGCCGTACAAGGCCCTACAGGATTATCGTGAGAAAGTCAAGCTGAGCTTAAGCCGGTAGGTGGCTTGCCTCTAGATTGCATGGAATCTTCAAGCGAAAGATTGTCTAATGCGTTGTTGTCTAATTGCAGATACGCAGCTATTTCCCTCAGCAACCACGTACCTTCGTTTGACTTCACATCGTCTCAGGAAACGACTGGCATCCTGGAGATGGTCGGCTACAATGAAAACACTCCGAAGATTATTGAAGCGTTTGCGAAGAATCTTTTCATGTAGTAAGCTGTGGCGACAAGGTAGGCGATAGTTTTTTTTTTCATTTCTTCTACACATTGGACAAGGTCTCATGTGCATTATTATTAATATGTTATCATTAGTATAACCGACCATATACATTGTCAGTTCTTAAATACATTGACCGACAATTTGAATTTCCGGTCAATTTCTCCCTGTTGATCCATGTGTATTAATGTGAATTGTAATCAGATTATCTGTGGTGTCAAAGAATTGTTGTTCGTTCATTCTATGTTTTTTTCTTCCATGACGTGCAGTTTAAACGCGTTTTTTGATCAGTTTGGAACAAAAGTTATGGGTTTATTGGATCGAGTATATGTTAAGAAGAAGCTGGCCCTTTCGTTTGTGTGCCTTGGATCCGCCTAATCCGGAAACATTATTTCGCAATCGCAATTTGAACAATACTAGTTTGATTACAACAAAAAGTGTTAAAAGTTATCCCTAGTATCCTCGTCGTTTTTTTTTTGCTAAATTAGTTATGAATCTTGTTCATAGTATGGCAAACTACGGTATCTCAACCGCAGGTCTGAAGAAATAGTTAACGTGAATTTCTACAGGATCAGTTCTTTGATGCGTTAAACTAAGAGATACTTTAATACTCTTTTAATTTGCTGAATCTTATTATAAGCGTAATTTGGGTGACTGATGTTACGCTTGTTGAACACTGAATTTCTATTCTACTATTGTATTTAAATTCACATTCACACATCACTTCTTCAAAACTATTAAAACATCCGTTCATATAATGATGGGTGATAATCTTTAAGGAACTGATTCCGTAGGCCCTCGTTTAGATATAAACAACTATAGACTTTCACTCCCGCACCGTGAAAATAGAAAAAAAAGAAAAAAAAAAACTAGACTTTCATAATATTCGATTGCGATTTTGTTGTTCTTGGTAAAATGCGGAAAACGTTGCTTTAGCTCCACGTGGAATGTTGTATTGTATATTGCATAAAACATATTAGAGACACAGGATTATCTTTTCTTGCACAAAGTGGAAGTAAATGGTTTTTACTCTTTAAGAATTATTCAGTATCTTTTCTATTATCCATCTATAAATGTTAGAAACTAAGATACATAGTTAACATGTATGCATTATTACATTAAGTTTTTCTTTCCAAACCGATTAAGTCAACTATGGTTTATAAAGTTGGATTAACGCGATTCTTTTGAATTCGTAAATGAATCAGCTTTTCTCCTTACACGATGCCAGTCAAGCGAACAGTATAATAAATCAAAACAATTGTAAAAACAGAAGCACTTAACTGAAAGAACTACCGAGCCGAATACGAAAAAAGGAATAACAAAATAATGTCGAAACAATCATATGGCAAGTCGCTAAATAACAATTTCCACGATGAATATTGAAACTGTGATCAAAACACGTGAAAGCCCGCAACAATGACAAATATTTGATACGGTTTTTTATTAGATTGATTGTGATTGTAGAAGCTTGTTTTCGAGAGCAGTACATCTCCCATTTTGTCTCTTCGAGTTTCACTCCACTACGATAGTTAAGATATTAAATAATCTAATCAATCGATTGGTCGCTTAATGGAAGCATCACTTTCGCAGAGAGAATGGTTTGCTTTGGATGTTAATTAGATTTTCTTCGATATTTTCTATGAAAAAACAGCACGAACAAGGATTCAAACTTTGAAATTAATTAACCATTACAATCTCTCAGGTTTTTTTTGTGTTTCTTAGAGGTTCTAAGTTCCTTGTGATTTGGATCGAGAAATATTTTCACTTTGATTCAAATCTGCCACAGTTCAAATAATTTGACTGCTATTTATCTGAAATAGAAATACAAAAGAATCATCATTACATGCCAAAAACAAGCAAGCTCCAAAATTTTCAAATCTTGGATTTGCCCAATGTTTCAGGTTGTAGCAGCTTAACGATAGTGATAGAACGAAAATACAACTGAAAGTGAATTTAAGATACCCTTTGATGTAGCTGGTCGGGTGGATAGATACTCGAGTTTATTTTCATGTGGGAAAAGGAATATTGTCCTTTATATCGATCGGAAGAACCCATGTGATATCTTACCATTGTTATAAACAATAGTCTCAAATAACATTTATTCTTCTAATTCATGGACAGAAAGCAGTAACTCAACGGAAAAAGAGATTGTTTTAAGTTTATTTTTTTGCATTACACAGAATGGGAGCTTATTGTGAATTAGATTAAGTGTTAGCAAACTAGCGCAACTAAAACGGGTATACACTAACTTTCGTTAAGAAAATATATGCAAACGAAAATGTCATACAAAAGCATATAATACGAAAATTCATAGACTTTTTCTATCCGCCTGTACTATGCTACAAGGAAACGAAAAGCAATTATTTCGCCGACTTGATGAATAACTTCATTAGAAGAAGTAGAACTCAATCTAAAACGATGCACAATAATAACGCTGATTAGGCAACTGATGTATAAAAGAAGTATAATGTAAATTTGAACTATATTTTCATGGAGAATTTCATACAAAATATGGACACCAAACACAAATTCAAATTGGAAAACATATTTCAACGAAAGTGATATTTTTGAAATAGTAAAACTGTTGCGCAAAGAAAACAGAAAGCCAATTGAGATGCTGCTAAGAGAAAAATATTTTGCAGGAGCAATGGATTGTTAAAAACAAGTCCTATAACGGAAAATAACATTCATAAATAATCAAAATAACAGCAACTCCATTCCCGAACCTTGGAGAACCTTTAACATGGTACCAAAGCCAACAAAGAAAAGATCAACAACTAATAGTTAGAATCGACTAAATTTCGACCAACGAAACTCCGATACGTTAAATGAAACAGCAGTTTTCCCATGTACAATTTACAACTCAAATCAACACTAAAAAGTGAAGGAACTGGCAGCAAGAAATATGATTAAAGATTTTAGAGACGAACAAATGAATCTTCGTACGAAGACTGATAAAGTAATTCACTCATCACAGTACTTCCCCAATCTTTTATTTTTTACAATACAAATTAAAACAACCATTAAATTGCATTGATCAAATGCAGATCTATCTTTAATGTTATTCTTAAATTTAAGTAGTACTACATGTAAAGTAAGATCTATTTGATTATGATTCTCGTTGATTACATTTCTTTGTGCACATTTTGTCCCTACTAATATGTTAATCAAACATTATTTTCCTTGTAGAGTACACTTGTTTTTAAGTTTGCTGATTAATGTACGTTTATAAATTGGAAGATTAATGAAAATGCCATAAACCTTGAAATATCTGCCGCAAACAAGATAATGTTTGAAAAAGCTCATGACAACTTTTTTTTACAAAAATATCTAGTTCCATATACAGAAGAGATTAATAAAAATTCATATTGGGCTACCCAGCAGTTCAAATTCCAAAACCCGGAATACAACTTCGCGTATTTTAGTTTAATTCATAGATACATTAGTAGCGGATTGTTAATTCAATTCTTTAATCTCGTAGACATATCACAAGTGTTGTGTGAATTTTATATACCATTATTCCTTAAATTATTCTACAAAAGTTGCCTCCTCGATTATCGCTGTCTTGCACTATGCCACCGTGGAATTTATAACAATTAAGTAGATTGAAGGATTTAATCGTCTAAGCAACCCTCACAAGACACACTACTCTTACAAGAGGTCCTGCACCAAGTCAAGTGCTTGTCCAAAGGCCGTATGCACGAATCCTTCCAGCCGAGGCAAACATACTTGAAGGAAGAAGGGACTTGATTCCGTAAGACGGGCGGCACATAATGCTGAGCTGGTTAGATGAGGTCAGTGCGGTGTGGGGTCGTGAGCTAGAGGGCGAAAGAGTGATGGAGGCGGTTTGTTTTATCCCCCCACCCCTTTGCTACACTTCGTCCTTCGGCTTACCGGGGGGAAAAGCGAAAGGTAAACGATGCTCCGTTTATTGAATGAATCGTTTTTTGGGCGGTGAAGCGGTACTTTTCACTTTTTTATCTTAGCATCGCGAGAGCCGCTATTCCCTTCCTAGCTATAGCTCGCGAGATTTCTCGCGACTGCCAGAGAATGAGAGCGAAAAAGGTTTGTCTGCGAGCGTGGAATAGTCTATAAAACCGAAGGAGATGCCCAGTTGAGCCCCATTCAGTGTGTGCCGAGTGTCATGACAGTGAAGACATCGAAAGTGATCGATAGCAAGACATGTTTCAGCATGCTTTTCAAACAAATCAATTTGGCAATGGTAAGTCTAGTTAGTAGTGACTTTGCACTGTGAATAAGATTGCACGCACTGAATGGAAAAACGAAATGTAAAACCTCATGTGACGAAGCGAGAGCTTCAGTGAAAAAACGATGCCCGGCTGGTAGTAGTGTGCGTCAACGAGCTGCACAGGAATGGCGTCCCCGCGTGTTATAGATACACATCTAGATGATGCAATCGACTGAATAGGGTTGCGCTGATTTACGTTAGAAAATTGCACGTGGTGGAAGAACTATTTTAAACAATCTCACCCTATCTACGTCACAACTGTCCGTCGCATGTGTGAGAGGGTGCGAAGTTTTCTATTTGCTTGAAAATTAGTGTCGGGTGACTACAACCACATTGTCGTTTCTACCTCAGTCAGTTGAATAGCCGATCAAATAAGTTACCGTACCATTTTCGTTGCTAGTCGGAGTAGGCGAAAAAAGACATGATTTAGTGCGTGTCCATGCCGCTGTTCGTTTTTTTTCCAATCTGCAGTTCAAGTTTGTGAGGTTATGTACGGGCGGGCGGGCACCTTCGAATAAAGCAAAAGGAAGAGAGTTCGTTTCCTTTTACTTTTCGACGATTCTCTCACTCGCAAGGATATTTGTGAAGAGGGGTGAAAACACTTCGCTTTCGCTCCATGGGCTTGCGATTTTCTCACGTTCGGCAACCCGCCTTCGCTCCTGCTCATCCTCATTCACCTCACACTCAGAGGGCGCACAGGTGTAAGCACACGTTTACAGCACTTCGAATCGCCCACGTTCCTTTCCATGGCCTTTCCCAACGGAACGCTCGGGTGGATTATGGTATGCTTTAAATGCAACTCCCGCTGGAGGCGGCGTAGGCGGCGTTAGCAGCTCAAGCACCGGAAAAAAGGGACGTCTTGCGTTCTGGGGCCGACCTTCAGTCGACCTCAGAACGGGGACATCAGAACGTTCGACGGAACACTTCTTCCAACGGTCAAGGGAAAGCCGATGGCGGCGTCTGGAGACAGGACGTTGTCTGCCGAAAGAAGTCAGGACTTTTTTGTTACATGTTCTCATAGGTATAAAAACCATCTCAAATGGAACATTGAAACTGATGGTAATGGGTGTTAAATCCTACCTCCAGAGCCTGGCCAAAGCTTACAGGCCGGAAGATGTAGGTCAAGGCTTTATTACTATGGTTTATTGTCTGTTCTGAGAGCAATTTGCTCTCGGATTCCTGGCCAGGACATAGTAGGCACGAGATTCAGCCGGTTCCAATTGTGCCTAATTTAATTGTTACGCTGTCTACACGACCGCCATCTTATCAATTCAACCGCCACCGGAAAGAGCCTTCCAAGAAGCTGTTCAATTGACGTAAAACTGATGAATGAACGCCGTGCGTAGCTAGTCGAAACAGTTGTAGTTAAATTAATTTTGCGATAGTTATGTTACTTATACAAGTATACGTAATTTGTCAGTTCGGTTATCTACCGCCTCTATCATGGCTTTATCCAACGCAAAACAAGTAGCTTCTGGCTTACTGGATTTACATTGCAGTGAGGAATTTATTTATCGGCTAGTCAAACATACGTAAACGTTCAATCTATGTGAGAAGTTGTACAACTGCTTCTGTTTACCTCGACAAAATTACGTGAGCTGGCCCTACGTATGATATCGAGATTTAGATTGATAGGAGATTATCTTTTTTTTTATCTTTTATTTCTAAAGATAGCCAACACTACGAATCGAGTAAATCTGTTACAAGCAAAGCTTCGTTTGAAGCGTTTGTTTGGAAGCGATTTTATTGTCAATAGATCAATTTCGGATGACATTTATCGATGCTTTCGAGCTGGCTTGTAGAGGTAATAAATAAATGATAAGATTTTTCTTCTCCTCCGTAGCTGGAATGAGGACAGCTTCATTTGTACTCAGTAAACGAATGCAGGCTCTTTCCATATGTCTGGAAAGCATAATCTACTACGAGGTTATCAACGGGTTGTCGTAAATCTGAGAAAGAAATGATTCAGCGAAACGACGCCAAATGGCGATGCAGTTTTGCGCTTGCATGCTGATGTGCGAAGTTTACAATCCATTTGATTTTCGAACTGGCCTGGGACCGGTGGAGGCGTCGGTTCGTTTGGGAACATTCGAAAGATCCACCCAATTGATGGTCAATTGAAACTAATTGGCCACAATCGACGCAAAACGATGAAGCCTTTGTAACCGGCGGGGAGAGTTCGGTACTCTGCGTCCGGAAGACTGGAATATCTGACATACCGGTATTAGTTAGATTTTAATCGCAGCTATGACGGTTACGTTCTCCCTAGGCGTCAGTACGCGCGAACGAAGGACAAATGGTGGCCGTAAATTATTATCATATTTGCTCAGCTAATTGTGCTGGAACGTATTTTGCTTGTTGAGGTCGGCGCCTTTGAGGCGAAAACGTGTAACAACTAGATCGCGTCTATGGAACCGGGAGCACACGGTTTTTGTAATGAGAGAACACGTGAATTTCTCATTATATGACGTGTTTGATCCATTCAAGTTGTTCAGGGTGATTTCTACGAATTTTAATTAATATTATCATCTCACAAACATTCCAAATTTATTACGCTTGTCTTTAATAAATTGCTTCATTAGTTTGCGTTCAAATATGATTTTGTGGAAGCTGTAGTGAAACTTTCCTTTTTTCATGCAAATGTTATCCGATTTCCGCTGGAGTTCTTCCCGGCAGAATAACGAATCCTTTTTGCTGCCGTTTGATCGAACCATGCGAAGGTGCGTACAAATCGAAGAAACGAAACAAATGCCATACCAATAATCCATTCGATTGGATGCGGAGCACATTATCGTCCCTCTTCTGTTTTGCGGCGATCGGTAGAAATGGAAGTAATGCAAATGAGATTACTTTGGTTCGCTTCAGTAACTGCTTTTGATTCGGAGTAACGAGGAACAATTTTTATATCCCTTCGTTCCCTTTGGATAGTTACAAGAGAAGCACGTTCGTTGGCTTCGCGGTTCACTTGGACATCCATACTCGTTTGGTTCGGGTCACTTTTCATTTGAGATCACATTTTTATTGGAAAACCTCTAGCATGTGGTAACAGAATGGGAAATGAACTGAGCTTGTAATTCAGTTTACTTTGGTTGCACACACACGATAGTTTGGAGGCTTAGTGGCGAAAAGATGAGTGTTGAATAGATGTAACATAGTTGAAAGTTAGATTGTAAAAATATGGCTTTGGTTTTATCGTTTGAGAATGTTCTATTTTAATAGTCCTAGGAAGTCAAAAAATTGACTCAATGTTCAATCTGTTTAGCTGTAACCGTTCCGGAAATACTCGTATACACTCAGATGTTTATCTTCTACTAGCCCACGGGATTTACTAAAAGCAAGGGCGTGTAACGGTCAACGCATGTTGTACGTTTTAACCGTGAAGTGAACTTTACCCTCGATGGTTCTCCCTGTTCTACCATCGATCGGTGGTTTGCGTGGCGTAATTTGATTTTCGTACACCGGAAGGTGACATAAGTGACAGGCTTGTGGAAGGAGCATTCTGTAGAAATTCCAAACCGAAAAAAATTTACCCGTAAAGTTAATTAACGTTTGAGTGAAGCTTTTTGAGTAGGAAAGAGGCTGCGGGTGTATGACGTAGGTGAATGATGAAATTTATTTGATTATATTTCATAAAAGATTCAGCGAGGGTTATTTTTAGCATTGTTTCACTATTTTCTTAGGAGCTTTAATGAATAACCCTCTTTGATATAAAACTGATGTCACACAATCTTGATACCGACTATTCAAACATGGCTAATGCCTTCATCAACTGCGTCATTTTCAAGTGTTTATTTTGGCAACTCTTGCGGTAGTAAGGGACATTATTTGGCACACTGGTGGTAGTGATTTTAACTATAAAAACATCATAAAATATATGTGATTAATATCCATAGGTTTAAAAGACTTCAAATTTATTTTTATTTCGTTTTCAATTGTTTGGTCTGATAATACGATTATATTCTAGCTCATTTTGTGGCGCCTCCATCAACTTCGAGTGAGTTGTGAGCAGACGTAAGCTCACTCAGTGAGCTTCTCACCAAATTCTCACCACCTTTGCGATTGCGCTGTTCCGTTCCATGACCAGCAAGCTACTACGATTATGGAGAATGAGAAAAGCATACAGAGAAAAACTCTCTCCACCGCTGCTCCCCATTTCGAACCAATTTGTTGTCCTTTCGGAACCGCTTGCTTCCTATTGTATTTCCTTGTGTATCTCCCGCTCCCGCTGGATGACGCTCCATCCATGAGGCCGGTTCCACGGCTCCACGTGGTGGTTTGCGTGCACGAGCGTCCGGAACATCGGCTCAAGGACACTGAACCGGCGGGCCGGTTCTTTCCGCGACCATTTTGCCGTTCTAACCTCAACTCTCCCGATGGCGCTCGACGTGGTAGCCGGAAAGTGTTTCGAATGAGCGCGTGTGTTTGTTCATTGTGCGTATCCTGACGACCGCTACTGACCTCCACAGCGCACTTTTTGGCAGTCGAATGTCATTGGCATTTTTTTAATGATGTTTAATGGAAGGAACCCTGAGATTTGCAATGGCCATCAGAAATTATGATGTTTTTGAACAGTTAATATTTGGTACAATCTTCACGTGTTATGTCTCACGAAAGCAATCATTATCAATTTAAATATTTCCTCAATTTCCAAGGATTCTTTACAACGCCTCGCAACGATTCTGGACCTTCATAATTAATTTTAAAACCATCCTTGACCTTATTCGTCTCGAGTGGTCACGTTTGTTTTCCCCGTTAGCCACTACAACTGTGCCATGATAATGTAGATCACAAATGACGCAGCAGATGTAGGTTTTCTAAACCGTATTGTAATGCGCCTAAACTCCTGCGCCGATGCCAACATTCCACTCCGAGTCTCTGTTCGCAGAACGAGCGCAAAAAAAAACAAAACAAGGAAACCGGTGGCCGTAAATCAATCCTTCAAGCAGCGTGTGTGTGTGTGTATGAAGTTTACGATGTTTGCCATCGGCTTATGAGGCGCAATTCGAAATCCCCGGGTTCCCCTCGAAAAAAAGAAGTGCCTCCGCGGATGGTGACGATAACGGTGTTTTGGCTTAGAACCGGGGGGCTCGAGCGTCGTGGACCCGCGGCTTTGATGGAAGTCGATCAGGGGATACGAAAATAAAATCTTTTCGCCGATGCACGGCGGGTCGGCAATCAACAGCTCGTCGGCCGTTTAATTGTTTATCCCTACTGTAGCCGCGTTGCTTGCTTTGATGGGCGTGTTTCTTTTGCCAAAAAATGTCCCGAAAAATAACCCTATTTGGGATGCCGAAACGGAGAGCGGGTTAGAGAAATGACAATTAGCAGATTGCAAAGTGTAAATGGACGATGGTTGCTGGTTTATTATATTCTCTCCACTATTCCCCCTCCCCCTCCTCTCTCCCACCCTTTGCTGCGAAACTGATGGATTAATTTTATAATTATTTCTGGCAGAAACTTGACACGTCGCACTTATCCTGGGCCGCAATCTGCCAGTACTTTTGTTGGTAGGTACCAAAAACCCGACGTTTGACGTGGTGAACGAATCAAGAGTCATGAATCTTGCAGACACTTTTTTTTTCTTCCATGTCTGCCTTCATGCCTCAAATGACTGGCGTTCTTTAAAATCCTCAAGCAATCACGTGGCCATTCCCGAGGCTTGTTGATTAAAGCGATCGTTATTTGAGCCGAAAAAATACAACCTGTTAAACACGCTAAGGAAAAGGAAAAAAAGATTTCGACTCAAAAGTGTTTACGTAAGGTTTCACTCAGCAAACGGCTATCGCCATGACAAAATGGTACGTAATTTGGTTGGCAATTTTGCATTCGTCAATGATGTGGTGGGAGGAAAAATCAACGCTGTCTGAAATATTTTCTCAGCATCACAAAAGCATACACTTGACCATCGAATCAAAGCCGGACGTGTGCCGAAACCTTGGGCGGGAGGAAAACAAAAAAGCGACGGAAGGTCAGTTTATGGCCGGGGGTGGGCTTGGTGTGAGGAACGCGGGTGGAGGAAGTCTGCGGGATGGGTCACGAGGTTCCAAAAATAGCGGACACGCACGAGCGACCGACGAACGAAACCTTTCGGTCCATTTGGTCTTCTGGGGGAGCTGCGTTTTCGCCGGGTCGGAAACGGAACCGGCTCTGACGTTTTCACGAAACGAATGCAGACAGATACAACCAAAAACGACCATTTTCACACACTTGCACGAATGTATCACACTTCGTACCAAACAGGTTCGTAACATGATTGCTTTCCCTCAGCCTCTTTTTTTACTTTTTCTTTATGGCCGCAAATGTAACGCAGTTCGTTTCATTAGGTTCGTTTCGTTGATGAGGGTTAACCCTACATGTGTTGCCAGCTGCACACCTCATTGAAGCCCTACTACCAGTGCTGACCTATGGCCACAATACAACACCACACCAAAGTACAGGAACCGATGGCCAAACATTATCAGGTGCCTGTTTGATGCGGAAGGAGCGATTCCTTCTGCGTGTATGCGTCTTCCTTGCCGATGAAAACCCCGTCTGGCACACTTTTGATGGAGGCAGGCGGGTGGTAGGAGCTGACCGTTGGGGTTAATGGAAAAGTGCAGTCAGCTGTGAAGAGATCAGTCCAACGAAACGGTTACTAACTGCAGGCGCCAGGGTACAGGGCCGACGTTGGGTTGCACTGTTGCGAAGCTGACAGAAGCAATTATCGAACCGGACAGGAGCTTTTAGATTTAATTTAACGAGCAATTTAGGGGGGGAGGGGTTCATATGGGACGAGTTCCCATATGTGTTTATTGCTGCGGACCTCTCCTCCCAGGTGGAATTGATTGGAAAGTTTTCCATGGGATCCAGTCTAGCTGTTTTTTAGGGTGGTCTCCGGAGGGTGATTATATTTTATCATAAAAATTAGACGTCACTCCCTCCCACTTATCACATGACGAACATCCAATATCGCATGATTAGAAGTCGTCGTCGTTTGAAAAGTTAATCGTCCTAACCAATTTATTTGTGGGCTCGAAATTGTGTGTACTCAAGCTGCAATCGGTCGTCAGCCTCCCATTTGGCGTCTTCAAAAGTAAGTGAAGTCATAAAAAACGATCTCGGTACGTCCGCTTGAAATCCATTAGGAACAGGTAGTTAATCGGATAGATCTACAAGAAGGCCGGGGAAGAATAGTGTATCGTTCACTCGTGACTACCGCGGTTGGTGTGCTTGTTTGTTTGGCGCTATGCGAAGCTCAACCTGCACCTGCGTCAACCACTCTCAGCTTCGGCTTGTTAGAATGCGAAAGGAATCGAAAGGGAGGTTGCAGGGTAGTGTCACTAAAGGGCAAGTGCAAGCATGCAGGTTTACCGGTGAGCATTCTTCGGTCACACTAATGGCGCCACGACAAGAAATAGATGCTGCACTATGGTCACGCAATAGAGAGAAAGAAAATCGTAGGGACAATTGAGGTAATATACACTATCCTATAAACGGTTGCAACTATCGTTTGTTGTTAAACACTTTGTGAACCTCAAACCAGCCCTTGTAACCATTTACCATGGGAACGTGACCGTGTTTCATAAGCGCAACTATTATTACATTAAAATACTAGACACTTAAACTACTATAGTAAAGAATGAAAAATTTAGCTCTGCCTTGGTAATTCGATTTTACAAGTGCTAGATCAGATGAAGAAGACGTTTGACGGTTACTTTGAATGAAAATTACTAGCGTTTAAATCGACTTTTGCCAACCGTTAACACGTATACCAGTCTATGAAAGCTGGTCGTATTTACTATTTTAGCCTTTATAAGCATAATTTATTGATAAACATATTTAGCTTTTTTTATTAGAAGGAGTTAGTGTCATACTCCACATTATATATTCTTTGTAGACTGTATTTTGAACCTGTCTTGCCACCAAATATCAGTAAGGTGGACTATATTATCCTAGTCGTCTATTTTACTCCACTACACCCTAAACGACATGATCGTGCGGGAGTAATGCGATCCGATGATTTGAACTCCTGGCTCTTGGGTTATTTTTGACCATGAAAAAAAAAAAATGTCTCGGAAATATTTCATGCTCGCGAACGCTGCTCAGACCGATCCAATGATCTAACGATCGTCGGTTTGAGCCGAGAGGAAGAGCTGCCTTGTTTGTATTGCGCTTGTCTAGTGATAGTGACGGTGTGTGGCTCGTTGCTCCTGATTGATGGACCACACCGTCTGACATCGGATCGTCGTGTCACAGAGGGCAGTCGTTTTTTTTTCTCGATCCGGTCTTCGGTTTGCTTTGTATTCCGATCGCGACGAAAATTATGTGACGTGTCGTGTTTTCGGGGGCTGCCTTCCCAACCAGACAACGATGCACGAACGCGTTCGTGCTTTTATTTTTCACCCCAATGTACACACACACACACACGTACGCTCTCCCGGCCGCCGGATGGGTGATCTATAAAAAAGCAAATCGCGGTCGAAGAATCTTTTCAGTTGAACACCGAACCTGAACCGGGCTAGATCAAGTTTTATCTCGAACGGAGGCAAAGATCTTCGCCATCGCCACAGAAGAAACCGGAGGTACCGTTCGAGCGAGCGAGTGTTGTTCTCTCTGTGTGTGTGTGTTTGTTTGTGTGCACGTGTGCGTTGGTGTGTGGACGATCCCCAAGGACTGTGTTGCTTGCCCGGATCCGCTCGACCACGTGGTCGCCATATGTGCACAAAGTTCCCGTGTGTTGATCGTCTCCATCGGTGTTGAATCGTTTCGTTTGGTGTCTTCAGTTTACGTAGTGTCCTCGGATGTGAAAGAACCTCTCGTGGAGGAGTAGTGCGCCCTTTTTCCATCCAACCAACCACTTTCCATTAGCGAGGAAATAGCCGTAAAAATCTATAAACGGAAGGCGAACGAGAGCGACACAGAGCACGAGTTTGGAGAAGATCGGGCGAATGCCGGAACTGTAGTGGTGTGTGGTCGGTAGAAAATATAGCATATTTCCCGAGATCTTTTTGCGAAACCGGTCGGGACAACATTGCTCAGAACGCTCATGCCATGCGCAGCTCAATCTCCCAGCTCTTCTCGGCAGCCTCTGATCACGATGCCAAAGAGCGTAGCGCACACCAACACCAACAGCAGCAGCAGCAATCTGCCGGAGCTCCTACACAATGCACTAATGGCTATGCAGGTGCGTTCCTCGTCATCATGGTGAAAGAAGAAACAAAACCGAAAAGAAAGCAAATGGGAATGCACTTAGTTCCTTCCTACAAGCGAACGCTATCGAACATACTTTCGGCGAGGGTGTAGGGTGAAGTAGAAAAAGAGGGGATTAAAATAGCGCCCACGAAAGCGCCAACATGTTCAACATATGGCCGACGGGAAAAAGAAACCCCGATACCTGAATTGCGACGAACAGATTGAGTGATGATTGATGGATGTCGATTCGGACACGAGTGTGTGACGTGCCATTTCCCTAGCGTCGGTGGGAAAACGGGGACGTGCAAATAGCTTGATAGGTTTATCGATTTTCTACGGGGCAAGAATTTTTCACCATTTGGTTTACTTCGGGTGATTAAATGTTTTCAGACCTTCCAGACTTTGAGTGTTTTTAATAAGGGCCTACCAATTTTCTCTTATCCATAAACTCATGGCTTGCTAGAGCTTCTCACCATATTCCACTTAGGTGGTAAAGTCCATGATGATATAACAACGTCTACCATCGTCGTCGTCGTCGCCGTAATGGCGTCACAACGTAATATTTGTGCGGTTCGATGTCGTTGGCCGGATTACTGCGTGCGACGTCTTGAGCGTTTCTATCTTTACCTGAGAAACTGGGGCAGTGTCCGCTTGCGACTGTTTGCCATTTCATATTGCCGTGTTATTTGCGGGCATTTTTTGCGCTTTCGAAAAGGAAACGATTCCTGGAATCCTTTAAGCCACCGGGCGCCTCCATCGTCCGCTGGGAGTGTTAAATCATAGTTTACCAAAGGTAGAAAGAGAAAAAGACACACACATGAGACACCAGGAGTTTGCAAATTCCCATTGAAGACACGTAGAAGCAGCTGCCAACACTCAGCGGGTTTAAATAAAAAGCAAATCATGAAATTCAACAAAAATTCGAAATATTCCAAAATCCCCAATCGTCTCCCTGGTTCGTTCGGATTTCACGTGGGTTGGTTAGACCAACACGACCAGCAAAAGGAAAAAATAGATCAAGGCCAGTGCAAGATCGTGGATTGGATACATATAATCAGAGTGGTGAATCATCGGTGAGAGAGAAACGTGATTAAGAAAAGTGTGAAAAAACGTGTGGGCATTTTTTTCCGGATGTTTTTCGGCTAAAATACAAACATTCAAGACTTGTTTTTGTGGAATAAAAAACTGGTGGAAAGTAGTAGTTTGTAGAAAAAGTATTTAAAATGAATCCCAATAGAAGTTCTTCGAAGGAATCTTTAGTGTCGCACTGATAAAGTGTACGATTTATGGGAAATAAACTCAATCGGCTCGTCGTGCGTGGATCGTGGAAACGTTTGTCCGAATCCCTAAAGAACCCGATGAATCGCACGAGTTCATTGCCCATCCGGTGCGAGTCAATTAAGGTTCAATTTTAGCGCGTGTTCGAATTCCGCTTCATCAGTCTTAATTCTGGCAGCGGCATGCGGCATGATTCTATACGGAATGGTAATAAAAAAAATGTCGAAGGAATCCGGCGGTGCCATGGTTACCATGGTTGCCCGATGGTGACGCCGCTGACGATGATGAACAAGCCAGTCGTATTCGGTTTCAAGTGGCATCGGGAAGCGGGCTGATAAATATATCCTTCGCGCAATTAATTAGCACCAAGGGGACGGAGTGTAATTGTAGCATCATTAAAATGAAACACGTCCCTAGATCGTGGTTTGTGTTCGAAAGGGATCGATGTTGGACTTGGTTTTGTTTGATTGATGGATGGGCATCGACATTTGAAAGTGTATTTAAACATCGACGCTCTTGGAGTTTTAGGAAAAAAACGGATCTTTCGTCACTCGATTGCCCGTCTAAGAAATTATCCTTCTGAAATGTTTGTTTACTAACATTATTCTAATCGCTATCTGCTTTGTTTATCACTCTTTTGCTCTTCCCAACTCAGGACACAGTGGATCAATTAAAGATGTATCAAAAACAGACTGGAATTCCCACAACGGGAACGGAACCGCGAAGCACAACGGGACTCTCGGCCGAGGGACGTCCGAAACGGCAGAGACCGACTCATCAGGTAAGAAGGAGAACCCGAAAGCGATTATGCTTAGTGACATAAGGAAAGTGGTTGGAAGATATGATCTATCCTTGACCTTAGTGGTAGTTTTCTCTGTAGTGTCGCATCTTTATTTTCGTCCTTCCGAAGTGTTTTCGGGTTTCGGAGGAGACTCTTGCAAAGTGCTTCACTTCCAACAGTTTCCCGATAAGCCGGTCATTAACAAGATTAGCTCATCGTGCCGCTTTTCCAGCGATTTATTTGATGAGTCATTTCCGTTTTCTGGCAACTTTCGTTCTTGAACTAAAATTATTTCATGTGCAACTTCTGCTGTTGCTTCCGTCCTCCGGAAAGAGAAAAGTCACGGATTAGCGAATTGTTTTCTCAATTAAGCTTCCGGAAAACACATCTTGACCTGACTGAGCAATTTCTTGGAATTCTCTAGATGATGTTGATGTTATAACCTTAAGTGTGATGATTAATATATCAAGAGAAAACCTTCCTTGTTATTTGTGTGAACGCATTGCAAAAATCTTCCCCTACACCTTTTCTTTTCCAGGGACCGGGGGGATGCGGGACGCGCTGGAGGGGCCGGGCTCAGCGCCGAACGACGCTATTCACCTCAAGAGACGGGTGGGACTCTTCAGTGGGGTTGCTTTAATTGTCGGCACCATGATCGGTAAGTATAGAACTTTGGGTCGCTTGTGAGCTGAGCCCACCTTTCGCAAGATGAATGCCTTTCTCATGCTAATACATGCGCCTCCCTCCACCCCTCTTTCGCAGGATCCGGAATTTTCGTGTCGCCATCTGGTTTACTGGTGAGAACTGGTTCCATTGGTGTGAGCTTTATCATCTGGATGGCCTGTGGGTTGCTCTCGTTGTTAGGTAAGTCACGTTTATCAAAGCCGATGACATGCGGGAGGAGGGGTTGTTTTTGGGGCCGCTTTGCCGCTTGCTATTGATCGGGGATTTTGTTGACGTGCGTCATCCGGGCAGGGCTTTGCACTTTGACAAAGTGTCACTAGTTTGAGAAATTGGCTATGTTTACCTATGAATTATTTTGTGGTTGATTTTTCGGAGGCGGAAATCCTTGACATCCTATGAATGGATTTTGCGTGAGAAAATGCGTCAACAGACAAATACGCTTGTACCGCGGTATCCGTTAGTGTGTGATGCAACCCGAGTCTCTTAGAGGAAACTGTTGCACGATCGCGTCGCGAAACCTGTCGCATGTCGCGATCTTGACGTGAGACATCGCCCCTTAGGAGAAGCGGCTACGATCTAAAAATATCACTTTAAACAAACGGATCATAAAAAAAAAGACTAACACTGGTAATAACGGATTGGGGCATGATACGGGGTTCAGTTGTTGGATGTAGGGTGCAAATGCATGAACAATGAGCGAAAAGAGCAATTTGATAGGAAGAGAAAAGAAGGGCAGGAAAAAGAGGCAACACGGTCGCAAAATATCACATGATGGGAACGAAAATTTTGTGAATTAAATCGTTTCATCCGAGTGCAATAAATCCTGCCCGGTGCTTTTGTTAATGTGGCACATTCTTTGCTGAGTTTGTTATGGTTTTCGGGTACCGATCATTTTGATGAGGATTGCTTTTTTTTATCGTACAAGAATATGAATCATTTTCCAAAGATTCTTAAGTTGTTATTCTATTTTGGTTTACTTTAAGTTGATACCCATTTCGTAGGCTCAAGAAATGGAGGCGCCCGGTAGTTTTTAACGAATGGAGACGCCTGGTTGTTTGTGCCATAAGGAGATTTGTACTGAAAACGCCTTTGCATTTTTATTTATTATCATGTTTGTCTATTATCAATTTTTGAAAAATATAAATAGAATAACACGCATTCGTTTGACGTTTGTCAACATCATTAAACAACTGCTTCTAACGATTGTTTCCCCTTTTATCTTCGTCACTTTGATGAACAACTTCAAAAGAATTAAATCATTGACCATCCTTCACCGGCTTGTGTTTGCGATGAGCTTGATCGTCTGTCCTATCAATCTTGGGTTGAATTGCCGAAGCCTTATACAAGATGGTTAACGTCCTATTCGACACGCACTTTGCGCTACGTTTTTGCTTTGCTTAATAATTGCTTTTATTTTTGTGTCCGCCGTCCTTCATCAAGACCTTTTACACTGTACTTTGTGGTAGTCAATATTTACAAAACATTCCTACTATTACTGTTACCGGCCGAAACCGTGCCTTTCCTGGCGGTCGCTAGAGAACCGCACACCGTCAGGGTTATTAATAGCGTGAATGAATTTAATGCACGACCCACCGTAACGTCATCGGTGGTGGGTGAGAAACATACACACATTCCTTTTTTTTGTGATGATTGTCGTCGATAAGGTCGATAAATCGAGATGCGAAAAGAATGTTTGGATCGGAAAATACTTTTTCACGCCCCCTTATCTTCGCGCTTACGTGGAAAGTCTGTGGAGGAAAATATTTATCGTTAACGAATGGTGAAAAAAGAGCAAACTGAGGTAAGCATGAGGGTAGTTTTATGTTTGCTTTGGGAGAGACATTCTCCAGTACTCAATGATAGACGAAGGTCAAACGGATGAAACCGCTGCGTAGTTTAATGTCGATTGAAATTACTAAGTAAAAGCAGGTAAATGTTTGTTGATATTTCTGATAAACTCATCAAATCTTCAAGGTGATGTTGAGGACGACCGTTTTATCGTAGTTTCTGTCCATAAAATTTAATTATTTCTGGTAATGTCATTTGAAAACTCTAGTTTAAGCTTTTATGGGCCGTTAAATACCATCGTGAACTGAAACCATCTTGCTTCGCAGTAATGGTTTTTAATGAATTTGATTGTTTACAATGCAACCAAAGAACTATAATCCGTTCGTTCCGCACAGTAGTTAAATTTATTTATAACAATATTTCGTTAACCAGCCCCGTTTCGTTGATGGTGGCGATCTTGTCAACGTTTGTACCTTATTTTACCGCGGTTGAACGCATCGTTTCGAACAGTTGATGCATGCTAAAGAAGGATCCGTTTGTCAAAGTGCCAGGTAGACGGGCGTCTATCCGGTTGCTGATCTCGAATCGCTTCTTGCGAGTCATTAAACTAAAGTAAAGGCAAAACGGTCATAAAATATGGCTCCGCTTGATGAACGTCAGCATGGGCCATCTTTAAGTCAGCGTGCCAGAGTGGGGAAGATTTAAGGGTGTCCACTAATCAACAACTTTCACCTTTCGCTTTCCATTCCCTTGCCAGGTGCATTGGCGTACGCTGAGTTAGGCACGATGAACACTTCGTCCGGAGCAGAATGGGCATACTTTATGGATGCGTTCGGAGCGTGGCCGGCCTTCCTGTTCTCGTGGGTGTCGACGCTGGTGCTCAAACCGTCCCAGATGGCGATCATTTGTCTGTCGTTCGCGCAGTACGCCGTCGAGGCGTTCGTGTCCGAGTGCGACCCGCCGCTCAGTGTGGTGAAGATGGTCGCAATCCTCGCGATTGGTAAGTGTTGCCAATCCGCCCGCCCGCCACCGCCGTTTCCGTGTTGTTCCTATTTTTCCACTTCAAGAGTGTCCTCGGATGGCGTGCGCTGGTCCCCGGCGCTGGTGATCATTCGTTCCACCACTCGTTGAGGAGCGGATCCTCGCGCCACGGATTTGTTTGGTTCAGTTTCTTCGCCAGTTCGGTACATTCCTTTCCTTGGGTTTTTGGTTTGTTTTTAGTCGCTAGAACTGCTTCCACTTCTATTCCAGACCGTCAGACATGAACTGCTGGTGTGTATTTGTGTGTGTGGACCCTCCCGCATCACATCACGACACAGTGCCACAAAGAGAGAGAGACAAGAGAGAGAGAGAGAGAGATTAAAGAACGCACACACGCAGAAAGCGCACACACGAACCGAACCGGAAGATTTCGATCGGCAATGACAGCAGCAGCTAGGCAGAGCATTCCCTGTACCTTCTTCCCGGACCTGACGCAAGTGGCAGTGCGTGCTTAAAAATGTCCTTTTCTTATAGACCGATCCGAACTCCGATCACTCGCCGAGGGAAGCGATCCTCCAGTGGTTCCCGCGAGGTGCCAAGTGGGAAGAGGACCGAGGCTTCTACCACCCGTGCCCCGAGGGTGACCACCCCGATCCTCCGATCGAAGCCTGGCGAGCCTCGGAAGGGTCCATCGGCGGCCAGCACCACCAACCACGAGCGCGCGGACCAAAAGGCTGTTCTCTCTTTGTGTGTGTGTGTGTGCCTCTCTATGTGCTCGTGTGCATGTGTACGTCGACGAAGTGATGGTTCACGTTAACCGCGAGCTGGAATCGAAACACAGAGGAAACGCTTCTTTTTGCATCACCATCATTACACACAGCACACGTAATCGTTCAAAATCATGCTCATCGCCATCGTTGGTATCCTTTTCATTAACCGTATCTTTGTTTTTCCTTCTATTCCATTCCTCACACACAAACACACAGAACATATCACCTCGCCATTACTCATACTCTTTTTGTTTTTGGTTCACGTTTTAGTTTCATTTTATACTTTCCGTTGTTTTGTTATCTCAAAACAAATCCACAATACCTAACGCGTATGGTTTTTACCTTTCGTTCCTGAAAAAAAACCCGTCCTTTTGGGATGCTAAGGCTGGATTAACTAATTGGACGTTGTCCTTCTTCTTCTTCTGTTGTTCTCTTCCATTTTCCACTCGCCCGCTCTCCACTTCCCGCACTCGGACCTGCGCCGGCCATCCAATAGTGAGCATTTTATTCGTTAATTGTTATAGTGTGAACCTCGGCATGGCGGTGCAGAACGTATTCACGTCGGCCAAGCTGGTCGCGGTGCTGATCGTCATCTGCGGGGGCGCGTACAAGCTGTGCCAGGGCAACACGCAGCACCTGCAGAATGCATTTAGTGGCGCCACGCCGTCGATGGGTGCCATTGCGACCGCCTTCTACACCGGCCTGTGGGCGTACGATGGTTGGAACAATCTTAACTACGTCACGGAGGAGATCCAGAATCCGAGCAAGTGAGTACTCGAAGAAGAATTCATCTAAATTAGCTCGAGAATCATGGAGGAACGTGGGTCAACGTAGGCGTTGACGCCTGAATGTAGGCAACTGGAGAGGACGCTTACCGATGTTTCATTTCTTTCTCCAGAAATCTTCCCCGTTCGATCATCATCGGAATCCCGCTGGTGACACTCTGTTACGCCCTGATCAACGTGTCCTACCTGGCGGCCATGTCCCCGACGGAGATGATCGAGTCGGAGGCGGTCGCCGTAACGTTCGGTAACCGGATCCTGGGCGTGATGGCTTGGCTGATGCCGCTGAGTGTCACGATCAGTACATTTGGCAGCGCCAATGGTACCTTGTTTGCCGCCGGTCGGTTCGTATCGTTGGCCATGTCCTTCACGTTGAGCTGCGGAAAATGTCGTCTTATGTTTCCCCTTTGTGTCTTCCTTTCAAAAGGCTCTGTTTCGCTGCGAGTCGTGAGGGACATCTGCTGGACATACTGTCGTACGTGCACGTCCGTCGTCTCACTCCGGCACCGGGATTGATCTTTCACGTAAGTTTCCATTCGCTGGCTGAATGCTAGCTAGACCTCCTCCTCCCTCAATGGCTCACTGGGTCTGCCTTTTACAGTCTCTGATTGCCGGCGCAATGGTTCTGTACGGTACGATCGATTCCCTGATCGACTTCTTCAGCTTCACCGCGTGGATCTTCTACGGTGGCGCGATGGTGGCCCTCATCGTCATGCGTTACACCAAACCGAACTACCCTAGGCCCTACAAAGTAAGCACCGTCTGGCACCGTCGAAACCTACCACGATCTAACCGACACCGTTGCATTCCCGCAGGTTCCAATCATCATTCCAATTCTGGTTATGGTCATTTCCGGCTACCTTGTCGTGGCGCCTATCATCGACAACCCGCAAATCGAGTACCTGTACGCAGTGCTGTTCATACTGGCCGGGCTGATCCTCTACGTTCCCTTCGTGCACTACGGCTACCATCCAAAGTTCATGAGTAAGTAAATCTTCTCGCGTAATCGCGTAATCCTATGTCGTCGCCAACACGATGGCAAATGGTTTAAAAATAGCTCGCGAAGATCCTTCCCCACCAAACCGAACGAATGGCGATAGGTGCTGCACTGTTTCAGTGATTGTATGAGGGTTCTTTTACTCGTACTCGAACCGGCCACCGACGCTCGAAGGTTATTCTGTGCAAAAATTAATAACCATCCGGTGTTTTTTTTTAATTTTCACTTGATAACACTCTTCTCTTCCTTCGAACGCCCGTCAAGATTGAAGCCGCATGCCTCCCAAAATTCTCTACACCATGAGCCAATGAGTTCGGTTACTTTGTCCCAAAATGTATAAATAAAATGTTGGTTTGCTTGGTTGAGTTAAATTATGCACAGCGCGATGCGCGAGCTTGACGGCCAAACTTCAAGCTTCGTTGGGTGACACATTTCAAAGCGTTACGGATCGTTACGCAGCCTTCCCTTGTGAAGCCTGCTCGTTACTATGGAAACACATCCTTCGTGTAATATCTGTTCTTTGTAAAGCAAATAAACTAATTGTTCTCTTTCTTCTTTTCTATTGCAGACAATGTTACCCTCTTCTTCCAAATGCTGTTCGAAGTGGTCCCCACGACCACGATGGCGATGTTCGACTAGTAAACCTACCCCCCACGTTTGTAGCTCGGACTTTCTGCGGCACAAAGTAACCAGACAAGCAACCATAAACATAATCCTTTGGCTAGTCGGGAGACCGGGAGGGGTCACACAGTCCCCTCTAGTGCTATGCATCCCGTACTTAATCACACCAATAACTAAGCAACGCTTAAAATGACGCGGTCGCAAAAGCGCTGGAAAGCGGCTGGAGAACTTTAGAAGTTCATAAACCGTTGGTCGGATACTTTGTGACTTGTGGAATTGGAACCGTGTCCCCGTGTGCTCGCTCTCTATGGCTACGGCCGGTAGGCAGAAAGGAGACTTTATCTAAAAATAGCAATAATATGGTCGTATTTTTGATGTACTTGATCCTGGTAGCCACTAGTTGATGACGACCCCACCATAAATGTAGCCGGAAGTAATGCAAGAACTGTCGATTAGCATATTGTGTCTAGATACCATTTTGGAGCGGAAAGGCGAGAGTGTTGGAACTTTGTAACGAGCCAATCACAGGCTGGTGAAGGCTTTCGAAAGCAATCCGGAAAATGTGCCAACGATTTGAATGCATCGAAGCACAGCAACCATAGCGAGGAAGATATTAGATCCTCCTCCCAGGGAGAAGGGAGCGTAAATACTGCTCAAAAACACACCAGAAATACTGAAACAAAACTGCTACACAAAACCAAAACAGATACAACCAGACACAGTCGGTCAGTCAGTCGGTGAGGAAACATGATTTTGGAAACATTTTACACACTGGAACAACATTTTTTGGACCGATCGTGAACGAAAGGACTTTACGAGTGAGGGTTTACAATTGGAATTCTTTTGGAGTAGGTCCACGGCAGAAGGGGCTCGCTTTATAGTTCTTATCATTATTACTATATTACCGTACGTACACTTGTGTAACCTACAAAAAGACTTTTTTCAAACCGGCGAGCGAACCGAGCCAGTACGGCACACGGAGCAGGAAGGCATAGGGAAAACGCATGCCTTTCGCTTTTCCGGACAACGTTAGGATCGACTGCAATTTAGTTAAAAATTAGTTAAACTCATCGCAACACTAGTTTCGGTTCCATCCCCATTTCATCAATCAATTTGTGCCACCGTTTGTCTCAAAGCTGCACGGATCATTCCCAAAGATGGTCGTTTCGTTTCGGTGTGTGGGGACGTTAAAAAAAAGTGGCTGATTCTGTTACGTTTAGTCTAGGAAACTTTTGACCGCCCACAAAACCCGGTGTGCAGTCGACAAGAAGTCCCGTTTTCATCTGCGGAACGACCATTTCATTCGTCGGTTTGGTGCAGGAATCGACGAAATAGCAAAACCGAAAAGTCCTAACACCCTGGATAAGCGAAAGGAAGTGTGCCATTGCACGGGCGGGGAGGGAGGAGATAAGGGTATCGTTTCGATCGGCGCACCATGGAGCTATCATTCCGCACCGAAGGATCGAAACCCTTGAACCGAACTCCAGCCTTGTGTCTTGCCTTGTGTCCTGGAAAGCAAGCGCCGTTTTGGTCCGGAAGCAGCCGGGAAGATCTGGAAGCGTTATAATTTCGTGCGTGATCCCCGTGACATATTGCGATACGATGAGGGTATTGTAAGTACTGTAGGCTTTTGTTTTTAATTCGGGTGTTTTTATTGGAGTTTTCTTATGATTATATAAGTAAATATATCGAAATGTGTTAAAACGGCCGATAGGTGATATTTTGAAGGGACAGGCGCTTACTTCGTTTTAGTTGAAACCATGGAAACCGTAGCGATCAACCGGAAAGGGAATCAAACACACACACCAAAATCATGCGTCATCGTGCGTTAAATGAAAAGAAAACGGAATCTTATGTACGTTTGGGAAATGGAATGCAAGATTGCACGTACTTAGAAATCTAACTGTTTACGAGTCCCCGGGACTGCAGAACGAAACACATTCAACTAGAAACAATCAAAAAAATCTCCAAGCGAGGAAGATCGGAACGGAAAAGAAGGGTAAAACAGCCGTGATTAGTGCAATAACGAACGTTCATTTGTGTTAGTTTTTATTTTTGGCAAATTTATGAAATAAAGAGACGTTATTTATATAATGCAATAGAGAAACCTTAAAATGTTTCGTTCACCTGGTTTTTCTGTTCGACTTCCGAAATGAAAATCGCAATTTGACAGCTGGAGAAGGGTAAGAAAATGACCAAAGTGGCCTGGTAAGTACCAGGGGCGCAGGACCATTACAGGTGTCGTAATTTATATTTTAGACCCCACGAGCCCGAGATTTCAAGAATGAAAATATCGCAAAAGTAACAGGAGCGCAGGATTGATGATTGCAAAGTTGGGTAGCTCACTTTTCGCTTCTATCGTCAAAACCCACGCTTCGAAACAGCTGAGCTAATGAACAATAAAGCAACAGGAGCGCAGGATTGAGTCGCCATGGGATGGGATGCATGACTTCAATGTTGCTAGCAATCCAAGCAACCTCATGTGTATCCCATCGAGCAAACACCAATCCTGCGCTCCTGTTACTTTCGCGATATATTCAGTTTTTTGAATACTCGTTTCATCGTGTGCAGTAAAGTCCACCTTTGCAGCCAAAACTAAAGTAACAGGAGCGCATGATTGGTTGACTTATTGGACGTGAACATTCGGTTCAGATTCGATACAATTTTATAAAAGTCATTGCTCTTGCGTTCACCTTTCTCGTTTATTTAGCCATCTCCTTGTTCGTACATTTTTTGTTTGAATCGTTTTTTTCGTTTGGACTATAGTGTCTTCTTTTTTTTTACTTATTTCAAATGTCGCTACACTCCGATCGCATGCTTGCGCAGTTTTCGCACAGATGATGCATTTTCCGGTTAGTCCTTCCTAATCAACATTGCGTGTTTGTGTGTGTGTGTGTTTGTATGTTCTTTTTATATATGTATGTTTGTTTTTTTTCATAAATAATCACCCTAATGCCTGCTCATCGTCGTTATCTCTCGGTCACAATTTCATTCATTTCCTTCAAGTCGGGAGTTTACAGTATTTAGTGTAATAATAATAATATACCATAATATAATAGCAATAATAATAATAAATGACTATTTTTCTCGATTTTTTCGTTTTCTGTCACAACACCACACTCCTCTCTCTCCACAAACACCGTAGGGCGGGGTTTGTTTAATGTTTGCTGTTTTACTTTGCCGTTCGTTTGCGTTCATCACTCGAGTGATTTTCCACCTCATCCTCGGAAGGCTCTTTTTGGTTTATCCGATAGATGCAATGCTGGAAAAATTTGGTTTCATATATACGCGTCCTCTCTCACGCGTTCAAATCGTTAGTATTATAGGTGCTCTAAATGGTTTTGGCAGCGTGGTTTCTTGTCTGTTCTTTTGTTTTTTGTTTGCAGTTTGTAGTCCTTTATACATATGAAAGCGTCGATAATTGAAAACTGTGTTACATACTTTCGAGCAACGTGTGTTATGGGAATTTACGAAAGAGTTCCTATCCTTTAGAGCGGATTGTATACAGCGCTATGTAATGTTGTTCAAATGTTTCAACTTGCACAAAGTGAATATATGTTTTTATCTTGGGTACCCTTTTCTTCGCAGCAAAATGCTAACTACAGGTGAGAGAGTGGGTTGTGAGTGCGGCCGCACCGTAAAGCGAACGCAGCAGGCCTTGCCCGAGTGTTTGGTGGCGATCGGTACGGGGGCTCGTTCAAACGGAACAATCGTTCATATGTCAGGTCTTTTCGATGCCATCTTTCGTCATCACCAAAGAAATTCCTACACCACCACACAAGTAGGAAGGGAAAAAACAAGGGAAGCAGTTGGGAAATGACTTTTTGCCTATAGATGGTAAAAGAGGAAGAAGCACCATCCCACCGATCGCAGCAGGCCGGTTGTTGCTGCTGTTGCAGCTTAAGAAAAAAAGCAAATTCGTGAGAAGGTCCGGGAAGCAAATGAAACCAAATCACAGACAAATGTGTGTTTCAATCGAATTTTTACCCTTCCCAGTGTGAACGACGGGTAAACATCTTTGTTTATCATTCGAGTTATGCAATTTTTGTAATATCGAACCGAACAACGCCGGATGCATAAGCGGAACCAAAAAAAAAACAATCTAAAGAAAAAATCTACCAACCGTTTCGACACGCAAAAGCGAAAAGCACGGAAAACCCCGGTAAATCAACAAAACAGTCAGAAAGACCAAAGGAGAGCATTTCTGGGTACCGTACTTTCAATCACAATAGCTCGGTCCGGTCGGGCTCGGACACCCCGGGGGAGGGCACACCACCGTTGACAAAATTGCTAAATTGCTTACTAACCTACGAACTACAGAAAAATAAAAAGCACCAGGCCGTGGATTGCGCAATCCCCTGGCATTCTCTATCCCTTACCCTCCCTCAGTCACCGCGTGGGAAAGAGACGTTCCTTGGCGCTACTTTCGAGTTTCGAGTTTGTTTCGGCCTTCGATCTACACTCCGTGTTGTTAGTTGTATCTTCGCAGGAAGGTTTCGTTTACTCCACAGCCCCGGGAGCAGAGTAGTGTGTTATTGTTTGGGGGCCGTTTTTTGTTTCGTTCGAGGATTTTTGTTCGTTTGGTAAGCGAGGGGGTTCTCCTTTCCTACCGTGCCTGCCGTTTGTATCACTTACATTCTGTTTTTTCTGTTTCGCGTTGTTGGATTTTGATTTTTTTTCTACCTTTGGGGGATGATTCAGTAGAGCAGCATCCAGTTTAAGCAAGTGTCTTCCAGAAGACGGCAGGAGAGATTAAGCAGCGTCTAGTATAATTTCTTCCAAAGCAACGTCTCCGCCGATCGTTAAGCAACAACAGCAAACAACAAATTAAAAAAAGAGGCAACGTTTAGCTGACTGGAGACGACTGGAGGAGCAGCGCAATCCGTATGGCGGTATGGCATACCGACGCGGGCGTCGTCTAGTCGAGAAAGCTGTACATCGATCACATGACCAGAATTTGCAGTCCCACTCATTGGTCTATGGTGGTGCGGTAGGGCCGGCGGTGCGGCTCCGGCGTGTAGTTGATGCGCGTCCGCAGATGCTGCGGCGAACCGGGCACACTTTCCGACCCCCGGCGCGGTGGTAACGGGGGCGAGGGAGACGTTGAGTTGAACCTAGGGTGAGATGAAAGTAATGTTGATTAGAGTTACTCGCAACTTTGGCGAATCGGCGGATTTCATTACTTACGGCCGTCTGTTCAGCAACGGCGATCCGGCGTGCCCGAGCTGTTCGAGCTTACGCTGCAGCAACAATGGTGATTGTCCTCGGTTCAATCTGGAAGATGACGAAAGCGAAGGATTAGTTTCGATGAATAGTACACCTTTCGCAACAAGATCTATTTTGAAATCTCTTTTCATATTCCCTTTGTACACACAACTTTTTGAAGTATGGTAACAGTACAATAGTAAAGCGATTGAATTAAACCGCATGGATTGCTTTCAAAACCAAAATGAAAGGCAAGTGAAGTGTTAAAGAGAGTTGCGCTTACGAAACACTTCATTACGTTGCCATGGAAATGGCGATTACAAGTGTTGGTTTGAGGTTCAAGAAGCGTTTAACAGTTAACAATAACTGAAACGTGCAAACCTTTAAATCGGTGTTTACATAAAACAACTAAAGAAATTCTAATAAAACTTAACTTTCATCATTATCTGTTATAGTAATACACAATGTTTCGGCCATCGAACATATTTTTGTGCGTTTATTGGATGTTGTTTAAGATTGTTCCCTCGACTTGACTTGGTTTACTCTCGAAATCAAAGTGATCTGGGAAATCTCACCAAGCACTCTATTATCTAGTAATCGTTACAAACCAGTCAAGTGTACTCAGATCCAAGACGGGACGAAGTATGGATTTTGTGTGCCATATTTGCCAGAAACCGCTGCTAGAGGATAGTTTCGCGACAGCTTGCGGACATGTGTTTCACCAGAGCTGCATCCTGCAGAGGATGAAATACAACAAAACGTGCCCTTCCTGTCTGTCTAGTGAACCATTCCAGTTGCGGTTCGTTCGTTGGAGCTTTCCTACCGATTCGCAGCTAGACAACAGCTGCCAAGACATCTTCGAAATCGAGGACGTTTCAACCACGCAGGAGAACGAAATGTTAACACTGTTCAGCAAATCTACATCAAGCAATTCGGAAGATGAAAGCTCCAAGGAATTGGAAGAGAACGTGCGATTTGACTGGCTGTTGGACAGGGCGATCAACTTAAGGGTGCAGTTGAATGAGCTCGAGTTGGCGAAGGAAAGTGCTACCCTTCCAAACCAGAAAAACACAATCTCACAAACTTCATCGGATCGTCCGTCGAAACGTCGGTGCTATCAGTAAGCGAAATTCAAACATTTGGAAATATCAATGATTGCATCATTGCATCAAATTTATCGTTTTCTTCCTTTTGGCTCTGCTTCTGGTTAATCTTAGCTGTAGCATCTGCTAGTGATGAATTTGCGAGAATTTGTCTTTTTCGTATTCGGTTATGAAAGCGACGTACAACGACGTGCTTTAACACAACGTGCATCATTAACTCATCTCTAGTAATTTATCGATGAATTTGTCTTTGTATGATAAATAAAAAAAACTGCTAAAACATCTATCCCGATTGTATTACGTCTTCGTGTTGTTTAATGCTTCGGCAATGTTTTCTTGTGAAACGTTTGGCTGGACTTTGAAAGGGAAGTCTATTATCGCATCAACGACATCTTCCGAAAGGACTGTGACTTGTCTCTCAACCCCCCTAGTACTTACCGCGGTGGAGGATCCGGACTGCGATGGCGACGATCTGCCGTTCCGCTACCGAGCACGTGCGATATCGGTCCCGCGTGCGAAGGTATCGCGGAAGGAGGCTGCACCATGCTGCTAACGAACATGCCCGAACCGTACGGAGGTGGAACACCAGCTCCCGGTCCGGCCGTTCCGGCCATCAATGGGTCGAAATGGGTTGCCGGGTACTGTTGATGCTGCTGCTGCTGAAGTTGCTGCTGGAGGAGGTGCTTCTCTTTGAGTGTGCGCTTGTCCCCGAGGTTGGACGTGCCGGACGTGCCCGTCATCGTCGTGCCGTTGTTGTTGCCGAGGTTCAGCTTGATCGAGGCGAAACTGCGCTTCGCCAGCCCTGCAATGGAATTGAACCAGCCTGTGTGTTGTGGTGGGAAAGTCCGGTGGAAATGGAAGCCGCGCCGGACACCGGCCAAGGAAGCAAAACAAAACAAAAGAACCCCCGGACCGGTGCCACACATCGTGCGAATGTGATCGGTACGACGGTGGATGGGGTGATCCGGTTTGGATGAATTTGGTGCCGCGCAATTGAATGGGAATGATGTTGCGTGTGCGAGGGGGTTGGTTGCGATTTGCGTAGAGAAAAGCCGATGATCACCAAAAACAAAAGAAAACAGACGCAAGCGGTAACCATCGCATCATCATTCGCGGCGTTTGAGAGTGGTTTGAGGAAGGCAAAATAGCGGCGGCGAGCATATGAAACGGAACAACGTTACAAAAAAAAACACAAGTAGAATTAAGAGAGACAAAGAGAGAAGAGGAAAGAGAAAGAGAGAAAAAAAGACAACTAAATGAATGCATTCCACAACAAATGGGTGCGCTAGTAGTGCGAGCGGAAACGAAACGGAAACGATGAAATTGAACTGTGCGGTTCAAGATGATAATCTTACCGCAAAAATGATGACAGCAATTAGCGTATCTTTTAGTTATCATGAGCCACGTAACGTTTTCTCGACTTTCTCCTCTCTGCAGAAGCAGTTATTCCACTGTATATACAGCGTTTTACATTTCAACATTAATGTACAGACAATTGCTTGGCCCGTCCAACGATGCTTGGCATCAATAACAAAAATGAGTATGAAATGTAGCACTAGAAATTTTATGATTCTGAGACTTGATTTGTAAAACACTGTAAAGACGACTGCAGGAAGGAGGAAAGCTTGAGATAAAATAAAGAGAAAAAAGCTAAACTTTTGCAAAAAGCCATACGCAAGCAAAAATGCAAGCGCATCTAGAGCGCATCTAACAACTTTATCACATCCAGTGCGGGACGTTACCTTGCTCCTGCTGCTCCTTGAGGCCATCCGTTCCGGCGCCGCTTCCTTCCCCGTTGCTCATCAGCGACCCGTGCCTATTGAGAACGCCGTGGTTTGGCGCTCCGGAATAGTGGTGCTGATGGTAGGGGAGCGGCGCCTGGTTCGCTGCCGTAGCGCCGTACATGGCCGTCGGTGCCGGGGCCACACTGGCCGATCCACCAACACCCCCTCGGTCGATTACTTTGTCACCCCGGGAGGCACTTTTCATGCCGCGACTAAACGTACTAAAGAAGGACGATCCGCCCGAGGGTTTGTGGTGTTGTTTCGGGCTGGCCGTTCCCGACGGTATCTGGTGGTGCTGGTAGACGGGAATGCCGGAAGGTGGTGGTGGTGGTTCGTGATGGTGCGGGTAGTGGGACTGTGGCGGGAGGTTCGAGGTCAGCACCGGATGGACACCGTGGTGCACGGTCCGGTGGGAAGGTAACGGGCTGTAGCGCATGGTGCCGCTTCCCGGCTGCTGTACATTGGCCACGGTTGTGTAAACCCCCTGTCCCGCACCTGGGGCTCCGAACTGTTGTGGATGATTGCCATAGATAGGTTGCGGTGGTTGGTGTTGTAACGCTTCCCGTTGTTGCTCCATCAGTTGATTCTGCTGGTGGTAGAATCGCTGAAGAACTAAAACGGACAAAAAAGGATACGTTAATTTAATGCAATGGTTTGACAATCGATGTGTTCTTACCTATTGGACTAGTGTTTCCCTGCAGGTGTTTGTACTGAGTGTCGGGTTCGGTCGATGGGTCGTGATGTTGCGCTTTCCGGAGGAGCAGCAAGGGCGAGGAAGGATTACTCCCCGCACCGTTGCTGTGCACCAGGAAGGGTGATTCCGGCATCGGTGACGTGCCATAGAGGGACCCGGAGGCGACGGGTGACGCAGAGGAGACGGTCAGCTTGGAGTCGCCCGCTGGAAGTGACTTGCGCTGCGAGAACGGTGACGTCGTCAGGTTCTTGAAGATGCTCTGCCCCAAGCTGCTGAGGGTGGATTCCTTCTTCGGACTACCGTTGCCATACTCCGAGGCCGTCCGACGCGACAAGAAGGGCGATTGTTTGTACTTTCTCGGGGCCAGCTCTGGGCCACCGATCGGGATTGCGTTGCTGGTGCTAGTAATGGCACTTTTTGGTGGTTGCATTTTGGATAGGTAGCGCTGAGCCTGAGGAGAGGGCGAACGGCGCGGATCGAACGCCGGCACCGGGGAAGACGAGGTAGACGCGTAGGATGAGGATGTGCTGGCCGCCGGCTGTACCGCGGTCGTCGGTGCGCCGCTGGCGGTTACGGCGGCCGACGCAAGCTGAATGTTGCTGAGCTTGCTCTGGAGTATTTGCTGCTGCTGCTGACTGTGTTGTTGTTGTTGCCGGCTGCCGCCGAGGTTGTGGAAGCTATTGGGTGCCTCGTGGGCCAGATGCGGAGAGGGGACTGCTGCGACCGTGGCCGGACCACTGCCGGTCGATTTGATCGGGATCGATGAGGCGGCGATGGCGATGGTTTGCTTCTGCTGGTTTGACTGTGCCTGGACCGCTTCCGTTAAACTTCCCAGTGGTGTCGGTATTCTGATATTCAAGCGAAACAGCACGGCGGGACAGACGAGTAGCGAGGAAAAGAGATTGTGAAAAGGGGGAAAAAACAGAAGAAAAGCGTAAGTAACTCTAGCATTACGGTAGAAAGGATATCCAATACATTAACCCACATCGATATATACAATTTGACAGTTGTGCTTGTGCGCCGGAAATGAGATACTTTGCTAAGGAGAGAGCGCAAAATTTTGATTCCCAATTTACATGTACATGTGAAAACTGCGCTACAAGCATTAAAATACAAATTTAATGACCTATATTCAAATGAAATTCTTCTCTCGTGTCGCTGTAGTCCAATTACGTGAGCTCCCTTAAGGTTTTCAGAATGTTGGACAAAACGAACCAAGTTCTCAGCTCTTTCAATCATCAATGATCAGATCAGATTAAAAACTAATTCATATTTCTTCCAATGACCTTATAATCGAAACCATAAGTCATATATCTCTAACAGGCGAATGACGTAATGGTTTCATTTCATACAAAAACATTTAAATTCTTCGAGGTTTTTCTTCTTCGTAATGTTGAAAGATGTTGTGATAGTGATAGTGATACTTAGCCTTTGGCTTACGGTGCATGAATAAAGGTGAGTACATCTGTTAGTGCATTAGAACTACCATGCATATGTTGCGTGCATAAAAGGAGTGTTATTAGCTACCGGAAGAAGGCAAAAGAAGGAAAAATAAAAGAAGAAAAAACAAACAAAAAAACAAGACATTCTGCTAAAGGTGTTTGCGGAAAGAAAACGAAGGAGAGATAAACAATACAACGAAAAACTATATACAGGATAAGAAAACATAAGCAGAACAACGACAGGACAGAACAATAACAACATTCTCTGGGAAGGTATGAGGAGTGTGTGTTTGTGTGAAAAAATAAAATAAAATAAAACAGTAAGCATGGAGGAGGACAAACGCAACAAACGTGAATAGTAAGTGTTTGGAAAGTGTGGTATACTTACTCTTAGGATAACTTAAAAATTACTAAAGAAATAGTTACCTACAAATAAGAAAAATCAATTTGTAAAACAAACGACAAACAACAAACGGCAAACGGAACAGAAAACAAGAAGAAGTGGAGGGATGTAGTACTGAACGAATGTATCAGAGGAGTCTTACTGGAAGAGGGAAGGAGTGTACTTCTAGATTTCTAGTAAAACCGAAGGGAAGAAAGGACCACTCCAGTGGTGCGACGGGCGATTCAACTGGTTTTTGAATATTAGTAAGAGTTCATTAGACGTTATTAGACTAGTGAGGGTAAGGAATAAGTTTGATTTAACTTCAATCTCCAGCATTGGCAGAACAAAGTGACCATAGTCATTTGGACTCGGATTGCAACTCGGGAACTTGCTTCTGAATTCGTGGAGGCATGTTGTTGTGCTGAGGGGGAGTAAATGCAGTGCTGCAGAACAGGTCTGGAACCGGAACTAAAGAGCGGTGGTTTAAACTCTCAAAAAAAAACTGCAACACTAACGGCATGCAGGTTGAACAAACTAAAACGCTTCAATCAACTTCAAAACGCAAACACTCGAAGAAAAGTGCATGGGACACGAATCGTGTTGGTAGAGGTCGTTGAGCAGGAAACGGATAAGGAGGAGGGGTTGAAGAAGATTGGCAACGGTTAATGGAGGATCCGGAGGTTTGCTTACCTGGTTTGGTCCGACGAACCGACCCAGGGCCCCGGAGACGAGGCAACAGAAGTGTTGTTGACGTTCGTGTGTGATGCCATCTGCGATGGAGTGGAAGTAAGCTGGATGCCACAGCTGACGGCCACACTGCGGAACCACTCGCCCACGTTGATGTTGGCATCATGTTCGGCGCGCTGCAGGAACGCGTGCCGCAACAGATCCGGATACTTTGGGCGCTCCTGGTAGTCCTTGCGCAGGCAGAGCTGCACGAAGTCGCGGAACTCGGGGCTAAAGTTCTGGTCCTCGGGCAACCGTGGTGGCTTCGAGGTGAGCACCTGCGTAAGCACCTCAAAGTCGGTAACACAGCCACGATAGGGAAACACACCGGTGGCCAGCTCGACCAGCGTAATGCCGAGTGACCACACGTCGGCACGGATGTCGTACACGGTCTTCGCTGGATCGATTCGTTCGGGCTAAAAGAACACAAAGGGAAAAAGGTCACAAAGGGCTTGGCTCTTTTGCATGGTAAGGAAGTGGAATTGCCCTTACCGCCATGTAAGCGGCGCACCCAGCCGAACGGGTCCGTGCGTTCGAGTCGACCAAGCGACCGCTGATGCCGAAATCGCACAGCTTGATGTTCCCCCGATCGTCGATCAGGATGTTCGATGGCTTCACATCCCGATGGATCACACGGTGGTTGTCTTTCAGGTAGGCCAGGGCGCGCACCGTCGCCACCGTCACCTTGCCGAGGATTTCTTCCGGCACGGGCTTTTTGGACTTTTTCTGCAGCTTGTCGAAGCACGTCGTCATCAGCTCCATGCAGATCCACACGTCCGCATCGGTGATGAAGCATCCGAGGCACTTGACGATGTACTTGCAGTTCTCCGACTTGAGCACCACGTCCAGATCCATGATGATTCGTTTGTTCTCCTCATCGTTGCCGGTTCGTCGCATTTGCTAAACGTGACCAAAACAATTCACAAATAGAACCATTGAAACCCATCCTTGACCCCGTTTTTCATTTCGTTACCTTCACGGCGATAATGGCGCCACTCGGATTGTGTCGCATTTTGACCACATGCCCGCTGGTGCCGTTCCCGAGCTCACCCAAATCGTCCAGGTCGGCCAGCTGTGTTCGGTAGATTTTTTCGTTTATCTTCAGCAGGCCACTCTTGTCAACGATCTTTTGAAACTTGAGTTCCGATTCGCTCCGCCGAGTCCCGGTCTGGATGGGAAGATGAAGGTCCAAGGTAGGCCGATTAGCTGCAATGGGGGGGAAACAAACAGTGTTAAAAGCCGGTGCGGTTGTCAGATGGGAATCATTGCTCTGGATGCTTACGGCCAGATCCCCCACCCATGCCACCACTTCCGGTGCGATTGAAACGGTTCGCTCCGGGCGTCGAGGAACCGGGTAGCGCTAGGGTCGGTGGCGGTGGAGTACGCGGGGTCGGTTTCTGAATCAACCGTTCCATCATGGTGATGCGGGTGTCTATCGAGCTGGTGGACATGGCGAACCCGCTGCCCTCTGCGACGCCGTTGCTTGATCGCTGTTCGTCTTTGTTGTTGCCTCTTCGACCGACGTCGCCGTTCGTGGTGCTTCCGACGTCGTCGTCACTGCCGTCGGTCGGTTGCATTGGCTGGGCTGACGGCGCTTCGACGGCGAACGGACGAGGTCGGGGCCTAACCGCGCCTAACACCTGCGTCTCGTCTCCCCGGTCCTCGTGGAAAGGAAAAAGAATAGGAAAGGGCCTACTGCTCACTTCCTTCCGCAGTGTGTGGTCACTACGCGCTCCGCATGTGGATGTTTCTGTTGTTTTTCCTTCGTGTACACCCGAACTAGCGAGTTTACACTAGTGGCGTAGTACACTCTCGCTGGGACGTTCAGCAACTTCTTCCCATCGATACGGAATGGATGGACCGAAAAAAAACACACAATGTTACACTTGACGACTGCAACGGCGTTGACAACGACACCAAACGAGGGCAAAGGACACACGATTTTAATCGACAGCCTCGGAGCGCTGCATCTGACAACACGGAATCGAAACGACGGACCGACCGATATTGAAACACCCCGCCGCGGGACAGGAATCACAGGCTCGATCGGGTGCTACGGACAAAGGGAAACACGGCACGGGGTGCCTCGCTGAGGTGGACACGCTCTCTTCTCGTTGTCGTCGTCGTCTTTCGTCTTCACGGTACCACAACGGCGCACGGCAGGGAACGGTGCTCGCTTTTTCCCTTCTCGCTGCACTAGGATAGTCTATTCGTTCTCTTTTTTCTATTTTATTTGTGGGTTTTTTCTAGTGTTGGCAGAATCGTGATTCGGAAGATTCGCAGATTCGATCCCTAGACAGATTCTAAAGATTCAAATCCCATTTGACGGATTCTAAAGATTCGAATCCCTTTTGACGGATTCTCAAGATTTGATTCGATTAGGACTCGAATCAGATTTGATTTGTTTGGATTCGAATCTGTTTTGATTTGTTTGGGATTCGAATCTGATTTGATTTGTTTAGGACTCGAATCTGTTTTGATTTGTTTGGGACTCGATTTGATTCGATTCTGACTTGATCTGTGATGAACGCTGTCACAGAGTTGACAAGTTGGTAGCTTTGTTGAATGACCAAGGTTCTTAGAAGCGAGTGCCACAGTTGATGAATCGTCGAATCCGTCGAATTCAATTTGAACAACCAAGCTGCCTTATAAATGGCTGAAATAGCTAATTTGTTAATAACTTTTTAGTGGATTGGCCAATATTAGGTCTTTTGAAGACAGATACCTCTGTGCAACAAAGACTGTTCCGTAATTCTAAGTTTATGAAATTCTGAGGCGTAGGTACAGAAACCTTGGTTAGTGTTTTCTGCTGAAATAACAAATTTGTTAATAACTTTATGATCGCTAAATCGATTGGAGCATGTGACTCCTCAAATGAAAAGTCTTTTCAAGACATACAACTTTGTGTAAAAATAGATCTTTCCATATTTTCTAGTTATTGAAAAAGTCGACACAATGTGTCAAAGACACGCAGAAAAATATACCTTTTTCTATTATGACAGTTCAAAGCGACGAACTGTCAAGCACTCTAAAGAAAACATTCGAATGTAAACAAAATACACTGTCCACAAATCCGGCTGCGATTGTTTCAGGTCTTCAGCATTGATTGAATAAAGCACTGCATTTTTTAGCCATGATGTGCGACGGTGACGGTGAAGCTTTTATCGAGGAAAAAGTAGCCCCACATTTCCTGTGCGGAAGCCTGGAAGATCTACCATACGAACACGCACCGTTCCCCGGTGACGACGAAGACGACTTTTACGAGGAGGAAATGATGCTGCTGGTTGATTTCGATATGCTGCTCAAGCTGGAAGACGATCCGCACCCGGGCAACACGCACATCAAGATGATCGGACTCGATTCGGAAAATCCCATCATTCAGGTGAACGATGAGGTGTACCGCGGAACGTACGAAAGCGCCTTCGGCACGAATGTGTTCTTCGAACCGGATGACGAGCACGCGACCAAGCTGGATCCTGTGTTCGATAAAGCCATCAAGCAGATGTACCGATACGTGGGCAAGGCGGACAAAGTGTTGCGCATGAAGCGAATCTTTGCGACACTGAAGGATGCGGTCGCCGAGGAAGGAGCTAGCGCCGATGACGTACCGTTCGAGTCAAAGTACGAGGTGGATAGGACCTACGAGGAGGCACTTAACTTACATCTAGCTGAAGGAGGTTTTCCGCCTCGCCATATCCATGAAATGCAAAACGGAGCGTCTCTAATCAAGCAGCATATCATATCGGAGCCAAAAATTGAACTAGAAGAGCCACCAACGGAACAATAGAGGAAGCAAGCAACCACACACATGTACATAGCATTAATCGCGAACACAACACAAAGTTTTTAAGAAAAATATTTAATCACGGTTCCTGAAATTATGTAGTCTTAAACTCACATCTATACGATCTACATGAAATACACTTTTTACATAAAATGCATTAAGACTGTCTGTCGATAGTTTTATTCTGTATACTTTTTATATGCATGTATATGTATAAAAAATATGTACGTAAAGAACGGTATGGAATTTTGGGTGAAACTAGTTCAAACTCCTCAAAATCGAACACGGAATACACGCCTAGTGTTGCCCTAAAAAAACATCAGAACGTACATTACTTGTAAATGGAATATGGACAACCATGGAAGAGCAAAGCCAATGATTAAAGGGAGGACGGGGAGGGGATTGAGAAGACAAACTCAAGGGAAGCGACTCTATGCGGGAACCTCCCACAACAAGAAGGCCCCACGACGAAGTGAAGCGGTCAACAACTGTCTGGCAGCGAATGAAAGCAAACGTGCGGTTTCACAATCCACTATCAATCATTATTTATCACTCAGCACAATTTGCTTCGACTTCGAGGCAACGTGGTTTGATGAGGTGGGCACGGTTCGCATCGTGTATGTTGGGCAGTATTTCGGTAGTACGGTTTACCCTTTCCCCCCCATTGTTTCGTCCCTGCTCAATTCCAGTCTGATTTTGCTTACATATTAAACGATCGCTCTTTTTTTTCTTTGCTCAAAAATCGGTGTAACTCTAAAGGCTTAATCACATTCTCATGCAACGGTGCTGCTACTCGCTAAGTGGCTCGCTAAAGATTATCTTGATATTGCAATATCCGCCCGCTGCAAAACTATCCCGCATTTCATTGGATTATTCTTCACTGTGAACCTCCCCCCACGTTGATCTATTGATCGATTAATGAATGGTTTGCAGCAACAGAAAGACACATCTCCGGAAGCGAATGTGGTTTTCATTCAATAAGCGGCACTATGTAAAAATCACTCACACTTCCGAACGCAGGGACGTAGGGGTATGACAAGCGTTTCCGGTGTCCCTTTTACTATGCCTATGCCGACATTGTTTATTTCATAGTTTCTCTCCCCCGGACCGGACTTTCACCTTGCATTCGCATTCGATTTCTTGCGGTCCACCACGGGCTCGTGTTCTATACAATTCAAATTCTTAAAAAGAGAAAAAAAAACCTTATTTCCTACTCATTCGCACTCTCTGCTCTCTGTATAAGTTTGCACAGTAATAGTAGTAATAATAATATAATAGTTATAAGAGTAATGATAATAGCGATAATTCTCTTTCTTTCTCGAACCGCTGCGCGTGTTGCAAAAACAGCGACTCTTCCAATCATCCAAAACGCTACTTATAATATGCACCTGTGCATGTACAATTTCTAATTATTATTCTTCAAAAACGCTTCTTCGCCCTTCTTCGCCCGACTAAACTTTCGGTCACGTTTCTTTTCTAGCGGGCTTTTATCAATCACAATATTATTAGACGTGTCTCTCTTCGCTCTTGACCACCTTCGGCTGTGTGTTGTTACGCTGGAGGAATGTATGTTCAATTTCTTCTGGCTGTATTTTCCTTTAGAATGCAAAAACAAAATGTTTCGGGCAGCACCGGAACGGAGTTTTACTATTAGTCGGTTTATGAACAGTTGAAAAAAGCTGCAATAGGTCAATTACTTCAATGAGGTTATCGAAAGAAGAAACAACACAATCTTTTCTTCAGTCAACCCTTCTCTCTCTCTCTCGACGCCTTTAGCATTTTGTTTGCTCGACCAAAGTTATAAAACAAACAAAACTATAAGGAGCAAAATATTGATATTGTGGCAAATGGTTTGACTAAAACATCCCCGAGCTTGCATCGACGAGCACTGCTTCAAATCGGATGCAACGTGTACTACCGGGCGCAAAAGGCAAACGTGCGTCGACCGGCGGAGAAAACGCATTCTTCGCAATGGACATTAGCTGCGTGGTGGTGTAGGTGGTGGTGGTTGGTTATTGCGGAGTGAAGTATCCACTATCCAGCTCTAGGCTCTAAAAGCTAATTCGTAAACTGTACAAGAGTGGTGTAAAACGGAACAGCCCTAGAACAGCAAGTCCGTCACCCGGGTGCCCTGGCTCCAGTTGACCGTCTGCTCGTCGGAGGCTGGCTTGAGGTACTGAATGCTTTCCGGTTCGCCCGTTCCGTTCAAGCCGGTGCTATCGAGACCGTTCAGCAGCAGCGTCGTGTCCGCACCGTTGCTGTGGCCGTTACTCGCCACCGTATGCAGGCCGCCGTTCGGACGATCGATCAACTGATGACGGTGACCGTTGGCAACGGAATGTTGCTGGTGCTGTTGCTGGTGCTGTTGATGCTGCTGCAGGTCGTTGTTGATGCTGTGGGAGGTGGCGGATTGGTGATGACTATTGCTGCTGCTCGAGCTGTGGCTTCCGTTCGAGCTGGCCGTGCTGGTCGCCGACGGTGACGGCGTGCGGGTCACTCCGAGCTCGAAGGTCGTGTCTATGGCGGCTTTTACTGGGGTGTAACTAGCGAATGGTGCAGAACCTAAAAGTTTAACGGCAGAGATTTTAGCTACGATTAGTTACGTTCGAAACGAGTATTCGGTGTTTTGGGGGAGGGGAGTTTTACTAACTAAAAACATCAACCGGGGTTTCAAAAACACATTTAACATTTTCCATTGCACGAACATTGGTTTGTTAGGTTTGTTTAAATCGCTTCTGTTGCTAAACCACCGACTCCGTTCCGATTGGTAGAACGATCAGACGCCGGGTGGCGCTACGGGAGTTGCTCATTGTACGGGACGTGTCCACAAAAACCAGCGTCTCCGGCCCTTGGGGATACGGGTGAAACAGAAATGGTCCCCCGCCCGCCGTCGAACCGACACGGTTCTGCTGATCGTGCAGAAGATTGTCTTCTGGCCATTTTTGTGGCCGCCTTAGGTTGTGGCCACGTTGTTGTGATGGTGCGTGCCTTTGCTGCCTGGTGCTTGAAAGGGTGGTTTCGTTCGCTTTCACCGGGACAGAGCAGGTCGTCTGGCGCTGGCGGCGTTTTGGAATGCCTTGGTTCTTGGCAGCGCTAGAGGCGGTGGTGGTGGCGGCTGACGTTGTGTTTGTGTGTGTGTGTACGTTTGCGTGAGAGTGGGAAAGAGGTCAAGTATGAGTAAAAGAACAACATGGGCAAATTCTTCGGGCCACGGGAAGGAATCTCGCTAGCATGTGTGGCATCTTTTGATTGACACCGCGTCGCAGGGAACGCTTTTTTAAAGGAGAGCTAGCTGATGTGGCCGATTGGAATTTCAAAAACAAAAAAACACTCACAGATACAGTCTATACAGTTCCAACAAAATAAGTGGGTCAATTAGCAAAAAATGAGCTACCTATCATAATGCTATGGCTGCCTTAATCAAACTACCTGCTTAAAATGAATGATTTTACCAGGGAACTACTTTATGTGAATGTGTGAATGTGAATATATCTTTCAAAGTGATCTGAATCGTTTAATCCACTACAGATGCTCCCATCTTAACACAAAAATGCTAATTGCATATCTCAAAGAAAGCCACTCAAGCGATCGAATGTGACTCGACTGATTGTTTTTAAATAAAAAAGCATGGCTACAGAACAATGCTGTTTTCAAATGTTTCGAAATGTAAGAAACGTTAGAACTCATGAAAAATCAATACGGACGGCGGGAGGGGGGTCAACGTACTCTGCGTGGTCAAAGATTTTCCAAGCCGAGTTTGTTGTAACGGAGGGAGAAAATGAAAACACGAACACACGTTGGAGAATCCCGCCGCTTCACTTCACCCCCCTTTCCCCCGCTGCAACCCGATTTTCCTCCCTCTCTCTCTCTCTGTCCTTCTTATTGGATCATTATTAATCTTAATAATGCGATAAATCACCTGCTCTTAACCTCAAAACACACAACACACGGGGGCCTCGGAGTGGAGATTCGTGTGGTTCTTTCCGGTCGAGTGAGCGCTTCGCAAGAAGCACAATCACGAATTTGGGGAAGAGTGCTGCTGCTCTTGGCACTTGGCCAAAGGAAGCGGGGGACCACTTGTTGTTGGCAGCGGGTTTTTCTTTTTTGGCAAACGGTCTGCCCGGGGCCGAGAAAGAGTGTGAAGGAATGTGTGTTGCTTTATGTAAGACACGAGTCTCTTCGGACTCGTGGGTGTCGTTTAACGGTACTTTTTGGAGGTGGAAGCCATAATTTATTGAACACCGATAGCGATTGTGCGGGATTCAAAGTTTGAAGGCTTTGGTTGGGGCGTTTTTTTGAGGGCAGAATAATATTCCCCGCTCCTCGAGAAAAAAAAGAGTTTTACAATTTGTGCTCTTTTCGTAAAAAGACCAAACCTTCTCAGGTCATGTCAGAACCAATTGCATTGAATCTTCAAGCGCACCATTGTGACATGTTGGACATGTTTCCTTCGCAGTTGGCAGAAAAAGTGCACTCGTTTTCCCCATTTACGACACTCCATGCACCCGTCGTTCTCCGGGGTAAGCGAATAGTATGGTAGAAAGCGATAGTTTTAGTTTCGCAGCCACTTCGGCGACGCGGTGCATTTTATTTTCTTTTAAAAAAACCTTGCCTCGATTTTCCCCGCCTCGAGTGGGCCCGAGACGTTTGGTGTGGTGGCTTGAAGTGGAAATTAAACAAACACCTTTCCAAAGGGAGGGAAAATTGGTCGCAAATAAGGGGAAAGAGAAAAACAACACTTATGCCAGTGCACTGTGGGGGCCTCAATTAAAATGCCGGACCATGTATGTGGTGTGCTTCTTTCTCCGTTTCGGGTCCCCGCGCTCCTTGGGCTAGAGCAGCATCCACCGGTGAGTGGAAAAACCAGTCCAGACGGCGATGGAAAGGAAAGCAGCGAGCCTGAAGCCGCCGACAGCGCCCTTGGTTCGGGGCATTAATTCGATCGTTTAACGGATGACGGGTGGAAAATGGTCTGCATTGGTCTTCCCTAGTGCTAACGATGTGTTTATGTGTGTTTTGTCGTGGACTCTTTTGGATAAACACGCAACACAATATTTACGAAGCGGGGAAATTCATTGCTTTTCAATTGCGATCGATTTAGTTTGTCGTTGTTTAAGACACTTTGGGTACATAAAAATTGCACTCGACGTAATAAACTGGTCATACAAATTGAAAGCGCGCATAAAAACCAATAGGTAGCAACAGTTTTCGGTGTAGGTATGTAACCTTTTCTTGGGCTCCCAAACATAATGACTCAGTGGTGATGGGCTAATGTATCACAGGAAGGAGAGGGTTGTTCCACAAGGGGTCTGCCAATCCCAAGGTCGATGGAAAAACCCACCGACCAACATTCCGTCCGGTGGTCGCGGGCCACCGCAATCGGGAAAGAATTCGACCTATTTCCCTTCGCAAGCATCATCCGCTTCGTTTCTTGCTTTCTTCGTAGGACAGGCGTCTTAAGCAGACAAGAAATAGGCCAAAGAAGTAGTTGGTTGGCGGAACAGATCCTATAGGCTACGCCAGACGGTTACTGACAAATGCTTGAAATTGGCAGGTTTTCCTCTCTGCGGCAATATCGTCAAGCTAGAGATGGCCACTGTGGGTTCTTTTAGTCTTCTGTGTGCGTTTGCTACCACTTCCGCGGTTGGACTCATTAAATATCTACCTGTTTTCCTTTTCCATGTCATGAAACGACGTCCGATTTTCGTACGGTCGTGGATGTCCAGGTATGTCCATCAGAAGGAAAAAAAGCCCACGGAATGCATCTTAGGTTAGGTAGTCACTTTTCTTCATTTTTTTTCCTCCCCTTTTGCGTGATGCGTTAAGGCTCATTAACCCACTTTTTATACTCATTACGGTTGAATCTCGGCAAAACTCGGTGGTCGGCACAATATATCGGTTCCCTATATTTTACATATACACACACATAATTCGAGCCTATTCGACCAGCAAATAATCCTTCATTTATTGGCATCATTATAGTTAAAGAAAGCAAAAAAAGAGAGAGATGATCGATTTGCGATCCAAATGTAATTTATCAAAAAAAAAAAAATAATAATAAAGAAGCACCTTTGGGGCAGCGATTTTATTTTTCACGCAAGTACCCTAGGGTTTTCTCATGACGTCACACGAGAGGTGTAGCGTTTTGTAATGGACGCAAATTTTACAACCAGTGAAATCGTGTCACTTTCACTCCCTTTTAATTTTGTGCCTGTGTTTAAGGATTAACATTCTTGTGCAGCCCGAAGGCTAATGATAGTGATTTGAAAAGAGAAAATCATAAAAGTATAGTGCTTTGACGTGGGAGCCTTTTCACCGAGGACGGACATTTCGTTTAGATCCTATCGCCGGTCGTTACGTAACGCCATCGATGCGGGGAAGCAATTGCACCAATAAATGCAGTTCCACCTTGTTCCATTGCATCGTTGTTTGTCGAGACAGTTTTCTCTCCCCCTCTCTCTCTGGTGATTGTTCGCTTCGAAAGCCGGGCATGGAGACGACCTTCTGTGTTATAATAATAATAATAATAACCACCGACGCCTTTTTCCCAATCGGTCTCGAATTTCGGATCCAATTGCAGCTGATGCAACAGCGTCGTGTGTGCTACGAGAAGTCCGGTTTGTTCGGACGTGTTGTGCAATCATCGGGTTGCATATGCAATTAATTGAACTCAATGGGGATGACCGGACCGGACCATGGTTCGAGTTGAGCAGCCGTTGGTTTACGTCTCCCGCTTTGAACTGCTCGTTGATGGAACGATGTGAGAGAAAACAAATTTAAAATTAAACAACTTTGTGCTTTTCTATCCCCCAATTTCATGGTAAAGGGGATGACGACTTTGTGTACATTTTACGGTACTTTCTAGCCTTTTTTCCCATTTCTCTACGAAGGTGTCAGAAAGCACTAGCATGAAATGTCTTCCAACACGATGCACTCCACCCTCGTGGTGCATCCGGTCACACATGTGCTAGTCTCTGGCACATGTTTTCCGATCCGATGCATTGCATTAGCTGCTGGTAAACGTAAAGTAAATAAATGCATGCACGTAAATTAATTGCGTAAACAAATGAATCCCGTCGTCCGCCGAAGCGGAACATAACCTCACAGCCGACTCCACAGTCTGGAAATACCTTCGTTCTTTGCCCAGCAAGGACCCCATCTTCGTCCGGGCGGAAGGGAAGGAGTGTCGGAAAAATGGATAACAAAAATGATTCTGTTTCGTGTGTAAAAAAAAAACAAACAAATGCAGGAGAAGGAATGAAAATGAATATTTAACGAAGGCTCTTGTTGTTGCTTACCGAATCACGACGTTTGAATCCCGGATTGAGTGTCTAGGCGCCGGGCGGAGGCGCGGGAGGGCAGATTGATATTGGGTGCACGAATGTGTTTGGGGTGTGGGTGATGGTTCGGTGGTGGTGTTTTGTGCCGAGCAAACCGCGCGGGGAGGGCCAGGTTAGCAGCGTTAGAGGAAACGAAATTACGAACGCACAAAGTGTTACACACGCGGGTTCGGGGTCTACTACTGGGGTGGGTGGCTGGGTGTGTCTTTTACCGGAAATCGCACGCGCTACAGGATGCACTTGGTGGGGGAGGGGAGAGCCTTGTGGTGGCGGTGTGCAGCCGAGGAGCCTAGCGATTGTGTGCCAAATTGAACTCTACACACCGGCCACTGGACGAGGTGGTGGAAGGAAAACGGGGTTTCGGGGGAGGGGTGGAGGAGGATAAGAGGAAAGTGGAAGAAATAATTTACGGTTTTACGATACGGAATTTTCATGCTGTTTTCAGGTTGTTTTTCTCTCTACGGAAGGTGCTTTGGTTTTGGTCAGATCGGAGGATCGGAGAGGCACGAGAAAAGCGGAAACGGTTCTCGAAGGAGTTGGAAAATTGGACGGTTGGGGTGGCAGGGCAAGAGGGCGTGGGGGTGGTGGTGGTGGTTTCGTACGAATGGCTTACCTAGTGGCACCGAGGAGAGGAGTTTGTTGGTGTGCGAGAGCAGCCCGTTGTCCGTGGCGAAGGGGGGTGGGACGAGGCCGGTGCTGCTGGTGTCCGGTCCGCTGTCCGAGACGTCCAACCCGTTCGTCGGCTCCAGCAGGGACGTCTCCGAGGGATATTCGTACGTGGAGGTCAGCGAATCGTCGAATTGGATTTTGAACTGTGGAAAGAGGAAGAAGGAACCAAACACAAACATAGGTTAACATTATTTTTATCTAATGTTCATGCTCTTTAAGTGATAATACAATTATTTTGTTTAAATTGCCCATAAGCATTTGTCGCTGAGGCATCTCCTTTGGACATAGCGCCTCCACTTTGGTCTTGTATGCATCTATTTTAATCTCAGATTTAAATTATGTCCCTTTCAATAAATTTTGTTTTTAAACAGAAAAATCATTGTTTACACCGGGAGTTGTTTTACAACTGGTGTATTTTAACGAAAATTATGGAAAATTATTTAAACAAAAACAAATTTAAACAAATTGAGTTGATGCGCTTTTTCAATCACGTTGGTGAGTTAGTGGCACTAGTAAGCGACAACGAACCGGAAAAAGAAAGAATTCAGATAGCTTGAACTATCGACTGTAAGCATAACCTCCATTTTCAGTCGATTGCATCAATAGAAAATCTAGCTAACCCCTGCTTTTCATGCAATTGGCAAAGTGCGCACGAATCGTGACCACTTCCTGCGGTCGTCGTGAATAGTGTTGTTTTCAATTTCTAATATTTTCTCAGCGTGTGACCACATACACACACAGGCACACAAACGCGCACGAGGGAATCTTGATTGGCCCACTAATAAAAAATTGTATCTGCAATTGCTTAGTGAACTATGCTGGACCAACAGTTGAAAACATTGGCCTGAGGCCCTCGGCGGGGAGGGGGAGGATTGACGAAACTCACGCACAGAAGAGGAAGTAGTGTGTGCGTTTTTATTGTGTGTGCGCACAGTTTGCGCTGTGAATGTGGGTCGCGAAAAGTAAAAATTACAACAGCAATCCCCCTCCCCCCCATTTCAAACCCTCCCTTGCGCAGTTAGTCTGTGGTGAGAGCTTCCTCTCAATGCTCGATGGTTTGTTCAAACGGAGTGAGAATTAGCCCTCGAGGGTAGCATAACGGCGGCGGCCACACTTTATGCACTTGGGGTTTGAAAAAGAAAAAACCACACACAGAAGCAGAAGAAATGTGAGCAACAGGAACACAGACAGAGTGGAGGGAGACGAGAAGAGAAATAGAAAAAAAACCCCCACACACAAATGCACACAACTCCCGCGAGCGCCAGGCGTCCACAAGTCAAATGCCGCGCGGAGAAACAATAAACAGCATATAAAAAATCTCACCACTTCGCGGCCCACGACAAAGGGACGAAAGAGGGGGGGGGGGGGGGGGAAGAGAAGCTGGGCTCCTTGGGGGGAGGGGGCGGACACACTCAAACACAAATGCTTTCGATGTGCGCCGTATAGTGGTGGCACTTCCGTGCAGGAAAAGTATGGGGAAATGACAAGATGTTGGACCGGAGGGGGTGGGCGGCTGTGTGGGGTGGCACAATCGACATGGGTTTCAAAAAAATTACAGCAACAACAGCGAAAAAGGCAGAAAAAAAAATCCCAATTTCATTCGCGACCAGCGCACAGCATAATTGGGTGGTGGGTGGTGGAACATGGTTCGGTGTTTTATTTACCTTCTCCGTCTATCTTTCGGAAAAGGCGGGTGGCACATCGAAAACACCATTTGTCAGTCACGGCATGTTGCACCGGAAAAATGAACCTCGACCGGCTGTGTGTAGGTGTGGATGCATACATACATTGTGTGCTCTTAGAGGAGATTATATTTGTCTATTTTCAGTGTGCTTCTATCGCTAATTGCTTATCGAAACATTACTACTTCTGGTTGTTAGCTTCTAGGCTTCTGTGCACTATATGGATTGCATTCATACCTCGTAGGGTTTTATGTTTGCTCTTTGCAACTTCCTCCATATTTTATCAAAACAAAAGTGTCCAATTGGTTTGAGAACATTTTTAAATTTTTCCTCTTTCTTCTGCTGCATTTAAGAAATCAGAACTTCGAGTTACCGCACAACACTTGATGTTTACTCGACCAGCATATCTATTTCCCCTTGTGTTGAGAAACTCTATGAGCCCACATTCATTCATTTCAATTTACCGATGACAGACAGTTAACCAAGAAAGCTGGAGTCGTCTGGAACGTCTTTCCAAAGTGGCTCGATTCACTTGAACACATGACGATACCGAGGGTGGCCTTTTAATTGTGAATTATACACCGCTTCCGTAAATCATTGTTAAACGGTTCGTATGTGTCAATATTCATTCTAGAACTTGATGGCGGTGGTTCTATTGTAAGCGGAACGAACAATAAAGTAACGCTCATCATGTGAAATCATCATTTTCCAGCAATTAAATGCTTTTACCCAAAACGGAACACCACTTGGGGTAGCAATAAGTTTCCGAGCGCCTAGTTTTGCGAGCAGTTAATGGGCCGGAGTAAAAGTCGAAAGATTTGCAGAAGTTTAATTTGGACATTGGAGAAAGGGAGGGGAAGTGTAGGAGACATCATCCCGGAGGCGGGATATAACTTCATCCGTGTTGGAAGGAAGTTTGGTTCCGTTCGGAGCGGCAACTGCTTCATGGGGAATAATTAAACTGCTGCTCAGCGAAAAACACCCCTCGGTGTGTGGCTTCACTTTACCGAAACGGAACTACGTCAATTAAAAACATTTTAGAACACAAGAAACCAACCCCCCCACTCCCCTGCCCCTGGCTCACACTTTTCCATCAACTTCCGAAGTAACCAGAAGGTAAGGCGAGGTAAAGTGGTTAGAAAAGTTTGATGCCTAGCCGGAAAATGGCGCTCTTTCCCGCCGAAAAACAAAGAAAATAGGGGGAAGAAAATCAACACCACAACGCACCACCGCAAAAGCCAGGCCGCCAGAGTCAGAATTGCCAGCGCCGGGGGTGGTTTCCTCCTGTTCCTTTAATCGGTGGTGCGATTATGCGGATTTATTCTTCGCCTCGCACCTGAATCGAGTACATAGTCCAGTTATTATAGCATTCGAATGGTTGCTTTCTCGTCTCTTTCTCACTTGGCTCTAATACTTTCACGCGTATTTACATTCACCGGGCTTCGAGTATCTTGGAGATTGAATCTTTGATAAACTTAAAACATACCGAAAGTAGGAGGGAAACAATAAGCCAACAATTCTGTCAACAATGAAATGTTACTATACTATAATATCTGTATAAGAAACTATACTATAATATCTAGTATCAAGCAGTCTGTGTTTTGTGGGAACGAAGTGATCTATTTCGCTCGAATTGATTACACAATCGAGTCGCATTTGCTCGTGAGTCGAGAACGTGAGGCGATAAATGTAACTACTTCGAGGGTGACCAGAGTAAACACTGACCCCAATAAATGGTAATCTCTTCAGACAGCCAATACATTTGCTTGGTCTCAGTTAAATCTGCTTCTCCACTTTACGTGACTCCAGCACACGTTTCTTCTCCCCCCGCAAAGGTGATCTTGCCGAAATCCAACGAAACACGCCTGGGATATGTTGTCGTCGGAGGGTTTGAAACTGGTTTCAATAGCGAAGGCACGTGCCGGGTCGGTCGTAGATCACGTTGATCAGCGCCCCACACAAACAAACACCACACCACACACCTGGCACGTCTAGTCGGAGTCCGCTTTGAGTAACTCCTTCTCGCGAAGAACTGCATTACTTAAGTGCACTCGATTTATCCACCCGACCAACCAACCTTTACTCCTGGTGGGTAAAGAAGCAAGCGTCCACCTGGACGCAACACGACGGCAGTTGGTGTGCATTGGACACGACTTGTTGCACTTTGCCTCCGGAGTTCCAAGTTGCTCGAATGGATGTGGTGCAATCGATGCATAGGAGAGAGCATGGGGAAACAATCGCCAGAATGGCAAAGATGTTTCTCCAAAAGGTGGCACTAATCGAATCGACTGGATGTGGGTATAAGTGGGCACATTCGATTGTTTAGTTCGCATTACACCACTTTGTCGGAGTTTGCTTATAGGTTTCTCTTTTCTTGTGACTAATCGACAACTATGGTGTCGTTAGTTATGGACAAGTGGACAATTATTTTACGATAATATAATTTACTGTAACTAATAAGTCCTTAACAAAGTCGTGTAAAGTAAAGCTACCAAACATACAAATCGAAACGAATGATATTACTTGTGGATCCGGCCTATCGAAAAGTGCATTACCTTACCGAGACTTTTATGCCATGATGGGCTTGTGTTTGAGCATTCTCGTACTTAAGAACTGAGACAAACGAATGCAAGTAGCGGTGATGGACGACAATGCCAACAATGCACCATCCATTTTCATATTCTTCCACTCCAGAGTTCAACAATCCCTAAAGGTTCGAGTTCTGCGCAGACATTTGCGATCTGTTTGCTACGACTTTGTCCGTCTAGAAAACAAACAAAACCAGCGACGCGTTGGCCGGAACTGGGTTTACGCCAACAATCGACCGAAGTGCAGTTTTTAAAACAGATGAAAATAGAAAACTGACTCATGGTGCATTCACAGCCAACGCTAAATCCCCGAACGGGGTGTACTACGAAGCCGAGTTGAGTCAGAAAAGCGAGCATGGCAGCTTGGAAAATCGACATCTTTGCGGCCGGAAAACAAAAAGACATGAGAGAACGGTGAGGGAGGAAAGAGAAATTGCATCATGTGCACATCAATGCACGGCGAAAAGTGTGCAATACGGCTTCTTTTATGCTGTGTTTGACAAAAGGCAGGTGGAGTTGTGTAGTGACACTAGGCGAGGTAGGGAAGACTGGAGAAGTCTGTTTTTGGAGAGGCATTGAATTGAGGCAAAGAGAAGTAACTTCCGTTTAATGTGAGTCATGGCTGAAAACTAGCGTTTGTCCGATATTTGTTGACTTTGGTACTGAGTTTATCTTTCAAGACGAACAAACAGGAACATCTTCTAAGGCGATTCAATCAACTGTTGTGTACTTACGATAGCTTGCTTGAATATTCGAAAACATTGAAAACAAATATCCCAGAACCAAGAACGCACAAAATCGTGCCATTCTAACCAAGGACTGAGGGAATTAATGAAGAAACCGTGTGCAATCAAGTCATGCCAAGTGCATTGTGTTTGAACTTTGACCATTTTCAAGCTGTTCTTCTGCCTCCGAGAACGGTCGACTCCGACTCTGCTAGACGGTTACGGTCCGCTGGTCTTCTAAAGACGACTGTTCTTGCCAGTTCTGCCCCTTCGCCTATCGAAAGGTCTATTTATTTATCGACTAGAACGTGGTTTTTTGCTGTTGTGGGCTTTGCTAATTGAAGTCCTTCAATGATGTTGTTTGCTGTGTGTGTTCGTGGTACAATGTGCTGTGGGGCATTAGCGACTCGTGCCAGGCGGCGTTGCAGGGTCGCCAACAGACCCTTAGGTAATAAGTCTCCATCGACACCGAAAGGAATAGAGTGCACCGCATCGTATGCATTCGTGTTTGGTCGAAGGCATGCGGCCGACAGCGTTCTGGAGGAAGATAATGCAGAAGCAAACAAATACCTTAAACAACAGACGCTGCTCGTTTACCGGATTTTATTTCACCACACATTTGGCGAACGGGTTTTTTTCCATTTGCTTCCAAAACAAAACCTCTGCACTACTACAACTGTGGAGGAAATGGAACTCTTTCATGTTCAAAGTAAACATTTGCGACTACTATCCTCCTCCTATGCTTTAAATGCCGAGCCAACGATGTCTCGGAGGAGTAACAACATAACACAAAACTCGACGATGACGGTGAAGAAGCCAAAGGAAATGCCGGAAAATGCGCACGAGGGCGACAACTTTGCCGGTGCATTTTCCATGTTTTTCCCGCCACACTCCCGATGTAGGGTGGAGGCGTTGTGCACGGTTCACAACATATAGCATGACGAGACGACATAGCGCACACAAAAGCAGCATAACAAACAGACCTCGCCAGACTAAGTTCGGCGCGAATCGACAGTCTCTTACTTCCTCCCCTCCCCCTTGGGCATTAGAAATGAAGCAATTTTTGTGTCCGTCACGCAAATTAGACTCGCGAAGGAGCTCGCGAAGACAAAATGATTTGCATGGCAAATCACAATCGACTGGTTTTTTCTTCTTCCCCTTTTCTGTGTAGCATAATGCAAGTACGACGTCTGGGCCTCTCATTCCTCCTACGCAATAAAAATCGATGGAAGCCGCTTCGGACACTCCGGGACGTAGTTTCCTGTTGCCCTACCTTGCGGGTTTGTTGAGATTTGTGTCATTTTCCACTTCGCAACATTGCGATTATGTGACCAGCATGGCGGAAATACAAAAGTTGCCGTTCCGTGAACAAAACCAAACCCGAGGATCGCCTTCGTCCTACATACTAATGACGCAAATTTAGTATATTTTTGTGCTAATTTTGTAAAACAAATAAAAAGTACTCGCGTGCCTCTTGGGTGATACTTTTCGCCGTCCCTGAGACACCAACAATGGCAGCATAAGGAAGAGAGATACGTTTGCCGAGACGGGACATAACGGGACGGAACGAACGAGAAAGTAAACGTGCGAACTGATGATCCAATTTGGTGCATAGGTCATCGTATTTTCTTTTTTGCATTTCATTATTACTCCAAGGCGGTTTACGATGATGTCACTTTTAAGCTCGACCGAATGTCAGCTAATGTTAATGCACTGGTTGTTTATGCAAGAATTGATAACGTTGTTTCAGTTTGAACTCTCTTTTTTTTCAAACTCAAGAGTTCAATTTTCAAGAGTTTCACTGATACAGTTTGTTCGTCGACTGTTTTGAGTTATTAACCATATGACGAGTAAAGACAGAATTTCATCTGAAATGTGCGACTTTATCTTAAATCAGCTGCAAACGCCAACGTCAAAAATTAAACGAACCAATCTTAATACAGTAGTTCTCTTGGTCAAGAGTACGTGTCAATCAAATTTATCTTCGGTCTTTATTAGTCGCCTCCGATCGACCATGCGAAGGTTCCACTTAATTTAGAGTTCCAATCCAAGGCCATCATAAGTGTTTAAAAAAACCGACGCCAACGCTCGGATTGGCTTGAGACTGGAGTTTAAAGAATCGGGGATTATTGCCACTTAGTTTCTTTCTCGTACCACACGCAAGCCCACACCCTATCGCCTGATGATGGGCTATCTCTCCGACGAGGGCAGCGCCACTGGAGCTTATTAGAGGGGACATATGCACAGCATGCGAGGGTCCGAGTGAGAAGAAACGTTAAATATCGTTCTTATGCGACAGTGTGTACGGGCGGGCGGAACCCTTAAACTAGCAGACGATGTGGATCGTTACCCGAATACTGATGGCGAGATGACGACGACGACGATCTGGACTTGACCTCAGTCAACTTGCGGGGAGGGAAAAGTAACACCACCTGCTTTTAGTTGCCGGTCTGATGTCATGGTGCTCTCCTTTTACAGTGAGAGCGTAGGTGGTCGTTCACAAATATCGAGTGTAGATGAAGGAAGGAAACCAGAAACAGAGCTTGGACACGTATTAGTATAATATTTTAGATTGGAGAGAGCTTACTTTTCAACCATAAAATGTACGAACAAGTGTTTGAAGCATGTGATTTAAAAAAAATGTGCTTGGTATGTCTTGAAAAAGATAATGTTATGTCCAACAAAATGCAGATATAGCATGTTTAACCACAAACTGTCTTGTGAAAAGAAGAAAGAACCAACATAAAAATGACCAAGAAAGAAGATGGATGATACGATCGTTAAGATTGTCATGAGATAAAAGCTTGTTCTATGGATGCAAGCGATCTTGTCGACACTGCTTCATCACAAAACATCACAAGCCTAAACATTTTTAACCTCAAACGCCCCAGAAGACCAATAGACGGGCGGAAACTGAGACAATGAAAGGTGATTTAATTCAATTCCCTGTTTTCTTAAAATTAAAGTGTTCACGATAATGAAAATAATTTCGCCTACAGTTTGTCATTCTCCGAAAATAAAGCCATAGAAACTATGGAAAAAGTGGGCACATTTCCCGTCACTCCTACCAAAATAAGAAGGTAAAAGCATTCAAGGAATTGAGAGCGAAAACTATAACATCTTCATAATAAAAAGTTCTCACAGCTCAAACCAAATGGGGAAAGACGGCAAATGAGGGAGTGTCTTTTCCCAGACCAAGTCTTGTCGAGCATTTCTGGAATTGATCCTATCTTTAAAGATGTGATGAGAATGGAAAACTGGGAAAAACCGGTTCGTCTCGTGATACTTGAACCTTCGCCGTAACCATAAACTTGGACCCGACAAAAAGTTCATGGAACTCGTGGAGCCAAACAAATTCCATCTTACAGAAGCGCGAATTTTCGTTTCTATTATTCCTACTCTTCGAAATGAAAACTATTCCTACTCTTCGTTGAACATCAAACTCCCGATTACAAAACGGAAACGGCAATCCTACGTTTTAACGGTGACAAAGGGACACGCGCCGGAAGCCAGCTGACCGTAAAGTATATTTTTGGAATAGTTTCATTTCGAGCTTCCGTTCGTGCGAGGATCATTACCGTCTCTGGTAAGGACTCGAGGCAAAACAGTTCGACAACTTCTCTACCGGCAGGGTTGTAATTTTCCACGAGTCATCATTTCAACCCAAGCTTAGCTCCACAATCCGCCTAAAGTTGAAACTCATTTCCATCGATTTCGTAACGATGTCCCCCCCCATAATCATCATTAACAATGTCATATCCATTAAACTCATGGTGACTAGAACCTTGCAGTTTTGTGGACATCATGGTTTGGTACCGAGTGAGAAAAAGGGGTTTAACGAAAAAAGAGAACGAGTGCCATGAAAGTTCTTCATTCTGGCAGCAGGTTCACATAATTTACATAATGTTTTCCAGCGAACCGAGTGATTTTTGGTTCACTCTTGCATACACCATGTAACCACCTCTCGCTGCGTGTTACCAATTCGTTGTCCCAAGAGTTTGCCGAGCTATAATAAAGGGCAGATTTGACAAAAGCTCTCCTGATCCTTAAACGACGAACAGTTGCTCGGGTGCTTGACTTTATAGACCCAGATCGCACAGATGACGATGACTTCTCCAGCATCGAGAAGAAGCCAAAACGGAACCTGCTACGAACGACAACGAGAACGACGATGCATCATTTTGTGCAGCACATTGTAAAGTCGTAAAACACAGCCATGATTAATGTGGTTCATATTTGCGACTGCATCTCCTGCACGTTTACGTTTCACCATCATCCCCTTGAGACATGATGTAAATGCTCCGGCTCCGGTGAATGTTCGTTAAATGATAGTATTTCAATACACGGACACGTTTATGCACTCATGCTTGATGGCAAACAGTCTTGTCAGTGACATCTCCTCGGGAAAGGAGTGAAAATTATGGCTCATATGGTACAAAATATCAAAATTGAATTGCCATGCGAATGAAACGACATGCAGTTGAAGGTTCAAGATGGCTTTAAAACATGGAAAGTTGCATATTTTAATATCTTTGTATTTAGAACAAGTTCTACACAGTAAACTACAAAAATGAATTTTAACTAGACAAACTTTTAAGACAAAAAAATAGCACAGTAAAGTAAACAATAAAATAGAAACTTTATTGATAATTGGGTCAACGCTTTAGAAGGTGCGATGTTTGGCACTACGAGCAATCACATTCGATTGTCAAAACTAGCGTATCGACAATACAAATAGAAAGCACAAATTAATTTGCCATTGGACCTACTTTTCCCCCTAACGTTTTCCAACATGCCATCCACCCATTTCGGTACCACGTTTTGATGGTGGATCCACCAACATGCGCCTTTAAATCAAATTAAATCCAATTAGATTTGTGTAACTTATACACTTGGGCATTAAATTAAACGCACTTGAACATCGACAGTACATTTCTTCGATAGTTGTTTTTTTTCTTTCTTCATTAGTTGTTACATCATTCACCCTCTCCGAACCTATTGAATGAACGTGTTGTTGATGAACGGCATCGTGCTTCCGCAAATTGTTTTCGCGCAAACGCCAGCCGAATGCATGAAGAGATGCGCAACTGCAACTGCATATGAAGGTTGGTGGCACGATTTGGAAATTTAATTTATGCCTATTTAATACATACACATTACACCATCCACACAAAAGCTTGCGGGCGCATCCACGTTTTTTTCTTGATTCACAGTTTTTCCACGTCCACCGTTACGTGCGAGTTGGGGTGAAATTTGGCAAACAGGAAAACAACGGCCAAAAAACACACACTCACCGTCACACCTGAGCCTTTGACATAACACATGCTGCGAAAACAAACTCTCGTTTTGGAATGCATTTTTCCCCCCGCGTCACATGCTAAAAACGAGAAATATGATGTTGATAAAGTGAACGGACCGAAAAAGTGAAGGAAAAATGGGGGAAAATAATAACATCACGAGAGCACCGATTGTTCGTCCGACAGGTCAGAAAAAAAAGGAAAGAGACACACAAGTTGACAAAAATACACATGCAAAATGTAACAAAATGAAAACAACCGGCGTCAAATAATTTTCGTGCGTCATCTCGCCCGACCTGGACACGGCTCCGGATACGAATTTGAGCTGGCCATGCACCAACGTTATATTTTAACTTTATCCAACGATATACAGTGCAACATCAAACAAATCACGCGCTCTTAATAAATCCCTTTTTTATTTGCTTTCACTACACCATTGTCGGCTCTATGCACTTTCATTTCATTTTCCACAACCCCACAGTAACACGCATCTGCCAGGGAGTCAAGTCGGACGCAGCACGTGGTCTGTTGATCGATTTTCCGCCTTCGTTGGTTCAGATTCATACCGAGAGCGAACATCGGGTGAGTTAAAGCAAAACATAACCTTATGCTTCCTCTCGAATGCTCTTCCTACGTACAGACGTACGAGTGATAGATTTAATTTGTTTTTTCCTAGGAGGACAACACGTTTCAGCAATTTATCACAAAAGCTCGTAGGTTGACGTTCATCACAATACGATGCCATTTTCTGACATCACGTGAGAGTATATTGTTTTCCCCTTCCGCAGTGAGGCGATACGAAATATAATTAGCAAATTTAATTTATAACATATATGCTCATGAAAAAAACTATATATGAGAATTGCCTATTTTATCTTATTATGTGTGAAATTTTAAGACAAGTTGCCACCAGAATGATACCATTTATTGCAAAATAAATGTCAAAGAAATTTGTCAGCTTTTCCAATTTTTAAAAGATGGTGTTAAACAAAATGTTGATTGGTGTTTGATTCCAGAGTCCATTGACCATATTTTGGAACACGCGTCAGCTAAATCTGAACACAAATCAGGTCACCCCGAGAATCGGAGAAATGATTTATTGTACTTCCTTTCTCTTAGAGGCTGACGGAAACCAGTTTAAACACCACGCGGCAAAAGAGAGTGATAAGGAATGAATGAAGATAAATTTCATCGCACAGCAGGGAAACGCGCCCAGAGGGTTCTTGAAGATGCGGCGGAACATGATCGTACGGACATTGATCGAGCTGCCAAGTATAAACATGGAAGAGTGAGAGATGAAACGAAAAGACGCTGACGAGAGTGTAAAGGAAACGGCCACAAGAAGAGTGAAAGACTAAAGCACAGTTATGTTGAAGAAGGAAAGAACAGTTGTGGTACCCACCCAGAGATCGGACAACGCGAAATAGAGTTAGGTTATGTTTTCCCACCAAGAGGTTGCGGTTTTGGGGACTTCCAAAAGGGAAAATGAAAGAATAGTGAGTTGCTGCTCTGGACACAGAAATGACTTAAAGCTTTGACGTGTGTTGTAAAAAAGTAAATCTTTGAAGTGTGTTGTTCTTCCTCCATCGATGCATGTGGCTACTTTCATGCGGAACTTTCCTTCCCATACTACCCTTGTTTTGAGTTTACTAGTGTGGCTTTTGTCCTACAAATACAAACACACACCCACAAGCACTTTTGGAGATTCTGGACCGCGAGCTAAAGCACAAAAACCCCCCAAAAACGCAAACCAACGGCTTCTTAACCGAGCTGCAATGCTTCCATCCAATGGTAGAAGGCATGTTGTTCCGCGATCGTCGGCTTTCCCTCTGGACCTTCTAGATTTTCGTCTTACGCGCGGAAAAGGAACGGCAAGTAGAAGCTAGAGCAAGATAGCCAAACCAGAAACCGAGATTCAGGTTTCTGTGCAGTTCTCGGGTTGGCTATAAAATCGTGGCAGTTGGTTCCCGTTAGTTTTCAAGCTGCTGGCGAAGTTGACCTTCTTCTTGCCTGCTTAACGCCTTTCTCCCGTCCCCCCCCCCCTCCCCCTTTTTGCCCCAGCTGCCCAACCCAGGCACGCAATCGATACCTTCTTCTTCGCCCCCTTTCGCTCAGAAGAAAGATGGACGCGATATTGGCCAGTTCCTGTTCAAATTATCCCGAGAGCCCCTTTTTCGATCGTAACAGCACATCACTCAACAAACAAACGTTTAATCAGCGAGGGGTCCCCGGTCGTCCGGCCAAGCGATAAAATAACAATCGACGAACAATGACGCTCCCCCCTCCAGGTGTTCATGGTCACCGTGTGGTCGCGTCTTGCTATGCTCTGCCAGTTCAAGATCATTGTAGCACCCAGGAAGGTGTGCGTCTCTGACGTCTGACTTCATTTATGCGTTCTGTTTAATCGGGGTCAGTGTTGAGGAACGCAGTACTCAGTTCTCTGAAGGGAGAGAAGGAAGCCAGGCTGGAGAGGAAAATTTGCAAGTCTTTTTATGCTCGACTCAGATCTTGAATTATAGATCACAGTCTGACTCTGATACAGGCGTTGCCAGCCAACTCATCTCATTTTGTCTCCTACCAAAATAAGAAGGTAAAAGCATTCAAGGAATTGAGAGCGAAAACTATAACATCTTCATAATAAAAAGTTCTCACAGCTCAAACCAAATGGGAAGGGAGGACGGCGAACGAGGGAGTGTCTTTTCCCAGACCAAGTCTTGTCGACCATTTCTGGAATTGATCCTATCTTTAAAGATGTGATGAGAATGGAAAACTAGGAAAAAAAACCGGTTCGTCTCGTGACACTTGAACCTTCGCCGTAACCTTAAACTTGGACCCGACAAAAAGTTCATGGAACTCGTGGAGCCAAACAAATTCCATCTTACAGAAGCGCGAATTTTCGTTTCGATGAAAACTATTCCTACTCTTCGTTGAACATCAAACTCCCGATTACAAAACGGAAACGGCAATCCTTCGTTTTAACGGTGACAAATGGACTCTAACTCATCTGACTTTGTCTCTAACACATCTGGGTTTGTCTCAAGCTGAAAACAGGGAATAAACAAAGTAATTGTGGTTATGATACGTTGTAGAACTCCAATAACCATTAACATTATTATTTTTGTATGTTTTTAAGCTATTCCTATGTATTTTTAAACAATTTTGCGTATGTTTTTCACTCGTGCCTTCATACGTATATCATCTAAGAAGGCTGCATTGTGGTGTTTAACCCGGTCGCATAAACGCACTATCTTAACTGTCATTGATCCAAGCAAGTACGTTTATGCCACCGAGGTAAACACCACAATTCAGCCTTCTTAGATGATATACTTATGAAGGCACGTATACAAATTAACTGCAAAATTGTTCAAAAATACATAAGAATAGCTTTAAAGCATACAAAAATAATAATGTTTATTGTTCTTGGAGTTTTACAATGTATCATAACCACAATTACTTTGTTTATTCCCTAGTTTTCGGCTTGGGACAATACCCCGAATGCGTCAGATACAAAGTCAGATGAGTTGGAGACAAAATGAGATGAGTTAGAGGCAACAGTCGATGAGCTATTTCAATCATTGGTGGGTGAGAGCTGAATAAGGTGGCAAACCCTGTAAATTGTAAATTGTTCTGCACAGAAACGGCTTGGGCAAACAGGAGCTGAAGAGAAAAACTCATCTATTTATTCAACATCAAAAACAAGCGTAAACACTAACGCATAACGGGGGGTGATGATTACAAAATCAATCAAAGTGCAGTTGGGTTACTCAATGCGGTACACTTTTTGATTCAGTTCCTCGAGGTGAAGGTGTCGGCCCGGAGACAAAGTGACTACCGCGTACACGACTGTTTTATCTCTGGTAGTGTTGCACTTGCGCAATCATCCATTCCGAGGGGAAGCAAATAAAAATTCCGAGCCAACCGATGGCTCACATTGGCAGAAAGCAATCTCACAGTGATGCAATCAATCAGCGTTCAGCAGTTCAACCCCTTCAAGGAAGGAAACAATCGAACATTCCTCCTCCTCCTCCTCCTTCTCATCGAAGCTTCGAATCTCTTTTTCGCGCCGGGGACACGCAAATGTTCGCGCCCTAGAAAAAGTGTGTGCCTGTGTGTATGTGAAAATGGAAGGGTTTTGTGGGTTTAACACTTTCACCTGCCGCCCGGTCCTACGATTGCCAACGGATGTGGAAGGATTCGCCGCAGATGGTTGATGGATCGGGCCAATCGATGGAAATTCCAAACAAACCAACGGACAACTATCTTCGCCTGTCGATGGATCCAACCACACCACCTGTTGCGCAGCTGAGAGCATCACGCTTTTCCACTTTTCCATTTGGAGATTTTACATTTTCCACTTCCCATTCCCCCCCCACCCGACCATCGAACACACCTTTGTCTGTGTTGCTTTAATCTTTTTATTTGCACACATGATTGCAGCGCTCTCCCAGAGAGGGTGGTGGTGAGGTTTGCTGGTGGCTACCGTAAATCTGCAGCTTCCGCCTTCACAATTTGCACGCACGCACAAACACCACCACCACCACCACCGTCGTCGTCGTCTGCGTCTACATCTTGTCGTAACCCGTTGAGAAGTGGCTCGATCAGTCGGTTTATCATCGGCGGAAAAAAGGGTAGTTTCTCCCTTTTGGTTAGGAGGAGGAAAAACGGGTACGAAAAAATCGGAAAATTTTCGTAATCAGCCAGCAACAACTCTCTTGTTTGTTTCACTTTTCTTTCTCGGCTTGTGGTGGTGAGGAGTTTTTTTCTTTGCCGTAGAACCGAATAAAACGTGTAAATTTGCGCACGATAGTTTTTCGCCGCTCGTGGAAAGGTGCAGGCATTAGCGTGGGGGGTGGTATTCAACATTAGGGCCTTTTTTTTTCATTTTCCTTTTTGCCGGTTTATTGATGCGTGGCCGGGCTGCTGGCAAAAGTCGGGTACGTGTTATTAAATCCAAAAACCAAAGTCAAGACAAACCCCCCAGAGCGCAAACGAATCGGTAATATAGGTTCGGTTGATTCCTGGCTTGTTTGCTGTTGCTTCACATAAACATACTTCCCTCACCTCTGATTTTTCCAACACCCTTCCCCCCTCCTCTCCCCCATGATGAGCATACATTTCTTCGCAACATTGTTTCGATTGTGTCGTCGGTTGTAGGGCGGAGGAGCAACGACACGCACCGAGCATTAATTCGTGTTATTTCATATTCGTGAACGAACTTCCACCTTGCACTTACGCTTCCTCCTTCCCCCAAGGGGTTGATTTGTAGCTTCTGCTTTTGCTTACGTTGATGGCATAGGCAAAAGGCTGTTTTTAGCCCCGAACGATACATACAGAGTACCTTCCAGACACTTCCACAGCTTCCGTTTCGGTTTTGCAATAAACAAGCCACAAACAACTAGCACAAACCTTGTACGTAACCACAATGTAGTACATTCGATGCACTTGTGACTCGACCAGAGCAGGCATGAGGGACCGTGAATTTTCCATATTTTCTCATTTGAGTTTTAACGACTTACCGAACCGTTGTTTACTGTCATAGGTTGGCAATTAAATATTTTAAAATGAAACTGTTGCATTCAAATAAGTCAAGAATAAACTTGGCTACAAATTACACATGTAATTAAAATAATTTGTATGTCTAAAAGAGAAAGGCGTTAAAGAGACGTATAATCCGAAGGCAACAACCTGCTACTTTAAAGAAGCTGTTGCAGTTATGTCCACGTATACAAAGTACGAGCGATAAAACCCTGGGGGCGCCGCATCGTGAAAGCAAACACGTAGATAATCCTCATCACTTTCACTGGCGCAATTAATTTTCTATATCGACCGAATCGGCGCTATCGGCGGAACCGTTAGCGAATAAAAATGGGAGGAAACGTCCCGCCCGGGGTTTGATTTGTCATTAGCATGATCGACTACCACCACCACACCTCGGTCGGACCTTTCACTTTCTTCGATTTTCAGGTTTCGGCTTATCGATCGATTTAATTTACAAATATCGACAATGAATCAAACGGTTTCGCTCCGAGATGGCGTTAATTTATGGCATAATTGATCGCTTCAATCAAAAGCTTCAATGGGAAGGAGATAAATTGACAAACATCACAAAAGCAGGTGCACACATATGATATTTTCGGTATAAATTATGATTTTAATAGATGATCTATTTTCTCGAATAACTTTGCGCGAAATAAATTAAAGAATAATTTAGTTCGCAAACAAGCTAACCTTCGTTGCAAATGCAGTTGGCCTAAGATGTAACTAAACTGACGCTCTTTGTTCTAGGTTTCTTTCCGTTTCGACTTTAATCTCGTTGCTGTTTCCTTCTGAGCTTCACTGTTGGCCGCCGACGTTTATTTCTTATCGCGCAGGAGAAAAAAGGAAGCAAACCACAAGCACAACAAACTTATCAAAACAACCTCTAGCTAGCAGCTGTGCGCTGAAGGGGAACGAGAAAAAATAAAGCACACAAATGGCCACCGATGTGGCCGGCCGGATTGGATGTTATCAGAAAACTGTTTGTGCAACATAAACAGAGTTTGGAATGCGAAGAAGAATGTCTGCCAAAGCTGACCGAAAAGGCGCTGATCCGAACGGTGAGATAAATGTTTCACTTTAACGCGCTTTTGAGTTGATGTTAACCTGTGTGGAGGTGCTTTCGTTTAAAAATATAACACACATGTTATACGATCGTTAAGTGCATCCGTCAATGGAAAAGATTTGATCGAAAATCTATTAGTTTGATTATATTATCATTCACTGGAATTTATTTTTTTCAGAAGATAAACAAAATAAATACAATCAAAGAAGAAAGTGGGCATTTCTCAAGCATCAATTTTACCAATATTTCATTTACTTTCGATTTATTAGTCCTCTTTTCTTGACCTCTCAAAAGCACCAAAACCATTGGGCTTGATAAACCATGTTTATCATACTTGCCAATAACTAGCATCACTCACCCATCAGTCATCGGTGGATTTTCCCAACACCCAAAGATGGAAAAGAAACATCCAACACAATCGGAACAGGTGAGGAAAAGTTTCACTTTACCTTTTCAGCGCACGGAAGATGAGTTTAAGCGAACCACAAGACATCTCTCGACGTCGCTAATGGGCGAACTTGGATGGCAATGGGCACGCAAACGCAAGCACAGGGTGGTGATGGATGCTGGTTCCAACGCTATCGATAGATCAATTGACGAGTACCAATTATTGCAGCGCCAGAGAAATTGAGACTCCTCCTCCGGCGATCAATTTTCACGCCACGGGGGGCTCGTTTGTTCAACTTGGCACGCTACAGTTTCATGTCTTATTACGTTTGTTTGGAGCCGTTTAAGGAGCAAACACTTTTTAAAGTTTGGCTCTTCTCGTTTGTTCGTGGCCAAGAGGAGCACAAACATTGTAAGGGTATTTAATAGATGTAGTTTCTTTTAGGACTTTTTCGGCTTTGCAGTGGACATACAATCTGAAAACTTTCGGAGTAAATTCTAACAGCAAAGGGAAAGAATAACTAGCTATACATAAAAATTATTAAAGAGATACTGATAAAAAGAAGCAAACGTATATTTTGCTCCATTTTAGACCACGAAGCACACAGATGCGGCTCTTGTGCAGAAGACCACTATCAATTAGTTAAATCTCCCTTTTTAAATGGATGTGACACTCTGTTTGCGTAGCGTTTTCCAACGTCAAAAAAGAAATTGGTTCAAAGTTTTCGGTCTGCGAATATATTACGTTCTTTTTCAAGCCATTACCCTTTGTGCCATTTTCCAAGCCCGCGCCGAGAAATGACGATAAATTTTCCCTAATATTTGCATTCACTTGTCTTCCCGGTACCCTTTCCCTTCACCCTTAAACTACATCTACATCGTCCCTCGATTCGTGCAAGTAAACGCCGCGTTTTTCCTTCACCAATCTTTCGATCGGCCTCGTAACGTCGCCACTCAGTAACACTATTTTCACGCCGCCAAGTAATGGAGCCTGTCGAAAGAGTGAAGCTGCTGTCGATTTCCTTGCTTTCCCGCGTTCAGGTGGCGGAGGCGGAGAAAATCTCATTTTCAACACAAGGAAACGGAATTTGACACGCTCATCTCACGACTCCGGGAGCCGGATTCACGCTGGCGGATCTCTGCGTCTGCGCGCGTTGCTAAAGTGTTTGCCAATCGGGCTCCTCTTCTTCTGCGGAAAACTGCGTTTTTCAACATTCATTAAGAAAAACTACCTTCCTTCCTTCCGCGCTAGACATCCCTCTCCCCCCCTCAAGGGATTTTGTTTCACTTCTTCATCTGCTTGTCGTTTGCGCATATGTCTGCCAACCATTAGTGCATGTGCGTGTTTCGATGCATATGCGCTCCCAAATAGGGGGAATGAGAGAGATAAAATAGGTAACCACCGCGAACAACTACACACCAGATGGAGCATCTCTCTGGCAGTAATTTTCCAACCCTCCTCCCACGACTCCCACTTACCACCCCTACGTTTTCCAACTAAAAGTAAAGAAGGGAAAAAAACTCCCTCCATGAAGTGGGCACTCAAAGATGTTCAAATATGCGATCCGCTTCCTCGCAGCTTGTGGCACAGGAGGAGTTGTGATGCTTTTTACGGTTGCTTTTCCTTTCCACACTGGGCCCACACTCACACTCACACGCACTTGTGACACACGCACATTTTAGCGTTTATTAACGGTGGCCGGACGTTTTTCACCTTCGCCGTTTGGCCACGTTTGCAAAACTTTATCCCTTGGTTTTAAATTTGTACTCCTATGAGAAACGTCAAATAAGAGCTTCTACGGTTCATCTAGAGGAGGGTGGAAAAAGGTGGATTTCCACCACAAGGTGTGGTTCGCAACGGATTGGAAACTCCAGCATTGGGAGAGACTATTTGTCAACATGGACTCTCCCGACACGTGAATAAAGCATCGGTGGAAGAAAACATTTTCAAGAGCAATATATGTGAGTGAGATACTTGAAACTCTATTGTTTGCCAACTGTTGGACAGGGTAAAAGTTATCTTTACTAAACGGTTCCCCTATCAGAACTTTTTGTTTGTCTCTCAAATAGTCTCCGCTCGTCTGATAACGAGCAGTGTTGCCTATTTGGACATTTATATATGACTCATTTTCGTATGCACTGACAATTAAAGAGGATAAAGTATAGGAAAGAAGAACTGAAAAAGAAATGTGCCCAAAATAAACCAGTTGCTTTAGGATAGCTGTGTTTCCCCGTCATCTGCATCATCATCATCATCATCACTTACCTTATTACTTCTACTAGTCTTGTTTCTCATGCTCGATTTGCCATTGATCACGATGTAGGCGTTGGCGAATTCACCGTTGCACGGCGACGGCGGTCCCATGTCAAGCGCCTCGTCCGGATCCGTCGACGTTTCCAGCGTCAGGTCGCCAAGCACCACGAAACCGGACTCGCCGGGCTAAACGTTCGAGGAAGAAAGAAGGAAAGAAAAGTAAGAAAACGTTGCACAGATTAAGCATTTCGGTTAGGGTTCACGGAGACGCTCGAAGGAACAGTGTTCTTTGCAGAAATTAACAACAAATTACGGAGCCAAACGATCCCTCCTCCTCTCGCGGTTGATTTTTCCCCACGGCGCAAAAGGTTGGCAGAAAGACGACGAGGCGGATAAATTAGAAATTCCAACCAAACTTATCAAACAGCAATTAAAACAAAGCGCCCCCGTGTGCCCACGCTGAGAACCGAAGAGAACCATAAAATGAGGTCAACCCTCAAGTGGAGAAGCAAAGCAAAAAAATTCGCATTTGTTTTGTCTTGCTTTGGCCCCAAAAATGCTCGAAATTTCTGCCCGTGTTTGACTAATTTGTGAATTCTTTCCCTCGTTTCCACATCGACATTGGAGGGGGGGGGGGCTTTTTTAAGCCAGCCGAGCCGGAAACTGGTCGAGATACTTAACGTTTAATGATGGGGTTTTTTCAACCCGTCTCGTTGCTTCCGGCAAATTTTTCCGGCAGCTCGGGTTAGAGCTTTGGTCGAATTCGAGAAAAACGGGAGATCTTGCCCCCCGGGCGCCTTAGATGTCAACCTGAACCAGTGAAAATACGGCAACTTTGTGATAAAGAGGATCGAAATTACAAATTCGAACCCGATTGGGGAGGTGGAAAACTCGCAGAAAAAGAGACGGTACACGAGAAGATTTTGTAATATACTTCTGTTGTTTGAACACGATTTCGAAGAAACGAAAAGTACTGTTTAGATCTTATCCTTCGGCATCAAAACGTAATTAACCCTAATTGAGTGGAAAGGTGTCAAATGAATAACCTAAATTAAAAGCTCCTTCCTCCCCCCGAGTTTACTCGAACCCTCCCCTCAGTAATAACCAGCACCGGACTGGATTGGAACCAAGGAAAACAATCCACTTGGCAGGCATTAACATATCTTTTGCTCATCATCTCTCGATTTAATAAGAAGCAAACGATTTCGGTAAGTGAAATAGAAACATTAGAGCGACCAAAACAAATGACCTTTTTGCGCGTTGGCAACAAAACAAACCAAACAAACCTCGAATGTGGCGCGACCTCGAAAAGAGACCCATCGGGATGGACTTCAATTGCAAATGATAATTATCCATCTAATTATTCGAGTCCGCCACTTCCCGTTCCATCGTCCCCTTAGCAGAAGAGTGTGACTTTAATTGAGATGACAATCGAGTGTGTTTTTATTTTAAGTTTTTTGTTCTTATAGCTATGCTCGCGGCCAAACGAGATGGTTTTGTGCTGCAATTTGGGAGGACAAAAAAAAGCATGCACCGTTGGTTCGCAGGGAAATAAAAAGAAATAACTCGCGGATGGCGCACGTTTTTCTTCTTCTTTTTTTTTTGTTGGACGGGGCGGGAAAAAGCACCGTATGAAGCTGGAGGAAAATTCGTTCGCTTTTTTTTCGCTTTGAATGCGCGCCGAACGGAATCGAACCGGAACACGTACAAAAGCAAATGTACAAAAATGTACTAATGATGACAACGATGGTGGCGGTCGGGTGGTGGTGATCGTAATGTTTTGTTTTTTTTTTGGCTTTTGAAGTTGGAAGTTTCTGGTCGGAACATAAACATAACGAGCGACAAGGATGAAACTTCACTTCCACTGCGGGTAATAGCCATAATTTTCCATCGGAAGAAACCTCGATTCTCGATGGTCCCAAGGGTATCCAACACGAGTGTAGTGTAATGATGAGCACGCGAGGAAAATTACCACGAAGATGATGAAAAATGCGATTGTTCAAATTATCGATATATAAGGTACAACCGATCAATGTTTGTTATTTGTTTATCTGCAGAAATTCGAACGAGGTCATCAAATGATCAATACATTCGTTTCAGTTTCGCTAGACGAACATTTGCCAGCAAACTAGCGACATCGCCGGATGTTTGCCGACTTCAACGGAGAAGTAAATAGCACCACTCTACTCACTTCACAGTTCTCTCTGTGCGGTGAAAGCTGAAGATGATGAAAAGTAAAACCAGCGCCGCCCATATTCGACCCAGTCGCAATTAATATTCATTCGAATCGGGCGCGTCACACACGCACAATCGGCTGCGATCGTCTCCATATGTGTCACCTTCGTTAGTTGCTTTGGGGATCATGATCGATCGTTTGCGCATTCCTTCGCGTGGCCCTTTTCCTTCATCTGTCCACTTTTTCAAGTGACACATTACACGGGCTTTACACACACACAGGGCGCCTTGTCTTGTTTGCGCCACCCAACGTGCCAGCACGTGATATTGCGTGTTTGTATTGTGGCCCTCCGCTAGTTTCACCTAGGTATCGTTTTCTTTTTTGCCTCTTTTTGTACACCAATAGATTTTCTATTTCTGTTTCCAATCGGAAGCCATCGGATGTAAAAGTGAGCTAAATAAAAATGGCACTGGGTGTTTGCACTTTGTCAGAGAAGGGTTTCGTCCTAAACGTAATCCCCAATCCCAGCTGAAAGACCAGAATGGAAACGGTTTTACTTCGATTTTCAAATCGGTAGCCAACGTCATTCAACAACAAATGGGGTCAAAATCGCTGGCGCCTGATCGTAGGCTTATGGGAACTTTTTCCTCCTACACACAAGTAGAACAAGCAAAAAGTGAAAAGAAACCATACACGGGCGGCATTCCCGGTTTGCGCATGTGCAAAGGATAAGAGCCCACACGTTTCGCTAAAGGATTAAGAAGGTCTGGAGTCTTGGAGTAAGTGGGTGTTGTAGTGGAACAAAATATCACCCACCAACGTGCCAACCAGTTCCTTGCACCCCCACAATATGCCATCGAGAGTGTCTAGCGCGAACAACAAATGAAGCACGCAAACACCCTCTCTCTCTCTGTCAAGAGCAAAAAGGACGTGACTAATGTTTGCCTGCATTCCTTATGCGGTTCTTTGGGCAGAATAAATCTACCGACGAGCGACATACGGAGGAAACCGACCGCCACTTTGGCGCTAAATGGTGCGAAAGAGCGTACTGAGATAGCGACAAATAAATAGCCCACGACGGATGGCCACCAGTGTGAAAAAGTGGATTCCAAAGGGCAA